>NW_022681460.1:110732350-112158267 GCF_009764315.1 Trachypithecus francoisi
CACCGTCCTGCACCGAGACAGCCACATCACCAACCTCAAGGGGCTCAACCTCACCACACCTGGTGAGAGTGATGGCTTCTGCGCCAACAAGCTACATGTGGCCGTGCCCCTGCTCAGCAACGGGGGACAGGTGGCTGTGCTCGAGGTGAGGGCCCCACCCCACCAGGGCTGCCCCTCAGTTCCCTGCCAGTGGTAAAGACACAGAGGGCCTTAGCTACCCACACGGCACAGGGAGCACAAACCGTGTGTCAGTCCCCTACCCACCTGTCCTGTGATCCTCCCAGCCACCTGCCACAGGGCCTGCCACTTTTATCCCCATTTTACAGATGAGGGAGAAGAGACACAGAGAGGTTTAGTGATTTGCCCTGGTCACACAGCTGTGTAAGTGGTGGAGCTGGGATCCGAAGCCAGGCCACCTGAGCCCCAAGCCTGAGCTTTTCCCGCCAGTTCACGCTGCTGCCCCCTCACTCTCTGGGGCCTTGTGGTTGGCACTTGGGGCTCAGAGTACAAGGTGGTCAGGGCAGAGAGCTTGGGTCACCCAGCGGTGGGAGCCTCTGCTGCAGAGGGTGGGCTCCCAGATATGCTGCTTGCTCGCAGCCCCTCAGGACTGGCTTTTCTGCCTGGCACTGATGGGCCTTGGGGTGGGGGCACCTCCCACAGCTACGGAAGCCTGGCCGCCTGCCTGACACAGCACTGCCCACGCTGCAGAATGGGGCAGCTGTGACTGATCTGGCCTGGGACCCCTTTGACCTCCATCGCCTCGCTGTGGGTAAGGAGGCTGGGTGCCTGGGCTTGAGGGAGGGTCCTGGATCCCGGATGGGGGCTGGGGAGCCCAGAGGTCTTGGGCCCAGCAATGATGAGCCTCCGTCTGTCCTCTGTAGCTGGTGAGGATGCCAGGATCAGACTGTGGCGGGTGCCCCCACAGGGCCTGGAAGAGGTGCTCACCACACCGGAGACTGTGCTCACAGGTCAGGCGGGCTCAGGAATGGGGCTGGGGTGACCAGTGTCTCCCGAGGGCTCCCCATCACGCCTGCCTTCCTCCAGGCCACACGGAGAAGATCTGCTCCCTGCGCTTCCACCCGCTGGCAGCCGATGTGCTGGCCTCGTCCTCCTATGACCTCACTGTTCGCATCTGGGACCTTCAGGCTGGAGTTGATCGGCTGAAGCTGCAGGGCCACCAAGACCAGGTAGGACGGCTGCAGAGGTGGGGCCAGCAGTGAGGAGAGGCAGGACCAGCAGTGAGGAGAGGCAGGACCAGCAGTGAGTAGAGGCAGGACTAGCAGTGAGGAGGGGCGGAGCCAGCAGTGAGGAGAGGCGAGACCAGCAGTGAAGAGGGGTGGGGCCAGCAGTGAGGAGCGGGGGGCCAGCAGTGAGGAGGGGCAATGCCAGCAGTGAGGAGAAGGGGGGCACAGCAATGAGGAGCAGGGGGCCAGCAGTGAGGAGGGGCAGCGCCAGCAGTGAGGAGGGACAGGGCCAGCATTGAGGAGAAGGGGGGCACAGCAGTGAGGAGAGGGGGGCCCCAGTGAGGAGAGGCAGGACCAGCAGTGAGGAGAGGTGGGACCATCAGTGAGGAGAGGTGGGACCAGCAGTGAGGAGGGGTGGGGCCAGCAGTGAGGAGGGGCAGAACCAGCAGTGAGGAGAGGTGGGGCCAGCAGTGAGGAGAGAGGGGGCCAGCAGTGAGGATAGGCAGGAGCAGTGAGGAGAGGTGGGGTCAGCAGTGAGGAGAGGGGGCCAGCAGTGAGGATAGGCAGGAGCAGTGAGGAGAGGTGGGGCCAGCAGTGAGGAGAGAGGGGGCCAGCAGTGAGGATAGGCAGGAGCAGTGAGGAGGGGTGGGGCCAGCAGTGAGGAGGGGTGGGGCCAGCAGTGAGGAGGGGCAGAACCAGCAGTGAGGAGAGGTGGGGCCAGCAGTGAGGAGAGAGGGGGCCAGCAGTGAGGATAGGCAGGAGCAGTGAGGAGGGGTGGGGCCAGCAGTGAGGCAAGGCCGTCTCTCACGTCCCTTCCTGCCCCCAGATCTTCAGCCTGGCCTGGAGTCCTGATGGGCAGCAGCTGGCCACTGTCTGCAAGGATGGGTGTGTGCGGATCTACAGGCCCCGGAGTGGCCCTGAGCCCCTGCAAGTGAGTGCACAGGGACTGGGGAGTGACCACAGACCTGGTTCAGGGGTCCTGGCTGGGTGTCACGTGATGTGCCTCAACAGGAGGGTCCAGGGCCCAAGGGAGGACGCGGAGCCCGCATTGTCTGGGTGTGTGATGGTCGCTGTCTGCTGGTGTCTGGCTTTGACAGGTGAGGACTCAGGGATCCCCATCCCCAGGCTTCAGCAGCCACCTGTGTCCCCCTTCTCCACAATCACATACATTTGTCAGGCTTTCGGAAACCATTCCTGCCCCTCATGGGATGGTTGGGTAGGTGGGTAGATGATTGGATGAGTGGGTTAGATGGGTGGATGGATAGGTGGGCAAATGGATGATGGGTGGGTGGATGAATAAATGTGGGGATAGATGGGTGGATGGATGGATGGATGAATGAGGGGGTAGGGGAGAGATGGATGGATGAGTTGTGGGTAAGGGGGAGATGGATGCAGGGGAGGGTGAGGGAACAGGGGAGATGGATGGAAGGGTGTTTGGGGGTTACCGGGGAGATGGATGGAAGGGTGGGTGAGGGGTTTGGGGGAGATAGATGCAGGGGTGCATGAGGGGTCTGGGGGAGATGGAAGCAGGGGTGGTGAGGCAGTCAGGGGGCGATGGATGGGTGAGCGATTAGTTGGGGAGAAAAGAGTCAACGGGGGACCCAGAGGCGGAGGGGCAGGTTAGGGTGTGGCTGCGCCGGGCCAGGCCAGCGCTTCTGAGGGCCACACTAGGCCTCACCTGCAACCCAGAACAGAGCAGGGGCTACGTGGGCACCTTCTCCCTGCCCCAGGCCCCTCCAGCTCTGAAACACCTGCTTCTGCCCCCAAACTCCTTGCAGCCAAAGTGAGCGCCAGCTGCTCCTGTATGAAGCTGAGGCCCTGGCTGGCGGACCCTTGGCGGTGCTGGGCCTGGACGTGGCTCCCTCAACCCTGCTGCCCAGCTACGACCCAGACACTGGCCTGGTGCTCCTGACCGGCAAGGTGGGCTGGGCTGCAGGGTGGAGTGGCAGGTGAGAGGTGGCGCAGGGAAGACCGGTGTTGCTGGAGGGTCCCCAGTCTGCCTTCTTCCCCGCAGGGTGACACCCGTGTGTTCCTGTACGAGCTGCTCCCCGAGTCCCCTTTCTTCCTGGAGTGCAACAGCTTCACATCGCCCGACCCCCATAAGGTGAGGCCACCCTGGTGCCTGGTCCCCGATGGGACCACAAGGCTGCCCTGCCCCCTGGTGGCCATGTGGGCAAGTACAGGAGCCTGTGGGTCGGGGTCAGAGTCCCTGGGCTGGGAGTGGGCCTGGGGCTGTGCCCAGTGACTGGCAAGAAGAGCTGCTACTGGAATTATTTAGGAAGTTTGAGAGCCATTGTCATACTCAACCATTATTAAAAATTATACCGTAGGCTGGGTATGGTGGCCTGGAATCCCAACACTTTGGAAGGCTGAGGCAGGAGGATTGCTTGAGCCCAGGAGTTTAAGACCAGCCTGGGCAACATAGCAAGAC
Source organism: Trachypithecus francoisi (assembly GCF_009764315.1). NCBI lineage: Eukaryota > Metazoa > Chordata > Mammalia > Primates > Cercopithecidae > Trachypithecus > Trachypithecus francoisi. The sequence continues at coordinate 110,735,966 of NW_022681460.1, forward strand.
CCCATCTCTACAAAACAAACAAAAAATTACACTAGATAAGGTTAAACCATATGAACCCAAAATATGAACCTAAAAATAAGAATATTAAAAACCAAAGTAACAAACACTCAGTTTATCACTTCTAATTAATTTATCCAATTTCACTGTTATTTGTGCTGAGGTCACATGTTTCTGTGTTGGAGTGCATGGAGGAAATGCAGGATGATGTGCTATTTACATCTCTTCCCAGCACCACATTCAGGGAGTGGAGGTGGCATCTGGAAGCCGCCCATGGTGGGAGTTTGTACACTATGGAAACAAGAAAACACTACAAATCAGGGCTTTCCCTCCAGAGAGCAGGTTGTTCAACATGATCAACACATTACTGTCCAGGGACAGGCCCTAGGCATGGTGGTCCTAAGTGAGGGGTGCTGGCACCCTGGGGAGACTACATGTCCAGCCATGAGCTCTAGGTCCCAGTGGCAGCTACGACTCCCTTGTTCCCCCAGGGCTTCGTCCTCCTGCCTAAGACAGAGTGCGATGTGCGGGAAGTGGAGTTGATGCGGTGCCTGCGGCTGCGCCAGTCCTCCCTGGAGCCTGTGGCCTTCCGGCTGCCCCGAGTCCGGGTGAGGGTGGGGACCTGGGACTCCCATGCCCACCCCCTTCTTGGTACCTAGAGGGAATTTTGGGTCTCGTCCGGCCCTGCTTCCAAACTTTGCCACCCATCGTTCTTTGGGGACACCTACCTCCTTCTGCTGAGATCCTGAAACTCATGGAAGCCCCAGATGGGTGGGAGGGTCCCAGGTCTTGCCCTGTCCCTCCCCAACAGATGCTCGTGTGCCCTGGGCCCCTGGTCAGTGTCTCAGGAGAGCCCGTTTCTCCCTCTGCAGAAAGAGTTCTTCCAGGATGACGTGTTCCCAGACACAGCCGTGAGCTGGGAGCCGGTGCTCAGTGCCGAGGCCTGGCTGCAAGGCGCTAATGGGCAACACTGCCTTCTCAGCCTGCAGCCTCCTGACATGAGTCCAGGTGCACTGAGGGACTGGGTGTGGGGAGGAAGCAGGATATGGGGGTTGGAGAAAGGGACAGAAGGCCCAGGTTGAAGTTCCGTTCCTGTTGGCACGCCAATTCCTCTGGCCCTTGCGAGGGTGGAGTGGCTGTGTCAATCGGTCTCTGAGACCCTGGAGGGCAGGGCCCGTGGTCTGTGTTTTCATCACAGGTCCCCACCCCTAACACACACACACGCACACACTCTGGTGTCTAGGGCAGGGCTTATGCACTGAGGCTCCATTGACTGTTAACACCACCTCTTAGATCTGTGCCTCTTAGAAATTCTCTTAGAAATCCCCTAGGTAGGCCAGGCACGGTGGCTCACGCCTGTAATCCCAGCACTTTGGGAGGCCGAGACGAGCGGATCACGAGGTCAGGAGATTGAGACCATCCTGGCTAACACGATGAAACCCCGTCTGTATTAAAAAAATATATAAAAAAAAATTAGCTGGGTGTGGTGGCGGGCACCTGTAGTCCCAGCTACTCGGGAGGCTGAGGCAGGAGAATGGCATGAACCCGGGGGGTGGAGCTTGCAGTGAGCCGAGATCGCACCACTGCACTCCAGCCTGGGCGACAGAGCGAGACTCTGTCTCAAAAAAGAAAAAAAAAAGAAAAGAAATCCTCTAGGTCAGCCAGGCGCGGTGTCTCAAGCCTGTAATCCCAGCACTTTGGGAGGCCGAGGTGAGTGGATCACCTGAGGTCAGGAGTTTGAGACCAGCCTGGGCAACTTGGTGAAACCCCATCTCTACTAAAAATACAAAACTAGTCAGGCATGGTGATGGGTGCCTGTAATCCCAGCTACTCCAGAGGCGGAAGCAGGAGAATCGCTTGAACCCACAGGAGGCAGAGGTTGCAGTGAGCTGAGATCACACCATTGCACTCCAGCCTGGGCGACAAGAACAAAACTCCATCTCAAAAACAAAAACAAAAAAAAACAAAGAAAGAAATCTCCTAGGGCTTGGCACCAAAGAGCCCTCACAAAGGCAACTCTCTGATGCCTGTCCTTGCCCTGTCCCAGTGAGCCAAGCCCCCCGAGAGGCCCCTGCTCGTCGCGCCCCATCCTCGGCACAGTACCTGGAAGAGAAGTCAGACCAGCAAAAGAAGGAGGAGGTAGGCATGGGAGAGAGCAGCCGTGTGGAGGTGACAGAGTCCTGGCTGCACCTGACCGTGGCCCCTTAGTTTTCCATCCCCAACCCAGACTGGGACAGCAGCCACATGTCACATCCCCTTCACACTAGAGCCTGGTGGGAGACCTTCTAGAGCCCTGCCACTGACCATGGGGCATGGGAAGTTGGGGAGGGCAGTGGGAGCCTTGCCCTGGCCAGACCAAACCCAGCCCAAGCTGGAGGTTCTGAACCCAAGTGCTTTTGGGACCCTGGAGTACATTTTGAGCATTTGAGGCCCGTGCAAAGACAGTAGCCCCTGTATCTGGTGCCACATGCCACAGTCTGTCAGTCTCTGACTCCCCTCATCCTCTTCTTTGTGTCTTTTTCAATAGAAACCCATCGATTTTGTCAGGGCTGTAATTAAAATGGCTCTTTTGAGGCTGGGCACAGTGGTTCACGTCTGTAATCCTAACACTTTGGGAGCCCAAGGCAGGTGGATTGCTTGAGCTGAGGAGTTTAAGACCACCCCTGGGCAACACGGTGAAGCCCCATCTGTACTAAAATACAAAAATTTAGCCAGGCGTGGTGGCGGCGCCTGTGATCTCAGCTACTCGGGAGGCTGAGGCAGGAGAATCACCTGAACCCGGGAGGCGGAGATTGCAGTGAGCCGAAATCGCACCATTGTACTCCAGCCTAGGTGACAGAGCAAGACTCCATCTCAAAAAATAAATAAAGGCTGGGCGCGGTGGCTCAAGCCTGTAATCCCAGCACTTTGGGAGGCTGAGGCGGGCGGATCACAAGGTCAGGAGATCGAGACCATCCTGGCTAACACGGTGAAACCCCGTCTCTACTAAAAATACAAAAAACTAGCCGGGCGAGGTGGCGGGCGCCTGTAGTCCCAGCTACTCGGGAGGCTGAGGCAGGAGAATGGCATGAACCCGGGAGGTGGAGCTTGCAGTGAGCTGAGATCTGGCCAGTGCACTCCAGCTTGGGTGACAGAGCAAGACTCTGTCTCAAAAAAAAAAAAAAATAAAAATAAATAAATAAATAAATAAAAATGAAATGGCTCTTTTGGCCAGTCATGGTGGCTCACACCTGTAATCCCAGCACTTTGGGAGGCCAAAGCAAGAGGATCTAAGCGATGGAGTTTGAGACCCAGCCTGAGACCAGTGAAACCCCATCTCTACAAAAAATTTTTAAAAATTAACCAGGTGTAGCCAGGCACGATGGGTCACACCTGTAATCCCAGCACTTTGGGAGGCCGAGTTGGGTGGATCACCTGAGGTCAGGAGTTTGACACCAGCCTGACCAACATGGTGAAACCCCGTCTCTACTAAAAACTCAAAATTAGCTGGGCATGGTGGTGCATGCCTGTAATCCCAGCTACTCGGGAAGCTGAGGCAGGAGACTCACTTGAACCCAGGAGGCGGAGGTTGTGGTGAGCCAACATTGCGCTATTGCACTCCAGCCTAGGCAACAAGAACGAAACTCTGTCTCAAAAAAATAAATACGGCCGGGCGCGGTGGCTCAAGCCTGTAATCCCAGCACTTTGGGAGGCCGAGACGGGCGGATCATGAGGTCAGGAGATCGAGACCATCCTGGCTAACACAGTGAAACCCCGTCTCTACTAAAAATACAAAAAACTAGCCGGGCGAGGTGGCGGGCGCCTGTAGTCCCAGCTACTCGGGAGGCTGAGGCAGGAGAATGGCGTAAACCCGGGAGGCGGAGTTTGCAGTGAGCTGAGATCCGGCCACCGTACTCCAGCCTGGGGGACAGAGCGAGACTCCGTCTCAAAAAAAATAAAAAAAAAAAAAAAAAAATACATACATAAAAATTAACCAGATACGGTGTTACGCACTTGTAGTCCCAGCTACTTGGGAGACTGAGGCAGGAGAATCGGTTGCACCCAGAAAGTCAAGGCTGCAGTGAGCCATGATTACACCACTGCACTCCAGTCTGGGTGACAGAGCAAGATCTTGTCTCTCAAAAAAAAAAAAAAAAAAAAGCTGGGCACGGTGACTCACGCCTATAATCCTAGCACTTTGGGAGGCTGAGGCGGGCGGATCACGAGGTCAGGAGATCAAGACCATCCTGGCTAACATGGTGAAACCCCATCTTTACTAAAAATACAAAAAATTAGCCGGGCGCGGTTGCCGGCGCCTGTAGTCCCAGCTACTCGGGAGGCTGAGGCAGGAGAATGGCGTGAACCCGGGAGGCGGAGCTTGCAGTGAGCCGAGATTGAGCCACTGCACTCCAGCCTGTGCGACAGAGCGAGACACCGTCTCAAAAAAAAAAAAAAGCCCTTTTCACAGCATTGTCAGGGTTGTTCTTGGAGTGGGAGTAGCGAGTCCTATTCCCTTCCCTACCCTTCTCCTGTCCTCTCTCCCAGCTGCTGAATGCCATGGTGGCAAAACTGGGGAACCGGGAAGACCCGCTCCCCCAGGACTCCTTTGAAGGCGTGGACGAGGATGAGTGGGTGAGTGGCGAGTGGCCTCACTTCCCGGCAGGCAGCACGGTCCGTCGCACACGCCACAGTACATGCCTCCTCCCTTCCCAGGCCCTCCTGACTCCCTCCCACCTCTTGGTGTTTCACCCCAGGACTAGCCTGCGCCCCCGTCACCTCCACCTTACCTACGCTGCCATCTCCTAGTGCACACCTCACAGCTTATCCTCAAGCTGGAAGATACCTCTCTGGCCCCGGCACATGTCACCCCTGCGCTCCTGGCTTCCCGTGGGCACTTCCACAGCCTCTGGGCCTCTGGCAGCTTCCAGGGACTGTTCTCACCTCTGCTGTCTCTGGGATCAGTTGCTGCTCGTCAGCTGCCCACTAGCATGTAGGCAGGGATGCAGGGTGGCGGGGGGTCAGTAGCATGTCCCCGGGCAGGCCCTGGGCACCCTGTCTCCCCTGGTCTCACTGCTGACCTGGGCTGGTCCCAACCTGGGTTGGCCTCATCCAGGATCTTTGGTCACCCCACACTGCCCCATCTTGCCTGCTGTCCCAGTTCTGGTCAAGGGCCTTGGGGGCTGGCCCCCCACCAGGCCTTCTGGAGCAGCACCAGTCTCAGGGCCCTGGGACCAGCTGCCCTGCTTCCCAGGTTTGTAGCCAGGAGAAGGGGGGCATCGCAGAGCTGATGGTCCAATAAGGGGGTATGAGCCCTGCAGGGACTGGCCCGCACCTGCCCTGGATGTTCTCAGCAATTAAACTTTTTTAAGCTGGCCACCTGTTGTGCTGCTGTGGTCTCTGGGCTGGCTGGAAAGGAAAGGGGACAGGAATGTGGGTGGCAGGGATCTGGCCCTGGGCTCCCCTTTATCTCAGCCTCACTCTGGTACCAAGGCCCGATCAGCTGCGCATTGCTGGGAGTCATTCGCTCACCATTCAGATTCTGCCAGTGCTCTGGATGGCAGGATGCTGTAAAGGACAGGAGAGAGAAGGCCTTGCAAGGAGCTTCAGCTTCTTACAGCCGCCTTATGCAGGGGAGCCAGACTGTCTGCACGCGAGCAGATAGAGTGTGAAGACAGCAGTAAAGAAGAGAAACTGGCTGGGCATGGTGGCTCATGCCTATAATACCAGCACTTTGGGAGGCCAAGGTGGAAGGATCATTTGGAGGCCAGGAGTTCAAGACCAGCCTGGCCCACATGGTAAAACCCAGTCTCTACTAAAAATACAAAAAGTAGCCAGGCGTAGTAAGCGCCTGTAATCCCAGCTACTTAGGAAGCTGAGGCAGGAGAATTGCTTGAATCCAGGAGTCAGAGGTTGCAGTGAGTTGACATCCCGCCATTGAACTCCAGCCTGGGCGACAGAGCAAGACTCAGTCTCAAAAAACAAACAAACAAAAAAACCTGTAGGACAGGAAGAGCTGGGATGCAGTGAGGCAGGGAATTCAGGGTCTGAGAAGGTGACTTTCAGCTAAGAGCCAAGACCTGAAGGCTGATGAGGAGCCAGCCAGGGAGAGAGCCACTTCCAAGGCAAGGAAGTACAATGTGGGCACAGAGAGAGGAATGTGGAGGGCGGGAGGAAGAGGAAGAAGGGCAGCGGTGCAGAGCAGGGGTCCAGGTGGCCCAACTTTCATCCCATTATTTGCCTAATGCTGTGTGCCAGATGCCCTTCCAGGCGCTTGACATCTAAGAGCAGAGGAGAGAGAATTCTAAGTCTTGCCCAACAGGAACTCCCACTCTAGTGGAAGGAAACAGATTCTCAACAATAAACATAAAGGGAGGCCAAGGTGGGAGGATTGCTTGAACCCAGGACTTTGAGGTCAGACTGGGCAACATAGGGGTACCCTTGTCTCTACAAAGAATACAAATATTAGTCGGGCGTGGTGGCTCACGCCTGTAATCCCAGCACTTTGGGAGGCCGAGGCGGGCGGATCACGAGGTCAGGAGATCAAGACCATCCTGGCTAAGACAGTGAAACCCCGTCTCTACGAAAAATACAAAAAATTAGCCGGACATGGTGGCGGGCACCTGTAGTCCCAGCTACTCAGGAGGCTGAGGCAAGATAATCGCTTGAATCCGGGAGGCATGGTGGCACATGCCTGTGGTCTCAGCTACTCAGCTGAGGTGAGAGTATCACTCAAGGCTGGAAAGTCAAGACTGCAGTGAGCCATGATCATGCTACTGTACTGCAGCCTGGGCGACAGAGTGAGACTCTGTAGAAAAAAAAAAATTTTTTTTTGGCTGGGCATGGTAGCTCACACCTGTAATCCCAGCACTTTGGGAGGCTGAAGTGGGAGAATCACTTGAACCAGGGAGGTGGAGATTGCAGTGAGCCAAGATTGGGCCACTGCACTCCAGCCTGGGTGACAGAGCAATACTTCATCTCAAAAAAAAAAAAAAAAAAGAAAGGAAAAATAATTTAAAAATAAAATAAATCGGTTGGGCACAGTATCACAGCACTTTGGGAGGCTGATGCGGGTGGATCACTTGAGGCCAGTAGTTCAAGACCAGCCTGGCCAACATGGTGAAACCCTGTCTCCACTAAAAATTCAAAAATTAATGGGGCATGGTGGTGCATGCCTATAATCCCAGTTACTCAGGAGGCTAGAGCATGAGCATTGCCTGAACCTAGGAGGTGGAGGTTGCAGTGAGGCAGGATTGTGCCACTGCACTCCAGCCTGGGTGACAGGGTGAGACCCTGTCTCAAAATAATAAAAAAAAGCCGGGCGCGGTGGCTCAAGCCTGTAATCCCAGCACTTTGGGAGGCCGAGACGGGTGGATCACGAGGTCAGGAGATCGAGACCATCCTGGCTAACACCGTGAAACCCCGTCTCTACTAAAAAATACAAAAAAAAAAAAAAAAACAAAACTAGCCGGGCGAGGTGGCGGGCGCCTGTAGTCCCAGCTACTTGGAGGCTGAGGCAGGAGAATGGCGTCAACCCGGGAGGCAGAGCTTGCAGTGAGCTGAGAACCGGCCACTGCACTCCAGCCGGGCGACAGAGCGAGACTCCGTCTCAAAAAAAAAAAAAAAAAAAAAAAAGTAAATTATGCGGTTTGGTAGAGGGTGATTAGAGTCTTGGGAAAAAAAATAGAGACAAGAAGGGAGGATAAGCCAGTCCCAAAAGGCTGCACATTGTATGATTCAATTTTTTTTTAATCATTTTTCATTTTTATCTTTTTTTTTTTTTGAGGCAGGGCCTGACTCTGTTGCCCAGGCTGGAGTGCAGTGGTGTGATCACAGCTCATAGCAGCCTCTACCTCCCAGGCTCAAGAGATCCTCCCACCACTCAGCCTCCCGAGTGGCTGGGATTACAGGCCCTGCCACCACACCCGGCAATTTTTGTATTCTTTGTAGAGATAGGGTTTCACCATGTTGTCCAGCCTGGCCTTGCATTCCTGACCTCAAGCGATCCACCTCGGCCTCCTAAAGTTTTGAAATTACAGGTGTGAGCCACCACACCTGGCTTGCATGATTCCATTTCTATGAAATGTCCAGAACCTGTGAATCCATAGAGAGAAAAATGAGTGGTTGACAGAGGCTGGGGGAGGGGGCTGGGGAGTGACTAATGGGTGATGAAAATATTCTGGAACTAATAGTGGTGACAGTGGCACAGCTCTGTGAATAAAAGGCATTGGATTGTGCACTTGAAAGTCATGAAATGTATGCGTTATATCTCAATAAAGGTGTTACTTTTTTCATTCATGGAGGGCAAGTCACGGCGTTGTAAGGGGTCCTGGTGGGCCTGATTGAGGTGACATCTGAGCAAAGATTCGAAGGAGGGAACCAGCTTCCCAGGCAGGAGGAATGTGGATGAAACCTAGTTTGAAGTTTTTTGTTTTCTAAAGTATTCCTGAGAATTTGGCATCCTACTCCATATTATGTTCATTGATTTCATATAATGTTGCATTCCCAAATATTATGGCAAAATCAAGGGCAGAAATCGCCCAACGTCTGACCGATGTGCTTAGCTGCTCCAGCGCACCGGGGTAAGCACGCGGGCAGTTGAGGCTCCTGGTTCCGCCCCTCGCACTCCCAACGCCAGCCACCAGTTATCCAGAGCGCGACGCAGTCTCCGCCCTGTGTCAAACCCCGCCTCCGACTCCGCCCCGAGCCTCTACGACACTGCCGGCGCCCCGCCCCGGGAGCCAAGCAATGCGCATGCCCAGCGCCGTGTCGCGCACGCGCTCTCTACGGCTTCCCTTGACCTTTGACCCGCCGACCACCCTTGAGCCCCGGCCTCGGGGCCAGGAAGTCCGAGTTGGAGCCCCTGAGGTAGAGCGGCTGCCATGGTGAGGCCCGAGTCGGGCGCTACCGGGAGGGGAGGCCGAGTCGGACTGGGGGCCGGGCGGCGAGCTTCGGGCTGGGAGGCGGGAGCCATGCGCCTCCTGCGTGCCCGGCACGAAGCATGGTCTGGGGGCGTTGCACCCAGGGGGATCGAGGCCGGCAGCGGCGGCCTCAGGGTCAGGGAAAACGTGGTCGCGCTGTGCGTAGCCCGCGTTGAGCGAGCAGCCGTGGAGCATGGGGCTGGCTGGTGAGCACCTCCCCTGCCCTGGAACCTTACAGCGCTGCAGAGTCGATGTTGCTGCCCTGTTGTTATTCCCAGTGGAAAGCTGGCCTTTCCAGGGAAGTGGCAGACCTGGGACTTGAACTAGGCCCCGAGACACCGAGCACGGAGCGTTTGTATGATACCGTTGGCACCTAGAGCCAGTCAGCAGACGTGCGCCACACTGTCAGGTCACCTGGGGAACCTTGAAAAGTGCAGGTTTGGCCGGGTGCGGTGGCTCACGCCTGTAATCCCAGCACTCTGGGAGGTCGAAGCGGGTGGATCACGAGGTCAGGAGATCGAGACCAGCCTGACCAACATGATGAAACGCCGTCTCCACCAAAAAATTAGCCGGGTGGGGTGGTGTGCGCCTGTAGTCCATGCTACCCGGGAGGCTGAGGCAGGATAATCGCTTGAACTCGCGAGGCAGAGGTTGCAGTGAGCCAAGATCCGCCATTGCACTCCAGCCTGAGCGACAGGGGAGACTCCGTTTCAAAAAAAAAAAAAAATTATATATATGTATTATATATGCTATATATATTTATATATACTATATGTTATATATTTTTATATATCGTGTGTGTGTGTGTGTGTGTGTGTATATATATATATAAGCTGGGCATGGTGGCGCATGCCTGTAATCCCAGCTGCTTGGGAGGCGCGAGTATCTCTTGAACCCGGGAGGCAGAGGCTGCAGTGAGCCAAGATTGTGCCGCTGCACTCCAGCCTGGGCGACAGAGCAAAACTCTCTCAAAAAGGAGAAAAAAAGAGGGGAAAAAATAGGCCGGGCGCGGTGGCTCCAGCCTGTAATCCCAGCACTTTGGGAGGCCAAGACGGGCGGATCACCAGGTCAGGAGATCGAGACCATCCTGGCTAACACGGTGAAACCCCATGTCTACTAAAAAAAAATACAGAAAACTAGCCGGGCGAGGTGGCGGCGCCTGTAATCCCAGCTACTCGGGAGGCTGAGGCAGGAGAATGGCGGGAACCCGGGAGGCGGAGCTTGCAGTGAGCTGAGATCCCGCCACTGCACTCCAGCCTGGGCGACACAGTGACACTCCCGTCTCAAAAAAAAAGGGGGGGGGAAATAAAAGTTCAGGTTCTTGAGCCCTATCCCTGGAGGTTCTGCATACATAAGTTCCCCAAGTGACTCTGTTGCAGCCACTTTTTTTTTTTTTTTTTTTGAGACGGAGTCTGGCTCTGTCGCCCAGGCTGGAGTGCAGTGGCGCGATCTCCGCTCACTGCAAGCTCCCCCGCCTCCTGGGTTCACGCCATTCTCCTGCCTCAGCCTTTCTAGAAGCTGGGACTACAGGCGCCCACCACCACGCCTGGTTAATTTTTTTTTTTTTTTTTTTTTGTATTTTCAGTAGAGACGGGGTTTCACTGTGTTCCCCAGGATGGTCCCGAAAAGTATATTAACTTTTCCTGTTAATATACTGTCACGCTGGGTGCGGTGGCTCAGGCCTATAATCCCAGCACTTTGGGAGTCCGAGGCAGGAGGACTGCTTGGGCCCAGAAGTTTGAGACCAGCCTGGCAATGTGGCGACACCTAACTACAAAAAATATAAAACATTAGCTGGGCATAGTGGAGCATGCCTGTTGTCCTAACTACCCAGGAGGCTGAGGCTACTCGGGAGGATGAGATGGGAGGATCACCTGAGCCCCAGGAGGTTGAGGCTGTACTAAGCTGTGATCGTACCACTGTACTCCAGCCTAGGAGACCCATCCTGGGCAACACAGCAAGACCCCATCACTACAAAAATATAAAAATTATCCAGGTGTGCTAGCACTCACCTGTAGGCCCAACTACTTGGGGGTCTAAGGTAGGAGGATCGCTTGAGCCCAGGAATTCAAGGCTGCAGTGAGCTAGGATCGCTGCACTGCATCCTAGCCTGGGCGACAGACAGAGATCCTATCTCAAAAAACAAACAAACAAAAAACCTCATGAGTTTTGGGACAGAGCTGGGCTCAAAAGAGGTCTCTGACACCGTGGGATGCATGACTATGGAGGAGTCAAAACTGTCTGGGGCTCAGGTTCCTTATCTGTAAAATAAGGACAATGACAGCAGGACTTCATAAACATTACATGAGAGACTCTACATAAAGCCTCAGCTCAGGGGCTGGCACTTGTAAGCTGTTAGCTGTTACGTTATCCTTATTACTATGTTACTTAAGAAGTGGCTGCAGGCCGGGCATGGTGGCTCACGCCTGTAATGCCAGCACTTTGGGAGGCCGAGGCGGACGGATCACGAGGTCAGGAGATTGAGACCATCCTGGCTAACACGGTGAAACCCCGTCTCTAAGAAAAATACAAAAAATTAGCCGGGCGTGGTGGCGGGCGCCTGTAGTCCCAGCTACTCAGGAGGCTGAGGCAGGAGAATGGCGTAGCATGGGAGGCGGAGCTTGCAGTGAGCCCAAGGTCATGCCACTGCACTCCAGCTTGGTGATAGAGGGAGACTCCATCTCAAAAAAAAAAGTGCTGACCGGGCGCAGTGACTCACACCTGTAATCCCAGCACTTTGGGAGGCCGAGGCGGGTCGATTGCCTGAGCTCAGGGGTTTGAGACCAGCCTGGGCAACACGGTGAAACCCTGTCTGTACTAAAAATACAAAAAATTGGCTGGGCGCAGTGGCTCACACCTGTAATCATAGCACTTTGGGAGGCCGAGGCGGGTGGATTACCTGAGGTCGGGAGTTCGAGACCAGCCTGATCAACATGAAGAAACCCCCGTCTCTACTAAAAATACAAAATTAGCTGAGCGTGGTGGCGCATGCCTGTAATCTCAGCTGCTGGAGAGGCTGAGGCAGGAGAATTGCTTGAACCCAGGAGGTGGAGGTTGCGGTGAGCCAAAATCATGCCATTGCACTCCAGCCTGGGCAACAGGAGCGAAACTCCATCTCAAAAAAAAAAAAAAAAAATTAGCTGGGTGTGGTGGCGGACGCCTGTAGTCCCAGCCACTCAGGAGGCTGAGGCAGAAAAATTGCTTGAACCTGGGAGGCGGAGGTTGCAGTGAGCCGAGATCGCACCACTGCACTCCAGCCTGGGCCACAGAGCCAGACTCTGTCTGCAAAAAAAAAAAAAAGAAAGTGCTTTCGGAAGGTATACGTGGGAAAGCCTGGGAAGGATTTCACCTGAGAGATGGGGGGATGATGTTAAGTCCTGGGGGATGTTGGGTTTTGACAGGATCAGGGTAGAAGGGAGGATGTTCAAGGTGGAGGAACTCAGAACAGCAAAGGCCCTGAGGAGTACAGAAGTATGAGAGCGGCTCTAGGATCAGAGGGTGTGGTTGCAGCGTGGAGAGAGATGAGGGTGAGAAGTTGAGGCCAGACCAGGCGCTGCGAATGCCACGCTGGGGAGTGGACCGAATCTGCAGGTGGCAGTGGAGAATTGTGTGTGTTCTGGGAGATGGCCAGAACCCTCCTGCAGAAGGGTTAGGAGGCGCTTAGAAACCCTGCCTGGGGACATGGAGTTCATGAGACAGCAAGGCTGCAACAGCCATATTCATTCAGATGCATCGGGGGCACCTGCTGTGCCAGCCACTGGCCAGGCCCTGAATGTCGTGGCACGAGCTGCAGTTGTGGTCCCGACCTTTCTCCTGTCTAGTTGTGATGCCTGTATCTGTTTTCAGGGGCCCTGGGTGACCAGAGTGTCCTTGAGAGTGAGTCTCAGGCTGCCTGCTTATCTACCCGGAGCCTGGGGCTTGGCCTCAAAGGCGCATTGCACGGGAATCTCAGACACAAGTCAGTGTAAGCCCCATTGCTGAGTGCCTCCCACAGCACTGTCTGTGGTCCCAGCTGCTGGGCTCTGGTCCTGCCTCGGGCCAGGTTGCTGCCCAGCAAGGAGGTACATGTGCTGCCTCCACACGTGCCAGGGTTGAATCCTGTGCTTCTAACTGCTGCTCTGTGACAGCCGCATGGCCTGAAGTTGGATGCCAAGTCAGCTGGGTCGTCTCACCTGGGACCCTCAGGCCCAAGTGTCAGTCAGTGGACTATGGGATGTTTGGAGCCTCTGGGAGGGGCGTCAGGCAGTGGTTGGTTTGGTCACCCATGGTAGCCACAGCTGGCAGAGATCTCCCTGTGAATGAGCTCTGAATGCAGCCTGACCTATGGTGGAAGCTCAGGGGACGTTGGGGTACTGGATAGGTGGATGAGGGGCGTAGCTGCACCGCCTAGTTCTGGGCCTGCCACTGTCTGTCCATGTGGTGTTAACGGCATTGCCTCCTGAGAGCCTTTTGTCCTCTTGTGAGGAGTGCATTATTCTCTCCATTTCGCAGTTAAGAAAACTGAGGTAGGCTGGGCACAGTGGCGCATGCCTATAATCCCAGCACTTTGGGAAGCTGAGGCAGGCAGATCATGTGAACCTAGGAGTACAAGACCATACCTGGGCAACATGGTGAAACCCCATCTCTCCAGAAAAGTACAAAAATTTAGCCAAGTGTGGTGGCGTGTGCCCAGCCTCCAGAAGTTACGGAGTTTCCACCTACTTGTGAAATCCTAACCCACCTGTGTTTGTTCATTCCCCTAATGGCCCATATCACATCCCGCCTGTTAAGGAAAGAGCAGGTGCTCGGAGGCTGAGTACAAGTAGCTCCAGCTACTCAGAGGATTAAGCAGGAGAATCTGTTGAGGCTGGGAGGCTGAGGCTGCCAGTGAGCCATGATTGCACCACTGCACTCCAGCCTGGACGACAGAGTTAGACTCTGCTTCAAAAAAAAAAAAAGCCGGGCGTGGTGTCTCGCGCCTGTTATCCCAGCACTTTGGGAGGCCGAGGCAGGTGGATCACCTGAGGTCAGGAGTTTGAGACCAGCCTGACCAACATGGTGAAACCTCACCTCTACTAAAAATTCAAAATTAGCTAGGCTTGATTGTGTTCACCTGTAATCCCAGTTACTTGGGAGGGTGAGGCAGGAGAATCGTTTGAACCTGGGAGGCGGAGGTTGCAGTGAACTGAGAGCAAGCCACTGCACTCTAGCCTGAGTGACAGAGCGAGACTCAGTCTCAAAAAAATAAATAATAAAAAACCCAAAACAAACAAAAAAAAAACAGGTTCAGAGAGGTTGAGTAACTTGTCCAGGGGCACACAGCGATTGAGAAACAAAGCTAGGGTTCTGGTCCCAGGTCGACGTGGTTCTCCTGCTGCTGCCTTGCTCCTTCCCAGCTCCCTGAGGGAATGTAGTGTGGTGTTCTTCAGCCTTCACCCCTGAGGAAGCAAAGGGCCTATATCAAATGAGCTGCTATTTTGAAAGAAGCTTTGTTACTTCCTAGTGCCTAGTCATTGACAGAGTTTGTGAAACACGAAGGAATGAAAACCAATGTTTATTGAGCATCTACTGTACCATTAGGCTCTGTGCCAGGCACTTGAAAGGCATTATCTCATTTAATCCATATGACAGCTTTATTGGTGGCCACATTTTACAGGTAGGCACACTGGGGCTCAAAGGAGTTGAGAACATGTCTGTGGTCACACAGCTGGGATTTGCACACAGGTTATCTCCAAGGCTGCAGGTATAACCATTACACTACACTGCCTCTTCTGGGAGATGCCTCCCGCAGGAACCTTGCTGGCCTCAATGGGCCGTCCAGTCTGCTGAAACTTTGCAGTCCAGCCACCCTCTGCCCTGCAGCTCTAGGCAGCTAAAGCCACAGGCCATCACGCCGCTTTGAAGTGTGCAGGGGTGGTTGGGGAAGCTCCCCAGTTATGACCTCCGCTCTTAACGTTCATTATTTTGCAACAGTCATTGGCCTTGGCAGAATAGTAAACAAGTGATTGCAAGGCCGTGCGATAGCAGCAGAGGGACCAAGTTGGTGGGAGGGGTAGTTTGAGACCTGAGCTGTGTTTCAGGCCGAGCGGACCCTCTGCCTTTCACCTCTGTCCTTCAGACAGCACCAGCATCCCATCCCTGAGCCTCCTGTTCCACTCAGGAGGGGCTGTAGGAAGGAGGCGAAGTCACATGAGACCACAGGTGTCTGCAGGTGCATTCCTGACCCGCCCTCGCCTGCAGTACAGCCCCAGCTCTGCCCCTCTCCATGATTACAGGAGGGTACAGCTGGCCAGAGCCCTGCCCCTCACTGTGATCACAGGAGGGTCTTCTCTGGCCTCTGCTTTCTGCTGTGAAATCTAGAAGTTACGAAGTTTCCACCTACTTTTGAAATCTTAACCCACTTGTGTTTGTTCATTCCCCTAATGGCCAGTAATTACATCCCGCCTGTTAAGGAAAGAGCAGGTCCTCGGAGGCTGAAGAAGGCCGGCTCTGAAGTCGAATCCACTGGAATCTGGAGTGAGCCCTTCTGGCCTCTGGGTTGGGTTCTTGATACTTGTCGGCTTGCCCAGGAGCCCTCCCTTCAGACCCCGGGACCCTCCGTAGTGGCTGCCGTGACTGATAGCGCCAGCCTTGGGTTTCCCGTCTGCCTCTGAGGCACCCACACACCCACTGGTGTGTCCTCAGGCCAGTCACCAACCCCGGCCCCCCCACCCCCAAGTTGTCAGAATTAAAAGGCACAATGAATTGAACGTGTTTGGTTCTTTGGTGCTGTGCCTAGTGTGCAGGCTCAGTTGATACTTGTTGACTGAAGGGAAATCTACAGAAAAGCACTAGGAAGAAAGGGAAAGTCACTCGGCTGTGCCGCATGAGCTTTCAACCCATGCCTAGCCGCCTCCAGCCCGCGCCACGCCCCCGCGTCTACAGCTTCACAGTCACAAGGTCCTTTGTAAATGCTGTCTATATATAATCTCTTTGTTTCACATAAGATCTGTGCATCTTTCCCTGTCATCTGCCAGATTCCCAGTCTTTCCCAGGCCAGCGTAGGCTGTTAGCTGCTTGCAGAACTCCCTTCTGCTTTCTCTCCTGCCAGTTTTGGCTCAACCCAGTCCTTTTGCCTAGAAAGCCCTAGTATTTCCGTCATGATTCTACCTGCCCTGCAAAGCCCAGCCCAGGAGGAATCCCCTCCTGTCACAGAATCCCATCTCAGTCTTGAGCTTTTCTTCTTGACTCTGTGCTTCCGGTCGCCTCTTACTGAGTCTTCCACAGGGCCTCCGTGGGGCATGGGATCACACGTGCAGCCTTCCAGCATGTTCAGCGTGCTGTGTGACAGTGGGGTTCCCTGCCGGACCAGCAGTGTGCTCCGACTCAGGGCAGGGACCAGGTTCTGTGTAGCTTTGTGCTCAAGTGCTGAGCAGAGTAGACTCTCAGCAGATGTTTGAACAAATGAACGAGCCTGACTCTCCCTCATCATTTGGTCCGTAGTGTGTTTAAATACCCTTCTAGTGGGCTTTTAGTTCCTTGAAGATGGCAACAAGTTTGCTTAGTAACTTTGTTTTATTGAATGGAACGGATTTAAACTCATCAGACTTGGGAGAATTAGGACAGATCTGTTTCCCCATTGGTAAAATAAAGGTTGGGCCTGATCTCAGAAACTCAAGAAGAGTGATTGTGGGCCCCAGGGTCGAGAGTGAGATACTACCAGGTTCTGGGTCCGAGACCATAGTGTTTCTTCCTGAAGCTGGTGACTGCAGCCACTTTGCCTTGCTCCTCTCCGCCTTTTCTGAAGGATGATGGGGGGCCAGTCTGCCTCTGGGAGCTCCATCAAGTTCACCCACCCCAACTGCCTGCCCAGTGAGTGAGTAAGCCACCCGCCACGGAAACTTTCATTCAGGGTGCTTTGGAGGGGGTGGCCTGGGGCTGCAGCTCTGTGCTTTGTGACCTCGGGTCTCCAGGAGCCTTGCCCCTTGGCAGCTGTTTCCAGGGCCCGTCTCTATGGGCCCACAGGGAGCAGCCTGCTAAGTGGGTGCCTGATTTACTCACAGGCCAAGTACCTGGCGCAGATCATTGTGATGGGTGTGCAGGTGGTGGGCAGGGCCTTTGCACGGGCCCTGCGGCAGGAGTTTGCAGGTAAGCATGGGTCTGTCTCCCCTTTGGGCTGGGAGTTCCTCTCCAGGTCAGATTTTCCCCGTAGCCATGGGCACCTCAGACCTGCTGGTTCTGCAGTGTGGGTAGCCTGGGGCACTTCCCATGGTGAGGAGTGGTGGCAGACCAGGGCATCCTTCAGTGGGGACCTGGTTATCAACAGCATCCAGGGCAGGAGCTGGCACACTGGCCCATCCGGATACCTGGTTTTGTAAACATAATTTTTTTTTTTTTTTTTGAGTTGGAGTCTCACTCTGTCACCCAGGCTGGAGTGCAGTGGGGCAATCTCGGCTCGCTGCAACCTCTGCCTCCTGGTTCAAGTGATTCTCCTGCCTCATCCTCCTGAGTAGCTGGGATTACAAGCACCCAACACCACACCGGGCTAATTTTTGTATTTTTAGTAGAGACGGGGTTTTACCATGTTGGCCAGACTGGTCTGGAACGCCTGACCTCAGGTGATCCGCCCTCCTCAAAGTTCTGGGATTACAGGTGTGAGCCACAGCGCCTGGCCCTGGTTTTGTAAATTGATTTAATTGGAACACAGACACACCCACAGGCTGCTTTCTTTTTTCTTGAGATGGAGTTTTTGCTCTTGTTGCCCAGGCTGGAGTGCAATGGCGAGATCTTGGCTCACTGCAACCTCCACCTCCCAGGTTCAAGTGATTCTCCTGCCTCAGCCTCCTGAGTAGCTGGGATTACAGGCATTCGCCACTACGTCCAGCTAATTTTGTATTTTTAGTAGAGATGGGGTTTCTCAATGTTGGTCAAGCTGGTCTTGAATTTCCAACCTCAGGTGATCACCCACCTCGGCCTCCCAAAGTGCTGCTGGCATTACAGGCATGAGCCACAGCACACAGCCTTTTTTTTTCCTTTTGAGACAGAGTCTCACGCTGTCGCCCAGGCTGGAGTGCAGTGGTGTGATCTCAGTTTGCTGCTACCTCTGCCTCCTGGGTTCAAGCAATGCTCCTGCCTCAGCCTCCCGAGTAGCTGAGACTACAGGCATGCGCCACCATACCCAGCTAATTTTTGTACTTTTAGTAGAGACAGGGTTTCACCATGTTGGCCAGGATGGTCTCGATCTCTTGACCTCGTGATCTGCCCGTCTCGGCCTCCCAAAGTGCTGGGATTACAGGAGTGAGCCATTGTGCCTGGCTGACAGGCTGCTTTCAAGGCAGAGTTGAATGGTTCCAGTGCAGGCTCATTAGTCCGCAAAGCCTAAAATAGCTACACTCTGAGTCTTTAGGAAAAGTTTAGCAGCTCCTGATTCTAGTTTCTGGGGTCACTGAAAGGGAACAGGTCACCCAAGGCAGTGGCTTTGGTGGTCTAGGTGACAGGTGGGCAGCTGGGCTGCTGCAGAGCCCTCTCATGCCCGCAGCCCCACTGTACAGTCCCCATCATAGTCTAAAGCTCCCCAATTTGCTGTGCTCCTGGGATATGGCGGTTGGGGGACAGGGTCATCTCATGGTCTAGGTTGGGGACCAGGAGCCAGTTTTAGTGGTCAGACCCTGCCCTTATCCTCCAGTGAGGCACGTCTGTCCTCACTTTCCCAGCCTCTACCCCCTAAAAAAGAAACCACTCCTGGAGAAGAGGCAGCTCCTAGCCACCTGTCCCTGTGTCTCTCATCCTGTGCCGGTGGCAGAGGTGAGCCACCAACTTGGAAGGCCCAGGGTGAAGTCTGGGCTGCTAAGGACTGAGTGATCACCCACATGTCCACACAGCCAGCCGGGCCGCAGCTGATGCCCGAGGACGCGCTGGACACCGGTCTGCAGCCGCTTCCAGCCTCTCCGGCCTCAGCCTCCAGGAGGCACAGCAGATTCTCAACGTGTCCAAGCTGAGCCCCGAGGAGGTCCAGAAGGTGAGGCCACTAGGCCGCCCGAAGTTTGAAGGGGAGAGGCTGCCAGGGCGGGAAGAGTGAAGGGAGGCCTGGCCAAGGAGGCTCAATGTGGAGGCTGCAGTCATACCCAGCTCGGACTCCAAGTTGCGGGAGCCACTGTTACTGGTGAAGTTTTAGGCCTGAGGCAGGACAGTTGTAGAGACAGAGTGCCTGCTGGTAGCAGCCGAGTCGCCCTCCAGGGTACCCGTCTTCATCTCTGCCCCTCAGTGGCCACAACAGCTGCATGTGGCACACAGGGTGGAGAGGAGCCCTGTTGCCTCTCTGATGTGGCCCCACATAGCCTGCCCAGCGTCTCTCACCTGCAGTCTACAGCCCTCTCACCCGTCCCCTCCTTTGCAGAACTATGAACACTTATTTAAGGTGAATGACAAATCCGTGGGTGGCTCTTTCTACCTGCAGTCAAAGGTGAGTGGTCTTTGATTCTGGGAGGAAGTCAGTCATGGGACCCCCTCTCCTCACCTGGGGCTCAATTCCCAGTCGGGGGAGCTGGCCAAGGGCTTGGCACAGAAAACTGTCGGGCCTTCCCTTGGTGCCCAAGCCTCAGGGAGTCCCCCTGAACTGCCACCCCTCTGACTGCTTCAGCTCTGTGGGGTCCAGCCACTCAGGCTGTGTCACCCCAGACAGCAGCCCTCCCTCCCAGCAGCTGGGACTTGGAAGGAGCAGGAGCCACAGCCGGTGGGGTGCTAGAAACAGCTTTTAGCTCACAGAGGTCACAGCATGCGCTGAGCCCCTGCAGCTCAGCTCTGTCTCCCCAGACCACCCCCTGACCCTGGGGCGCTGCTGAGGGAAGCATTAGTATCCACCCACTGCCCTCCAAAAAGTGGACCTGGGCTGACAGGAAGAGGCTGTCCCATGTGGGCAAGGGGTGTGGGGCAGAGGCTTGGCCTCCTGGCCTGATTATCTGTGACCCACTAGGTGGTCCGCGCAAAGGAGCGCCTGGACGAGGAACTCAAAATCCAGGCCCAGGAGGACGGAGAAAAAGGGCAGAAGCCCCACACGTGACTTCTCGGCTCCCCCCACCCACCCCGCCACCTCTAATTTATAGCTTGGTAATAAATGTCTTTTCTGCCTTTCTCGTGTGCATGTGTCCAGATTCCAGAAGGCACGTTGCTCCTCCTGCCACTTGCAGGGCTGTGTGTGCTGAGGATGGGGAGGCAGCAGCCTTTAACAGCCCAAAGGGCCTGGCTGGGTGAGGTTGGCGGGCAGCCAGCCAGTGGGTCCCAGCTGAGTCCTGTCACGTACAGGATGCAGCCGCTTCTGCTTCCACAGCGCCCGAGCCAGCGTTAGGCTCCCTCTCATGGCGTCTCTGCCCCAAGAGCTCTGTCGGCAGCCACCCTGTCTCTGGGGCAGGTTTGAACCTAGCACCTCAGTAATCTGGGCACGATACCCCAGAATGCGGCTGGGCGAAGACGGGCCTTTGCCCGCCACTCACCAAAGCCACAGCGGACAGTAGTGGGCTGACAACCTGAACCCTGGGATGCTCTGCCTGGAATCTTCCCTCAGCTCCTGTCACCTGTGCGCCCTCAGCACCTACCTCCTTCCCAGGCTTCCAGTTCCTGCTCTCAGCGGCAGCCTGAGAGGGAGGGGAACCTGCAGGGTTGGGGAGAAAGCCCGGATCAGGCCTGCAGGGGTTCAGGGCAGTGGTGGCCGCATGTCAGGGCCAGGTTCCTGGCTCATCCACGACACACAAGCCATCTTTGCAACTCACTTTTATTGTTTCTTTATAAACCTCCTCTCCCATGGAGGAATATATTGTTATAGTCATTAGCTTATCTCTTTTTTTAAAACTCTATGCTAACAGCAATGGAGCCAAGAGGAGGAAAAACATAAGCTACAATAGAAAGGCACTTAGAACCTGTTAAAAATACTGACATCCTGGAATGTGCAACAACAAACCAATGACAACCACAAAAAGTACACCAGCCCTGCCGAGCCTGGTCCGTCACGGAGTCGCATGCTGAGCTTGTCAGCCTTCCAGTGCCCTGTTCCTCCGCTCTGCTCAAGTCGAAAACCCATGACCCCACCAGGGACTTAAGGCCTGGGGCCCTCACAGGGGTGGGGGTGCTCAGGGCCTGGGTGGGGCCCAACGAAAGGAGACCAGCTCCCTCCTACCTTGCTCATAGCCCCTTCGAGGGGCAGAGCCAGTGTGGCTGGGCCCTGTCAGGGCTGGAGTCCGAAGCCCAGTGGCAAGGTGGGCCGGGTCAGGGTGACCCCTCTGGGACAGAAGGGCAGTCCAGGAGAAGGTGGGGTCAGCAGAGCTGCCAGAGGAACTGCAGGGTCACTAAGGACCCCAAGGCTGTCCGGGCAGTTGCCTCGTTCTACAGATGGGGAGATGGAAGGGCCTGGCCACTCCGAGGCCTGGTGATAGGGCAGGCCTAGAAACCAGACTCCCAGCTGCCAGGCGGGAGAGGGAGCAGGGAAAGGCCCCAGATGGAGGGGGCGCATGGCTTCGTCCATCTCCCAGGGCATCCTGGGATGGGACTGGGGCACAAGGCCCTCCAACACCCTTAAGTGGTTCTGGCCTCTGTCAGGGTCCCTCTGAGTGGCACAGAACCGGAAGAGGGGGGGCCCCGCTGGGTGTTAGGGGTGGGGAAGTGCCTCTGAGAAAGCAGCCCAGCAGGGAAAAGCCAGAGGAAGCAATGTGTTACGGGTTGGTGCCCTCCTCCAGCCACTGCTTCCCTCAGGCCTTCAGTCCACAGCCTCCAGAAAGCTCCCGACACAGTGCTGACTGGGAGCCCCCTCCCCTGCATGCTGTCACTTGGAGTCCCCAGACCAGGAGCTGTGTGGTCAGTCGTCCCCAGCTAGCCTCTCCTTCCTGGTACAGAACCAAGGACCCAAAGGCCTCTGCAGGGGGCGCTGCCCAGGCCAGGCCCAGCGGGGGTGGAAGGAGGAAGACGGGGTGCTGGGCTTGGCCCCACATGCTCCCGGAGCCAGGGCCCAGGCCATTCAGTGTCCTGGCACCACAGCTGGCCTGGCACCTCCCCTTGACAGCTCAGGGGCCCTCAGACCTGCTTCCCACGCTCCCAGGGTGCCCCAAAAGGTAGAGGAAGAGGCCCCGGGGTGCAGGGGTGGAGTGACCAGCTATCCCGTCTGGTGCTGTCGGCCTGGCCTAGGGTGAGGAGGGCAGCTGTGGAGCGGGTCTCCCTTCTAACTAGTGGGAGGCGCCTTGTCCTGGGGGGCGTGCTTCTGCCTGGGGCTTTGCAGGGGCCTGCATCTGTCTTGCTTTCCCTCTGGAGGCAGGGTCAGAGGGAAAGGGGTCTAAGGAGCCCCCAAGGCAGGGGCTGGGTGAGCCTATGAGGGAAGGGCAGGCCTCCCTGGGGGCTCCCCTCAGGAAGGGAGAGCCTGGTGCCAGCAGGGAGGGCAGATACCACCCCACCCGCCCCCTTTGCTGGGAGAGGGCGACTTGCCCTGGGTGGTTACTAGGTGAGGGAGGTGCCAGGGTGGGAGAGGGAAAGAGGAGGAGGTCGGGCAGGGGAAAGCCCCGTAGAAGCTGAGGGCCGGGTGGTGGGGAACAGAGAGGAGCGAGGCTTCAGCACCCAGGAGCACAGCTCTCCCTGCATGACAGGCCAGGTCCCCACCTGGGGGCTGGGAGGCCAGCCATAAATCACCTAGCACCATCCTTGCTCCCCCGTGGGCTGGGCTGGGGCTGTCCGGGCAGTAGGACATTATTGCTATTTCACAGAAGAGTTTCCGTTCGTCAGGGGCAGTGCCGGAGCTGCCGGCGGGGCCACCACAGCTGTCTGCAGGGTGGGCTCAGTTCACCACAGCCGGTTTGAGCAGCACCGAGCCCGGCGGGATGACCACCCAGCCAGGGGCCAGCGCCTCTGGGCTGCTGGCGGCCGAGTTGACGCCCGTGGACAGGTCCAGCACAGTGCCTGGCAGCAGGGGGAGTCCATCGGGGCTTGGCCGGGAGCAGCTGCTCTCCGTCCTTTCGAGGGGCGTCTTGCGGCCCTCCATGCCCAGGGCCCTGGTGGGCACCGACCCACGCCCCTTCTCCCCCTCGGCCTTGCCACCAGCGGCGCCAGCGAGGAGAGAGACCACAGGCAAGCCCAGTCCGCCAGCCCCAAAGGGCGAGGGCAGCAGCGGGTTCTTGGCCAGATTGAGAGGCAGGACGGGGCCTGGCAGCCCAGGGCCCATGCCCCCCCCACCCCCACTGCCCCCACCGTTGCCACAGGCCAGGGCACTGAGGTCGAGGGGGCCGGGGGCCAGGGGTAGGGGCAGGCCAGGAAGACCAGGGCCTCCAAAGAGGGCAGCTGGGTTGGGGATGATGATCTGGGCCCCACTGACATAGGGGCCGCCGTCGGGGGCGGGCAGTGGTGGCTTGGGGGGTGGGCGCAGCTGCAGGATCTCTTGCTGCTCGTGGGACACGAAGTGGCCGTGGGCCTTGATGTGCTTGCGCAGTGAGCTGGGGTCCGTGTAGCGCTTGTGGCAGCCGGGCATCTTGCAGTAGTAGGGCTTGTCCACGTAGTGGGTGCGCGTGTGCTTAAAGCGGTCACTGGAGTTGGAATAGCGCTTGCTGCAGCCCTCGTAGGGGCAGACGTAGGGCTTCTCACCTGCAGAGTGGTGCAGTGCAGTGCTGCCGTGAGGGGTCTCTCCCCTTCCTGGGTCTCACCCCATGTACTCAACATCCTCCAGGCCAAGCACTCCCTGGGAGCACGGGCGCCCCAATTCTGGGGGCAGGGGGCATCCCCGGCACATGGCATGAGATCTGGCCCCAGGTAGGGCACAGAGGCTTTCTGAAAAGCCAGGCTGGTTGACTCCAGCTCTGACTGGCATCGCCCTGCACCCTCTGCTACAGAGGGTGTGCCTTTCAGCAGCAGAACATGGCCTTGGAGGCCAGGCCCGGTGGTTCATGCCTGTAATTTCAGCACTTTGGGAAGCCAAGGCAGGCAGGTCACTTGAGGCCAGGAGTTCCAGACCAGCCGGGCCAACATGGTGAAACCCCATCTCTACTAAAAATACAAAAACTAGCTGGGTGTGGTGGTGGATGCCTGTAATCCCAGCTACCTGGGAGGCTGAGGCAGGAGAATCACTTGAACTCGGGAGGTGGAGGTTGCAGTGAGCCAAGATCGTGCCACTGCACTCCAGCCTGGGTGACAGTGAGTCTGTTTCAAGAAAAAAAAAGAAACCATGGCCTTGGAGATCACATCCTGGCTCAAGGCACCCAGCGTGGGCCTGGCCACAGGGAATGCTGCCTGGATACCACTGCCCTCACTCAACAAATGGCTCAAGGTTCACCAGGCATCTTCTGGCCCTGGCCAGAGCAGGGGGCCACATGCAGCAACTGACCTCCTGATACATGGCTCTCCACCTGGAGATGTGCTGCCAGGGTGAAATAAACACCAGGAAAAAAGATACACATCAGCTCCTTAAGGCTTTGTCATGAAATGAAGAACTTCAATATGTCACCGATTTGTCTTTAATACGGAATTGATAACACGTTGGATGTATGGGGTCATATTACATTTAAGTAATTACGTTAATTGTTAATTACATTTAATACATATTACAATTAATTTTACCCATTTCTTGTTGCATTTTTTTGTTTTGTTTTGTTTTTGTTTTTTTGAGACGGAGTCTCGCTCTGTCGCCCAGGCTGGAGTGCAGTGGTTGGATCTCGGCTCACAGCAAGCTCCGCCTCCCAGGTTCACACCATTCTCCTGCCTCAGCCTCTCGAGTAGCTGGGACTATAGGCGCCCGCCACCACACCCGGCTAATTTTTTGTATTTTTAGTAGAGACAGGGTTTCACCGTGTTAGCCAGGATGGTCTTGATCTCCTGACCTCATGTTCTGCCCGCCTCAGCCTCCCAAAGTGCTGGGATTACAGGCGTGAGCCACCACGCGTGGCCTTGCTGTTTTTTATGCAGTGATTAGGAAATGTAAAATTACATCTGTGGCTCCGACAGCCAGAGGTGTCCTGCTGTGGGCCTGGGCTGTAGTGAGGAGTGAAGCCGACCTGGCCTCTGTGATCACAGAGGTGGCATTAGTCAGATGATACCCACGGGACCCAGGAAATGGCATTGGTGCTCCAAGAGCCGGTGCTGGGTGGGGGTCTGACCCTCAGGGGACGCTTCCCCCAGCAAACTGCATTGGAAAAGGGACCCCTGGGTGATGAGATCAACCCTCATCTCTGAGGTCTGGGACCGACTTACAGTCCCCTCCTCCTGGGGACCTGCCCAGCCAGTCTCAGCTGAGCGCCCCCTTCATGGGCTGAGCCGCCCGGCCCCGGCCTCTTACCTGTGTGCGACCGGTTGTGGATCTTCAGGTTCTCCAGGCGGGAGAAGCTCTTGCTACAGGTCGGGCAGCGGTGCGGTTTCTCGTTGGTGTGTGTGCGGATGTGGATGAGCATCTTGTACCTGCTCCAGGGAGGGCGGGGGGTGTGGCTCAGCTCACTGGACACCCCAGTCCTCCCTCTACCCCTCTCTACCCCACCTCACCTGGCGTTGAAGCCTCGGCCATGGCGGGCACAGCCCTCCCAGTGGCAGCAGTACCCTGCGTCCTTCTCGGGCTTGACATGGTAGTCGTTGACATGGTCCACCAGGTCTTGCAGGAGCTCAAAGAGCTGGTTACACTGTGGGGGCCGGGAAGGGTTCTGAGCCCATGCGGGGTGACCTGCCCCGGACTCCACACCACTCTTCCTGGCCCCCACTCACCTTGGCCCAGCGACACACCAGCTGCTTGGGCAGGGGCAGGTCTGGCGAGAGGCACTTGTCCTTGGGAGGGGTAAGGAAGGAGGAGGCAGGCAGGTGCAGGGGCCCCCCAGAGCCCAGGGGCAGGAAGAACTGGAAGGAGCTGGGGACACCATCCAAATAGCGCAGTGGCTGGAAGTCCTGCGGTGCAAGGGGAGAGCTAGTTAGGGTCCTGCTGGCTCGGAGCCCCCCGGTCCCATCTAAAGTGGATTGAATGGCATCCCCAAACAGAGACATTCAGGTCCTCTTCTCCCCAGCCCCTACCTGTGCATGTGGCCTTATTTGGAACTAGTGTCTTTGCAGATGTGATCAAGTTAAGATGAAGTCACACTCGATTAGGGTGGGCCCTACAACCAGTGACTGATGTCTTTTTTAAATTTTTATTTTCTTAATTTAAAAAAAATACAGCCAGGTGCGGTGGCTCACACCTGTAATCCCAGCACTTTGGGAGGCCGAGGTGGGCGGATCACTTGAGGTCCGGAGTTCAAGACCAGCCTGGCCAACATGGTGAAACCCCCTTTCTGCTAAAAATACAAAAATTAGCCAGGTGTGGTGGCGCATGCCTGTAATCTCAGCTATTTGGGAGGCTGAGGCAGGATAATTGTGTGAACCTGGGAGGCGGAGGCTGCAGTGAGCCGAGATTGTGCCATTGCACTCCAACCTGGGTGACGGAGTGAGACTCTGTTTAAAAAAAAAAAAAGGCCAGGCGCGGTGGCTCACACCTGTAATCCCAGCACTTTCAGAGGCCAAGATGGGTGGATCACTTGAGGTCAGCCTGGCCAACATGGTAAAACCCGTCTGTACTAAAAATACACAATTAGGCCAGGCGTGGTGGTTGACACCTGTAATTCCAGCACTTTGGGAGGCCGAGACGGGTGGATCACGATGTCAGGAGATTGAGACCATCCTGGCTAACACAGTGAAACTCCGTCTCTACTAAAAATGCAAAAAAAAAAAAAAAAAAAAAAATTAGCCAGGCATGGGTGCGGGCGCCTGTAGTCCCAGCTACTAGGGAGGCTGAGGCAGGAGAATGGCATGAACCCTGGAGGTGGAGCTTGCAGTGAGCCAAGATTGCACCACTGCACTCCAGCCTGGGCAATAGAGCGAGACTCCGTCTCAAAAAAAACAACAACAGGTGGGGCGCGGTGGCTCAAGCCTGTAATCCCAGCACTTTGGGAGGCCGAGGCGGGCGGATCACAAGGTCAGGAGATCGAGACCATCCTGGCTAACACGGTGAAACCCCGTCTCTACTAAAAGGTACAAAAAACTAGCCGGGTGAGGTGGCGGCGCCTGTAGTCCCAGCTACTCAGGAGGCTGAGGCAGGAGAATGGCGTGAACCCGGGAGGCGGAGATTACAGTGAGCCGAGATCCGGCCACTGCACTCCAGTCCAGGCGACAGAGCGAGACTCCGTCTCAAAAACAAAAAACAAAAAACAAAAAACAAAATTAGCCAGGTGTGCTGGTGTATACCTGTAGTCCCAGCTTGGGAGGCTGAGGCAGGAGAATCGCTTGAACCTGGGAGGCAGAGGTTGCAGTGAGCTGAGATCTGAGCCACTGCACTCCAGCCTGGGCAACGGAGCAAGACTCCGTCTCAAGAAACAAAATAAAATAAAATTAAAAAGTAAATAGAGATGGGGTCTTGCTATGTTGCCCAGGCTAGTTTTGAACTCCTGGGCTCAAGTGATCTTCCCACCTTGGCCTCTTTTTTTTTTTTTTTTTTTTTTTTTTCTTTTCACCTTGGCCTCTTAAAGTGCTGGAGTTACAGGTGTGAGCCACCATGCCCGGCCATGACTGGTGTCTTTATAAGACAAAGCAGAGAGAGGTTTGGACACAGAGGGATAAAGGCCATGTGAAAACAGGGCACAGCCTGGAGTGAAGCAGCTACCAGGCTGGAGTGCCAGGCATTGCCAGAAGCCACCAGAAGGCGGGAGAGAGGCAGGGAAGTTTCTCCCCTAGAGCCTTCCAGGTAGACTCCAGCCTCCAGAACTATGAGGGGTAAAATGTCTGTTGTTTTAAATCACTCAGTTTTGGTGTACTTTGTCATGGCAACCCCAGGAAACCAGTCCACCCCTCTCTCTCTCTGGAACTCTCACCCCTCCTTACCGAGGCACTGGGCACTGGAGGAAGGTCCCCGTTGCCCTGACGCTCAGGGGACAGTGAGCTGCTGCCATTGGGGGAGTCCAGCCCAGATGGTGGTGACAAGCTGAGGTCCACGAGAGGGGCTGCTGAAAAGCGTCCCTCCACCTTCTCAGGGAACTTGGAGTTCAGCAGGAAGCCTAAGGGAGAGGCACAATTCAGGGAATGCTGGAGCACAGAGTCCTTCCTGGTGGGCCAGGTCCTCCTGCCTTGAACCCCCACTGTGACCTTGGGAGCAGACACCAGCCACGCCCCCAGGCCACACTGGGAGCCCTGGAATCTGAGGAGCAGCCAATGGAGCTGACAGGTGTGTGACACCGCCCACCACCTCTAACCTTTACCAGCCGTCAGAGCTTGGCTCCTGTGAGCTGGGAGGGGAAGTGCCCGCTTTACAGACAGGAATGGTCTGGCTCGCAGGGTTAATAACAGAACAGGACTCGAACCCAGGGCCCCTGGGTCCCTGTCGGACGGACAGGTAGGAATCTTTCTAGCTTTTCCCAGGCCCCTTCCTGCCTCAGGGCTCCCTTCTGTAAAGTGGCAGGTTTGGGCTGGGCTGCTCCCATAGCCTTCACGTTCGGACAAGTGGTGAATCTGGTTTTCGGGTGAATCTGCTCTTGGAAGCAGGGCAGAAGTGGCGCACGCCACCCTGGGCCCGAGCACTGGGCATCCCTGAGAGACACCTGCTGGGCTCAGACCCAGACTCTACTGCCTGGGTTGGCCAGCTGCACCACCCCACAGCCCAGGGTGCAGGTCCTGGGACCTCTGCCACACCTTCTGAATGCCGGGTTGCCCAACCAACTCCTCCAGATCTGTCCAGAGGCCTCAGTTTGCACGTGCCAGCCGCGTGAACTGGGCATTGCAGCTCCCACCTCCCTCCAGACATACACTTCTGGGCGGATGGAAGGACAAGCCTGTGGGCTTCCCATGAGCTGGAAGCCAAGAGGGGCTGCAGCTACATGCTGGTGGACACATTTGGCCATTCTCCCTATCACCACGGCTGGATCAGGGCTGAGTCCCCCTGCCCTGCCCAGGGCCAGTACCTGAGGGCGGGGACCCCGGAGAGCCAGGTGTGGGGCTGTCGTCCACCAGGCCCAGCTCCCTGTGCAGAGCACGGGGCCGGACCACACCCAGAGTCCTCTCTCGCTTCTCTCTCGCCGCCCGGAGCTTGGTGATACTCAGCTTCAGGTCGAGCGGCTCGTCCAGGGAGTGCATGGTGAGGGGGCTGGAGTTGGAGGTGGCAGCAGGCAGTGGGCTCCCAACTGGTCTTCACGCAGGAACCTGGGGAAGGACAGGAGCTGTGCTGTGGCCCTGGGACCCCAGGCTTCTCCTCGGGCTGCACTCACGACAGTCTGACAGGAGCAGGAGCAGGAGCAGGGGGCAGGGTGAGGTTGTCTCCTGGGCCGGGAGACCCTCCGAGGGACCTGGCCGGCAGCTTTCATGGGAGGAGAGCCAATGGCCTCCTCAGAGATTCAACATCCGCTGCCCACAAGTCTCTTGGGGAAGACAAAGCTCATGTTCTCCATTTTGCTATGAAACTGAATTCTATTTATTTGCTGACAGGGTCTCACTCTGTCACTCAGGCTGGAGTGCAAGTGGCATGATCATAGCTCACTGCAGCCTCAACCTCCTAGGCCCAAGCGATCCTCCCACCTCGGCCTCCCTGGTAGCTGGGACTACAGGCATGCACCACTCCTGGCTAATTAAAAAAAAAAAAATTTTTTTTTTGTAGAGATGGGGTCTCGCCATGTTGCCCAAACTGATCTCGAACTCCTGTCCTCAAGTGATCCTCCTGCCTTGGCCTCCCAAAATGCTGGGAGTATATGCCTGAGCCACCATACTTGGCGAAATTGAGTCTTTTAGAGGCATCGCCTCAGATCGCTAGTGCTCAGAAGTGGCAGAACTATCAGATTCAAGGCCTGAAGCTAGATCTCCCAGGAACCGGCTAGCCGAGTCCCAACAGCCATTTCTGACAGAGCAGGAGCCATGCTCCGGACTCCCACCCTGTTTGACCCCAAAGATCTAGAACCAGGCCAGGGGGTAAGGAGCATCCTCCGAGGTGGCCAGCAGGCAGCCACACTCACCTCCAGGGAGCATGCACCAGGTAAATCGAGGAAGTGGGCACAGCCAGGGGCCCCACCTCCCTCCCTGCAGAGGCCTGGAGGAGAGGCATCGCAAGCCAGGGAGCCCCAGGGTGCTGGGCCGCCACCAGGGGGCAGCTGGGGATTGCGGCCTGGCCTGGCCAGGCCAGCTGGGGCAGGGTTGGCAGAGTCGACCAGCTCTACCTGAGAGTTAACCTATAAATATGTAAAAGTTATTTTTTACTGGAGATGATATTCCTTTTGTATAACTTCCCATGTTGTAATTTTCATCATTTTTCTTAGAATTTCTCACTGGTATAATTTTTGTTTTCTTTTTGGAAATGGAGTCTCTCAGTCACCCAGGCTGGAGTGCAGTGGCATGACCTCGGCTCACTATAACCTCTGCCTCCCGGGTTCAAGTGATTCTCCTGCCTCAGCCTCCCGAGTAGCTGGGATTACAAGCGTACACCACCACACCCAGCTCATTTTTCTATTTTTAGTAGCGACGGGGTTTTACTATGTTGACCAGGCTGGTCTCAAACTCCTGACCTCAGGTGATCTGCCCGCCTCGGCCTCCCAAAGTGCTGGGATTACAGGTGTGAGCCACCTCACCCCACCTAGTATAATTTTTCTCACATGCAAATGATCTAACAGTATCCACCCACCCGAGAACAAGGTCAACGCTTCATTCTAAACCCAAACTTCACCTTCAGAGCAGCAATCTTTTCCCACGCGGTTAAACACGACCCTTCCTTGCATTCATTCATTGGGATCATTACAATTTGAAAATCTAACGGCCGCACAATCACACTGTGAGATCCCATCTTTCGCGGTATCGGGGTCTTCACTCAATACCAAAGCGCGGCCATGGTGGGCCTAACTACTACATGGTGAAATACTTTGGATATGCCCCGTGTTTCCCTGGGTACTAGCATGGCCTGTGAGTGGGCAGAGCTGCCCAGATGCTTTCCACACGGCAGGACAGGAAGGCAGCCCTCACGTCCCCACTCAGGGCCTCAATCCAGCCTTCCCTTGGTTCTGACCCCCACTCATTCATTTGCCCCAGCAAGCTCCCCTTCTGCCCTGACTCTCCAAGCAATGAGGGCATACAACGATCCCCTTCACTGGAGATCCTCTGCTTCTAGGGAACCATCCCAAGGCCCCACCCCAACATGGCTGACAAGGGGGTCTCAGCAAAGGGAGGCTGCCCACCTCTCCCAAGGATGTGTCATCAGAGCCTGGGCAATTGCCCTAGGCCATGGGACCTAGGTCTGCGACCTGCCCCTGTTGGAGCTGTCAGATGGTTTAAATTTGCCTCCCAGGCCACCCATGGGCCAGGGGCTCCCAGACATGTGGTGGGGTAGGGACCACACCCCCGCCAGCAGGTGGGTGGGTGACAGTAATGGATGGACCGGGATCCCCTCCACCGTTTCTCTGGCTGGACAGGGAGTTGCCCTCTGCCTGAACCATCTGTCTATCTGTGTGTCTATCGTCCTGCTACCTGTTTATTTTTAGACACAGGCGCAGTCCAGCCTCCCTGAAGCTCCTCTGTGCTGGGAGCCTGGACGGGGAGGAAGGAAGTAAATATTTATGCTGATGAAGAATTCAGGAGCCAGGAAGGGCTGGTGGCCTGGTCCCTTGGCTGGCCCGGGGCCACAGGCCTCCCCACAGCCTCTGTCCTCACCCCCACCCCCACCCTTCCGGAGAAGGGGACCACAAGGGCAGGATGGTTTGGAAACTGGGAATTCCAGCTGACGGGGACACTCACTGGCAGTGCTACCCAAGCAGCATCCTTTGGCACCTGGCCCACTGCCTTCTCGGGACAGATGGGAACTCAGGGGAGCCAGGGGCCCTGAGTTACCTTGTTCTTAGGGCCTGCAGGGGACACTTCCCCGGGAGGAGCCTGTCTCCCCAGGTGGGACCAGCCACACAACCCAAAGCCAGAGGGAGGACTCCAGTGCCCGCCCTTCATCAGCAGGCCCAGTCTCCAGGGGCACCCACACACACTTCCTGCCACTGGGTCCTGCCAGGGAGGCAGGGGTTCATTCCAATGCACGCCAGAGCCCAGCCCAGAGCCTGCCTCCCTGCCCCCGGGAAAGGAAGGAGCTGCCCCCAGCCCTACACCTCCCAGCATCTCCGTTCCAGGCCCTCCCCACCCAGAGTTTTTCTTCCTATGGAGGCCCCACCCCAGAGGGGAGACAGTCTGTGACCCTGCTTCAGTTCTGACCTTGGCCAGCCTTAAAGCCTCCCCTTCCACCCCCGCCCTGACCGGCAGCAGCCAGTTCTGGGTTCTGCTCTGCGCTTTGTTCCCGGCTGGGTGAAGGGGGCAGGCGAGAGCCAGGTTCCTGCTCTCCTGAAAGCCTCGGAGGCCCAGAGCGGGGAGCAGCGGGCCTGCAACCTGGGAACTCTGAGTGAATGCCCATGAGCGGGTGGCCGTGGCCCTCCCCAGCGGGGAGGCCGACAGCCTGGCTCTGGACAAGCTCAGCCAGAGGCCCAGATGCTAATTACTGTGGGGTCCCCAGGGCAGGAGCAGGCTGTCGGTCAGGTGGGAGCACCCCGTGGACGCTCCCTGGGCCCAGCGCAAGGCCTGCCGGCCCCATGCCCCTCTGCGCCTCCTGGTAGAGCCTTCCGTGCCTCAGTTTCCCCCCTGGTGGGACGGTGCAGCATGGAGGGTGCACCGAGCCCAGGGCCGCGTCTCTCGAGCGCCCAGCCCGAGATGCGCCCAGCGCGGCGCCCCCACACTCAAGGGCCCGGGGATTGGGGTGAGGGGTGGGGGCCGCTGCGGTGGTAGCGGACCCGGGCGCTGCGCGGCTCCTCCAGCTGCAAAAGGAACTAATTAGAGCAGGACGAGCGGGAGGAAGCGGCTGCGGCCAGGGAGGAAGCGCGCGGGGGCGGCCGCGGGGACCACCGGGGCGGCGGGGGCTTCGGGAGACCGCGCCCGGCCCTCCCCACCCCCCTAGGGCGGGGGTCACCCGGAGGGTGGGCTGGGCGGGCCCCCCGCCGACCCGGCCCGAGACAATGGCTGCTATTGTGTGCCCGCCGAGCAGACGGCCCCCAGCTGCAGCGCTGGCGAGCCACCCGGCCCCCAAGCCATCCCGGCCAGGCCAGGTAGCCAAGGATCCCGCCCTGGCAGGCGGGGCCTTCTGCTGTCCTCACCCTCCCTACTGGGAATCGCGGGGCGGCCCAGCGCACTCATGGAAACTAAGGCCCGGAAAAGACAGCCTCTTCCAGGGCCCCTTGGCCTGGGGTGGGTCATACACCAGAGACGGGGGTAAAGGACCATTGGATACTGACCACGTCTCAGGCCCATCTGTCTATGGATTCACTGAGCCCTCTACAACCCTGCCTGGAAGTAGCTGCTGTCATTTTACCTGTCTCATAGATGGGGAAACTGAGGCTTGAGATCACCAGGCTAATAGGGAGCTGGCTGGGGTCCTGCTCTGAATAAAGCTCCTTCTAGGCCAGGTGCCCCGGCTCAGGCCTGTAAGCCCAGCCCATTGGGAGGCCAAGGCAGGAGAATCCCTTGAGCACAGGAGTTCCACACCAGGCTGGGCAACATGGAAAAATCCCCTTTCTACAAGAAATACAAAAATTAGCTGGGTGACCGTGCGCAGTGGCTCATGCCTATAATCCCAGCACTTTGGGAGGCCCCGGGTTGATCACCTGAGGTCAGGAGTTCCAGACCAGCCTGGCCAACACGGTGAAAACCCGTCTCTACTAAAAATACAAAAATTAGCCGGGCGTGGTGGCGGGTGCCTGTAATTCTTTTTCTTTTTGAAACAGAGTCCGATCTTGGCTCACTGCAAGCTCCGCCTCCCAGGTTCACGCCATTCTCCCGCCTCAGCCTCCTGAGTAGCTGGGACTATAGGTGCCCACCACCACACCTGGCTAATTTTTTGTATTTTTAGTAGAGAAGAAGTTTCACCATGTTAGCCAGGATGGTCTCGATCTCCTGACCTCATGATCCACCCGTGTCGACCTCCCAGCTGCTGGGATTATAGGCTTGAGCCACCCGGCTGGGCCGGCCTTTTTTTTTTTTTTTTTTTTTTAAGAGACAGAGTCTTGCTCTGTCTCCCAAGCTGGAGTGCAGTGGTGTGATCATAGCTAACTGCAGTCTAGGCTCAAGAGATCGTCCTGCCTTAGCCTCCTGAGTAGCTGGGACCACAGGTGCACCACCACCACACCCAGCTAATTTTTAATTTTTTTATTTTGCAGAGATGGGGTCTCATTGTGTCATCCAGACTGGTCTCAAGTCATTCTCCTGTCTCTGCCTCCCAAAGTGCTAGGATTACAGGCAGGAGCCACCATGCCCAGCCCATGTCTTCTAATTGAACAGAAAGAGGAAGCGATTCCCTGGCCACTCCTGTACCAGTCAGCAAAGTCCTGGTCTGTGGGTGTCCCTGAGTCTATTACTGGAACCATCACTTCAGCAATCTGGTCTTATAGATGGGGAAACTGAGGGCTGAAGGGGGAGGCATCCAGCCCAGGCTGTACAAGTGGGTGGCAAACCTACAACCGGAAACCATGGGCGAACAGCATGAGGACAATACCCACAGCTAGCTGTGGACAGGCATGCCTCTCCTGTGAAAGCAGGTGCTGTTTCATCCCCATTTTATGGATGCAAAAACTGAGGCTCAGGGGAGTGAAGTGACCCGTCCAGTGTCACACAGCTTGTCCGTGGCAGAGCTGGGTTTCAACCCCAGTTGAGTCCAGAAGCCATGTTCACCACTGGGCCTTCCGATGCCAGGGGCTTAGGTTTGGTAGCCCCTCCCGGCCCAGGGACTTGTGGGGCTAGGAGGGACAGCAGAGCAGGCAGTGGGTGGGCGCTGGAGTGGCTGGCTGGGGTGGGGGAGCCCACCAGGAGGCCTGGAGAGCCAAGGGCAGATCTGCTGCCAAAGCAAACGGCCCCACAGCCCCGAATTCCTGGGAACCAGCTGCGGCTCCCTGCTCTGGCCAAGAGCTCCACCCTCCTTGGCCGCCCAGCAGCAGGGGCTGGAGGGCAGGGCCAGGGCCTGCTGGGGGCCCCAGGCAGGAGGCCTTGTCCTCTCAGGACCCCCGTTCCTGAACAGGCAGCAAAACCAGGCTCTAAATCTGGGGCCCCACCCAGCTCTGCTGCTCCCTCTGCAGGTGTCTCTTCAGTCTGAGCCTCATTCCCCTCATCCCAAATGGGATTATACAGGACCCCCACGCTGGGTTTCAGGGAGAAACCAATGCAGTGCTGCATATCCAATCATTATTGAGTGCTTCTCATTCGTCTGCAACGTTTAGCACAGACAAGCGTCCAGCACATAGTAGGTGCTTAAAACGTGCTGAATGAATCGTCGCCAGTGTGCATGAGTCCGCAGTCTTTGGCCCGTCTACTGCTGTGAGGGCAGCTGAGTGGGGACTGGCCATACCCTCTATGCCCACAGACACTGCAGTCTCACCCTGAACCAGGAGAACCTGGGCTCTGTCGCCTGCCAGCCAGTGTGCACCCTAAACAAGCCTGTGCCCCTCAAAGAACCTCAGGCCTCTTCGATCCTGGGGAGTGAACACAGCTGGCCCTAACCACCTCCCAGAGCCCAAATGCATCAAAGGAAGAGCAGTAGAAGGCCCCGGGAAGGCCTGATCAACCCTGGAAGGAGCTGGCGGCAAAGATGCCTCCTCCCAGGACTAGGGAGGGAGGGGCTTATCTTGAGGCCTGGCCCAGCAGATCCCAGGAGAGGGGCCAGGGCAGGCGGCACTTCCGGAAGGAGTGGGGGGTTCACCATCCCTGGGAACCTTTGGTTCAGTAGACGGCCCCTCGCCTCCCAAGATGGGGCACTCAGCCAACACCCCCAGACCTTTTGGGAGGGCAGACCCCCCCCAGGTGGGAACACAAGGGGCCCCAGGTGACCCAGCCAGGGCTGACCTCTGCTCTCTGCCATGGGGTCCTTGGGAAAGCACCTGAAGATGGGATGTGCCAGGGATCCCATTTCTGCGTGTTCACAGAGGGTGCCCCAGGGCCAGGCTGCCTGGTTGCAGCCCCCTGTGCCACCCCTGGCTGTGGGAACTCAGAAGGGCCCTGCTGTCTCTGAGCCTTGGTTTCGTCGTAGGTAACACAGGAACCACGGCAATGGTCCCTGGGACTCAGGGCGTCCTGCAAAGGAGGGCCGTATTCCCATGCCTGCCACAAAGAAGGTGCCAGCTACTGGTAACCCTGAGGATGACTGTTTCTGGCCCCAGGCCGGGGGTGCCCTGCACAGCAACTTGGGCCTGCCAAGGTCACCCAGATAATTGAGGCAGAGCTGAAGCTGGAAGACGCACCAGGGGGCTTCCCTGCCCCGCACCAGCCCAGGCTTCCTAGGAGATGCCCCACCAGATGCATTTCCTTCTCCAACGCCAGCAGGGAGGGTGACACTGGGCTCCGGGAGCCCCAGCACACATACGCACACTCACACAGATGGCCATGGCAGTCCAGCTGCAGGGCCGGCCTGGCACAAAGGCCTCCCCATCCTGGTGGCTCTGGGCCCCCGCTGCAGCGGCCTCCACCCCCCGCTGCCTACCCGCTGCTGCACCTTTGTACAACTATGTCTGGTATTTTCCTGTCTGCCCAGCTTTGTGGGGGTGCTTGGAGCTATGAGCACCGCCTGCACCTGGGCCCCAGTCAGAGGAAAGCCTGCTCCGCAGCCCCCACACCTGCCCACCCACCCAGACTGGGAGGGAGGGGACCAGAGCACTGGGCCCTGCCACCCAAATCCCTGGGAGGGGCTGGCACCAGGGAGCGAGACAGGGATGCATGCCCAGCAAGGCTGGGGCACGGGCAGCCCAGGCCTTGCCAGGCAACACTGCCGTTCTCGGTGGACCCAGCCAGAGCTATCTGGGGCCAGCAAAGGTTTGGACCAGTGTCACACAGGACGTGAATAGGCCCCCGCAGCACCCCCAGATGTACAGACACCTGTGCACAAATGCAGCACACACAGGAAATGACAGTAACCCTTGCCGCCGCGTTGGGGCCAGGACTCAGGAGCCTTGGCTTACAGGGAGAGCAGGGATGAGGCCCGGTCCCCAGAGGGAGGGAAACACCGCGCCTCCCAAGCCACGCCTGGCTGCAGGCAGATCCCACGAGGAGCTCCTAAGTCCTGGGGGGTTGGGGACATGCCCATGGCCCACGCCTCCCCTGCCTGGGGTCAGGCACCAGGTCCACTGGGAACGGCACCCGCCAACTCTGAGAGCAGCAGTGGGTAAGGCAGGCGGTGGACCTTGGCCTGCCCTCCTGCCTCGGTTCTCCAACCCACGCATTCATGCATTCCAACGCCAGGCCCTGCTAGATCGAACTGGACCTTGAGGGTGCCCCGACCAGAGTGGGGTGGGAGGAACAGTGTCAGGGCAGCTGCTCCTGCAGGGGGTCGGGCACAGATCCGAGTCAGCTTCATGGACACGGGGTGAAGAGCCTTGGGGTGGCGGGAGCCCTGCAGGCCGGCGCCCAGTCAGCATGCCTGCTGCACACCGTCCATCACCGTGACGACCCCACCAATGGATGCCATTTTCCCCATTTTCCATGTGGGGAAACCTGCCACCATCACAGAGCCGGCAAGGAGCACAGCTAGGTTTGCCTCCAGACCCCAAAGCCCAATGCCACAGAGGCCCAGAGGCATGGCCCGGCTGACCTGCAGTGACCCTGCCAGTCATGGAGTAGAGGAGGAGGCAAGAAAGAAAGAAGCACCTCAGAGAGGTTGGGACAGAACCGAGAGGGCACTGGGGAGCCACAGAGTGCTCTACACAGAAGAGTGCCACCTGCCCTCTCAGTCCAGAGCCTCCTGCCCCCAGGCCCTCTCCTTTGGTAGCCCCCTTCCTGAGGATCCCCTGCCTCCTGGGAACCTGATGCTCCCGGGTGCCAGCTCCTCCCTCACCACCATCCACACCCTCTGTTCTCCTCCAGCCACCATCCCCTTCTGCCCCCTCCTCACCAAGTGCTCCCTGGTTCACCCTCCCCAACCTCGGCCTCTGGAGCTGCACATGGGCTGTGAGTCCAGGTACCCGAGGGCCTGCTGGGCAAAGACTTGTCTCTGTCCACCCCAGCTGGAGGCAGGCCGTCCCAAGGCCAAGACCTTGTCAATGCATCACTAAAGCCACAATGTCACCTGTTCACAGTGTCGTGTACACACAGCCCTGACTTTCAGCCCCAGACCTCCCCTTGGCCCTGGTATCCAGAGCCTCCTTCCAAGAAGGGAATCTGGGAGTGGGCCAGGATACGTCTGGGATGCCGGGCAGATCCAAACCCGCTGTGGCTACTGAAGAGAAGGCCTCACCAACAGACCCCTGCCCCAGTTCCCACGGCCCCTGGCACAGAGCCCACCCCTTCCACCAGAGTGAACTGGGCAGTGGGGCGGGGAACCCAGAATGAGAAAACGAGGCCTGGGTTTCCCCATCCATAGGAGGGGCCTGCCGAGAGGACAACCAAAGCTGCAACACCCTAACCGCTCACCTCACATGGCATGGTGGCACCTGCCCTTCACATATCCCAACACCTGGCACTCTGCGAATGAGTCCATCTCATTCATGTATTCACTCACTCGACAGACATTCCCACCCTCACCCCCAGGGGAGGAGGGGAGGGGTAGGTATGGGGGGGTTTGCGCCTAAAGAGGAATGTGACTTGCCCAAGGTCAAGGCTAGAAGCAGGGGCTGGTCTCCTGACACAGACGCCTCTTCCTCCCTGTCCCCGGCAAGGGACCCAGGAACAGAGCTGGACAAGGGTGGGGTGGCCCCTGGGAACCGCCCTGACCAGCGGACGGTGGGAAGGGCCCAGCTCCCCCCCAGCTCCATCTCCTGCCGCACCCAGCCCTGGCCCCCAGCCCCAGAACAGCTGGGCAAGAACAGGCCCAGCAGGGCACCGCACACACCGGACTCCAGCTCATGCCCTCCTCCCCAGCCACCCACCCCTCTCTGCTCGCCCACTCTGCAAGAAAGCAAGTGCAGAAGCCAAGGACAGCCTCCAAAGCCATCGAGGTCCTTTTCCTTCCAAAGGGGCACACCCACTGGCGGGATCTGCGAGGCCTGGTGGCTCTAGCGTCCCTAGAACCTAACAGGGTGACCACCAGGTGTCCTGGGGGGTGCTGGGGGAGGGCGTGGCTGGCAGGGAGATGAGCGCCAGCACAGGGTTGGAGGGACTTCAGAATAGGGAGGACAATGGAGACCCCTACAGCCATGTGGGGAGGAGACATCCCAGCTCAGAGTCAGTCTGCCTGGAAGTTGGGGTGGAGAATGGGGGCTCTGGATGAAGGTGGGAGTGGCCCAGAGGCTGGCCCAGGCAGGCCGGGACTTGCTAGACAGCCCCAGGCAGACGATGCGGGGAAGGGGAGAGGTTTCTTCCAGACATATCGGCCCCCATCATGCCCTTGCAGTGGACGTGAGGGCAGGAGTGGAGCTGGGGGAATTCCCAAGCTGAACCGACATTTCAGGGGTCAGGGTCAGACAGCCCTAGACTCCAGTTCCCCTCTGTCCTTCCCTGATTGAGAGTGACCTCGGACTAAACCCTCAAATGTCTCAGAGCCTCAGTTTCCCCCCACCACCCCCTGATGACCTCTTGACTCCCAGGGTCCCAGCGAGGCTGCCCTGGGTGCGTGCTGCGACAACGTTGGGGACCCTCTGTGTGATGGGCAGGACTGTTTTCCAGAGGCTCCCGGCCGAGGGTTGACTCAGTCCACTCAGCAGTCTCCTGGGGCCTCTGCCGGCTTCCCACCCGCCCTTGGCCATGACTGGAGGAAGGGGCCAGGGCTGGGTCTGCGTCCCCTCCCCCGGCAGCCATCTGCCAAGGCTGGAGTCCGTGTGCACACACATGTGACACTCACAGGCCGGCCCCTCCCCATGTTGGGCACTACCTGGCCTCTCCGGCACCGAAGACAAAGGGCACAAGGAGCCCAAGTCACCCCCGCGCCAGCCACCGAACTGGAAGAGTCTCAGCCCCAGCCCATCCCCCACCAGGGGCCACTGGAGCAGATGGGAAGCCCCCACCTCTCAGCTGGAATCACTTCCCATCTCCGTGCCCCCCAGGCCCACTCAGCCTAGCCCCCAGCTAACTAGAACCCTCTAGCCCATCTAGGGGAGTGGGGGAGTGGAAGTCGAGTACGCGGCCTCTGTGTCTGCCCAGCCTCACCCAGAGCTAAGCCAGAGCCAAGAGAGAAATGTGGGTCTCCTCCAGCCTGTGCCCTGCAGACCCCACCACCGTCATCACCATGATCCCTCTCCAGTTCCTGGGATCAAAGCAGTGCCCCCCACCCTGGCCCCCCAGCAGAGTACTAGAGGTGCTTGTTGGAAGCGTGAAGTCCCCGCCCCCAGCCACGCCTGACTTCGAATTCACCAGGGTGGGGCAGAGGCGGCCACCTCAGAAACCACGGAGAGGCAGATGTGTCCTGGGAGACTCGCTAGGGCTGTGGTCCCCACACCCAGGGATGGCAGCAGGCTGGGGCAGGGCACGTGTTCCCAGGGACATGAACCTCCAGACACACATCCACATCAGGGCCTCAACCCATCTTTGTGGACCCTTTCATAGCCCCTGGGAAGGAAGACAACTTAGGCAGAGGGTGGAGAGCATCTTTCTGGCTAGTCCCAGAGATGCCCTAGCCAATGGGGAGAGGGTCTCTTACTGCTCAATACACAAACCCGCCAAGTCCAGGATGTCCCTGACCCCTGAGAAGGACATTTATCTGGGTGAGGGGAAGACCACCCAGGATCTTCTGGGGTTCCCTTCTGGCCTGTCACCTGCTGTAAAATAAAGTAACAATTATAAACCTGAAGACAGGAAGGGATTCAAGGGACACTTTTCTCTGCAGCCACCCCCACCCCAATTCCACCCAGCACAGGGCCTCTCCCATGGAATCAATTTCCTCCTTGGGTGACGGAGCCTCCTGGGCCTCCCTGCTGAGAGGCAGGAACCTTCAGAGGCAGCCTCTGGGGCTGGAGGGCAGACCAAGCGACCCCCAGCACTGCCTCCCCAGGAGCCCCACCCCAGATGTCCCCCGAAGAGCTCCACATGTGGTCCCCCAGTCACAGCTGTCGCCACCCTCCCTCACCCAGAGATTACCCCAAACCCTGGCCGGCACTGGCCCTCACCCCCTGGTCCAGGTGGGGAATTCAGATTCCAGGCAAGTGGAGCGGGTGGCTAGAAATACACATGGGAAATTGTTGCCGGGAAAACACATTCTTCCTCCTATACGGCTGCCCAGACCCTGAGAGGATTAGGTGGTGAGAAGACACTCCCACCGCCCAGGGCCAAGGCCAGGCCGGGAAGGAGGGTGGAGGGGAGAGTGGGGGCCTTGGAAATGGGGTCCAGGCCTCCCTCCAGGCCCCGAGAAGGGGCCCTGGGAGACCTCTGTCTTCCCCACCTGGCCTGTTCACTCTCAGCCCCTCTACTTGTCCGCCCCGCGAGTGGAGCCCAGGCGGGGGAAGAAATCGCGGTGGCTACCCAGTCGCAGCTGGGTTTCTCAGAAACAGAAGCTTTGGGGGGACGCGGTTCACACGATTGTTTGCGATGAGGTTTTGGGATGTCTGTGGCATCCAGTTATTCATCCGGGCTCCACCCTCGGATAATTGAGAGTTGGCTTTTGTTGGGCTTACACCCTCTCCCTCCCCCCGGCCCCCCTCCACCCAGGCTTCCCATGGACTCTGGGAGCTCACCTGGTCTGACCCCTTGGTTTCACAGACGAGGCCGGGAGAGGGGAAGAGCCTGACCCAAGGCCCACTGGAAGCTGGTGGTCGAGCCAAGACTGTTGAACCCAGGGCAGAAGACTCCCAGGCCAGGGGCTTTCCCCAGTCACCCTCCAGGCTGTGACCGGGCTCCAGCCAAGCCCCAGAAGCCACTGACCCCAAAAGCAGCAGTGCCTGGAAGTGGGGTGACTCACTGTCTGGCTTCCCAGGGCACCCCCTCCCCATTGGTGAGGGAGGGACTGGCAGGTGTCCCTGTGTAGAGAGCCAGGAGCAAGGAGAGAACTCCCCAGGGGGCCTGGGCCAGGGTCACTCAGGGGCCGAAGAGCCCCAGCTGGAGGGATTTAACACCAAAGGTCAAAGGTCACAGACAGGGAAGGGCGGGCAGGCACAGGGGGTCAGGGGGTCAGCGCTAATGGCAGCTCCGGAAAGGAGGGGGAGGAGAAAAGGTTAAGAAAAACAGGGTTCCTTCCAAGGGGTCCGCACAACCCGCAAAACACTGTCCCAAGTCCCTGGCACTGTCTCCTGCTTGGCTGGCTGCAGACAGGGCCAAGCTGAGTTGGAGGTGGGTGGTAAAATGGGCCAGGCTGGAGCTTGGCAAGGGGCGTCCTGGTAGGGGCCTCCCAGGTGCAGCCCTCCCCCTGTGCAGGCCAGGCCAGCTAGGAGGCCCAGCCTGGGCTCTGGGGAGAAGGAGAAGCAGAGGGGGAGGTCCGAGGTCACCCGGGAGGGGTGTGTGGGCTGGGCCTGGACAGCTGTGGCCCTGTGGCACCAGAAAGGGGCTTGGGGAGGGGTGACTCAAGGGACCAGTTTCCCCTCCCCTGAGCCTGGGGGCTGGAAGGCCCTCCCAAGCACAGTGTCTCTGGGCTTCCTCCCCAGCCACAGGCTGGCCCCACCTTCCCTCCAGGATGCCAGGACACGCAGGATGGCGGCCTACTACCCAGGGTGCCAGCCTCCGAGAACCATGGCCCAGACCAAGCCCAGGCCTTGGCCAGGTCCCCAGCCGGCCTGGCTGCCCCTTCAGTGTCAAGCGTTCCCTCCAGAGCCAAGATCCTGGGCTGTGATGGCTGGGGGCCCAGGGCCCCTCCCAGCATCCCTTCCAGCTTCCCAGGCCCCAGGGCAGGGCTAGGCAACTCCTTGAAACCATTGCTTCCCGGCCACCCTCTGGCCAGGCTGGGCGGGCCCTCCTGGACAAGCAGACAGGCTGCACGCTGCCCTGCTGTGGCCCGAGTACCCCGCTGGGCAGGGCAGCATGCCAAGGCCTCCAGGTGCCAGCCTGGATGCCAGCCCCATCCCAGGGGGCCAGCGGGGAAGCCGTGCGTGCTTCTCCTCCCTCGGGATGCACCTGCCTCACCCCCTCCTCCACCCGCTCCAGACCCGCCCGCCGGCAAGTGTGGACCCCCCTGCCATCTCCTCCCTGCCAGGCCCCTTGCCTGCGTCTACCCTGACGGCAGGGGAGAAACAAGTGCTGGACTTGTCCCCAACCCCCAGTCCTGACCCCCCAGAGACGCCCCTTCCGGAGGTCCAAGGAAGGACTCGGGCTTGCGAGGGGCAGGAGGAGGGAGACTTTCCTGGCCAAGGGAAGAGGCACCTTCCAAAGCCCTTCCTAGAAGCAGCCCCGGCGCGGCCGAGAGGAGGGGCGGCTGCCCCGGACAACTTCATGCCCAGGCTCCGGGTGCCCCCTTCTCACCTCGCCGCACGCCCACCACCGCGGCCGCGGAACTTCCCAGCTGAAGTTTGCGCCCGCCCCGGGCCCGGCCGCTGCTCCGCCCGGCCTCCAGACGGAGGGAGGGAAGGAGGAGAAGAAAGACCGAGAGCTCGAGGGACCCGGCCGGGGAGCCGGCGAGGGAGGGAGCGCGCGAGCCAGCGAGCGAGCGAACGCGGGGGCCTCGGCGAGGGCTCACAATGGCCCGGGGCGCGGACGCGAGCGGGGGAGGCGACCCTCGGCCTCGCAGCCCCGGCGCGACAGACGCGCCCTCACCCCCGCCCCGGCCCGGTCCCCACGG
Source organism: Trachypithecus francoisi (assembly GCF_009764315.1). NCBI lineage: Eukaryota > Metazoa > Chordata > Mammalia > Primates > Cercopithecidae > Trachypithecus > Trachypithecus francoisi. The sequence continues at coordinate 110,779,445 of NW_022681460.1, forward strand.
CGCGACGCCCAGGGGGCTTCCTACCTCGGCGGCGGGGGCGGTTGGGCTCCGGGCTGCGGGCTCCGGCGGTCGAGGGGCGCGGGGAGCCGAGCAGGGGAGGGGCCGGGGCGGGCGGGGGCCGGGGCGCGAGGCTCACGGGGCGCAGGCTCCCCTGGCACGGCCGCCCGGCGCCCGGCCGCTCCGCCACATCTGCAGCTCGGGCAGGGAAGGTGGCTGCGGCGGCCCGGCCGTGCGGGGATGTCTTAGAGAGAGGGCGGGCGGGCGGGAGGAGGGAGGAGGGAGGCGGCGGGAGGAGGGCCCGGCGGCCGCGGAGGAGGGCGAGGAGGAGGGGCGTGGGGGGCGGCCTCCACCCCTCCCCTCGCTCGCTCGCTCGCTCCCGCCCTCCTAACAAAACCCCTCTCACCGCTGCGGCCCCAGGCCCGGGGCGCCAGCTGCCAGGCTGGGCGTGCGCGTCGGGGGAGGGGGCGGCGGGAGCCGGCGCTGGGCCGAGGGAGGGGGAAGGGAGGGCGGCGCGGCCGCGGGGAGCGGGCACCGGGAGGGAGGGGCGAGGGAGGGAAAGGGGGCGCCGAGCCGCGCGCGTCCTCCTCGGCCGCATCCTCACGCACCCCCCCGCGGCCCCGCCCCCGGCCCGAGGGCAGCGCTAGGACACTGCCGGGAGCTCGCCTGGGGGAGCGGGGGAGCCTAAGATGTCCCGCCCTCGGGGAAGCCCGGGGAGGGGGCCGGGCGCGCGGGCCCAGAGGAAAAGCCCCGAAGACCGGGAAGATGGAGGAGGTCGCGGCGGCGGAGCAGGCGGGGACCCCTCGCCTCCTCCCGCGGGGTCACCTTGGCCAGGCCCCCCTGCGGCCCTAGGCGGCGGAGAAGGCGGCAGGAATGCCTCTCTGCGGGCCCTGATTTCTCCGCCCAGCCCAGTTCCAGGAACGCGCAGGCAGCGCCCGGCGGGCAGAGGCCCCGGATCCCGATGCCGTGCGGCGCAAACCAGGGTTCGGGGCCCGGCGCAGCCCCTCACGCTGGTCAGACGGCGGGCGACTCCCTGCCTTGCCCTCGGCCTCAGTTTCCCTCACGGTAGAATAAGGACGAGGCCCGATGCCGAGCAATCCGGACTTCCGCTTGGTTCCTAGCTTTGTCCCAACATTTGGGACCACCTGCGTCCCCGAGCCCGAGCGCCGCGGGAGGTCTAGACCCCTCCTGGACATCAGCACCCTGCGTGGCGCCCGCGGCCAAGGCAGCGAGTGCAGTGAGCGGATACACGCGAGGGAGAAGCCCCGCACCCGGCCCAGCTGTTTTCTGCCTCTTGTTTAACCACAGACTTGCGTTCTTGAGGGTGTTTTGTTTGGGCTAATCCTGTGTCCCCCGCCCTGTTAACTTCTTGCTGCTCTGGCTGTATGCTGGCAAATCGTAGTTCAAAAAAACAGCCCTCCTGCTGTTGGACACCCCCTCTCCCCAGCGGAGTTGGCCTTGAGGAGTCTAGGAGACCGAAAAAGGCACCTCAGAATCAGCATCCCCTAGAGGTGAGGCATCTGACGCCGGTTTTAATTCCGTCTTCATTGGTGCATTTGATGGCGCGGTCCCCGCCAGAGCCCGAAGCACGTGGCTCTTGATCACAAGGCATCGTGGCAGGCACAAGACTTGGCACATAGTAGGCGCTCATGGCCTGGTACCCAGATGGACACATAGTAGGTCCTCATAGGTTATGTGGACACACAATCGATGCTCATTGTATTTTAAGAGAATGCACACATAGTAGGTGCTCAGGACGTTGTGAGTGAATGCACACATAGTAGGTGCTCAGGACGTTGTGAGTGAATGCACACATAGTAGGTGTGGATTCATAATGGATGCTCATGTTTTGGTCTAATGGACACATGTTAGGGCTCATGACCTATTGTGGGAATGGGTACATAGTAGGTGCTCAGGAGCTGTAGGTGGATACCTGGAAGGGATGTGGGAAGACCGTTTGCCTGGAGCAAAGGCTCGGAAGTTGGCGATTTGGAGGTGGCTTCCCCCAGCCCCCACCCTCATCCCACCCCGGTCTCCTGAGTGTGGATATTGTGGAGTGTGGCCGGGTTAAACATTAGCCGGGAGATGGGCCCCGGGGGAAGGCCAGCTTCGGGACCTAGCGCTTCCAGGAGGGGGCTGTTAAGGGCCGACTCTCTGGGTCCGGCGACCTGCGCCGGCGTCCGGAAGGGCCGAGGCCGAGGCCCGCAGAGCGCCCTCTCCCGGCGGCCGGAATCGCTGCGCTTCAGCCCGGAGCGCTGCCCTGCAGCTGACCGCATCCGAACTCAGGCAGGCATTGTTGCAGCCTGGTGTGGGGGGCGGTCGAGGCGTGCAGAAAAAAGGTACAGGAGACGCTAGTTTAAATCTGTTAGTAAAAATGTTTATCGGCCAGGCGCGGTGGCTCATACCTGTAAGCCCAGCACTTTGGGAGGCTGAAGTGGGAGGATCCCTGGAGGCCAGGAGTTGGAGACCAGCCTGGGCAACATAGTGAGACCCCCACCTCCCGCCTCATCTCTATTATATTTTTTTAAATTGGCCGGGCGTGGTGGCTTACGCCTGTAATCTCAACATTTTGGGAGACTGAGGCGGGAGGATCACTTTAGGTCAGGAGTTTAAGACCAGCCTGGCCAACATGGTGAAACCCCATCCCTACTAAAAATACAAAAATTAGCCGGGCGTGATGCTGCGTGCTTGTAATCGCAGCTACTCGGGAGGCTGAGGCAGGAGAATCGCTTGAACTCGGGAGGCAGAAGTAGCAGTGAGCCGAGATAGCGTCACTGCACTCCAGCCTGGGGGACAGAGCAAGAATAATAATAATAATATTTTAAAAATGTTTATTGAGGCTAGGTGTGGTGGCTCATACCTGTCATCCCAGCACTTTGGGAGGCCGAGGCCGGTGGATCACCTGGGGTCAGGCGTTCAAGACCAGCCCAGCCAACATGGTGAAACCCTGTCTCTACTAAAAATAAAAAAAAAATATTAGCCGGGTGTGGTGGCGTGCACCTATAGTCCCAACTTCTCTGGAGGCTGAGGCAGGAGAATCGCTTGAACCCGGGAGGCAGAGGTTGCAGTGAGCTGAGATCGCGCCACTGCACTGCAGCCTGGGCAACAGAGTGAGACTCTGTCCCAAAAAAAAAAAAAAAAAATTTTATTGAGTGTTCGCAGGATGTCAAGCCCTGTGCCACAGTGTGGATAAATAGAAAACACCCCCAGCAGGGGAGACAGACCTGAACCAAATGACCAGAGAAATCAGACGACTCTGTGCCATGAGGGAGACTTGACCAGAAGCAACTTCACCCTTGAGGGTCTTTTTAAGAGATTATTTATTTATGAGACAGAGTCTCGTTCTGTCGCCCAGGCTAGAATGCAGTGGTGCAATATCGGCTCACTGCAACTTCCGCCTCCCGGGTTCAAGCTATTCACCTGCCTAAGCCTCCTGAGTAGCTGGGATTACAGGTGCCTGCCATCATGCTTGGCTAATTTTTTTTTTGTATTTTTAGTAGAGACAGGGTTTCACCATGTTGGCCAGGCTGGTCTTGAACTCCTGACCTTGTGATCTGCACATCTTAGTCTCCCGAAGTGCTGGGATTACAGGCATGAGCCACCATGTCCGGCGTTTTTGAGAGATTTCTGCATGTTGCTCCCAGGAAGAACTCTGATGTGGGCTCCCCAACCCCCTCTGGGTTCTTAATCTGAATGGTGAAGAAGAGCGTCTTTTTTCTGAGGCTGCTGTGATGAGTAAATGCAGTATGCTCCCAATACTTGTTAGCAATCACTGGGAGATATCAGGCCCAGCACAGGGCTTGTCAATTCCAGGAACTAGCTGCTGTCTGCTTAGTCTCCAGGAAACCCCTTAAATTTGGCTGGTTGGCTCCTGCAAAACCAGTAAGTGTGAAGAAAGAACTCTGTGGTCTTGGTGGGGTGATTTAACCAGAAACCTCCAGTTCTCGGCCGGGTGCGGTGGGTCACACTTATAATCCCAGCACTTTGGGAGGCTGAGGCAGGCAGATCACCTGAGGTCAGAAGTTCGAGACCAGCCTGGCCAACATGGTGAAACCCTGCCTCTACTAAAAATACAAAAATTAGCCAAGCATGGTAGCATGAGCCTGTAATCCCAGCTATTCGGGAGGCTGAGTCAGGAGAATCACTTAAACCTGGGAGGCAGAGATTGCAGTAATCCGAGATCATGCCATTGCACTCCAGCCTGCGCGACAGAGCAGGACTCCATCTCAAACAAAAAGAAAGAAAGAAAGAAAGAAAGAGAGAGAGAGAGAGAGAGGGAGTGGGAGGGAGGGAGGAAGGAAGGCAGGCAGGCAGGCATGCAGGCAGGAAGGAAGGAAGGAAGAAAAGAAGGAAGGAAGGAAGGGGAAACCTCTCCAGTTCTCGGCCAAACCAGTCTTTATTTTTTTATTTATTTTTCTTTAAATTTTTTTAGAGACAGAGTCTCCCTCTTTTGCCCAGGTTGGACTGCAATGGCTCTATCCTAGCTCACTACAGCCTCCCTCCAACTTCAGGGCTCAAGCAAGCCTCCCAACTCAGCCTCCCAAAGTGCTGGGATTACAGGTGTGAGCCACCTCCAGACCAGTTCTTTCTCTCTACCAGACATTTTATTTTTTAACTTTTATTTTTATTTGTGTAAATAGAGACAGGGCTGGGCACAGTGGCTTATGCCTGTAATCCCAGCACTCTATGAGGCCAAGGCAGGAGGATCAAGAGTTTGAGACCAGCCTGGGCAATACAATGAGACCCCATCCCTTTTTTTTTTTTTTAGACGGAGTTTTGCTCTTGTCTCCCAGTCTGGAGTCCAATGGCATGATCTTGGCTCACTGCAACCTCTGTCTCCTGGGTTCAAGTGATTCTCCTGCCTAAGCCTCCTGAGTACCTGGGATTGTAGGTGCTCGCCACTATGCCTGGCTAATTTTTTGTATTTTTAGTACAGATGAGATTTCACCATGTTGCTCAGGCTAGTCTTTAACTCCTGACCTCAGGTGATCCACCCACACCGGCCTCCCAAGAGACAACATCTCTTTACAAAAAATAAAAAGTTATCTGGGCCTGGTGGCACACATCTGTAATCCCAGCTACTTGGGAGGCTGAGGTGGAAGGATCACTGGAGCCCAGAAGATCGAGGCTGCAGTGAGCTGTGATCATGCCACTGCACTCTGCCCTGGGTGACAGAGCAAGACCATGTCTAAAAATAATAATAGCGTGGCCGGGTGCGGTGGCTCATGCCTGTAATCCCAGCACTTTGGGAGGCCGAGGCGGGCAGATCACGAGGTCAGGAGATCGAGACCATCCTGGCTAACACAGTGAAACCCCGTTTCTACGAAAAATACAAAAAAATTAGCCAGGCGTGGTGACGGGTTCCTGTAGTCCCAGCTACTCGGGAGGCTGAGGCAGGAGAATGGCATGAACCCAGAAGGCGGAGTTTGCAGTGAGCCGAGATTGTGCCACTGCACTCCAGCCTCGGCGACAGAGCGAGACTCTGTCTCAAAAATAAATAAATAAAATAATAATAATAATAATAATAATAATAGCTGGGCGTGGTGGCTCACACCTGTAATCACAGCAATTTGGGAGCCTGAGGCGGGCAGATGACCTGAGGTCAGGGTTTGAGATCAGCCTGGCTAACATGGTAAAACCCCATCTCTACTAAACATACAAAAAGTAGTTGGGAATGGTGGTGTGTGCCTGTAATCCCAGCTACTCAAGAGGCTGAGACAGGAGAATCGCTTGGACCCAGGAGGCGGAGGTTGCAGTGAGCCAAGATAGCGCCACTCCACTCCAGCCTAGGCAACAGAGCAAGACTCTGTCTCAGAAATAATAATAATAACAATAGTAATAGTAATAATTAGACAAATGTGTTGACCTGTAGTCCCAGCTACTTGGGAGGTTGAGGCAGAAGGATCACTTGAACCTGGGAGGTGGAGGTTGCAGTGAGCTGAGATGGTGCCACTGTACTCCAGCCTGGATGACAAAGTGAGAATATGTCTCAAAATAATAGTAATATTTAGAGACAGATCTCGCCATCTTGCCCAGACTGGTCTTAACTGCTGGGCTCAAGTGATCCTCCTGCCTCCGCCTCCCAAAGTGCTGGGATTCCAGGTGGAGCCATCCCCAGCTCTTTCTCTCTACTGGACATTTTCATTATATTCACGACAACCACACAGAGTTCACTAACTTGTCCAAGGTTGTATAAGCTAGTAGGAGGCATAGTCCCGATTGCGTTCTCCATGTGTCTGCAGTCTGAATCCAAAGCTTGTGCTCTCTAACCCACTACTTCCCTGGGGCATCAGGTAGCTGGCTAGATGGGGGACAGGCAGTGGAGACAACCAACAAGGCCAGGCTCTGAGCTGTTTTCTCTAGGTTCTGCTTTTCCAGGAGGCAGCAGCTGCCACTGCAGGAGAGCCAGGCCCCATTTCTCCTTCTAGGTGAACAACAGGCACAGAGGCATGTCCTCCCTCCCTGCCATTGTGCTGGGCATCCTCCTCTCAGAGTGGGGCCTCTTGGAGGGAGGATGATCTCCCCTATTAGATGGTAGGATCCCCAAGGAGAGGGACACTGTCTGCTTTGTCTTTCCCCCTGCAAGGTCCTGCCCAGGGCCTGGCATGTGGTAATGCTTCCTGAGTATTGCTGATAGATACACTTTGGGGGCTGAACTTCGACCCCTAATCCTTAACAATAAACATTTATTGAACATCACCTAGGTTCCCATTCATTTTTTTTTCGAGACAGAGTCTTGCTCTGTCGACCAGGCTGGAGTGCATTGGCATGATCTCGGCTCACTGCAGTCTCCACCTCCCAGGTTTAAGCAATTCTCCTGCCTCAGCCTCCTGAGTAGCTGAGATTACAGACATACGCCACCACACCCGGCAAATTTTCGTATTTTTAGTAGAAACGGGGTTTCACTATGTTGGCCAGGCTGGTCTCGAACTCCTGACCTCATGATCCGCCCACTTGGGCTTCCCAAAGTGCTGGGATTACAGGCGTGAGTCACTGCGCCTGGCTGGTTCCCATTCATTCTCATCCAACAGATTATTAAGCTCTCTTTTTTTTGAGATAGGGTGTCACTCTGTTGCCCAGGCTGGAGCGCAGTGGTGTGATCACGGCTCACTGCAGCCTCGACATCCCAGGCTCAGGGGATCCTGCCACCTCCACCTCCCAAGGAGCTGGGACTACAGGCGTGTGCCACCACACTCACCTAATTTTCGTATTTTCTGTAGAGACAGGGGTCTTACTATGTTACCCAGGCTAGTTTTGAACTTCTGGGTTCAAGCAATCCTCCTGTCTTAGCCTCATAACAGGCGTGAGCCACCATACACGGCTGAGAGCCTATCTCTTTCTTTTTTGAGACAGAGTCTTGCTCTGTCACCCAGGCTGGAGTGCAGTGGTATGATCTCGGCTCACTGCAACCTCTGTCTCCCGGGTTGAAGGGATTGTCCTCCCTCAGCCTCCTCAGTAGCTGGAATTACAGGCTTATGCCACCACATCTGCCTAATTTTTGTATTTTTCGTAGAGATGGGGTTTTGCCATGTTGGCCAGGCTGTTCTCTAACTCCTGACCTCAGGTGATCCGCCCACCTCAGCCTCCCAGAGTGCTGGGATTACAGGCGTGAGGCACCGTGCCTGGCCCTGAGAACCTATCTCTTAAAAAAAAAGAAGAAGTAACCCTTGAGCCTACATTGTAGATGTAGGAGAGATGACAGGAACCAGGATGGATAAATGGTGGCAGATCCAGAACTCTGGCCCTTGACGTTGGCCAAGCCCTGTAACCTCTCTGAGCCTGTTTCCCCATCTGTGAAATGGCAGTCCTCGGGGTACCTATCACCACTCCTCTGTGGGGCTCAGTGGGAAGTGCACAGAAAGGGCTTCCAGCAGCACGTGGTTGGGAAAAAGAGCCCCACAAATGGTAGCTATTATGAATGAAGTAGCCTACAGCGAGCAGGGCCCAGGCACGAGGCGTGAGTGACGGAGGGAGTGAGATCAGGATGACTTATCAACCCCGAGCCTGTGGCCTGGCGAGCGTCTCTCTCCATTGGTGCTGGCTGGCTGAGCCTACGGAGCTGGGGCTGTCTGTGGGTGGGGTGTTTATTCTGGGAAGCGGCCCTGGCTGCTCTTCATTCCCTGCCCCAGGGAGAAAGGAGGGGTTCAAGTCAGAACCAAAGCCATGCTGGGCCTGGCATGTACAACACAGCGCCACCTGCCCGCAGGGCCCAGAGCTGAAAATGCCCAGGAGGTGCAGCCCCAGGGGCCCGGCTGGGTCTTGCAGATGTGAGACACTCCCAGGGTGACGCACCTGACTCTCCAAGAACCTGTCCTGCAAAACCTGAAATGCTCAGCTTTTGGAAGTCTAGAGACTGGGTGCTGCATCCCACGGTGGGGACAGGATGGGACGCCTGGGCTGGGGGGAGAGTTATATCAGAGGTGGGGATGTCCCTGGTGGTAGCGCTGTCACCCTTGGGCTCCTTCATCAGAGGCTTGCTTCATGGAAGCCATGTGAGCTATGCAGTTGCACAGGGCTGGCCCTTAGAAGGGACTGACTGCAGTTGAATGTTCTGCTGTCACCATCTTGAAATTCTTAATCATTTTAGAACATGGCCCGCAAATTTTCATTTTAAATTACGTAGCCTGTCCTGCCTTTGTGGTTTCATTTCTCCTAGCACGTAGCTTCTCCCTCCCATCAGGGCCCACAGACCCAACCCTCAACCACATCCAACAAGTCAGGAGTGCCTTCGGTAAGCGTCATTTCCTGAAAGGTGGTGGGAGACATACACCTGCCCCCCCAACCCAGCAGGGCTAACTTTTCTGGAAAACCCGAAGCCAGCTGTGTGATATGGGTGAGTCACTCAACGGCTCTGAGCTTCTCAGTATCATAATATTGCACAGATCCTTTGGAAGTTTAAAAGAGGTAGTTTTGGGCCGGGCCCTGTGGCTCATGCCTGTAATCATAGCACTTTGGGAGGCCAAGGCAGGTGGATCCCTTGGGGTCAGGAGTTTGAGACCAGCCTGGCCAACATCATGAGACCTGGTTTCTACTAAAAATACAAAAATTATCTGGGCATGGTGGCATGCGCCTGTAATCCCAGCTATTCAGGAGGCTGAGGCATGACAATCGCTTGAAACCAGGAGGCAGAGGTTGCAGTGAGCTGAAATTGTACCACTGAACTCCAGCCTGGGTGACAGAGCGAGACTCCATCGCAAAATAAATAAAAAGTAAAAGAGGTAGTTTTGATTGGGCACAGTAGCTCATGCCTATAGTTCCAGCACTTTGGGAGGCCAAGGCAGGAGGATTGCTTGAACCCAGGAGTTCGAGACCAGCCTGGGCAACACACTGAGACCCTGTTCCCTATCTCTACAAAAAATTAAAAAATTAGCTGGTCGTGGTGCTGCATGCCTGTAGTCACAGCTACTTGGACGCTGAGGCGAGAGGATTGCTTGAACCCAGGAGATGGAGGCTGCAGTGAGCTGAGATTGTGCCACTGAACTCCAGCCTGGGGGACGGAGTGAGACCCAGTCTCAAAAAAAAAGGCCGGTCACGGTGGCTCACGCCTGTAATCCCACCATTTTGGGAGGCTGAGGCAGGCAGATCACCTGAAATCAGGAGTTGGAGACCAGCCTAACCAAAATGGAAAAAGCCCGTCTCTACTAAAAATACAAAATTAGCTGGGCGTGGTGGCGCATGCCTATAATCCCAGGTACTTGTAATCCCAAGGAGAATCGCTTGAACCTGGGAGGCAGAGGTTGTGGTGAGCCAAGATCGCAACATTGTACTCCAGCCTGAGCAACAAGACTGAAACTCCATCTCAAAAAATAAATAAATAAATAATATAAAAATAATAAAAGAGGTAGTTTTATATGAAGGGCACAGTTGCTGATGCGGAATAAACGTTCAGGAAATTAGAGCTATTATTATGTTTAAAAGATGAGGATTATTGGCCAGGAGCGGTGGCTCACGCCTGTAAATCCCAGTTTGGGAGGCTGAGGCGGGCAGATCACGAGGTCAGGAGTTCGAAACCAGCCTTGTTTCAACATAGTGAAATCTTGTCTCTACTAAAAATACAAAAATTGGCCAGGCATGGTGGTACGTGTCTGTAGTCCCAGCTACTCGGGAGGCTGAGGCAGGAGAATGGCTTGAACCCAGAGGCGGAGGTCGTGGTGGGCTGAGATCTAGCCACTGCACTCCAGCCTGAGCAACAGAACGAGACTCCAACTCAAAAAAAAAAAAAAATTAAGATTATTGCAGGACTGGACGCAGTGTCTGACGCCTGTAATCCCAGCACTTTGGGAGGCCGAGGCGGGCGGATCACGAAGTCAGGAGTTCAAAACCAGCCTGACCAACATGGTGAAACCCCATCTCTACTAAAAATACAAAAATTAGCCGGGAGTGTTGGCGCGCGCCTGTGATCACTGCTACTCGGGAGGCTGAGGGAGGAGAATCGCTTGAACCCCAGAGGCGGAGGTTGCAGTGAACCAAGATCGCGCCGTTGCACTCCAGTTCTGGGCGACAGAGGAAGGCTGTCTCGGGGAGGGGAAAAAAAAGATTATTGCAGGCGCTAACTTGGAGGGAAAGGGGTCCGCCCCGCATCCCTGAGGACCTGCCCGGGTGGGGAGGAGCCGTCCTTCCCCTGGCCCCGCCCCTCCTGCCCTCCTGCCTTCCGAGGGAGGAGACCTCCCAGGGCAGGGACAACGGGGCGGAGAAGCGGGAGCGACACATTTTTGAGTCGTGACCAAGTGGAAACTCCCTCCCCGAGGCGGAAGCCGGGGGCGCCCCACTGGGGCCCAAGCCTCCGCCGGGGCGGGATTCCAGGCCGGGGGCCGCCGGTGACCCAGGCCCCGCCTCTCGCCCGCCTCATGAATATGAATAAGCCGGCTAGGGAGCGGAAGTGCGAGGCGGCCCCAGCCAGGCTGGCTCCGCCACTGACTGCGCGGGCTCGAGGCCGGGGGGCGTGGTCTGGCCCGGACGCCCCGCCCCTACACCCACGCGGGGCCTCCTTCCGGCCGGCGCGCCCCGGACGTGACCTCGCGGGCGTGCGCTGGGAGCCGCCCGACGGGGCGCAGACAGCACCCTCCTGGCGTCGGCGCCCGCAGTTATTCTTTCCATCGCTGGGGACACAGGAGTCAGAAATGAAACAGCCCTGTCCTCGTGGGGCTTACATTCAGTCGCAAGGGCCACCAGTCGAATTGGGAAATCGCCTCGGATGTTACATGAGCGCCCAGGGAAGACAGGGCAGGGCCTCCTGGGGAGGTGACTTGAGTCAAGACTCAAAGGAAGGAAGCGAGGGAACAAGCCATGCGAAGAACTAACGAAGGAACATTCCAGAAAGATTTCACATCCCAGGCCTAAGGTCCAGGGGCAGCAGGCATTGAGGCTGATGTGGCTGGATTGGAGAAAAAGAGGAATTAAAAGGACGGAATAATGACAATAATGGCTCACATTTTTTAGCAAGAGGTGGGTTCACTACCTGTCTATCATTATCTGGGGGAAAATTAGGCTCAGGGAGGTAAAATAATTTGCCCAAGGTCACACAGCTTGGAAATGGCCAGACCAGCATTGGAACCCAAGGGGACGGATGTCTGAAACACACCCAGCAGTCCCAAGGTGGGATGACCTTGACCAAGACAGGCCCTTTACCCCGTGCCTCACTTTCATCTCAAATAGCTGCCTGAAACGCAGCCTAAAATCAGGGCACAGAGTAAGGGTGTAGCTGAGTCTTCGTGACATCTGTTCTCCTGGGAGATGCTTTTGTTGTCTGGGAAGCACTTGTCACCTCTCCAGGCTCTGGAGCAGGTACAAGTGGCTTCGGGGAGGAAGGGCGGGAGCCAGGAAGAGGCAGCTTCTGGTGGCTTGGGGAGAGAGGGAGTGGGTGGGGGGCCCGGGCTGGCTGAGTGCTTTGGAGCATAACAAAGGCAGTGTCAGCCAGGCAGCTATGTCCGCTGCTCGCAACCGTGCAGGCAGCATCCCCTGCCGTCCCTCTCAGCCTGGAGAGATTGAAACACACACAGCCAGCGCACCTGCTGCCCAGGTGAGGTGCAGAAGGCCTGGGGGTTGCCAGTCTGGGCTCTGCCGCGAGAAAGTGGCTTTTCTGCAGTGGGAAGCGGGGAGGAAGTGCTTGCACCCTCCCGCAAAGCTCTGTCTCTGCCTCTGGATCCATGGTGCTGAGGCCTGAGGGCTCTCATGGGTACGGGCCTGGTGAGTCATCTAGAATTTGCCCCTTCCCCAGCCTGGTGCAGCCTCTAGTCTCCGCCTTTAGGCTCTGATGTAAACTGAGACTGGGTCAGGAGTGGGACCCATCCTCCGTGTTTGAGGAGCTGGGCTATTACATGAGCCCCTACCTCAGATCGCTAGTGAGTCAGAGGTCCTGGTGGGACCAGACCAAAATGGAACCTACTATCGGGCCCATTTTGAGAGGGGGGGACACAGAGAGGTTAAAAGTAGATGCACACACAGCTCTAAAGTAGCAGAGATGGCATTCAAGTCCAAAGCCTTTGACTCCAGGACGGGCACAGTGGCTCACACCTGTAATTTCAGCACTTTGGGAGGCCGAGGTGGAAAGATCTCCTAAACCCAGGAGTTCAAGACCAGCATGGGCAACATGGTAAGACTCTCCGTTAGCTGGGCGTGATGGCACACAGCTGTAGTCCCAGCTACTCCGGAGGCTGAAGCAAGAGAATTGCTTGAACCTGGGAGGCAAATGTTGCAGTGAGCGGACAGAGCAAGATTCCATCTCAAAACAAACAATTAAAAACACTAGTCTTGCCCAGTGAGGTGGCTCACGCCTGTAATCCCAACACTTTATGAGGCCGAGGCGGGTGGACCACCTGAGGTCAGGAGTTCCAGACCAGCGTGGCCAACATGGTGAAACCCCTTCTCTACTAAAAAATACAAAAATTTGCCGGGCATGATGGCAGGCGCCTGTAATTCCAGCTACTTGGGAGGCTGAGGCAGGAGAATCCCTTGAACCTGGGAGGTAGAAGTTGCAGTAAACCGAGACCGTGCTATTGCACTCCAGCCTGGGAAACAGGAGTGGAACTCGGTCCCCAAACACACAAAAAAAACACTAGTCTCAAGCCACAACCATGTCTCCAACTTCCCCAGCCAGGTTTCTCAAAACAGTGGGCTACCTGAGGTCACCCACTCCTGCCAAACTCCAGGCGGGCTTCCTCATCCCTTGTTCTATCCTAAACGGTTCCTTAAGTGACACTTCACTCCCTGTCATCCTCCAAGCTGAGACCCCACCAGTGGCTGACTTTTCCTTTGTGGTTCCACCCACCTCCTAAATCCCTCTAGGGGCTGGGCACAGTGGCTCACTCCTGTAATCCCAGCACTTTGGGAGGCCAAAGCAGGTGGATCACGAGGTCAGGAAATCGAGACCACGGTGAAACCCCGTCTCTACTAAAAATACAAAAAATTAGCCGGGCTAGGTGGCGGCGCCTGTAGTCCCAGCTACTGGGGAGGCTGAGGCAGGAGAATGGCATGAACCTGGGAGGCAGAACTTGCAGTGAGCCGAGATCACACCACTGCACTCCAACCTGAGCGACAGAGCGAGACTGCACCTCAAAAAAAAAAAAAAAAAAAAGAAATCCCTCTAGGGTCCTGCCCCTCTGCCTGTAACCCCTAAAACCGAACACTCCTGAAAGTTTTGTCCTGGGAACCCCTTTCCTTGACACTTTAACTCAGTGGAAGAGGCAAAAGTGAGGAGAACCCCGATCTCTAAGAGTTCCCCACATATTTATTATTGTTATTATTCTTATTTTTGAGATGGAATTTTGCTTTTTTTGCCCAGTCTGGAATGCAATGCCATGATCTCAGCTCACTGCAACCTCCACCTCCCGGGTTCAAGTGATTCTCCCACCCTAGCCTCCCGAGTAGCTGGGATCAGAGGCGCCCACCACCACACCAAACTAATTTTGTATTTTTAGTTGAGACAGGATTTCACCGTGTTGCCCAGGCTGGTCTCGAACTCCTCAGGTGATCCGCCCTTGGCTTCCCAAAGTACTGGGATTGCAGGTGTGAGCCACTGTGCCCGGCTCAGAGTTCCCCATATTTATACTTGGCCTCCAGGGCTCACTGGCCTCCATTTTTAGGGACTTGCTTGGTATCTGCCCTTGGGTAACCCACTGGAGCTTTCCAAATGGACTCTTTGATTGGAGGAGAATCTGGCTACACCTGTCACCCTAGGATGGACCAGCAGGGCCCGTCTTGAGGCTGCACTGGAGGATAGAGGAAAAAGGGTCATCTTTAAGAGTCCCACTGAGTAGCCAGGTTTCCCTGCCGGAAATTCCTGCCTTGTTTTCCTTTCCCCAGTAAAACTAGGAGAGCTGCCTCATTTTCCTGAACCCTGAGCCCTTAGCCCCCGCCCCCACCCCTGTTGGTTCTAGCACCCAGGTTTTCGGCCTCGGAGTTGCTTTGCACCATCCCCTTCCCCCAACCCAGGCAAGTTCGCATCTGCTTCTATCGGTGTCCCTTGCCCAGCCCTCGTTAGCAGGCTCTGACACTTCTCAGCGTCCTGTCCGCTTTGCAGAGAACGACATGTGAGCTGTGCCCAGGGACATCTGCTGAATGGGCGGGTCCCCTGCCGGACCAGCCCATCTGTCCCTCACTCAGTGTTCCTTCTGAGCTGAAGCTGCCCAGCATCCCCCATCTGTGTCAGTGTTCACACAGCACTGGCCAAAACCCTGTCGAGAATCATGTGATTCAGATCCTGGTTTTGCCCCTGTCAGCTTTAGTACAAGACAGATTTCTTTTTCTTTTTATCTCCTCGGATAGGCCTCACTCTATCGCCCAGGCTGGAGTGCAGTGCTGCGATCTCAGCTCCCTGCAGCCTCAGCCTTTGGGGCTCTAGCAATCCTCCCACCTCAGCCTCCCAAGTAGCTAGGATTATAGGCGCACACCACCATGCTCAGCTATTTTTTTACTTTTATATTTAGTAAAGACAGGGTTCTCACTGTGTTTCCCAGGCTGGTCTCAAAATTCCTGGCCTCAAGTGATCCTCCCGCCTTGACCTCCCAAAGTGCTGGGATTACAGGCATGAGCCACCACGCCTAGCTACCCAACAGATTTCTTTTCTTTCTTTCTTTTTTTTTCCCCAAGACAGAGTCTCACTCTGTCATCCAGGCTGGAGTGCATTGGCGCAATCTCGGGTCACTGCAACTTCTGCCTCCTGGGTTACAGCAATTCTCCTGCCTCAAGCTCCCGAATAGCTGGGATTACAGGCTCATGCCAACACGCCCAGCTGGCTAATTTTTTGTATTTTTAGTAGAGATGGGGCTTCACCATGTTGGCCAGGCTGGTCTGTAACTCCTGACCTGGTGATCCACCTGCCTTGGCCTCCCAAAGTGCTGGGATTACAGGCGTAAGCCTCCGTGCCCGGCCAACCCAACAGATTTCTTTTTTTTTTTTTTTGAGACGGAGTCTCGCTCTGTCGCCCAGGCTGGAGTGCAGTAGCGCGATCTCCACTCACCGCAAGCTCCGCCGCCTCGCCATTCTCCTGCCTCAGCCTCTCTAGAAGCTGGGACTACAGGCACCCGCCACCACGCCCGGCTAATTTTTTTTTTTTTTTTTGTATTTTCAGTAGAGACCGGGTTTCACCGTGTTCGCCAGGATGGTCTCGATCTCCTGACCTCGTGATCCGCCCGCCTTAGCCTCCGAAAGTTCTGGGATTACAGGTGTGAGCCACCGCGCCCGGCCCCCAACAGATTTCTTGAGGTGAGTTTTGGTTTCCTGGCATGGTATTGGCTATGGAACCTCGTCTGTATTGTCCTTGGTAAACAGTATAACTTGTTTTGTGTTACTGTGTTTAATCCTCAAAATCACCCCACCAAGTAGATTGTCACAATCAGGCCTGTTTTGTGGATGATGAGACAGGCTTGGAGAAGCCACGTGGTTCATCCAAGAATGCAAAGCTGCAAAGTAGTGGAGGTGGGGTTCAAGTCCTGTCGGTTTCAGCACTGAGCGCCTCGCCATTCCCTGCCATCCTCTCTTGATTGTAATACTTCTTTTTTTTTTTTTTTTTTGAGATGGAGTCTCACTCTTTCTCCCAGGCTGGAGTGCAATGGTGCGATCGCGGTTCACTGCAACCTCCACCTCCCAGGTTCAAGCGATTCTCCTGCCTCAGCCTCTGGAGTAGCTGGGACTACAGGTGCCCGCCACCACACCCGGCTACTATTTTTGTATTTTTTTAGTAAAGACAGGGTTTCACCATGTTAGCCAGGATGGTCTCGATTTCCTGACCTCATGATCCGCCCGCCTTGGCCTCCCAAAGTCCTGGGATTACAGTCATGAGCCACCGCACCTGACTTTTAGGCCAGCTAATTTTAAGGTGCTCCTCTGAGTAGGGAGAACTGGGGATCATGCAGGGGGATGCCTCAGTGAATCTGGACAGAGTGTGGTGCTGTTGGGAGCCTGCAGCCCCTTTCAAACAGTCTGATTCCTTGAAAGGTTAAACGTGGAGGCCGGGCACGGTGGCTCAGGCTTGTAATCCCAGCACTTTGGGAAGCCGAGGTGGGCGGATCACTTGAGGTCAGGAGTTGGAGACCAGCCTGAACAACATGGCGAAACCCTGCCTCAATGAAAAATACAAAAAAAAAAAATTAGCTGGGTGTGGTAGTGGGCGCCTGTAGTCCCAGCTACTCAGGAGGCTGAGGCAGGAGGATCCTTTGAATCTGGGAAGCAGAGGTTGCAGTGAGCTGAAATCAGGCCACTGCACTCCAGCCAGGGCGACAGAGTGAGACTCCATCTCAAAAACAACGAAAAAGTTAAACATGGAGTGACCATATGACGCAGCAGTGCCCCTCCTAGGTATATATCGTGTATATCCAAGAGGAATGGAAACATATCTGCACAAACATTTGCATGGGAATGTTCAGAGCAGCGTTATTCGTAAGAGCCAAAAAGTGGAAACAACTCATGTATCCATCACTTGATGAACGGATAAATCAACTGTAATCTCTCCAAACAGCAGATTACGATTCAGCCATAAAAAGGAACGAAGCGGCCGGGCGTGGTGGCTCACTCCTGTAATCCCAGCACTTTGGGAGGCCAGGCCAGCAGATCACGAGATCAGAAGATCGAGACCATCCTGGCCAATAAGAATGGTGAAACCCCGTCTCTAAAATAATTAGCCAGGTGTGATGGCACATGCCTGTAGACCCAGCTACTTGGGAGGCTGAGGCAGGAGAATTGCTTGAACCTGGGAGGCGGAGGCCACTGCACTCCAGCCTGGGTGACAGAGCGAGACTCCATCTCAAAAAAAAAAAAAAAAAAAGGCCGGGCGCGGTGGCTCAAGCCTGTAATCCCAGCACTTTGGGAGGCCGAGACGGGTGGATCACGAGGTCAGGAGATCGAGACCATCCTGGCTAACACTGTGAAACCCTGTCTCTACTAAAAAATACAAAAAAAAACTAGCTGGGCGAGGTGGCGGGTGCCTGTAGTCCCAGCTACTCGGGAGGCTGAGGCAGGAGAATGGCGGGAACCTGGGAGGCGGAGCTTGCAGTGAGCTGAGATCCGGCCACTGCACTCCAGCCTGGGCGATAGAGCGAGACTCTGTCTCAAAAAAAAAAAAAAGGGAACAAAGCACCAATACATACTACAGCATGGATGACCCTTGAAAGCATTATGCTCGGTGACAAGCCAGACACACAGGACTGCATATTGTGTTTCTGTTCATATGAAATTTCCACAATAAGCAAATCCGTAGAGACAGGAAGTGGATTAAGGGCCGGAGGCAGTGGCTCACACCTACAGGCGTGAGTAGTTTAGGAAGCTAGGGCAGGAGGATCACTTGAGACCAGGAGTTCAAGACCAGCCTGAGCAACAGAGTGAGACCCCCCTATCTAAAAATAAAATCAAATAAAATTAGCTGAGTGTGGTGGTGACGCCCACCTGTAGTCCCAGCTCCTCGGGAGACTGAGAGGGGAGGATTGCTTGACCCTAAGAGGTAGAGGCTACAGTGAGCTATGATCAAACCACCGAACTCTAGCCTGGGCAACACAGTGAGACCCTGTCTCTAAAAATAAATAAATAAATAAATAAAAAGATAAAAGGGAGTACCTTAGGGGTTGCCTGGGGTTGGGAGTGGTGAACCAGCATTGGGGAATGACGCTAAATGGAGTTTCTTTTTGGGGTAATGAAAATATTCCAAAATTGGTCAGACGCAGTCGCTCTTGCCTATAATCCAAGCACTTTTGGGAGGCCAAGGCAGGTGGATCACTTGCTGTCAGGGGTTTGAGACCAGCCTGGCTAACACAGTGAAACCCCGTCTCTACTAAAAGTACAAAAAATTAGCCGGGCATGGTGGTGCTCACCTATAGTCCCAGCTACTTTGGAAGCTGAGGCTGGAGAATCGCTTGAATCCAGCAGACAGAGGTTGCAGTGAGCTGAGATCATGCCACTGCACTCCAGCCTGGGTGACAGAGTGAGACTCTGTCTCAAAAAAAAAAAAAAAAAAAAAAAAAAAACGAAAAGAAAGTATTCCAAAATTGTGGTTATGGATGCACAAATCTGTGAATATTTAAAAACAACTGAATCATCTACTGTGGGGTAATTGTAAAGTGGTGTAAAGGGGTGAATTGTATGGATTATGTCTCACTAAAGGTCTTTTTTTTCTTTTTTTTTTTTTTTCTGAGATGGAGTCTCACTCTGTCATCCAGGCTGGAGTGCAGTGGTACAATCTCGGTTCACTGCAAGCTGCACCTCCGGGTTCACGCTATTCTCCTGCCTCAGCCTCCCAAGTCGCTGGGACTACAGGCGCCCGCCATCACGCCCGGCTAATTTTTTGTATTTTTAATAGAGATGGGGTTTCACCATATTAGCCAGCATGGTCTCGATCTCCTGACCTCATGATCCGCCCGCCTCGGCCTCCCAAAGTGTTGGGATTACAGGCGTGAGCCACCACGCCCAGCCTCACTAAAGGTCTTATAAAAAAAATTAGCCAGATTCCCGGCTTCAGTGACAAAAGAAGGCAGGAGAAAAGGACCCAAGAACTTTCTGACTGGGGAAAATATTTTTGGGTTATATTTCTGTAATTCTGGTGAAACGATTACAGAAGCAATGGGATAGAGGAGACTTCTTTAAAAAAATTATTTTTTTAATTTAGTAGACATGGGATCTTGTTATATTGCCCAGGCTGGTCTTGAACTCCTGGACTCAAGCAATCCTCCTGCCTGGGCCTCCCGGAGCTCGGGGATTACAGGTGTGCACACCCACAACCACCTGATAGAGGAGGTTTCTATTCAGCCTTCAGGTCTCAGGTTACAAGTTACCCCAAGAGAAGCCTCCTCCACCCCATAACTCTCCCTCTGTCACTTTGTCACATATCTGAGCCTTTGTTTCTTCCTTTTTTTGAAACAAAGTCTTGTTCCGCTGCCAGGCTGGAGTGCAGTGGCGTGATCTCGACTCACTGCAATCGCCGCCTCTTGGGTTCAAGCGATTCTCCTGCCTCAGCCTCCAGAGTAGCTGGGATTACAGGCGCCCACCACCCCACGCAGCTAATTTTTGTGTTTTTAGTAGAGACGGGGTTTCACCATGTTGGCCGGGGTGGTCTCCATCTTCTGACCTCGTGATCTGCCAGCCTCAGCCTCCCAAAATGCTGGGATTACAGGCGTGAGCCACTGTTCCCGGCCTGTTTCTTCCTTTTATAGCCCTTCCTACACTTGGAATTCTTTTCTGCCTCTGGACCTGATTTTGTTTGGCTCTTGCCCAGCTGAGTTCCATGAGGTTAGGGGCTTGTGTGTATCTTGTCTGCCACATAATAGGTGCTCAGTGCACACCTGTTGAATGGATGGACCATAGATATATTCATAACAGCTGTGAGCGGTTGGGAGCGAGTGAGCAGAGCAGGGCTGCTCAGGGTGTCTCCAGCCCCAGTGGCTTTCTCTCTCTGTTCCAGTTCCAGGAGAAAGTCTCTGGAAAGGAAGCCCGAAGTCGGGTCTGGCTGGGAAGACGTGGGGGCTGGGGCGGGTGCCGGGTGCTGGGGCCGGGAGGAAGTCTGCAGCCAGGCTGCTGAGGGTGTGGCGTCTGTGTGTGCACCTTTGGAATGTGGCTGATTCACTCTGAGGGGAGCCATATGCTGCCGCCACCGCCTCAGATCTGACATCTGGAGGCTGAATTCCAGGAGGAGAGAGACAGATTCCTGCAAGCAGATGCCAACTTTGAAGGTCAAAGGGAGCAATGGAACTGCTTTAGGAGGGGGTGAGAGGGTCCAACACTCCCTCCAGGGGCTGGGAGGGAGGTGAGGGCCCCTCCCCAGATTTGCCCTAGCCCCTGATCTACCAGAGCCTCTATGGGGACAGCTGGGGCGCAAGGCAGAGAGCATGAGCATGAGCTCAGCCTTCAGACCTGGATTCAAAGACCAGTTCCTAGGCCAGGCACAGTGGCCCATGCCTGTAATCCCAGCACTTTTGGAAGCTGAGGTGGGAGGATCACTTGAACCTAGAAGTTTGAGACCAGTCTGGGCAACATAGTAAGACCCCATCTCTACAAAGAAATAGAAAAATTAGCCAGGTGTGGTGGTGCGGGCCTGTAGTCCCAGCTACTCCTGAGGCAGGAGGATTGCTTGAGCCCAGGAGGTAGAGGCTGCAGTGAGCCAAGGTTGCACCACTGCACTCTAGCCTGGGTGACAGAGCGAGACCCCATCTCAAAAATAAATAAATAAATAACAAACAGACCAGTTCCTTGACAGCTCGTGTAACTGCAGAGGCCGAGGGTCTAGCTGGGTCCAGTGCTCACAGAAATGCTGGCTTGCATCTCCTGGCCAAGTTTCCTCCATGTTTGCTTTGCTCTCGGGCCAGCGCTTCCGGAGAGGCCCTGTTACAGGCCCATGAGCTTGTGTCCCCCACGGATTCCACAGAATCCTAGGCTTGCCTCTCTTTGGCCGGAGCTGGGTCCCAACCTAGCCCTGTAGCGATTACCGTACTCCTGATGGGACGGGCCTGGATCAGGAGCCTGCCCAGCACAGGGCTGATACCCCTGTAGCCCCATGGAGCAAATGGAAATAAGGGGTGCTGTCCCTTAAAAGAACCACACCAACCGGGCGCGGTGGCTCATGCCTGGAATCCCAGCACTTTGGGAGGCCGAAGTGGGAGGATCGATTGATCCCAGGAGTTGGAGACCAGCCTGGGCAACAGAGCGAGACTCTGTCTCAAAAAAAATTTTTTTATGTGTGTAGACGGGGTCTCACTATGTTGCCCAGGCTGGAGCACAGTGGCATGATCTTGGCTCACTGCAAGCTCTACCTCCCAGGTTCACGCCATTCTCTTGCCTCAGCCTCCCGAGTAGCTGGGACTACAGGTGCCTGCCACCACGCCCAGCTAATTTTTTTGTACTTTCAAAAAATTTTTTAAAATTAGATGAGCATAGTGGTGTGCACCTGTAGTCCCAGCTATTTGGGAAACTGAGGCAGGAAGATGGCTTTAACCCAGGAGGTTAAGGCTTCAGTGAGCCTTGATCGCACCACTGCATTCCAGCCTGGTCGACAGAGCAAGACCCTATCTCAAAAACAAAACAAAAAAACATAAATACAAGAGGGACCCCCCCAGCTCTGCTAAGCTGCCTCCACCATGCTGGCTCCAGGCCCTGTGCTCAGCTTCATGGGATTTGATGTCGCCAGGTGTCCCTTTGGTTGAGTGTCTCCCTTAAGCTCTCAAAAGCTCATTTTCTTCATCTCTGAAATCTCCAAGCTTCTTTTCAGGATTGGATGAGACAATCCTGGCAAATCCCTTGGCACAGGGCTGGCCCTGAGGAGGCAGATGATAGCGCACGTCTAGTTCCTTTCTCATCCTGACATCTAGGTTCTCTGTGATCTGCCTGTGGGCTGAAGGGTGGTGTGCATGTGTGTGTGCGTGTGTGTGTGCATGTGTGTGCATGTGTGTGCGTGGGTGTGCGTGGGTGTGCGTGTGTGTGCGTGGGTGTGCATGGGTGTGTCTGCATGCAGCCGCAGCCCGCTTTCTGTTCTCCGAGGAGTTTTGTATTTGATTTCTCCAGAGGCTTGGGGGCTCCACAGGAGAGATGGTGGAGATAGGAGGAGCAGAAGGGGTGAGGGGAAAAGCCTGGTCCCAGCTGGGCCTGCAGCTGGGGGCCCCGCAGGCTCTGGCCTGCCCTGGGAGGCCCTCCCTGGACCTGCAGCTGCATCTGGGGCTGGAGGAGGGGCCAGGTGTCCTCCCGCTCCAGGAGCTGCCGCCTGTGCCCCTCCCGTGACTCATGAGGACTGTGTCTGGTTGATTCACATTGGAGGGTCCCTGAATGAGCTTTGTGCATTAGCGGACCTGTATTCTTGTTCCTGGAACCTGGGAGTGAGTCAGAAGGGGAAGGGTTCTGGCCAGGCATGGTGACTCACACCTGTAATCCCAGCACTTTGGGAAGCTGAGGCAGGCAGATCACCTGAGGTCAGGAGTTCGAGATCAACCTGGCCAACATGGTGAAACCCCGTCTCTACTAAAAATACAAAAATTAGCTGGGCGTGGTGGTGGCGCCTGCCTGTAGTCCTAGATACTTGGGAGGCTGAAGCAGGAGAATTGCTTGAACCCAGGAGGCAGAAGTTGCAGTGCGCTGAGATCACGCCATTGCACTCCAGCTCCAGTCTAGGTGACAGAGCGAGGTAGAAAGAGAGAGAGAGAGAAAGATAGAGAGAGAGAGAGAGAGAAAGAAAAGAAGAAGAAGAGGAGGAGGAGGAGGAAAAAGAAAGAAGGGAGGGGAGGCCTGGTGCGGTGGCTCACGCCTATAATCCCAGCACTTTGGGAGGCCGAGGCAGGTGGATCACGAGGTCAGGAGATTGAGACCATCCTGGCTAACAGGGTGAAACCCCGTCTCTACTAAAAATACAAAAAATTAGCCAGGCATGGTGGCGGGTGCCTGTAGTCCCAGCTACTCGGGAGGCTGAGGCTGGAGAATAGTGTGGACCTGGGAAGTGGAGCTTGCTTGCAGTGAGCCAAGATTGCGCCGCTGCACTCCAGCCTGGGAGACAGTGAGACTCCATCTCAAGAAAAAAAAAAAAAGAAGGGAGGGGAGAAGAGAGGAGGGGAGTGGGAGAGAAGGGGGAGGGGAGGGAAGGGTAAGGTAGGGTCCTGCCAGGTCTGGGCTTCTTAGGAGACCAAGTTCCCAGAGCCAGAGCCTCCAGGACACCTCCAGAGAATCTTGGAACCTCTAGGAGAACAGAGAGAGGCCAGCAATGGGATTTTTGCTGCTGTCTGTGAACCAGCAAAGTAAAGCAGCTCCTGGAATTAGCTCGGGGTAGAGGGAACATTAGAACCTATGTACCACTCCCTGCACTCCATGACTTCCACTCCTGTGCCCAGTGTCACTCCTGCCTGCCCATCCCCTTCACACCACCGAGTCCTCCCAATCTCTGCTCAAACCCTACCTCCTTGGAGAAGTCCTTCTAGACCGGCCACTAGAGCCCTTGGTTGTTGGCATCTTGACAGCAGTGGGTTCACAGCCTGTTTGGAGCTTCGTGGGGACACTGCCTCTGTCGACACGGTGGTTGGTGGTTCCTCTTTGCATAGCCACCTGCCTGGTCCCTCACCCATGTCCTGTGTGCACTGAGAACTCCCTGAGTCAGTGCTTCAGGCTCTGCCGAGGCCACACTCTGCCTGTTCATCCAAACTCTTTCATTTTACAGCAGACTCCCTGAAGATGGGCACAGTCCTGACAGGTGCAGTTGCTGAGCTTTTACTAAGTGCTTTTTAAAAAATTAAGCTATATAGGACCAGGCATGGTGCCTCACGCCTGTCATCCCAGCATTTTAGGGGGCGAGGTGTGAGGATGGCTTGAGTCCAGGAATTGGAGACCAGTCTGGGCAACATAGTGAGACCCTGTCTCAAAAAATAAAATAAAATCGGCTGGACACTGTGGCTCACGCCTGTAATCCCAGCACCTTGGGAGGCTGAGGTGGGTGGATCACGAGGTCAGGAGATCGAGACCATCCTGGCTAACATGGTGAAACCCCAAACCCTGTCTCTACTAAAAAAATTAGCCGGGCGTGATGGCACGCACATGTAGTTCCAGCTACTTGGGAGGCTGAGGCAGGAGAATCGCTTGATCCCGGCAGGCGAAGGTTGCAGTGAGCTGAGATTGTACCACTGCACTCCAGCCTGGGTGACAGAGCGAGACTCCATCTCAAAAAAAGGTTAAAAAATAAAATCAAGATATAATTCACATGCCATAAAATTCACCTCTTTAAAGTGTACAATCAGTGGTTTTTAGTATATTCAGAGTCGTGCAACCATCACCAACATCTAATTCTAGAACATTTTCACCATCCCAAAAAGAAACCCTATACTCAAGAAGCAGCCACTCCCCATTCCTCTTTGCTCCCAGGTCCTGGCAACGCACCAGCCTACTTTCTGCCTCTATGGATTTCCCTATTCTGGGCATTTCCAATAATGTCGTGGTCTCTTGTGATTGGCTTTTCACTTAATGTTTCACGGTTCGTCCATATTGTAGCATAGATCAGCACCCTGGTCCTTTTTTTTGAGACGGAGTCTCACTTTGTCGCTCCGGCTGGAGTGCAATGTTGAAATATCTGCTCACTGCAACCTCTGCCTCCCGAATTCAAGCGATACTTGTGCCTCAGCCTCTGGAGTAGCTGGGATTACAGGCGTGGACCACCACGCCCAGCTAATTTTTGTATTTTTAGTAGAGATGGGGTTTCGTCATGTTGGCCAGGCTGGTCTTAAACTCCTGGCCTCAAGTGATCTGCCTGCCTCAGTCTCCCAAAGTGCTGGGATTACAGGGCGGCATGAGCCACCACACTCAGCATCCATCTATGTATGTATGTATCTATCTATCTATCTATCTATTTTTGAGACAGAGTCTCTCCCTGTCCCCCAGGCTGAAGTACAGTGATACAATCTCGTCTCACTGCAACCTCCACCTCCTGGGTTCAAGTGATTCTCCTGCCTCAGTCTCCCGAGTAGCTGGGATTACAGGCACCCACCACCACCCCCGGCTAATTTTTGTATTTTGAGTAGAGACGGGGTTTCAGCATGTTGCCCAGGCTGTTCTCCAACTCCTGGCCTCAAGCAATCCTCCTGCCTCGGCCTCCCAAAGTGCTGTGATTACAGGCATGAGTCACCGTGCCCAGTTTTTTTGTTTTTGTTTTTTTTTTTGAGACTGAGTCTTGCTCTGTCACCCAGGTTGGAGTGCAGTGGAGTGATCTCAGCTCACTGCAACCTCCGCCTCCCGGGTTCAAGCGATTCTCCTGCCTCAGCCTCCCAAGTAGCTGGGACTACAGGCGTGCATCACCACGCCCAGCTAATTTTTGTATTTTTAGTAGAGACAGGGTTTCACCATATTGGCCGGGCTGGTTTGGAACTCCTTACCTGAGGTGATCCAAATGCCTTGGCCTCCCAAAGTGCTGGGATTACAGGTGTGAGCCACTGCACCCAGCCTATTTTTTTGTATATATATTTTAAAAAGTGTGTGGGCCGGGCGCGGTGGCTCAAGCCTGTCATCCCAGCACTTTGGGAGGCCGAGATGGGCGGATCACGAGGTCAGGAGATCAAGACCCTCCTGGCTAACACGGTGAAACCCCGTCTCTACTAAAAATACAAAAACTAGCTGGGCGAGGTGGCGGCGCCTGTAGTCCCAGCTACTCGGGAGGCTGAGGCAGGAGAATGGCGTAAACCCGGGAGGCGGAGCTTGCAGTGAGCTGAGATCTGGCCACTGCACTCCAGCCCGGGCGACAGAGCGAGACTCCGCCTCAAAAAAAAAATAAATAAAAAAAAATAAAAAATAAAAAGTGTGTGGATAAGGCACTCGCACTGTGTCTGGTACCTCTCACCTCTCTGGTTGGTGCTTACGCATCCCTGAGGTGCCTGTGCAAAGGCAGACAGCTGCCCATGCCCATGGAGGGCAGGAGCCCTGCAACATTGCCTGTCCCCAAGCAGCAGGAGGCTCGTTTATCCACTTATCAGGGAAGCTTCCTGTGCCTCGGTTTTCCCAAGGTGGAGAAGAGTGAAGTCAAGGCCAGGCCTCTGCAGTTTGGACCCCTGAGGGACCTCCCTGTCATCCTTGGTTCTCCAGGCCCCGCTTTGCCACTGCCCCATCTCCCCACCTAGAGCTTCCTGCAGAGCCGGGCAGAGCCGGATACCTTCTCTGCTGGTTGCCTGCGCACCGGTGCCCCTTCCCTAGATCTGCAGCAGGGAACTGCCGCCCGGTGGCCTAAGGGCTTGGACACTGGCCATGACCATGAACACCACCCCCTACCCTGTGTGGGTGCCATAGCCCAGCCCGAGGCTGAAGGGCCAGCTGTACGGCGGGGCCATGGAAGGGAGGACCAGGCAGCCTCCTGTGACTCCTGCCAGGGAAACCCTCTGTGCTCGCTGCTGTTCAGCCTTTCCCAGCCCTGCCCCTCTCGTCCTGCTTCTCACATTTCAGCTTCTGAGTTACTGGCACCAGTCTGTTGCTGCTGCTGCTGCTGCTGCTGCTGAAGCCGGCACCAGCCAGACGTTAACCCCTGATGCGCTGGCGGCCGCGGCCGCCCAGCAAGAAAGGTGCACCAGGGGCTCAAGCTCTGGTGGGCTTGAAGGAGGAGAGAGCAATCCCAGAGCTGGTCCCCTTGCTCTACTCCGCAGTGCTTATTGGGCTTGCTTCTTCCCTGTCTGTATAGACTTGAAGCCAAAACCCTTTCTGACCCCTACGAGTTGCTCCTTCCTCTGACCATCTGGCTCTGACCATCAGCCCACAGGACGGGGCTACATTTCACCTGGTAGCTGACCTTGTCGTTTTCATGCATGGCCACGTTTTCTCCCTCCGTATGTCTTGTCATGCCCAGCAGGACTCTCCTCTTGTATCTGGCCTTACCTGGTCAGGACTGGGCCACCAGGACCAGGTAACCTCTTGAGTTTTGAGGCCAACAGGTTCTTCAGGGCAGCTGCTGGGGAGTCTGGAGGAGCCTGAAAGAAGTGCAGGCCTTGGCAGTGGCTGGCTGTGATGGGCTTGGCCAAGCCCCTTGGGCATGATCATAGGACTCAGGGCGCCATGGTGAGGATGAGTGCAGGCGGGGCGTGGTGGCTCACACCTGTAATACCAGCACTTGGGGAGGCCGAAGCAGCCAGATCACCTGAGGTCAGAACTTCAAGACCAGCCTGGCCAACATGGTTAAACCCTGTCTCTACAAAAATACAAACATTAGCAGGGCATGATGGTGGGTGCCTATAAACCCAGCTACTTGGGAGGCTGAGGTGGGAGAATTGCTTGAGCCTGGAAGGCAGAAGTTGCGGTGAGCCAAGATTGCACCATTGCACTCCAACCTGGATGACAGAACGAGACTCCATCAGAGAGGGAGGGAGGGAGGAAGGAAGGAAAGAAGGAAGGAAAGAAGGAAGGAAGGAAGGAAGGAACGAAGGAGGGAAGAAAGGAAGGAGGGAACGAACTAGGAGTGCAAGGAAAGCCCCCACAGCAGCACTGGCCTGCACTGGCGATGATCCATGGCTCCCACGTCCCGGACCCACACTGGGGCTCAGAGCCTGCCCCTCCCCAGGGAGAGCTGGCCCCTGTTTCCTGGCTGCCTCTCCCACCTGGAAACTCACCCAGCTTTGGTTTTCATGAGAGCAGGCCTTCAACCCTCCTCTGGCCTTGTCAGCCCCAGCCTTCCCTTTTCGTCTCAAGTGGAGCTTGACATTCCACCTTCTGTCCCCAACCTCTGTTCACTGCATGTGAAGAGAGCCAGTCACCCAGAGGCACAATGGAGATGTCACCTCCCAGGTGTCCTCGTCCCACATCCCTCTGCTTCCTGCCTTTCTCCTGATCCCCAAATGCAACTTCCTGGTTTCTTTCTTTTTTCTTTTTTTTTTTTGAGATGGAGTTTCGCTTTGTCACTGAGGCTGGAGTGCAGTGGTGCAATCCCGGCTCACTGCAACCTCTGCCTCCCGGGGTTCAAGGGATTCTCCTGCCTCAGACTCCTGAGTAATTGGGACTACAGGAGTGCGCCACTACGCCTGGCTAATTTTTGTATTTCTAGTAGAGACGAGGTTTCACCATGTTGGCCAGGTTGGTCTCAGACTCCTGACCTCAGGTGATCCTCCCGCTTCTGCGTCCCAAATTGCTGGGATTACAGGTGCGAGCGAGCCAATTTTTTTTTTTTTTTTTTTTTTTTAAGTAGAGACAGGGTGAGGCCGAGACGGGCGGATCACGAGGTCAGGAGATTGAGACCATCCTGGCTAACACGGTGAGACAGGGTTTCACCGTGTTGGCCAGGCTGGTCTCAAACTCCTGCACTCAAGTGATCTGCCCGCCTCAGCCTCCCAAAGTGCTGAGATTACAAGCGTGATCCACCACTCCCGGCTCTTTGTTTTTTTTTTTTTTTTTGAGACGGAGTCTCGCTCTGTCGCCCGGGCTGGAGTGCAGTGGCCGGATCTCAGCTCACTGCAAGCTCTGCCTCCCGGGTTTACGCCATTCTCCTGCCTCAGGCTCCCGAGTAGCTGGGACTACAGGCGCCCGCCACCTCGCCCGTCTAGTTTTTTTTTTTTTTGTATTTTTTAGTAGAGACGGGGTTTCATGGTGTTAGCCAGGATGGTCTCGATCTCCTGACCTCGTGATCCACCCGTCTTGGCCTCCCAAAGTGCTGGGATTACAGGCTTGAGCCACCGTGCCCGGCCTCTTTGTTT
Organism: Trachypithecus francoisi; assembly: GCF_009764315.1. Classification (NCBI taxonomy): domain Eukaryota; kingdom Metazoa; phylum Chordata; class Mammalia; order Primates; family Cercopithecidae; genus Trachypithecus; species Trachypithecus francoisi. The sequence goes on from NW_022681460.1 coordinate 110,808,040, forward strand.
TTTTTAAGAGTCTCACTTGGTTGCCCTGGCTGGAGTGTAGTGACATGATCATGGTTCACTGCAGCCTCAACCTCTTGGCCTCAAGTGATCCTACCTCCTCAGCCTCCCAAGTAGCTGGGCCAGGTGAACCACCAACACACCCAGTTAAGTTTTAAACTTTGTAGAGATGGAGTCTTGCTAGGTTGTCCAGGCTGGTCTCAAACTCCCAGGCTCAAGTGATCCTCCTACCTCAGTCTCCCTAAGTGCCGGGGTTACAAGTGTGAGCCACGGCCCCTAGCTCCCCTTGATTTCTGGTGGGCCTCCTTTGACCCTCCACTCTCTCTGGCCACACTGCCTTGGTTCCTTGGCTGGCTCAACCTCCCTCCCTCCCTTCCTTCCTTCCTTCCTTCCTTCCTTCCTTCCTTCCTCTCTCCCTCTCTTTCTTTCATATTCTTTTTTTTTTTTTTTTTATGTAGTCTCGCTCTGTTGGCCAGGCTGTAGTGCAGTGGCATGATCTCGACTCACTGCAATCTCCGCCTCCTGGGTTCAAGCGACTTTTCTTCCTCAGCCTTCTGAGTAGCTAGGATTACAGTGGTATGCCACCATGCCCAGCTAATTTTTGTATTTTTAGTAGAGACAGGGTTTCACTATGTTGGCCAGGCTGATCTTGAACTCCTGACCTCAAGTGATCCACCTGCCTTGGCCTCCCAAATGCTGGGATTACAGGTGTGAGCTACCATACCTGGCCTGATTTACTCTCATTTTCTGTTAACCAGAGGCCTCATGGTGAGAAGGCCCCAGGCTGGGTGTCAGGGGTCTTAGATCTGGTCTCATGGTTATAGCTAATTCTTTGAGGGTCTTCAGAAGTGTCCATCGTCTATGTCAATAGGCCTCAGGCTTTTCCTCTGCTTGATGAAATTATGATAACTACCCCATGGCCTCACAATCAATGGATGAAGCAGTCTGCTGGCCATTTCTGTGTAAAGCAGAAAACAGTCCAGACAGCATGGCTGTGAATTGAGTGTTTCTAAAGGGAGTATACTCTGTTGAAGGCCTGGGCACCTGGTTCCCCCTTGCTGACACTGAGAAGCAGAGAGGCACTTCCCTAGGGGAAAAGTCCCTACAGGGAGCTGAACTCCCCCATGGAGTGCGGGAGGAGGAAGAGAAATGGAGGGCTGAGAAGGACAGGGCAGGTGAGCGGATGGAGGGGAGACAGAGAGGCAGAGGGAGAGGGCTGGCAGGAGCCCACAGCTGGAGCCAGAGAGAGAGGGTACAGGGGACTCCAGCCACCTCAAATAGGGTTGCAGCCAGCCCCGTTTTTGTGTGTGTGTTTGTGTGTTTCTTTGTTTGTTTTTGAGACAAGATCTCCCTCTGTCACCAAGGCTGGAGTGTAGTGGTGCAGTCATGACTCACTCCAACCTCAACATCCTGGGATCAAGTGATCCTCTCACCTCATCTTCCTAAGTAGCAGGGACCACAGCATGTGCCACCAGGCGCAGCTAATTTGTTTTGTTTTGTTTTGTTTTGTTTGAGACAGTTTCACTCTTGTTGCCCCAGTTGGAGTGCAATGGCGCGATCTCAGCTGACTGCAACCTCCACCTCCTGGGTTCAAGCAATTCTCCTGCCTCAGCCTCTGAGTAGCTGGGATTACAGGTGCGCGCCACCAAGCCCAGCTAATTTTTTGTAGTGGAAACGGGGTTTTACCATGTTAGCCAAGCTGGTCTGGAAGTCCTGACCTCAGGTGATCCGCCTGCTTTACCCTCCCAAAGTGCTGGGATTACAGGTATGAAGCACCAAGCAGGCCTTTTTTGTTTTTTGTTTTTTTAGATGAAGTTTCGCTCTGTCCCCTAGGCTGGAGTGCGGTGGCGTGATCTCAGCTCACTGCAGGCTCTGCCTCCCAGGCTCAAGCAATTCTCGTGCCTCAGCCTCCTGAGGAGCTGGAAATACAGGTGCCCACCACCATGCCCAACGAATTTTTGTATTTTTAGTAGAGATGGAGTTTTTCCGTGTTGGCCAGGCTGGTCTCAAACTCCTGACCTCAAGTGATCTGCCTACCTCGGACTTCCAAAGTGCTGGGATTACAGGAGTGAGCCACTGTGTCCAGCCAATTAAAAAAAAATTTTGTTTTTGTTTTTACTGAGACAGAATTTCACTCTTGTTGCCCAGGATGGAGTGCAATGGCATGATCTCAACTCACTGCAACCTCCGCCTCCTGGTTTCAAGCGATTCTCCTGCCTTTGTCTCCCAAATAGCTGGGATTACAGGCATGCGCCACCACACGCAGCTAATTTTGTATTTTTAGTAGAGATGGTGTTTCACCATGTTGGTCAGTCCGGTGTCAAACTCCGGACCTCAGGTGATCCACCCGCCTCTGCCTCCCAAAGTGTTGGGATTACAGGCATGAGCCACCACACCCGGCCTTAAACATTTTTTGTAGAGATGGGGGCTTGCTACGTTGCCCAGGCTGGTCTTGAGCTCGTAGGCTTAAGTGATCCTCCTGCCTCAGCCTTATGAGTAGCTGGGACTACAAGTGCACACCATATATATATATAGTTTGTTTTTTTGTTTTTTGGTGACACAGAGTCTCAGTCTGTTGTCCAGGCTATGCTGTAGTGTCACGATCTTGGCTTACTGCAACCTCTGCCTCCCGGGTTCAGGCAATCCTCCTACCTCAGCCTCCTACTTCAGTCCCAGTAGCTGGGATTACAGGCGCCCGCCACCACGCCTGGCTAAGTTTTTTTTTTTTATTTTTAGTAGAGACAGGGTTTCACCATGTCGGCCAGGCTGGTCTCGAGCTCCTAACCTCGTGATCTGCCTGCCTTGGCCTCCCAAAGTGTTAGGATTACAGGCGTGAGCCACTGCACCCAGCCCACACCTGGCTAATTTTCTTTTTAGTTTCTTTAATTTTTAATTAATTTCTTTATTTAGACATGGAGTCTCCCTCTGTCGCCCAGGCTGGAGTACAGTGGCAGGATCTCAGCCCACTGCAACCTCCGCCTCCGGGGTTCAAGTGATTCTCCTGCCTCGGCCTCCTGAGTAGCTGGGATTACAGGTGCTCGCCACCACTCCCAGCAAATTTTTGTATTTTTAGTAGAAGTGGGGTTTCACCATGTTGACCAGGCTGGCCTCGAACTTCCGACCTCAAATGATCCACCTGCCTCTGCGTCCCAAAGTGCTGGGATTACAGGCATGAGCCACAGCACCCAGCTAATTTTTTTTTTTTTTTTTTTTTTGAGACGGAGTCTCGCTGTGTCACCCGGACTGGAGTGCAGTGGCCAGATCTCAGCTCACTGCAAGCTTCGCCTCCCGGGTTTACGCCATTCTCCTGCCTCAGCCTCCCGAGTAGCTGGGACTACAGGCGCCCACCACCTCGCTCGGCTAGTTTTTGTATTTTTAGTAGAGACGGGGTTTCACCGTGTTAGCCAGGATGGTCTCGATCTCCTGACCTCGTGATCCGCCCTTCTCGGCCTCCCAAAGTGCTGGGATTACAGGCTTGAGCCACCGCGCCCGGCCTAATTTTTTTTAAAGATGAAATCTTGCCATGTTGCCCAGGCTGGTTTGGAACTCCTGAGCTCAAATGATCCTCCCGTCTGGCCTCCCAGAGGGCTGGGATCACAGGTGTGAGCGACCAGGAACCAGCCGCATTTTCAGGGCTTACTCATGGCCAAGGTGAATCAGATCCGGCTGAGGATGAGGCAGGCATCACAGGTCTCCCTAGACAAACCAGGCACCCTAGGGATCTGCAGGGCCTCTGGGGTGTGGGGGCCCAGTCAGCCCCTTCACCCCAACACCGGCCTGGGGCTCCCCCACCTTGTTTCCGCTCGGCATCCACAAAGCAGCGCGTGTGCCGAACGCCCCCTACTGGTTGGGGAAGCGCCAACCCTATGAGCCCAGAGATCTCCCCCTGACGTGGGGAGAGGAGGGCCGGCCAGAGGACCGGAAGGGGCCTTGCTCCAGACCCCAGCAGGGGCATCTGACCCCCGTTCCACCTTCCTGGGAGCATCCAGGATCCTTTCCCAGGCAGGGACTTTTTGGTTCTCATCCCGGCTCCAACGACTGGTATCCCTGCCCCTGCCACCACCCCAAGCAGGCTGTAGTTCCCCATAGGCACGGGAGCATACCAGGGCCGGAAAGGTCAGTGGGTGCATCCCCCTGCTCCTAGCAAATTTCCGTAGAGGAAAAAGCCTTGTTAAGACTGAGGACATAGATTCCTGCCTGGGTTCCATCTCCCATTCTCTGTATGTTCTCAGGAAATTCTCCTCCCTTACTCTATCCTCCCTTCACACCCCCCATCTAGGGCAGCAGAATTTTCCTGTGACCCCCAATGCCCTTCACCCTGGTGTAACCCCCTCTCGATGAGTGTGGGCAAAACCTATAAATATATCACTTCTGTGGTTAGGATGTATGACACGGTGAGGTTGATCTTGAGGTAGATTATCAATAATTCTGACCTAATCACACGCAGCCTTAAAAAGCAGAGTTGGCCGGGTGCGGTGGCTCACACCTGTAATCCCAGCACCTTGGGAAGCCGAGGCTGGAAGTTCGCTTGAGCCCATGAATTTGAGACCAGCCTGGGCAATATAGGAAGACCCTATCTCTACAAAAATTAAGAAAGTTAGGCCGGGTGCGGTGGCTCATGCCTGTAATCCCAGCACTTTGGGAGGCCGAGGCGGGCGGATCACGAGGTCAGGAGATCGAGACCATCCTGGCTAACTCGGTGAAACCCCGTCTCTACTAAAAAAATACAAAAAATTAGCCGGGCGTGGTGGCGGGCGCCTGTAGTCCCAGCTACTTGGGAGGCTGAGGCAGGAGAATAGTGTGATCCCAGGAGGCGGAGCTTGCAGTGAGCTGAGATCATGCCACTGCACTCCAGCCTGGGTGACAGAGCGAGACTCCGTCTCAAAAAAAAAAAAAAAGGCCGGGCGCGGTGGCTCAAGCCTGTAATCCCAGCACTTTGGGAGGCTGAGACGGGCGGATCACGAGGTCAGGAGATCGAGACCATCCTGGCTAACACGGTGAAACCCCATCTCTACTAAAAAAATACAAAAACTAGCCAGGTGCGGGGGCAGGCGCCTGTAGTCCCAGCTACACGGGAGGCTGAGGCAGGAGAATGGCGTGAACCCGGGAGGCGGAGCTTGCAGTGAGTGGAGATCGTGCCACTGCACTCCAGCCTGGGCGACAGAGCGAGACTCCGTCTCAAAAAAAAAAAAAAAAGTAAAAAAAAAGAAAAAGAAAGTTAACACATGTAGGCCGGGCATGGTGGCTCACGCCTGTAATCCCAGCACTTTGGGAGGCCGAGGCAGGTGTATCACCTGAGGTTGGGAGTTCGAGACCAGCCTGACTAATATGGAGAAACCCCTTCTCTATTAAAAATAAAAAATTAGCCAGCTGTAGGCTGGGTGCGGTGGCTCACATCTGTAATCCCAACACTTTGGGAGGCTGAGGTGCGCAGATCACTTGAGGTCAGGAGTTCAAGGCCAGCCTGGCCAACATGGTGAAACCTGTCTCTACTAAGAAGTACAAAAAACTAGCTGGCCTTGATGGTGGGTGCCTGTAATCCTAGCTACTTGGGAGGCTGAGGCAGGAGAATCACTTAAACCAGGGAGGCAGAGATTGCAGTGAGCTGAGATTGCGCCATTGTACTCCCGCCTGGGTGACAAGAGCAAAGCTTTGTCTCAAAAAAAAAAAAAAAGGCTGAGTAATATTAGGCCAGGCACGGTGACTCACACCTGTAATCCCAGCACTTTGGGAGGCTGAGGCAGATGGATCACGATGTCAGGAGATCGAGACCAGCCTGGCTAACCCAGTGAAATACCATCTCTACTAAAAATACGAAAAGTTAGCCGGGGGTGGTGGCAGGCACCTGTGATCCCAGATACTCAGGAGACTGAAGCGGGAGAATCACCTGGACCCAGGCGGAGGTTGCAGTGAGCCAAGAACACACCATTGCATTCCAGCCTGGGCAACAAGAGTGAAACTGTCTCAAATAAAGAAAGAAAGAAAGAAAAAAAAAAAAAGGAAAATTAGCACATGTATTTGGTGGCACACGCCTGTAGTCCCAGCTACAGGAGGCTGGGGCGGGAGGATCGCTTGAGCTCAGGAAGTTTTGTTTGTTTTGTTTTGTTTTTAGAAGGAGTCTCGTTCTGGAATGCTGTGGCGCGATCTCGGCTCACTGCAACCTCCGCCTCCTGGATTCAAGTGATTCTTCTACCTCAGCCTCTAGAGTAGCTGATACTACAGCCATGTGCCACCTCCCCTGGCGAATATTTATAATTTTTTAGTAGAAACAGGGTTTCACCATGTTGCCCAGGCTGATCTTGAACTCCTGACCTCAAGTGAACCGCGCACCTCTACCTACCAAAGTGTTGGGACTACACTGCACCCGGCCTGAACCCAGGAAGTTGACACTGCAGTGAGCCATGATTGCACCACTGCAATCAAACCCCGCCCCCCGAAAAAAAAAAAAACCAAAAACCTAAGTGTAAAAATGAGAACAACCTATCCTCACCTCTGCAACAGCCACCTTTGCTGACAGCGCTTCCTCCTGGCTGCAGTTCTTATGATTTCCCATATCCAACCAGCAGCTCCCAACAGCCTGGGAAGGGGTCGGGGGCAGGCTTTGTCCTGAGAAGTGCTGGGCATGGTCAGAGCAGCTGAGCCCCCTGAGCCAGTAAGGAAAGAGCCCAGGGAAGGAGCCCTGAACCCGCTGCTCTAAGGAACCCCCCATGCTTTCTGGGGCTTCCTGGACTTCTGGCCATCTTTAGGGTGGCTCAATAAAGTTGCTTTTTTTTTTTTTTCTAAGATGGTGTCTTGCTTTGTCACCCAGGCTGGAATGCAATGGCACAATCTCGGCTCGCTGCAACCTCTGCCTTCTGGGTTCAAACGATTCTCTTGCCTCAGCCTCCCAAGTAGCTGGGACTACAGGCACGTGTCACCACACCTGGCTAATTTTTGTGTTTTTGTTAGAAACAGGGTTTCACCATATTGGCCAGGCTGGTCTCAAACTCCTGACCTCAGGTGATCCACCCACCTCAGCCTCCCAAAGTGCTGGGTTAAAGGCATGAGCCACCATGCCCAGCCAAAGTTGCTTTGTTTTTTTGTTTTTAAGAGTCGTAGTCTCTGGCTGGCTGGGTGCAGTGGCTCAGGCCTGTAATTCCAGCACTTTGGGAGGCCAAGGCAGGAGGATTGCTTGAGCTCAGGAGTTCTAGACCAGCCTGGGCAACAAAGTCAGACTCCCATCTCTACAAAAATTAGCTGGGTTCAGTGGCACATGCCTGTAGTCCTAGCCAATAGGGAGGCTGAAGTAGGAGAACTGCTTGAGCTCAAGTGGTCAAGGCTGCAGTGAGCTGTGTTCACACCACTGCACTCCAGCCTGGGTGTAAGAGTGAGACGATATTGCAAAAAAAAAAAGAGTGGGAGAGTTGCTTTACTGGCCAGGCTCCAGGAGTATATGGCTCACCACAACCTCAAATCCCTGGCCTTAAGCAATCCTCCCGCCTTGACCTCCCAAAATGTTAGGATTATAGGCCTGAGCCACCAACCCTGGCTGAAGATGCATTTTTTTTTCTTTTTTGAGACTGAGTCTCGCTCTATAGCCCATGCTGGAGTGCAGCAGCCTTGGCTCACTGCAACCTCCACCTCCCAGGTTCAAGTAATTCTCCTGCCTCAGCCTCCTGAATAGCTGGGATTACAGGTGCCCACCACCATGCTGGGCAAATTTTTGTATTTTTAGTAGAGACGCGGTTTCTCCACGTTGGTCAGGCTGGTCTTGAACTCCTGACCTCAGGTGATCTACCTGCCTCGGCTTCCCAAAGTGTTGAGATTACAGGCGTGAGCCACTGTGCGTGGCCTAACGATGATTTTTAATAATAGCTTTATTGAGAGATAATTCACATACTATACAATTCACCCATTAAAGTGTACATTTAAGTGGTTTTTTAATGTATTCCCAGAGTTGTGCAACCATCACCACAATCAATTTTAGAACATTTTCAGTACCCCGGAGAGACATGCCACACCTGTTAGCAGTCACTCCCCATTCCCCATTCTCCATCCCCCAGCCCCGGCCAACCACTAGGTTTACGTTCTGTCTTTAAAGATTTCCCTGTTCTGGCCGGGCGCGGTGGCTCAAGCCTGTAATCCCTGCACTTTGGGAGGCCGAGATGGGTGGATCACGAGGTCAGGAGATCGAGACCATCCTGGCTAACACGGTGAAACCCCGTCTCTACTAAAAAAATACAAAAAATTAGCCGGGCGAGATGGCGGGCGCCTGTAGTCCCAGCTACTCGGGAGGCTGAGGCGAGAGAATGGCGTAAAACCCGGAGGCGGAGCTTGCAGTGAGCTGAGATCCGGCCACTGCACTCCAGCCTGGGCGACAGAGCGAGACTCCCTCTCAAAAAAAAAAAAAAAAAAAAAAAAAAAAAAAAAAAAAAGATTTCCCTGTTCTGGACACTGCGTAAAATGGAATTTCGCAATATGTGGCCTTTTTTGTCTGGTTTCTTTCACTTAGCAGAAAGCTTTCAAGGTCCGTCCATGCTGTAGCATATATTAGTGCTTCTTTCCTTTTTACCGCTGAATAGTATTCCATTGTGCACATAGTCTTCTTTTTTTTTTTTTTGAGACGAAGTCTCGCTCTGTTGTCAGGCTGGAGTGCAGTGGTGCGATCTCAGCTCACTGCAGCCTCCACCTCCCGGGTTTAAGTGATTCTCCTGCCTCAACCTTCCAAGTAACTGGGACTACAGGCACGTGCCACCACACCTAGCTAATTATTTTTGTATTTGTAGTAGAGACAGGGTTTTACCATGTTGGCCAGGCTGGTCTCAATCCTTGACCTCACGATCTGCCAGCCTCAGCCTCCCAACATGCTGGGATTACAGGCATGAGCCACCACGCCCAGCCACAGACCACATTTTATGTATCTATTCAATAATGCCTTTTTTTTTTTTTTTTTTTTGAGACAGAGTCTTCCTCTGTTGCTCAGGCTGGGGTGCAGTGGCGTGATCTCGGCTCACTGCAAGCTCCGCCTCCCGGGTTCACGCCATTCTCCGGCCTCGGCCTCCTGAGTAGCTGGGACTACAGGCACCCGCCACCATGCCCGGCTAATTTTTTGTATTTTTTAGTAGAGATAGGGTTTCACCGTGTTAACCAAGATGGTCTGACCTTGTGATCCACCTGCCTCGGCCTCCCAAAGTGCTGGGATTATAGGCATGAGCCACCGTGCCTGGGTTGCATTTATTTGTTTATTCTTTTTTTGAGATGGAGTCTCACTGTGTCACCCAGGCTGGAGTGCAGTGGCATGATCTCAGCTCACTGCAACCTCTGCCTCCCAGGTTCAATCAATTCTCCTGCCTCAGCCTCCCGAGTAACTGGGATTACAGGTGTGCGCCACCATGCCCAACTAATTTTTGTATTTTTAGTAGAGATGAGGTTTCACCAGTTGGCCAGGCTGGTCTCAAACTCCTGACCTCAGGTGATTTACCTGCCTCAGCCTCCCAAAGTGCTGGGATTACAGGCGTGAGCCACTGCACCTGGCCTTCCCTTTTTTTTTTTTTTTTTAATTATTTTATTTTATCTTGTTTTGAAGTATTTCACTCTGTTGCCCATGCTGGCTTTGCACTCCTGGACTCAGGGGATTTTTCTGCCTTAGCCTCTGAAGTTACTGAAGTTACAGATGTGTGCCGCCATACTCTGCTGATTACTTTCTTTACAGAGACCCACCGTTTATTTGTATTTATTTATTTATTTATTTAAGACATGGTCTTGCTCTGTTGCTCAAGTTGAAGTGCAGTGACGTGATCACAACTCACTGCAGCCTTAACTCCTGGGCTCAAGCAATCCAATCCTCCTGCCTCCTGAGTAGCTGGGACTTCAGACATAAGCCACTGTGACCGGCCAAGAGACCCACCTTTTACAGGGCAAGCGGTTTGCCAGTTTTCACTGCCCCACCACGTGAGGGTGTTTCAAGTGCGGAGCAGCTTCACCCCGTGTGAACAGCAGAGCCCAGCGCACGCCTGCTGCCTCCCACCTGCTGCCAGGTAGAACTGGGAGGGGAAAGGCTGAGCCCCACCTCCGACCTTCCTGCGTATCAGGAAACCTTGTCGTTCTCCAAGGTCAGCTCAGATGCCTCTGGCCGCTGCCGTCCATGGCAACTTGGTGCCAGGGATGACGGCAACCAACACTCATTGATGCCGTGACATGCCAGGCTTTCACCGGCTTTTCACAACAGTGCTGCCAGGGAGATGCTGTGTGGCTTCCATTTTGCAGACGAGAGAGTAGAGTCAGGTTAGTAGGGTTGGGTTACAGGCAGGACCTGGATTCTGTACCACACTTCATGGCTGCTAGTGCTTTCTGGAAGTCTGTTGTCTGAAGAGCAGGGAGTGTGTGTAGACAGAGACAGGTCTGAGGGCTGTGCCGTGGGCATGTCCTAGACACAAAGCAAAAAAAAAAAAAAAAAATTCAAGAAGGTCAGATGCAGTGAAGACAGAAAACAGAGACCTGGATGTAGCATCCTGGAGGTCCTCATGACTTTGAAAAGAGAAGGGTTATGGCCGGGCGCGGTGGCTCAAGCCTGTAATCCCAGCACTTTGGGAGGCCGAGACGGGCGGATTACTAGGTCAGGAGATTGAGACCACCCTGGCTAATACGGTGAAACCCCGTCTCTACTAAAGAATACAAAAAACTAGCCGGGCGACGAGGCGGGCGCCTATAGTCCCAGCTACTTGGGAGGCGGAGGCAGGAGAATGGCGTAAACTTGGGAGGCGGAGCTTGCAGTGAGCTGAGATCCGGCCACCGCACTCCAGCCTGGGCGACAGAGCCAGACTCCGTCTCAAAAAAAAAAAAAAAAAAAGGGAAGGGTTTGTGTTTTATTTATTTATTTATTTATTTTTGAGACAGAGTCTCACTATCGCCCAGGCTGGAGTGCAGTGATGCGATCTTGGCTCACTGCAACCTCTGTTGCCCAGGTTCAAGCGATTCTCCTGCCCCAGCCTCCTGAGTAGCTGGGATTACAGGTGCCTGCCATTGTGCGTGGCTAATTTTTGTAGTTTTAGCAGAGATGGGGTTTTACCATCTTGGCCAGGCTGGTTTTGAACTCCTGACCTCATGATCCGCCTGCTTTGGCCTCCCAAAGTGCTGGGATTACAGGCATGAGCCACCACGCCCGGCCATGTGTGTTTTATTTTTGAGACAAGGTCTCACTCTGCCATCTAGGCTGGAGTGCAGTGGTGCACTCTTGGCTCATTGCAGCCTCAACCTCTTAGACTCAAGTGATCCTCCCACCTCAGCCTCCAGAGTAGTAGCTGGGACCACAGATGTGCATCACCACACCTGGCTAATCTTTTAATTATTTGTAAAGACAAGGTCTTGCTGTGTTGCCCAGGCTGGTCTGGAACTCCTGGGCTCAAGCCATCCTCCTGCCTCTTACCTTGGCCTCCCAAAGTGCTAGGATCATAGAAGTGAGTCACTGCCCCCATGCAGTCATGGGGGTGTGATGGAATGAGCAGGAGGGAAGGAGAGAGAGTGAGTGTGAGCATCCATTTCAAGGAGTTTTGCTGTTAGAGACCAGAGCTGGGCCAGGTGTGGTGGCACATGCCTGTAGTCCCGGCTACAAAGGAGGCTGAGGCAGGAGAATGGCTTGAACCTGGGAGGTGGAGGTTGCAGTGAGTGGAGATCATGCCATTGCACTCCAGCCTGGGTGACAGACAGAGACTCTGTCTCAAAACCAATAAAAGAGAGCAGAGCTAAGGGGATCTAGTGTCGGTTGGCTGATTGAAAGGAGAATAGTAACAGCTTGTTCTCAGTAATGGGTATGATCCAAAAGAGGGCATGCACTGAAGACAAAGGAGAGGGGACAGTTTCTGGAGTGACGTCTCTGAGTCGTGCAAGTAGAAGGGTCTTCTGTGCATTAACAGCATGGACGTTCATCCAGAGACACTGGCCGATGGCAGATCCCTGGCACAGAGAAGGAGGCAGCGGTAGGCATGGCAGCCTGTGGCAGGTCTCTTCTAATTGCTTCCATTTCCCTCAGAGAAATGGGAAGTGAGACTACAAGCAAGGAGGAGGTGCGAGAGGGCTTGAGGGGAGAGGAGAAGGAAGGGTACAAAGAAAGGGTCAGGGCAACAGGATGCGGTCACAGCAGCCCCCAGACCCACTTGAGTTATGGATCAGGCACTTAAAAATAAGAGCAGTGGCGGGCCAGGGTCAGTGGCTCAAGCCTGTAATCCCAGCACTTTGGGAGGCCGAGGCGGGTGGATCACGAGATCAGGAGATCAAGACCATCCTGGCTAACCCGATGAAACTCTATCTCTACTAAAAAAATACAAAAAACTAGCCGGGCGAGGTGGCGGGCGCCTGTAGTCCCAGCTACTCGGGAGGCTGAGGCAGGAGAATGGCGTGAAGCCAGGAGGCGGAGCTTGCAGTGAGCTGGGATCCAGCCACTGCACTCCAGCCTGGGCAACAGAGCGAGACTCCATCTCAAAATAAAAAAATAAAAAGAAAGAAAAAAGAAACCCCATCTCTACTAAAAATACAAAATTAGCTGGGCATGGTGGTGGACACCTGTAATCCCAGCTACTCAGGAGGCTGAGGCAGAAGACTTGAACCCGGGAGGCAGAGGTTGCGGTGAGCCGAGATTGTGCCATTGTATTCCAGCCTGGGCAACAAAAGCAAAGCTCTGTCTCAAAAAAAGGACCTGGTGCAGTGGCTCACGCCTATAATCCCAGTGCTTGGGGAGGCTGAGGCATGAGGATTGCTTGAGCCCAGGAGGCTGCAATAAGCCGTGCACCAATGCTTTCCAGCCTGAGTGACAGAATGAGAACCTGTCTCAAAAAAAAAAAAAAAAAAAAAATCCCAAAACCCACCACCTAGCAGGTGACTTTGACCTTGACAACATCCCTAATACAACTGTTACTGACTGGAGGAAAAAAAAAAACCAATCAGCAAGGTTGTGGGATTTCCTCTTCCTAGCCATATTTGGCTGTTTCTTTCAGGTAGGAAGAGGGGAAGAGCAGGCAGTGTGAGATGAACTGGGTCACAGCTGCAGGAGTTAGGATCAATGGGGTCAACCAACTATGGCCCACTGGTCACATCCAGCCTACTGCATTTTTTTTTTTTTTTTTTTTTGAGAGGGAGTTTCGCTCTTGTCACCCAGGCTGGAGTGCAATGGCGTGATCTCACTTCTGCCTCCCAGGTTCAAGCCATTCTCCTGCCTCAGCCTCCTGAGTAGCTGGCTGAGATTACAGGCGCCCACCACCACGCCCAACTAATTTTTGTATTTTGAGTACAGACAGGGTTTCACCATGTTGGCCAGGCTGGTCTCAAACTCCTGACCTCAGGTGATCTGACTTCCTCAAGCCTCCCAAAGTGCTGGGATTACAGGCATGAGCCACTGTGCCTGCCCCAGCCCACTGCTTTTATATCAAACCTTTTTCTATTGTGGTAAAATATATATAACAAAAATTTACTGTTTAATCAATTATTTATTTATTTGTTTATTTGTTTTTGCAGAGATGAGGTCTTACCGTGTTGCCCAGGATGGTCTTGAACTCTTTTTTTTTTTTTTTTTTTAATAGTCTCGCTCTGTTGCCCAGGCTGGAGTGCAATGGTGCGATTTCAGCTCACTGCAACCTCTGCCTCCCAGATTCAAGCGATTCTCCCTCCTCAGCCTCCTGAGTAGCTGAGATTACAGGCACAGGCCGCCACACCTGGTTAATTTTTGTAGTTTTGTAAACATGGGGTTTCACCATATTGGCCAGGCTGATCTTGAACTCCTGACCTCATGTGATTTGCCTGCCTCCGCCTCCCAAAGTGCTGGGATTACAGGCATGAGCCACCACTCCCAGCCTGTCTTGAACTCTTGGTGGGTGAACAAGTGAGCCAGCCAGCAAAGCTTCATCTGTATCTACAACCACTCCCCATGGCTAGCATTGGGAGTTCTGAGCTCTGCCTCCTGCCAGATCAGCAGTGGCATTAGATTCTTATAGGAGTGCAAACCTTACTGTGAATGAACCATGGATGTGAGGGATCTAGGTTGAGTGCTTCTTATGAGAATCTAATGCCTGATGATCTGTCAGTATCTCCCATCACCCCCAGATGGGACTGTCTAGTTGAAGGAAAACAAGCTCAGGGTTCCCACTGAGTCTACATTATGGTGAGTTGCATAGTTATTTCATTATATATTACAATGTAATAATAGAAATAAGGTATGCAATAAATGTAATGCTATAGCAGGTGTCAGTGCTTCATTCCGTCTTATGGCTGAATAATATTCCACTGTAGGGATGGACCACATTTAGTTTATCCATTCATCCGTTGATAGACACTAGGTTACTTCCATGTTTTGGCTGGTGTGAATAATGCTGCTGTGGATGTAGGTGTACCATGATCTGTTTGAGTCCCTGTTTTCATTCTCTTGGATGTTTACCTAGGAGTGGAATTCCTGGGGCCTATGATAACGACTGCCTGTTGTGTGGCTCACAAACCAAGAATGGTGTGGTAGACAGAACAATGGCCCCTGCAATGATGTTCATACCCCATCCCCAGAACCTGTCAATAGTTACCTTACGTGGCAAAAGGGACTCTGCAGATGTGATTACGTTAAGGATTTTGAGATGGGGAGATTATTCTGGATTATCTGGGTGGGCCCAAGGTCATCAAGAGAGGGAGATGAAAGGGTGAGAGAGATGGGATGGCAGAAACAGAGACTGAGAGGTGCACTTTGAAGATGGAGGAAGGGGCCACAAGCCAAGGAATGTGAGTGGCATCTACAAGTTGGAAAAGGGAAGGAAACAGATTCTCCTCTGGAACTTTAGGAGAAATGCAACCCTGCTTACACCCTGAATTTAGCCAAACATAACCCGTCTGGACTTCTGAGCTCCAGAGAATAAATTTGTGTTGTTTTTTAAAATTACACACACACACACACACAAATATTTATAGAGATGGAATCTCCCTGTGTTGCTGCCCAGGCTGGTCTCCAACTCCTGGCCTCAAGTGATCCTCCTACATCAGCCTCCCAAAGTGCTGAGATTAAAGGCATGAGCCATGATTCCTGGTCAGATTTGTGTTGTTTTATGCTACTAAGCTTGTAGTAACTTGTTACAGAGGCCATAGAACTTTTACATTTTCAAATGGTTGGAAAGCAATCGAATGATACTTTGTGGCACATGAAATTATACGACATTCTATTTGTGTCCATAAGCCAAGTGTTATTGGTACCCAGAGATGCCCATTGATTCATACACCGTCTAGGACTGCTTTCCAGCCAGAAGGGCAGAGTTGAGTGCTTGCAGGAGGCCATGTGGTCTGCAAAGCCTAAAATATTTACTATCTGGTCCTTTTCAGAAAAAAACCTTGCTGACTCCTAATATATTTATTCATTTTGTTCTTGTTGTTTGTTTGTTTTTTGAGACGGAGTCTTGCTCTGTCGCTAGACTGGAGTGCAGTGCCACGATCTCGGCTCACTGCAACCTCCGCTTCCCAGATTCAAGCGATTCTCCTGCCTCAGCTTCCTGGGTAGTTGGAACTATAGGCACACACCACCACGCCAGGCTAATTTTTTTGTATTTTAGTGGAGACGGGGTTTTACCATGTTGATCAGGATGGTTTCGATCTCCTGACATCATGATCCACCTGCCTCGGCCTCCCAAAGTGCTGGGATTACAGGGGTGAGCCACTGCACCCGGCCTGTTTGTTTTTGAGATGCTTCGCCACCCAGGCTGGAGTGCAGTGGTGCAATCTCGGCTCATGGCAGCCTCTGCCTCCCAGGTTCAAGGGATTCTCATGCCTCAGTCTCCGGAGTAGCTGGGATTACAGGCACCCACCACCATGCCTAGCTAATTTCTGTATTTCTCATAGAGGTAGGGTTTTGCCATGTTGGCCGGGCTGATCTCAAACTCCTGACTTCAAGTGATCCACCCGCCTTGGCCTTCCAAAGTGTTGAGATTGCAAGTAAGAGCCACCACTACTGGCCTGATTTTCTTTTTTTTTTTTTTTTGAGGTGGAATGTGGCTCTCCCAGACTGGAGTGCAGTGGCGCAATCTCGGCTCACTACAGTCTCCACCTCTCAGGTTCAAGCGATTCTCCTGCCTCAGCCTCCCAAGTAGCTGGGACTACAGGCATGTGCCACCATGCCTAGATATTTATTTTTTTGTCTTTTTAGTAGATATTGGGTTTCACTATGTTGGTCAGGCTGGTCTTGAACTCCTGATCTCAAATGATCCACCCACCTCGGCCTTCCAAAGTACTGGGATTACAGGCATGAGCCATGGCACCCGGCCTGATTGATTATTTTTATTTTTTGTTTTATTTATTTATTTTTTTGAGACGGAGTCTTGCTCTGTTGCCCAGGCTGGAGTGCAGTGGCATGATCTCGGCTCACTGCAACCTCTGCCTCTTGGATTCAAGCGATTCTCCTGCCTCAGCCTCCTGAGTAGCTGGGACTACAGGCGCGTGCCATCACACCTGGCTAATTTTTTTATATTTTTAGTAGAGACAGGGTTTCACCGTGTTAGCCAGGATAGTCTCAATCTCCTGACCTCGTGATCCACCTGCCTTGGCCTTCCAAAGTGCTGGGATTACAGGCTGAGCCACTGTGCCCTGCTGATTATTTTTACTTAAAATTTTGTTTTGAGACAGAGTCTTGCTTATTTTTCCCAGGCTGGAGTGCAGTGGTGCAATCTGGGCTCACTGCAACCTCTGCCTCCTGGATTCAAGCAATTCTCCTGCCTTAGCCTCCAGAGTAGCTGGAATTATAGGTACCTGTCACCACGCCCAGCTAATTTTT
Source organism: Trachypithecus francoisi (assembly GCF_009764315.1). Classification (NCBI taxonomy): domain Eukaryota; kingdom Metazoa; phylum Chordata; class Mammalia; order Primates; family Cercopithecidae; genus Trachypithecus; species Trachypithecus francoisi. The sequence goes on from NW_022681460.1 coordinate 110,824,799, forward strand.
GTATTTTAGTAGAGATGGGGTTTTGTCATGTTGGCCAGGCTGGTCTTGAATTCCTGACCTCAGGTGATCCACTCGCCTCGGCCTTCCAAAGTGCTGGGATTACAGGTGTGAGCCACCGTGCCCAGCCTGGTCAAGGCAGTTCTGTAGGGGAGGAGCAGGAGGCAGACGTGCTTGCCTCAGCTGCAATTCATTCATTCATTCATTTTTTCAGGCACTGGAGATGTCATTCAGTGCATTTGGTTTTGTGGCCCTATGGCATATATTGATTGTCTCCAAATGTCATCATTTCCTGAGCACAGCTCCTGTCGCTGCAGTGTGGTCGGGAGCTTCTTGAGGGCAGTGTTTGTGCTTTGATTTCCATGTGGCCAACTAGGATATGTGAACACAGAAAGAAGTAGCCAGGGCTGATTGGACAGTCCCTCTCCAGGGCTGTGCACATGATGGCCATGTTCCTTGGGGACACAGAGGGGGTCCTGGAAGGCTGATGGGCAGCCCTGATTCTGCTGCCTTCTGCCTGGGCTACAGTGAGACCTCATTAGATGGGGGAATCACAAGCAGCAGGGTAATACGAGGGGGGCACTTGCTTGGGGAACAAAAGTTAACGGGGGCACCAAACCTGTCAGTAATCAAGATTCACAAAATTTTAATGCAATACTTTAGAGAAATCAAAACTGGGCAGGCATAGTGGCTCACACCTATAATCCCAGCACTTTGGGGAGACCGAGGCAGGAGGATGGCTTGAGTCCAAGAGTTTAAGACCAGCCTGGGCAACATAGTGAGACCCTGTCTCTACAAAAAATTTAAAAAATTGCCAAACATGATGGTGGCATGCCTGTAGTCCCAGCAACTCGAGAGGCTGAGTTGGGAAGATCACAAGGGCCTAGGAGTTCAAGGCTGGAAAGAGCTATTATATCACCACTGTGCTCCTGCCTGGGCAACAGAATGAGACCCTGTCTCAAGAAAAAAATTGAAATTAATGCCAAAAATTTACAATGAGCAAAATAGCTGAATAATAAATTAAAAACACATTTATTGATTTATAATAAATCAATATTAGAAATCAATGTTGAACCAGCTTTTGATTTTGATTTTTTAAATTTTTGAGACAGTCTCACTTTGTCGCCCAGGCTGGAGCTCAGTGGTGCGATCTCCACTCACTGCAACCTCTGCTTCCCTGGTTCAAGTGATTCTCCTGCCTCAGCCTCCTGAGTAGCTGGGATTACAGGCACTCATTACCATGCCCAGCTAATTTTTGTTTTCAGTAGAGACGGAGTTTCACCATGTTGGCCAGGCTGGTCTCGAACTTCTGACCTCAAGTGATCTGCCTGCCTCTGCCTCCCAAAGTGCTCGGATTACAGTTGTGAGCCACTGCGCCTAGCCGTCTTTGAATTTTAAAAATTTTATTATTATTATTATTATTACTTTATAAGACGGAGTCTCGCTCTGTCGCCAAGGCTGGAGTGCAGTGGTGCAATCTCAGCTCACTGCAACCTCTGCCTCCCAGGTTCAAGAGATTCCCCTGCCTCAGCCTCCGAGTAGCTGCGACTGCAGGTGTCCATCACCACGCCTGGCTATTTTTTTTTTTTTTTTTGTATTTTTAGTAGAGGCGGGGTTTCATCGTGTTAGCGAGGATGGTCTCAATCTCCTGACCTTGTGATCTGCCTGTCTCGGACTCCCAGTTAAAATTGATTGATTGATTGATTGATTGATTGAGATGGAGTCTAGCTCTGTTGCCCAGGCTGGAGTGCAGTGGCACGATCTCGGCTCACTGTAAGCTCCACCTCCTGGGTTCATGCCATTCTCCTGCCTTAGCCTGTAGCTGGGACTACAGGCGCCCACCACCACATCCGGCTAATTTTTTGTACTGTTAGTAGAGACGGGGTCTCACAGTGTTAGCCAGGACTGTCTCGATCTCCTGACCTCGTGATCTGCCCGCCTCTGCATCCCAAAGTGCTGGGATTACAGGCATAAGACACTGTGTCCGGCCAAATTTATTATCAAGACAGGGTTTTGCACTGTTGCCCAGTCTGAAGTGCCATGGCGTGATCATAGCTCACTGTAGTCTTGAATTCCTGGGCTCAATCAACCCTCTTGCCTTAGCCTCCCAAGTAGCTGGGACTTCAGGTATGCACCACCATGCGAGGCTAATTTTTTATTTTTTTTTTTGTGAAGACAACATCTAGTTATGTTGTCCAGGCTGGTCTCCATCTCCTGGCCTCAAGGGATCCTCCTGCCTTGGTCTTCCAAAGTGCTGAGATTACAAGTGTGAGACACTGTGCCTGGCCATTATTTGAATTTAAAGATAAGCATCGACAACAGTGTCTTGGAGAGCTATACTGAAGCCTGAGGGAAAGAGAAAAATCAGTAATACTGAGACAGTCATTAAAATGTGGAGAATGTGTTTACCATGGATTTTTGGCAGTAATTTATTTCATTTATTTTGTTTTATTGAGACAGGGTCTTGCTGTGTCACCCAGGCTAGAGTGAGGTGGCACAATCACAGCTCACTGCAGCCTCAAGCTCCCGGGGCTCAAGCGATCCTCCCACCTCTCCCTCCCGAATGGATGGGACTACATCACCACAATAAGCTAATTCTTTTTTTTTTTTTTGTATTTTTAGTAGAGGCGGGGTTTCATCGTGTTAGCGAGGATGGTCTCAATCTCCTGACCTTGTGATCTGCCTGTCTCGGACTCCCAGTTAAAATTGATTGATTGATTGAGATGGAGTCTAGCTCTGTTGCCAGGCTGGAGTGCAGTGGTGCAATCTCAGCTCACTGCAACCTCTGCCTCCCAGGTTCAAGAGATTCCCCTGCCTCAGCCTCCTGAGTAGCTGGGATTACAGGCATAAGACACTGTGTCCGGCCAATTTATTATCAAGACAGGGTTTTGCACTGTTGCCCAGTCTGAAGTGCCATGGCGTGATCATAGCTCACTGTAGTCTTGAATTCCTGGGCTCAATCAACCCTCTTGCCTTAGCCTCCCAAGTAGCTGGGACTTCAGGTATGCACCACCATGCGAGGCTAATTTTTTTTTTTTTTTTGTATTTTTAGTAGAGGCGGGGTTTCATCGTGTTAGCGAGGATGGTCTCAATCTCCTGACCTTGTGATCTGCCTGTCTCGGACTCCCAGTTAAAATTGATTGATTGATTGATTGATTGATTGAGATGGAGTCTAGCTCTGTTGCCCAGGCTGGAGTGCAGTGGCACGATCTCGGCTCACTGTAAGCTCCACCTCCTGGGTTCATGCCATTCTCCTGCCTTAGCCTGTAGCTGGGACTACAGGCGCCCACCACCACATCCGGCTAATTTTTTGTACTGTTAGTAGAGACGGGGTCTCACAGTGTTAGCCAGGACTGTCTCGATCTCCTGACCTCGTGATCTGCCCGCCTCTGCATCCCAAAGTGCTGGGATTACAGGCATAAGACACTGTGTCCGGCCAAATTTATTATCAAGACAGGGTTTTGCACTGTTGCCCAGTCTGAAGTGCCATGGCGTGATCATAGCTCACTGTAGTCTTGAATTCCTGGGCTCAATCAACCCTCTTGCCTTAGCCTCCCAAGTAGCTGGGACTTCAGGTATGCACCACCATGCGAGGCTAATTTTTTTATTTTTCTTTTTTGTGAAGACAACATCTAGTTATGTTGTCCAGGCTGGTCTCCATCTCCTGGCCTCAAGGGATCCTCCTGCCTTGGTCTTCCAAAGTGCTGAGATTACAAGTGTGAGACACTGTGCCTGGCCATTATTTGAATTTAAAGATAAGCATCGACAACAGTGTCTTGGAGAGCTATACTGAAGCCTGAGGGAAAGAGAAAAATCAGTAATACTGAGACAGTCATTAAAATGTGGAGAATGTGTTTACCATGGATTTTTGGCAGTAATTTATTTCATTTATTTTGTTTTATTGAGACAGGGTCTTGCTGTGTCACCCAGGCTAGAGTGAGGTGGCACAATCACAGCTCACTGCAGCCTCAAGCTCCCGGGGCTCAAGCGATCCTCCCACCTCTCCCTCCCGAATGGATGGGACTACATCACCACAATAAGCTAATTCTTTTTTTTTTTTTTGAGACTTTTATATGTTTTGTTGAGACGGTGTCTCGCCATGTTGCCCAGGCTGGTCTTGAACTCCTGAGCTCAAGCAATCCACTCACTTAGGCCTCCCAAAGTGCTGGGATTACAGGCATGAGCCACTATGCCCAGACAATTTTGATGTTTTAAAATGTTAAATTAAGACACAATTTGAGGCCAGGCGCGGTGGCTCATGCCTGCACTTTGGGAAACCAAGGCTGGTGGATCACTTGAGGTCAGGAGTTCAAGACCGGTCTGGGCAACATGGCGAGACCCTATCTCTACAAAAAATGCAAAAAATTACCTGGGCATGGTGGTGCACTCCTGTAGTCCCAGCTACTCGGGAGACTGAGGGACAAGAATCACTTGAACCTGGGAGATGGAGGTTGCCATGAGTCGAGATTGCACCACTGCACCCCAGCCTGGGTGACAGACTGAGACTGTCTCAGAAACAACAACAACAACAACAACAACAACAGCAGCAAGGAAAACCCAACATAATTTGTCTTGGGTGTTGAGATTTTTGGCACTCTCTTACATTTTGCGACCTCAACTCTTGCCCCAGGAACCAGACTTCCAAGACAAATGAAAAAGCAGGTCTCTGTCATCTCCTGGGCCGGACTCCAAATGCCACTGCTTTGGGGGGGCTTCCTTGATTTATTAGGAGAAGGAATGGGCACCTGCTACCCTGTTCAGTGTGGTCAGGCAGCTCCTGGGTCTGCCTAGGCCACCCACTTGTGCCTAGGGTCTCCCTCTCATTCTTTCTGCCAAGGCTGTCTCCAGGGACATCAGCTTTGCAGGTCACTCTCTGCAGTTCATATATGTGCCCAGCCCTGTACCATCCCCCATGAAGAGAGAAAAGAGTAAAAGCACAGTCCCTCTTCTCTGGGAGACAAAATTGGACCAAGGAGGCCAGGTGCAGTAGCTCATGCCTGTAATCCTGGCACTTTGGGAGGCACAGGTGGATGGATCACGAGGTCAGGAGTTCAACACCAGCCTGGCCAACATAGAGAAACCCTGTCTCTACTAAAAATACAAAAAAATTAGCCAGGTGTGGTGGTGGGCGTCTGTAATATCAGCTACTTGGGAGGCTGAGGCAGGAGAACAGGAGAATCGCTTGAACCTGGGAGGCGGAGGTTCCAGTGAGCCGAGATCGCGCCACTGCACTCCACCCTGGGCGACAGTGCAAGACTCCGTCTCAAAAAAAAAAAAAAAATTGAACCAGGGAGACATCCAGAGAACAATTTGAAGGCCACATATAACCAAGTATGACAGAATGCTTTGCTCTGCAAAAGAACAAAAGCAAGTACAAAATAAGGCCTTGATCAGAGGTGAGGTGTGACAGGAGGGAGGCTGAGTGTGATATAAAGAACGAGGGCTTTCTGCAGTCAGCACTCCTGAGTGCATCCTTATCTGCAGCTGTGAGCCTCTGTCTTTCCCTCTGCAAAATGAGAGGATAAAGAGATAGTAATGCATCAGAATAGCTTGCTCACTGCTGGGTGAGGTGGCTCATGCCTGTAATCCCAGCACTTTGGGGACTGGGGCAGGCAGATCGCCTGAGGTCAGGAGTTCAAGACCAGCGTGGCTAACATGGCAAAATCCCATCTGTACTAAAAATACAAAAATTAGCCGGGCTTGGTGGTGTGCGCCTGTAACCACAGCTACTCGGGAGGCTGAGGCAGAAGAATCGCTTGAACCCAGGAGGCGGAGGTTGCAGTGAGCTGAGATCGTGCCACTGCACTCCAGCCTGGGTGACAGAGGAAGACTCCATCTAAAAAAAAAAAAAAATAGCTTGCTCACTAAGGGCAGTTAAAAATAGGCTTCCTGCCAGGGCCATCCATGGTTCATGCTTGTAATCCCAGCAATTTGGGAGACAGAGATAGGATTCCTTGAGTCCCAGGAGTTCAAGACCAGGCTGGGCAACATAGTGAGACTCCCATCTCTATTACTGAAAAAGTATTTATTTATTTATTTATTTTTGAGATGGAGTTTCGCTCTTGTTGCCCAGGCTGGTGTGCAATGGCGCGATCTTGGCTCACTGCCGCCTCCGCCTCCCGGTTCAAGCGATTCTCCTGCTTCAGCCTCCCCAGTAGCTGGGATTACAGGCATGTGCCACCACGCCCCCGGCTAATTTTGTATTTTTAGTAGAGACGGTGTTTCTCCGTGTTGGTCAGGCTGGTCTTGAACTCCCGACCTCAGGTGATCCACCTGCCTCAGCCTCCCAAAGTGCTGAGATTACAGGGGTGAGCCACCGCGCCCGGCCGAAAGTAATTTTTTTTTTTTTTTTTTAATAAAAATATAGTAAGCCTTCCAGAAACTTTTTTTGTGAAGTGGTCTGGGATCTCTCCTTAGAGAAACTGCCTAACAGGTTGCTTCAAGGATTGGAGAGCATGTATGCAAAACTGTTCTGCATCCACCGGGTGCTGGCAACATCTAATAACAATATTTCCCAATAATAATAGTAACTATTTTTACTAGTAGGAATAAGTCAAATTAGGAGGCGCGATTTAGGCGGAACCTGGAAGGCGGTGGGCAGGATCCAGGACATTCCAAGGCAGGCGTGGGCTTCCTGAGCCAGGAGCCAACCCTCCAGGAGCCAAGGGAGGGCCTGGGGCCGGAAGGTGGGGCGTGCGAGCAGAGGACGGAAGCTCGCCGCCAGGGTCCCCGTCCCTGCCCCAAGTCGTCACCCCCTTGTAGGGAGCGCACCCTGGCGGAGGTGCAAGTCCCACTCGGGCTTTGTTATGAATGAGAAGCTGCAGCCTTCAGCCCGCGGAGGGAACAGTGGGGGTCTGGGGGGAATAGCAGGCCAGCCGGCAGCAACCAGCAGACCTCCCGGCAGCGCCGGCAGCCTGCGCCCGGGGCCGCTGCCGTTCGGGCCCGCCTCCACGTTCCCCTCCCCGCCGGGGGCCCGGGTTTCCTAGGGCGGCCCCAGCATCCGAGGTGCCCTTTGCCGTCCCCTCGCCGGGTCCAGGATTCCCAGGATCCGGAGTCCTTGCCGTGCGTCCAGCAGCGGACAGCTCAGCAGGGAGGGAGAGAGGAGGCTGGCCGGCCTCGGAAGTCAGCCCCAAGTTACATGTGGGAAGCGGTGGCTGTGACGCAAGTTTCCAGGGGGCCCTGGGCTCGGCTCGAAGGGAGCACACCGGAGAGGCTCCGCTCGGTGCAGCTGCAATGGTGAAAAAGCAGAAGCCCCAAGCGCAAACCCCAGGCCGCCTTCCTTGCTGCGGCTGCACGCCCGACCCAGCCGCACCCCCTCCTCCCCGCGGGCCGGCCGAGCGCGCGGACCCTGCACTGGGCAGTCGCCGCTGGACCCCGGGCTGCACAGGCTGGGCTCCCCGCGCGGTGGCTGGCCTTTTTTTTTTTTTTTTTTTTTGCAACGCTTGCCAACCTGTCAGCTGATGGACCTCATCACCCATAGTGGCGCATGTAGCTCGGCCGCAGCTCGCTCCATTCACGCCGCGCCTCCCAAGCCCGCCCGAGGCCCCCGGCCCCCTGTGCCTAGCGAGAGGCCTGCAGACCCCGGCTGCAGCTGGTCCCCGGGGACCCGCGCCCCTCTCACCCCGGCCTCGCGCCGCCCGCGGGGCGCTGCAAATAGTCCTTTGTTTACATGCAATTCCTTACTCCGCGGAAGGAGGCCGGGGGAGTGCTGAGTTTTCACCAGCTGTTTCCCGCCTTGAAACAGACATCTGATCAGCTGCAAACACACACACACACACACATACACACGCCCGGGGAGGCAGGCCGGAGAGACCTCCCTCCCGCCCCTCCCGCCCGCCTCCCTCCCCTCGCCGCCGCCGCCGCCGCCGCCAGCATCTGGGACCGGCCGATTCTGCACCTCCGTCCGGCGCTGCCCTTTGATTCGGATTTCCATCTTGCATTCTCCGGCTGATCGCGGGACCTGGCTTGTGCAGAGGAGGGGGGCCGATCGCTATGGAGTATTTCATGGTGCCCACTCAGAAGGTGCCCTCTTTGCAACATTTCAGGAAAACAGAGAAAGAAGTGATAGGAGGGCTCTGTAGGTGTGTACTCCTCCTTCCCCCACCCCCTTCCTACCATTGCAGCCCCCGGCCAGCCCGCCCGGGCGGGCGCGCGTGTGCGCACGCATGGCCCGCGCCGCCGACCCCGCTAGCCTTTCTTAGCTGCCTGGACGTCTGCAGCCCCACGCGCCGGGTTCGCGCCTCCCCGGGACCCTCCTCCCTTGGAGCATGGGGGCCCCAAGCGGCCCCGGCCACTTTTGTCCGCTGCAGGCGAGCGAGTCGCAACGTTTGTAAATTGCAAACAGACCCACGTGGTTCTGCAGCAGTCCCGGCCATGCTTGGTGCTGGTGGCCTTCCCCCCCGCGCTTCCTCTTTCCCCCTCCCGCGGCGGCTTCCTTCCTCTCCTTCCTTCCTCGCGACCTTAGGTCGTCCCCATCCAAGGGGGTCTCGGGGCCCGGGGCGCGCGTGGGGGTGTAGCTAGGGCGGCTACAATGCAGCCATGCCGCGGCTCACGGCGCGGGGTGGGGGCGGGGAGCCGGGCACTGTGCGTGTTTGCAGAGCGGGGCTACAGCGGGGTTGGGGGCGTGCTCGCGTGTGGGTGTGGGGGGTGGGCGGGCCCCGAGGGGCCCGCGCGGCCGGTAGGGGCGCCGCGGCCCGGGGCACGTTGGCTGCCGCTCGCTCGCCCGCCCGCGCCCGGGCGCTGTTTACTAGCGAGGCCTGGACGTGACTCTGCAGCCCTCTTGGAGTAGGCGGACCTCTGCGCGCAGCCTCGCGGGAGCTGTAGTTCTCCGTGTCCTGCTGGTGCAGCATTGTGGGATTTGTAGGCGCTCCTGGGCCACGCTTTCCCTGCACAAAGCTCGGACCCATGGGCACGGTGGGCAAGGCAGGCCAGGTGGGCAGGCCTTTTGGGGAGGGGACACCTGAGGCCGCCTCTAGCCTCGCAGGGCAGCTTCCCGCCGCACGTGGGTTTCCTCTGCAAACTTTCCCATCCAACGCCCCTCCCCCCTGCCGTAAACCGAAAGCGTCGGGTCCCCCGGCCGGGTGGGTGGCCCGAGGTCCGCAGGCCTCCCCAGAAGCCACTTTGCAAGCTTTGGTCCTAGGTTGCTCGAATCCCAAAGGGTGATGGATTCAAGGGCCACACACAGCTAAGCCACCCCGCACACTTCTTAAAATGCACATGCCTGAAACTCTGATCGCTGGCGCCGGACATCTGCATTTTGAACGACCCTCCGGGCGGGTTATGGGGGAGGTGGGCGTTCTACGGAGTGCGCAAGTTTGGGACCTGCGGCCCCTTTCCTGCCGCGCTGCTCCAGGAGCGAAATGGCTCCCTAGGGCTGGAGCCACGTGCTCTGCCGCCCGAGGCAGTCTGGGCGGGGATTGAGGGAGGAGGAGCCCGCCGGTGTGGCACAGGCTGGTGGACACTAGCGCCTGGGAATCCGGCCTGGAGGAAAGGTTGCTGCACACGTGTAGACACTCCTGCCCAACCCGCTGCCCCAGGGGTCCCCACCGTAAGGCTACTCTGAAGTTCCCAGTCAATACCTAGACTTGGGCCAGTTGATGGGTTTGGCAGCTGGCAGGGATGCCCGAGGGCTGGCCCTTGCACGAGGCCCACCTGGAGGACCCAGTAATAATAAGTAAAAAAAAAAAAAAAATTCCTGAGCTGTTTTTATGTTCTGGGGGCTCACTTTGTTAGAATTTTCTCATTGAATTGTCATAATCTTTCTATGAGTCAGAAGTGTCTTTTGATTCCGTGTAAAGAGGACACAGAGACTGGAGAAGGGACCACTACAGCAAGTGGTAGAGCTGGAACTTGAACCCTTGTCCTGGGGTTGCAGGCTGCTGCAGGGCTGGGCTGGCAGCCTACAGTGGTGCAGTTGAGCTGCTGTGCCTGCTGGAGAGGACATTCTGGTCCTGATCCCGGGCAGGGTTGGGGGGCCCTCTGGCTGCCATGCCTGGGCCTTGGGTGAGTCCTCTCAGGGCCAGGTAAGATTCTGGCTTCAATTTATCCCTGCCCCAAGCTTCCCTTTGGAGGATACCAGCAGTCCTCCAGGGTAGCTGGATCTTGGTAGGCCAAGGGCTTGAAGGTGTAGGGCCTTCGCCCAGGGTTGTGCACGGCAATGTCCATTGCAAGACAGTTGTCAGCTGTGCATTAGGCATGGAGTTGGGGGTCCCTGGATTTGCTTATCTTCAGTAGGGGTTGCAGGGTGAGGTGGGAAGCCCGTCCGGGATCAAACGTGTGCTTTAGGCAGGACCTTCTGGCCAGATGCATTTGCTTTTCTGGGTCATCTCAGGCTGGTGGGCTTCGCTCCATCCCTCAGTGACCAGCAGGGATTTCCCTTTCTGTCTCCCAGGCCTGCCAGAGGGGAGTGTAGGGAACAGTGCTGCGCACACAAGCTGCAGATTTTGGACCTGTCACCTAATGGTTCTGTGTCTGGAAAACAGTGCCCCTGTGAGAACATTAGCTATGAGTATGGAAAGCGCCTGGTAGCTGTTAAAATGACATTCAGTCTTTTTTTTTTTTGAGAGAGAGAATCTCACTCTGTCACCCAGAATGGAGTGCAGTGCTGCTATCTTGGCTCTCTGCAACCTCCGCCTCCTAGGTTCAAGCAACTTTCCTGCCTCAGCCTCCCAAGTAGCTGGGATTACAGGCATGTGTCACCATGCCTGGCTAATTTTTGTATTTTTAGTAGAGATGGGGTTTCACCATGGTGGTTGGCCAGGCTGGTCTCGAACCCCTGACCTTAGGTGATCTGCCCACCTTGGCCTCCCAAAGTACTAGGATTACAGGCATGAGCGACTGTGCCCAGCCACTAACATTCAGAGTCTTTTTTTTTTTTTTTTTTTTCAAACAGAGTCTGGCTCTGTTGCCCAGGCTGGAGTTCACTGGTCGGATCTGGGACCACTGCAAACTCCGCCTCCCGAGTTCACGCCATTCTCCTGCCTCAGCCTCCTGAGTAGCTGGGACTACAGGCGTCCGCCACCTCGCCCGGCCAGTTTTCTTTTTTTTTTTGTATTTTTTAGTAGAGACGGAGTTTCACCGTATTAGCCAGGGTGGTCTCTATCTCCTGACTTTGTGATCCGCCCCTCTTGGCCTCCCAAAGTGCTGGGATTACAGGCTTGAGCCACCGCGCCCGGCAACATTCAGAATCTTAAAGGCATGTATATGGGCGAGTATATGGTAGTCTCTATCCGTATCTTGTGTTTTTTTGTTTGTTTGTTTTGAGATGGACTCTCACTCTGTCGCACAGGCTGGAGTGCAGTGGCACAATCTCAGCTCACTGCAATTTCTGCCACCAGGGTTCAAGCGATTCTCCTGCCTCAGCCTCCTAAGTAGCTGGGACTACAGGCCCACTACACCGTGCCTGGCTAATTTTTGTATTTTTAGTACAGATGGGGTTTCACCATGTTGGCCAGGATGGTCTCTATCTCCTGATCTTGTGATCTGCCCGCCTCATTCTCCCAAAGTGCTGGGATTACAGACGTGAGCCACCGTGCCCGGACGCTCAATCTGTATTTTTTTTTTTTGAGACGGAGTCTCACTCTGTCACCCAGGCTGGAGTGCAGTGGCTTGATCTCGGCTCACTGCAACCTCCGCCTCCTGGGTTCACGCCATTCTCGTGTCTCAGCCTCTCGAGTAGCTGGGACTACAGGCGCCCGCCACCATGCCTGGCTAATTTTTTTTGTATTTTTCTTAGAGACAGGGTTTCACGTGTTAGCCAGGATGGTCTCGATCTCCTGACCTCATGATCCACCCGCCTTGGCCTCCCAAAGTGTTTGGATTACAGGCGTGAGCCACCACGCCCGGCTCCATCTGTATCTTAAAGCTCCTGGGCCCTGCTCGTTGACTCAAGCCTGTAATCCCAGTACTTTGGAATGGCGAGGGGAACGAATCATTTGAGCCCAGAAGTTCAAGACCAGCCTGGGCAACATAGCAAGACCCCACCTCTACAAAAAATTTAAAAATTACCCCAGCATGGTGGCATGTGCCTGTAGTCTCAGGAAGAGGCTCATGGGAGGCTCATGTGAGGCTGAGGCAGGAGGATTGCTTGAGCCCAGGAATTGGAGACTGCAGTGAGCTATGATCATACCACTGCACTCTAGCCTGCGTAACAGAGACCCTGCCTCTTAAAAAAAAAAAAAAAAAAAAAAAAAACAGTAAGACTGGGCACAGTGGCTCACTCTTGTAACCCTAGCACTTTGGGAGGCCAAGGCGGGAGGATCACTTGAGCCCAGGAGTTTGAGACCAGCCTCAGCAACGTGACGAAACCCTGCTTCTACTAAAAATACAAAAAACTAGCTGGGTGTGGTGGTGTGTACTTATACTTCCAGTTGCTTGGGAGGCTGAGGAAGGAGGATGACCTGGGTCCAAGAAGCTGACGCTACAGTGAGCCAAGATCATGCCATTGCACTCCAGCTTGGGTGACGGGAGTGAGACCCTGCCTCTAAATAAATAAATAAGTAAATAAAAATTTAAAAAATAAAATAACATTTAAAAAGCTCCCATAAGAAGGAGTTCGAGAAAACTGAAGGCTTTGGAGTGTTCGTTGGGTCCCTGATTTATTTATGAAGCAACAGCATTCTGCTGGGACTGAGAACACAGCCACGAACAGGATGTGACTCCTGTCTTCAGCAGCTCACAGCCTCGTGGTCCTAAAAGGTCTTGTAGACCCCCTAAAAGTTTCATGGGTTGTTTTGGACACCTGGGTGCAAACTAACTCTTGGGCCTCAGCCTCCCGAATACTGGGACTACAGGCATGTGCCATGACACCTGGCTCATTTTTGTGTTTTTAGTAGAGAGGGGGTTTCACCATGTTGGCCAGGCTGGTCTCGAACTTCTGACCTCAGGTGATCTGCCCACCTCAGCCTCCCAAAGTGTTGGGATGACAGGCGTGAGCCACCGTGCCCGGCCTTTCTTGATCTCTTTTAAACTTCACCGTGACCCTGCGAAGTGAAGCAGTGTTTCCGTATTTTACAGATGGGGAAACTGAGGCTTGGTGTTCCACAGCTAGTAAGTGGCAAGGCTGGACTTTTTGCACTTGAGCCCAGTGCAGGATTCCCACTGATGGGCTGGAGGAGCTTTGGGGAAGGGAGGGAGGCAGGGATGTTTCTGATGGGAACAGCCTGGGCGTGGTGTGTTCTGGGCCCGCGGGGAAGGGCGCAGACTGGCCTGGTCAGAGCACAGAGTATGGGTGAGTAGTGTAGCAGCAGCCGGGATGGAGCATGGATGAGAACCTTGGGCTGATGGGGTGAAAGAAGGATGAATGAGTGCCTTCGTGCTTTTTTGGGTCTGGGAGAATCCCGCGCGGACTTTTCCACGTTGACTGTGTAGATGTTAAGTGATCCTGAGGTGTGTGAGTGAATTCAGGGCAGTGGGAAAGTTCTCAGTGGCCGGTTTGAGGCTGGACCTGGGCAGGCAGGTGTAGAGGGATTGGGGGTACTTAGCTTTGGGCTGGGCAGGGATAGGTACCTGACAGGGTTCTAGACTTGAAGGGTGTGCCCCATCCCCCTAAGTGTCTGGTTGAGACACCAGTGTCAGTCTCAGCAGATTTTGTGAGTGCTGTGGTGGTAGGTGTGGCGGCTCTGGTCTTAGCATCCAAGGCTGGTGCCCAAATTTTGTTCCTTGGCCATTGGCTGGTCAGTGACCTGTCTTATTCCTAAATCTAGGGCAGCCCCTGGTTGGCCCCAGGAGGCTGGCTTGTGAGAAGCAAGAGAGCCTCGGTGTGGCTGGACATGGTGGCTCAAGCCTATAATCCCAGCACTTTGGGAGGCTGAGGCGGATGGATCATTTGAGGTCAAGAGTTTGAGAGCATTCTGGCCAACATGGTGAAACCCTGTCTCTACTAAAAACACAAAAATTAGCTGGGCATGGTGGTGGGCGCCTGTAATCCCAGCTACTCTGGAGGCTGACGCGTGAGAATTGCTTGAACTCGGGAGGTAGAAATCGCAGTGAGCTGAGACTGCGCCACTGCACTCCAGCCTGGGCAACAGAGCAAGACTACGTCTCAAAAAACAAACAAACAAACAAACAAACCCAACCCCCCCCCCATAATTAGCCGGGCATGGTGGCTCACGCCTGTAATCCCAGCTACTTGGGAAGCTGAGGCATGAGAATTCCTTGAACTCGGGAGGCGGAGATTGCGGTGAGCCAAGATTGTGCCACTGCACTGCAGCCTGGGCAATAGAACGAGACTCAAGTCAAGAAAAAAAAGAGAACCTCGGTGTCAGTGGACTTGGGCCACCTTTAATTCTCACCTGGAGGAGTCTGAAGTGGCCAGGGAGAGGATAGTGGACCTTTAGTGTGTGTGTAGGACCTTTATAGACCTTAACCGTAAATGCAAAACCCCAGAAATTGCTATCAGAAACTTTCAGGCATTTGGAGAAAAATCCACTTTATCCAGTGCAGTATCACCTGGAAATTTCAATTAACCATCCTTCATCAACAGGAGCCCCTGGTTGGTCAGCCATCAGAAGCCCTGGTTGGTCAGCATTCCACCAATAAGAATTACTGGTTAGCTGGAACTCCACCAATCACAACCCCTGGTTAGCTCCTATCCACCAATCAGAAGCCTTGGTTAGAATGCATTCTATTAAAGGACTCTGTCGGCTGGTACTTCCAGGGCAATTTAGGTGAGTTATAGTTGAGGGTCTTGGTGGCAGATTCAGGTCCCCACGAGGAACTGTACCTTTGGGGGGGAAATTTGCTTTCTTGGATTTAAGAAAGTGGTTAACCTAAGTTAAGCACTAGGTTAGCCAGCAACTGGTTTCTGAGCCAGGAGACTGGGCTGATGGCTTCGGAGAGGAAGGAGGCAGGATGGAGCATTGGAGAAGCTGGGCCGGCAGATTCTGGTGCAGAGGAGGAGGCGACACAGGTGCCTGATCCCAGCCCCAGCTCCTCTTCCTTGTGAGAACTTCCGGCTGGGGTTTTCGGGACTCGGGTCTGGTGGTCTCCTTTGGTCTTCCAGTTAGTGGGCTGGCTTGCGGGGAAGGGAAAGAAGAGGCTGAGGGTCAGCTCCCAAGAGCAGAGGAATTGGTGGGACTTGGGCCGGGAGGTGCAGGAGGGTGCATTTGGCTGCACCCTGCCCTGCCCGGCTGTTGGGTGTGACCTTGGGCAAGTCACCTCACTTGTGGGCTTGTGTTCAGAGGGGCAGGGGTGATGGCTGAGCTTGCAGTCACACCCTCCCTTCTGGTAAGTGGTGGGCTGTGTGAACTAGCGGTCAGTAGAGGCGCTTCAGTGGGTTGGCGTCTGCAGGTTGCTCTTGTGCCCGGTCTGGCTGCTTGACCTTGGGATCATCACCTCCCTTCCCAGGACCCTGCATTGCTTGCTCACTGTAATCTCGGCCACCCCACTGGGTTTCTGTGAGAATCAGGCAAGGAAAAATGTAAATGAGGTCTGTGAATAATAAAAAGAGTTACACGATTACAGCGATTTCTGAATGCCTGGTCCTTTTTTTTTTTTTGAGACAGCATCTCACTCTGTTGCCCAGGCTGGAGTATCGTGACATGATCACAGCTCACTACAGCCTCAACCTCCTGGGCTTATTCCATCCTCCCACCTTAGCCTCCTGAGTTGCTGGAACAATAGACACACTCCACCATGTCTGGCTGATTTCTTTAATTTTTTGTAGTGATGGGGTCTCACTCTGTTGCCCAGGCTGGTCTTGAACTCTGGGGCTCAAGCGATCCTCCTGCTTTGGCCTCCCAAAGTGCTAAGACTATAGGTGTGAGCCACTGTGCGTGCGCTGGTCTTCTCTTTTATGGGGATAACTGTCACCTGCCGGTTGGGGCATCTGGGTCTGTGGGACGGTCAGAGCTCATTCTGCCCTATGGCCTGACACCTGTTCTGGGGTCAGGGTTCAAGTCCCAGCACTTGCTGCAGCTGGTCCCTACCCAAACTTCTGTGCCCCCCTCTTTACCTGGGAGGCTTCAGGCCACCTGACTGAGGAAGATTGTGACAATTCAGTGAGAAAATTCTAGCCAAAAACTTAAAAAAAAAAATGTACACCTCTGTTGTGGACCCTCCAGGAGGGCCAGCTCTCAGGTGGCCCAAGGCTGAACTTGGTGCTCCCTTTTCACCCCCAGGTCCTGGTCAGCTCTGGCCTTTGGGCATCGCCAGGAGGGGCCCAGGGGCTCGGTGGGCGGGGGTCTCTCCCCACATCTCTCCTGAGGGGGATGGCATTGCCTCCAGATTGCACTTACCTTGTGTTGTGGCTTGCTATGGACATCTCTTCCCACCTCTTACTTCCAAAGATCCCCAGGTTTAAACCACCCACTGCAGAGCAGTCCTGGTCCCCTTGGCCTGTTGGCCTCTCTGAGATGGTATGGTCTGAGGCCATGCCAGGCCTGGGGGCCTGGACTCTGCCCCAAGGCTGGGCCACACACAGCTGTACAGCAGGCCTGCTCCAGTCCCCCTGTTACCTCCACTTCAGGGCAGGGGAACTGGGAGAAGTGAGGGCACTGATATCCAACTAACTGACCCTAAAACCATCCCCTCTCTGCCCTGAACCCTAAAGTCTCTCATGGAACATGGGGGGCATGGGCCCCTTTTGCAGTGCTGACATTTCAAGACCCTGTAAGCGAATTGTACCCTGGGTACAGGCCCTGGGCCTTTGGGTCCTGGTGGAGGAAGGGGCTTGGCTTGATGAGGACGGATGGAGGCTGATTTGCATCCAGACTCCCGGCGTCGGACACCTCTCTATTAGTAGAGGAAGCTGAGGCCGGGGAAGGGGCAGGGATGCGTCCAGGGTCCCACAGGGAGCCAAGGCTGGACAGATGGGGCAGGCTGGGTGGGACCAGGAAGGCCACGGCTGTTTCCAGCTGTTGCAGATGTGCTCCCTCCTGGGTCCATGCAAACTCCTTTCCGCCTGCGGATTGGCGACGGGGACAGGGCACACAGCAGGGGAGTTAGACTTGGCAGCCCCTTGACCCCAGACTGCCCCTGTCAATGGAGCAGGAGCTGCCCAGAACCCTTTTCCTGTTCTCCCAGATTCAGGGGCGTGAGCCCCCATGGACCAGTCCTGGAACAGGGCACCCCGGGAGGGCCCCTCAGGAAGAGGCCCGGGCTGCGGCTTCGGGTGGGGCCGGCAGACTTTGCTGGGAGCCCAGCATCTGGAAGCTATCAGGCCAGGGGCGGGGGGAGTTGCAGGGGAGGTCCAGGGAGGGGGACATGCCTCCTCCAGGCCACACACAGGCCCAACCCTCGGGAGCGTGGCCTTGGGCCCACAACTGCTGCCTCTGCTCCCTGGCCCGCAGCCCCGCCCCCTGGCGCACACGCCCCGCCCTCGTCCGAAGCCACGCCCCAGCCAGCAGCCTCGCCCTCTTTCCCCTGGCTGCCTTCGCACCGCACTGGTCGCTGCTCCTGCAAGGGTCAGTAGCGCTTCCCAGAGCATGGTGGGGGCCTCGCTCCTCCAGCACGGGGTGGATCTGTCTCTTGGAGTGCGTGGGCTGTGGGGAACAGTGTACCCAGGGGTTGTTGGCTTGGTGTCTTTTTGGAGAGTGAGTGATATTTGTCTTCTGTGAAGTCTTAGCTTAGTGGGGCTGGGGCTTGTGGTGCAAGGCGTGGCCGTGAGGGAAGGAAGGGAGTGGGGATGTCTTCCTCAGTCCTGGGGTGGCAAAGCCTGAGACGCTGAAGAGGTGCCCCAGGTGCTCAACAAGTCGCTCAGAAGTGTTCCAGGAGCAGGGACAGTGTCCCTGAATATTATCTGCATCCCATGTGCATCAGAATCACACCACCCACGTTTCTGGGCCCCACCGGGCCTGCTAGTCAGACGCTGGGGCCAGCACCCATTGTCTGCACAGTTTCTAAGCTTCTGGATGTTTTGATGTTCAGCCACACTGGGAATTCTGTTCCGGAGGAGAGACTGCTCCCCATGAGGAAAGCCAGGGAGGGGATGGGTTTTGTTGTTGCTGTTGAGACAAGGTCTTGCTCCGTTGCCCAGACTGGAGCACAGTGGCGTGATCATAGTTCACTGCAGCCTCCAACTCCGGGGCTCAAGCAATCCTCCACTTCAGCCTCCTGAGTAGCTGGGTCTACAGGCGTGCACCACCACACCTTGCTAATTTTATTTTTTTGTAGAGACAGGGTCTCATTACGTTGCCTAGGCTGATCTCAAACTCTTGGGCTCAATGATCCTTGGCCTTGACCTCCCAAAGAACTGGGATTACTGTGCCTGGCCCGGGTTGGGTTCTGAGCGGACTATCTTACCCGCAGCCAGCTGATTCAGTCCGCCCTGGTGTCCCAAAGAGCACCCCTCCATCACCCCGTGGGGGTGGCCTGGCATCTTTTGCAGGAGGGGAGGGATACAGGTTCCACTGGGGCCCTCTGGAGATGAATGATGAAGAGGGCGTCTTGGCCGAGCTTGTCCCTGTCCTCTCTGGCAGCCTTGCCAACATTCCACTAACTCCTGAGACTCAGCGGGACCAGGAGCGGCGGATTCGAAGGGAGATCGCCAACAGCAACGAGCGGAGGCGCATGCAGAGCATCAACGCGGGATTCCAGTCCCTCAAGACCCTCATCCCCCACACAGATGGAGAGAAGCTCAGCAAGGTGGGTGAGAGCAGGGAGGGCTTCCTGGAGGAGGCGGCAGGCTCCCGCCGGGAGAGGAAAGTGAGCTCTGGTAAACACTGCCAGCCTGACTCTCGGCTTTTCCACGCCCTCAGGCAGCCATTCTCCAGCAGACAGCCGAGTACATCTTCTCCCTGGAGCAGGAGAAGACCAGGCTCCTGCAGCAGAACACACAGCTCAAGCGCTTCATCCAGGTGCGCCCTGTCCTCCTTCCTGGCTCCCTCTCCCTGGCATGGGCATGCCAAGTACCCAGCCATGGGCCTGGGACTCAGGTGTGGCTGCAGGCCCCTTCTTGCCCACTGACAAGTACTTCCAGGCACTTGTTTTCCTACCCTGGCCTCAGTTTCCCCATTGGTCAAGTGCGGTGGAGTGGGCTCTGGAAGGAGCCAGGTGACTGTTCTGGAAAGCAGCCCATTCTCCTGGCATTTAGCTGGTTTGTTGGACTTTCAGAAGGGGCTCCCTGAAGATTCACCTGTGTTGGGCAGCTTTGGGGGGCTGCGATGGAGCCCCAATCTCCGTGGTGGTCAGGCACACTGACCGACTCCTTGGGGTCCCCAGGAGCTGAGCGGCTCGTCCCCCAAGCGACGGCGGGCAGAGGACAAGGACGAAGGCATCGGCTCTCCGGACATCTGGGAGGACGAAAAGGCAGAGGACCTGCGGCGGGAGATGATTGAGCTGCGGCAGCAGCTGGACAAGGAGCGCTCGGTGCGCATGATGCTGGAGGAGCAGGTGAGGCAGCGCCCTCTGCTGGGCGCGGCGCGCGGTGCAGCGGGCGTGGAGCCTGGGGTCGCCCTTCATGCTCTGTGGCCCTGGGTTGAGCCCTATTTGCAGGAGCATCTGCTGCGGTGCCAGGCCTAGGAGTGGGGAGCAAGCCAGACACGTCCCTGCCCTCGGGGGCCACCGTCTGCGTCGGGGTGGGAGAGATTAGTCAAAAGATCTCAAAAATGTAACCATGCTTTGGGAGGCCGAGGCAGGTGGATCACCTGAGGTCAGCAGATCCAGACCATCCTGGCTAACACGGTGAAACCTCGTTTTTACTAAAATTACAAAAAAAAAAAAAAATTAGCTGGGCGTGGTGGTTGGCGAGTGTAGTCCCAGCTGCTCGGGAGACTACAGCAGGAGAATGGCGTGAACCCAGGAGGCGGAGCTTGCAGTGAGCCGAGATCTTGCCACTGCACTCCAGCCTGGGCGACAGAGTGAGACTCCGTCTCAAAAAAAAAAAAAAGTAACCATGATGGGCTGGGTATGCTGGCTCACACCTGTAATCCCAGCACTTTGGAGGGCTGAGGTGGGAGGATCGCTTGAGCCCAGGAGTTTGAGATCAGCCTGGGAAGCATAGTGAGACCCTGTCTCTACCAAAAAAGATACGAAAATTACCCAGGTGTGGTGGGGTGTGCCTGTAGTCCCGGCTGCTCAGGAGGCTGAGCTGGGAGGATTGCTTGAACCCAGAAGGTGGAGGCTGCAGTGAGCCGTGATTGCACCATGGCACTCCAGCCTGGGCGACAGAGTGAGACCCTGTCTCAACAACAACAAAAAAAGGGCTAAGTGTGGTGGTGCACATTCGTGGTCTCAGCTACTTGGGGAGGCTGAACTGGGAGGATCACTTGAGCCCAGGAGGTGGAGGCTGCAGTGAGCTGTGATTGTGCCGCTACACTGCAGCCTAAGTGACAGAGGGAGACCATGTCTCAAAGAAACCAAAAAACAAAAACAAAAAACTTAACCATAATGTAGGCCAGGCTGGAGCTGTGGCATCAGGAGGGGTTTTTCAAGGGATGCCCCAAGGCTCTTCCCTGGAAGTGGGAAGTTGAGTCTCATAGTTAACCAAAGGACAGAGAAGGGTGTTCCTGGCAGAGAGAACAGCCATAGGCAAAGGCTCGGGCAGGAGGGAGCATGGTCCAGTGGGGGCCGAGGTGGGAGGCGAGAGGAGCCAGGGACTGAAGGGCTCTGGAAAGGCTTCTGGCCTCTGCTGAGGGGGTCCCGCCCCGTGGTAGGGTTTTCAGCAGGAGTGAATGAGCTGCTGTAGGACTGATAGGGGAGGGTATGCTCCCGGTCTTGGCCCTGAGCCCAGGCTGTCCTGCCTCCAGGTGCGCTCGCTGGAGGCCCACATGTACCCGGAAAAGCTCAAGGTAATTGCGCAGCAGGTGCAGCTGCAGCAGCAGCAGGAACAGGTGAGGCTGCTGCACCAGGAGAAGCTGGAGCGGGAACAGCAGCACCTGCGGACCCAGGTGAGCAGGAGGCGCCTGGGAGTGGGCTCTGGGGATCGGGAAGGGGACAGGGGATCTTGAATGGCCGAAGCCTCTCCCTAGGCCACCTCCTCTCTGTTTCTTAATATAAAGGGGGTGAGGCAGTTATATATACACTGGCCGGCTCTGCATGAAAGGGAAGTGGATGGGCCGAGAGAAGCCTTGAGAGAAAGGCTGAGGGCTTCTGTTTTGCAGCTTCTGCCCCCTCCGGCCCCCACCCACCACCCCACGGTGATCGTGCCGGCACCACCTCCCCCTCCTTCCCACCACATCAACGTCGTCACCATGGGCCCCTCCTCAGTCATCAACTCTGTTTCTACATCCCGGCAAAATCTGGATACCATCGTGCAGGTACCTGAACTTGGGAAAGGGGCAGCTTGTGGGGGTCATACTCCAGCAATAGGCTCTTGAGGGGAGACTAGAAAATAAGGGGAAGAAGAGGAGGAAGATGGTGCTTGTGTGGGAGGGGGTGGAGGGCTGGAAACCTTGGGGCGCCCCCTCCTCGGGTCTGCAACTGGAGAATGTGAGGGCCAGAGACCTGGGCAGGGCCTACCATGCCAGTAGGAGGAGTTGGCCGGAAGACTATGCCTTCCCTCAATATGGGGTTTCCGGAGAGGGTCCTTTGCTCCCAGAGCCCCCTGGTTACAGAGTTCCTGCATCCAGCTCTCGGGGTGGTCCGGAACATTGTCTCACCTCCATCTCCTAGGACCTGAATGGAGATGCAGGTGGCAGGGTTGGTGACAGTTGGGCCTCCTACAGAGGAGGAAGCTCTGTGGGTCAAGCTTGAAGTTATAGTTGCATTCCAGCTTTGAACAGGGCCCCTTGAGGGACCCAACGTCAGAAATCAGTAAATAAATAAATAAATAAATAACTCAACCAAAAAAGCCAAAACAGGAAAAAAAAAATCCATCAATCTCCTCGAATTTTAATTGTTCATAAACCTTCCTAATTGTGTAATACAATTAATAACAAAGGCCTTTGATAAGTTAATAGGCAGGCTTTAAAATACATAAACATATGGCCAGGTGGGGTGGCTCACACCTGCAATCCTAGCACTTTGGGAGGCCGAAGTGGGTGGATCACCTGAGGTCAGGAGTTTGAGACTAGCCTGGCCAACATGGTGAAAACCCCATCTCTATTAAAAATACAAAAATTAGGCCTGGCGCGGTGGCTCAAGCCTGTAATCCCAGCACTTTGGGAGGCCAAGACGGGTGGGTCACGAGGTCAGGAGATCGAGACTATCCTGGCTAACCCGGTGAAACCCCATCTCTACTAAAAAATACAAAAAAAAAAAGTAGCCGGGCGAGGTGGCAGGCGCCTGTAGTCCCAGCTACTCGGGAGCCTGAGACAGGAGAATGGCGTAAACCCGGGAGGCGGAGCTTGCAGTGAGCCGAGATCGCGCCACTGCACTCCAGCCTGGGCGACAGAGCGAGACTCCGTCTCAAAAAAAAAAAAATACAAAAATACAAAAATTAGCTGGATGTGGTAGTGCATGCCTGTAATCCCAGCTATTTGGGAGGCCAAGGCAGGAGAGTCGCTTCAACCTGGGAGGCAGAAGTTGCAGTGAGCTGAGATTGCACCACTGCACTCCAGTCTGGGTGACACAGCGAGACTCTTTCTCAAAAAACAAACAAAACATATGAAAGACATACCTAATGTCTTTCTTTTTTTTTTTTTTTTTTTTTTTTTTTTTTTTTTTTTTTGAGGCGGAGTCTCGCTCTGTCACCCAGGCTGGAGTGCAGTGGCCGGATCTCAGCTCACTGCAAGCTCCGCCTCCCGGGTTCACGCCATTCTCCTGCCTCAGCCTCCCGAGTAGCTGGGACTACAGGCGCCCGCCATCTCGCCCGGCTAGTTTTTGTATTTTTTAGTAGAGACGGGGTTTCACCGTGTTAGCCAGGATGGTCTCGATCTCCTGACCTCGTGATCCGCCCGTCTCGGCCTCCCAAAGTGCTGGGATTACAGGCTTGAGCCACCGCGCCCGGCCTTTTTTTTTTTTTTTTTGAGATGGAGTTTCGCTCTTGTTGCCTAGGCTGCAGTGCAATGGTGGGATCTCAGCTCACCGCAATCTCCACCTCCCAGGTTCACGTGATTCTCCTGCCTCAGCCTCCCGAGTAGCTAGGATTACAGGCCTGCGCCAGCATGCCCGGCAAATTTTGTATTTTTAGTAGTGACGGGGTTTCTCCATGTTGGTCAGGCTGGTCTCGAACTCCTGATCTCAGGTGATCCGCCCATCTTGGTCTCCCAAAGTGTTGGGATTACAGGCGCGAGCCCCCGCGCCTGGTTGATACATATAATTTCTAAGCAGCACTGGGACTGTCGTCTTCCTGGAATGGATTTTTCAATGTAACAGAAGGATTTGGAAAGTTTGTTCCTGGGTCAGGCGTGGTGGCTTTTGCCTATAATCCCGGCACTTTGGGAGACTGAGGCAGGAAGATTGCCTGAGGTCAGGAGTTCAAGATCAACTTGGGCAACATAGCAAGAACCCCCTCATCTCTACCAAAAATAGAAAAGTTAGCTGGGGGTGGTGATGCGCCCCTGTGGTTCCAGCTACTAGGGAGGGAATGGTAGGAGGATTGCTTGAGCCCGGGAGTCTGAGGCTGCGGTGAGCTATGATCGTGCCACTGCACTCTAGCCTGGGTGACATAGCGAGACCTTGTCTCCAAAAGAAAAGTAAAAGGAGTTTGTTTTTCCTGGACTGTAGTGGGCCTCCCCTGCTGCTTTGCAAGGCTTATTTCTGGGATATGTGTTTTGGGGGTGACAGTGGCTGGCTGAGGGCCCCCACCATCTCCTGGCTGGCCGTATATTCCCGGCCGAGCCTTCTCAGTGGTTGGTCCCTGTCCAGGCAATCCAGCACATCGAGGGCACCCAGGAAAAGCAGGAGCTGGAGGAGGAGCAGCGGCGAGCTGTCATCGTGAAGCCTGTGCGCAGCTGCCCGGAGGCCCCCACCTCTGACACCGCCTCTGACTCCGAGGCCTCAGATAGTGACGCCATGGACCAGAGCCGGGAGGAGCCTTCGGGGGACGGGGAGCTTCCCTGACTACCCCCCCTGCCCTCCTCTCCCTTCTGGGGGCTGGAGGGAGCCGGGGCAGCCACAGGGAGAGACGTGGGTGAATGAGTGAGAAATTTTTACAAAATTACGATGTCATTTGGGTCTCTTTTATGACCTCTTTTTCAATACTGTAAATCGACCTTTGAACGAAGCCACTCAACCCGAGATTCCAGGGCTGGGGTGTCGCAGAGCGTGTGGGAGCATCGGCACCCCAGGGCTGGGCCTCGGCCCCGGGGGCTGGGGGAAGCTGACACGGAGATGCCTGGCCTCTCTCTGCCAAAAAGCATTTTTTTTCTTTTAAATATGTTTTTTAAGAACAGGGAAAATCCAACAAAACCCCAGGTTGTTTCTTCCCTGCCCGGAGCCAGCCTGGGACTGTCAGCCTTCCATCCCTTTCCCTCCTCTTTTTGGGTTTTCTCCTTTCTCCTTTAAGCACTTAGATGGGTTGGGGTCAGACTGGGCCGGGGTGTCCTGGGGGCCCGGGGGTCTCCGTTGCTTCTCGGTTGGGGTTTGCTGCTGCTGTGCCCCCCTCCCCCTTCCCCATCTCGGCACTAGAATTCGCCACTCCCCCACCCCCCAGCCCCCACCTCTGCCTCTGGGTCTCATCTTCCACCCCAAAAATGTCTGTCTCTCTCTTTTTGTTTTGTTTGTTGTTGGTTTTGTTTTGTTTTTTTGGGTTTTGCTTTCTGTTTTTGTTTTGTTTCTCTTTTCTGTTTTTTTTTTTTTTTTTTTTTTTTAACAATTTTGAGGTCTTCGTGTTCAAGGAGAAGCTATTATATTTTGTTAAGAAAGTGGGGAGAAAAAAACCAAGAGGCCACCGTGCCTTTGTAAAGAAACAAAATAAAGTTTGTACTTTGTTTTTTAGATTCTGAGTCTCCTGGGTGTGTGCTGGCCTGAAGACGAGGGCAGGGCTACCACGTCTAGAGTAGTGGGGCTCCTTGGGCCCCCCAAAGTGGACTGGGTGTGTATGAGCACAAGCACCTCAGCTTGTGTGTGGTGTTGCGATGAGACATTGGGGTCCTCAGTTTCCCTGGGATTACCCTGGGTATTCTGTAAAGATGGAAGATGGTGTTGAGGTTGGGGAATGGCTCTTTTGTGGGAGGCACAGAGAGAAGGAACAACCAAGCCTTCGATTCCAAAAGCCTGGGAAAGGACACAGGTGTTCAGGGGCCCTGCTTGGTCCCTAGGCTTGGGTTAATCTTGGGCTTCTGTAACTTCCCTGAACCCCATCCTCTCCTCCCCTAGAAGGGGAGCCCCATCACCCCACTCCCTGTGGTGTGGTGTTTAAGTGCTAAGATCCTGGAATTGGTCTGCCAGAGGTCAGTTCCCTCTCCGACAAACCACTTCTTCTGAGCCTCAAGGGCATTGCATCCCATTGGGGATTGGCGTGGTCCTTTATTTTGAGACAGAGTGTCTGTAGCCCAGGCTGGAGTGCAGTGGTGTGATCTCGGCTCAGTGCAATCTCCAGCTCCTGGGTTCAAGCAATCCTCTTGCCTTAGCCTCTCTAGTAGCTGGGACTACGGGCCTGTACCACCACGCCCGGCTAATTTTTGTAGTTTTAGTAGAGACAGGGTTTCACCATATTGGCCAGGCTGGTCTTGAACTCCTGACCTCAAGTGATTGGCCTACCTCAGCCTCCCAAAGTTTTGGGATTATAGGGATGAGCCACCATGCCCGGCTATTTTTAACTTTTTATTTTGTGTGTGTGTATGTGTGAGATGGGGTCTTGCTCTGTCGCCCAAGCTGCAGTACAGTGTTTTGATCACAGTTCACTGCAACCTTGACCTCCTGGTCTCAAGTGATCCTCCTACCTAAGCCTCCCTAGTAGCTGGGACTACAGGCCTGTACCACCAAGCGCAGCTAATTTTTTTTTTTTTTTAGACGGAGTCTTGCTGTGTTGCCCAGGTTGGAATGCAATGGCATGGTCTTGGCTCACTGGAACCTCTGCCTCACAGGTTCAAACGATTATCCTGCCTCAACCTCCCGAGTAGCTGGGACTACAGGCACCCACCATTCATGCCCAGCTAATTTTTGTATTTTTAGTGGAGACGAGGTTTCACCATGTTGGCCAGGCTGGTCTTCAACTCCTGACCTCAGGTGATCTGCCCACCTTGGCCTCCCAAAGTCCTGGGATTACAGGTGTGAGCCAGCATGCCTGGCCTAGGCCTGGCTAACTTTTTTGTACCTTATTGTAGAGGCAGGGTTTTGCCATGTTGCCCAGGGTGGGCCATGGTCCTTTAAATCCTTCACTCTTCCACGGCCAGAGACTGATTTACACTGTGGTCCCCTGCTGTGCCTCATGCTCACAGTGCTGGGCACTTGGGGACTGAGGCCAGAGCAGAAGGCAGAGTCGCAGCTCACCCCACGATGACAGTGGACATGAACTCTTACCAGAAAGGCAGGAGTCTGCAGGTTTTCTTGGAATTTTACAGTGAACAACAATTCAATGACACTTAATACATTCACAGTGTTACACGTTCCAAAACATGTCCATCACTCCAAAATGACTCCATTAAGCAGTCACTCCTTCCCCCTCCTCCCAGTCTCTGGTAACCACCTGCTTTCTGGTTTTGATCTTTTTAAAAAAAAAAATTAAAGTAGTTGGCCAGGTGTGGTGGCTCACACCTCTAATCACAGCACTTTGGGAGGCTGAGGCGGGTGGATCACGTGAGGTCAGGAGTTCAAGACCAGCCTGGCCAACATGGTGAAATCCCATCTCTACTAAAATACAAAAATTAGGCTGGGCGCAGTGGTGGCTCACGCCTATAATCCCAGCAGTTTGAGAGGCCGAGGTGGGTGGATCACTTGAGGTCAGGAGTTTGAGACCAGCCTGGTCAACATGGTGAAACCCTGTCTCTACTAAAAATATAAAAATTAGCGGGGCGTGGTGGCGAATGCCAGTAGCTGTGGTCCCAGCTACTGGGGAGGCTAAGGCAGGAGAATCACTTGCACCCGGGAGGCAGAGGTTGCAGTGAGCCGAGATCGCGCCATTGCACTCCAGCCTGGACAACAAGAGCAAAACTCTGTCTCAAAAATAAATAAATAATAAATAAAACAAAAGCAAAATAAAAAAGATATGAATTAGTTCCTTCATTTCCAATGTCCCCCATGCCTCTTGGTGGTCAACTCAGCTCCTAGGAGCCACTGATCTATTCTCTGTTGCTCTAGTCTTACCTGTGACAACATGTCATATAAATGGAATAACCCAGCCTTTTGAGCCTGGCTTCTTTGCACTGCAGCTAATTTTCTCTTGCTGAGATTATCCACCTAAATTTACATAGGATCTGGCCCGGCACAGAGGCCCTTTTCGTCCAGGTGCGAACCGGCAGGCCCGACGGTTCCCGCGCAGCCCCTAAGAGGATCAACAGAGGGCGCAGTGCGCCCAGAACGCCCAGCCCCTGCGAAGGCGGAGGCTCCTCCTCTCGGTCCCTACGGGACAGCTCAGTTCTCATAGGTCAGAGGCGTGGCTTGGGGGCGGGCCAGGGGAATCCCACCTCCCCCTGCATGCCCAAGCGCGCCTGGGGATGGTAGGCGGTCTCACCCGCAGGCGGCGGAAGTCAGGGGAGCGGCTGCGGCCCCACCCCTTCCCGGACTCGCCCCGCCCATCCCCTATCCGCGCGTGTTTCCAGACGCCTCAGGCCATGGCGCGCGCGCTCCCGCCAGCACGCTTGTCTGGCCCCGCCCCCGCGCCTGGCGCCCGCGCGCTCTCACGCTCCTCACCCGGACTCCTCCAGCGCGCTGCATGCCTACCCCGGGCCCGCCCGGAGAACAGGTGACGGCGGCCTCCGGGCACTGAGCTCGCGCTGACGAAAGGTTCTGGAAGCCGCCGTAAAAAATAATCAAGAAACAGGTGACAGAACTTTTAGTAAAACGTTTAATTTTTACCCAAAGTATCCGAAACATTGCCATGTCAGGCTGAGTGCGATGGGAGACGTCTGACCCCAAGAAGCTCGTCCTTCTGCCGAGCCCCGGGCCAGGCTCGCGGAGGAGGCCTCGGCGCTGGAGCTCGGATCTGACATTTTTGTGAAGCACAGGGGGCGTGGGAGGGACCGGATCAATGCGGCACTCAACAGAATCTGTTGTTGTTGTTTTTCCCTTTTTTTTTTGAGACGGAGTCTCGCTCTGTCGCCCAGGCTGGAGTGCAGTGGTGCGATCTCCGCTCACTGCAGCCTCCACCTTCCGGGCTCAAGCGATCCTCCAACCTCAGCCTCCTGAGTAGCTCGGATTACAGGCACACACCACCAGCTTGGCTGTTTTAATTTTTTTTTTTTTTTTTTTTGAGACGGAATTTAGCTCATGTTGCCCAGGCTGGAGTGCAATGGCGCGATCTCTGCTCACCGCAACCTCCGCCTCCCGGGTTCAAGCTATTCTCCTGCCTCAGCCTCCAGAGTAGCTGGGATTGTGGGCATGCGCCACCACGCCCGGCTGATTTTGTACTTATAGTAGAGATGGGGTTTCTCCATTTTGGTCAGGCTGGTCTCGAACTCGCGACCTCAGGTGATCCACCCGCCTTGGCCTCTTTCCAAAGTGCTGGGATTACAGGCGTGAGCCACCGCACCCGGCAGTTTTAAATTTTTTCTAGAGACAGACCCTCAGTATGTTGTCTAGGCCAGTGTCGAGCTCCCAACCTCAAGTGATCCTCTTGCCTTAGCCTCCCAAAGCGCTGGGATTTTACATGCGTGAGCCACCACTCCGGTCTCGATCTCCTGACCTTGTGATCCACTGGTCTCGGCCTCCCAAAGTGCTGGGATTACAGGCTTGAGCCACCACGCCCGGCCTAAAAGCCTTTTTTTGGGCTACTAGGTAACACATTCAGAAGAGGGTGCTTAGCTTAGGCGCTCCATGAGTTTTCACAAACTGAACATACACCCATGCAGCCAGCGCCCCCAGCAAGCCCCAGCCAGAATCCCTCATGCTTGCTTTCTGCCACTATCAAGCAGTTTGTTTTCTTTCAAATTTTTACGTTTTGAAATAATTATAGAAATGTACAGGGAGAAGCCAGGGTTGGTGGTTCTAGCCTGTAGACCCAGCTACTTGAGAGGCTGACGGGGAAGATGGCTTTAGCCCTGGATTTCTTTTTTTTTTTTTTTTTGAGACGGAGTCTCGCTCTGTCGCCCAGGCTGGAGTGCAGTGGCCGGATCTCAGCTCACTGCAAGCTCCGCCTCCCGGGTTTACGCCATTCTCTCGCCTCAGCCTCCCGAGTAGCTGGGACTACAGGCGCCCGCCATCTCGCCCCGCTAATTTTTTTTTTTTTTGTATTTTTAGTAGAGACGGGGTTTCACCGTGTTAGCCAGGATGGTCTCGATCTCCTGACCTCGTGATCCGCCCGTCTCGGCCTCCCAAAGTGCTGGGATTACAAGCTTGAGCCACCGCGCCCAGCCTAGCCCTGGATTTCTAGACCAGCCTGGACAACATAGCAAGACCTCATCTCTATTTTTTTTTTTGAGACAGAGCCTCTGCTGTATCACTCAGGCGGAGTTCAGTGGACCTCCGCCTCCTGGATTCAAGTGATTCTGCTTCAGCCTCCTGAGTATTTGGGATTACAGGTGTGTGCCACCACGCTCAGCTAATTTTTTTGTATTTTTAGTAGAGACGGGTTTCACCATGTTGGCCAGGCTGGTCTCAAACTTCTGACTTCAGGTGATCTGCCTGCCTCGGCCTCCCAAAGTGCTGGGATTACAGATGTGAGCCACTGCTCCTGGCTTTTTTTTTTTTTTAAAGAAAGACGTGTAGGGAGATCATGCAGCATCCCCCACTGTTAACATGTTGCCATCTTGCATAACTACAGTTAGCATAGAAACCAGATAATTTTCATTGGTACTGTACATGGGACTTACTCAGATTTACCCGTTTTCTAATGTTTTATGTGTATGTGTATGGAATTCTCTATTCTCTTCCATTTTTATGACAGTTTCAGTTGCCTTGCATTCTCATCAGCACTTAGTGTTGTCAGATTTATCATTATTTAGGTATTCTGGTAAGTGTATGGTGGAATCTAACCATAGTTTTAATTTCTTCTGTTTTTTTTTTTTTTTTGAGACGGAGTCTCGCTCTGTCGCCCAGGCTGGAGTGCAGTGGCCGGCTCTTGGCTCACTGCAAGCTCCACCTCCCGGGTTTACGCCATTCTCCTGCCTCAGCCTCCTGAGTAGCTGGGACTACAGGCGCCCGCCACCTCGCCTGGCTAGGTTTTTGTATTTTTTAGTAGAGACGGGGTTTCACCATGTTAGCCAGGATGGTCTCAATCTCCTTACCTCATGATCCGCCCATCTCGGCCTCCCAAAGTGCTGGGATTACAGGCTTGAGCCACCGTGCCCGGCCTCTTCTGTTTTTTAAAAAGGAACAAGGTCTCACTATGCTGCCCAAACTGGTTGGAAAACTCTTGTCCTCAGGCAGTCCTCCCACTTTGATCTCCCAAAGGTCTGAGATTACAGGCGTGAGCCACCACACCTGACCTTGGTTTTAATTCCTATCACAGTATATTAGTTTTCTCTATTGTGTATTGACTGATTGAGACAGGGTCTCGCTCTGTCGCCCAGGCTAGAGTGCAGTGGCGTGATCCCAGCTCACTGCAATCTCCACCTCTGGGGTTCAGGTCATTCTCCCGTCTCAGCCTCCCAAGTAATGGAGACCACAGGTGTGCACCACCATGCCTAGCTAATTTTTTGTTTTTTTTTTCTTGAGATGGAGTTTCACTGTTGTTGCCCAGGTTGAAGTGCAATGGCATGATCTCAGCTCACTGCAACCTCTGCCTCTTGGGTTCAAGCGATTCTCCTGCCTCGGTCTCCCAAGTTGCTGGGATTACAGGTGCCTGCCACCACAGCTAATTTTTGTTTAGTAGAGACGGGGTTTCACCATGTTGGCCTGGCTGGTCTCGAACTCCTGACCTCAGGTGATCCACCTGCCTTGGCCTCCCAATGTTGTGGGATTACAGGCGTGAGCCACCACGCCTGGTCTAATTTTTCAATTTTTTGGTGGAGATAGGGTTTCACCATGTTGGCCACGCTGGAGTTTTGCCTGTTCTAGAAGCTTGTATCAGTCATACAACACATAAGTTCTTTTTGTCTAGCTTCTTTTGCTCAACACAATGTCTCTGAGATTTATTTATGTTTTTATGTAAGTGTAAATGTTCATTTTTCTTGCTAAGTAGTATTTCATTGTATGAATAGACCAGAGTTTGTTTATCCATTCACATAGTGGTGGACATTTATTTTTATTTATTTATTTATTTATTTTTGAGATGGAGTCTTGCTCTGTTGCCCAGGCTGGAGTGCAATAGCGCGATCTCGGCTCACTGCAAACTCTGCCTTCCAGATTCAAGCCATTCTCCTGTCTCACGCTCCCGAGTCGCTGGAATTACAAGTACATGCCACCACACCCTGCTAATTTTTGTATTTTTAGTAGAGACGGGGTTTCACCATGTTGCTCAGGCTGGTCTTGAACTCCTGGCCTCATGATCTGTCCACCTTCGCCTCCCAAAGTGCTGGGATTACAGGCGTGAGCCACCGTGCCTGGCCCATGGTGGACATTTATGTTGTTTCCAACTTAAGGCCATTATAACTAGATTTTAGTAGCTACCATCCCTGAAATGCACGGTACCAGTTTTCCTTCCTACCAACAGCATGTAAGGTGACAGTTCAGGAAAAGTGTCCTAAGCATGTGTCATGGACTCTCTTTGTGGGGGTGATTTCTTTGAGGCGGGGCCAGGCATTCTTGTTCCCTGTGGCCTCCGCTGCCCTACCTTTTTTTGTTTTTTGTTTTTTGTTTTGAGATGAAGTTTTGCTTTTGTCATCCCAGCTGGAGTGCAATAGCTCGATCTCGGCTCACTGCAAACTCTGCCTTCCAGGTTCAAGCGATTCTCCTGCCTCAGCCTCCCGAGTAACTGGGATTACAGGCATGCGCCACCATGTCCTGCTAATTTTTGTATTTTTAGTAGAGATGGGGTTTTGCCATGTTGGCCAGGCTGGTCTGCAACTCCTGGCCTCAAGTGACCTGCCCACCTTGGCCTCCTGAAGTGCTGGGATTGTAGGTGTGAGCCACCATGTCCGGCTGGTCCCCTGCCCTATTTTAAGAGTCTGTATTAGGGATAAACTTCATGGAAAATGTGTGTCTGCTTTAAGAATGTTCTCAAGGGTCATTACCTTGCGCTGTGTCTGTTTCCTCTTTACGAGGATTCTCAGAAGAAATTCTTGCCGAGTCTCAATAGTTGAAATAATTTCACTCCTCCCAAGCATTTGGTTTGTTCTTATTTTAAGGACACTGAATTGGGCAGGTGGTCAAGTTCCACACGTGTGAGGGACTGAAATATATGGTGTCATTTTTCCCCGTTAGTCTTACGAGTGGCTCCATATTGTGTGCCTTCCTTTCTTCCACTAGCACTTCCAGTTCGTGCTTTCTTGCTATATTTTATTAGAGAAAGGCCATCTCCATGTCTTTCTGGTACAGGATGGGTCATAATAAAAACGTGCCTTTTGTGCCATGATTTGGGGGCGTCTTTGCCATGCAGCAGAGTGATGCCCCAGCTCTGCCAGATGTTGGAAGGGCTGTCGAGTGGAAGAGGGGTTCCTTCCTGTGACCTTGGCCTCGCTACCGGTTGACTAACTGGCCCCAGACCAGTATGTAAAGCACGTGCAAATCCTCACACAGCCTCTTGGAGCCAGCTGGCCATGCTGTCCTTAGCTTCAGATTTTTTTGTGTCTCTGGCTGCCCCCCATCCCAGTCCATCCTTCTGTTCTTTCTTTAAGCAGCTGCCTGTCTGTGCTTTCCTTGATGCTGTGTGGCCTTCTAGCATTTGTCATTTTCACTCTGTTGAGTTGTCCGGCTTGGCGTCCCTTGCTCTGCAGGTCCTGGGCAGGGGTGGCATTATATCGTCTGTCTTGGTCTCCTTTCTTCTCTTGCCCTGCTGAGTTGCAAGTTTCTTCTATTGATTGACAAGAACCTGTGTTGGCAGAGGAGGGGATAGGACTGGGGGCTGTGGCAGGACCAACTCTAAATCTGGCAGCTGTAGAAAGGGATGAGTTCCCTAAACCAGCTCCCCTTACCACACCCCCGAATGAAAAAAAAAGGAACGGGCCAGGCGTGGTGGCTCATGCCTATAATCCCAGCACTTGGGGAGGCCAAGGCAGGTGGATCACCTAAGGTCAGGAGTTCAAGACCAGCCTGGCCAACATGACAAAACCCCATCTCTACTAAAAATACAAAAATTAGCTGGGCATGGTGGTGTGTGCCTGTAATCCCAGCTACTAGGGGAGCTGAGGCAGGAGAATCGCTTGAACCTGGGAGGCGGAGGTTGCAGTGAGCCGAGATCCCACCACTGCACTCCAGCCTGGGCAACAGAGTGAGACTCCATCTCAAAACAACAACAACAACAAAGGCTGGTCATGGTGGCTCACGCTTGTAATCCTAGTACTTTGGGAGGCCTAGGCAGGCGGATTGCCTGAGCTCAGGAGTTCGAGACCAGCCTGGGCAATATGGTGAAACCCCGTCTCTACTAAAATACAAAAAATCTGTAGTCCCAGCTACTCAGGAGGCTGAGGCAGGAGAATTGCCTGAACCCGGGAGGTGGAGGTTACAGTGAGCTGAGATCGCGCCACCGCACTCCAGCCTAGGTGACAGAGTGAGACCCTGTATCTGCTGTTCTCTTGTAGGAGAAGGAGATGCCACGTATAAGGGTTAGCAGGGGGTGGCTTGCTTGCAATCAGGAGAGAGGCGGTGCTCATTCTCCGTGGGATCCTTGTGGTGCATGTCCCTGGCTTTTTTTTTTTTTGAGATGGAGTCTCACTCTGTTGCCCAGGCTGGAGTGCTGTGGCACAATACTTGGCTTACTCGGCTCTGGCTCCTGGGTTCATGCATTTCTCCTGCCTCAGCCTCCCAAGTAGCTGGGATTACAGGTGTGTGCCACCACGCCTGGCTAACTTTGGTATTTTTAGTAAAGATGGGGTTTCTTCATGTTGGCCAGGCTGGTCTCAAACTCCTGACCTCAAGTGCCGTGGTTTGCCACGGTTACCATGGAACTGAACGAAGGGGGACGAACGTAGAAATGAAAACCTGAAACAAAAGAAACTATTTTAAAGGAAGGAGCCAGGAGAAGAAGAGGGGTCCCTGCTTCTAGTGACCAAGGGCAGCCGCCTTAAGCTTCTACCGCTCTTCATATTCATTGGGTAGAAAGAGCAGGGAGGAGGAGGTAGCAGCAATTGGTCAGCTGCTTGATTGATCACAGGTTCACATTATCTCATTACAAGAAACACTTGTGCCTGGGTCGTGACTGCCCTCAGCATTCCTTCTGGGTGGCAGACGCAGTTTGTCAGTTTGCCAACATCCTGCTTTCATGAGAACAGTTTGCTGTTAACTCATATAGCCTCCAGTGGTATACAGAGTTCATCATGCCCCTCGTTCTTTCGGCCTGCAACACTCAAGTGATCCACCCGCCTCAGCCGCCCAAAGTGTTGGGATGACAGGCGTGAGCCACTGCGCCCAGCCTCTTCCTGGCTTTTGGCCAAAAGTTGAGACTTAGAAGTTGGGAGACCTGGAGCACTGTGGCTAGTTCTAGGCCCTACACTCTTCAGAAGAGCAGAGCTGTAGCTCTCTGGTAGTGAGCTCTCTGTTGCTGGGAGTATTCAGAGGCTGGATGACTGGCTGTTAAGGGATTTCTGCTTGGGTGGGATTTGGGGTCCTTCTAAGACAGATAACCTATGATTTCCAATATAAATGGGACAGTACTTCCAATGAGGGTTATATGTTATGCTGGGTCAGTCTTGAGTACCAAATGGATTCAGAGGCCTGAGTTGTCAGGTTCAACCTGATTTTCCTAGCCCCTTGAGGAACCGTTTGAGGTGTGGCATGATATAGCAAGTCAGCTGCCAAAGAGGGACTGAGCCACAGGAAGTGCGTGCCCAGAACGGTAAAGGGACTGTGGCCTTTCCTATCACCTTAACTCCTCATCCCCACCGTCACCTGCGCTTCATGCTTTGTGATAATTCACTGAGCTCATACTCGTG
Organism: Trachypithecus francoisi; assembly: GCF_009764315.1. NCBI lineage: Eukaryota > Metazoa > Chordata > Mammalia > Primates > Cercopithecidae > Trachypithecus > Trachypithecus francoisi. Next base: position 110,859,682 of record NW_022681460.1, read on the forward strand.
ACCTGTGTCCTGCAGCATGTGGGTTACAATTCAATGAAACATTAAAATATCTACCCCTCTAGCATCTCCCATGTCCCTCACAGCAGTTCTGTGAGGCTGGCTGCCCTGTTTGACAGTTGAGGCCCACGTCTTCCCCAGGATCACAGACGTGTGGCTCTGAGCCCTGCCCCAGGGGTTTTCTCCATCAGAGAAGAGGAGCACTTTGAGTTTTGAGAGGGGCAGCCCTCTGCGAGTGAAGTGGAAGAAAAGGAAGCAGGCGAGGAGGCCCATCCAGACCCTCCCCCAAGACCCTTGCTGAAATGGCTGGGATGCGGTGTGCAGAAGCCCTCCTTTCCTTCACAGCTCCTGGCTTTCCAAGAGTGCCTGCCCACGCAGAGGCCTGCTGGCAGATGCAGCCTCTTCTCAAGGACACTGCTTGCGGGTAAATCCCTCACCACCCTAGAGACAGCCCACAGTCCTGAGACAAGGATGTGGGCCAGGCTCGATGCAGGTAAGCACCTCCTGTAGAAACCAGTGAGGCCAGAGTTCCAGAGGAAATGATGTAGGGATGGAGGCAGAGGGCCTCCAGGAGGCACCAGCCCCAGAGTCTTCCCTAGACTCAGACTTTAAGCACAAGCAGGGAGGGAAAGCACTTGAGCAGTGCCCCTCCCTGCATACCTGGCCTCTGCTGGAACTCATGCAGGGACAGGACACTCCTTTATCAGCAATCCTGTTCCTCTCCTGGGTAGCTTCAACCTGAACATTCTCCTTTACCTTGAGCTAAAATGGGTCTCCTGTCACCCTTGCCCATCAAACCTGGCCTTACCCTCAGGAACCACACAGGACAAGCCTAATACTTCCTTCTTGTGGCAACACTTTAGCAATTGAGACCTGGCTGTCAGGTCTCCCAGATAAACATTCGTGACTGAGACGTTGACTTGCTGCTTCTGGGGACCTCTTCTCATTTGATCAGAGAAAGTTTTTCAGGGTTAAACCTACTTCTTTCCACCCAGAAACTCTTCTTCTCAGGCTTACGCCTATAATCCTGGCACTTTGGGAGGCCAAGGCAGGAGGATTGTTTGAGACCAGCCTGGGCAATATAGGTAGACTGTGTTGCTACAAAAAGAAAAAGAAAAAAATGGCCAGGTGTAGTAGTCCCAGCTGTTTGGAGGCTGAGGTAGGAGGTTTGCTTGAGCCCAGGAGGTTGAGTCTGCAGTGAGCTATGATTGTACCACTGCATTCTAGCCTGGGCGACAGAATGAGGCCCTGTCTCAAAAAAGAAAAAGAAAAAGAAAGAAAAAAAAAAGGTTAAGAAACTCCTCACATATTTCTCCCTGGAACATATGCCCCCAGGCTCAAATCCACAGCAGCCTTGTTACACACACGTCATCCCCTGGCCCCAAGATAGTGCACCACCTTCCCCTTTCTAGCTCTTAACTCCCACGTGAAGCAGCCAGATGTAGGAAAACCCAGATTCATAAAGTGCTGATATGGGTGATCCTTTACCGAACGATTTTCTGCTTTACAAAGTAATTCACCAAATAATTTCCCTCGAGTATGGGCAGAGATCTGCAAACTACAGCTTGGAGCCAGCCTGCTGCCTCTCTTTTAGAGTAAAGTTTTATCAGGATCCATCCACATCCATTCATCTCTGTGGTGCGAACTGCTCTAGCGACACAGGCAGAGTGGAGGAGTTGCAGATGGCCAACAAAACCTCAACTGTTTACTGCCTGGCCCCTTACAGAAGCAGCTGGCCGACCCTGGCTCCAGGGCATCAGAAATGGGACCATTGGAATGGAGTAGCTGGGCTACATGGTTTTTCTCCTGCCCCACCTCTTGTTCTCAAACACACTTCCTCCCCAGTCATCTGAGGAATGTCAGTCTGAGACAGTCAGGAGCAGGTGTGCCTAGGGATTCATGGCTTCTGAAAATGGGGCTGGGGACTTTTAGGCTGAGGCCTCTGGCAGCTTCTGTCTGAAGGCTGAGCTGAGCTGAGCTGGGCATGGTGGCTCACGCCTGTAGTTCCGGCTACTCAGGATGCTGAGGTGGGAGAATCACTTGAGGCGGGAGGTTGAGAGGAGCCTGGGCAACAGAGTGAGACCTCATCTTTATTTTAAAACATTTTTTATTTTTATTTTATTTTTTATTTTTAGGAGCAGAGGGTTAATAGGAAAAAGAAAGAGAAAGAGAGAAAAGCAGCTCTCTCCAGTGAGAGAGAGGGGACTTCTTTTTTTTTTTTTTGAGACGGAGTCTCGCTCTGCCGCCCAGGCTGGAGTGCAGTGGCCGGATCTCAGCTCACTGCAAGCTCCGCCTCCCGGGTTCACGCCATTCTCCTGCCTCAGCCTCCCGAGTAGGTGGGACTACAGGCGCCCGCCATGTCGCCCGGCTAGTTTTTTGTATTTTTTTAGTAGAGACGGGGTTTCACCGTGTTAGCCAGGATGGTCTCGATCTCCTGACCTCGTGATCCCCCTGTCTCGGCCTCCCAAAGTGCTGGGATTACAGGCGAGAGGGGACTTCTGAAAGGAAAAGGCCGCCGGCAGCGGATGCACCGCATTTTATAGTCAGGCTTGAGGAGGTGGTGTCTGATTTACACAGGGCTCACAGATTGGTTCAGTCAGGTATGATGTTTACATATCGTGGGGGTGGCAGGGTGGAGGGAAGGCTGACCTCTCCACTCTAATCTTATTATGCAAATGTACTTTCCCCTTGGCCAGGCCATCTTGTCTGCTCCTTACTGTGTCTGTGGCTGGCAGAGAAGGGAAGATGGAGTCGCCATTTTGAATATGATGGGCACAACTGCTTGCATCTGTGTCTGCAGCTCGATTTTTTTTTTTTTTTTTTTTACAGACTACTCTTTGTTAGAAAGGAAAATGATTTGGGGCTGCTTTTCAGTAAAAGGAAAACCTTTCTGAGGACTTCTATACCCTCACTATCTAAGTAATTTCTTCTTAACTCCTGTATCATTCCCCACTCTGGAGTGGTAACCCTAACTGCTCTTAGGGGTTGTTTGACAATGACTCCTTCTGGCTACTTCATGCTTAAAAGGGACGTTGTGTGGGGAACAGAAGCTAGGGCTCCTCCTGGGGTCGAGCTAAGGGTCCTTGGAAAAAAGGCATGTCCATGGGTGGTTCTGTCTGCGGCACCATTTAGAGTTTGATTACTGTCAGCCATTCTGATGGGCTGTAACACTGGTTTGCCTCTACCAGATGTTGAGATAGTTTCCACATTCCAGAGAAACCAGGCAGAGAGAAACAAACATGCCCCAAATTTTCTTCACAGGAATATACCTTATTCAATTATGAAAGGCCGTACATAGTTCACAGTAAGTTTTCTTGACTTATTTTAATGAGTGTTGTACCTTGGGAACCCAGATGAGGTCCCTGACATGAAGCAGCTACATTGTTTGGGGTAAATACCTAGGGTTCATTGTCTCACACCAAGAAAATTTAGGACACAGGCATACATGAGGAGTTTAGGAACAGAGGTTTAATAGGCAAAAGAAAGAGAAAGGAAAACAGCTTCTTCCTTAGTGAGAGAGAGGGGACTTCTGAGAGGAAAAGGCCCAAGACCTCGTCTTTGAAAAAGCAGTAGCTCATGCCTGTAATCCTAGTGCTTTGGGAGGTCGAGACAGGAACATCGCTTGAGCCCAGGAGTTGGAGACCAGCCTGGGTGACATAGGAAGAACCTGTTTCTACAAAACAAAAAAATTAGCCAGATGTGGTACACACCTGTATTGCCAGCCACTCGGAGGTTGAGGTGAGAGGGTGGCTGGAGCCCAGGAGTTCAAGGCTGCAGTGAGCTGTGATTGTGTCACTGTACTCCAGCTGGGGTGACAGAGACCCTGTCTCTTAAAAAAGATTAAAAAAAAAAAAAGTCAAGCACCTACCAGATGCCTAATTGTTTTGTTTGTTTGTTTGTTTTCTTTGAGACCGAATCTCGCCCTGTTGCCCAGGCTAGAGTCATTGGTGCAATCTTGGGATCAAGTGATTCTCCTGCCTCAGCCTCCTGAGGAGCTGCGACTACAGGCACCCGCCACCACACCCAGTAATTTTGTATTTTTAGTAGAGATGGGGTTTCACCATGTTGGCCAGGCTGGTCTCGATCTCCTGACCTCAGGTGATCCAGCTGCCTCGGCCTCCCAAAGTGCTGGATTACAGGTGTGAGCCAGTGTGTCCGGCCCTGATTTAGTTCCTTTCTCCAAGGCTGGCTTCTACCTCTTCCTCACACAGTGACACCATTCCCCCGACCAGACAAGCAAGTGCCTGCTTTCCCTTGGCTTCTTACAACTGGCCCTCTGGGCCATCTACCAAAAATTTTAAAAAGTTAGTAGAGCCTGGTGGCACTATTGTCCTAGCTACTTGGGAGACTGAATTGGGAGGATTGATGGAGCCTGGGAGGTAGAGTGCAGTGAGCGATGACTGTGCCACTGCACTCCAGCCTGGGTGACGGAGTGAGATCCTCTGTCAAACAGACAAAGAGACAGACAAAAAAGCACTTTGCAGAGGTGACTGAATGTTCTGGAACCCCTGGGCCATTGGAAGTGGTATCTGTTGCTCCATCCTCCAATTTACACCGCAGCCTCAGCTTGTGTCTCAGAGTGCCCCTCTCCCTCTGGTCTGTGCTCTCTCTCTTCCAGAGGCTGGGAAGGTTGTTCCAGGGCTGCAGCCTGGACCTCAGAGGTCACATGTTGCCGGTTTGCCATAGCTGACTACTCTCTAGCATGTGGGTCAGTGGCTGTCAAATAGGATTTCTTTTGCGTTGCCATACAACGTCCTCCTTCCAGTGCAGGCGTGTCAAGGTCCTTAACCTGCCCCAACTTCAGGTCAAGTTATTGCAGGTTCTGGGAAGACTCAGATTCCTAGCTCCATGGCCTGAGCCCAAGGGATGCTCCATTTTATGCCTGTCACCTATGCCCTGTGGCCCATGTCATGTGATCCCAGGGCTGCAGGGGTTCGGGGGAAGAGAATCCAGCTGTGACCCTGCCTTCTGGGGCCCAGCAGCTGGGACAGCAGTGGTGCAGCCTCAGCCCCCGCACAGCCTTCCGGGGTCTGGGCTTCTTCCCTTTCACGCCCTCCTAGTTGCCCTAGTGACTGTGTGACCCCTCTCCCCCCTCCACCGCCTGCTGCCACGGCCGGCCGTATAAATAGAGGCGAGGAGCAGCTGGACTCTCTTGGCAGTCACCATGAGGGCGCTGGTCCTGCTCGGCTGCCTCCTGGCCTCGCTCCTGCTCTCAGGACAAGCAGGTAGGGCCCCTCCCAGCATGACCCAGCCCAGACTGCGCCCCCACACTTCCTCCAAGGTTTTCTGTCTACCATGGATGGGGTACAGGGTCGGGGCTGATGGCAAACCCTGCCTGTTGGCTGCTATCTTCTTACCCTTCTCTTTTCCCCAGGCCTGGGGCCTTGGAGAAAGAGTTGGGTGCTGGAGAGAAGGAGCGCAGTTGTGGGGCTCTCAGGGAGGCCAGAGGAAGTGGGAACAGCAAACAGAACTGAGCTGTGAACCGGGTCAGAGAGGAGTCTGGCCAGTAGATGTGGGAAAGACGGCCCTGAAAGGCAAGACAGGGGAGCCCCTGAGATGGACGAAATAGCACAGTCTGGGAGCTGGAGGTCGTTGAGGTGACGCTCCCACCTAGTGGGAGATAAGGCGGAGGCCCTACTCCAGCAAGAGACCTGGGTTTGTGTGATTGAGGACAGAGGGGGATACACTGGGCAAAGGTGGGGACCGTTTTGGGAGCAGTGAGATAGAATTGGAGTTGGTTTGGGATAAGATCGGAAATAGAGCTGGCGGTTGGGCTGGAAAGAGAATTGGATGCAATTCAGAAGAGGAACGGGGCCCGTTCTGGAGTGGAGCCTCTGCTCAGGGTGGGGGCTTCCGTCAGAAAAGGGGCTTGTCTCTGCGTGCTGACGCTTCCCTTTGGCGTCTCAGCACTTCGGGTAGCAGAGGTGGCTTGGGTTGCACCATGGGGGTTTATCTATAGGCTGTGGAGGAGATGCCAGATTGTTTTGCCACCTCTCTTGTTCCTAAGGTTCCTGAGGCCAGGTTCCCCTGGGGAATGCTTTTAGGGAGGTGCTCTGGGGATCCCCCTAGGATCCAGACTTCCCACCATGTCTTTTCATGACTCGGCAGTCTTCCCCCAGCAGGGCTCTGAGCCTAGGTTCGTACCTGGGACTGGAGAGGCCCAGGGTCCAGCCTTTCAGGTCTTTGAGGTTGAATAGGGGGTTGCAGGGGCACAGGCCCAGTAAGGAGAGCAGGCAGTGAGTGGGAACAAAAGCTGTGTCTTGGGGATTCAAGATGTAAGGTGGGGGGCTCTGGCCGCTGCAAGTGCTGCTGGGCCCTGCCCTTGTCTGTCCTTGAGTTAATTTGGGCTTTGCAGGGCTGCAGCGGCTGAGTGCTGAGTATTCCAGGCGGCTGTCAGGCGGCTAAGTATGGAAACAGCCACGTAATTGGATCCGGAGCCCCAAGCCGCTGCCACCCTCTGCCTTCGTGGCCCCTCCTCTGCTGCAGCCCAGCCCCAGCTGCTGGGCTTCTACACACTGGGCCCCAGGAATTTTTGGCCTTTTAGGGACATCCTTTATCTTTCCTCCCACCGAGGGAACTGGCCATCTGGAATGTTCTGCAGGCCTTGCTGGGGGCTCTTGCCGTGGGGAAAGGAGGCAGGCAGGTGCTTGTGCAAAGGTCTCTTCTCTCTGCTGTCTCTCCTTCCTGGGGCCCACAGCGTGCGTCTGCCCCGCCCCAACCTCCTGCGTAAAGCTTCCCTTTGTCCCTGCTCCTGCTCAGTATTGGGCTATGGGTTTCATCCACAGTGGTGGATTTTATCAGGACTCTGCCCCTCTGTGGACTGTGTACCCCAGAAGAGGCTTCCTCCTGTATCCACCAGCAGGTTCTAACCCACAAGGTGGCTTCCTCACACCCCCATCATGACAGCCTTTCCTGGTGGGCGATTCCCCCTCTAGAATTGGGCCACCCCGGTAAATACCACTCCACCCAAAGGTCACATCTTGGCTCCTGACCTCTTTCCGTCATCTCTCTGCTGTGTGCTAACTTCCCTCGCTATTTTGCTCCTCGGCCGGGTGGCGGCAGATATTCTCGCTCACCACTTCCACCTGCTTCTTAGGCCGGGGACCTCGCAGAGCTTCTCCTCTGGCTTTTCGCCCTTGTTGCTCCTGTGCTGCTCTGGACTGGGGTGGTGGGCTCTGCAGCCCTCCTTCTTGCTTCCCTGTGAGGAGACAAGCGCCCCTCCGTCACCGACCACCCATCGCCCATGCCCATGCCAGGACAGGGAAGGAGCAGCCAGGTGGGGCATTCCTGGCTCCACCTCCCGATGTGCTGCACTCAGGCCCTTGTACCCACGGGGCCCTCCTCTTTGGGAGTCCTGGTTTGGGGCTATTCCTCCCTAAAGCAGTGGGAAAGGCCCCTAGCAATGATTTGATCAGTCTCCCCACCGTCCAGGGGAGGGAAGGAACCCAGAGGAACAGGAAGACTTTTCCGAGGCCAGACAGCGAGTCAGGGACAGGCACACCCGGTCCAGGGCCCTCTCCTTTCCTCAGCCTGTCTCTCTGTGACAGACCCTGCCTGTACTCCCAAGCCCCTCTCTCCCTGTAGGGTGAGTGTGAAAGGAGGAGAAAGGGTGCAGTGGATAAGACCATCCTGGGGGAGCTTCCCTCGTTTGCAGGGTGAAGAGCTATACTTTTGGTTTCCCTGGAGAGTGGGATCTGCCGAGAAAGCATTTCTTTGGGTTTAAGCCATTGGTGTTTATTGCTAAAGGCAGAATTTGGGACTTCTTTGCTTCCTGTTGTCCTTCCTGTTGCTTGATACAGAGATTGGGGATCTGGGGATTCCTGTCCATCCCTCATCCTTCCTCCAGCTCCAGCCATAGTTTCAGACTTGCCCATCTGCCCTGGCCCCACTCGGCCACCCCAGTGGCGAAGGGCTGGTGCATGCTGGGGCTGCCCCTCTGTGAGTGCCCACGGCTCAGCGCCCGCCATGTGAGACAAGGGTGCACAGTGACGATCAGGAAGCCGTTTCCCCACCCCTTTCTCTCCCACCCCTCGCTGGTTATTTCTGGAAAGAGGCCAGCACTCCAGTTTCCTCAACAGGGCAGCCCAGATGCTAGGATCCGCCGTGGGAGGGCTGCTGAGAAAATGCAGCAAGCTCAGGGGTCTTGGGCAGAGAACAGACCCCAGAAGCCTTTTCCCCACAGCTGGTTCCCTGACTCCTCATTTGGTGCTGCTGGGCAAGCCTGTAGGGGACATCTGGTCCCACAGTGAGCCTGGAATGCACTAGACTGGGCCGTGGTAATGAACACATCCCTCAAAAAAGTGACACCTTGGTCGGACACAGTGGCTCACACCTGTAATCCCAGCGCTTTGGGAAGCCAAGATGGGAGCATCACTTGAAGCTAAGAATTTGAGACCAGTCTAGACAACATAGTGACACCCTGTCTCTAAAATAAAACACAAAAAATTAGCTGGGTGTAGGGGTGCACACCTGTGGTCCCAGCTACGGGAGAGGCTGAGATGGGAGGATCACATGAACTCAGGAGGTCAAGGCTACAGTGAGTTGTGATTGCACCACTGCACTCAAGCCTGGGCGACAAAGCGAGACCTTGTCTCAAGAAAAAAAAAAAAAAAAAGTGGCACCTGGCATGGTGGCCTGTGGAACTGCTGTTTAGGAACTGCTGGTTTTGTCCCACATCCGGGTATTACGGTGAAGGTCAAACAGTGAATTCATGGCAGGCCAGAGCTGGAATTCAGTCCTTTCCACTCCTTGGCCTGTGCTTTTACCCACTTATCCCCCAGAGGGAGGTCCAGATGAGGCCGGTAGCATCCAGCTGGCTGTTTGGTGCCTACTTGGGTATGGTGGGCTGGGGATAGTCAGCCTATGGACACAGGAGGAGGACAGCTGCTTCCGTTCTCTGACCTGACCTGCAGGGCTAAGGACAGGGCTAGGCCCTGTACATCCTAACTGGAACAAGGCGGCTGGCGGAGTGGGGAGCCGGGAGGGCCATGGCTGTGGGATGGAGCGCCTGGGCTTAGCTCTGTCTCCTGGGCATATGCCCTGCTCCAAACCCAAATCCAGGCCTCATGGCAGCGCAACCCCTTCCCTATAAACATCACTCGTGTGTGCAACCCTCTCATTCAAACACTTCACCAGGCTTCATCATTCGTGAGCCCATCCCGCGTTTACTGCGTCCCTGTTGTCTTTAAGATATAGTGCTACGGGAATTGAGACAGGCATTTTATGTTCAATGTTTATAGTCCAGTAGGGGAGAGGAGGTGTCTTCTGCCTTGCACGTAGCTGAATCTGGTCACATGGGATACACATCAATGTCATTGGGGAGGCATGAGAAAAGCAAGGTGGGTTGAAGGCAGGGAGGAGACCATCTTGAGCTGAGTGGATCAGATCAGAAAAGGTTTTCCGGATGAGGGAATATTTGAGCTGGGCCTTGAGGAAAGCAGGATTCAGAACAGAAAGATGGCAGGAAGGGAATTCTGAGATGAGGGAACAAGAGGAGCAAACTCAGGTGCCAGAGCAACTGGGCTCTGGTGAGACCCAGGAAAGGGGAACGTTGTTCTGTCTTGCATGAAGGTGGGCAGATGGAAGTGGGGTGGTGTGACGTGTTTGGAAGGCAAGGTTGGGGCTGAAGTGTGAAGGGCCTTGTTAGGCCAAGCAGGGCTTTGCTTGGTGGGTAGTGGGTCACCACCAAGGGCTCAGGGAAGATCTATCTGGCAGTTGTCTGTAGGAAGAGTAGGGCGAGGGGAGACTGATTAGTCAGCCACACCAGAGAGGTAGGTGAGGGAGTGTGGACCCGGGCGAGGGGTTGGGAGTGGAGAGAAGGGGTGGACCCAGTTGATAGCTGGTGTAGAATCCCTGGCCTTCCCAGCTTGGGAGCCAGGCCCAGGGAGGGGGCCCTTATAGGTTCTGTCGAGGTCGCTGGGAGAATGATCTTTCCAGAAAAATAGACTGGGAACATGAGAGAGAGGAATAGATTTTAAGAGTTCAGTTTGGGCCTGGGTGAAGTGGCTCACACCTGTAATCCCAGAACTTTGGGAGGCAGAGGCGGGAGGATACCTGAGCCCAGGGGTTTTAGACCAGCTTGGACAACATAGAAAATTTAAAAAAACAAAAAAATAGAAAAAATGAACTGGGCATGGTGGCAGGTGCCTGTAGTCCCAGCTACTTGGGAGGTTGAGGCAGGAGGATTGCTTGAGCTCGGTAGGCTGAGACTGTAGTGAGCTGTGATTGCACCATTGTACTCCAACCTGGGCAACAGAGTGAGACCCTCCCTCAAAAAAAAAAAAAAAAAGTTCAGGGCTGGATGCGGTGGCTTATACCTGTAATCCCAGCACTTTGGGAGGCTGAGGAGGGCAGACCATGAGGTCAGGAGTTTGAGACCAGCCTGACTAATAGGATGAGACCCCATCTCTACTAAAAATACAAAAAAATTAGCCACGCATAGTGGCATGAGCCTGTAATCCCAGCTACTCGGGAGGCTGACGCAGAAGAATCGCTTGAACCTGGGAGGCAGAGGTTGCTGCGAACTGAGATCACACCACTGCACTCCAGCCTGGGTGACAGAGCAAGACTCTGTCTCAAAAAAAAAAAAAAAAGTTCAGTTTGGGTCATTATGAAGATTGGCTACTCGTGGGGCATCTGGATGGAGGTGGCAGGGGCTAGAAAGGCAGGACTGCAGCTCAGGAGGGATGTCAGGTCAGGGCATTTAGGAGTGAGATTCATTTACATAAAGATGAGAGGGAGGCTCTGAGGTCACCCAGGGAGCTCTACCAGGAAGAGACAAAGATTCAAGGACCGATCCTTGATGAACACTGAGTTTGAGGAGTAGGAAGAGAAAGACGATAAATGAATTTATCAGAAAGATAGGTAGATAGGAAGGGACCCAAGAAGAGACAGTGACCTGCAAGTCCAGGTCTTCTAGAAGAAGGCGGGTGGCCAGCAGGATTAAATATCACAGAGATGCTGAGGGAGAGGAGCTGTCGCTTCTGACAACCAGCAGGTCACTGGCCGATGAGGAGGGTTTGAGGGTATTTAGTGAGGATGAGGAGGCAACATCTTTAGACATAGAAACTTTTAAAAATTAAGTTTGGGAGAAATAAAGTCCAGCAACAGTAACTTAAAAGCAGATGGGTTTACAGAGGAAGAGAAAATTTTTTTCTTTCCCTTTTTATTTATTTTTGTGAGACAGGGACTCACTCTGTTGCGCAGGCTGGAGTGCAGCGGTTGATCAAGGCTCACTGCAGTCTCCACCTCCTGGGCTCAAGCAATCCTCCCACCTCAGCCTCTCGAGTAGCTAGGACTACCCTATGTCCGACTAATTTTGTTTTTTATGGGAGAGGCAGGATTCACTGTGTTGCTCAGGATGGTCTCAGATCCCTGGGCTTAAGTGATCCACCTGCCTTGGTTTCCCGTGGGTGTGAACCAGTGCACCTGGCTGAGAAAAGTTTTTTCTTTTTTTTTTAACTTTTATTTATTTGTTTTGAGATGGAGTTTTGCTCTTGTTGCCCAGGCTGGAGTGCAGTGGCACGATCTTGGCTCACCGCAACCTCCGCCTCCCAGGTTCAAGTGATTCTTCAGCCTCAGCCTCCTGAGTAGCTGGGATTACAGGCATGTACCACCAAGCCTGGCTAATTTTGTATTTTTAGTAGAGATGGGGTTTCTCCATGTTGGTCAGGCTGGTCTCGATCTCCTGACCTCATGATCCGCTCACCTCTGCCTCCCGAGTGCTGGGATTACAGGCGTGAGCCACTGCGCCCGGCCCGTTTAGCATTTTTTTTTTTTTTTTAAGAAGGAGTCTCGCTCTGTCACCCAGGCTGGAGTGCAGTGGCGCGATCTTGGCTCACTGCAAGCTCTGCCTCCTGGGTTCACACCATTCTCCTGCCTCAGCCTCCCAAGTAGCTGGTACTACAGGTGCCTGCCACCATGCCCGGCTAATTTTTTCTTTTGTATTTTTAGTGGAGATGGTGTTTCACCATGTCAGCCAGGATGGTCTTGATCTCCTGACCTCGTGATCCGCCGATATCGACCTCCCAAAGTGCTGAGATTACAGGCATGAGCCACCACACCTAGCTGGGTTAGCTTTTTTAAGTGGAAATTGACGCAGTGGACATGTGGCCTGAGTTACCCAGATGATGACCGTAGTCCTCTCTCTCTTTTTTATTTTTATAAGTGAGATAAGGTCTCACTTAGTCTCCCAGGCTGGAGTGCAGTAGTGCAATCATAGCTCACTGCAGCCTCAACTTCCTGGGTTCAAGTGATCTTCCCATTTCAGCCTTCAGAGTAGCTGGGACTACAGGGACGTGTCACCAAGCCCAGCTAGTTTTACTTTTTGTAGATACATTGTCTCACTATGTCACTATGTTGCTCAGACTGGTCTCAAACGCCTGGGCTCAAGTGATTCTCCTGCCTTGGCCTCCCAAAGTGCTGGGGCTACAGGTGTGAGCCACTGCACGCAGCTGACTTTGGTTTTCATTCTTCCTTGTGGACTGGGGATGGGAGTCCAGCTTCAGGTCCCCTTCATGATGTGTTTTTGGCTGTGAGGCCTGTGCCTTCTCGTGGTGCATTGGTGGGACTCACTTTGGCTCAAGGTGGTGGGCTGGCTTCTGTTCTCTGCCGAGTTTGCTCTGGGAGTCCTGGCTCCTCAGGGACCTCACCCCTGACTTCACCTGTCTTCTTAGAGCTAAAAGTTGATCTTCAGACTCTGCCTTCACCCTATTTGGCTCCTCCATTCCCTCCTGGGTCTCCCTTCCCTACCCACACTGGGCCCCTACTCCGACCCCTGTCCCTGCTACCAAGACCCTGGTCAGGGGAGGAGCTGCAGCTCATTGCAATGGAGACCAGTGACTCGCAGCACAGACGGGCACTTTGCTCAAGTCTGTCTGTGTTTCAGAGCGTTCAGAAGATTTTAGCTCAAGGAAGATGTCTCTAAGACTGAATTTCCCATTTGGCAGGCAAGGTCTTACCCAAAGTTCCTAAATCTCAGCACAGAGGTGGTAAGTAGTTCACCGGTTCTGAGTGCAGAGGGGCTGAGCTACATAGCAGGCATTTCTCTTCCAGGTCCTGAATGGGTGAAATAATGAATGAATGAACTGGAGTCCTGATGAGCACGGCTGCGAAGTAGGATCTGCCCAGTGCTCGAGAGGTCCCAGTCCCCTGTGCTCATCCCCGGCTGGGTATCCTCAGCAGGACGTGGCCAGGGTGGGTGCAGTTTAGCAAATGGGATGGATTTAACTGCATTTCTGGAAACTGATCTGTTTCCTCGATGGTGGCAGCCTGTGCTGTCATCCTTCTCTAAGATCAGAGAAGTCCTGTTCCACCTGATATCAGCCTCCCTCATCCCTCTGCAACCCTGAAGGTGGTTTTACTTGGAGTCAAGGTCCCAGCTGCCTCCCTACTTTGGGGACATGCCTGTTGCCTGTCACTTCCTCATCGTCCCTCACAGAGGGACTCCTGGAGCAGCCAATGTAATTTATTACATTTAATTAATAGGCTAGGCACAGTGGCTCACACCTGTAATCCTGGCACTTTGGGAGGCTAAGGCAGCAGGATTGCTTGAGCCCAGAAGTTCCAGACCAGCTTGGGCAACACAGTGAGATCTTGTCTCTACAAAAAAATTTTAAAAATAACTGGATGTACTGGGTATACCTGTGGTCTCAGCTACTCGGGAGGCTAAGGTGGAAGGATGGCTTGAGCCTGGGAGGTTGAGGTTGCAGTGAGCCAAGATTGTACCACTGTACTTTAGCCTGGGCAACAGAGCAAGACCCCATATTTAAAAAAAGAGAGAGAGAGCACAGAATGAGTGCAGGCTGTGGCCAACTCTGGCAGGAGAGGATAGGTTGGGCGCCAAGTCCTGAAGAAGTGAGAGATGCTTCCTAAAGGTTGTCCCCCTTTAGGTTAGAAAAGCAGGATGGACTCGGGTTAGGGATGAGGGCACAAAAGGATCAAATAGAAGCATGAGGGTATGGCACGATCTCAGACTCAGATGCCTCAGGGACTGCAGGGAGCAGAGAGAGTGGGGCATTTGATGAGAGCAGGGAGAGGTAGAAGGCAGCTGTGAGTCCCTCCCTGCGAGGCCCAGCTCTCAGCCCCCTGTCAGCCCTGTGAGGTCCTGGCCAGCTGCACTGTGCAGGCGGGAACGAGTTGTGTCTCTGCCTTCAGGAGCTGACCTTCTATTTGGGGAGATGACACACACTGAAAAAAAAATGTAACTAACACCCCCAGCCGGCAGCCTCTGCTCACTCTGGTTGAAGTTCAGAAGATGGTTGGGAAGGTTGGCTGTGCAGAGGGACAGGGTTTCAGCCCAACTTCCAGGGAGGGGACGATCGCTGGACGGTCAGCTTGGGGAGGGTGGAAGCTGTGCCTTTGTTTAATTTGCCCGTGTTTCATCACTAACAGTGTAGCACGACGCTTGGCTCATTCAAGGCAGTCAACAATGTCTAATGAATGACAGATGATTTGTGCAGGCAGAGACATCTGAAGATGGTGACAAAAGCCAGGAGGTGAGGAAGCTCAGAGCACCGCACTGTCAGGGACAGGATGACACTAACTCTGGCTAGAATGTGGGGCTCATGTTCAGGGGAGATTAGGCCACCGTCATGAGTTGGGGCCAGTTGGGAAGAGCCTTGAATGCTGAGCCAAGTGGTTCTTTCTCTCAGCTCTCTGAAGATTCTAGCCTGTTTTCTTCCAGATAGCCCCTCCCTGTTCCCCTCTCTCTCAGATATTTTTGGATGCCTCTAGAACAGGGACTGTACTCTGAGCTCAAACAGGTGCAGGCAAAGTCTGGCCTGGAGTTCTGGGCCTGTAGGAAGTGGCTTGTGCTAGAAGCTCAGGGGAGAGTCCCCGGGTTTGGGAGCCCCCGCCGCCCCCCACCACTGGATTGCTGCCAAAACTGCAGCCCCCGGTCCTCCTTCAGGTAGTCATTTGGCTAGGACCTAGGCCAGCTCAGTTTTCCCCCATAGAATTTCCTCTAGGCTGGGCATGGTGGCTCTTGCCTGCAATCACAGCACTTTGGGAGGTTGAAGCGGGTAGATCGCTTGACCCCAGGAGTTCGAGAGTAGCTTGGGCAACATGGAGAAACCCCATATCTACAAAAAATACAACAGTTAGCCAGGCGTAATGGCATATGCGTGTGGTCCCAGCTCCTTGGGAGGCTGGAGCAGGTGGCTCTCTTGCGCCCCGGAGGTCATGGCTGTGGTAAACTGTGATTGTGCCACCGCACTCCAGTCTGGGTGTCAGAGCAAAACTCTGTAGCAAAAAAAAAAAAAAAAAAAAAAAATTCCCCTAGATGACAATAGTTAAAGCCTTGACCAAGCCATTCCTTTGGAAGCCATGCCTCTGATGGGCATCCAGTTTACACAGCATTTAGGGCCTGATGTGACCGCCTGTGCCTGTGTCCACCAGAGAGCCTATAGCCGATTTGTTGGTTACTTAGTGTCAAGTCGTAGATGATTACTTGTCTTTCTTGACCTTACCCAAGGAGATCAAGAGATCAGGAGTGCTCTCTAGGACTTGGGAAGAATCTGGAAAAGAACTGGAGAAGTGTCAAGTACTCGCCTTGTCCTGGGGAGACCACCCTGGCCTCGGGCTCCGAAGACACCAGCCCACCTCCTTTCCTGCCTTTGTTTCCTTTCTGAATTGGGAGTTAAGCCGGTGGGTACCCCACCAAGTCCCTCCTCACCTGGGGCTGCCCACACAGAGGCAGAGCAGCTGGCCTGGGGTGAGGCACAGTGGGAGCACCGGAACCTGGGGGCAGAGCAAATGCTGGTTTTATCACAAATCAGCTGCCAAGTCCCTGACTATCTCTGGGTCTGTTTCTTCACCCATAAAGTGGGGATAATGATCCTTGCCCTATATAGGCTGTTTCGTGACTATAATAAGAAAACGATTATCAGATGCTTAAAATATTTTTTGATACCAGATACTTTTTGAGGTTAAAAGGACTATGACAAGAATGGCAGGTTATCACTCTTGTGAGTGTGCGGCAACTTGATATTTGCCTCCAGTTTCCTGAAATATCATGAAACTTGACCAACCAGGGGAATCCATCAACACGCCGCCCCTGCTCAGGACTGTTAATATCCTTGGGATTCTCTGTCCTCAAAGAGCTTACAGACTAGGAGGGGAGACAGCCCCTGCTCATGACATGAATAGAGAACCATATAAGGTAGACGTAATCTGCAGCTAAAAATAAGCAGGCTGAGGGTGCAGAGAAAGGGGGAGCGGTTGTCGGGGAATGCTTCCTGGAAGGGGAGCTCGAGCTGGGTTTCAGAGCATGTGGGCCCCAGGATGGTGACGACAGGGTCTGGGGCCATTGGAATGGTGAAAACGATTGGCTCAGTGTTAAATGGTGTTGGGAAGATTTCACAGCACCAGGCTTAGCTGTTGGTTCCTATGTGATCTTCCTGGGACTACGGTAACAAATTGCCACAAACTCAATGGCTTAAAACCACAGCAATTTTTTTTTTTTTTGAGGCAGGGTCTTACTCTGTTGCCCAGCGTGGAGTACAGTGGTGCGATCTCTGCTCTCTGCCATCTCTGCCTCCCAGGCTCAAGTGATCCTCCCACCACAGCCTCCCAAGTAGCTGAGACTATAGGCATGCACCACCACGCTAGCTAATTTTTGTATTTTTTGCAGAGACAGGGCTCTCATCATGTTGCCTGGGCTGGTCTTGAACTTCTGGGCTCAAGTGATCCTACCTCGGCCTCCCAGAGTTCTGGGATTACAGGTGTGAGCCACTGTGCCTGGCCGAAACCACAGAAATTTATTCTCTCACAATTCTGAAGCCCAAATGTCTGAAATCAAGGTGTTGGCAGGGCCACATTCCCTTTGAATGGTCTGAGGGGGATCCTTCCTTGCCTCTTCCAGCATCCAGTGGTGGCCAGCAATTCCTGGCATTCTTTGAGTGGCAGCTTCATCACTGCACTCTCTGCCTCTGTCATCATGTGGCCTTCTCCCCTGTCTGTGTGTCTCTGTGTCCTCTCCTCATCACCTAAGGACATTGAAGACATTGGGTTTAGGGCCCACCTAATCCAGTATGATCTCATCTTAACCAATTACATTTGCAAAGACCCTATTTCCATAGGAGGTCACATTCTTCCTGGTTGTGATAGCTCACACCTGTAATCCCAGCACTTTGGGAGGCCAAGGTGGGGACGGATCACGAGGTCAGGAGTTCAAGACCAGCCTGACCAACATGGTGAAACCCTGTCCCTACTAAAGATACAAAAATAAATAAATAAATAACCAGGCATGGTGGTGCCTGCCTGTAATCCCATCCACTTGCGGGGCTGAGGCAGGAGAATCACTTGAACCCAGGAGGCGGAGGTTGCAGTGAGCCGAGATTGCACCACCACACACCAGCCTGGGTGACAGAGTGAGACTCTGTCTCAAAAAAAAGAAAAGAAAAAATCACATTCTGAGGTTCTAGGTGGATATGAATTTTAGGGAGACACTAATTTGGGGGAGCTTTCTCCTAGGGTACAGTCTTCCACTGGGTAGAGGGAGTACCTGTTTCCTTGGTCCTCTTTGTTCCACAGCCCATGTGTTGCCCCCCTGGCTGATCTGGAGCTCTGCAGACACATCCAGGCAAGTGTGTTGAATGAACGGATGGACAGCTGGCTCGGGCAGAGATTCTCAGGAGGCAGCCCAGCCTAGCAGTGGTGCTAGGTAGGAGGGTGGCTGCCCAGGTGGGGAGAATTGACCAGAATTGCCCAGCTCCTAGGGGGTGTGCCTCTGACACAGGGTGAGGTAGATAGGGGAAAGGGATGGAGGTCTGGGTCCTGGCTGCCTGTGTGATGAAAAGAGTAAGGGACCAAGAAGCCAAAAGCCCAGGACCAGCTTGCTCTGTGACCTGAGGCCCAGCTCTTCTTCTGCACGAGGCCCCAGCATGCAGACCCCTCAAAGTCTTGGCCCTGGGCGCAGCAGCCAAGCAGGAGATGGTGCAGGATGCGAAAGCACTTCCTCATCTGCAGAAGCTCCTCAGAGGAAGAACTTGTGAGTGAAATTTATTTTAGATTCAGGGGGTACATGGGCAGGTTTTTTACATGGATGTAGTGCGTGATGCTGAGGTTTGGGCTTTTGTTGATCTTATCAGCCAAATAGTGAACATAGTACCCAATAGGTAGTTTGTCAACCCTTGTCCTCTTTCTCACTCTCCTGTCTAGTAGTTCCCAGTGTCTGTTGCACCCCTCTTTATGTCCATGTGTCCAATGTTTAGCTCTCACTTATAAGTGAGAATATGCAGTCTTTGGTTTTTTGTTTCTGCCTTAATTTGCTTGGGATAATGGCCTCCAGCTGCATCCATGTTTCTGCAAACAACATGATATATATATATATATTTTTTGAGACAGAGTCTTGCTCTGTCACCCAGGCTGGAGTGCGGTGGCGCCATCTTAGCTCACTGCAAGCTCCGCCTCCTGGGTTCACGCCATTCTCCTGCCTCATCCTCCCGAGTAGCTGGGGCTACAGGTACCCGCCACCATGCCTTTCTAATTTTTTTGTATTTTTAGTAGAGTCGGGGTTTCACCATGTTAGCCAGGATGGTCTCGATCTCCTGACCTCGTGATCCACCCACCTCAGCCTCCCAAAGTCCTGGAATTACTATTGTGAGCCACTGCACCTGGCCATGATTATTTTTTTTAATGGCTGTGTGGTATTCCATGGTGTAGACGTACCACATCTTCTTGATTCAGTCCACTGTTGATGGGCACCTGGGTTGATTCTGTGTCTTCGCTGTTGTGAGTAATGCTGCAGTGAACATGTGAGCGTGTGTGTGGAACCTTCTTGAGTGTTGCTGAGAAGTTCACTTTCTTATGACTTCTCCCTCTCTAGAAGGCGGGGTCCCCCACTAGAAGGCTGTGTCTTCTCACTGTGGGTGGCAGGGGTCCCAAACCCAGAGGCTGGGGTGTTTGAACAGCCATTGAAGCTGGTGGCTGTGGCTCGGTCCAGTTCTGGAGGGGAACAGGAGTAAGGAGACTAGTCCCCACCTCTACCCAGCCCCAGGGTCTTCAGACCTTTCTTTTTTTTCTTTTTCTTTCTTTCTTTCTTTATTTTTTTTGAGACAGAGTCTCGCTCTGTCACCCAGGCTGGAGTACAGTGGTGTGATCTCGGCTCACTGCAAGCTCCACCTCCCGGGTTCATGCCGTTCTCCTGCCTCAGCCTCCCGAATAGCTAGGATTACAGGCACCCGCCACCACACCCGGCTAATTTTTTTGTATTTTTAGTGGAGATGGGGTTTCACTGTGTTAGCCAGGATGATCTTGATCTCCTTACCTCATGATCCGCCCACCTTGGCCTCCAAAAGTGCTGGGATTATAGGCATGAGCCACTGCGCCCGGCTTTTTTTTTTTTTTTTTTTTTTTTTTTAGACAGAGTCTCGCTCTGTTGCCCAGGCTGGAGTACAGTGGTGTGATCTCAGCTCACTGCAACCTCCACCTCCTGGGATCGAGCAGTTCTCTGCCTCAGTCTCCCGGGTAACTGGGATTATAGGCGCATGCCACCATATCCAGCTAATTTTTATATTTTTAGTAGAAATAGGGTTTCACCATCTTGGCCAGGCTGGTCTTGAACTCCTGACCTTGTGATCCACCTGCCTCAGCCTTCCAAAGTGCTGGGGTTACAAGTGTGAGTCACCGTTCCTGGCCTTCAGCCCTTTTCAGAAGTGGCCACCAATGATCAGGAGGCCTGGTGCCAGGAAGCCCAGACTGCCCTCGTTAGACCAGCATCCCAGGCCCTCCTTAGACCAGTATCCCAGGCCCTCCTTAGACCAGCATCCCAGGCTCTCCTTAGACCAGCATCCCAGGCTCTCCTTTGACTATGTCCCACTATCCTAACCACAGCCACTGTCCCCACACACCTGGCTGGGCTCCTGCAGTGTCCCACCCCAAATGACTTCACTTCGTCGTGGGCTCCTCCACTAAGCCCTTTGGGTTCACATTCCTGCTCAGGAGCTGCCCTGAAGTTAGTTCCATCTTTCTGCCTGCTTACCTTTCCCTCCAATAAGATCTTAAGGTCTTTAAGAGGAGGCCCTGCAACTCAGCAGTTCAGTTCGTGTGGCTGTCACATGTTGAAAGGTGTGGAAAGCAGCTCCTCTGGTGCCTTTTAATAATGAGAAGCAGGCCTGGAGAGGTTAGATGACATGGCCTGAGGACACAGCCTGTTCCTAGGCAAGCACTTCTCTGGTTCTGAATCTGGGTCCTCTCCTGTCTCTTGGAACCCAAGTGGGGTTGAGGGAAGGTCTTCCATTTTGCCAACACCACCATTGATCCATCCATTCATACATCCTTCCATCCCCCCATCTGTCCACCCATCCATCATCTACCCATCATCCATCTACTCATCTACTCACCCATTCATCCCATCCACTCATCCATTCATCCACCCATCATCCATTCACTCATCCACCCACCCACACATCCATCCTTCCATCCATTAGTCTACTCATCCATCCATCTCTCCATTCATCTATCCATCCACCCATTCTTCTTTCCACCCATCTGTCCATCCATCCGTCTACCTATCCATCCATCCATCCATCCATCCATTCATCCATTCATCCACCCACCCTTCCATCCATCCACCCATCCATCCGTCCATCCCCCCATCTATCCATGCATCCACTCATCCATCCATCATCCATCCACCTACCCATCCATCCACCCATCCATTCATCCATCCATCCACCCACCCACCCATCCACCCATATCGGGGGAAACCCCACCCCCGATATTCAACGTGGGTTCTTTTCTATTTCCCTAATCATCAGCTGGTCTGATAAATAAAGGGAAAGAGTACAAAAGAAAGAAATTTTAAAGCTGGTCAAGCCTGTAATCCCAGCACTTTGGGAGGCCGAGACGGGCGGATCACGAGGTCAGGAGATCGAGACCATCCTGGCTAACACGGTGAAACCTCGTCTCTACTAAAAGAATACAAAAAAACTAGCCGGGCGAGGTAGCGGGCGCCTGTAGTCCCAGCTACTCGGGAGGCTGAGGCAGGAGAATGGCGTAAACCCGGGAGGCGGAGCTTGCAGTGAGCTGAGATCCGGCCACTGCACTCCAGCCTGGGTGGCAGAGCGAGACTCCGTCTCAAAAAAAAAAAAGAAAAAGCTGGGTGTCCCGGGGAGACATCACATGTCGACAGTTTCCGTGATGCTCCCTGAGCTATAAAACCAGCAAGTTTTTGTTAGCGATTTTCAAAAGGGGAGGAGTGTATGAATAGGGTGTGGGTCACAGAGATCACATGCTTCACAAGGTAATAAAATATCACAAAGCAAATGGAGGCAGGGCGAGATCACAGGACCACAGGATGGGGCAAAATTAAAATTGCTAATGAAGTTTCAGGCACACTTTGTCATTGATGACATCAGGAGACAGGGTTTGAGAGCAGACAACCTGTTTGATCAAAATTTATTAGGCGGTAATTTCCTTGTCCTAAGAAGCCTGGGAGCGCTACAGGAGACCAAGGCTTATTTCATCCCTTTGCTTTCAACCATGAAAGACAGCCGCCCCCAAAGGGGCCATTTCAGGGGCCTAACCTCAGGGGCCTTTCTCTTTCTCAGGGATGTTCCTTGCTGAGAAAAAGAATTCAGCGATATTTCTTCTATTTGCTTTTGAAAGAAGAGAAATATGGCTCTGTTCCAGCCGGCTCACTGGCAGTGAGAGTTTAAGGTTATCTTCCTTGTTCCCTGAACATTGCTATTATCCTGTTCTTTTTTCAAGGTGCCCAGATTTCATATGGTTCAAACACACATGCTCTACAAACAATTTATGCGGTTAACACAATCATCACAGGGTCCTGAGGCGACATACATCCTCTTCAGCTTATGAAGATGATGGGATTAAGAGATTAAAGTAAAGACAGGCATAGGAAATCACAAGGGTATTGATTGGGGAAGTGATAAACGTCCATGAAATCTTCACAATTTATGTTCTTCTGCCATGGCTTCAGCCGGTCCCTCCGTTTGGGGTACCTGACTTCCCACAACACACCCATCTATCCATCTGTCTGTCCATCCATTCATCTATCCACTCTTCCATTCATTCACCATCCATCCTTCCTTTTATCCATCCTTCCATTCATCAGTCCACCCATTTATCCATCCATCCATTTGTCCGTTCATCCGTCCATCCATCCATCATCCATCCATCCATCCATCAGTCCATTCTTCCATCTATTCATCCACCCATCCATCTATCTATTCATCCATCCACCCATCCATTCATCCTTCCATCCATTCATCCATCCTTCCATTCATCTTTCCATCCATCCATCCATCCTTCCATCCATCCTTCCATCCATCCATTCACCCATCCATCCACCCATCCATTTATCTATTATGCATCCATCCACCCACTCATCCATCCTTCCATTCATCTGTTCATCCATATTTCCTTTCATTCATCCTTCCATTCCTTCATTCACGTGTTAGCCCATCCATCATCCTTCCATTCACCCTTCCTTCCATCCATCCATCCATCCATCCACCCATTTATTCATCCATTCATGTATTTATCCATCCATCTGCCCATTCACCCATTCTTCTGCCCATCCATCTATCCTTCCATATATCTGTCCATCCATTCATCCATCCATCCACCCATCCATCCATCCATCCATCCATCCATCCATCCATATATCTGTCCATCCATCTCTCCCTCCATTCATCCATCCATCCATCCATCCATCCATCCATCCATACTTCCACCCACCCACCTACCCATTCATCCATCTATCTATCCTTCCATCCATCCTTCCATTCATCCAGCCACCCATCCATCCATTCATCCATCCACCCATCCATCCATTCATCTGTTTATCCATCCATCCTTCCATTCATCCATCCACCCATCCATCCATTCATCCATCCACCCATCCATCCATTCATCTGTTTATCCATCCATCCTTCCATTCATCCATCTACCCATCCATCCATTCATCTGTTCATCCATCCATCCTTCCATTCATTCATCCATCTAGCTGTCCATTCATCCATTCATCCATCCATCCAATGGCTGCCCTAGGTGCTGGGGCTACAAAATCCCTGACAGACAGGAAACTGAGTAAGTTATGTAGATTATTAGAAGGTGGTAGATGCAATGGAGAAAAACCAGGGATGGAAAATGGGGAAGACCGACTAGGAGACAATATTCAGTAATTCAGTAGGTGGCCAGGGAAGGCCTTATGGAGCTGGTGACATTGGAGCAGACTTAGAAGAGGAAGGAATGAGTCAGATGGTTGTCTGGGAAGCATGAACATTCTCAGCAGAAAGCAAAGCAAGCACAGGGGGCAGGAGGGGCCCTGAAGAGCAAATCCAGGTTGGTTGGACACAGTGGATGATGGGGAACATGGGAGAGATGGGGTCACAGGCGAAGCAGGGCTAGAGGGCGCGGGCCTCTGAGTCACCATAGGATGTTGGCCTCTTCTTTGCATGAGGTGGGAGCCATTGGAGGGAGTGTGTGGAGTTGGGGTCTCCTGTTGCTCTGCTGCTGTGTGGGAAACACACAGGGGATGGGGGACAGAAGCAGGCAGCTCAGGAAGGGGTGACATCAACAATCCAGGTGGGAGATGATAGTGGCTGGGCCAGAGAGCCAGCGGGGGCAGGGTGTTAAGAAATGGTTGGATTGAGGGTATATTTTGAAGGTCAATGACAGGTTTAATTAAGGTTTTGGAGAAAGAAAAGAATGAGACACATTATTATTATTATTATTATTATTATTATTATTATTACTTTGAGACAGGGTCTCACTTTGTCACCCAGGCTGGAGTGCAGTGGTACAATCAGGGCTCACTGAAGCCTCAACCTGCTGGGCTCAGGCGATCCTCCCACCTTAGGCTCCTGAGCAGCTGGCACTACGGGTGCACACCACCACACCCAGTTCATTTTTTGTATTTTTGGTAGAGGTGAGGTCTCCCTATGTTGCCCAGGCTGATCTTGAACTCCTGGCCTCAAGAGATCCTCTCACGTCAGCCTCACCGAGTGCTGGGATTACAGGGGTGAGTCACCACACCCGGCTCTTTATTATTTTTGAAAACAGGTTTACTGAGATATAATTCATACGTCATGTAATTTTCTCATTTAAAGCGTACAATTCAGTCGTTTTTAATATATTCACAGATACATGCAGCCATCAACACAGTCAATTTTAGAACATTTTTTATCACCTTGAAAGAAGCTCTGGGCCCTTTAGCACTCGCTCCCCAGTTCTCCTCCACCATCCATTCCTCCCTGCTCCCCCAGCAACCACCAGTCTGCTTTCTGTCTCTATGGATTTGCCTATTCTGGACTTTCATATAAATGGAATCACACAATATGTGGTCTTTTGTGTCCGGCTTCTTTCACTTACCACCATGTCTTCCAGTTTCAGCCATGTTGTAGCAGGTGGCAGGCTCCACTCCTTTCCATGGCTGGGAAATATTCCATTGTGTAGATCACTTCCATTGTGTAGATTGGGCTGTTTCCACTTTTCGGCTGTTGTGAATCACACTGCTCATAAATATCAGTGTACAGGTTTTTGTGTGGATATACATTTTGGGGACACTTTATTTCTTTTTTTTTTTTTGAGACAGGATCTTGCTCTGTTGCCCAGGTGAGAGTGCAGTGAGTGCAGTGGCGCAATCTCGGCTCACTGCAACCTCCGTCTCGTGGGCTCAAGCCATCCTCCCACCTCAGCCTCCTGAGTAGCTAGGACCACAGGTGTGAGCCATTACACTTATTTTTTTTAATTTTAAAAATTTTTTATAGAGATGAGGTTTCACCCTGTTGCCCAGGTTGGTCTCGAACTCCTGAGCTCAAGCAGTCCTCCCGTCTAGGCCTCCCAAAGCCCTGGGATTATAGGCATGAACCACCATGCCCGGACTCAGTTTATCTTAATATTAGAAATATCTTGTACATTCTAGTACTCTCCAGCTTTCAGAATTCCTCCCACTGTGTGACAGTACATAGGCAGTCCATCAGTAGGAGTGGAATGAAGGCCCCTCAAGCCTCAGGGGTGGGCAGGGTGGGTGTTTTTCTCTTCTGTTTTATTACTAATGAAACATGCCCAGAAATGTTTAAATACTTGCTTGAGGTCTCACTGCTGATTAGGGGAGAACACTTGGGCTCCTAATGCTGATTTTCCACTCCTCTCTCTCTCCCTCCTCCTCTCCTCTCCCTCCTCCAGAGGCCCGGGGTCCCAGGGCTGTTCCATCACTGTGCTCCTTGGGCAGCTCTGCCTGGCCACCAGAGTTCCATCCATGGTAGTTGCTGTGAGGGCCCCCGACCGCCAGCTGCTCCTCTCTCTGCATTCTCCTCCCAGGAATAGCATCTGGCGGAGAGCAGGGCCAGCTATGCCCCCACCCATGATGGGCCTGGAGCTGATGGGCATCAGCGTTTATTGGCCGCCTGGGGCCGTGGAAATGGATCATAGCTAGGAAGGGGGTCCCAGGGGTAGGACTGGTGCAGCCTCATACAGGCAGGTTCCTCCACGCTTTGTAACCTGTAGGTCTCTGGGAAGATGGGCTTAGACTGACTCCCATAATCAAGGTCCAAGGATGGTGGTTCTCTCTTGTGTGTGAGAATCTTCTAGGAACTTATTTAAGAGGCAGATTCCTTGCTGGATATGGTGGCTCATCTTTCTGTAATCTCAGACCTATGGGAGGCCCAGGTGGGAGGATCACTTGAGCCCATCCTGAATAACAGAGTAAGACCCTGTCTTTACAAAAAACATTTAGAAACATAGCCAGATATGATGGCATGCACCTGTAGTCCCACTACTCGGGAGGCTGAGGTGGGAGGATCATTTAAGCCTTGGAATTTGAGGCTGCAGTGAGCCATGATTGCACCACTGCACTCCAGCTTGAGTGACAGAGCAAGATTCTGTCTCTTAAAAAAAAAAAAAAAGGGTGTATTCCTGAGGCCCCCTGCCCACTGTGAGTTTGTTGCAGAGGCCTTAGAATAGGCCTTTTTTTTTTTGAGACAGAGTCTTGCTCTGTCATCCAGGCTGGAGTACAGTGGCACAGTCTCAGCTCACTGCAAGCTCCGCCTCCTAGGTTCACGCCATTCTCCTGCCTCAGCCTCACGAGTAGCTGGGATTACAGGTGCACAGCACCATGCCTGGCTAATTTTTTTGGTATTTTTAGTAGAGATGGGGTTTTACCATGTTGGCCAGGCTGGTCTTGAACTCCTGACCTCAAGTGATCTGCCCACCTCAGCCTCCCAAAGTGCTGAGATTACAGGCAGGAGCCACCGCACTCAGCCTAATTTTTTTATTTTAAGTAGAGACGGGGTTTCATCATGTTGGCCAGGCTGGTCTCAAACTCCAGACCTCAGGTGATCCATCTGCCTCAGCTTCCCAAAGTGCTGGGATTACAGGCGTGAGTCACCGCCTCCCACCAGGGATTGTACTTTTAACCAAGCTCCTCTGTGGTCCTTTTGCAAACAGCCCCCAAGCCATACCTTGAGAAGTGCTGGCAAGGAGCAAGGCTCATTACTGTCAGGTGCTCTCAGTGCAGCCAGCAGGTACTTATGGTGCGGGGATATCTGCCAAGCCCCAGCTGGACACCTGCAACCATCCTGGGGACAAGCCACAGGCACCAGCCTCCAGAAGCTGCTCATCTATGGAGGGACACAGGTTAAAAGAAAAAAAAAAAAAAGGGCAGGGCGCAGTGGCTCAAGCCTGTAATCTCAGCACTTTGGGAGGCCGAGGTGGGTGGATCACCTGAGGTCAGGAGTCCAAGACCAGCCTGGGCAACATGGCAAAACCCCGTCTCTACCAAAAATACAAATATTAGCCGAGCATGGTGGTGTACACCTGTAGTCCCAGCTACTCGGGAGGCTGAGGCAGGAGAATCACTTGAACCCAGGAGGTGGAGGTTGCAGTGAGCTGAGATCGCGCCATTGCACTCTATCCTGGGTTACAAGAGTGAGACCCTGTTTTTTTAAAAAGCCATCACATAGGGTGATGTCACGTAGGTGACAGGTGCTGCAGGGACGCAGAGCAGAGGAGGGGTTGGGAAGGCCTCCCAAGGGATGGGCCTCAAAGCTGAGATCTGAAATGTGAGCCGGGATTAGTGAGGGGCCAGGCCGGGGGGAAGGGGGTGACAGTGGGTTAGGCAGGTGGTGGTGTGGGCTGTTGGGAGATGGAATGCATCCCCCAAAAGGATGCGTTGAAGTCCTAACCCCAGAACCTCAGAATGTGACCTTATTTGGAAGTAGGGTGGTTGCAGATGTAGTTAGTTAAGATGAGGTCATGCTGGAGTGGGGCTGGCGGTAAATGCAATGTGAAGGTGTCCTTATGGGAAGAGAAAAGAGAAAAGACATACAGAGAAGGCCTTCTGTCGATGGAGGCAGAGGCTGGAGTGACGCAGCCGCAAGCCAAGAGTTGCTGGCAAACACCAGAAGCTAGAGAGGCAACGAAGGAGTCTCTCCTGTGGGTTTCAGAGGAGATGGCCCTCCTGGCACCTTGATTTGAGACTTCTGGCCTTCAGGACTGTGAGTGAACACATTTCCATTGTTTTACACCACTGAGTTTGTAGTGCTTTGTCACAGCAGCCCCATAGAACAAATACAAAACCACATTCAGGCGTCAGTGCAGGGATCTGGGCTTTTTTTGGCTAGGGCTGAGCAGGACCCTTTGGGCAGGCTGGCCCACTGAGCTCCTCAGACATGGGCTGGAGGTGGCCGCATGTGGCTCTCAGTGTTGACCAGGGAGGGTCAGCCCGGGGACAGCGAGTGTGGAATGTACACTTGCTCTAGCCCTGCCATGGCTTCAACCTTCCTGTCTTCGGGGAGTCCCGTGGGAACTAGGGAGTAGGCAGCCAGGCCTGCTGTGTGGCCATGAGGCTGCCGAGGGAAAAGAAAAGAATGGAATAAGCCAGGCACTGTGGCTGTAATTCCAGCATTTTGGGAGGCTGAGGCAGGCAGATGATGAGGTCAGGAGATCGAGACCATCCTGGCTAACATGGAAACCTGCCTCTACTGAAAATACAAAAAATTAGCTGGGCATGGTGGCTCGCACCTGTAGTCCCAGCTACTCGGGAGGCTGAGGCAGGAGAATCGCTTAAACCCAGGAGGTGGATGTTGCAGTGAGCCAAGATCGCACCACTGCACTCCAGCCTGAGCGACAGAGAGAGACTCTGTCTCAAAAAAAAACAAAAAAAAAGCTCTGCTCTGGGCACCAGCCTGACACTGTGGCCTCCCCGACACAGCCCTCAGAGACTCACCAAGGGGCTGTCCTTTGTAGAAACAATAGGGAACAGATGAGCAAGCCAGGGACCCCAGCTCCCAGGGGCAGGGCAGGATGTGGGCATCCAAAGCTTAGAAACGTCGGGGAGAAGGGCAAGTTGTATTTGTCTGGGCCCCCCATGGGAAGACTGCGGCTGCGGGGTCTAGAGGCCTTGTCTTTAGTCCTCGCGTTGTCCCAGTGCACTTGGTGACTTCTGCAAGCTCCTTTTGTCTCTCTGGGCATTGTTTCCTCATCTGTGAAAAGAAAGAATTGGGTTAAAGAGTTGGACTAGTTACTTTCTAAGTTTCTTTCTAGTTCTAGAGCCTTGAATGCAAAAATAACCATAAGGATAAATAAGATGAGACCTGGAGCTGTGAATGTCAGGACCCAGCGGTGGGGGCCCATCTCTCATGGATTCGGTGACACCCTCTGGGAAAGAAAGTGGAAAAATCTGGCCTTTTGATGTCTAGGCAGCAGTTTTTCCAGAAGGGTCTATGAGCTGGGGAACACGGGCAGGACATTTGTATATTCTTGCTGCCCAGCTCTGCCGGAGGCCTGGCCTTCCTCCTCAATCAACTCCGTGTAGACTTGGGAACCGCTAGCTTCTCTGGTCTCCCTGGCAGCTGTAGGAGAGACTGTGTGCCCCATTGTCTGGCACTCTGGGTGTGGCATTTCGTCTCACCTGCTCTGCTAATGGGGACAGAGCTGCTGGTGACAGAGGAGGGGGGCTCTGTGTGGTCCAGCGGGCCCGTTTGCGAGGCTCTTGAAAGCCGTGGAGACATCAGCTGTGATTTCACTTGTGCGGGAGGAGCAAAGTGCCACTGTACTGGAGGCCAGAACTGCTCCTGTCCCGTCTCTGCAGCTCAGCCGTGGCTGCGTTCTCCAGGCCTGAGTGGTTTCTGAAGGGCTGATTGTCTCACTCTCAGTGCTCCCTTACCATGAGGATGAGGAGGCTACACAGCACTGTTAATGGTCTCCCTCCGACTCTGTTGCCGTCTCAGAGAGCTTTGAAGGGCTCTTACCAGCCCTCTGCCTTCAGAAAGGGCCTCCCTCCCATTCTCAGAAAGACATGGCCCTTAGAATGGGTGTTTAAACTTCCTGAGTGCACATTTGCGTTGGGGTGAAGTGCGGGGTCACCTCACTTCAGTGACTGGGCAGAAGAGATGGGACGTGGTGGGGAGAGGGGAGGCCACATGTGGCCTCAGATGTTACTGGTGAATCAGGGCTGACTGAGGCTGGAGTCAGGGACTGCAGTGGTTAACTTTGGGATCAGCAGAACGAGTTCCTGGCCCCTCGGAGTGTTGACAGCTCCGCCTGCTCCGTTCCCAGACCAGCCAGAACTTCACCAAGAGGGCAGGGCTCACCCCCGAGGCACCCTGCAGCTCCTGGCCTAAGCTGCCTCTGGCTGCCAGCCAGGGAGGAGGAGTCGCAGGCAGAAGGACGGCTCTGGGTCCCCTGACTGAGCCCCCAGACCCGGAGGGCTAAAGGAACTGTGTGAAGGGCCAGCTGGCTCAGCTCTTGTCTGAAGGTGGCTCTGCTTTGGCCCACTCAGCGAATTTGGGATTTGGCCTGGTGTCTTTGCTCTTCTAGGAAAGAATGATGTTCAAAGCTGACATTTGTTGCAATGCTTTTGAGCACCACCTGATGTCTAAAACACTCTGACGGGGCTGGCAAAGCAGGTATTATTGTCTGCATTTTATGGGTGAATAAATGGAGGCTCGCTTGAGCCCAGAAGTTTGAGACCAACCTGGGCAACATAGTGAGACCTTGTCTTTACAAAAAATAAAACAATTAGCCAGGCGTGTTGGCGCGTGCCTCTAGTCCCAGCTACTCTGGAGGCTGAAGTATGACAAGCATGACAAGTAGGAAGGCTGCAGTGAGCCTTCATCGCACTGCTGCACTCCAGTCCGGGTGACAGAGCAAGACCCTGTCTCTAAGGGACAGGGTCTGTAAAAAAAGAAAAAGAGTAAGGGGCCGAACCCAGCTCTCCTGACTTCCAGGTGCGTTCAGAGAGACCAGCCACTATCCAGGAGGCCAGAGCCTCAGCCCCAGGAAGAAAGAAAAGACATAGCTGTGGGCCTGGCTCAGGCTAGGGAAGGTGTCACACCCACTTCCCAGGCTCTCACGTTTCTCAAGAAGATTCCCTCCAGCTTCCCTGGATTGGGGATGGGGTGGGCCTAGATTCCTTGACCCCTTCACCTGCCAAGCTGGAGATGGCTCTGACCTTCACCCAGGATAGCTGTTAGGCTGAGACCTGGGGGAGCCAGGCTCCCTTGGCTTCCAGTGAGTCTTTTCCTGTCTGGGGCCCAAAAGTTAGACCAGCACCTCCTCCCCACAGATACCAGGGAGATTCGATTTCTTCGGACTGGGAGGTAGGGGGAAGCCAGCCACCTGCCTCGGTCTGTCTCAGAACCCAGTCTGCATCCCTGTCTCCTTCCTTTCCCTTTCCTCCCCAGCTAGGCCCCTCTGAAGGGAGGCAGCAGGCCCAAGGCCTCCTGCAAGGATTTCTGTTCACTGCAGGCACAGCTGATCTCTGGAAAAATTGAGTGCTCTATAGAGCATCCCTGCTAGTAATTGACTCACACTGAGGGGTTGGGATATCATGTTTTGTTCTTTCTGAGGTATTTGTCTTTTAAAAGTGAATAGTGGCCAGGCATCGTGGCTCATGCCTATAATCCCAGCACTTTGGAAGGTTGAGACGGGTGGATCACTTGAGGTCCGGAGTTTGAGACCAGCCTGGCAAACATGGTGAAACCCCATCTCTACAAAAAATACAAAAATTAGCCGAGTGTGGTTGCATGCACTTGCAGTCCCAGCTACTCAGGAGGCTGAGGCAGGAGAATTGCTTGAATCTGGGAGGCGGAGGTTGCAGTAAGCCGAGATTGCACCACTGTACTACAGCCTGAGCGACAGAGATGCTGTCTCAAAAAATAAATAAACACATAAAATAAAAATAAAATAAAAGTGAATAGTCATTTATACTCATGACTCCTCCAGGCATCAGTGACAAGTATGTATATATATGATGGTTGTGGAATTTCTGGTAATTTCTTCCTACCTCCCAAACCAAGAATTTCCAGGCATTGGAGGTGGTGTGGGGAGTGAAGTTATTCTGTCAATTCTCAGGACTCTATGGACTAAAAACAATTGTGTTGAAGTCTTAATCCTTTTTTTTTTTTTGAGATAGGGTCTCCCTCTGTTGCCTAGGCTGGAGTGTAGTGGTGTGGTCAAAGCTCATTGCAACTTCAAACTCCCAGGCTCAAGGGCCCCATCAACCACAGCCTTGCCAGTAGCTGGGACCACAGGCACATGCCACCATGCCGAGCTAATTTTAAAATTTTTTGTAAAGATGAGGTCTTGCTTTGTTACCCAGGCTGATTTCAAACTCCTGGGCTCTAGGGATCCTCTCACCTCGGTCTCCCAAAGTGCTGGGATTACAGGCGTGAGCCACGGCTCTCCGAGCCACTGCTCCCAGCCTAAAACAATTCTTTTTAAAGAGTGGAAGAGGGTGGGCTAAGAAATCACTGCCCTAGGGTAGACTTAGACATTGGTTGGCCCACTGCTGGGAGTGCGTCCATAGAGAGCTGAGTTCTAGAAGTAGACTGCTGCCAACTACCTTAACTAGCCCCGTGGCCTTGGGACAAGCACTTATCAGGGTTTTAGGGTTTTGTTCGTGAGTGAAATCAAACCAGTTAGTCTACGAGAAGATCTCTCTGGACTCCCAAATCCCAAGGTTCTTTCCGATTGCTGCCTTGGTCATTGTGCCCTGTCATACTTTTGTCGTTGTATCCTATTCCCTGGATGACTCATTTTAAGGGCTAGAGTCCAGCCAGGGACAAGCTGTCCCAGTGGGATTAGCCTTGACTTTAGGAGCATGGCCAGGAAGCCAAAGAAACCTTCCAAGAATGGCTGCCTCAGACCCTGTACTCTGGTCACCCATGTTGGGAGAAGAGGGAAAGGCTGAGAGAATGGCAGAAGATGACCTCAGGGGTCCTGGGAGGATGCAGACAAGCCTTCCTCCAGCCAGAATTTCTCTTCTCGGGTCCTTATGGGTGACGGCCTTCAGCAAAGTTGTCCTAAGACTTCATCTAAGAAGTGGAAGAGGCTGGGTGCGGTGGCTAATGCCTATAATCCGAGCACTTTGGGAGGCCGAGGTGGGTGGATCACCTGAGGTCAAGAGTTCGAGACCAGCCTGGCCAACATGGTGAAACCGCGTCTCTGCTAAAAATACAAAAATTAGCTGGGAGTGATGGTGGGCATCTGTAATCCCAGCTACTCGGGAGGCTGAGGCAGGAGAATCGCTTGAACCCAGGAGGCAGGGGTTGCAGTGAGGCTAGATCGCACCACTGCACTCCACCCTGAGCGACAGAGTGAGACTTTGTCTCAAAAAAAAAAAAAAAGGTGGAAGAGCAAGAGGTCCTGAGCAGTGAATGTTTACCCAGTAGGATAAAGTCAAGGAAAGACAGGACACCAGAAGAGGCTGCTGGCCCACGTTTGCCCGGTCCACGAGTGTTCAGAGACAAGATCTAGAACAAGGAAGGGGGCAGGCTGCCTGCTCTGTGGTGTGAATTTTGTTTTCTGAATCGCTCCCTGCTACAATGAGATACAGCCAATGAGAGCCAAAGCGTGGGGCAGAGGGCGGATGGGGGCAAGACATGGGGCTCATGTATATGCCATAGCTGGTGCTCCTCCCTCTCTGGGACAGATGAACCAGGCAGAGATCTGGAGAGTGATTCCTGCCCCCCCCCCCGCCCCACCTCCGTGGGGATTTTATTACTAATGACTCATTTGCATAACTGTGTATGAGTAATGGCCAGAGGTATTTTACTTACGCGTGACTTTGAACTTGCTAGCTCTAGTTCAAATGGATGAGAAGTCATGTGGAAGAATAACTTTGGCAGGTACTTGTTAGAAACATGTGCTAAGGAGACTTGGATGGGCTGGAATAGAATCAACATTCGATTCCACGAAGGCACTGAATACATTCAACACCCAGAGGTGGGCTCAAAACAGGTCCTGACCTCTATTCTCTCCATCTCTAGTTTCAACTTCAAGACAGAGCTTCCTGGCCCTTTATACTAAGGATATCTAGTGCAGAGGGTCTGAAATGCTGGTGTTCTGTAGAATCCCCTTGTGAAACACACAGATACACGTTGACCCAGCCTCAGAAGCTGGGTATCTGGGCTTCAACAGCTCAGCAGGTCATGGTCACTCCCAGGGAGCTTTGCTCCGTCTCTTGGCCTGAGTTCCAGCCCTTCCCCGGAATGACTTGTGAGGCAAACGACCTGACTTCCGTGTGTCTGTTTCCTCATTTCAAGAGAGGTTAACAACCCTTGCTTTTTCTGCCTCAGAGGGCTGCTAGGAGCATCAGAGAAGAATAAGCACAGGAAACTACCTTGGAAAGATGGAGTCCTACGTGAGGGAAGGAGATGACCCAGCTCAGAGCCTGGCATGTTTGGACTGGCAAAGTGAAAATATGCTGTAGGGGTGGCTCACACCTGTAATCCCAGCACTTTGTAAGGCTGAGGTGGGAGGATCGCTTGAAGCCAGGAGTTCGAGACCAGCCTGGGCAACATAGTGAGACCTCATCTCTACAAAAATGAAAAAAATCAGCTAGATGTGGTGGCACACGCCTGGAGTTCCAGCTATTTGGGGGGCGGAGGTGGGACGATCCCTTGAGCCCAGGAGGTGGAGGCTGCAGTGGACTCTCATTGTGCCACTGAACTCCAGCCTGGGCGACAGCAAGACCTGTCAAAAAAAAAAGGGAAAAAAAAAAAAAAAGATGCTGTAAGCCGGATGTCTTGGGATGTTGGAGAAAATAATGGATAGGAGGCTCGAGACAGATAATAATATTTTGAGGGAAGAAGCAAGGAGAGTAAAGGAGCAGGACTTGCCAGTCTCCCTCCAGTATTTCCCTGTAGACACTGGGGCACACAAATTCAACGAGAGCAGGAAGTACAAAGTGGGTGGCTGTCTCTGCTGTTTGATCTTTCCTCACCCCATGAGTCACTTTTATGGAACCCTAGCACTTCATGGTGAAGTTCACCTCGTGGTGAACTCCGTGAGGGCAGAAAGAACTCCAGACTAAGGGTCATAGACTTGG
Organism: Trachypithecus francoisi; assembly: GCF_009764315.1. Taxonomy (NCBI): domain Eukaryota; kingdom Metazoa; phylum Chordata; class Mammalia; order Primates; family Cercopithecidae; genus Trachypithecus; species Trachypithecus francoisi. Next base: position 110,893,976 of record NW_022681460.1, read on the forward strand.
GCTCTGTCCCACCCCTGCCCCAATCTTGGGCGAGTCTCTGAAGGTCTCTGGCCAGAGCTTCCTCCTTTACAGTTGGACTCACGAGGGCCCTTGGCAACTCCACAGTCCTCTGAGTTCATGTAAGAGTGCTTTGGAGTGAGACAGGGCTGAAGCAACAAAATCAGGGCGTTTGGTTGGTGGTGGAGAGAGGAAAGAGGGACTGAGCCTGGGGCTCCGTGAGGCTGTAGGGCTGGTGGGAGCTGCTGGAAAGCTGGCCCCCCGAGAAAGGCTGGTGGCAGAGGGGCTGGTGGGAGAAGCAGGATTGGTGTGTGTCGTGCTTGGCCTGGGTGTGACTGGGGCTGGGGCCTTCCCATGGTCTCTGGGCAGAGTTGGGGCCTGCTATTCCTGTGCCCTGACGTCAGTCCTGGGCCTGGCCTCGCCGGAGCCAGGGCGGCTACCCTGGCAGCAGCACATACAGTGCGGCACTTCATGTCCCGGGATAGACCAAGACTCATCTTACTGGGGATTCACCTCTCCAGGGTGTCCTGGGTCCTCTGTGGCCTCCCTGCTCCAGGGCCAATAGGGTGCTTCGGCAAGAAGCGAGGGAGGCAGGAAAGACACCAGCCTTGATTTCCCAGGATTGAAGTGAGATGTCCTGGGATGGAAATGAGTGTAATCAGAGGCTCCCACACCTCTGTGTGCGCCTTCAAGAGGAGAACCAGGTCCAGTGGCACGGCTGCTTCCTGGGGACCGAGCTCTGGGGCCTAATGGCACAGCTTGTTTCATTGAGAGACTTTCTGCTGGAGCAGTTATTTTTAGCCTGGGAAGAAAGGTCACAGTGTAAGAAGCCATTATCCTCAGTCCTTTTTACTCCAAATTGTTTAGCTGAAGTTCAGGGGAAGCTCGGCCCTAAGTTGTGAAAACCAGGGAAGAGCTTGAATATAAATGTGCATACACGCATGCACATGCCTCGCTTCCTGCCCAGGGCCCAGGAGTGGAAACACACAGCAGTGTGAAGGTCATGGTCACGGTGAACCCCCAAAGTCTGGAGTCTTCATCCCCCTTGGGACTGTGTGTCCCTCTCACCTTTACCAGGGAAAAGGGCTTTTGAGACTGTCAGAAATGTTATAGGACATCAGACCTAGAGTTCATTCAGCTCAGTATCATTATCACCACTATCATCCTCCTCATCATCATCATGATCATCACCATCGTCATCGTCATCATCATCATCATCACTATCATCATCATCACCATCATCGTCACAACCTTCAACATCAGCATGGTCATTACCATCATCATCATCATCACCATCATCGCCATCACGATCCTCATCATCATCATCACCACCATCATCACGATCCTCATCATCATCATCACCACCATCATCACGATCCTCTTCGTCAGCACAGTCATCACTATCATTGAAGGGCAACAGGAGCCCATGGAAAGGGCTGGATTCCCAGAGGAGAAGCCTTAACCACTGCTGTTCCAAAGGCAAACGCCAGGCCCTAGGAGACCCACCCCAATGTGGGAGCCCACAATGGGGATCCTCAGTGGGGTGGGCCTGCGAGTGGGGAGGTCCTGGAAACTGAAGCCTGGCGGTCAAGATTATTTGATTTGGTAGTTGCAGTGGTTTGCAACTTTGTGTGTTATCTAAGAACTTTTTTTAAAATTTAATCTTGATGCTGGTGCTATACCCTGGATTATTTAAATCAAAACTGTAAAGAAAGGGAAGTATGGGACAAAGAAGCAGGTGATTTCAACATGCAGCCAATGCTGAGAATCGCTGGCTGAGGGGTAGTTTGTGAGGTGGTGTAGCCTAGCACTTCTCAGACTATAATGTGCACAGGACTCACCTGGCCATTTTGTTAAAATGCAGATTCTGATTCAGTGGGTCTGGGCTGGAGCTTAAAAGTCTGCATCTCTAACAGGCTCCCAGGGGATACTGTGGCTCTGAAGTCATATGGCCCAAGCCAGTTATTAGCTGTGTGACATTCAACAAGGGCCTCAGTGTCTCTGGTTCCAGTCTTCTCATCTGTAAAAATAGGGATATGAGACTGGGTGTGGTGGCTCACGCCTGTAATCCCAGCACTTTGAGAGGCTGAGGTGGGTGGATCCCTTGAGGTCAGGAGTTCAAGACCAGCCTGGCCAACATAGTGAAACCCCGTCTCTACTAAAAATACAAAAATTAACCTGGCATGCGCCTGTAATCCCAGCAACTCGGGAGGCTGAGGCAGGAGAATCGCTTGAACCTGGGAGGTGGAGGTTACAGTGAACCGAGATCGTGTCACTGCACTCCAGCCTGGGTGACAGAGTGAGACCTTGTCTCAAAAAAAAAAAAAAAAAAAAAGGAATGTGAGTAATACTCATTTTACCAAAACAAGTAAGATTGAGAAAATTCAGTATGATGAAGATACTGTTTTATATATAAAGTGCTTAAGCATTGCCCGGCAGGGTGTATCTCAGATATGTACATACAGATGTATGTCATATACATTATATGTATCCTGCTGCTCAGAGGACAGTCATTCTCCTCTGATTAAACCAAGTTCCCACCATAGATTTTTCTGCAGGGGTGGAAGGCGGAGAGATAGAGATGTAGGTGAAGGAGTCAGGACTTATAGGTATGTAGGTGGTGATAAAAGATTAAAATGAGCAACGCTCAGCTCCCTGTCCTGTCCCCCACAAAGAGACCAGGAATTCTTATCAGTACCCAAATCTAACTGCGGACCTCTTCCAGCACTTTCTGTGGGTCAGGCAGGGTCCCAGGCCCTGGGAACACAGAATTAAATTGGATTCCTGCAAATCAGGAGCCAGGACCAGTACGGAGCATGAGCCTGGAGAGAAGGCACGTGCAGGCAGGAGCAGAGGTACCGGCAGGAAGGGCTCCCCTGTGCCCCGCTAAGCACAGCATGGCATGGAAGCCTGGACAGGCACTGGGCAGTTCTGGGTTCTGGTCACCCATTAGCTATCTAGTAGTGACGTATCTGGGGCAGGGCAAAGATCTCTGGACTTTTACTAATTCATCTCTAAAATCTTTCTGACAGTCATAAAGCAAGTTAAATGGCCGTGCATATGAAAGTGCTGGGGGAAAAGTTGTATATTTCAATCCACGGGGCTCCTCTGTAATATAAGGCACCAAGCTTCACATCTTTCTGAGTTTGACAGCAGGCTGGCTGTCTATGGGAACGAATGAGAAAATATTTGCTTCTGATCCCTGGAGACCGCCCCAGATTTTGGGTTCAAGGGTGGGCACCCTAAGGTAGAAGGGGTACCCCAAGAAGTGAGTTTTCTTTGTGGGAAGGAGAGATGGGAGTAGCAAGTGGTGGCCTGAGAGGGGGGGTTGTCTGCATACAGCAGATAGGTGGGGTGTTCTTCCTCAGGGAGGGGCCTTGAGAGTCAAGGGAGAACAGAGACCACCTCAGCTGCCCCAAGGCATGAGCCTGTGGTCCCCTCATCTCCATGAATCTGCAATGTCCCCCATAAACAGACCTTAGCCTGGGGACAGGGGGCAGAGGGGTGGCCTAATGGGCCCCATTTTCTTTTTTTTTTTTTTTGAGATGGAGTCTTGCTATGTTGCCCAGTCTGGAGTGTAGTGGCATGATCTCGGCTCACTGCAACCTCCACCTCCCGGGTTCAAGTGATTCTCCAGCCTCAGCCTCCCGAGTAGCTGGGATAACAGGTGTGTGTCACCACACCTGGTTACTTTTTTTGTATTTTTAGTAGAGATGGGGTTTCACCATGTTGGCCAGGCTGGTCTCAAACTCCCAATCTCAGGTGATCTGCCTATCTTGACCTCCCAAAGTGCTGGGATTACAGGCATGAGCCACCACACTTGGCCTTTTCTGACCCCATTTTCCAAACATATTAAACTTGATCCTTGACAGAGGTCTCTGGCACAGACAAGGCCCTTACTCTTCTCTCTTCCTGGGCCCTCCACTGTCTGGGTTAAGCTGCAGTCCCGTACAAGGGGATCCCCTTGGAAGGGGTTGGCCAGAGCCTTTGGGAAGCCAGGCCCGGCCTGTTTTGGATATCTCCTCCTCAGGCCATGTGCCCTCTAATCTAAGGTAGGGAGGCCAGCAAATGCCTGCCCTTCCTGGGACAGGGTTAGATGTGTGACTTAATAAGGTTGAGAGCCACAAGTAATCCCCTAAGCACTGTGCCGTGTAACCTAAGATTATCTGGCCTGCAGACACCTGTTTTCACTCCTTCGCTGAGAGCAGTATTAAAAGCCTGCTGGTTAATGATGGTAGGAACTGCCACGAGGTGGGATGCACAAGCATGTGTCCCATCTTGGAAGCATCTCCAAGGTTGAGCCCAGCTGCACATGCCCGTGAGCAAGGTTGAGGAAGGACTGGAAGGGCTCATCCAAGTTTCCCTCCCTATACAGTCATCAGGACCAAGCTGGGAAGCTTGAAGGTCAGGGCCAGGGTCGTGGGGGGTTCTCGGGTTAGCACAGCTGCTCACTTCTTAGTGATGGACAGCGGGTCTGTCCTTTAACTCCCTGATCCACAGTTTCCACATCTTGGGAGGGAGACAGGATAACACGTATTCTGCTCTCTACGTACGAGGTAGTCCTGAAGACCTAGGTTGATAGGCGTAACACTGCACACCAGGCCAACACCACATCCCGGAAGACGGGAGCTGGGTTGATGTAGACTCTTGTGAGAAACAGAGCCAGTGCCAGCCCTGTGAAACTGACCAATCATGTTCTAATCATTTAGAACTGCAAGTCTCCGCGTCGGGAGGCACAGAAGATGTTGGCAATTTGTTGGAGAATCATTTCTCTGCTGGAGACACAAGTCTAGAGGAGAAAGAAAGGGCGCTTTATGCAGACACAGCCCCTCAAGACAAGAAACTGCTCCTTCACTGCCCAGATGGCAGGGAGGCCAAGAGCCCCGAGAAGACCCCCGTGTCTGCCCCCGGCCCGGGCTCCGATCCTGAAGCCAGCCTTTCCAATGCCTCAGCTACAGAGTCACCTCCACCTGGGGAAAAGGACAACAGGGACTCTGCGGGGCCTGGGGAGGAAAAGAATGGCCCACCAGTGGCAAGCGTCCTCCCTCCAGGAGGGGCCGAGGGGCCTGTGGAAGAGGAGTGGCCGGAGCCCAGTTCTGGAGAGGGAGTAGGAGAGGAGGAGACTGGGCTTGGGCTCCCCACGGAGGGAGCTGCCAGTGGAGAGGCAGAACAGGCGGGGGGCCATGAACTCCCTGAGGAAGTCCAGGAGGTCCCAGGGGACAGCCCGGTGCAGGGAGCAGTGGCAGGGACAGCAGAGCCGGAGGCAGAGGGGGCCTCTCCTCGCTCAGAGGGTGATGGGTTCCACTCACCGAACACAGAGGCCGAGGGCAGCCCTGGGCCTGGCCAGGAGCCTACAGTGCCAGAGGGAGCCCCTGACATCGCGACTGTTGTGGGAGAGTCGGAGCCGGATATTGACACAGAAGCCAGTGAGGGCACCGAGGACCAGGGGGAGCCTGGCCCAGCTGCAGAGGCCAGTGCAGAACCTGGGGGCGCCCAGAGCACCAAGGCAGGGGACACTGAGGAGAACCAGGCCCCAGAGATGACCGAGGAGGACGCAGATGAGGCCTCCTCTGAAGAGGAAAGTGGCGATGGAGGTGAAAGCGAGGAAGAAGGAGGAGTTCCCTCCGAAGAGGAGTCCGAAGAGGACAGCGGCGATGGGGCTAGTTCAGAAGAAGCAGAGGGCACCTCCGAAGAGGCCACACAGGCCCAGGAGGCCGAGGAGCCCCAGGAAGCCAGGGAACCCCAGGAAGGCAGGGATCTCCAGGAAGCCAAGGAGCCCCAGGAAGGTGGAGCACCACAGGAAAGCGGGGAGCCCCAGGAAGGCGGGGAGCTTCAGGAAGCCACAGGAACCACAAGCCACCGGGACAGAGGGGCCCAGCCTGGCTCAGAGGAATTGAATACGGAGTCCGTGGGCAGTGAGACCCTGGACATGAAGGCAGAGGAGCCCGAGGAGGGACATCAGGGGAGGGAGAGTCCCATCATTGCTGCCCAGGGTAGGAATTAATTCCCTAACAGCAACCCCATCCCTTGGGCAGCTGCATTCTCCCTGAAAGTCTTGTGTGTAGGGGACAGGCAGGGACAGAAGAAGGTGGCAGAGGGTGGCAGGCCCTTTTCAGGGTCCCGGCCCAGGGAGGTGCCTTCAGGCTCTGCATTGGCTGCTGGCCTCCAGTTTGAAAGGGGCAGTGAGAGGGGTCAGAGGGGCCCCCAGAACCTCCCCTTAGGGTCCCTGATGCGCCGTAGCCCATGCCATTGCCTCATCCTACAGGAGCAGGGAGTCAATGGCGTGATCGGTGCCCTGTGATCGGCGGGTGGAGGGACGTGCAGGGAGTGGATGGGGGTGGGTCGGGAACTTCCCTGATGATTCCCTTAGTGGGCTAGGACTGGGGCCTCCCCTTGAAGACTTGGCTGTAGGAAGCATTGCAGAACCAGGACCGAGGGGTCAGGATCATGAGATGAGAACTCAGGCTGTGACCACCATTGTCTCTCGAATGCCCACCTAAAGCCGCCAAGGCTGCCCTCAAAGGGCTGGGGGCCAGGAGCAGAGGGGGAAGGGCAGGGCCGAAGCTCTCGGGCAGTGTGAGAATTACAGCCGATACGAGGGTGGGTCAGGCACCTTCATGGCTGCATCTGCTTAGTACATGGACTTAGACCAGGAGTGGGGCTTTCAGGGTAGAGGTCAAGGTCAAGTCTTCACTCTCCAAGGTGGCTTCCCCACAGGCTTTGTTGCAGAATTAATTTACATCCTTTTTTCTTTTTTTTTTTTTTTTTTGACAGGGTCTTGCTCTGTCACTCAGGCTGGGGTGCAGTCATGCAATCATAGCTCACTGCAGCTTCTAACTCCTGGGCTCAAGTGCTCAAGCGATCCTCCCACCTCAGCCTCCTGAGTAGCTGGAACTACAGGCATGCACTGTCACGCTTGGCTATTTTTTTTTTTTGAGACAGAGTCTCGCTCTATCACCCAGGCTGTAGTGCAGTGGCGTGATCTCAACTCACTGCAAGCTCCGCCTCCCAGGTTCACGCCATTCTCCTGCCTCAGCCTCCTGAGTAGCTGACCATGCCCAGCTAATATTTTTTTGTATTTTTAGTAGAGACGGGGTTTCACTGTATTAGCCAGGATGGTTTTGATCTGACCTCATGATCCGCCCGCCTTGGCCTCCCAAAGTGCTGGGATTACAGGCGTGAGCCACCACTCCTAGTCAATTTATATACTATCTACATACTATTTATATACTACCTGTCAGGAATTGTACTCCATAAGGGCGGGTGTGTGCTGTGGTCAGTCAGCTCCCTATTCTGGGTCTGGGGTTGGGGCTGCCTGGGACTGGTTTAAAGAGTCACTGTCATGAGATGCTGCAGGAGGCACATGGACTCTTTTTTGGTTCTCACCCCTAGTGAAGCTGGCCTCCTTCTGCCCCATAAGGCCCAAGTCCACCCCTCTTCTACTCGCCTAAAATCCTCTGTGCAGGCAGCCTGGGAAGAAGCGGCTGTGATATCATAGGCTCAGGAACGGCAGCCTCCCTCTCCCCAGGAGCCTGCAGCAGGCACCCACATCACTTGCTCTCTGGGTGAGAAGCAACAATTGATCCCCTCAACACACACACACACACACACACAGACACAGACACAGATCCACAGACACACGGACACACAGATACACAGATACAGACAACAGAGGGACACAGACAGAAATATACACACATACAGAGATACAGACACACAGAGGCACACACATAGATACAGAGACTCACACAGAGACAGACACAGATACAGACAACAGAGAGACACAGACAGAAATATACACACATACAGAGATACAGACAGAGGCACACACATAGATACAGAGACTCACAGAGTCAGACACATACACAGACACACACAGATACACAGATACAACAGAGAGACACACACACAAATATACACACAGATACAGAGATACAGACACACAGAAACACAGAGAGACACACACACATACATACACGCAGAGATTCACACAGATACAGAGATACAGAAACATACAGACACACAGAAACAGACACATATGCAACACAGACATGCATAGGCATACGCAGACACAGAGACACACAGACACAGAGATATACACAGAGACACACAGACACACAGACACCGAGACAGACACAACACACACACAGACACACACACACCCTGCAGTGGCCCTCCCAGCCGTCCTTCCCACACGGCCAGTGTGATCCTGAGGAAACGCTCATGTGACCGCGGCGGCTGCCTGCCTAGAGCCCCTCACTGGCTCCCATTGCGCTTGGGATGAGACCCAAAGCCCTGTGGAAGGTCCTGCCCGGTCAGCCCTGAGAACCTCAGCAGCTCCCCAGCACTTAGGCCTCCCTGACTGCAGCCGGACTCCCCTTCTCCTGCTTCTTGCTAAACAAGGCTCGTCTGGGGCTTTCGCAGAACGCTTCTCTCCACCCTTCACCTAACTCCCTCCCCCAGCAGAGACCTGGGGAGGCTTTCTCTGACCCTGCTGCTGAGACCACTGGTGCAGGCACACTCCTGAGCCCCACTTCGCTTTCAGAATGTTTCCTTCTGTGGCCACCTCATCATCTGTAATTATTACATTTTATTATTTTTTTTTTATTATTTTTGAGACAGGGTCTCCTTCTTTTGCCCAGGCTGGAGTGCAAGCCAAAAGGCATTCTCCAACACACCCCCAAAGCCTCCAGAGATGTGTGATGTTTTAATTTTTTGAGACAGGGTCTTGTTCTGTGACCTAGGCTGGAGTGCCGTGGGGTGATCATGGCTCACTGCAGCCTTGACCTCCTGAGTTGAGAGAATCCTCCTGTCTCAGCTTCTTGAGCTGAGACTATGGGTGTGCACCACTGCTTGGAAAATTTTTTTCGATAGAGATGGGGTCTTGCTATGTTGCCTAGGCTGGTCTCAAACTTTTGGGCTCAAGTGATCCTTCCATCTCGGCCTCCTAAAGTGCTGGGATTACAGGTGTAAGCCACTGCACTCGGCCCCAACATTACTTTAAAGACTATCATCTCTGACTCCACTGGACTAAGAGCAACTGCCTAAGGGCAGGAGTTGTGCCTGTTTTGGGCACCACCGTATTCCCAGCATGATGCTCAGTGCCTGGCGTGGCGAAGGTGTTCAATGCATATTTGTTGAATGTATGAAAGAAATAGATAAGAAGGTTTCTGCAGGTTGAGATGTGGATCAGCTCCCCGAATGTGAATACATTGCACATGGAGCTTCATAGAGTTTGGATGATCAAATTCCTTCCTAAAGGCAGAACTCAGTCCAGTGTAACTTGGCAAAACCCCGCTGAGCCCCTGCTCGAGGTCCAGCCTTCGTCTGCCTTGCCGGGGCGCAGAGTTCAGCTGGCTGTTCGCTTTGCCCTCACCTGGCTGCCTGCTTCTCTCCACAGAAGAGACGGAGGATGCAAATGAAGAAGCCCCACTGAGAGACCGCTCCCACATCGAGAAGACCCTCATGCTGAATGAGGACAAGCCATCTGATGACTACTCTGGTAACCAGGGGAGGGAGATGTGCCCAGGGCTGGGAGAGCCCAGCCCGCCAGGGCCCAGGCAGACCCCTGGAGGCTCCTGAGAGCCAGGGCACGCTGGGGCTGTATCTTGGAGGCCAGAGGGGACGTTGGGGAAGAGGAGAGCCCTGAAGGTGGGAGGCTTCGTGGAGGAGGCTCAGTGAGCAGGGTCCAAGCCTTGGGGTTCCAGGTGGGCACAGAGGAGGAAGGGCCGTCCAAGCAGACAGCCCAGTGTGGGCAAATCCAGTGTGGCCCCATGCTGTGCGGGGAGGATGCTTAACACACACCCATCTCCTTCGCTGTGATTATTAGTTTATAAAGCCGTTTCGGTGTGGTATTTCTTTTTATCTTTGAAACCGAAGGATTGCAGCATGGCTTGTCTCCTCTTAATCAATGAACTACCTAACTGGAGCTCAGGCTAGCAGCGATTTGCTCCTGGCACACAGCTAGAGGGTGGCGGATCGAGGGATAGAGTCTCGCTAGCCTGACTCACCACCCCATGGGCCTTCCTATTGGTGCCTCCCCGCTACTGTGGGCTCCCAGCAGGGAGCTTCCTCTTAGAAAGAGGCCACCTGGGTTATCTGACCCACCCCCGGGAGTGTCTGGAAGTCTAGTGACAGGCCAAGGCCAGGGCCAGGGTGCCATTGTACAGGACTGCTGGGTGCTGGGCCTCCTTGCCTTCTAAGCCTCAGGGAGCACACACAGAGGTGGGCGACAGAGATGGAATTCTCATCCACCAAAGAAAGGGCTTGCAGTGAGGCTGCAGACCGAGACAAGGTTTCAGACACCTATTGAGGTGAGGAAGGAGGAGAGAGGTTTTAAAAAAAACATCGGCATAGTGGCTTATGTCTGTAATTCCAGCACTTTGGGAGGCTGAGGTGGGTGGATCGCTTGAGCCCAGGAGTTAAAGCCTACAGTCATCTATGACTGCACCACTGCACTCCAGCCTGGGCGACAGAGCAAGATCCTGTCTCTAAAAAAATAAATAAATAAAATAAAATAAAATAATCAAACAGCTCAGGAGGCTTTAGGGGTGGGTGGGAGGTTTCTGTGGGTTGAGATGTGGGCCAGCTCCCCAAATGCAAATACATTGCACAGTCGCTGGGCTGCAAACAGCGCTTGCTCCCCACCAGGCAGGGGTGGAGCTGCCCTGGGTGGTGAGACCCCTCCACGATGGAGGAGCTGCCTGGATCGCACCTGCCTGATGCTCTTCCCCTGGCCCTCTCTGTCTCCAGCGGTGCTTCAGCGGCTTCGGAAGATCTACCACTCATCCATCAAGCCCCTGGAGCAGTCCTACAAGTACAATGAGCTCCGGCAGCATGAGATCACAGGTGGGACATGAGCTCGTACGTAGGGCATGAGATCACAGGTAGGGCACAGGCCTGTTGGCGGGGTCGCACCACTGACCAGCCCATACTCCCCCGGTGCCCACACAGGTTCAGGAGCTCATTCATGACGTGTGCGAGGACTCACGGGTCTGGGTCTGGGTCTGGGTCTGGGCTTCCCCTGGGAGTTGGAAAGGACGACACCTCCATCATGGAACTACCCTTTCACCAGCAGAACGCGATGCTTTCCCAGGGTATTACAGATGCATTTTGGTTTTAAGCCTTTATGCTCCAGTCATGCATATTTGAGTTTTCAAGGGCAGTGATGACAATTCCGATCCCTCCTGTGCCCCACAGCCCACAGATGCCCCCTGTCTACTCACAGGTGGTGCCTGAGTCCTCTGATCACTCCATTCCTTCCCCTCCTCCTTCTTCTCTGCTTCCTTTGGCCCTGGATTCTTTACAAAATTGGTTTTCAAAATAATAAAAACAAGACACACTTGTTGCAAAAAATTCAAATAGTGCAGAATTGTATATGTCAAAAAATGAAAATTCTATTCTTGACCTCCAACTTCTTTAACTCGACTCCCAGAGAAACCCATTGTTATAGTGAAGACTTCCAGGCATTTCCTCTTCATGTGGGAATGCATAGATGGATGTCATTTTTTGTTTTTACAAACATGGGATCCTGTTACATGAGCTGTGTGTGTAGAGACCTACCTCTGACGGCTGTGTGCTCTTCCACTGCGTGACCACGCCATCCTCTGGAAAACCAGCACCTTCCTGGTGGTTCACGCCTGTAATCCCATTGCTTTGGGAGGCAGAGATGGGAGGATGGCTTGGGCCCAGGAGTTTGAGATCAACCTGGGCAACATAGTGAGACCCCGTCTCTACAAAAAATACAAAAATTAGGGGCGGGCATGGTGGCTCACGCCTGTAATCCCCGCACTTTGGGAGGCCGAGGTGGGCAGATCACGAGGTCAGGAGTTCAAGAACAGCCTGACCAATGAAACCAAAAATACAAAAATTAGCCGGGCATGGTGGCGGGCGGCTGTAATCCCAGCTACTTAGGAGGGTGAGGCAGGAGAATTGCTTGAACCCGGGAGGCAGAGGTTGCAGTGAGCCAAGATCGTGCCACTGCACTCCATCCTGGGCAGCAGAGCAAGACTCCATCTCAAAACAAACAAACAAAACACACACACACAAATTGGGGCACAGCGTGATGGCTCATAGCACTTTTAAAAACAATCCTATGGCCAGGCACGGTGGCTCACACCTATAGTCCCAGCACTTTGGGAGGCTGAGGCAAGCAGATCACTTGAGGCCAGGAGTTTGAGACCAGCCTGGCCAACATGGCAAAACCCTGTCTATACTAAAAATACAAAAATTGGCTGGATCTGGTGGTGGGTGCCTATAATCCCAGCTACTGGGGAGACTGAGGCACAAGAATCACTTGAACTGGGGAGGCAGAGGTTGCGGTGAGCTGAGATTGTGCCACTGCACTCCAGCCTGGGTGACAGAGCGAGACTCCGTCTCAAAAAAATAAAAAATAGCTGGACATCGTGGCATGTGCCTGTGGTCCCAGCTACTTGGGAGGCTGAGGCAGGAGGATCGTTTGAGCCTGGGAGGCAGAGATTGCAGATTGCAGTAAGCTGAGATTGCACCAGTGCACTCCAGCCTGGGCGACAGAGTGAGACCCTGTCCCAAAAAAAAAAAAAAAAAATTGGAACACTGCAATTAAACATTTTGCTAGTTGTTACCATATTGTCTCCCATGATACCAATTTGTAATCACAATGACAGTAGATGAGAGTCCTTGTTTCCCAACAGCAATGCCATTTAAAAATGTTACTCATCTTTTGTCCGGGCGCGGTGGCTCACGCCTATAATCCCAGCACTTTGGGAGGCCGAGGCAGGCGGATCACGAGGTCAGGAGTTCAAGACCAGCCTGGCCAACGTGGTGAAACCCCATCTCTACTAAAAATACAGAAATTAGCCAGGCATGGTGGCGCGTGCCTGTGATTCCAGCTACTTGGGAGGCTGAGGCAAGAGAATCGCTTCAACCCAGGAGGTGGAGGTTGCAGTGAGCCAAGACTGCACCACTGCACTCCAGCCTGGTGACAGAGCAAGATTCCGTCTCAAAAAAAAAAAAAAAGTTACTCATCTTTAAAAAATTTAGCAATCGTATCTTATTGTTTTGTGAATGAGATTACAAGTCTTTCCCTGTGTTAATCTGGCTGTTTCTATATGATCTCGTTTGATGCTCCGGATGGCTGTAAGTGGCCAGGGTATAATAGGGTTTGTGTTCTTCCTGTCTACAGAGGGGAACCTGAGGCCCAGAGATGTGCTGGGTTACCCAGGATCACACAGCTGGAAGCAGGGAATACCCCGTTCCACAGCTACCTACACCGTTTTTCATAGTCTAGGAGCCAGTTATCGCCCCCTTTGTAGCAGACGCACAGCCATTGGTGTGAGCTTACAGGGCCTCCCAAAGGCTTTCTCTTTCTCTCTTGGCCCTAAGACCCAGAGGCTTGGCCCTCCCAGGAAACTTGTGTGGACAGCAGCAGGGGCCAGGAGCTCCGGTGTCCCCAGGGCATGGCGCTCTGCAGGGAGGGCCTGCTTCCTGGCCCCTGCGCTCGCCTTCTGGGCTTGGCTCTTAACTCCTAGTCTCTGGCCAGCTTCCTTGTAACCTCTCCCAGGCTCACCTCCCACCTCCTGCGTAGGCCAGCGGTGCCCCCTGCTGTGAGGAGCTGAAACCACAGCACCAGGAAAGGGCCCTGTTTGTGGCTTGTCTCAGAGACCGGGAACATCTAGCGCTCTCCTTGTCGTTGCCTGGGCCCGTGTTAAGAGACTGTGACATCTCTGTGGCTGTAACTGGGGACTCCTGGCACCCTCTCAGCCTCCTTATCCCTTCCTGGCCCTCAGCCAGGGCTTGACTTCCACAGAGATGTAAGTGTCTCCTGTGTATTCACAGGCAGGAAGGGATGGGGCAGGGCCATGGTGTTGCTTTCAGGCAATGTACATGTGTCTGCCCTGTATAAGACACCACCTGGTTAGGACTGAGCTTTAGCCTCGGAGAAGGAAGACCAGAGCATCCGAAAGCAAGATACAGAAGAGGAAGCATATGGCACCACTCTCTGTAAAAAGATAGGGGCCGAGTGTAGGGGCTCACGCCTGTAATCCCAGCACTTTGGGAGGCCAAGGCAGGTGGATCACTTGAGGTCAAGAGTTCGAGACCAGCCTGGCCAACATGGTAAAACCCCATGTCTACTAAAAATACAAAAATTAGCCAGGCATGGTGTCATGCACCTGTAGTTGCAGCTGCTTGGGAGGCTGAGGCAGAAGAATGGCTTAAACCCAGCAGGCGGAGTCTGCAGTGAGCTGAGATTGTGCCACTGCACTCTAGCCTGGGCAACAGAGCAAGACTGTGTCTCAAAAAAAAAAAAAAAAAAAAAAAAAAATGGGGACGTGCTGGGTGCCGGGCTCATGCCTGTAACAGTAGCACTTTGGGAGGCCGAGGTGGGTGGATCTCTTGAGCCCAGGAGTTGGAGACCAGCCTAGGCAACATGGCAAGACCCCATCTCTACTCTAAATACAAAAATGAGCTGGGCTTGGTGGTACATGCCTGTAGTCTCAGCTACTCAGGAGGCTGAGGTGGGGGGATCGCTTGAGCCTGGGAGGTCAAGGCTACATGAGCTATGATCACACCACTGCACTCTGGCCTGGGCAACAGAGTGAGACCCTGTCTCAAAAAAAAAAAAAAAGAAAAGATGGGGAATGTGATAGCTACTAATATTGCTTACATATGCATTGAAATGTCTAAAATAACATGTAAAAAATCAGCAGTGGTTACCTATTCCAGGGGGTGTGAGGGCTGAGGCAGACTGGGACAGAGATGGGAAACTTTTCACTGTTTACCATTTTATATTCCTGATCTTTGACCCAAGAGATTAAATAAATTAAAATCATAACAAATAAATGAAACAAAAGGGGAGTGCCTAGTGTTTTTCGGGCTACCTGCTGGCCTCAGGGAGACAAGTCTGGAGAACTTCAGTGCTGAATTATGCAGGGCTGACCCTCTGGGCTGTAGTCCAGAGAAGAGCTGAAAGAGCTGAGGCCTGAAAATCTGCAGTAAGATTGACCACACCCCACGCTGAAAGCCTCTCCCCTTCCCTCCCTGTTCACTGGATTTGAAAGCACTAGAACATTCTATTTTTCCTCTTAGGGACCCACCTGGAGTGGCCCTTGACTGGGTCATCTCCCCAACATGGCCTTCGGAAGGACATTGGATGTAGGACCCAAGAATTGCCAGTTCATTGGTTGGTTTTGGGCACTGGCAAATTTGTCATGGACTTTAGAGGCTAGTGTTTGAGCGTGTCCCTAGAAGAGGGTGAGTGCAATGGCTCACACCTGTAATCCCAGCACTTTGAGAAGCCAAGGTCGGAGGATTGCTTGAGCCCAGAAGTTTGAGACCAGCCTGAGCAATGCTGCAAGACCTCATCTCTACAAAAAAATGTAAAAAGTAGCTGGGCACAGTGGCACATGCCTGTAGTCCCAGCTACTACTTGGGAGGCTGAAATGGGAGGATTGCTTGAGCCCAGTCATCATAGTGGGGTACAATTGCACCACTGCATTTCAGCCTGGGCAACGGAGACCCTCATTATAAGCAAAAGAGGAGAGAAAGAGAGAGAGACTGGCCCTAGAGCCCAGGATTAGGCTGTATTGGGAGTTTGGGGATCCCCAGGTTGGAGGAGAGGAAAGCTGCAGAGGCTGGAGACAGGTAGGGTCTGAGTCCAGATCACCCAAGATTATACAAGCTGCTCCACATCCATCCTCCATTCTCAACCCAGATTATCTCCATGTGGAAGCTCTGTCCTCCTTTTTCTATAAGCTTTTCTCCTTCAGATTTAACGAGGAGACCTAACCCAGAGTGAGTTCCAAGTCAGGGTTCGTTGAATTCACAGAGATACTTCTTCTGGTGGGGGCAGATGTGCCAAGGATCTGAGCAAGTCCCAAAAGTGACTTCTGTGTCTTTTTACTGGGTGATTGCACTTATGTAGCAAGACAAGTGCCACTGGGGGCTACACACATCTGATTCATGGAGAATTCCACAACTCAATTGGATGGACGGTGAGATGCTTTGGAGTACGGTGCCATACCCCATGTCTGAACTTTTGTTAGATTTATTCCATTTCTACCTCCTGTTGCCCACAGATGGAGAGATTACCTCCAAGCCCATGGTGCTGTTCCTGGGACCGTGGAGTGTTGGTAAATCTACCATGATAAACTATCTCCTTGGGCTGGAAAATACTCGCTATCAGCTCTATACAGGTAATCAATCTTGTTGTGTGATTGTTGGGATTTGAATGCTACATTTTCATGGTGTAAAAGCACCATGAAAAGTTAAATCACTGGCCGGGCATGAAGACTAATGCGTGTGATCCCAGCACTTTGGGAGCCCAAGGCAGTGGATCACTTGAGGCCATCAGTTTGAGACCAGCCTGGCCGACATGGCAAAAACCCCTCCTCTACTAAAAAAATACGAAAATTAGCCAAGTGTGGTGACACATGCCTGTAATCCCAGCTACTCGGGAGGCTGAGACATGAGAATTGCTTGAACCTAGGAGGCAGAGATTGTAGTGAGCTGAGATTGCGCTACTGCACTCCAGCCTGGGTGACAGAGCAAGACTCTATCTCAAAAAAAAAAAAAAAAAAAAAGAGAAAAAAGGAAAGTTATGCCACTACAAAATTTGAGGGTCGGGTGCAGTGGTTCATGCCTGTAATCCCAGCACTTTGGGAGGCCAAGGCAGGTGGATCACGAGGTCAGATGGAGACCATCCTGGTGAACACAGTGAGATCCCATCTGTACTAAAAATACAAAAAAATTAGCTGGGCGTGGTGGTGGTCGCCTGTAGTCCCAGCTACTGGGGAAGCTGAGGCAAGAGAATGACATGAACCTGGGAGGTGGAGCTTGCAGTGAGCCGAGATCACGCCATTGTACTTCAGGCTGGGCGACAAAGCGAGACTCTGTCTCACAAAAAAAAAAAAAAAAAAAAAAAAAGAAAGAAAGAAAAAGAAAAAGGCTGGGCACGGTGGCTTTACGCCTGTAATCCCAGCATGTTGGGAAGCCAAGGCAGGAGGATCACCTGAGGTCAGGAGTTCGAGACCAGCCTGGCCAACATCGTGAAACCCCGTCTCTACTAAAAATACAAAAAATTAGCTGGGTGTAGTGGTCCCCACCTGTAATCTCAGTACTTTGGGAGGCCAAGGTGGGCAGATCATTTGAGGTCAGAAGTTCCAGGCCAGTGGGAGAATCGCTTGAACCCAGGAGATAGAGGCTGCAGTGAGCTGAGATTGCACCACTGCTTTCCAGCCTGGGTGACAGAGCAAGACTCCATCTCAAAAAAAAAAGGTAACTGTTATGTTATATATGTTTTACCACAATTAAAAGAAAGCCCCAATAGCTTAGCAAACATATCCAATTCTGTTGCAAAAGTCTACCTGTGACACCCGGCATATACACATGCTTCTCAGTAGGTCTGTTTCACAGAGATCACCTATTCCTTCACCTCTCATCCCGTGTGCCAGGCGCCGAACCCACCACCTCTGAGTTCACGGTCCTCATGCACGGGCCCAAGCTGAAAACCATCGAGGGCATCGTCATGGCTGCTGACAGCGCCCGCTCCTTCTCACCCCTTGAGAAGTTTGGCCAGAATTTCCTAGAGAAGCTGATTGGCATTGAGGTTCCCCACAAACTTCTGGAGAGGGTCACTTTTGTGGATACACCAGGCATCATCGAGAACCGCAAGCAGCAAGAAAGAGGTAATTTAGCCCTCATTTCTGAACAGTGTAAGCTCTGTTTCAAAAAATTATTTTTGGCCAGGCATGGTGGCTCATGCCTCTGATCCTGGCTCTTTGGGAGGCCAATACAGGAGGATCCCTTGAGGCCAGGGGTTCAAGACCAGCCTAAGCAACACAGTGAGACCCCCCATCTCTATAAGAAAATTTAAAAGATTAGTCAGGCATGGTGGCATGTGCCTATGATCCTAGCTACCCGGGAGGCTGAGATGGGAAGATTGCGTGAGCCAAGGAGGTTGAGGCTGCAGTGAGCCGTAATCGTGTCACTCTACTCCAGCCTGGGCAAGAGTGAGACCCTATCTCATATAAATAAATCAATAAATAGGGCTGGGCACAGTGGCTCACATCTGTAATCCCAGCACTCCGGAAGGCCAAGGCAGGTGGATCACTTGAGCCCAGGTGTTCTAGACCAGCTTGGACAACATGGTAAAACCCTGCCTCTACAAAAAATACAAAAATTAGATTGGCATGGTGGCACATGTCTGTAGTGCCAGCTACTTGGGAGGCTGAGTTGGGAGGATTGTTTGAGCCCAGGAGGTCAAGGCTGCAGTGAGCTGTGGTCATGCCACTGCACTTCAGCCTTGGTGACACAGCAAGACTCTAGCTCAAAAAAAAAAAAAAAAAAAAAGAAGGAAGAAAGAAAAGAAAAGAAAACAACTTTTGACAGGGGGGTAAGCAGGCAGGGAGAGGAAGTGTGCCCAGTGTTGCCCAAAACCAGAAGAGGCATTCTTAACTTCCACCCCTTCTTGTTGTCACTGCGATGCCACTTGGGTTTTGGAGTGCCTGGTCCTCCTACCTCCCCGAGGACTGATTTGGTTTGGAGACGGCAATATTTTCCAAAGTGGGGGCCTAGTCCTCTATGCAAGCAGCTCTGAGAGGTTCAAGCTGGGGTTCAGTTGTCTTTGGGAGGCCCCGTCTGTCCTGTGTAGCCAAGGGCCTGGACTGATTGGATCGCAGTAACAGTATATTTGACTTCTGGCTAAATTGGGTCTGGTGCTCCTGGGCCTGCTGTAGGTTGAACCTGACCTTCAACTCTTCCCATTCCCGGTTTCTGCTTTTCCAGGCTTGCTTCCCCATAAGCATTTAGGAGGCTTCTTCAAAGCCCTACTTGCCCTCAGGTAGCAGGGGAACGCTACTTTGGGCCTGTCTGACTTCACTTACATGAGAGTAGGCAAAATCAGAAAGACAGAAACCAGAGTGGTTTTAACCAGGGGCTCGGGGGAAGGGGAGATGGGCTATTACTGTTAAATGGGTACAGAATTTTCAATTTGGGAAGATGAATAAGTTCCAAAGAGGGATGGTGGTGATGGTTGTACAACAATGTGAATGTATGTAATGAACAAGGCTGACAACCAGGCCACAAG
This sequence comes from Trachypithecus francoisi, assembly GCF_009764315.1. Taxonomy (NCBI): domain Eukaryota; kingdom Metazoa; phylum Chordata; class Mammalia; order Primates; family Cercopithecidae; genus Trachypithecus; species Trachypithecus francoisi. The sequence continues at coordinate 110,913,036 of NW_022681460.1, forward strand.
ACTAGAAGCCAGATGCTACCAGACATGCGGCTATGGAGTAGACCACTGAGTCCTGCCATGAGGCAAGGCTATCTGCAGAGTCCTGAACAGAGCAGTGTGGGAATATGTGACCAGACGGTGGATCTCAGTTTATGGATACAACTCCCATTGTGGTTATAAATAGATCCTGTAGTAATGATATTAGCAGTAATATTAGAAGCAATTAATAATAGTAGTAATATTAGTAATATTATAGCATATTTAATTGTATTATTATGGTATAACAACATTCGTGGTAGTATTAGTAATATTAATAATGTTAATAATTATAATAGTATATTGTACCCCTACTACACATTGGATAATTTTATACATTATTGTAAAAAAAAAAGATTTCAGTGTTTTTAAGACACTTAGTCCTCATCTCCTCAGTTTTCTTAGTTGCAAAGAAAACTAGGAAATAAGAAGCTAATGGAATTAAAATGTATTCTGCACCAGCTGTATGACTGGAATTTTAGGTGCTCTCCTATATTCACAGCAACATGGTAATCTTTATATCAACTCAGATGTTGATATTGTTCTTGTCATTTTGGAGCTAAAAAAGTAGAGCTTAGAGGCATTTAATATACAGCTGGCCAGGGGCAAAGCTCAAATTCTAGTCCAGGTCTCAATGCTAAGCCCACAATCCTTCCCCCTAAATACTGCATTCATTCTTTCATGTTCTTCTAATTCCTCATTTCTCTCCCTCAGCATCTTTTCCATTGCCCCAGGTCCTTTTAGACAATAGGACAATCTCCATTTTGAACAGGTATTTAGCTTTCTGGGAAACTTGGATTTCACAGTAGATTACAACAATGATCAGGTGGGGTGTGGTGGCTCGTGCCTATAACCCCAGCACTTTAGAAGGCTGAGGTGGGAGGATTCTTAAACCTGGGAGGTTGAGGCTGCAGTGAGCTGTAATCATGCCACTGCACTCCAACCTGGGTGACAGAGTGAGACCCTGTCTCAAAAAAAACAAACCAACAAGAAAAACAAGGATCAGGCTGTTCTTGGTTGAAGGTTGGCAAGGGACAGGTTATGTCATTGATTTTTTAATAGTCTAATAGACACGCAGAAAATCCATAGTGCTGTTCCTTCTTTCAACCCCCAGAATGGTTCAGTCCTGAAAGGAGGTGTGCGGGCTTTGAGGGAGGTCTACTCAGTTTGACTTCTCGCTTCTGTCTCCCAAAGGGTATCCCTTCAATGATGTGTGCCAGTGGTTCATCGACAGAGCTGACCTCATCTTTGTCGTCTTTGACCCAACCAAGCTGGATGTGGGTCTGGAGCTGGAGATGCTCTTCCGCCAGTTGAAGGGGCGTGAATCCCAGATAAGGATCATCCTGAACAAGGCTGACAATCTGGCCACCCAAATGCTCATGCGGGTTTACGGGGCCCTCTTCTGGAGCTTGGCCCCTCTCATCAATGTCACAGAGCCCCCAAGGGTTTACGTCAGCTCCTTCTGGCCACAAGAGTATAAGCCAGACACCCATCAGGAACTGTTCCTGCAAGAAGAGATCTCCCTCCTGGAAGACCTGAATCAGGTGATCGAGAACAGATTGGAGAACAAGATTGCCTTCATCCGCCAGCACGCCATCCGGGTCCGCATCCACGCCCTCCTGGTTGACCGCTACCTGCAGACTTACAAGGACAAAATGACCTTCTTCAGTGATGGAGAACTGGTCTTTAAGGACATTGTGGAAGATCCTGATAAATTCTACATCTTCAAGACCATCCTGGCAAAGACCAATGTCAGCAAATTTGACCTTCCCAACCGTGAGGCCTATAAGGACTTCTTTGGCATCAATCCCATTTCCAGTTTCAAACTGCTCTCCCAGCAGTGCTCCTACATGGGAGGTTGCTTTCTGGAGAAGATTGAGCGGGCCATCACTCAGGAGCTTCCAGGCCTCCTGGGTAGCCTCGGGCTAGGGAAGAATCCAGGTGCTCTCAACTGTGACAAAACAGGGTGTAGTGAAACCCCAAACAATCGCTACAGGAAGCACTAGGTGGTATAGCGGTTCTTGGGTTCCTGTTGGTGAATGAGCTTGTGTCCTAACTGTCTGAGAAGTCCCGGGTTATTAACCCTTTGAGCCACAGTGGCAGGAATTATTACATAGTGGAGATTTGGGAGTTCATTGAGGCCAGGGGTCGGGGCAGGTGCGTGGGTCTAGGGAGGAGAGTGGAAACTGTGAATTCTAACGTGCTTGTCTTGCCGCTTCAATGAGGAGGCCTGACCGAGGCAAGTCAGCCTCCACGTGCTTTTCCTGGGTCCTGTCTTGGAAGGACAGAGAGCAGCTAAATTGTAGTGTATCTTCAATCCGTGAGGGTCAAAAAAGCTAAAAGCAGCTGAAATTCCTTGTCCCCTGGGAGCTGGGAAAACAGCGAAGGCCTGAGTCGTAGAGATTGTCAGGTCCCTTTTGGCTTCTTTCCACACCCACAGTCTCGCGTTTGTTCCCTTGGCTGCCTCTTAACTTTGGGCTGACTTTCAACAGTGAACAATCTCTTGGGTCTGAATATACCTGGGTTTGTTTTTATTTTTTCTGAGACAGAGTCTCACTCTGTCGTCCAAGCTGGAGCGTAGTGGTGCAATCTCAGTTCACTGCAACCTCCGCCTCCTGGGTTCAAGCGATTCTCCTGCCTCGGGCTCCCGAGTAGCTGAGATTATAGGCCTACCACCACGCCCAACTAATTTTTGTATTTTTAGTAGAAATGGGGCTTCACCATGTTGCCCAGGCTGGCCTCAAACTCCTGACCTCAAGTGATCCACATGCCTCGGCCTTCCAAAGTGCTGGGATTACAGGCATGAGCTGCCGCACCGGGCCTCCACCTGGGTTTTGAGCCAATCCCCAGGACTTGCTCCTGTTTTCCTCAAGGGGTGGGGCAGTGGTTTAGGACACTAGACAGGTAAGAACAGGAGTTCCCAGGAAGGACGAGGATCTGCCTCCCCCACTGCCACTTCTCTGATGTGTTCCTCAGAGCCAGCTCGGCTCAGGGGCACGATCCCTTTATCGGACCCAGGAGGAGTGGACTGGTTGGTGTATCCAGGCAATTTACTCTTGGAAGTCACTTTAGTGAAGGTCGTGGAAGGGCTCAGAGGGTTAATTGGTTTGCAGTGTGTCTTTGTCTATTGCATGTCTTGGAAAACTCAGATCCCAAAGGCGCTGGGTTTCAGAGAGGACAGTGGAGACCTTGCTCCTTTTCCTTAGGCCGCCAGTCTCTCTCAAATTTCAGAGCAGGCTGTTTCCACAACTCCCCTGTGGATACACTCAGCAGCGGAGTTGCTCCTTCGCAGTTTCCACATCATGGCTTTTCCTTTCCTTTCTTTTCCATTCCCTGATGCATCAACACTTAAAACTCGGAGCAATTTCCTAAGAGTCAGAACCAGCACCAGCCACTCAGTGTTGGCGGCCACCAAGGCTTAACATTGACCTTGCCGCCTGACCTTGACGCAGATGTCCACTGAACACACCGCAGGAAAACCAGGGCCTTCAATACCGATGAGTGTGAATATGTGTGTATGTTGGCCAAGAGAGATTAGGGAGATCACATAGACTTGAGGGAGTAGAGAGCTTGTAACAGTCTTGCAAGGCTATAGCGTGCACGGCTCTGCAGCAGGTGGTGGGGAGCAGAGGAGCAGCCTTTGGATGGTGAAATGTGCATGGTGCACGGTCTGTGCACGCCCAGGAGACCCAGCCCGGGCTGCCTCGAGGGACTTCTTTGTGCACAGCCAGCCGCTTCTCTTGGGAACAAGCTGTCCTGGGGGCCTTACCCATAAGGCAGGAGTCAGGATGCACCAGCTCAGCACCAGGAAGTCATCCTGGACCAGAAGGACAGTGGAAAGGCAGGCAGAGGGAGAGGCACTCCGAGGTCAGGCAGGGTAAGCCAGTTCGCAGTCAGGTTAGGTCTCCGCAGAGAACCTTGAGTTAGGAATCCCTGGTTCTCAGAATCGTTATCAGTCTGGTGCATGCTGTCACAGGGGCTGTTGCGTTTGGCTTTGTGAAGGGCCTGGAACCTTCCACAAGAACACCCAAGGTTCCAGGGCACTCAGGACAGTGTTTCCAAGGAACAAGTCGACCAGGAAAGAAAAGTGAGTTCTGCAAGGGGCATCCATGGAGCCTGTGATGGGGGCTGATGAGATGGAATCTGTCCCGCGTCTCATTAACCACCCTCCGCAAACCCCAGAACCCCTCACCTCATCTCTGTACCGTCTGCCCTCTTGGGGGATGGGCCCTCCCACTTTCCCCTGCCTGCTCCTCCATGCTGTGAGCTGCTTTGGCAGATCTGTTTTTCTGTGTAGTGAGGGGAAAAACAAAAACAAAAAATCACGCACAACTGTGTGGGCATTGTCATAGCTGTTGATGTCACCACTGCTTTGGGGGAAATGGCTGGGACGAGGCTAATACATTCATGCAATATTTATATTTTCAGGGGGCTACGTTATCAGCGTGCTCTCCCTGCCTCGGGCTTTTCTTTTTGTCAGGTATCTGTTTTCCTTTTCGTGTTCCTTCTCCGACTTCTCTTGTCTCTGCTGCTCACAGGCCTGCCCATCAGTCCCGCACAGATATTCAGTGTCTGCTGTCTGGCCAGCTCCATGGAGGGGGCTTTAAGCAGAATTCTGACTCTTTGGGGTGGGGGATTAGCAACTGGGGGAAACTTAAGGATCCAGAGATTTCCCCAAGAGGAGTGTCTGGAAGGATCTGTGCCTGGACGGTGGCTGAACCTTTCCAGGGTTCTTTTGTTTCTGATTTCATCAGTCTCAATAAAGTTCCGATCTCTCTTTAACACCGCGTGCTTTCTCATGGTCTCCAGCTAGGTTAGTCTCTTCGTCCTCCTTTTATCTGGTAGAGTGAACTCATGTGTAAGTTTCTTGGGGAGAGACTGGAAATTAAGAAACTGCCCACCCGTGTGTTAGCTGGATGCCCCAGGACCTTCTTTGGGGCTGAGGCTGAGTTGCTCTCAGCCACCCAGGAAGCCCAGGCCGGCGTGGTGTCCTCTGAAACTTAAAGAACTGCTCTCTCCTCAGCACCTCAATGCCTCCTTCCCCTGGGCATCCACGTGGCTGCCTCAGATACCTGAGGGCTCCAGTGGAGGCGGGCACAAAGGTTTCCTGAATGATAAGGCTGCCACCTCTTGGCTTCACTAGAAAGTGATTTCCTCCTCCACGAAGTGTGGACTTGAGCCTCCCGCTTGGACCTGTCTTTAGAGAAACCTGAACGTGTCCCTCGACTCCCTGAGCCCTTTCTACCACATTTTGCTGTTTCTAGTGTCCTCTTCAGAGCAGAGGTCCTTTAATTTTTATGTTTTACTTCTGGGGTCTTCGAAGGAGTTTCACATCTTGCTTGAGAACAGGTTTTTTTGTTGTTTTCGATCTTTTTTTTTTTTTCTGAGATGGAGTTTCGCTCTGTCGCCCAGGCTGGAGTGCAGTGGTGCCATCTCGGCTCACTGCAACCTCCGCCTCTCGGGTTCAAGCAGTTCTCCTGCCTCAATCTCCTGAGTAGCTGGGACTACAGGCACACACCACCATGCTTGGCTCATTTTTGTATTTTTGGTAGAGACAGAGTTTTACCATATTGGCCAGGCTGATCTTGTACTCCTCACCTCAAGTGATCTGCCTGCCTCAGCCTCCCAAAGTGCTGGGATTACAGGCGTGAGCCACCACATCTACCCAAATTTTTTTTTTTTTTTTTTTTTGAGACACTCTGGCACCCAGGCTGAAGTGCAGCAGCGTGATCATAGTTCATTGCAGCCTTCACCTCCTGGGCTCAAGCAATCCTCCCGCCTCAGCCTTCTGAGTAGCTGGGACTACAAGCACATGCCACCATGTCTGACTAATTGAAAAAAATTTTTTTTGTAGGGATGAGGTTTCATTATGTTGCCCAGGCTGGTCTCAAACTCCTGGCCTCATTCCATCCTCCTGCCTCAGCCTCCCAAAGTGTTGGGATTAGGGATGTGAGCCATCTCGCAGGTAGAGAGCAGGTTTTGAAAGGGAAAAAACTGGGCCCTGGGGAGAAAGGGAGAGTCTGCAGTCCACGGTCTTTGAGCAACTGAGCAACCTGACCCAACTAAGGCCACTCCTGATCACCCACCCAACCCTGTGTCCCTCTTCCACCCTTTCACGGGAGAAATCCAGAGCTCTTGCCTGGAAGAGGGGTCTGTTTTAAAGATAAATGTGAAGGAATATGCCAGAATCTGCCTCAAAATTGTGCTGTTTCACAAGCCTCACCATCTTCACGTTGCCTGCCATTAAGATGATAGGGAAACAGAAACAGAAAATGGAGAAAGGATAATCAGGGACCAGGATAAACATGAAGTGAGGGACACGAATGGAGTGTTTTTAAGGGTAAGTGGATGTGTCATCTGAATCCATGGGGGTTACACATGGTTATATGCGTAAGGTGTGTGCAAATACATATGTAAAGCCCATGCATGTGGGGAAACAGGTGCCCAGGTACTTAGCACAGTGCCTGACATGCAGAGCTCATCACCTGTGTGCCATCAGAGTGAATAAGTGGGGTTTGGGGGAGTAAAGGTGTCTGTGAGGGTTTTTGAGACAGGGTCTCGCTCTGTCACCCAGGCTGGGTGACGTGATGCAATCACAGCTCACTGCAGCCTGCAATGATCCTCCTGCCTCAGCTCAGCTTCCCAAGTAGCTGGGACTACAGGTGCAGATCAGCACACTCAGTTAATTTAAAAAAAATTTTTTTTAGCTGGGTGCGGTGGCTCATGTCTGCAGTCCTAGCACTTTGGGAGGCCGAGGCTGGCAGATCACTTTAGGTCAGGAGTTCAAGACCAGCCTGGTCAACATGGTGAAACCCAGTCTCTACTAAAAATACAAAAATTAGCCAGGCATCTTGGAGGGCGCCTGTCATCCCAGCTACTCGGGAGGCCAAGGCAGGAGAATCACTTGAACCCAGGAGGCAGAGGTTGCAGTGAGCTGAGATCGCGCCATTATATTCCAGGCTGAGTGTTTTTTAGAGAGATGGGGTCTTGTCATCTTTCCCAGGCTAGTCTCAAACCCCTGGGCTCAAGTGATCCTCTCACCTCAGGTAATTTTTCTTTACAAGAAAGTAAAGGCAATAAAAAAGCATTATAATAACAGAAACTGGCTGGGCTAGGTGGTTCACGCCTGTAATCCCAACACTTTAGGAAGCAGTTCAAGACTGGCCTGGGAAACATAGTGGGACCACCTCTCTACAACAAAAAAATTAGCTGGGTGTGGTGGCATGCGCCTGTAGCCCCAGCTACTCAGGTGGCTGCGGTTGAAGGATCGCTTGAGCCCGGGAGGTAGAGGCTGTGGTGAGCCATGATCCCACCACTGCACTCCAGCCTGGGCAACAGAGCAAGAACCTGTCTCAGTTAAAAAACAAAAGAAATAGAAACTGAGAGTATTATGATGTGACATGAGGTTGTCTGTAGAATGCTGACCAGCTTGGCCAACATGGCGAAACCCCGTCTCTGCCAAAAATACAAAAATTAGCTGGGCGTGGTGGTGCATGCCGGTGGTCCCAGCTACTCATAGGCTGAAGCAAGAGAATAGCTTAAGCCTGGGAGGTGGAGGATGCAGTGTCAGCCTGGGTGACAGAGCGAAACTCTTGTCTCAAAACATATATATATATATTTTTAAAGTAATTTTTGTTAGAAAATTTATTGAGGATTTTTCCTGAACAAAAATTACTTAAAAAAAAATCTTAACTCCATCTCCATTTCATATTTGATCTTTACCATGATCTTGTAAAATAGATGGGGGCAGGGATATTTCCTATTCCTAAACCCAAATCTAACATGGGGAAACTGCATCTACAGAGGTGCAGTTTTGCCTGAGTTCGGCCTGAATTCACTCTGCTAAATGTAAGACAAACCACACCAAAAGGCCAATTTCCTACCCATCCCAATATCCTTTCTACTCTATCCATCGCATTGATTTGTGGTAATCTGGAGCTGACAGCAAATTGTGCACTGTATATTTTTCAGACACACTAAAAGATGAGATTTTGTATTGTGAAGGGTGCAAAAAGATTTGTTATATTTCCATTTTCTCCAAACTTCTGAATTTTTTTCTCACCAGGATTCCAAAAAAATTTAGATATTCTGCATATTAAGGCATAGTCTCTCACCTGGGGGATGCAGCCATCTAGTAAAGGATACAACGCACAATTGTAAATGAGGATACATGGGTCTGGCAAAGAACTTTCTTTCTCATTTGCAAATATAATTATTTGCAAAGTCTGATCAATGCATATAAATTGTTAAATTATGTAATGGATTATTTCTTTTTTTTTTTTTTTTTAGACGGAGTCTCGCTCTGTCGCCCAGGCTGGAGTGCAGTGGCCGGATCTCAGCTCACTGCAAGCTCTGCCTCCCGGGTTTATGCCATTCTCCTGCCTCAGCCTCCCGAGTAGCTGGGACTACAGGCGCCCGCCACCTCGCCCGGCTAGTTTTTTGTATTTTTTAGTAGAGACGGGGTTTCACCATGTTAGCCAGGATGGTCTCGATCTCCTGACCTCGTGATCCGCCCGTCTCGGCCTCCCAAAGTGCTGGGATTACAGGCTTGAGCCACCGCGCCCGGCCGATTATTTCTTTTCTTTTTTTTTTTTTTTTTGAGACGGAGTCTTGCTCTGCCGCCCAGGCTGGAGTGCAGTGGCCAGCTCTCAGCTCACTGCAAGCTCCGCCTCCGGGGTTCACGCCATTCTCCTGTCTCAGCCTCCCGAGTAGCTGGGACTACAGGCGCCCGCCTCGTCGCCCGGCTAGTTTTTTTTTGTATTTTTTAGTAGAGACGGGGTTTCACCGTATTAGCCAGGATGGTCTCGATCTCCTGACCTCGTGATCCGCCCGTCTCGGCCTTCCAAAGTGCTGGGATTACAGGCTTGAGCCACCGCGCCCGGCCAATAATGGATTATTTCTATTGAGAAGAATCAATTGGCACAACCTCAGGGCTCTTCTGAGAATACTGAGACACACTAAAGAGGCTATGGAGTTTGGTTGGAGAAGGAGTGGAGTTTTAGCTACACTTTGAGGGATGGGCACGTTTGGTGGGTCACAGATTAGGGGGATGGAGCACAGGGGAAGATCGAGGGCGCCCAGACGCAGGCAAGGGAAGACCGCTGTGTATGGCGGGGATAAGGGAATGGAAGAGCAGTCAAGGTGAGACGAGATGAATTAGGGAATAGTGGGCCTTAAGGGGAAGTCCAGGGAGTCTGGGTCTGAGGCCACTGCAGGTTTCTGAGAAGGGAAGATCCAGCGGGCAGCTGTGCTCGGGCGATCTGGGGAGGCCGGAGCGTGGCACGCAGGAGCCGAGCGCCTGCCCCTGGGCCTGCTGCGTGGGGTCTCTGTCCTCCCCCGATGCTGCCCCACTCCAATCCGATGCCAGCGCCCCACAAGGCGGTCGCGAGCAGAAGCCCATCCACCCCATCGGCCTGGCCTCGCCGGGGGACCCCGCCCGCCGTAGGCAGGCGCCAATGTGTCCTTTCTCTGGATCCTTCGGGCATCAATTAAGATCGCGGTGACAGGGCCCCCAGGCCGTAGGAGGACCCAGACCGCCGCTCCCCGCGCGGCGTGGACGGGCTTCCGGCATCCGTGTGGGGACAGGGCTGGAGGCTTCGGTGACCACGGCCGGGTCCGGCCACTCTTCCTTCGTCTGAGGGAAAACGTCGCGCCTGGGGAGGGCCTCAGATTTCCCCGGCACGCGTCCTCTCCTTAGTGGGGAAACTGAGGCCCGGGGCAGGGCAGTTCTGGACCAGGGTCGTGACGGTGGGGAAAGTGGGCACCTGGCTGAACCTGGCCTTATCCTTCGCGCCCAGATCCTCACACGCTGTCCCCGTGGGGGCCATTACCCGACCCTGCGGACAGGGATCGATCCCGCGACCACACAGCAGTGACACATTGCCCACCGGCCAGCTCGCCTCGCGCATGCGCACCGCCTTCCCTCCGGGCTCGGCCCCGCCCCCTCCGGGCCGCGCTCTTCGGACCGAGTCCAGGGCTGAGGTCAGCGCAGGCGCAGACGCAGACGAGTAGCGGCGGCGCTTCCTGAGCGCTGCACTAGGGAAAGCCTCGGGGCGGGCGGCGCCTCGGCGCTGGGGGCGGGGCGGGGCGGGCCGGGCCGGGCAGGGCAGGCGCCCACTGCCTGAGCCGGATGGCAGAGCCGCCCCTCCGCCCTCTCCCAGCGCTGGCTCGCGTCCCTGGGTTCCGAGCCCAGCGGCGCGCAAGCTCCGTGGCCGCCAGGGCCAGCCCTGCCCCCTCAGCTGAGGAAGCCGCTCCCAGCCTCCTCTGCCTCACGCCGCGGACTCAGCTCCCGGGCCTTGCGGGCGCTGCCTGTGGGGTGGGGAGGGCAGCGAACCTCTGTCCTCTCAGCCCGTCACCGCGCGGTTGGGAGGGCGCCAGGAGGCCGAGGCCTGGGCTACCGTGTGCTGCCGGTGCCTCACCCCGCAGGTCGGTCCGCCTCGTGGGCGGTGGGGCGGACGACCGGGAAGCCCCGAGATCTCCAGATCCTCGATCAGGACCGAAAAAGCCCTGAACTTGCGCAGTGACTTCCCATTGAGTCCGCGAGGTTCTGGAGACACGGGAGACGGAAGGAACACCCAAGGCCGACTGCTGCCCTCAGTTATTGGGGTGAGGTTTCCACCTGAGGCCAGCGCCCAGGGCAAACAGGAAATGAGAGTTTTAGGAGATTCTCCAACCGGAATGTCATCTCCCTTCCCCGCCAGAAACGAACCGCCCTCTTCTCCTGTAATTGAAAACCGAAGGGCAGCCGTTAGGGCGAATGAAAACTACCCAAACCAGCAGGGTCAAGGAGGGTCATCATCTGAACAGAATGACTCTTGTGGCTCCTGGGGTTCCCTGAATCATTCATTTTAGGCCTTACCCTCCAGGATCAAGTAGTCATTAGCCTCTCCCTCCCTCCCTCCCTCCCGGAATCAGTCATTTTAGGAACTGAAAAGGCCTTACCTTCGAGGATCAAGTAGTCATTGGCCTCTCTTTGCCTGCCTGCCCGCCCGCCCGCCTGCCTGCCTGCCTGTCTCCCTCCTTCCTTCCTTTTTTTTTCTTTTATTTTTTGAGACTCGAACTCCCTGGGCTCAGGTAATCCTCCTGCCTCAGCCTCCCGAGTACTTGGAATTACAGGCGCGCGCCACCATGCCTGGCTAATTTGTTTTTACTTTTTTAATCTTTTTTGAGACGGAGTCTTGCTCTGTCGCCCAGGCTGGAAGGCAGTAGTAGCCCTATCTCAGCTCACTGCAGCCTCAAACTCCCAGGCTGGAGGGATCCTCCTACCCCAGCCTTCCCAGCAACTGGGACAACAGGTATGCATCATTACGCCTGGCTAATTTTTTATTTAAAAGAATTTTTGCTAACGCGGCGCATGGTGGCTCATGCCTGTAATCCCAGCTCTTATGAGACGCCGAGGCGGGCGGATCACAAAGTCGGGAGTTCGAGAGCAGCCTGGCCAATATAGTGAAACCCTGTCTCTACTAAAAATACAAAAATTAGCCGGACGTGGTGGCGGGCGCCTGTAGTCGCAGCTACTCGGGGAGGCTGAGGCAGGGGAATTGCTTGAAGCCGGGAGGCAGAGGCTGCAGTGAGCCGAGATCGAGCCACTGCACTCCAGCCTGCCCGACAAGGCGAGACTCCGTCTCAAACACAAAAACAACAACAAAAAAACTTGACTGGGCGCGGTGGCTCACGCCTGTAATCCCAGTACTTTGGGAGGCTAAGGCAGGTGGATCACTTGAGATTGGGAGTTCGAGACCAGCCTGACCAACATGGTAAAACCCGTCTCTACTAAAAATACAAAATTAGCCAGGTATGGAGGCACAAACCTGTGGTCCCAGCCACTCAGGAGGCTTAGACAGGGAGATCGCTTAAAAACAGGAGGTGGAGGCTGCAGTGAGCCGAGATCATGCCCCTGCACTCCAGCCTGGGCAACGAGAGTGAAACTCCATCTCAAAAATACAATAAATTGGGCTTCTCGCTCTGTCGCCAGGCTGGTCTCAAACTTCTTATCTCAAGCAATTCTCCCACCACAGCCTCTGTGCTGGGATTACAGGTATGAGCCACTGGACCCGCCTGGCCTCTCTTTGAAACCTGCCCAGTGACAGGGATCTCAATGCAGGGCATTGCATGTCTTCTGACAGGATGCTGGTTTAGGTCACTCGCTCTGCCCTGCAAGCCAGCTGTGTCCCCAGCGTTTCCCAGGGCAGAGACAGATCACTCCCTGTGAGAGTATTTTGGTGTCAGCGTGGAATGGCTTCCCTGTTTGCCCCCCTGGGTATACTGGAACCTGGGAAGGGACCTCTGCAGCTAACCCAGGGCTGGGCAGTGAGTTACTGAAAGAAAAAGGAATTTATTTTTAATTTCCTGGGTTTTTTTGGCTGTTGCTTTGGAGTGGAGATCATTTAGGCATCTGGTACCCTGATGACCTGAGAGGAGAAGGAAAGTCCTTGGAAAGGAGTTAGGTGACTTCTGGGTAAGAATGAGCTGATACAAGGGTGGAGGGTGGGGAGGGCTGCTTCGTGGCCAACCTGACCATCATTGCCCTCTTCACTAGGGAGCTTTTATTCTCATCTGTGTCCTCCTCCTGTAACTTAACACCCAGAAGTGGCAGGGAATTGGATCATGAAAGAGCCATGTAGTCCAACCCACTCATCTGTGTGTGTGTGTAACTGTGTCTATCTATATGTATGTGTGTGTGTGTGTATATATATATATATATTTTTTTAGAGACAGGGTCTGACTGTGTTGTCTAGGCTTAAACTCTTGGCCTCAAGCAATACTCCTACCTCAGCCTCCCAAAGGGCTGGGATTACAAGCATGAGCCACTGTGCCCGGCTCCAACCCACTCGTTTTAAAGGTGAGGAAACTTGAGGCCTGGAAATGGAAAAATGTGACCTAGGGTCACAGAGGGAGCTGGTGGCAAAGATGAAACTTAAATTCAGGTCTCCTGATTCCCAGGCCTCCCCTTGTTCTACACCCTGTGTATTAGTCAGGATCCAGCAGAAAACGGATTAAATTGGGGACATTTAAAGTGGGGGCTTTGAGGTAGGATATAGGGAAACTGCTGTGGAACATGGAATAGTCTGGGGCTGGTGACAGTGGGATCTTACCACCTCTGCACCTGGAGGCAGGCTGTGTGGAGGGCAGGCTTATTAGAGCTGGGACTTTAAGTCAAGGAACTCAAAAAGGGACGTGGAGGAATAAAAACCAAACCCTGTCCCCACCTTCTCCCTCCCTCTGGTTTTGGTTCCAGGCTCCACATGGACCAAACCCAGCTGGCAGTCAGAGGGCAAGAGCGTCTTGATGCACGGCATACAGACCGATTCCAGGGTGCAGTGCACGATGGAAAAAGAGGAATGTACCTGAAGAGGCAAATGAAAGATATCCAGCATCACAGGCAATCTTGCTTCTACTACCGTAAAAATAGTTTACGTTTCTTGAGCACTTAGTCTGTGTCAGCCATGTCCATTATCTCATTGCGTCTTCCCATAAACCCGGTTTCCTCCATTGGACAGATGAAGAAACTGACTAGTGAAACAGGTTCAGGGACGGAGGTATGGACAGCTAAGCTGACCTCGGAGGGTCTCTGCAGAGATCAGCCCTGTGCCTTTTGCTATGTCTCCTGTCGGCTTGTAATAGGCCAGCTTCTTCAGGTTAAAAGGGCAGGCGTGAAAGTCTGAAAAAAACCCTCGGACTCGTGCTTGACTTTCCTAGTGGAGGTTGGCTTTTGGAATTAAAAAAGTCTGGGCTGGGCATGGTGGCTCACACCTGTAATCCCGAGGTGTGTGGATCACCTGAGGTCGGGAGTTTGAGACCAGCCTGGCTAACATGGCGAAACCCTGTCTCTACTAAAAATACAAAAATTAGCCGGGCGTGGTAGCGGGCACCTGTAATTCCAGCTACTTGGGAGGCTGAGGCAGGAGAATTGCTTGAGCCTGGGAGATGGAGTTTGCAGTGAGCCGAGACTGCACCACTGCACTCCCACCTAGACAAGAGAGTGAGATTCTGTCTCAAAACAAACAAACAAAAAAAGTCTCTCTGAAGCCATCTTTACCCACGCCTTGATTCCTAATACCCCTACAGTTTGGGCAGGAACCCAAGGTGCTACCTCTCTCCCTGCTCAACTCATCCCCATGGCTCCACCCACGAGCTCAGTTCTGCTAATTGCATTACTGGTGCTGCTGCTGGAACACAGCGTTCAGGGATGAACCAACAACCAGTTTGGTGGGTGTTTCACCAGCACCCTGCAAGTGGCCTGCTGTGGAGCAGAAACCTCTACTGTAAAGCGCCGAGCCATTTCTTCCATGCCTTCCTCTTGCTTTACTGCCTTTTCCCCTTGTTACTGGCCTCTTCTTTCCCAGAGGGTCCCATGAAGTCTTTCAGTTGTTGTTCATAATCTAAGCCCCTCAAGCATAGAAAAGGAACCTGATATATATTGATCACATGCTATGTGCCTGACACACTGTGCCAGATGCTTCATATCTAGATCTCATTTAATTTCATAGCAATTTATTAGGTAAAAAAGGCAGAGAGCTCACAGCTGAGAAAACTAAGACTGGTTAGGGAACGTGTGGAAGATTACACAGCTGTTAAGAGGGGAGCTGGCATTAGAACTCTGGTCTAATCCCAAAGTCCATTCTGACACACTTCACACTCAGAATAAACCCTGTGCCTGGGCAACAGTGAGATCCCCATCTCTACAAAAAATTAAAAACAAAATTAGCTGGGCATAGCCAGGCACGGTGGCTCATGCACTTTGGGAGGCTCAAGCGGGTGGATCACGAGGTCAGGAGATGAGACCCTCCTGGCTAACACGGTGAAACCCCATCTCTACTAAAAATACAAAAAAATTAGCCGGGCATGGTGGGGGTGCCTGTGGTCCCAGCTACTCGGGAGGCTGAGGCAGGAGAATGGCCTGAACCCGGGAAGGGGAGCTTGCAGTAAGCAGAGATTGCCCCACTGCATTCCACCCTGGGTGACAAAGCAAGACTCCACCTCAAAAAAATAAAAAAATAAAAAAATAAAAATTTGGCCGGGCACGGTGGCTCACACCTATAATCCCAGCACTTTGGGAGGCTGAGACGGGTGGATCACGAGGTCAGGAGATCGAGACCATCCTGGCTAACACGGTGAAACCCCGTCTCTACTAAAAATACAAAAAATTAGCTGGGCGCGGTGGCGGGCGCCTGTAGTCCCAGCTACTCGGGAGGCTGAGGCAGGAGAATGGCGTGAACCCGGGAGGCGGAGCTTGCAGTGAGCCGAGACTGCGCCACTGCACTCCAGCCTGGGTGACAGAGCAAGACCCTGTCTTGAAAAAAAAAGAAAGAATAAACCCTGCTGCTGCAGTATTTGGGTTTATCTTGTACCTTTGTGAGTCAGAGCCTTTTCCTTGTGCCGTTACCTGTATCCCTGGGGCTCAGGTGTGTGGAAGGTGCTGTTTCAGCTCACTCTTGTGGGTTTCCATGGGGAGTGCCTACCATTTCATGCCATCCATCGGCTGTCATTCCATCCATCTATTCCTTTGCTGCTGATGGCTCCTCCGTCTGGGAGGCCATTTCATCTGTTTTTGAATGGCAACATCCAAGCCCAGTTCAAATGCCACCTCCGCCATTGTCTCCCTTGGATCTCATTTGCCTCTGGATTCCCAAACTTACCTTTGTTACCCTTCCCTGAAGGATTTCTTACGTTACTCCCTGTGTGACAGTAATCTGGGCGTGTAATTAATTTTCCTTGTTGTGGGAGGCAGGGATTATTCTGCATTAGTACTTGAATCTCTCCAGGACCTTAAACTAGCAAGCCGCCAGCGAATACACACATCAGGGGAGCCCTTTATGGGGAAAAGGGTTTGTAAAGTGAAGATGTCTTCCTCTTCTTCACATGTTAACTTTGCTTAAAAACAGTATTCGGCTGTATGATAAATGTCCTGGTTGAGTCTAGGGTGATAGTAGAGCACTCCTAGGGAGAAATTCCTTGTGTTTTCCTTGAGAGCTTTGAATTGTTTTTTGGGGTTTTTTTTTTGAGACAGGGTCTCACTCTATCACCCAGGCTGGAGTGCAGTGGTGTGATCTTGGCCCACCGCAACCTCCACCTCCCAGGCTCAAGCGATTCTCCTGCCTCAGCCTCCCGAGTAGCTGGGACCACAGGCACGCACCACCATGCCTAGCTAATTTTTGTATTTTTAGTGGAAACAGGGTTTCACCATGTTGACCAGGGTGCTCTCGAACTCCTGACCTCAGATAATCCACCCATCTTGTCCTCCCAAAGTGCTGGGATTAGAGGCATAAGCCACTGCGTCTGGCAAGAGAGCTTCGAATGTGGGGAAGTGAAGAGACACCATTGAGGGCAGGCAGTGGAGAACAGGCTGCTTAGGTAAAAGGCCCCCCAGACCCCACGTATTCGACTCTCCAGATGGGGCCCAGCAGAATGTTGAGCTGTGTCCTTTGACTTTTATCACATGCTGCAGCTTTTCTGAGGCCACCACTTGTGCTCCCAAGTCCCTTTATGTTTGTTCTGATCAACAAAGGCCATCGCTCCTCCTGTGTTCACCACTGGGGATGAGGGAGACCTTGGCCATAGTGGCAGTCCTCCCTCCCTGGGACCCCAGTCAGTTCAGAGGACCTATTTTCCATAACACCCAAGACAGACAGATGCTAGCGCCCTTCGGCAGAGAACTGGTGTGGGCTGGGATGACTCACCTGCTCTGTGGCCGCCTACAGTGCAGCTCAAAGCCCTTGGGAATCAAAACACTTCCCTAGGACAGGCACAGAGGCTCTCCTTAGAGACAGCAGTTTGGGTTCCTGCTTCTGCAAATGCCTGTCACGGTACTGATGCTTCAAAGTCCAGGTCAGTGAGGAGCCATCCAGCTGGATGGACATGGAGAACAGGCAGAATCAGCAGCCTCAGAAAGCAGTGCCCTGATCTGGTTATCAGATGACCCAGGTCTCAACCTGGGCTCTTTCAGGAGCTTACTGTATGTTGATAAAGGAAGATCATTCGATTTTTTTTTTCTTTTTTTGAGATGTAGTTTTGCTCTTGTTGCCAAGGCTGGAGTGCAATCGTGTGATCTTGACTCACTGCAACCTGCACCCTCCGGGTTCAAGCGATTCTCCTGCCTCAGCGTCCTGAGTAGCTGGGATTATAGGTGCATGCCACCACACCTGGCTTATTTTTGTGTTTTTAGTAGACAGGGTTTCACCATGTTGGCCAGGGTGGTCTCGAACTCCTAACCTCAGGTGATCCACCTGCCTTGACCTCCCAAAGTGCTGGGATTACAGGCGTGAGCCACCACGCCTGGTCTAAGAGCATTCATCCTTTAAGTAAACTTTTTTTTTTTCTTGACAGAGTCTTGTTTTGTCGCCCAGGCTACAGTGAAGTGATGCCATAATGGGCTCAAGCTATCCTCCCACCTCAGCCTCTTCAGGAAGCTGGGACTACAGTCCCGCCACACCTGGCTAATTAAAAAAAAAAAAAAATTTTTTTTTTTTAGGGATGGGATCTCACCATCTTGCTCAGGCTGGTCTCCAACTCCTGAGCTCAAGCGATCCTCCTGCCTCGGCCAACCAAAGTGCTTGGATTACAGGAACGTGCCACTGCACAAGGCTTAAACCTTTTTTTTTTTTTTCTTTTTTTTGTGTGGGGACCCCTGCCTTCTGCTGTGCTAACTAAGGACAGAGAGGGTTATGAGAAATCCAAATCTGTCCCTCACCATGATGGTCTCTCAGTCTCTGGAAATGAATACAAGTCAGGGTAATGAATGTAATACTGCACGAAGGTGTTTTGAAGTGTGGAAGAGAAACTAATATCCTAGGGGAAATGAGTGAGTCAGGTTAGATGTAATTGAAGAGATGACATTTGAGCTAGCCCTTGAAACTGGAATTCCTTTGGCTGACTGGAGTAAGTCTGTTGCATCTCTGGAGAATATTGTCAGAGGAATGTAGAAGAGGGTGAGGGTAAAGAGAGACAAGATTTGAAGGTCCGTCGGGTCTCACGAGTCAAGGGCCTTGGTAGAACATATGAACTTCGGACCTTATCTTGAAGGCAGCAAGACGTGATCAGATCTGTGTTGTAGAAAGATCACTGTGGCTGCAATGTGGAGGATGAATTAAAAGGGTCAAAGATGAAGAGAGAGACACCAGGTAGAAGAAGTTTAGACTATTACAGGCGGGAAAGTTTGAGGACCTCAACTAGGGTATTACAGAAGAGAATTGCTCTAGATAATCCCTAAAACCAAAGTTTTGTGCTCCTGAACCCACCAGTGCTTTGGTGCTTGTGTTTTTTTTTTTTTTTTTTCTTTCTTTCTTTATCTCTCTCTCTCTTTCTTTCTTTTTTTTTTTTTTTCTTGAGATGGAGTCTCATACTGTTGCCCAGGCCTGCGTACAATGGTGCAATCTCAGCTCACTGCAACCTCTGGCCTCCTGGGTTCAAGCGGTTCTCCTGCCTCAGTCTCCCAGGTAGCTGGGATTACAGGCACACACCACCACGCCCAGCTCATTTTTTTTTTTGTATCTTTTTTTTTTTTTTTTTGAGACAGAGTCTCGCCATTAGCCAGGCTGGAGTGCAGTGGCGTGATCTTGGCTCACTGCAACCTCCGCCTCTTGGGTTCAAGCGATTCTCCTGCCTCAGCCTCCCGAGTAGCTGGGACTACAGGCACGTGCCACCATGCCTGGCTAATTTTTTGTATCTTTAGTAGAGATGGGGTTTTACCATGTTGGCCAGGCTGGTCTCAAACTCTTGACCTCGTGATCCACCCACCTCGGCCTCCCAAAGTGCTGGGATTACAGGTGTGAGACACCACGCCCGGCTGCTTTGGCACTTTTCGTACCTGCCTCCTCCCACCCCACCCCTAGCTGATTGTCCTGATTGCTTGCTCATGACCCATCCCTGGGGGACGGTGACCTGTTTGGGTTTTGAACCAATCCAATTTCCCTGTTTATCTGTTCTGTTCATCCCTGAAGTCTTACTACAGATGAGACTCAGCTCATTGGAGACCAACTAGGAGGAAGCTGTTATCTGTCTCAGAGTCCTTCCCACCCCCACCTCCAGCCCCCTCTCTCCTCTGGCATTGGATTTGAGGTCTGCAGATTGGTACTGGCGTCTATGCCATCCTTCCCATTACTCTTTCCAGGAGGAAAGATGAGATACCAGGTCTCATTGGAAGATGTTGATGAACAGGAAGTAGGAAAATGGTTTAAAGACTGAGTTTGTGACCTTGGTCTAAGAGCAGAAGGTGAGATACAGGGCAGTCATCGAGCAAGTCTGAGTACCTTGACCTAAATTTAGACCATTTCTGTAAAATGTAATCCAAAAAACAAAAGTACATCCCTTCTTCTAATTCCTTCACTGTTTCTGTTCGTGGCCAAAGTTACACATCCTGCCTCTTCTTGCTCTTATTGTTTGTAAAACAGTCATCTTGTGGTTCTTTTTTGTTTGTTGTTTGTTTGTTTGTTTTTGAGACAGAATCTTGCTCTGTCAACCAGGCTGGAATGCAATGGCATACTTTCGGCTCACTGCAACCTCTGCCTCTCGGGTTCAAGAGATTCTCCTGCCTTAGGCTCCCACCACCACGCCTGGCTAATTTTTGTATTTTTAGTAGGAACAGGGTTTCACCATGTTGGCCAGGCTGGTCTTGAACTCTTGACCTCAGGTGATCCACCCTGCTTCGGCCTCTCAAAGTGCTGGGATTACAGGTGTGAGCCACTGTGCCCTGTCCATCTTATGATTCTTAGACCTGTAGACTTTAGCAGTCAACAAATAGGTTGGGAGTGCCTATGGTGTGCCTAGCCTGATAGTAGCTGTGACAGGATATATACACCCCCTGGCTATGTTCTCAAGGAATCAGGAGACTGGTATTTTAGATTAGTTGGGAAAGCAAAACACAAGAGCTAATTATAGAAAAGAAAATGAGAGTAGTTAAAAGGGTGTTTAGAATTTGGTGATACAGGCCGGACACGGTGGCTCTTGCCTATAATCCTAGCACTTTGGGAGGCCAAGGTGGGTGGATGGCTTAAGCTCAGGAGTTTGAGACTAACCTGGGCAGCATGGTGAAATCCTGTCTACAAAAAATACAAAAATTGGCCAGGCACAGTGGCTCACGCCTGTAATCTCAGCACTTTGGGAGGCTGAGGCAGGTGGATCACCTGAGGTCAACAGTTCGAGACCAGCCTGGCCAACATGGTGAAGCCTTGTCTCTACCAAAAATACAAAAAAAATTAGCTGCGTGTGATGGCATGCGCCTGTAGTCCCAGCTACTTGGGGAGGCTGAGGCAGGAGAATCACTTGAACCCAGGAGACTGAGGTTGCAGTGAACCAAGGTCGCACCACTGCACTCTGGGTGACAGAGGGAGACTCCATCTCAAAAAAAAAAAAAAAAAAAAATTAGCCAGGCTTGGTTGCATGTGCCTGCAATCCCAGCTACTCGAGAGGCTAAGGTGGGATAATTGCTTGAGCCCAGGAGGTTGAGGCTACAGTGAGCCGTGATTGCGCCACTGCACTCCAGTCTGGGTGATGGAGCAAGACCCTGTTTCAAAAAAGAAAAAAAAAAAAAAAGAATTTGAGTCCAGGCGCAGTGGCTCACACCTGTAATCTCGGCACTTTGGAAGGCTGAGGTGGGTGGATCACGAAGTCAAGAGTTCAAGACCAGAATGGCTAACATAGTGAAACCCTGTCTCTACTAAACATACAAAAATTAGCCGGGTGTGGTGGCATGTGCCTGTTGTCCTAGCTACTTGGGAGGCTGAGGTAGGAGAATCTCTTGAACCCAGGAGGAGGAGGTTGCAGTGAGCTGAGATGGTGCCACTGCACTCCAGCCTGGGCAACAGCGTGAGACCCTGTCTCAACAAAAGAAACAAAAAGGAGCAAGTGGTGTCTAGTTGTCTCTAGGTGTCTTGGGTTTCCTCAAGTTTGGGGTTGGATCCACCTAGATCTAGCCTGAGGGTCTGAGCTGGATCCCAGCTAGTCTTAGTGTGGTGTTGGGGGCCAAGCAGCACTTTATGTGGCCTTCCTTGGGAGACATCCCTATCATCCAAATGTTTATGCTCTTTTCTCAGCCTGCATCTTCCTACTCATCAAGAGTCCCTATTCATCCTTCACAGCCCAGCCCAAATGCCTATTTTTTCATGAAGACACTTTCTTCTCATCAGTTAGGATTGTTGCTGTCTTCTGTGTTCCTCTGCAGTCCTTTGTTTACAACTTTATTGTGATATTTATTTTATCTCATCATGTATTTATGAGTGTTTTCATCAGTTCCACAAGACTGTGAGCATCTTGTTAGCAGGGACTCTATCTGATTCATTTCCCTAACTCCTGATGACTAGCTTAGAGGGTTATTCTGCTCAGAAAATGTTTGCTAAACGAGTGAACAGATTCTATTCCCTCTGGTATTTGAGTCCTAAAGAATCAGTTCTAGGCTGGGCGCCATGGCTCATGCCTGTAATCTCAGTGATTTGGGAGGCTGAGGCAGAAGGTTCCCTTGACGCCAGAAATTTAAGGCCAGAAATTCGAGACCAGACTGGGCAACAAATAAAACAATACAAATAATAAAATAATAAAAATAGAAGAAATAAAAAAAAATTAGCAATGTGTTGGCCAGGCGTGGTGGCTCACACCTGTAATCCTAGCACTTTGGGAGGCTGAGGCGGGCGGATCACAAGGTCAGGAGTTTGAGACCAGCCTGACCAACATGGTGAAACCCCATCTCTACTAAAAATACAAAAATTAGCTGGGCATGGCGGTGCATGCCTGTAATCCCAGCTACTCATGAGGCTGAGGCAGGAGAATGGCTTGAACCCAGGAGGCGGAGATTGCAGTGAGCCAAGATCACACCACTACACTCCAACCTGGGAGACAGAGCAAGACTCTTATCTCAAAAAAAAAAAAAAAAAAAAATTAGCTGGGTGTGCTGGTGCATGCCTGTAGTTCTAGCTACTCAGGAGGCTGAAGTGGGAGGATCCCTTGGCCCAGGAGGTTGAGGCTGCGGTGAGCTATGATGGCCCCACTGCACTCCCACTTGGGTGGGTGACAGTAAAGTAATCCTAAAACCAGAAAGGAGAAGGGTTGTTTGTAGGGTCAGTTTTTGGCAGAGGAACACATAGTGAGATTAAAAGTCATTTTAAGTAGGACTTATGTGGACACACAAAAGAAGAGTGTCAGTCTTCTTTTGGTTTTGACCCTTTAAGACCAAAGGAGCAACAGTAGAGTGTGAGTGGTGGGAAGGCCTTCTCTAGTGTATGGAAAGAGCATTGGAATCAGAATTGGGGATTAGTTCTGATCCAATCTGTGGTGACATTATTTGCTTTGTTAACCTGATGAGTTTGTTCTGAGAACCAAGTGAGATAAGAAAGATGTGAATTCTTTGAACTCTCAGATCACCAGCTACTAAGGTCAGCTTGAGCTTGGCCCATCTCCATTTGAATTCGGATCTGGTCCCAAGACTAGATCCGGATGGTAAAAAGAGAAGAACACTGTGTGACTTGGGTAAATCCCTTCTAGTCTGTGAGCATCAGTTTTCTTATTTGTGAAACTGAGATAATAATCTGTACCCCACCTAGGCCGCTCGCGGGGGCTCACGCCTGTAATCCCAGCACTTTGGGAGGGTGAGGTGGGTGGATCACAAGGTCAGGAGATCAAGACCATTCCTGGCTATCACAGTGAAACCCCGTGTCTACTAAAAATACAAAAAAAAAAAAAAAAAAAAAATTAGCCAGGCGTGGTGGCAGCGCCTGTAGTCCCAGCTACTTAGGAGGCTGAGGCAGGAGAATGGCGTGAACCCGGGAGGCGGAGCTTGCAGTGAGCCTAGATCGCACCACTGCACTCCAGCCTGGGCAACAGAGCAAACTCCGTCTCAAAACAATAATAGTAATAATAATAATAATAATCTCTACCCCGCCTAATTTCTTGGGCTCCTTAGGAGGATTAACTGATAATGAATATGACACTGCCTTGTAAACTATAAGGGCCTGTGCAAATGCTATGCATTTATTTTTAATTAATTTATTTATTTTTAGGGCAGAGTCTTGTGCTGTCGCCCAGGCTGGAGTGCAGTGGCGTAATCTTGGCTCACTGTAACCTCTGTCTCCCGGGTTCAAGGGATTCTCGTGCCTCAGCCTCTTGAGTAGCTAGGATTACAGGGACCTGCGATTACAGGCACTTGCCACCCCAGTCAGCTAATTTTTGTATTTTTAGTAGAGACAGAGTTTCACCATGTTGCCCAGGCTGGTCTCAAAATCTTTGGCCTCAAGTGATCCACCTGCCTTGGCCTCCCAAAGTGCTGGGATTATAGGCATGAGCCACTGTGGCCTGGATTTATTTTTTAATCTGTGTTTGAGGGCTCTGAATGAAATTTGCCAAGGCTGTTACACATCTAGACAGTGACATCATATACATGTTATTGAGGTCCAGGGTGGGGCACAGAAGACAGGCCCAGAGTCATGGGGGCAAGGAAGAACACAGAAGGGAACCCCACCCATTGTCTGCCTGTAGAAGGCCTGATTCTGTTGTCACTCATTTGTCTGACTTGAGGAAATTTGGTCTCCGGGTTTCCAAACTGTCACAGACTCCACCATGACCTCTGTGATCAGGGGTTACTTTGATTAAAGCTCTAGAGTAAGGGTCACTCTAGTTTTTTTCTGTCTCCAGGGTTGAGCTTGGGGCATGGACACAGGAGACATTCAGGATAAGTTTGTTGTTGAACAAAATACAAGTAATGCATTTGTGAGACCTCATTCTCACTTCCTTTGTTTTACAAAGTCAGTTGCACATCACCCTAAAAACCCAGGACATGATTCACAGAAATGGAGCTTGAAAGCATGACTGGTCAATATTAATCAAAGGCCAAGCGACTGGGCACGGTGGCTCACACCTGTAATCCCGGCACTTTGGGAAGTTGAGGCGGGTGGATTGCCTGAGCTCAGGAGTTCACGACCAGCCTAGGCAACAGGGTGAAACCCTGTCTCTACTAAAATACAAAAAATTTGCTGGCCATGGTGGTGTGCACCTGTAGTCCCAGCTACTTGGGAGACTGAGGCAGGAGAATTGCTTGAACCTGGGAGGCAAAGGTTGCAGTGAGCCAAGATCACACGACTGCACTCCAGCCTGGGTGGCAGAGTGAGACTCCGCCTCAGAAAAAAAAAAGGCCAAGCTTCACAAATGGCATGTTACCATCCAGGCGCTTTGTGAATCCTGGGAAGTCACAAAGCCAGAGTCTGATGGGAAAGGCTTTCTGTCTGCCTGTGGCCAGGCAGTTTTTGAACCCCTTCATTGGTCCTGCTGGCCACAGGAGCTGAAAGAAAATGGTGGAATCAGCAAATATTTATTGTGTGCCTGCTCTGTGTTGGGTGCTCTGGAGAATAAGAATAAGGTCAAGTCAAAGAGGAGCAGGGAATTCCTGCCTACAGGGCCCCAGGCAGTGTTTGCCCAGGGCCAAGGGAGTGGGAGATACTCAGTGACAGAGGACAGTACCCACTGGGGCTGGGAAGGCTTCTAGAGGGGAAGGAGATGTGTGAAGAAGACATAGTTAGTCGTGGAGACTCACCTCTGCCCGTGAAATGTCTGGTTTTGGTAACTGGCCCCAGTTAGG
This sequence comes from Trachypithecus francoisi, assembly GCF_009764315.1. NCBI lineage: Eukaryota > Metazoa > Chordata > Mammalia > Primates > Cercopithecidae > Trachypithecus > Trachypithecus francoisi. The sequence continues at coordinate 110,937,607 of NW_022681460.1, forward strand.
AGACTATATTAGTTTTCTATTGCTGCGTAACATATGCCCACACAAGGTGGCAGCTTAAACTGGCGTCCATTTATCATCTCACAGTTCCATAGGTCAGAAGTCCAGGCAGGCTCTGCCGGGCCCTCTGCTTAGGACCTGCAAAGGCTGAAATCAAGGTGTGAGCTGGCCAGGCACTCATCCAGAGGTTCCAGGAGAGAACCCACTGCTGAGCTCATGGAGGTGGCGGCGATCCCATCCTTTCAGCTGTAGGGTGAGGTCCCCGGTGTCCCTGCTGGCTGTCCTCAGGGTGCTGCTCTCCACTCCTAGAGGCCACTCTCTGATCCTTTCCGTGTGGCCCCTCCATTTCCAGTGTAGCAACAGTGCATCAAATCCCCCTCCTATTTTGAGTACCTGACTTCCTCTTCTGTTACCACCTGGAGAAAATAGTCTACTTTTTAAAAAGAAAATTTCGGCTGGGCACGGTGGCTAATGCCTGTAATCCCAACACTTTGGGAGGCTGAGGTGGGTGGATCACCTGAGGTCAGGAGACCAGCCTGGTCAACATGGCAAAACCCCGTCTCTACTAAAAATACAAAAATTACCCAGGCGTGGTGGTGTGCACTTGTAGTCCCACCTACTTGGGAGGCTGAGGCAGGAGAATTGCTTAAACCCGGGAGGTGAAGGTTGCAGAGAGTCAAGATCTTGCTACTACACTCCAACCTGAGTGAGAGTGAGACTCCATCTCAAAAAAAAAAGGTGGAATCCAAGATGATCAGCAAGTCTAGAGCATGGGGAAGAAGATGGCAGGATCCTTAATAGAAATATAGTCACACGTCGCTTAATGATGGGAATATGTATGTTCTAAGAAATGCATCATTAGGTGATTTAGTCATTGTGCAAACATCACCAAGTGCACTTACACAAACGTAGATGGCACAGCCTACTGCACACCACTGCTATATGGCGAGCAGTTCAAACCTGTACAGCAGGCTACTGTGGTAAATACCGTAGGCAACTATAACATAATGGTATGTATTTGTGTATCTGAACACATTTAAACATAGAAAAGATACAGAAAATATACTGTTTTATAACCTTATAGAGCCACTGTTGCAGGCTGGGCGTGGTGGCTTACGCCTGTAATCCCAGCACTTTGGGAGGCTGGGATGGGCAGATTGCTTGAGTCCAGTAGTTTGAGACCAGCCTGGGCAACATAGTGAAACCCCTGTCTCTACAAAAAATACACAGATTAGCTGGGCGTGGTGATGCATGCCTATAGTCTCAGCTACTCAGGATATTGAGGTGGGAGGATTGCTTGAGCCTGGGAGGTTGAGGCTGCATTGAACCGAGAGTGTGCCACACTGCATTCCCACTCCAGCCTGGGTGACAGAGTGAGACCCTGTCTCAGGAAAAAAGAAAAAGAAAAAAAAAAACCACCGTTGCATATGCGGTTCATCATTGACTAAAACATCAGTATCCAGTGTGTGACTGTAAACCCCAGGGCTAATTCCACGGTGACAGGAAGGACACCAAGTTTCTGTGTGGATTTCAAATATTCTGTATCCTCAGGCTTTGTTAATCCATGTCTTTTGCCTTCAGAGAAGTCAGTTCCCCCAGCAAGTCAGGGCCACCCAGCTTTATGCCTTGACTCCTGGTTACTGTTTTGAGGCCTAGGAACAGCTGAGACCCTGCAGGTGTTAAGATCCAAACAGGGTGAGGGTGAGGGGGTGAGAATCACCACCAACCGACATCAGCATCTAGAGCTGAATACAGAGACCCCTCTTGGCTGAATGTTCTGGGCAGCATCCATGTGCAGGTGGGACTGACTTTTTGGACACTGCCTGGGAGCTCACACAGACAGACGGTCACACTGCGATGTCGGTGGGGTTGTGAGCAGTCGTCGCGCCTCCCAGCTGTTCCTCCAGGACAGTCATTTCCGGGCGTATCTGCTGGCAAATTAGATCATTGGTCATTTATATTTTTATTTCCCTATCTCTCTCTACCCATTCTGTTTTCAACAGCTGATGATAATAAAGGTGCTTTCATGGAAAATATGGGATCTCTGTAAAGAGAAGATCCCGTTCTGCGAGTATGGCTTGCTAAGTTGGGTAATTTATCTGTTGACACGCTTCTCAGTCACTTTTTCACCTTGGTTTCTCCAGATGGCTGGGACTTGATCACTCACAGGAGGAGGGAACTTCTTTGTGTTCTGTTCTTGCACTATTGGGAGAGTTACCATCTCAACAATGCCAACACCCCTAAAACAACAGTCAACATCAGACACGTAATCAAGAGCTTCAGCGGGAAGGATGGCCAAGTTGGATGCTTTCCATCAGGACCATTCCAGCTGTGATTCTCTGTGCAATGGGAGTCTGGTTGAGAGGGACATCAGAAAGATGACAGCGAGGAAGGAACCTTTTATGCTAGGTGTTAAGAGATGGCTGGGACTGGATTAAGTAGACAGAAGAAAGGAAGACGTTGCAGGCTTGGTGAGAGTTGAGTAAAGCCATTCAGATTTGAATCAGCATGGTTTATTTATGGAGTGTGAGGCGGCTGGCTTGGACCAAGGGAGGTGTTTCTTCTTAATCTAAGAAAATGGGCCGGGCGCAGTGGCTCATGCCTATAATCCCAGCACTTTGGGAGGCTGAGGCGGGTAGATCAGTTGAGGTCAGGAATTTGAGACCAGCCTGACCAACATGGTGAAATCCCATGTCTACTAAAAATAAATTAGCTAATTAGCTAGGTGTGGTGGCGCGTGCCTGTAGTCCCAGCTACTTGGGAGGCTGAGGCAGGAGAATTGCTTGAACTCGGGAGGCAGAGGTTGCAACGCGGTGATATCACACCACTGCGCTCCAGTCTTGGTGGCGAGCAAGACTCTGTCTCAAAGAAAAAAAAAAAAAAAGGAAAAGAAAGAAAGTGACTCCCTGCCCTCTTCCTTCTCCCTTATATTAAAGCTTAGGATTTCTGAACTTTTCTCCCTTCCCTAGGGGTCCAGATGAATTTGTAGGGAACCACCCTCTCTGGCTTGGCCTCAACATCAGGGGCACATCTGTGGGATGCTGTTTTCCCTTTAAGTTTACTCCTTGCCTCCCAGTCAAGGTCTTTTCCCTTGGCCTTACCTGTGTGCTTTAAAAAGCACTACTTTTTTTGTTTGTTTTTTTTGGTTCATGTGATTCTCCTGCCTCAGCCTCCTGAGTAGCTCGGATTACAGGTGTGCGCCACCACACCTCGCTAATTTTTATATTTTAGTAGAGACGGGGTTTCACCGTATTGACCAGGCTGGTCTCGAACTCCTGACCTCAGGTGATCCGCTTGCCTTGCCCTCCCAAAGTGCTGGGATTACAAGCATGAGCCACTGGGCCCAGCCAATTAAAAAGCACTATTTTTAACCAAGGAACTTTACTTGCTTTGTTTTCGTTTTTGCAGACAGATGCAGTATTAAAGTTGAATGCGTTTGAATGCCATTACTGTCCATAGTTCAACATTTGACCTCTTTGGCAACTAAACAGTATTTGATATATATTATGTTGTTGCACATTTTCTAGAGGAGCATAGCGGGATGGGGCCTGTTTTTGGTCCTCATGTCTTGGAGAGCTTTCCTCTTCATGCTGGTGGGCCACACTTGGCTGGAGATTCTTTTCTGTTCTTTGAATCCGGACTACAATAGGACAAATTAACTCCAGTGGTCATGCAAGTCATGAAGAAATGAATTTAATAGTGTATCAGTTAGGATTCTGTTATGACATGTACCCAAATCATCTGGAAATAGTTTAAGCCAAAGAGAAGAATTTATTTATTTATTTATTTATTTATTTTTTGAGACGGAGTCTCGCTCTGTGGCCCAGGCTGGAGTGCAGTGGCCGGATCTCAGCTCACTACAAGCTCCGCCTCCCGGGTTCACGCCATTCTCCTGACTCAGCCTCCCCAGTAGCTGGGACTACAGGGGCCCGCCAGCTCGCCCGGCTAGTTTTTTGTATTTTTTAGTAGAGACGAGGTTTCACCGTGTTAGCCAGGATGGTCTCGATCTCCTGAGCTCGTGATCCGCCCGTCTCGGCCTCCCAAAGTGCTGGGATTACAGGCTTGAGCCACCGCGCCCGGCCGAGAAGAATTTATTTAAAAGATTCAGGGACATATGAGATCTAAGGTCAGGAATACAACTGGGACTCAGGAGGGGACTTTAAGGAGGAACGGGAAAACCAGCAAGAAGCCAGGCATCCCCTCGGTGTGCTTGCTGCGACGTGCACTCTGTGCAGAGTGGCTGTCCCTGCTTCCAGTCCGCCCAGAAGGCAAGAAAGGGCCAGCCTGAGACCCTCAGATTGTAATCCCCTTCATTCAAGAGAACAGCCAAGGCTGTCTGTGGTGGCTCATGGCTTATCCCAGCACTTTGGAAGGCCGAGGTGGAAGGATCATTTGAGTCCAGGAATGTGAGACCAGCCTGGGCAACATAGTGAGACCCCACCTCTACAAAAAATACAAAAAAATTAGCTAAGCATGGTGGCACACGCCTGTAGTTCCAGCTACTCAAGAGGCTGAGGTGGGAGGATTGCTTCAGCCTGGGAAGTCAGAGGCTGCAGTGAGCAGTGATTGTGCCAGCGTGGGTGACAGAGCAAGACCATCTTAAAAAAAAAAAGATAGATCAGGAGACTGACCAAGACTCAGTGAGGATCTGTTTGTCTCATTTCCAAATGTGTCCTGGAGAACCAACGTTAGTGCAGTCAACAGTAGTCAGTGTGGAGTCGCAAAACACAAACTCCAGCTGTTGGAAGCCTGGCCTGTAGGAGGGGTCCACTTCCTCCAAAGGCACCTGCTTCAAATATCCCCCCTGCTAAACCAGAATCATTGCTGTTGGGATGACCTTTCTATTTCAGAAGGAACTAGAGGACTCTGCAGAGATGGTGGCGGAGGCGGGATCTATGTCTGGAAGGGCCATGTATAAAAAACATGGACTTGTCGTGTTTCTGGTCCTTACCACTTCCGAGTTGTCCAATTTTACAGAAGAGAACTTGAAAGATGTAAGACATGGCCAAGAATTCATCATCTGCCTCTGCTCTAAAACCACATTCTACTAAAAAAAGGTACTCACACTGAATTGTTTGAAGGTTTGTTGTTGTTGTTGTAAAGGATGCAGACTTAAAAATTATTTTTGGAAGACAGTTTGCAAACTATTAGTAGAGAATACTAAGAAGAAGCTTTTTGGGGTGGATTTGTTTAAACAGGCCCCTAACTGATGGGAGAATGGCTGTTTTCATGTTCCTTGAGAACCGTTGTCTTTTAATAGAGACAGCATCGATTCTGGAGTCAGAAGACTAGATTGGGTCTCAACTCTGCACCAGGTTTGTGGCTTTGGACAAGTTATTTTATCTCTACACCTCAGTTCTAATTCTGAGAAGTGAGATAAGTATCATATTAAAATCTACTTCCTGGTGTCAGGAAGAGTAGATGAATTAATGCACGTTTATGTACTTGGCATTCTTCTTTGCGCTTAAGCATTCAGTAAATACTCTTACAAAAATGATGACACCTGTTTGATATTAGTGACGGGTTAATGAGAAAAGATCAAATTGTGCTTGAGTGTTAATTTTTTAAAGCATATTCTGTGAATAATATTTCTTTAAAAAGCATTTTGCTAATGTTGTCTATGTTTAGCTGTTTAATAAAAAGTTATATTTTTATTTTTAAAAGGAAAAAAAGTGAGCGTTTTGTGTGTCATAAGAAAGGCACCCCTGGCCTATGCCTTTTGATATGGGTCATGAGATTTATTGTTTGATTTTATTTTATTTTTGAAACAGAGTTTTGCTCTGTTGCCCAGGCTGGAGTACAGCAGTACAATCTCGGCTACCTGCAACCTCTGCCTCCCAGGCTCAGGCAATTCTCCTGCTTCAGCCTCCTGAGTAGCTGGGATTACACGCATGAACCACCATGCCCAGCTAATTTTGTATTTTTAGTAGAGATGGGGTTTTGCCATATTGGCCAGGCTGGTCTCAAACTTCTGACCTCAGGTGATCCACTCGCTTTAGCCTCCCAAAGTGTTGAGATTACAGGTGTGAGCCACCACACCCAGTCAATTTTTTTTGTTTTAAATTATAATAAAATACACATGACATAAAGCTTACTAACTCGGCTGGGTGTGGTGGCTCACACCTGTAAGTCCAGCACTTTGGGAGGCTGAGGTGGGTGGATCACAAGGTCAGGAGATCAAGATCAGCCTGGCCAACATGGTGAAATCCCATCTCTACTAAAAATACAAAAAATTAGCTGGGCGTGGTGGTGCATGCCTGTAGTCCCAGCTACTCAGGAGGCTGAGGCAGAAGAAGCACTTGAACCTGGGAGGCGGAGGTTGCAGTGAGCCGAGATTGTGCCACTGCACTGCACTCCAGCCTGGGTGACAGAGTAAGACTCTGTCTCACAAAAACAAAAAACAAAAACCAAAAAAACAAAAAAATTTACTACCTCAAGCATTTTAAAGTGTATAGCTAAATGGTAGTAACAACATTCACATTGTTGTGTAACCATCACCAATCTATCTCCAGAACTCTTTTCATCTTGCAAAACTGAAACTCTCTACCCATTAAACCATAACTCAGCCAGGTGCTGCACACCTGGGAGGTTGAGGCAGGAGGGTCCCTTGAGCTCAGGAGTTCAGGATCAGCCTGGGTAACATAGTGAGACCTCATCTCTACAAAAAAGTCTAAAAGGCCGGGCGCGGTGGCTCAAGCCTGTAATCCCAGCACTTTGGGAGGCTGAGACGGGCGGATCACGAGGTCAGGAGATCAAGACCATCCTGGCTAACGTGGTGAAACCCCATCTCTACTAAAAATACAAAAAACTAGCCGGGCGAGGTGGCGGGCGCCTATAGTCCCAGCTACTCCGGAGGCTGAGGCAGGAGAATGGCATAAACCCGGGAGGCGGAGCTTGCAGTGAGCTGAGATCCAGCCACTGCACTCCAGCCTGGGTGACAGAGCAAGACTCCATCTCAAAAAAAAAAAAAAAAAAAAAAAGTCTAAAAATTAGCCAGGTGTGGTGGCACATGTCTATAATCTCAGCTACTGGGAGGCTGAGGTGGGAGGATCGCTTGGACCCAGGAGGTTGAGGCTGCATTGAGCTGTGATTGTACCACTGCACTCCAGCCTGGGTGATAAAGTGATACCCTGCCTCAAAAATAAAATAAAATAAACAGTATCTCCCCATCCTTCTCTTTGGCAATCACCATCCTACTTTCGGTCTGTAGGAATTTGACTTTTCTAGGTAACTCATATAAGTGGACTCATACAGCATTTGTCTTCATTTAAGATAATGTCCTCAAGGTTCATGCACATTGTAGCATGTGTTATGTTGCCCAGGCTAGTCTTGAACTCCTGGCTTTAAGCTATTCTCCTACCTCAGCCTTCCCAGTAGCTGGGACTACAGGTGTGCACCACCATATCCAGCTAGAATTTCCCTGCTTTTTGTTTGTTTGTTTTGAGATGGATTTTGCTCTCATTGTCCAGGCTAGAGTGCAATGGTGCAATCTCGGCTCACTGCAACCTCTGCCTACTGGGTTCAAGCGATTCTCCTGCCTCAGCCTCCCAAATAGCTGGGACTACAGGCGTGCACTACTACCCTCAGCTAATTTTTGTATTTTTAGTAGAGATGAGGTTTCCCCATGTTGATCAGGCTGGTCTCAAACTCCTGACCTCAGGTAATCCACCTGCCTCGGCATCCCAAAGTGCTGGGATTACAGGCATGAGCTACCATGCCCAGCCTGTTTGTTTGTTTGTTTGTGTTATTTTTTGAGACAGGATCTGGCTCTGTCACCCAGAATGGAGTGCAGTGGTGTGATCTTGGCTCACTGGAACCTCTGCCCCTCAAGCTCAAGCCATCCTTCTACCTCAGCCTCCTGAGTACCTGGGACTACAGGTGTGCGTCACCATGCCTGGCTAATTTTTGTATTTTTTGTAGAGACAAGATCTCACTTTGTTGCCCAGGATGCTGGACTTGAACTCCTGAGCTCAAGCGATCCGCCTGCCTTGGCCTCCCGAAGTGCTGGTATTACAGGTGTGAACCACCACACCCGGCCATAGAATTTCTTTACTTTTTGGCCAGGTATGTTGGCTCACACCTGTAATCCCAGCGGTTTAGGAGGCCGAGGTGGGCGGATCACTTGAGGTCAGGAGTTCGAGACCAGCTTGGCCAACATGGTGAAACCCCGTCTCTACTGAAAGTATAAAAATTAGCCAGGCATGGTGGCGGATGCCTGTGATCCAGCTACTCAGGAGGCTGAGGTGGGAGAATTGCTTGAACCTAGGAGGTAAAGGTTGCAGTGAGCCGAGATAGTGCCACTGCACTCTAGCCGGTGTGACAGAGCGAGACTCTGTCTGAAAAAAAAAAACAAAAACCCTTTACTTTTTAGTAGAGATGGGGTTTCACCATGTTGGCCAAAAAAAAAAAATTTTTTTTTGTTTGTATAGACCACATTTTGTTTATTTGTTTATTCATTCATCTGTGGATGGACAGCTGGGTTGATGGACAGCTGGCTATTGAGAATAATGCTATGGACAGGGTGTACAGATATCTCCTAGAGGCCCTGCCTTCCATTCTTTTGGGTACATACCTGGAAGTGGAATCGCTGACAAATAGTTCTATTATTAGTTTTTCAAGGAACCGCCATGCTGTTTTTCACCGCAGCTGAACTATTTTCCACTTCCACCAACAATGTACAAGGGTTCCAATTTCTCCACATCCTGGCCAATACTTGTTATTTTCTGTTTTTTTGACAGTAGCCAACCAGATGGATGCAAGATGGTATCTCATTGTGGTTTTCGATTTGCATTTCCCTAATGACCAGTGATGTTGAGCATATTTTCATGTTTTTTTTTGGCCATTTATATATGGGTTGTGAGTTCCTGATTAGACAGTGCTATATGATGATGCTATACTTAGTTGTAGGAAATGTCCCTAATGGGGCAAAATGCTATGTTTTACATTTCTAGAGACAGGAAGTAGACTGGTGGTTGCCTAGGGCTGGGGCAAAATGAGAGTGACTACTAATGGGCAGGGGCCGCTTTCTGCAAATGGTGAAACATAGTGAATTAGATGGTGGTAGTGATGACAATACAATTCTAAGAACATACTAAAAACCATTGAATTGTACACTTTAATTTTTTTTTTTTTTTTTTGAGGCGGAGTCTTGCTCTATCGCCCAGGCTGGAGTGCAGTGGCCAGATTTCAGCTCACTGCAAGCTCCGCCTCCCGGGTTTTACGCCATTCTCCTGCCTCAGCCTCCCGAGTAGCTGGGACTACAGGCGCCCGCCACCTCGCCCGGCTAGTTTTTTGTATTTTTTAGTAGAGACGGGGTTTCACTGTGTTAGCCAGGATGGTCTCCATCTCCTGACCTCGTGATCCGCCCGTCTCGGCCTCCCAAAGTGCTGGGATTACAGGCTTGAGCCACCGCGCCCGGCCTAATTGTACACTTTAAATGGGTGAATTTTATGTTCTCTGATGTCTCAATAAAGCTGCTCTAATATGCTTTTTTTTGAAAATAGACCTAAAACAGTAGCAGTGATGCTAGGTAGCAAAGGTTGCCACTTCATTGGCCAACTTCACCCAGTAGGAGGGAATGTTCCACATTTTTGGTGAATTTACAACCGAGAGGTTCTCTCCTTGGAAAATCTGGAGGAGTGCCCCCTTGCAAGCTCACTTCCTGGACCAGTGAGAAAGATCAGTGACTAATAAAGCTAGAGGAAAGACCACAAATGATTTGAGTTTAGAGGTGCTAGAAACACATTTTAGTAGAGTTTGGGGTAGAGGGTGTCAAGGCCCCTTTCCAACAGTGATATGGTCAGAGACCTCAGGTGTTACCGAAGAGAACATCGCCCCTTCACACCTCCTCTCTGTCCTTTTCAAAATGAGGAAAGGGCTGGGCGCCGTGGCTCATGCCTGTAATCCCAGCAGTTTGAGAGGCTGCCAGTGGATCGCCTGAGGTCAGGAGTTCCAGACCAGCCTGGCCAACATGGCGAAACCCTGTCTCTACTGAAAATACAAAAATTAGGCCAGGCGCAGTAGATTACACCTGTAATCCCAGCACTTTGGGAGGCCAAGGCGGGCAGATCACGAGGTCAAGAGATCGAGACCATCCTGGTCAACATGGTGAAACCCCATCTACTAAAAATACAAAAATTTGCTGGGCGTGGTGGCGCATGCCCGTAGTCCCACCTACTCGGGAGGCTGAGGCATTAGAATCACTTGAAGCCAGGAGGCAGAGGTTGCAGTGAGCCAAGATCATACCACTGAACTCCAGCCTGGGTGACAGAGTGAGAGTCTGTCTCAAAACAAACAAACAAACAGACAGAATGAGGAAATGGATCCAGAGAGAGGAAATGACTGGGCCTAGGTGCATGGCCAATTAGTAGCAGAGCCAGAGCCTCTACCTCTCTTGCCTGGGCAGCTTCATTCAAGCTCCACGCATCCAATCTAGTCCAGCCAACAGCCTCTGTCACCAGAGCATCAGCTGCTGAGGAGGAGTGGGGTGACGGATACCAACTGCAGCCCTCTCCAGAGGGCCTCTGTCCATGCGCACTGCAAATGTCTGACTTTCCGCCCATGTGGTTCCGGCAGCTTTCATTGGAGCAGCATTCTCGCCTGTTCGCACTCAGCTGCAACCCCTTTCCTGCACCATCTGGAATGCGGCTAGGGCTCTCCACACTTTGCCCACCCGCTCCGCCATGTTCTGCTGAGTGTGGGCCCACACCAACACGGATCTCCTAAGTACAGAGAGTTCTCCTTTTATTTGTTTCTGATTGCTCAGGGAGGAAAAAATGTTACTTCTCAAGCTTCAGAATCTTTGCACATAAGTAGTGACAACTAAGAACAAATTTGCAAAATCTTCCCCTTGGTCTGAACTACAGGCCTCCTCTGCCTACACACGGTCCCTGGCCCAGACCTGCATCAGGGACAAGGTTAGTGGTTTAAAGGAGTTTGATCCCTGGGCTACAAGGGGGGCGATTCTGTCCCCTCAGCCTCATAGACTGCTCCTCTGCCACAGCCCTGATCTTATTCTCTGACGTCAGGAGTCCTGGAGAGCTCTACATAATCTTGGAAAGTCTGGCCTGTAACTCAGTCCTTCTGCAAAGGGGGGATGATCCATCCCCTCTCCTCTCCAACCCCTTCTTCTTCTCCTTCTCCTTCTTCTTCTTCTTTTGTTTTTTGAGATGCTGTCTCACTCTGTTGCCCAGGCTGGAGTGCAGTGGTGCTATCTCCGCCTCCCGGGTTCAAGCGATTTTCCTGCCTCAGCCTCCCGAGTAGATGGGACTACAGACGTGTGCCACTACACCCGGCTAATTTTTGTATTTTTAGTAGAGATGGGGTTTAACCACCTTGGCCAGGCTGGTCTTGAACTCCAGACCTCAAGTGATCCACCCACCTTGGCCTCCCAAAGTGCTGCGATTACAGATGTGAGCCACTGCGCCTGGCCCGACCCCACCATCTTTTCCTCTCCTTTCCTTCTTGCTTCTTCCTTCCTTCCTTCCTTCCTTTTGTTCTTCTTCTTTCTTCTCCTTCTCCTTCTTCTTTTTTTGAGACAGGGTATTGTTCTGTCACCCAGGCTGGAGTGCAGTGGTGCAGTCATAGCTCACCACAACATTAACCTCCTGGGCTCAAGCAATCCTCCAACCTCAGCCTCCTGAGTAGCTGGGACTACATGTGTACACTTTGACGCCCAACTAATGTTTTGTTTATTATCGTGGAGATGGGTTGTCCAGGCTGGCATCTTCTTTTCATCTCCAGATTTTCTCACCCTTGTGAGCAAACATCATCCACTTACTATCCATGGGTAACGCTGTCTCAAAGATGTGGCTATTTTCCGCATGCAGCTATGATCATACAGTTGGCTCGTTCATTTCATTTGGAATACAAACCATCTGGCAATGTCTCGGACCAGAAACCAGCTGGAGAAGTTAAGGTGTTCAGGCAGAAATCTCTTTCTCTTTATTTTACTCATGAAGGTGGAAATGAAAGGGTTTTGTTGCCTCTTGGCGCAGGGTGTGACGGGAGCAATGCACATGGAGGTGTCCCTGGTAGTGGCACTGGCATTCAAAGGGAGAGAAATTCCAGGTAAGGTGTCACCCAGGAGAAACAGGGGCAGAGGTGCTCAGCCCAGTGTTTTTTGTTTTTTTTTTTTCACCTGGAGCTCCTCTTTATGACGATGAACACAGATTCAGGATATGTAGGAAGGGTGTCCCCAGAGCTTTCCCTGTCTTTGCCATGAATCTTCCTGCATTGGCCCCTGTATTTGCCTTTTTTTTTTTTTTTTGAGGTGAAGTCTCACTCTATCACCCAGGTTGGAGTGCAGTGGTGCGATCTAGGCTCACTGCAGTCTCCACCTCCTGGGTTCAAGCAATTCTCCTGCCTCAGGGTCCTGAGTAGCTGGGATTACAGGCACGTGCTACCATGCCCAGCTAATTTTTGTATTTTTAGTAGAGATGGGAGTTTCACCATGTTGGCCAGGCTGGTCTCGAACTCCTGACCTCAGGTGATCTGCCCACCTCGGCCTCCCAAAGTGCTGGGATGACAGGCATGAGCCACCGTGCCTGGGCTGGCATATTTATTTGACTAAGAAAGGGTCTAAGAAGCGGCCGGGCGCGGTGGCTCAAGCCTGTAATCCCAGCACTTTGGGAGGCCGAGACGGGCGGATCACGAGGTCAGGAGATCGAGACCATCCTGGCGAACACGGTGAAACCCCGTCTCTACTAAAAATACAAAAACTAGCCGGGCGACGTGGCGGGCGCCTGTAGTCCCAGCTACTCGGGAGGCTGAGGCAGGAGAATGGCGTAAACCCGGAGGCGGAGCTTGCAGTGAGTTGAGATCCGGCCACTGCACTCCAGCCTGGGCGACAGAGCGAGACTCCGCCTCAAAAAAAAAAAAAAAAAAAAAAAAAAGAAAGGGTCTAAGAAGCAGCTATGCAGCAATTGTCTCCACTTTGTAATCAGGAACCACCTATCCCAGCCTCTGACCTCTGTTCCGGTCATACCCAATTAGTCCGTAGGTCCCCATATCTCCTCTAGCCTCCATTTGGTAAACATGGTTCCAAGGTCCAAGACCTTGTCTCTACAAAAAACTAAAAATAAAAAAAATTATCCAGGCACATGTGCCTGTAGTCCTAGCTACTCGGGAGACTGAGGTGGGAGGATTGCTTGAGCCCAGAAGCTCAAGGTTGCTGTGAGCTGTGATCATTGCACTGCACTCCAGCCTGGGCAACAGAGTGAGACTGTCTCAAAAAAAGAAAAAATATATGGTTCCATCTGATTGGATTCCCTTTGCTCTCTCAGCTCTTTGCCCAGCTGAGTAAGACCTGTTGTGCTGCAACACTGTGTCATCTGGGAAGCTGGATTTGTTGGCTCTCTTCTGTGCTGCATTTTCCTCTGCCTACCTTCTTCAAAGCTTTTATCTCTTAGCTGGGTGTGGTAGCGTGCACCTATAGTCCCAGATACTCAGGAGGCTGAGACAGGAGAATTGCTTGAACTTGGGAGGTGGAGGTTGCAGTGAGCTGAGATCGCGCCACTGCACTCCAGCCTTGGTGACAGAGCGAGACTCTGTCTCAAAAAAAAAAAAAAAAGCCTTTAAAAAATTTATTACACTTTAAGTTCTGGGATACATGTGCAGAATGTGCAGGTTTGTTGCATAGGTATACACATGCCATAGTGGTTTGCTGTACCCATCAACCTGTCATCTACATTAGGTATTTCTCCTAATGCTATCCCTCCCCTAGCCCCTCACCCCCCGACAGACTGTGGTATGTGATGTTCCCCTCACTGTGTCCATGTGTTCTCATTGTTCAACTCCCACTTATGAGTGAGAACATGTGGTGTTCAGTTTTCTGTTCCTGTGTTAGTTTGCTGAGAATGATGGTTTCCAGCTTCATCCATGTCCCTGCAAAGGACATGAACTCATCCTTTTTTATGGCTGCATAGTATTCCATGGTGTATATGTGCCACATTTTCTTTATCCAGTCTGTCATTGATGGGCATTTGGGTTGGTTCCAAGTCTTTGCTATTGTGAACAGTGCTGCAATATACATACGTGTGCATGTGTCTTTTTTTTTTTTTTTGAGACAGAGTCTTGCTCTGTCACCCAGGCTGGAGTGCAGTGGCTCAATCTCGGCTCACTGCAAGCTCCGCCTCCCGGGTTTATGCCATTCTCCTGCCTCAGTCTCCCAAGTAGCTGGGACTACAGGCGCCGCTACCACGCCCGGCTAGTTTTTTTCTTAGTTTAGTAGAGACAGGGTTTCACCATGTTAGCCAGGATGGTCTCGATCTCCTGACCTCGTGATCCGCCCGTCTCAGCCTCCCAAAGTGCTGGGATTACAGGCGTGAGCCACCACGCCCGGCCGCATGTGTCTTTATAGTAGAATGATTTATGATCCTTTGGGTGTATACCCAGTAATGGGATTGCTGGGTCAAATGGTATTTCTGATTCTGGATCCTTGAGGATTCGCCACACTGTCTTCCACAATGTTTGAACTAATTTACACTCCCACCAACAATGTAAAAGCATTCCTATTTCTCCACATCCTCTCCAACATCTGTTGTTTCCTGACTTTTTAATGATCTCCATTCTAACTGGCATGAGATGGTATCTCATTGTGGTTTCAATTTGCATTTCTCTAATGACCAGTGATGATGATCTTAAAAAAAAAAAAAAAAAAGCTTTTATCTCCTTGTGTTGCAACTACCTGTTGACAAGTCTGTGTCCCCCACTAGATTCTGGGCTCTCTGATGGCAGGGGTGTTGATATGAATCATGGTCTTAACTCCATTCCTGTCATTTGCTGGGTGAATGAATGAATGGAATGGCAAATGCACCCATGTTTGCCAAACATGCATGTGCATTCCAGCTCTTTCTGATCGAATGAAATCTCCAGAGGGAAATGTATGTACTTGAGGTGTTGAGAAGGGGACTGTGTAGGTCAGATGTGTGAATTGAATTTCCACTGATTCTGTGGGGTGCTAGTTTTCCACTGCCACTGTAACAAGTTATACAAATGGAATGGCTCAAAACAAAACATGAGGCTGGGCATGGTGGCCCACGCCTGTAATTCCAGCACTTTGGCAGGCCCAGGCAGGTGGATTACCTCAGGTCAGAAGTTCCAGACCAGGAAACCCCATCTCTACTGAAAATACAAACATTTGCTGGGCGTACTGGAGGGTGCCTGTAATCCCAGCTACTTGGGAGGCTGAGGCAGATGAATCACTTCAACCTGGGAGGCAGAGGTTGAAGTGAACTGAGATCACGCCACTGCACTCCAGCCTGGGCAATAGAGTGAGACTCCGTCTCAAACAACAACAACAACAACAAAAAAACACCACACACTCGTTTGTTGTTCTGCAGTTCTGAAGCTCAGAAGTCTGAAGTGAGTCTTAAAAAATGGAGCTAGGCTGGGCGCGGTGGCTCAAGCCTGTAATCCCAGCACTTTGGGAGGCTGAGACGGGCGGATCATGAGGTCAGGAGATTGAGACCATCCTGGCGAACGTGGTGAAACCCCGTCTCTACTAAAAAAATACAAAAAAACTAGCCGGGCGAGGTGGCGGGCACCTGTAGTCCCAGCTACTCGGGAGGCTGAGGCAGGAGAATGGCGTAAACCCGGGAGGTGGAGCTTGCAGTGAGCTGAGATCCGGCCACTGCACTCCAGCCTGGGCGACAGAGCCAGACTCCGTCTCAAAAAAAAAAAAAAAAAAAAAAAATGGAGCTAAAATCAAGGTGTCTGCAGGTCTGTTCTCCTTCTGGAGGCTTCAGAGAGAATCAGTCTCCTTGCCTTTGCAGCTTCTAGAGTCTGCCTGTATTTCTTGGCTCATGGCCCCTTCCTCACACGACTCCAGTCTCTTGCTGGTACTCACTCTGCTCTCCTGCCTCCCACTTATAAGGGCCCTTGTGATTAAATTGAGCCCAGTTGAATAACGCAGGCTGATCTCTCAAGATCCTTAACTTGATCTCACATCTGCAAAGTCCCTTTGATCATATAAGGTGACATCTTCACAGGTTTTGGGGATTGGAAGTTGGACATCTCTGAGGAGGAAGTTGTCCAGTTTACCACATTCAGAAAGCTCCTGACGTGGCTTCCTATTTTATTTTATTTTATTTTTTGAGATGGAGTCTCGCTCTATCGCCCAGGCTGGAGTGCAGTGGCCGGATCTCAGCTCACTGCAAGCTCCGCCTCCCGGGTTTACGCCATTCTCCTACCTCAGCCTCCCGAGTAGCTGGGACTACAGGCGCCCGCCACCTCGCCGGCTAGTTTTTTGTATTTTTTTTTTTTTAGTAGAGACGGGGTTTCACGGTGTTAGCCAGGATGGTCTCGATCTCCTGACCTCGTGATCCACCCGTCTCGGCCTCCCAAAGTGCTGGGATTACAGGGTTGAGCCACCGCGCCCAGCCTATTTTATTTTATTTTTTTAGACAGAGTCTCTCTCTGTCACCCAGGCTGGAGTGCAGTGGCGTGATCTCGGCTCACTGCAACCTCCACTTCCTGGGTTCAAGTGACTCTCCTGCCTCAGCCTCCTGAGTAGCTGGGATTACAGGTGCCCACCACCACACCCAGCTAATATTTTGTTTTTTTTTTTTTTTTTGAGGCGGAGTCTCGCTCTGTCGCCCGGACTGGAGTGCAGTGGCCAGATCTCAGCTCACTGCAAGCTCCGCCTCCCGGGTTTACGCCATTCTCCTGCCTCAGCCTCCGAGTAGCTGGGACTACAGGCGCCGCCACCTCGCCCGGCTAGTTTTTTTTTGTATTTTTTAGTAGAGACGGGGTTTCACCGTGTTCGCCAGGATGGTCTCGATCTCCTGACCTCGTGATCCGCCCGTCTCGGCCTCCCAAAGTGCTGGGATTACAGGCTTGAGCCACCGCGCCGGGCCTTGTTTTTATTTTTATTTTTATTTTTTGAGATGGAGTCTCGTTCTATCGCCCAGGCTGGAGTACAGTGGCATGATCTTGGCTCACTCTGCAAGCGCTGCCTCCTGGGTTCACGCCATTCTCCTGCCTCAGCCTCCAGATTAGCCGGGACTACAGGCACCCACCACCATGCCCCGCTAATTTTTTGCATTTTTAGTAGAAACAGGGTTTCACTGTGTTAGCCAAGATGGTATCAATCTCCTGACGTCGTGATCCGCCCGCCTCGGCCTCCCAAAGTTCTGGGATTACAGGCATGAGCCACCACGCCCTACCTGATCAGTTTTTGTTTTTGGCATGTGCTCTGCTGCCCTGCCCGCCCCCCACAAACAACAGGGCTGAGGTCTCCAGTGCTGTACACAGGGGTTTGCAACCACTAGATGTCTACTAGGTCGAGCTGCATGAAAATGCCATGATTTGGCTGTTTTTTGGTTTTTTTTCCAAGACGGAGTCTTGCCCTGCCACCTAGGCTGGAGTACAGTGGCGCGATCTCAGCCCACTGCAACCTCCATCTCCCAGGTTCAAGTGATTCTCCTGCCTCAGCCTCCTGAGTAGCTGGGACTATAGACACATGCCACCATGTCTGGCTAATTTTTGTATTTTCAGTAGAGACGGGCTTTTGCTATGTTGGCCAGGCTGGTCTTGAACTCCTGACTTGAGGTGATCCACCTGCCTTGGCCTCCCAAAGTGCTGGGATTACAGGCTTGGGCCACCACACCTATCCTCTTTTTTTTTTTTTTTTTTTTTTTTTTTTTGGAGACGGAGTCTAGCTCTGTTGCCCAGGCTGGAGTGCAATGGCATGATCTCGGCTCACTGCAACTTCTGGGTTTAAGCGATTCTCCTGCCTCAGCCTCCCAAGTAGCTGGGATTACAGGCATGCGCCACCATGCCTGGCTAATTTTTGTATTTTTAGTAGAGATAGGGTTTCACCATGTTGGCCAGGCTGGTCTCGATCTCCTGACTTTGTGATCTGCCCGCCTCGGCCTCCCAAAGTGCTGGGATTACTGGCATGAGCCACTGCACCTGGCCGATTTGGCTGTTTTTAACCTACATAATGCTACGTATCTTTGGACAAGGAGACATGGTATTCATTGCTGAGATGTCCTGACCCGGGGCCTTGGCCTGAGGCCTCCTTCCCAGTGCTGGAGTCCCTGTGCACTACCGCACTTCACATCCCATCCCTCACCGCTCCTGGACACTGCCTGCGTTCTGGCTGAAAACAAACTGTTTTTGAAATGTGAAATCAGATGTCAATGTACTGATTCACAATGAGAAATAGAACCGCCAGACTAACCAGATATCATCTCTCTCGGAGCAGGAAAATCTACCCTGGAGGTCAATTTGCCATGACGAAGTTGCTCTGTGAGAAACTCCCAGGACGCATGCTCAGACTCAGGGGCCTGCGCAGGGCTGGGCCAGCCTGAAGCAGACGGGCTGCAGCCCCGCAGGGTCCCTTCTTCAGCAAGGAGGACAGGGTGACAACTAGGTCGTCTTCGCAGGACCGAATGTGCCCTGTTGCAGATCATGAGAACTGATTGGTGAGCATACCAGATAATCTCAGGGTTGTGGGGTGATCCTGGGCACAGCTTGGTCCCTATGGAGAGCAGTTTGCAGCCTACTGGGGATACCTGTGGTGTTTGACTACGTGATTTTTCACCCCTGAAGTAACTCATGCTGGCCCTCCTTCCCTCCCTGTCTCCCTGCCCTTCTTCCTGTGTTCTGTCTTTATTCCTTTCCTTTGGGGGCTGTTTGTTTTTTTTTTTTCTAATTGTAATTTACTCACAATAAAATGGATATTATATATTTTTAATTTTTATTTGTTTCTGTTATTTTATTTTATTTTTGAGACAGAGTCTCACTCTGTAGCCCAGGCTGGAGTGCAGTGGCACAATCTCGGCTCACTGAAACTTCTGCCTCCCGGGTTCAAGCGATTCTCCTGCCTCAGCCTCCCGAGTAGCTGGGATTACAGGCACCCACCACCACGCCTGGCTAATTTTTGTATTTTTAGTAGAGACAGAGTTTCACCATGTTGGCCAGGCTGGCCTCGATCTCCTGACCTCAGGTGATCTGCCCGCCTCGGCCTCCCAAAGTGCTGGGATCACAGGTGTGAGCCACTATGGCCGGCCTTATTTTATTTTATTTTATTTATTTATTTATTTTTTTGAGATGGATTCTCGCTCTGTCGCCCGGGCTGGAGTGCAGTGGCCAGATCTCAGCTCACTGCAAGCTCCGCCTCCCGGGTTCACGCCATTCTCCTGCCTCAGCCTCCTGAGTAGCTGGGACTACAGGCGCCTGCCACCTCGCCCGGCTAGTATTTTGTATTTTTTTTTTCAGTAGAGACGGGGTTTCACCATGTTAGCCAGGATGGTCTCGATCTCCTGACCTCGTGATCCGCCCGTCTTGGCCTCCCAAAGTGCTGGGATTACAGGCCTGAGCCACCATGCCCGGCCTATTTTATTTTTTGACATGATGTCTCACTTTGTCGCCCAGGCTGGAGTGCAGTGGCGTGAGCTCAGCCCACTGCAACTTCTGCCTCCCAGATTCAAGCGATTCTCCTGCCTCAGCCTCCCAAGTAGCTAGGATTACAGATGTGTGCTACCATCCATGGCTAATTTTTGTATTTTTAATAGAGATGGGGTTTCATCATATTGCCCAGGCTGGTCTCAAACTCCTGGCCTCAAGTGATCCACCTGCCTTGGCCTCTCAAAGTGCTGGGATTACAGGTGTGAGCAACCATGCCTGGGCTATATATCATATTTTAGGGATAGGGTCTTGCTATGTTGCCCAGGCTGAAGTACGGGGGCTACTCACAGGCGTGAGCACAGCTCACTACAGTCTCTAACTCCTAGACTCAAGCGATCCTTGATTTCTAGGCTAAAACGCACATATTTAAAAGGTACAGCTCAAAACGTTTTAACAAGTATGTACACGCGTGTAATTCCCATGTCAATCAAGATGTAAAATATCTCCATCACTCTAGAAGGTTCCCTTGTACCTTTTCCAGTCAAGCCCCTTCCCAGATGTCCACCTACTGAAATGGTAAATGAATAAATAAGCATAACATGGTCTATCAATACAACAGAATATGACTGAGATGTAAACAGAAGGATGTCGTGACACATACTACAGCATGGAGGAACCTTGAAAACATGATGCTGAGTGAAAGAAGCCAGTCACAAAGGGTCACATGTTGTATGATTTTTTTTTTTTTTTTTTTTTTTTTGGAGATGGAGTCTCACTCTGTTGCCAGGCTGGAGTGCAGGGGTTGCGATCTTGGCCCACTGCAACCTCTGCCTCCCGGGTTCAAGTCGTCCTCCTGCCTCAGCTTCCCGAGTAGCTGGGATTACAGGCATGCACCACCACACTTAGCTAATTTTTATATTTTTAATAGAGACAGGGTTTCACCATGTTGGCCAGGCTGGTCTCAAACTCCTGACCTCAGGTTATCAGTCTGTCTCGGCCTCCCAAAGTGCTGGGATTATAGGTGTGAGCCATCACGCCCTGCTTTTTTTTTTTTTTTTTTGAGACAGGGTCTTGGTTATCGCCCAGGCTGGAATGCAGTGACATGATCATAGCTCACTGCAACCTTGACCTCCTGGGCTCAAGCAATCCCCCTGGCTCAGCCTCTCAAGTAGCTGGGACTACAGGCGCACACCACCATGCCTGGCTAAGTTTTTTTGTATTTGTTGTAGAGTTTTTTTTTTTTTTTTTAGTCGGAGTCTTGCTCTGTCACCCAGGCTAGAGCGCAATGGCACGATCTCGGCTCACTGTACCATGTGCCTCCCAGGTTCAAGCAATTCTCCTGCCTCAGCCTCCTGAGTAGCTGGGATTACAGGTGTGTGCCACCGTGCCATGCTTATTTTTGTATTTTTAGTAGACAAAGGGTTTCTCCACATTGGCCAGGGTGGTCTCAAACATCTGACTTCAGGTGACCCACCTGCCTTGGCCTCCCACAATGTTGGGATTACAAGTGTGAGCCACCTCGCCCAGCCGAGATTTGTATTTTTGTAGAGACATGGGGTTTCGCCATTTTGCCCAAGCTGGTCTTGAACTCCTAGGCTTAAGCGATCCACCTGTCTTGGCCTCCTAAAGTGCTGAGATTATAGGCATGAGCCATTGCACCTGGCCTAAAAGGGTGAATTTTATGGTATGTGAAATGTATCTTAAGAAAGCTGTTATTTTGTTTTATTATGTATTTATTTAAAGAGATGGGGGTCTCACTATGTTGGCCAGGTTAGTCTTAAATTCTTGGCCTCAAGCAGTCCTTCTGCCTCAGCCTCTCAAAGTGCTAGGATTATAGGCATGAGCCACCGTGCCTGGCCAAAGCTGTTATTTTTTAAGAAAATATTGAACATCGTCATCATTCCTGAAAATGCCTTCACAGTGTGTCCCAGTCAGTCCCCATGTGCCAGAGCCTGCCACTGTTTTCTTTTTTTTCTTTTCCACGTTGATTCATGGTGCTTGTTCCCAAACTCCATATAGTTGGAAACATATAATAGGTACTCATTTACTCTGTTGCCCAGGCTGGAGTGCAGTGGCACGTTCTCGGCTCACTGCAACCTCTGCCTCCCAGGTTCAAGCAACTCTTGTGCCTCAGCCTCCCTAGTAGCTGGGACTACAGGCATGTGTCACCATGCCCAGCTAATTTTGTATTTTTTAGTAGAGACGAGGTTTCACCATGTTGGCCAGGCTGGTCTCAAACTCCTGACCTTGGGTAATCTGCCCATCTTGGCCTCCCAAAGTACTGGGATTACAGGTGTGAGCCACCGTGCCCCGCCTAGTGTTATGTCTTTGAGATTTGTCTGTGTCATTGTGATAGTACCTTTTGCCTTTCCCACCACCCAAATATGTGACTTTACCACAGTTTATCCATTTTCTTATAAACAGACACTAGGGGCCACTTCTGTTTTTTGACAATTACAAATAATTTTGCACGAGGCTTTTCATGGACATTTGAAACGGAGTTGCTGAAAAAACGAAATTGCTGGGTCATAAGATTGTACTTTTTAGTTTAATAAAGAAACCAGGTTGGGCACAGTGGTTCACCTGCCTCTTTGGGAGGTTGAGGCAGGAGGATTGCTTGAGCCCGGGAATTCAAGGCCAGCCTGGGCAACATCGTGGGATGCCATCTCTACAAAACGCAAAAAGAAAGGCAGGGTGCGGTGGCTCACGCCTGTAATCCCAACACTTTGGGAGGCCGAGACAGACTGATCACCTGAGGTCAGGAGTTCGAGACCAGCCTGGCCAACATGGTGAAACCCCATCTCTACTAAAAATACAAAAATTTGCTGAGTGTGGTGATGCACGCCTGTACTTCCAGCTACCTGGGAGGCTGAGGCAGGAGAATAGCCTGAACCCAGGAGGTGGAGGTTGCAGTGATCCAAGATCATGCTACTGCACTCCAGCCTGTGCAACAGAGTGAGACTCCATCTCAAAAAAAAAAGAAAAAGAAAAAAAGAAAAGAGAAAGAAAACTTTAGTTGGGCCTGGTGTCACGTGCCTATAGTCCCAGCTACTAGGGAAGCTTAGACAGGAGGATGGCTTGAGGCCAGGAGGTTGAGGCTGCAGTGAGCAGTGATTGCACCATCACACTCCAGCCTGGGCAACAGAAAGAGACCCTGTCTCAAAAAAAAAAAAAAAAGAGAGAAACTGATAGACAGTTTTCCAAAGCAGTTTTTGTTTTGTTTTGTTTTTGAGACGGAGTCTCTCTCTGTCGCCGGGCTAGAGTGCAGTGGCACGATCTTGGCTCACTGCAGTCTCCGCCTCCCGAGTTCAAGCAATTCTCCTTCCTCAGCCTCCAGAGTAGCTGGGACTACAGGCGCCTGCCACCATGCCCGGCTAATTTTTTTTGTGTTTTTAGTAGAGACAGGGTTTCACCATGTTTGCCAGGATGGTCTTATCTCCTGACCTCGCGATCCACCCACCTCGGCCTCCCAAAGTGCTGGGATTACAGGCGTGAGCCATCCCACCCGGCCCAAAGCGGTTTTATTATTTTACACTCCCATCAACAACATACTACGGTTCTAGTTACTCCATATTTTTGCCAACATTTGATGGTGTCAGTCTGCTTAATTGTAGCCATTCTGGTGACTGTATTCAAAATTTAAAATTTTGATGAATTCGTTTATTCTTTTTTTTTTTTTTTGAGACGGAGTCTCGCTCTATCGCCCAGGCTGGAGCGCAGTGGCCGGATCTCAGCTCACTGCAAGCTCCGCCTCCCGGGTTCACGCCATTCTCCTGCCTCAGCCTCCGAGTAGCTGGGACTACAGGCGCCCACCACCTCGCCCGGCTAGTTTTTTTTTTTTTTTTTTTTTTTTGAGACGGAGTCTTGCTCTGCCACCCAGGCTGGAGTGCAGTGGCCGGATCTCAGCTCACTGCAAGCTCCGCCTCCGGGTTTACGCCATTCTCCTGCCTCAGCCTCCCGAGTAGCTGGGACTACAGGCGCCCGCCACCTCGCCCGGCTAGTTTTTTGTATTTTTAAGTAGAGACAGGGTTTCACCGTATTAGCCAGGATGGTCTCGATCTCCTGACCTCGTGATCCGCCCGTCTCGACCTCCCAAAGTGCTGGGATTACAGGCTTGAGCCACCGCGCCCGGCCTAGTTTTTTGTATTTTTTATTAGAGATGGGGTTTCACGGTGTTAGCCAGGATGGTCTCGATCTCCTGAGCTCGTGATCCACCCGTCTCGGCCTCCCAAAGTGTTGGGATTACAGGCTTGAGCCACTGTTCCCGGCCTGTTCATTCATTTTTTTTTTTTTTTTTTTTTTTTTTTGAGAGGGAGTCTCGCTCTGTCGCCCAGGCTGGAGTGCAGTGGCCAGATCTCAGCTCACTGCAAGCTCCGCCTCCCGGGTTTATGCCATTCTCCTGCCTCAGCCTCCCGAGTAGCTGGGAGTACAGGCGCCCGCCACCTCGCCCGGCTAGTTTTTGTATTTTTTAGTAGAGACGGGGTTTCACCGTGTTCGCCAGGATGGTCTGGATCTCCTGACCTCGTGATCCGCCCGTCTCGGCCTCCCAAAGTGCTGGGATTACAGGCATGAGCCACTGCGCCCGGCCTATGGAATGCTTTTTGTGTTTTACCTTAGAAATATTTGCCTGTCTCAAAGTCGTGAAGATACTTTCCTATGTTTTCTTTTAGATGCTTTATGAATTTAAATTTTTATTTGGGTCTTGGATCCATTTCAATTTAAGTTTTTAGTGTGACGTAAGGAGTTGAGGTTCATTTGTTTTCCTTACAAATAGACAATTTGTTTTTCCTTACAAATAGACAATTATTCTAGCCCATTTGTTGAAAGGGTTTTCTTTCTCCATTGAATTACCTTGGTATATTTGTTGAGAATCAGTTGGCCGTATTTATGTAGGTCTATTTTTGGACTCTGTTTTCTGCTCCGTTGATTCTATTTTGTGTATCCTAATGCCACTACCAAGTGATCTTAGCTACTGCTATTTATAGTAGGCCTTCAAATCAGCCAGTGTAAGTCCTCTGAATTTTTTCCTCATTGGGATTATTTTGGCTATTCTAGATCCTTTTCATTTCCACTTACAGTTTAGAATCTGCTTGCCAATTTCTAAAAAAAGCTTTTTTTTTTTTTTTTTTTTTTTTTTTTTTTTATGAGAGAGGGTCTTTTTCTGTCACCCAGGCTGGAGTGCAGTGGCATGATCATAGTCACTGCAGCTTCAACCTCCTGGGCTCAAGCAATCCTCCCACCTCAGTCTCCTGAGTAGCTGGGACTATAGGCATATTCCACCATGACTGGTTAATACTTCTATTTTTTTGTAGAGATGAGATGTTGTCATGTTGCCTAGGCTGGTCTCAAACTCCTGAGCTCAAGTGATCCTTCTGCTTTGGCCATGCCGGGCTGCCTTCTGGAATTTTACTTGGGATTACATTGAGTCTATAGATCAATTTGAGATAATTGACCCTCACAATATTGAATCTTCCAGTCCATGAACATGGTACATTTCTTCATTTATTTAGATTTTCTTTAATTTCTTTCAATAATGTGTTACAGCTTTCAGTGGAGAAGATTTGCATATCTTTTATTAAATTTATTCCCAAATAGCATTTTTTATTTTAATGAAGGAAACTGGAAGCCCCCGAGAGGTGAAGGTAAAATGGTAGATGGACAATTATGGGGCTGATATTTGGGGTTGGAGCTCGATGCAGCACCCAAAATGATCACTGTCAGGAAGCAGCTGGTCATGTGGGGTGATTCTCACTTTGTCCTCTCCGTGTGGATGTCACAATCAAGCCAATTTGCTGTCTGGGGGACATGACAGCTAGGAAGGCTGTGTTCCATTGCAGTGAACACCTTCTTGGTCCTGTCTTCTCGACCCTGGGTGTCCCACACAGGTCAGCCACAGGCTGGCTGTGCTTACAGTCCCCTCCTGAGAGAAGCTTCAGTGTCTCCAGCTTCTGATGCACACTGTCAGGCTTTCCCCTGACAAACAGTGGCCAGTGGCCTCAGTGAGACCCAGGCTTGGACAGCCCTGCCCTAGGGGACTAGAAAATGTAGTAACATCCACGGACTTGGTAGGAGAGGAGAAGCCAAGAAATAGATAAGAAGAGGCAGAGCATGAGAGGGGAGCTGAGTGCTTTAATGGCAGAGCACTGGGGAGGGGGCCCATGAATGGCAGCTGCCTGAGGGTCTACCAGACAGGCTGCTCTCCGAACAGCCTTGGGCTTCCAATGGACTTCTGGTTCTGGTGCCTGGTGGGGGGCCTCGCTTTCCTGGGACTCTTGCTTTCCCCAGAAGGCTTAGGTGTTTTGACTTTCCCAAGGCTCCTTTGAGGGCTGGCGCCGTGGCTAAGCTTCCTGTCTTCCTTATTCCACAAGCATCCCCACCGTGCTGCCCACCCACTGTGAGAACTGACTCGGAATCGCTGCTGCTGCTATCCAGGAGTGCCACACTCACACAACTGTGACTGCTCTCAGGGCTCTTGTGTTCCCTCAGTTGGAAGCCTTTTGTTTTCTCTAGGTTACTAGGCTATGTCAATGTGCGGGTGCATACACAAAAATAATTGAGACAACACATTTTGTCTTTACAGTTTTGTCACGCACAGGCAGAGGTCTTACTGATAATTTGGAGTGGGCCAATCAGAGGCATCCTGGATAGCGGGGAGTCTGAAAGGCAGGCCAGGCCAGGCAAGGCAGCTCACACCCATCATCCCAGCACTTCAGGAGGCTGAGGTGGGAGGATCTTTTGAGCCCAGGAGTTTGAGACCAGCCTGGGCAACAAAGGGAGACCCCATTTCTATAAAAATTTGCTGGGGCTGGGTGTGGTGGCTCACGCCTGTAATCCCAGCTGAGGGACTTTGGGAGCTAAGGCAAATGGATTGTCTGAGCTCAGGAGTTCGAGACCAGGCTGGCCAACAAAGTGAAACCCCGTCTCTACTAAAAATACAAAGATTAGCCGGGTGTGGTGGCGCATGCCTGTAACCCCAGCTACTCGGGAGGCTGAGGCAGGAGAATCACTTGAACCCAGGAGGCGGAGGTAGCAGCGAGCCAAATTGCACCACTGTACTCCAGCCTGGGTGACAAGAGCGAAACTCCACCCCCACCCCACCAAAAAAAAAATTAACTGGACGTGATGGTGCATACCTGTGGTCCCAGCTACTTAGGAGGCTGAGGCAGGCGAATCTCTCCTTGCCCAGTAGGTTGAGACTGCAATGAGCCACGTTCATGCTACTGCACTCCAGCCTGGGTGACAGAGTGAGACCCTGATTAAAAAAAAAAAAAAGGCTGCAAGGAAGGCCTGGGAAAGCTGGGGTTCGCAGGACAGATGCTTGGGGAGCTTGCGAGACTGCCTTGAAGTAGGAGAACATTTGCTCCCAATGCCATATGGGGAGGAGAGGAGCTTTCTAGGAGCTGTACAGTCATGGGACAGGCTTCCTGGCACTCTGATTTCTGTATCCCTGGAATAAACAAGCAGATGCTGACAGAGACACCTGCATTGGGCAGGGTCATGAACTCTTCAAGATCCATTTGACACTGTTTCTAACACTTTACCATGAGTCAATTCATGAGCTCTCAAGAAAAGCTCTTCAGGGGAGGAGCCCCCCAGAATTAATTTTTTGTTTTTGGAGGCAGAGTCTCCCTCTGTCACCCAGGTGGAAGTGAATGCAGTGGTGGGGTCATGGTTCACTGCAGCCTTTACCCCCTAGGCTCAAGAGATCCTCCTTCTTCAGCCTCCCTGAGTAGCTGGGACTGCAGGCCTGTGGTCTGGTTAATTATTATTTATTTACTTTTGAGACAGAGTCTCTCTGTTCCCCAGGCTGGAGTGCAGTGGCTAGATCTTGGCTAACTGCAGCCTCTGCCTCCTGGGTTCAAGCAATTCTCCTGCCTCAGCCTCCCAAGTAGCTGGGATTATAAGTGCCTGCCACCATGCCTGACTAATTTTTGTGTTTTTAGTAGAGACAGGGTTTTACCGTGTTGGCCAAGTTGGTCTCAAACTCTTGAGCCCAAGTGATTCTCCCATCTCAGCCTCCCAAAGTGTTGGGATTACAGGTGTGAGTCACCATGCCTGGTCTGGTTAAGTTTTTAAAAAATTGTATAGAGACAAGAGTCTTGCTATATTGCCCAGGCTGATGTTGAACTCCTGGCCTCAAGTGATTCTCATACTTTGACCTGCCAAAGTTCTGGGATTCTAGGTGTCAGCCACCGTGCCCCAGAAAGACATTTTGTGTTTGTTTGTTTGTTTTTTTGAGACGGAGTCTCATTCTGTCACACAGCCTGGAGTGCAGTGGCGTGATCTCGGCTCACTGTAACCTCTGCCACCCAGGTTCAAGAGATTCTTCTTTGTCAGTCTCCTGAGCAACTGGGGCCACAGGCACATGTCACCACGCCTGGCTAATTTTTTTTTTTTTTTTGAGATGGAGTCTCGCTCAGACTGGAGTGCAGTGGCGGGATCTCAGCTCACTGCAAGCTCCGCCTCCCAGGTTCACACCATTCTCCTGCCTCAGCCTCCTGAGTAGCTGGGACTACAGGCGCCCGCCACCACGCCTGGCTAATTTTTTGTATTTTTAGCAGAAATGGGGTTTCACTGTGTTAGCCAGGATGGTCTCCATCTCCTGACCTCGTGATCCACCTGCTTTGGCCTCCCAAAGTGCTGGGATTATAGGCGTGAGCCACTGAGCCCAGCCCATGCCTGGTTAATTTTTGTATGTGTGTGTGTGTGTGTGTGTGTGTTTGTGTGTGTGTATTTAGAGATGGGTTCTCACTGTGTTGCCCAGACTGGTCTTGAACTGCTGGGTTCAAGGAGTTCTCCTGTCTTGGCCTCCTAAAGCACTGAGATGACAGGTGTGAGCCGCTGCACCCGGCCAATTTCACTTTAAGGGGTCCCATGCTGCTATATGAGAGGCAGCCAACATACCTGGCCTACCTGGCCTTCCTCTTCACCTTTGAAAATGACTTTCCACACTAGCCTGTAGACTACAGACGATTTCTCCAGGTGAACCTATTCATTGCAGAAGAGATTCCAGAAATCTCAAAAAAAAAAAAAAAAAAGAATTAAAAGTGAAATTGGTTGGCTGACACCTTGGTGCAGAGACTCTTGTCATTTACCCCTTTTTAGTTGGACTGGAAAGTACAGGCCCTGCCCACAGCAGAAGCTCATCAATGTTTTTTGATGATCCAGTGAGTATCTTTTACAAATTACAGGATTCCTGAGACAGGCTATAAGATGAATGAACCTTGAGGACACTGTGGTAAGTGAAATAAGCCAGATACAAAAGGACAATATTGTGTAATTTCACTTACAGGAAGGACCTAGAATAATTAAACTCATGGAGACAGAAAATGGAATGATGTTTGTCAGGGAATGGGGAGGAGGGGTGAGGAGTTAGTGTTTAATGGGGACAAAGGTTCAGTTTGAGATGATGAAAAAATCTGAAGATAGATGGTGGTAATGGTTGCACAACAATGTGAATATACTTTTTCTTTTCTTTTTTTTTTTGAGATGGAGTCACTCTCTGTCGCCCAGGCTGAAGTACAGTGGCGTGATCTCGGCTCACTGCAACTTCTGCCTCCCGGGTTCAAGTGATTCTCCTGCCTCAGTCTCCTGAGTAGCTGGGATTATAGGTGCCCGCCACCACGCCCGGCTAATTTTTGTATTTTAGTAGAGATGGGTTTTTCCATGTTGGCCAGGCTGGTCTCTAACTCATGGCCTCAAGAGATCCGCCAGCCTTGGCCTACCAAAGTGCTGGATTACAGGTGTGAGCCACCACGCCCTGCCAACAATGTGAATATACTTAATGTCACTGAATTGCATATTTTAAAAATGGTTACAGTGGTAAATTTTAGGTTACATATATTTTACCACAATCAAAATTATATGTTTGTAATCTAATCGGCGACCTAATTTTTGCAATTATTATATAATCAATGATTTTTCAAAGGTGATACAGTCCACCAATATTCGTGAGGTGTAAAAACATTGCTGGGTTTGTTCATTTATTCAGCCAACATGCCTTGGCTGCCTCCTCTGTCGGATCTCCTGAGCTAAGCTTGAAGATATAAAGTCAATCATCTCACCACTTTGGGAGGCCATGGAGGAACAGTTGAGGTCAGGAGTTTGAGACCAGCCTGGGCAACACAGCAAGACCCCTCTGTAAAAAAAAAAAAAAAAAAAATAGAATCACTCAGATGCCTACTGTTTCCGAACTAGGTTCTGAGGGTGAGGATCAAGAGCCAGCCCATGAACCGCTGATTTGGTGCATGAAGCTTGTACTCTGGCAGAACATCTGGCCTGGCATCTGAGGCAGCACTTATCTGGAGCGTCTTGTATGAGGAGGATCTCAAAAGAACCAGCGGGGAGCCCTGGGAGAGGAACCTGTGGCCAGCCCTGGACACAGACATGGATTCGTGACGGTGTCGGGCCAGCCTGAGAAATAGCAGGAAACCTGGCATGGCATAGGGTGGGGCTCTAGGTGCCTGATGCAAGTGAGATGGAGGGAGTGCATCGTGGTGACTGCAGAGTCCTCAACTGCTACCCTCACCTCCACCTCCTGTCAGCTTGTGACCTTGGTAAGGTTGAAAAATCTCTTGGGGCTGAACATGGTGGCTCATGCCTGTAATCCCAATGCTTTGGGAGGACGAGGCAGGTGGATTGCTTGAGGCCAGGAGTTTGAGTCCAGCCTAGGCAACATAGCAAGACCCCATCTCTACAAAAGATAATAATAATAATAAAAAGCCAGGCATGGTGGCATATGCCTGTGGTCCCAGGTACTTGGGAAGCTGAGACAGGAGGATCTCTTGAGCCCAATAGTTTGAGGCTGCAGTGAGCCGTGATCACACCACTGTACACCAGCCTGGGCAACAGAGCAAGAGACTGTCCACCTACCAAAAAAATGAACAAACGAAACTCTGTAAATCTGTTTTTCTCATCAATAAAACAGATAATACTTCTCACACTGATAGGATTAAATCAGAGAATCTGTGTAAAGTGTTTAGCTGAGATACATCTTTTTTTTTTCCTGAAACGGAGTCTCACTCTGTTGCCCATGCTGGACTGCAGTGGTGCAATCTTGGCTCACTGTAACCTCCACCTCCCGGGTTCAAGCGATTGTCATCCCTCAGCCTCCCACGTAATAGCTGAGATATATCTATATTTACATCTCTACCTACAGATGATACCATCTTGTCTATATCTGTATGTACACATACACACAAGACGGGGCAGGGTACGAGAACTCTGAAGGTTTGGAAACAAGCCTTGATTATGTATAGGTTTTGCTTCTCTGTTTTGCAGCCAGGGCATTTGGCTCTGGGAAGTGGTGAGAACATCTTGGGTGTGTCTGGCGCCCTGGGTGTCTCCAGCCCAGCATCTTTGTCAGAGTGTAGCTGGGGGTGTGGAACCAAGGACAGAGGGGATGGGTGGGGCCTGGGAGTGGCAGCAAGCATGGGTGTTGAGGCCAGGGAAGCCTAAGACTGGTTCTTTCATGGGTTACCATATTGGGGCCCAGGTGAGAAGTCTAATCCTTTGTGTGGCCCAATTTGACTTGCCGCCACAGAAACCTCACCATCTCAGCACGATCCATTCACCTGCTTCCTGGAAAAGCAGGTTGGGAGGCAATTGGATCATTTTATTTTTATTTCTTTTTAAAAAACAGAGATAGGGTTTTGCCAGGTTGTGCAGGCTGGTCTCGAACTCCTGGGCTCAAGCGATCTGCCTGCCTTGGCCTCCCAAGGTGCTGGGATTATAGGCGTGAGCCACCACGCCCAGACAATTGGATCATTTTCATCAATGAAAGATGGTGCATTCTCACACCTGCATGGGTGTCACGTGTGAATGACGTAAATGTGATAGAGCCCAAAGAAACGATTTGCTCAGGAACAGATCGTTGAGGGAGGAAAATGGAGTCAACTCACGAACCTCTATTAGCCATTTTTGGATGGAAAAAAATTGCATCTTCATTTTTATGAATTCCAAATAAGGACATTTTTATGTCCTTCCATTATGAGTATGGCAACAGACCACAGTATTATTTATGGGGCCATAGCTTCATTGAAGTGGATAGCACAGATACTTAATCAAAGAAGACTGACGTGGAAAATCAGTGAAAAGATCTAGGCTATCTTCTCTACTTTGGCTTCTGCGAGATATGGGGACACAAATGGCATTTGTTCCGTTGCCTTATGAGCCATGTCTACTTAACTGTTAAGGGAAGATGCCTGGTGTGCTGCCCACGAGGCATCAGGAGCAAACACTTCAGGTTATCATTGGTGGAAATTTCCACAGATGCGTCTTCAGGCTGAGAGGTCAATTTATTGGGTTCATGTGGAAGGCTGGAAAGGCTTGATTAACTAGTCAGTCTCATTCACTTTTTTTTTTTTCCTGAGATGCAGTCTCACTCTGTCACCCAGGCTGGAGTGCAGTGGCGAGATCTCAACTCACTGCAACCTCCACCTCCTGGATTCAAGCGATTCTCCCACCTTAGCCTCCTAAGTAGCTGGGACTACAGGTGCACGCCACCACACCTGGCTAATTTTTGTATTTTTTAGTAGAGATGAGGTTTTGCCATGTTGGCCAGGCTGGTCTCCAACTCCTAACCTCAGGTGATCCACCCACCTCGGCCTCCCAAAGTGCTGGGATTACAGGTGTGAGCCACTGCACTTGGCCTGTTATATTCATTTACTTTAAAGGAAAGTATTTGCCAAAGGACCTTTTCTCATGAGGAAAGTTTTGACTAATCACCTTCTTTGTGTTAATGTTAATACTGTCATTTTCCTTACCTATGAGATGTCTGAGTATTCTCAAATTACTCAGCCTTCACGTAATTTTAACATCTTTCATCCAATCTTCAAATTTTACTTTCACTTCCACAATCTTGTCCAGCTCAGTAGGTAAAAGTGGCATGCCTGGGCATGTTCCCTAGCTGTGCTCTCAGCATAACTTAGATACTGTATCAATTTGGAGTGCATACGGAGGCAAGTAACAGAAAGCCCTGTTTTAGAGGCTGATGACAATAAAGAAGTCCTCTTTGCTGGGTAGGAAAAAGTTCATGGTAGGCACTTTGGGGCTGGTATCTGTATTGGTTAATTCTCACATTGCTATAAAGAAATGCCTGAGGCTGGGTAATTTATAAAGAAAAGAGATTGAATTTGTTCACAGTTCCACAGACTGTACAGGAAGCACAGTGCTGGCATCTGCTCAGCTTTCAAGGAGGCCTTAGGAAACCTACAATTATGGTGGAAGGTGAAGGGGAAGCAGGCTTGTCCTACATGGTTGGAGCAGGAGCAAGAGAAAGAGAGAGGGGAGGTGTTTTCTGTCTCGTTCCTGCTCCACCGATCACTGTCACTATCGAAACAACAGCACCAAAGGGGGATGGTGTTAAACTGTGAGAAACTGCCCGATGATCCAATCACCTCCCACCAGGCCCCACTTCCAGCACTGGGCAGCAAGGAGAGACATGCTGGCGGTTTGCTAAGACCTGAGTGAGGTGTCCTGGGTTACTTTAGAAACCTGATTCTAGGCTTCAGAATGTGGGCTGATAACCCCTTGCCTGGGGGATTGTATACTTCGAAATCGTACCTTTCTGTCCACGCCCAGGTCTCTGGTGAGAAGCTGGTTGATCAGGGCTAGGACCAGCGTTCAGGTACAGCCTGGGGATTATATTTCAACATGAGATTTGAGTGGGGACACAGATTCAAACCATATCAGTATTAATGACCATTGATGACTTCAAGAACCCAGGCTCTTCCCATTTTTCTGTTCCTCTGTCCTTAGCATAGACCTCATTCTCAAGCCTCTTGTCTCATGGTTGCAAGATGGCTGCTGCACCTCCACACCTCACACTGATGTTCTAGGCAGAAAGAAGAGGAAGGGCGAAGAGGTGAAAGGCTTTCCCTTAGCAAGTCCTTACCTTATTCAGGAGGGGGAAATCCTCCCCAGAGCTTGGATGAGCCCATCAACAGTGTCTGTTTTATAGTAACTATCTCATTTAATCCCTATTTTAACCCCTGAGGTAGGGAATTTTTTTTTTCTTGAGTTGGGGTCTCACTCTGTCACCCAGGCTGGAGTGCAGTGGCGCAATCTTGGCTCACTGCAACCTCCACCTCTTGAGGGTTCAAGCAATTCTTCTGCCTCACCCTCCTGAGTAGCTGGAATTATAGGCACCTGCTACTATGCCCAGCTAATTTTTTGTATTTTTAGTAGAGACAGGGTTTCGCCATGCTGGCCAGGGTGTTATGGAACTCCGCCCACCTCAGCCTCCCAAAGTGCTGGGATTACAGATTATTTTAGGTAAAAGATTACCTAAAACGACACCAGGTTTTAGGTAATCTTTTCTTAGGCTGGGCGTGGTGCCTCATTCCTATAATCCCAGCACTTTGGGAGGCCGAGGTGGGTGGGTCTCCTGAGGTCAGGAGTTAGAGACCAGCCTGGCTGGCATGGCGAAACCCTGTCTCTACTAAAAATACAAAAAATTAGCCGGGTGTGGTGGCGGGCGCCTGTAGTCCCAGCTACTCAGGAGGCTGAGGCAGGATCACTTGAACCTGGGAGGTGGAGGTTGCAGTGAGCCAGGATTGCGCCACTGCACTCCAGCCTGGGCGATAAGAGTGAAACTCTGTCTCAAAAAATAAAGTAAATAAATATTTTCTCTGCCTTACAGATGAAGAAACTTAGAGTACTTGTGGAATGTGCCCAAGGTCACACCATAAGTGGCAGACCTAAGACTAACGAGAACAGACGATGTTTCTTTCTAGCCTGTGTTTCCTCTTTATACATAAAGCACCTGCTCATTCATGTTTTCTTTTGGGTCTCCCAGAACTCTTTGAGATGGGCAAGGCAGGTATTAGAATATCCTCATTTTCCAGACGAGGAACTGCAGACCCAAAGAAGTAAACCAGGCCTTGCCTGAGGTACCCAGGTGGCAACTTTCAGAGCTGGGATTCAATCTCAGGTCCAGTGTCCTGTCTTCTGGACCCCACTGGCTGGGTGTGATCAACCGGCAATCAACTCACTGAGAGATACAGACACACAGAAGCAAAAGGGACAGATGGACTTCACGTGCTTCAGTTTTGCACGAGCCTACTTTTTTTTTTTTTTTGAGACAGGGTCTCACTCTGTTGCTCAGGCTGTAGTGCAGTGGTGCGATCATGGCTCACTGCAGCCTCTAACTCCCCAGGCTCTGGTGATCCTCTCACCTCGGCCTCCCTAGCAGTTGGGACTACAGGCACACACCACCATGCTCAGCTAATTTTTGTATTTTTTGTAGAGTTGGGGTTTCATCATGTTTCCCAGGCTGGTCTTGAACTCCTGGCCTCAAGTGATACACCTCCCTCAGCCTCCCAAAGTGCTGGGAGTACAGGCGTGAGCCAACACTCCTGGCCTGGCACAGCTTTTTGTGGTGTTTTTGTCATTTCTCTGGCGGGGATGACAGGTGTATCTGGGACCACAGGGTGATGAGCCAACACTTGGTCTTGGACTCAGCCTTGCACACAGACGTGGTCTGCATTACCTTTTTCTACCAACTGATCTTACGCCTTTTGTGTGTGCGTTTTCCAGCCTTGCTGCCACACTAGTATTTTTCTAGATCGAAAAGTCAGACTTTATCCCAATTATTATCTTCCTCTCCTTGAACACAGGTAGCACAGAGAAATGGATGTTTCTTGACAACCCAGTCTAGTCATATGGCAAAATAAATGAAAAAACTCCCATGTCCAAGTGAGTTTTCTGCTTGTCTTGATAGAATTAATTATGGTTGGAAGCCAGGCACAGTGGTGCACGCCTGTAGGCCTGGGCAAGATGGCAAGACCCCATCTCTACAAAAATAAAGAATAAAAAACATGCCGGGCGCGGTGGCTCAAGCCTGTAATCCCAGCACTTTGGGAGGCCGAGACGGGCGGATCACGAAGTCAAGAGATCGAGACCTTCCTGGCTAACATGGTGAAACCCCGTCTCTACTAAAAAAATACAAGAAAACTAGCCGGGTGAGGTGGCAGGTGCCTGTAGTCCCAGCTACTCGGGAGGCTGAGGCAGGAGAATGGCGTAAACCCGGGAGGCGGAGCTTGCAGTGAGCTGAGATCGCGCCACTGCACTCTAACCTGGGTGACAGAGCGAGACTCCGTCTCAAAAAAAAATAAAAATAAAAATAAAAAATAAAAAACATTAGCTGGGTGCAGCAGTGCACATCTGTGGTCCCTGCTACTGGGGAGACTGAGCGGGGAGGATCTGTTGAGTCTAGGAGCTTGAGGCAGCAGTAAGCCACAGTGATTGCACCACTGCATTCCAGCCTGGGGGACAAAGCTGGAACGTATCTCTTAATTTTTTTTTTTTTCTTGCAGTTCTGGAGGCTAGGAAGTCCATGATTAAATGCTGGCAGATTCAGTGTCTGGTGAGGGCTGCTTCCTGGTTCATAGACGTGCCTTCTTGCTGAGATCTCAGATGGTGGGCGGGGCTTGGCAGCTCTGGAGCCTCTTATAAGGGCACTAATCCCATTCATAAAGGCATCATCCTCATGACCTGATCACCTCTCAAAAATCCCACCTCCTAACACTATCACCTCTGAGGTTATGGATTTTGTTGGAGACAGAAACATTCAGACCATAGTGGTACTCAATAAAATGTTTATTAACATGTATTAATTCTGGGAGTCAAGCAAACCTAACGAATTGATCACTGGGATTTTGACACCACAATCAGATAAACAATTTAAAAATATGTTGCATATTCTGCGGTTATTCCATGACTCAAAGTTATGTGTTAAAATAAACCACTGTCAACTTTAGGAGGCTGAGGCGGGTGGATCACCTGAGGTCAGGAGTTCGAGACCAGCCTGGCCAACATGGTGAAACCCCATCTCTACTAAAAATACAAAATTAGCCGGGCATGGTGGCACACACCTGTAATTGCAGCTACTTGGGAGGCCAAGGCAGGAGAATCACTTGAGACCGGGAGACGGAGTTTCCAGTGAGCTGAGATTGTGCCATTGCATTCCAGCCTGGGCAACAAGAGTGAAACTCCGTCTCAAAAAAAATAAATAAATAAAATGGAATAAATAAAATAAACCACTGTCAAAGTAGTGTTAAAAATCAGGGGATGAAGGCTGAATTTAAATCTGCTTTCATCAAGGAAACTTCCTATGGTAATCATTTCTTTTCCACTTTCACTAGTGGTGTGAAATGTGGACAGCATTTGGTGCTGACAGAAGCGAGCGGGCTGCCTGCTGGGTGCCCATCAGCTTTTGATTGACCCAAAGGAGGGGGCTGCCTGTGGGAGAAATGACATAAATGAATGATGTGGTGTGGCAGGCAGGGCACTGCTGGATGTGACTTGGGAGGAGGGCGTTTAGGCGGTCACAACCACTTGCTGTCCAGTGTACAGTGGAAGCAACTGGGGAAGAATCACCTTTCTGTTTGTCAACCAAGAAAGAGAGTCCGTGTATTTTGTAAACTCCATGTGTTGTCAAACTAGGTGCTGTTTAATAATGAGCTGCATAATCTGTTTTTTGTTCCAACCTGCATCATCTTGAAGTGCCTTCTTTCTTTCTTTCTTTCTTTCTTTTTTCTTTTCTCTTTCTTTCTTTTCTTTTCTTTCTTTCTCTCTCTCTTTCCTTTCTTTTTCCTTCCTTCTTTCTCTTTCTTTCTCTCTCTCCTTCCTTCCTTTCTTTCCTTTCTTTCTTTCTTTTTCTTTCTTTATCTTTTCTTTCTGTTTCTCTCCTCCCCTTCCTTCCTTCCTCTTCTTTCTTTCTCTTTCTTTCTTTTCTTTTCCCTTCCTTCCTTCCTTCCTTCCTTCCTTCCTTCCTTCCTTCCTTCCTTCTTTCTTTCTTTCTTTCTCTCTCTCTTTCTTCCTTCTTTCTTTCTCTTTTTCTTTTACTTTCTTCTCTCTCTCTCTCTCTGATGAGGTCTTTTTGTGTTACCCAGGCTGATCTCAAACTCCTAGGTTCAAGTGATCCTTCCACCTCAGCCTACCAAAGTGCTGGGATTATAGGCATGAGCCACCTCACCAAGCCAAAAAAGAGCAGAGACTTAAAACAGATATCTATACATGCATGTTCATAGCAGTAATATTTACAGTAGCCAAAAGGTGAAACAAACCAAATTTCCATCAGCAAATGAGTGAATAAACAAAATGTGCCCTATCCATGCAGTGGAATATTATGCAGTCATCAATAGGAATGATACAATTGCACCAGCCATTAGAAAGGGCAGGCAGAACTCCTGCTCCCTGCGCAAAGCCTGTTAATAAGGAAGACAGAAGCCCCTAGAGCTGAATGACTCCAGGCCGGGCACAGTGGCTCAAGCCTGTAATCCCAGCCCTTTGGGAGGCTGAGGTGGGCAGATCACCTGAGGTCGGAGTTCAAGACCAGCCCGGACAACATGGTGAAACCCCATCTCTACTGAAAATACAAAAATTAGGCCAGGCATGGTGGCTCATGCCTGTAGTCACAGCACTTTAGGAGGCTTAAGGCGGGCAGATCACGAGGTCAGGAGTTTGAGACCAGCCTGGCCAACATGGCGAAACCCCATCTCTACCAAAAATACAAATATTAGCCGGGTGTGGTGGCGGGTGCCTATAATCCCAGCTACTCAGGAAGCTGAGGCAATATAATCGCTTGAACCCGGGAGGCAGAGGTTACAGTGAGCTGAGATTACACCATTGCACTCCAGCCTGGGCGGTAAGAGTGAAACTCCGTCTCTAGCAATAACAGCAAAAGAACTGAATGACTCCGCCTTGTCTCCAGGAACAAGGCGCTGGCCATTTGCCCATGTGACCTGGCAAGTGATGCCATTTAGCTGCCGTGTTTGAGCCAGGCTCACTAACCAAGGGCAGCTCCTAGAACTTCTGGGGGGGATAATATCCATTGAGCACCAGGTTGTGAACAGGTCTCGTGGATGAAGCCTGCTTGCACTGCCCACCTTCCAGAACCTTTTGTCAGCAGGGTGCTGCTCTCTCACGACAGCCATAACTTCGGGATCACCTGAGCCTCAAAAATGCACCAGGAATTCACTTTGCAGCACGGCACATTCCAGATCCCCATGTAGGGCGGCCACACCCAGATTCCAAAGGAGAACCTGGGCAGACTCGGCTCCTCCTTCAGGCCTTCCCCTCTTCTCAGGTGTTTCTGCCTTGTGATTTTGAGCCGTGGTGTGGCAGGAATGTGGTCTGCTTCTGCACTTGTGCGTGACATCATTTGTCCCTGTCGAGGGACAGCTTTCTTCATTTGAAGCAAATTTCTACAGCCGTCCTGGTTTTGCTTTGGCAGCAGATACAGCTGGGGAGTGTGCATGGCTGGCTTTGTGCACGCCTCTTCCTCAAGGACAGCCCTAAGCTCACTCTCTGCCTCTCCATCTTCCAAAGGCTTCCAGCTGGGTGCTGAGCTGCCTTGCACCATGACTGCAACCTGCAGTTCTGCTTCATTTCCTGATGTCTTCTCTTGCGCCCTGTGCCAGGTGGCTTCACTGGTCTGCTTGATCCTCCATAGCACAGCCCACGCTCTTGGGCTTTGCCTGGGACATTTGTCCTTGTGTCTTCTGGCCACTAATCTGACTATATTAGAGTTCTGTGGA
Organism: Trachypithecus francoisi; assembly: GCF_009764315.1. Taxonomy (NCBI): domain Eukaryota; kingdom Metazoa; phylum Chordata; class Mammalia; order Primates; family Cercopithecidae; genus Trachypithecus; species Trachypithecus francoisi. The sequence goes on from NW_022681460.1 coordinate 110,976,498, forward strand.
GAAACAGAGCTGATAGGATATGTAGACAGATAGATGGATAGCTAGCTAGATCTATATGTGTCTATCCATCCACCCACCTATCCATCCATCCACCGACTCACCCATCCAACCAACCGTCCATCCATCCATCCAGCCAGCCAGCCAGCCATCCACCCACCCACCTATCCATCCATCCATCCATCCATCCATCCATCCACCCACCCACCCACCAATCCAACCAACCAACCATCCACCCAACCACCAATCCAACCAACCATCCATCCATCCATCTATCCATTCATCCATCCATCCATCCCTATCCTCTACCTACCTACCTAAAGGAATTGTCAGTTGGGTGCAGTGGCTTATGCCTATAATCCCAGCAATTTGGGATGCTGAGATGGGAGAATCTCTTGAACCCAGAAGTTTGAGACCAGCCTATACAACATAATGGGACCCCATCTCTACAAAAAATTTTGACATTATTTGAGTATGGTGGCATGAACCTGTAGTCCCAACTACTCTGCAGGCTGAGGCAGGAGGATTGCTTGAGCCTGGGAGGTCAAGGCTGCAATGAGCTATGATCATACTGCTGCAGTCTGGCCTAGGTGACAGAGTGAGACCCTGTCTCTAAATAAATAAATCGTTTCGTGGGATTGGGGGGCCGGCAAGTGTGAAATCTGTACAGCAGCTCAGCAGGCTGGAGACTCAGGGAAGAGCTGATGCTGCAGTCTTGGTTTTTTGTGTTTTTTTTTGAGACGGAGTCTCACTCTGTCACTCAGGCTGGAGTCCAGTGGCATGATCTTGGCTCACTGCAACCTTTGTCTCCCACGTTCAAGCAATTCTCCTGCCTCAGCCTCCTGAGTAGCTGGGACTACAGGAGTGTGCCACCATACCCGGCTAATTTTTCTATTTTTCGTAGAGACAGGGTTTCAGCATGTTGACTAGGCTGGTCTTGAACTTCTGACCTCAGGTGATCTGCCCACCTCAGCCTACCAAAGTGCTGGGATTACAGGCATGAGCCACCGCACCCAGCCAATGCTGCAGCCTTGAGCCTGGAGGCAGAATCTCTTTGTCTGGGAACCTCAGTCTTTTCTCTTAAGGCCTTCAACTGATTGGATAAAGCCCACCCACAAGGTGAAGGGTGATTTCTTTTACTCAGAGTCTATTTATTTATTTATTTATTTATTTATTTTGAGACGGAGTCTCGCTCTGTCGCCCAGGCTGGAGTGCAGTGGCTGGATCTCAGCTCACTGCAAGCTCCACCTCCCGGGTTTACGCCATTCTCCTGCCTCAGGCTCCCGAGTAGCTGGGACTACAGGCACCCATCACCTCGCCCAGCTAGTTTTTTTTGTATTTTTTAGTAGAGACGGGGTTTCACCGTGTTAGCCAGGATGGTCTCGATCTCCTGACCTTGTGATCCGCCCACCTCGGCCTCCCAAAGTGCTGGGATTACAGGCTTGAGCCACCGCGCCCGGCCCAGAGTCTACTAATTTAAATATTAATTAATCACACCTAAAACAATAGCTTCGCAGCAGCATCCGGACTGGCGTTTGACCAAACAGCCAAATACCATAGCCTGGTCAAGCTGACACATAAAACCACACCCTCCTTCAAGGCTTCCCTCCAGTGTGGCTGGTTGATAATAAGCCGGTGTTAGTTGAGTATTTACGGCATACCAGGAATTGTGTGAAGTGCTTTTTTTGGCTTGTTTGATGTAATCCTCATAATAGCCCTATGATGTAGGTTCTATTTTGGTCTTCGGTTGACAGGGAAGAGACCTGAGGTTGAGAGAGGTTGAGTAACTATCCCAAGGTTGCACAGCAAGCTGAAGAGCCAAGGTGTGAAGCCAGGCACTCCCACTGCAGAGCCCGCTGCTTTAGCTGCACACAGTCCTCTTCCAGAACCCGCAGGGACTCCTTCCGCTTATCTAATCCCTGGCTCCCAGCTGTCTTCTAACTTGCAGGTTTTGGAGGCACTTTCTCTTCACCTATCTATAAGATGCCTACATCTTATCCTCCTTCCCTGTTTGCTGGGAGCAGATAATGGGTTTGTTGCATTTAAATGAAGCCCAGAATTGCCTGTAGCCAGGCACCTCTGACCTCTATCACTCTGGAAGCCTGGGCACTCCTGAATGGCCACTGTCCCTGGCTGGGTACTGCTGAGGTCATACCTCCTGCAAAAGGCATTGTGAACCCCCGGCCCTTATAGCTCCAGCGGATACCAAACCAGGAGCAAGCCCAGCTCTGGTCTGAGGGGGTCACACAAGATTAGCCCCCAGCAGGGCACCGTGGCCTGGCCTCGGCAGAGGCGATTAACGCAATTTCCACGATTTCCACCTTCTCGGGAGACTTAAGGAGCCCAGGAATGTGATGTTAGCACTGTCCTGGCAGTGCTGCCCTAGCTCTCTGGGCTTTGCTTGCTTTTCTCGACCTCCCTGAGCCTCACAAACCACTGATTTCTGCCCTGCCTGGCCCTGCGTTCTGCCTACTTGCTGCCCAGGGAATCAGCATGCTGGCCCTGTTCTCTGATTCTTGGATGGACGGGTTGCCCAGACCTGCCCAGGGCTGATTCTGCTTCCCACTGCCTGCCTGCCTGCCCCAGGCCTGACCCTTCCTAGGGTTGTGGCAGGGGCAGCTACCCCTGAGGACTGGGGGTGCTGTAGGCCCGAATCTGCTTCGTCCCTGAATCAGGTTGGACAGTATTCCCCCAAAAGGACGTGTGCAATTCCTAAACCCGGTCCCTGTGAATATGAGATTATTTGGAAATGAGGTCTTTGTGGATATAATTAGCCTAAGGATCTCGAGATGTGATTACCTGGGTGGGTCCTAAATCCAATGACAGGTGTCCTTTTAAGAGTGGCCAACATGGCAAAACTCTGTCTCTACCAAAAATACAAAAAATTAGCCAGACGTGGTGGTGTGCACCTGTGGTCCCAGCTACTTGGAAGGCTGAGGTGGGAGGATTGCTTGAGCCTGGGAGGCAGAGGTTACAGTGAGCCAAGATCGTGCCACTGCACTTCAGCCTAGGTGACAGAGCGAGACTCTGTCTCAAAAAAAAAAAGAGAAGTAATTAATGCAGCTGATTAGAAGGCAGCCTTCAAGGACACACCTGAGTTCAATGCTTCCTCTAGTATTTGTTGGCTAAATTTGATTTCCTCATTGGGTGGTTGTGGATCGAAGGAAATAATAAGTGGAAAATGACTGTCACAGAGTAAGTGACCATAAATGGTGGTTATTATTCTAAGGGTCAAGCAGAGAGGAACACTGGGATAGAAACCTGGGGTTCGAGCCCCAGATTCCTCCTCTATCATGGGACGGCTGTGACTTTCCGGGAGGCATTTACACTGGCTCTGAGTCTCGGAGCCTGCATCTGTCTGTCCGAGGGGGCTGGTTTGTCCTGTCCTCTTACTTGCAGGACTACTGTGAGACTCGCAGGACTTTGGGTGCAACCCTCTTTTTTCTTTTGAGACAGAGTCTTGCTTTGTCGCCCAGGCTGGAGTGCAATGACGTAATCTCAGTTCACTGCGACCTCTGCCTCCTGAGTTCAAGCAATTCTCCTGCCTCAGCCTCCCAAGTAGCTGGGATTACAGGCACCTGCTAATTTTTTGTATTTTCAGCTTATTTTTTGTATTACATGCTCAGCTAATTTTTTCTATTTTCAGTAGAGAAGGGGTTTTGCCATGTTGGCCAGGCTGGTTTTGAACTCCTGACCTCAGGTGATCCACCCACCTTAGCCTCTCAAAGTGCTGGGATTATAGGCATGAGCCACCACGCCTGGGCTCTTTTTTTTTTTTTTTTTTTTTGAGACCGAGTATCACTCTGTTGCCCAGGCTGGAGCGCAGTGGCGCGATCTCAGCTCACTGCACCCTCCGCCTCCCAGGTTCAAGTGATTCTCCTGCCTCAGCCTCCCAAGCAGCTGGGATTACACATACCTGCCACCATGCACAGCTAATTTTTGTATTTTTAGTAGAAACAGAGTTTCACCATGTTGGCCAGGCTGGTCTTGAACTCCTGATGTCAAGTGAACTCCTCACCTCAGCCTCCCAAAGTGCTGGGATTACAGGCGTGAGCCACTGTGCCTGGCCCAAGAGTTTGGGTGCAACCCTCTTGCAAGCCATTTTTTCAAAAGCCCAGAGTGTTTGTATGATGATTTCGCATAATACAATGTCCCAGCGTGTTGCACCCTGGCATCTGTGAATGCGCCTTTGTGGTTTCAGGCTTTGGATGTTACCAGGATTTGACTTGTGCTTTACAAGAGGTGGGAAAAGGTGGCTTCCAGGCTTTGGATTTTACCAGGATTTGAACTGTGTTTACTACAGAAAGTTGGCTCTCAACCAGGGAGAACGAAACTGCAAACAGGCATTCCCTTTTCAGCACTGCATGATTTTGCAGCTGCTTCTTGCTTCGTGTGGCTTTCCCTCTCTCCAACTGTGGTCACCGATGGGCTTCTGGTAGCAGGTATGATGAGGGACACTGAAGTGCAGACAGTCTGCACTGAAGCCCCAGAGCCCAGGAGCCAGGCTGCCCCATTGCCGGCCCTTCCTGCACCCCGTGTGGGACGAGCCTGAACCTCTGAGCCCTGTTGGGACTACTTACCCAGGATTATTCCCTCAGGTGGCATCAATGTGCCACCTGAGGGAATCACTGCCTTCCAGCTGTTAGAGCCTCAGGTGACACGCACCTAATTTTAAATTGCATGGTGGTAAATAACAGACGCAGGTCCAAACCGAGAGGGGAACACAGGCGAGAGATGAGCTTTTTCATCTTGGGGAAGTGAATGAAAGCCTCACCTGGCAGCTTTCCTTGGAGTTATTCCCGTGATGAATCCCATCCCAAGAACCTCATATTGCCATCCCTGAAGATTCATGACGAGAGAGGTACATGCAAGAGGGGTAATTGTGCAGGGTGAGGGGTGTGGTTGGGAGAACCAGAAAAATGACTGTGCAGTGGAAGTAGAAAAAAAAATTAAATTTAAAGTAACAAATACATTTTATTTTTATTTTTGAGATGGAGTCCTGCTGTGTCGCCCAGGCTGGAATGCAGTGGTGCAATCTTGGCTCACTACAACCTCTGCCTCCCAGGTTCAAGCGATTCTCCTGCCTCAGCCTCCCTAGTAGCTGGGATTACAGGCGCCCACCACCCTACCCGGCTAATTTTTGTATTTTCAGTAGAGACGAGGTTCACCATGTTGACCAGGCTGGTCTTAAACTCCTGACCTTGGGTGATCCACCTGCCTTAGCCTCCCAAAGTGCTGGGATAACAGGCGTGAGCCACTGCAGTCGGCCACAAATGCACTTTTAATTGATCTTAGATAAAAACTACTCAGGGAAGGTCAGTAATCGTTTCAGCCCGTAATCTGTTAGAACTTTATCCTGAGTAGCCTTGAGGCTGGGTTAGCTGATTCTTTCCCCTTGTTCCCACCATCCACTGTGTTAGAAAAAAACAAGGCATTGTCTCAGTTTAGGACAAAGGCATGGCTGGCAACCAATTCCAGTCTCTCGTATTCTGAAATTTTTCTTTAACTCTTCTACTTTGTTGACGTAAGCTTTAGCTTTCGTGGGATCTTCCTCGGCAGCCGCTTTCAGCGCGTTCCAGGGATCTCACTTGGCCTTGCCCTTGAAGTCCAGCATCCTGGGCCACTGTGTATTGATGTTGCCCGCAGTCACTGGTGTGTAGCGTCCATAGAGGACAGCATTTCATCATACGCTGGCTTCGTCTTGAAGTGCTTAATATCCTGCACAGCTTTTTCTTTTTCTTTTTTGGAGACAGGGTCTCACTCTGTCGCCCAGGCTGGAGTGCAGTGGTGCCATCTCAGCTCACTGCAACCTCCTCCTTCCGGGCTCAGGTGATTCTCCTGCCTCAGCCTCCCAAATAGCTTTGATTACAGGTGCATGCCAGCCATGCCCCGCTAATTTTTGTATTTTTAGTAGAGACGGGTTTCACCATGTTGGACAGGCTGGTCTGGAACTCCTGACCTCAGGTAATCCACCTGCCTTGGCCTCCCAAAATGCTGGGATTACAGGTGTGAGCCACCACACCCGGCCCTCCACAAGTTTCTGAAACTCAGCCTGAGACTGACTTGCAAGGACTCCAGGGAGCCGGAGGAGGAGATAAGGAGCAGGACGCGATTGCTAGGACTGCACTGGCAAGCGCCTTTAGGGGAGGCGCAGTCCCATGCTCTCCAACCCTGCTCGGGAAGTAGAAATTTAAAAATAGTGTTTCTCAGGCCAGGTGCAGTGGCTGATACTTGTAATCCCAGCACTTTGGGTGGCCGAGGTGGGAGGACCACCTGGGCAACATAGTGAGACCATGCCTCTTCAAAAAAAAGAAAATGCTGGGCATGGTGTGTGCAGGTGCAGTCTCAGCTACTCAGGAAGTTAAAGTGGGAGGATTACTTGAGCCTGGGAAAGGTGAGGTTGCAGTGAGCCGTGATCGTGCCACTGTACTCAGCCTGGGCTACAGAGTGAGATTCTGTCTCAAAAAAAGTAAAAAAATAAAATACTAATAAAATAAAAATAAATAAAAAGCTTTCCTTGCATGATGGGGCAGAATATGGAATGACTTTCATCCTGACCTTTCAGCCTGGCCCTACCCACCGACCCCTTGGCCTGCTTATCTAGTCCTGTATCTGCTGGCTTGGCCACTTATCTGTCCAGGCCACACCACGTGCTGTTTCTCACAATGCACCCTGCTCCCTGGCCCTCAGTGCCTTTCTTTCTGGAACTCTTCCCTCTTAGCGCCATGGCTGCCTGGCAGGGTCCTACCACCTCTTTCAAGACACCGTTCTCACCCTTCCTGTACCAAAGATGCTTTTCCAAATCTGCTCTGTCCACATGAACCTCCTGTCTTTCTGTGCCCCCCCGCCCCGGTCCCTTTCTAATAACACTCACGATAGCCTGCTCTGTTCTGAGCTGTGGGAAGTCTGTGCGGTCTAGGAAGGCAGGTGTTGGTTGTTTTCCACTTGCATGTTCTTAGGCCTGTGATTTTTTTTTCATTATTATTATTTAGAGACAGAGTCTTGCTCTGTTGCCCAGGCTGGAGGGCAGGGGTGCAATCATAGCTCACAGCAGCCTTCAATTCCTGAGCTTAAGTGATCCTCCTGCCTCAGCCTCCTGAGTAGGTGGGACTACAGACAGAAACCACCACACCTACCTGTTTTTTATTTTTTAAAATTTTTTAGTCTAGGTGCAGTACCTCATGCCTGTAATCCCAGCACTTTGAGAGGCTGAGGTGGGCGGACCACTTGAGGTCAGGAGCTTGAGACCAGCCTGGCCAACACGGTGAAACTCCATCTCTACTAAAAATGCAAAAAAAAATTAGCCAGGCATGGTAGCACACACCTGTAATGCTAGCTACTTGGGAGGCTGAGGTTGGGAGGATGGCTTGAACCCAGGAGGCTGAGGTTGCAGTGAGCAGATATTGTGCCACTGTACTCCAGCGTGGGTGACAGACTGAGACTCTATCTCAAAAAAAAAAAAAAAATTTAGCTGGGCGTGGTGGCACACACCTGTAATCTCAGCTACTCGGGAGGCAGAGGTTGCAGTGAGCCGAGATGGTGCCACACTGCACTCCAGCCTGGTAGACAGAGAGAGACCTTGTCTCAAAAAGAAAGAAAAAATATTTTTGTAGAGATGGAATCTTGTGTCATTGCCCAGGCTGGTCTTCAACTGGCCTCAAGCAATCCTCCTGCCTTATGTCCCAAAGCACTGGGATTATAGGCACAGGCGACCATGCCCAGCCTATTATTAATTGTGGTAAAACACACATACCAGAAGGTTTACCACCGGATTAGTTTGTTAGGGCTGCCGGATCTAAGTATTGCTGATGAAGCGGCTTAAACAACAGAAATGTACGTTCTCACAGTTCTGGGGCCTAGAAGGCTGACAGCATGGTGTGGATGGGGTTGGTTTCTTCTGAGGCCTCTCTCCTCTGCTCGTAGATGGCTGTCTTTTCCCTGTGTCTCCTCATCATCTTCCTTCTGTGCCTGTGTATGTCCTAATTTCCTCCTCTTTTTTTTTTTTTTTTTTTCCTTGAGACAGAGCCTTGCTCTGTTGCCAGGCTGGAGGGCAGTGGCTTGATCTCGGCTCACTGCAACCTCCATCTCCCGGGTGCAAGTGATTTTCTTGCCTCGGCCTCCCCAGTAGCTGGGACCACAGGTACTGGCATTCGCCACTATGCCTGGCTAATTTTTATATTTTTAGTAGAGACGGGGTTTCACTATGTTGGCCAGGCTGGTCTCAAACTCCTGACCTTGTGATCTGCCCGCCTCTGCCTCCCAAAGTGCTGGGATTACAGGCTAGAGCCGCCGTGCCTGGTCCATAATTTCCTCCTCTTATTAGAATACCAGTCATATGGGTGGATCATGAGGTCAGGAGTTCAAGGCCAGCCTGGCCAAGATGCTGAAACCCCATCTCTACTAAAAACACAAAAATTAGCCAGGTTTGGTGTCACGTGCCTGTAATCCCAGCTACTTGGGAGGCTGAGGCAGGAGAATTGCATGAATCTGGGCGGCAGAGGTTGCAGTGAGCTGAGATCATGCCACTGCACTTCAGTCTGGGTGACAGAGCAAGACTTCGTCTCAAAAAAAAAAGGACACCAGTCATAGGCTGGGCACAGACAGCACTTTGGGAGGCTGAGTTGGGTGGATCACCTGAGGTCAGGAGTTGGAGACTAGCCTGGCCAACATGGCAAAACCCTGTTTCTATGAAAAATACAAAATTAGCCAGGCGTGGTGGTGTATGCCTGTAGTCCCAGCTACTTGGGAGGCTGAGGCAGGACACTCGTTTGAACCCGGGAGGCAGAGGTTGCAGTGAGCTGAGATTGTGCCACCACACTCCAGCCTCGGTGGCAGAGCGAGACTCCGTCACAAAAAAAAAAAAAAAAAAAAGAATACCAGTCATAGGCCAGGCGCGGTGGCTCATGCCTGTAATCCCAGCACTTTGGGAGGCTGAGGCAGGTGGACCAACTGAGGTCAGGGGTTCGAGACCAGCCTGGCCAACATGGTGAAGCCCCGTCTCTACTAAAAACACAAAAATTAGCCAGACGTGGTGGGATGAGCCTGTAATTCCAGCTACTCGGGAGGCTGAGGCAGGAGAATCACCTGAACCTGAGAGACGGAGGCTGGGCAACAGAGTGAGACTCCATCTGAAAAAAAAAGAATAACAGTCATAATGAATGAGGGTCCATCCTAATGACCTCATTTTAACTTAATCACCTCTTCAAAGACCTTATCTCCAAATGTGGTCACATTCTCAGGTACCGGGGTTGGGGACTTTGTCATCTGGAATTTGGAAGGATACAATTCTGCTCTTACCATCACCATAACCATTAAAACATTTTTTCTGAGACAGGGTCTCACTCTGTCGCCCAACTTGGGATGCAGAGGTGTGATGACGGCTCACTGCAGCCTCAAAATCCCAGGTTCAAGTGATCCTCCTGCCTTAGCCTCCTGAGGTGCCAGGACCACAGGTGCATGCCACCACACCCGGCTAATTTTTTAAAAAACTTTTTAGCCAGGCGTGGTGGCTCATACCTGTAATCCTAGCACTTTGGGAGGCCGAGGTAGGCAGATCACTTGAGGTCAAGAGTTCAAGACCAACCTGGCCAACATAGTTCAAGACCAACCTGGCCAACATGGCGAAACCCCGTCTCTACTAAAAATACAAAAATTAGCCAGAAATTGTTTGAACCCGGCAGGTGGAGGTTGCACTGAGCCGAGATTGTGCCACTGCAATCCAGCCTGAGCAACAGAGTGAGACTCAGTCTCAAAAAAAAAATTTTTTTTTTTTGTAGAGATGGGGTCTCATCACCATGTTGCCCAGGCTGGTCTTGAACTCCTGGCCTCAAGTGATACCCGGCACCCCCCCGCCCCCCCGCCCCCCCGCCCTGCTTTGGCTTCCCAAAGTATTGAGATTACAGGCGTGAGCCACTGCACCTTTTCTTTTTTTTTTTTTTTTTTTTTTGAGACAGAGTCTGGCTCTGCCAGGCTGGAGTGTAGTGTCGTGATCTTGGCTCACTGCAAGTTCCGCCTCCCGGGTTCACGCCATTCTCCTACCTCACCCTTCTGAGTAGCTGGGACTACAGGCGCCCGCCACCTCGCCCGGCTAGTTTTTGTATTTTTAGTAGAGACGGGGTTTCACCGTGTTAGCCAGGATGGTCTCGATCTCCTGACCTCGTGATCTGCCTGCCTTGGCCTCCCAAAGGGCTGGGATTCCAGGCGTGAGCCCCCGCGCCCGGCCGGGTCTATAACCATTTTTAAGTGTACAGTTCAGTGGCATTAAGTATATCCATGTTGTTGTGCAGTGATTACCACCATCTGTCTCCAGACCTGTTTTCATCTTACAAACCTGAAACTCTTTATTGGTTAAATAACTCCCCATGACCCCCACCCTGGTCCCTGGCAACCAGCAGTTTCTTTCCTGTCTCTGTGAGTGTGACTACTTTAAGTGCCTCATATAAGAGAAATCGTATAGTATGTGTTTTTTTGTGTCTGGCATGTTTCACTCAGCATAATGTCCTCCAGGTTAATCCGTGTTATAGCATGTCAGAATTCCATTCCTTTTTAAGGCTAAACAATATTATACATAGGAAAGCAAGTTAGCTTTACATTTATCTGTAGTATTCAGTGATTTACGACATTGCTTTGACATAGTATTCAGCAATTTACCACATTGCTTTGTCACCCACATTGCAGTGAGCCAACATACAATCAGGATTTGTTTCATTAAATTGGGTTAATCTACCTGAAGGGCTGGGGTGGAGAATGGGGTCTAGGAAGAACTCTGTGGTACTCAGCTGTCATTCCTAGAACTCAGACTTTCTTTTTTCAATATCAATACAAAGCTATTTTGAGAGTCCCTAAAGTATTTTAGACATAGCCTAAAAGTAGAGTTCCAGTTTTTATCAGGGAATTAAGGCCCAAAAAGTATTAGGTTGGCCAGGCATGGTGGCTCATGCCTGTAATCCCAGCACTCTGGGAGGCCGAGGCGGGCAGATCACTCGAGGTCAGGAGTTCGAGACCAGCCTGGGCAATATGGTGAAACCCCATCTCTACTAAAAACACAAAAATTAGCCGGGCGTGGTGGCACACGCCTGTAATCCCATCTACTCGGGAGGCTGAGGTAGGAGAATGGCGTGAACCTGGGAGGCAGCGGTTGCAGTGAGCCGAGATCATGCCACTGCACTCCAGCCTGGATAACAGAGCAGGACTCTGTCTCAAAAAAAAAAAAAAAAAGCATTAGATTGACTAGAAAAAACTTATAGACCTTGCAAGCCCTAGTCAACTCTTTTTGGTCTGAATAGCTCTTTGGAGTAAGAAGGGATTGTGTCAACACAGTGGAAACTCAGAGTCCCATACCTCTCCTTCCACGGCTCCCATGGACTGAGCCAGAGAGAGCGACAGTGAAGCGTTCAGTGCCTGGGCATGGTGGTGTGAGGCAGGGGTTTGATTTTTCCCGTCAAGGCCCCAAATCCCCTAGGCCTTTGGAGATGTAGAACGAGGCTTGGACTTGAGGCTACTTTGAGATACTCTCGGTTTCATTTCCAGCCGTGATGGCCTTAAGGTTCCCTCCAAATGGGATGATGCGTGCCCTAGGTTACGAAGGGCAGAGGGGTCAAATGGGGTCCTTGCAGAAAGTTTGCAGTAAGTCCCATCTGCCTTACGGATTCATTCCTGTACTTACGTTTGAGCATGGATGTGTGAGATATTCTGGGAAAGCACTGCAAATGCGATAGTGAAGCCACACGAATGAAGACCTGGCCCTGAAGAAGCTGGGAAGCCATCCAGCTTCCACCTCCTGCCCCTGCTCACCTCGTCCCTGGAACCCGCTACATGCTGGGAAGGGAGAACGCTTCTCTCAGACTGACTCAGAGTGTTGAAGTAAGGTCCGTGAACTGCACACTCCTCGGGGCTGAGTTCACAGCGTAGACGCCCAGTGATGTATTCCAGCAGCATGTGTGTCTCTCAGCAACACTACCAATTGCCAAAGCAGTCCCCTGCCTAAACACCCCAAGATGGGGAGGGACCAGAGAGAATACAGAATGCGGACCCACTGTCCCCTCCTCCTGGACAGCTGCTCATGGCTGCGTCTGAGAGCATGTGGGTGCTGTTCCAAATGAAAACATGATACCTAGAAAACCGTAAGCTTATGGCTACCAAGAGCAATAAGACTTTTATTATTTATTGATTTTATTTGTATTCTTTGAAACAAAGTCTCACTCTGTCACCCAGGCTGGAGTGCAGCGATGCAATCACATCTCACTGTAGCCTCTACCTCCTGGACTCAAGCTATCCTCGCACCTCAGCCTCCTGAGCAGCTGAGACTGCAGGCATGTGCCACCATGACCGAGTGATTTTTGAAGTTTTTATAGAGACAGGATCTCATCATGTTGCCCAGGCTGGTCTGGAATTTCTGGGATCAAGAGATCCTCCTGCCTCGGCCTCCCAAAGTGTCGGGATTACAGGCGTGAGCCACCGTGCCTGGCTTCTCCTGGAGTTTTTATGTTTGAAAAAAAATCTATTGGCCTTGCAATCATATCTGTCTGGCTCACAAACTTATTTTATGTTTTTTTGAGATGGGGTCTCCCTTTGTCACCCAGGCTGGAGTGCAGAGTCATGATCTCGGCTCACTGCTGCCTTCGCCTCCTGGGTTCAAGTAATTCTCCTGCCTCAGCCTCCTAAGTAGCTGGGATTATAGGTGTGTGCCACCATGCCCAGCTAACTTTTGCATTTTTAGTTATTTTTAGGAGAGATGGGGTTTCATCATGTTGGCCAGGCTGGTCTTGAACTCCTGACCTCAGGCGATCTGCCCTCCTCAGCCTCCCAGAGTACTGGGATTACAGTCATGAGCCACTGCACACAACCAGTAAACTTATTTTTGAGTAATGTTAATGATATTTTGGTACTACCCTGTGGCTAAAACAAACATACATCTTCCTAACAAGCCTGCAAGTTTCTCCCATGCTGGCTACAGAGGGGTGCTTCCAAGGAAGTTCAGGTTCATCATGGTAGATCCAGCCCTGTCTTTAAGTGACGGCCACAGAACTTCAGGGCAAAGGTTGGCAGCACACCAATAGGATTGAAGCTATCCCTAATGATGGTTTGCTAAGCGAAGGTTTTGATACTGAAGGCTGAGACTTCCAGCCTCCTGCCCCTCTCCGCTGAGTGGCAGCAGGCGGGAAGGGTCTTCTCTGGAAAATCTGACTAATTAATCCAAAGAAAAATACCAGCAGATGGTGACACAGGGGTGGGATCCCCTGCAGAATGACCTGGCCTGGTTATTCGGAAGAACACGTGATTATGAGAATCATCCTGGCAGATTTACATGTCTGCGCCCCTTCCCCATCCCCAGATGGTTGCGTCCAGGTGTCATGCTCATTCTCCACCCTCTGTTTGAAACCTGCTTTTTCTCTCCGGAACTTCTCCCTGTAGCTCTCTGTAGCTCTGAAGTTGCGCCGCGCTGTGTCTTGGTGTGGGTCTATTTCCAGTCATTGTGTTGGCCACTTGCTGGTCCTTTTCGATCACTTCCTTCATTTAGGAAAACATTTCTTGAATGGTTCCTCAGTAGTTTCTCCCTTCTGTGTTCCCTCTTCTTTCTGAAACTATTATTTGGATGCTGGGTTTCTTGGGCTGTTCTTCTCATTTTCTTGTAGAGACGAGAAAATTCCATTACTCTTTTTTTTTTGAGCCGGAGTCTTGCTCTGTTTCCCAGGTTGGAGCACAGTGGTACAATCTCAGTTCACTGCAATCTCTGCCTCCCGGGCTCACGTGATTCTCCTGCCTCAGCCTCCCGAGTAGCTGAGATTATAGGTGCCCACCACCACTCCTGGCTAATTTTTGTATTTTTAGTAGAGATGGGGTTTCTCCATGTTGGCCAGGCTGGTCTCAGACTCTTGACTTCAGGTGATCCACCCGCCTTGGCCTCCCAAAGTGCTGGGATTACACGTGTGAGCCACTGTGCCTGGCCCCATTTCTCTTATTTCTCTCTCTCACAGTTCTAGAGGCCAGAAGTATGAAATCAAAGTGTCCGCAGAGCCACGTTTCTTCTGAAAGTTCTAGGGCAGGATCCCGCCTTGTCTCTTTTGGCCTCTGGAGGCTTCCAGGACCGGTTGGGGTTCCTTGGCTGGTGGCTGCATCACTCTTATCTCTGCCCCTGTCTTTATATATCTTCTGTCTTATCTGTCTTCTTCCCTGCATGTCTTGTGTCTCTGTGTCTTCTCCTCTTCTTTTTCTTTTTTTATCTTTAATTTTTTATTTTGAGACTCTGTCTCACTCTGTCGCCCAGGCTGGAGTGCAGTGGCCGGATCTCAGCTCACTGCAAGCTCCGCCTCCCGGGTTCACACCATTCTCCTGCCTCAGCCTCCTGAGTAGCTGGGACTACAGGCACCCGCCACCTTGCCCGGCTAATTTTTTTGTATTTTTAGTAGAGACAGGGTTTCACCATGTTAGCCAGGATGGTCTCGATCTCCTGACCTCGTGATCCACCTGCCTCAGCCTCCCAAAGTGCTGGGACTACAGGCATGAGCCACCACGCTGGCTTTCAGTTTAATTGTTTATTTTGAGACAGGGCGCCCAGGCTGGAATACAGTGGCGTAATCACAACTCACTGCACCCTTGAACTCCTGGGTTAAGTGATCTTCCCACCTGAACCTTCTGAGTAGCTGGGACCACAGGTGCGTGCCATCACACCCAGCTAATTAAAAAAAAACATTTTTGGGTTGGGTGCGGTGGCTCATACCTGTAATCCCAGCGCTCTCGGAGGCCAAGGTAGGTGGATCGCTTTAGCCCAGGAGTTTGAAACCAGCCTAGGTGACATGGCAAAACGCTGTCTCCCTAAAAATACAAAAATTAGCCAGTCACGGTGGTGCATGCCTGTGGTCCCAGCTGCTCGGGAGGCTGAGGTGGAGGGATCACTTGAGCCTGGGAGGAGGACATTGCAGTGAACCAAGATCATGCCACTGCACTCCAGCCTGGGCAACAGAGCAAGGCCCCATCAAACAAAACAAAACAAAACAAAACAAAACAAAACAAAACAAAACAAAACCGTGCAGGGCTCACTCTGTTGTCTGTGTTGGTCTCAAACTCTTGGGCTCAAGTGATCCTCCTGCCTTGGCCTCCCAAAGCCTTAAGGATAGGCATGAGCCACAGTGCTTGGTTCCTCTTCTTCAAATGATGCCAGCCATCGGATTTAGGACCATGTAGTCCGGTACAACGGTATCTTAACTAAGTATGTGTGCCAAATAAGGTCACATTCTGAGGATCCTGGTGGACATGAATTTTGAGGGGACATTGTTCAACACACTTCACAGCTCTTGCATAGTTTTTCCTACACCCAATCCTGGGCTCCTCACCATTATTCCACACAGGATGGGACAGAAGCTCCAGCAGGACCTGCGCCGGGTGGCAAAGCTGAGTGACAGACACCATGCTTTACTTCGAATCTTCCCATCTGCTCTTTCAAATAAGCTCATCTGGTTGGGGCCACCAATAGGCTCCTCCTTACCTTAAAATGTGATTGCCGGCTGGGTGCGGTGGCTCACGCCTGTAATCCCAGCACTTTGGGAGGTGGAAGCAGGTGGATCACTTGAAGTCAGGAGTTTGAGAGCAGCCTGGCCAACACGGCGAAACCCTGTCTCTACTAAAAATACAAAAATTAGGCCGGGCGCAGTGGCTCAAGCCTGTAATCCCAGCACTTTGGGAGGCCGAGGCGGGTGGATCACGAGGTCAGGAGATCGAGACCATCCTGGCTAACACGGTGAAACCCCGTCTCTACTAAAAATACAAAAAAAACTAGCCGGGCGCAGTGGCGGGTGCCTGTAGTCCCAGCTACTCGGAGGCTGAGGCGGGAGAATGGCGGGAACCCGGGAGGCGGAGCTTGCAGTGAGCTGAGATCCGGCCACTGCACTCCAGCCTGGGCGACACAGTGAGACTCCACTCTCAAAAAAAAAAAAAAAAAAAAAAAATGCAAAAATTAGCTGCGTGTGGTGGCGCATGCCTATATTCCCAGCTACTCGGAGGATAAGATGGAGAATTGCTTGAACCCATTTAAAAAAAATAAAAATATATTAATATAACTCCCATATGCAGTCATTCAATGAATATGTATTGGCCTCTGAACTGGGCACAGCTGGATTTAGAATCTATGACTGTGGCTAGACGGAATACACCTGGTTATGGAGGCACCTGCGAGGTATTTTGGTGATCTTCTCCAAAAGATCTTTTGCTTTGCTGAGACGCCTGATCCTCTTGTCAATATGAAGGCAGCTGCTGGAGACTTGTGAACAACCACCAGGATCAAGGAGGTCTTGATCTCAGCTCACTGCAAGCTCCGCCTCCCGGGTTCACGCCATTCTCCTGCGTGGGAAAAAATGTGGGTACAGGCTAAGCACGTGGCTCACGCCTGTAATCCCAGCACTTTGGGAGGCTGAGGCAGGAGGATCATTTGAGGTCAGGAGTTCAAGACTAGCCTGGCCAACATGGTGAAACCCCTCCTCTACTAAAAATACAAAAATTAGCTGTGTGTGGTGGCGTATGCTCATAGTCTCAGCTACTTTGGAGGCTGAGGCAGGACAATTGCTTGAACCTGGGAAACGCAGGTTGCAGTGAGCTGAGATCATGCTACTACACTCTAGCCTGGGCGACAGAGTGAGACTCCATCTCGAAAAAAAAAAAAAAAAGTGGGTACATTCCTACACACTCACCCTCATCAGCTGAAAGAGAAAAAGACTCAAAGCTTATAACTGCAGCTTTGGATGCATGATCAGGCAATAGCAGGGAATCCCATCTTCTAGCAGATGGTGCTCCAAGATTGTTGTCTACCTGACAAATGAAAATCACGTAGACACTGCCAAGTCCTCAGGGGCCGGTGTGATGAGAATGGCTACAGCTCAATCGTTAGGCAACTTATCTCAAAGCCTATCATGGTTGCCACCCAGTCTGACCTCTGATATCCTGGAGCCAAGGTCCTCACCCATCATGTGAATTTGCATGTGAGGGAGGGTGAGCAGGAGACACTGAGGCCGGCAAGGCGTTCTGCAAGCTTTTGCAGAGTTTGCATGGACACATTCTGATTCCCACTGTGTCCAGGTGGGAGTTCTGTACACATCACAGATGGAAAAAAGAAAATCTCTGTGGATTTGGCAGCACCCTGGATTGGATGTTTGAAGAAAGCTGTTGCATCTGCCCCATGTCTTCTGTGGATCAGGTACCTTTATGCTTCTGGGAGGTCAAGGAGAGAACCCAGAACCCTCCGGTGACTTCCCTTTGGATCCTGGCACTATGAGAAGATGGTTAACCTCCTTTATAGAACTCTGCTTCACATCCAGTCCTTCAGACGGCCTAACTGATCCCATCTTCTTAACCCAATCCCTCCCCTGGACATCGTTCCCAAGCCCCTTAAAGATATGGGTGACAGCCAGGCACGGTAGGTCACACCTGTAATCCCAGCACTTTGGGAGGCAGAGGCGCGCGAATCATGAGGTCAGAAGTTCGAGACCAGCCTGATCAATATGGTGAAACCCTGTCTCTACTAAAAATACAAAAATTAGCCAGGCATGGTGGCGGGTGCCTGTAGTCCCAGCTACACTGGAGGCTGAGGCAGGAGAATTGCTTGAACCCGGGAGGCAAAGGTTGCAGTGAGCCAAGATTGCACCATTGCACTCTAGCCTGGGTGACAAAGCGAGACTCCATCTCAAAAAAGAAAAAAAATAAAGAAAAGAAAAAAAAGAAAACAAAGATAAGGATGGCATATCCTTATACCTCCAGGGCCTGACACACAGTGCCAGGCACCACATCCCCAGTCCCCCGAGGTTGATGGCATGATACACACTCTGACCTGGAGACTGTAGAGGCGTTGCCAGCTTACAGGTTTCAACAGCAGTTTCAATAGCAGGGAAAGTGGCCGAATTGTTTCCAGAGAAGTAGGGAGGTGAGTATGATCATTACTTGTGTTTAAAAATCCAACAGGACCAATTTACAAACACACAAGTCACCGCAAAAGATTTGGGGAGGAGAAGAAAAGTGCAGACAGGCGACCTTTCAGATGGTTTCAGCAAACCAGGAAGCGGGGAGCATAGCATTGCAGCCAGCGAGGGGAGATGGAAGCTGTGAGCCCTGGCTCTGAGGGACTCCCTTCCAGCTTGGCTGATGGAGGAGACGGGTACAGTCTGTGCTGGGCCATCGTGAGGCTTGCAGAGGGTAGTGCCAGGGTCACATAGGGCATCATGGCCTCAGAAGTCTGAGATCTGGTTTTCAATCTGAACTCATCACCCTTAGTGGGAAACCTAGGATCCGTTTCTCTTCAATCCTGGGTTTCATTTCACATCTTTAAACAAGGGACAATAGCATCTACCTCAGAGGGTTGCGGCAATGACCAAATGTGTCACAGGTGAAAATGTCCAGTGGTTTCTGGCATTTATGACATGTTCTGTCAATGATAGTTCACTATTATTATCCCATTTACTAAGCAAATGCCTGTGAAGCACCACGCGTTTCTGAACCTCATATGTGAGAGTGCCTGGCATAGAGTTGATGTTCATTAAAGGTTTATTTTTAAAATGTTTAGATAAACTTATTTTGAAATAGTTTTAGACTTGAAGAGTTGCAAAAATACTAGCGAGTTTCCCTATATCCTACATCCAGCTTCCCTTATGTTTTTTTTTCCCCGAGATGGGGTCTTGCTCTGTCGCCCAGACTAGAGTACAGTGCCACTATCTCGGCTCACTGCAACCTCCATCTCCTGGATTCAAGTGATTCTCGTGCCTCAGCCTCCCGAGTAACTGGGATTACGGGCGCATGCCACCACGCTCAACTAATTTTTGTATTTTTAGTAGAGACGGGGTTTCACCATGCTGACCAGGCTGGTCTTGAACTCCTAACCTCAGGTGGTGTGCCTGCCTCAGCTTCCCAAAGTGCTGGGATTACAGGTGTGAGCCACTGCACCGGGCTCAGCTTCCCCTTATATTAACGTCTTACCTAACTATAGTAAGAGGATCAGAACCAGGAAATTAACAATGGTACAATGCTTTTAACTAAATTGCAGATCTCACGTGAATTTTGCCCGCTCTCCTGCCACTGTCCTTTCTTGTTGCATGTTCCCAACCAGGATCCCATGTTCCATTTGGTTGTTGTATCTATCCCCTTAGGGACGATTCCTAGTTTGTGACAGTTTCTCAGTCTTTGTCTTTCATGTCTCGTAAGTGTCCAAAGACACTTGTGATGCGTACTGGTTGATCACTTTGTAGAACAGGTCTTAATCGGGGTTTGGTGTTTTCTTGTGATTTGATTGAGATTACACACTTCTGCAGGAATACCACAGCAATATGTTACTTTTAGTTTTTTCCTCCTTTGTTGTAGTAAAATACACTCAACATAACATTTACCATTTAAACCACTTTATTTAATTAATTTATTTTTTTGAGACGGAGTTTCACTCTTGTTGCCCAGGCTGGAGTGCAATGGTGCGATCTTGGCTCACCACAACCTCCGCCTCCTGGGTTCAAGCAATTCTCCTGCCTCAGGCTCTCGAATAGCTGGGATTACAGGCACATGCCACCACGTCCAGGTAATTTTTGTATTTTTAGTAGAGACGGGGTTTCTCCATGTTGGTCAGGCTGGTCTCGAACTCCCGACCTCAGGTGATCCGCCCGCCTCAGCCTTCCAAAGTGCTGGGATTACAGGCGTGAGCCACCGCGCCCGGCTTAAACCCACTTTATTTTTTTTTTTTTGAGACGGAGTCTCGCTCTGTCGCCCAAGCTGGAGTGCAGTGGCCGGATCTCAGCTCACTGCAATCTCCACCTCCCGGGTTCACGCCATTCTCCTGCCTCAGCCTCCTGAGTAGCTGGGACTACAGGCGCCCGCCACCTCGCCCGGCTAGTTTTTTGTACTTTTTAGTAGAGACGGGGTTTCACCGTGTTAGCCAGGATGGTCTCGATCTCCTGACCTTGTGATCCGCCCGTCTCGGCCTCCCAAGTGCTGGGATTACAGGCTTGAGCCACTGCGCCCGGCCTCTTAAACCCACTTTAAAGTGTGATTCAAGGACACTATGTAGATTCATCCTGTTGGATCATTTCTAAACTTTTTCATCATCCTAAAAGGAAACCCCAAGCTCCTTATCTTCCTCCCCTAGCACCCAGCAACCACCAATCTGTATTGCCTCTATGGATTTGCCAATTCGAGACACTTCATCTGGATAGAATCATACGATATGTGACCTTTTGTGTTTGGCTTTTTTTACTAGCATAATGTTTCCCGGGTTCCTCCACACTGCAGTACGCATCGGTGCTCCATTCTTTTTTGTAGCCGAATAATATTCCACTGCATGGGCAGACCACATTTTACTTTTATTTTCTAATTCAACAGTGAGACCTGGTGTGGGCCCTGGCGCTGGGCCTGGGAGGCGACGGAGGGGATGGAAGAGAGCCCCGTGACTGGCAGGAGGCACTGCGGAGTGTGGGGAGAAGGGGTCGGGGTCTGCATGCTAGGGAGAATAGAATTCTATTTACACGTGGCAATGTTTATGGAGGCCAATGAAGAACTGCTGTTATGGGACATGGACGCCTTTGAAAGTCTCATTTGCGTAAAAGGAAAAGCAGTAGTTCATGAGGAGGGGGAGAAGGGCTTAAGGACAGCAAGGGAAACTCCCCTTGGGGAGGGGGAACGTGGTCGTCGGTGGGCCCAGCTATGGAGGGTTGGCCCGCGAAGGTCGCCCCGTGAGCAGGTCCAGGGCAGGCCGAGTGCCTCGGGGCCCGCATTCATTGCTTACAGAGCAAAGGGAGCCTCCCGGGAGGGAAATCCAACGGTTGGAAACTTCGATTTATCCCAAAGGTGTGCCGAGTGGTAAGGCAACATTTTGATTTCCCAAACGTTGCGCCCAGCGGCTCCCTTCCACGGCACGCGCCTTCAGGTCTCTCCGCAGCGCCGTGACCCCATGCAGCGAGCGGCCTCTGGGGCGCCCAGAGAGGCCCGGCCCGCAGCGCCCTGAGCGCCCGCAGAGTACGCAGCGCGCGGCCGAGGAGCGGCGCCGCCCGGGGCGGAGGGCGGAGCCGAGTGCGCGCCCCGCCCCGCCCCGCAGCCCTGAGCCCAGCGCGCGCACCAAGGCGGGGCAGCGCGCGGCCCGTGCGCGTGTCCGGGGCCAGGAGGCGGCGGCGGCGTGCGCGGGCCGCGCGTGCGCGCTGCGGCGGGGCGAGGGGCGGCGCGGGCGCGCGTCTGTCAGTGACAGCGGGCGGGGCAGGGGCCGGAGGTGGTGGCGGCCGCGGCTCTTCCGACATGAGGCAGCGGCCGCGGGGGACACGGCGGCGGGCGCGGCGGCGGCCGCATCTCTAGCTCTGGGAGGCTGCCCCCGGCGTGGGCGCGGGCGGGCGGGCGTCCCGGCTGGCGTCGCGGGAGCCCGGCTCTGCGGCAGTGTCTGCACCGCCGCCCGGCGAGGGGCCCGCGTCAGTGGTTCCACGCGCTCGGTCCCGGGACAGCGGCGGTCCCGGCGGGGGCGGCGGCGCGCTCGAGGGGAAGCAGGCCCCGCTAGACGGGCCGCGCCGACGGGTTCCGCGCACTCGCAGCCCGGGGCGCCCCCACCCCCGGCGCCCGCCGCCGCGGGCAGGGCCGGCCCGGAGTGCGGGAGGCGGCCGGGGAGCGCGGGCCGGGGGCGCCCGCCGAAGCTCGCGGCTCCGGGTTGGGGCCGGGGCCGGCCGCGCGCCGCCTTTGACGCATCGGAGCGCGGCTCCTGCAGGATGGAGGGCTCCGCGCCGCCGGCGGAGTTGTTTGTGCGCAGGCGGCTCGCAGGGCTGGGAGCGCTCAAGGTCTGAACTTCCCTCCGGAGCCGCAGCTGGAGGAGACGAGCGCGCAAGGAGGAGAAGCCGCGCGGCGCGGAGGCCACCCTCGGGGCGAGCGGCGCGGAAAGCGAGCGAGCACAGCGGTCCTGGACCCACGGCGGCCACGCGGCGGGGACCCCCGGGCGCTCTAGGTCCGTCCCGAGCGGTTCTCGTCCGCCTCGAAGGTGGGGGCGGTGGGGGTACGGCTGAGCCGGGATCCACAGTTTCGGGGAGCAGATGGTGCCTGTCCAAGTCGCGTGCTGGAGCCGCCACCTAGGACGGGAGCAGGTTCCCGGCCTCCAGATGTGCATGCCTAGGTGGGAGCGCAGCTAACTCTCCCCGTTTTGCTGGCAGGTACTGGTGACCCCGGCCCGGGCAGGCCCCGGGACTCGACAACATGGCTTCCCCGCCCCACCAGCAGCTGCTGCATCACCACAGCACCGAGGTGAGTTGCGACTCCAGCGGGGACAGCAACAGCGTGCGCGTCAAGATCAACCCCAAGCAGCTGTCCTCCAACAGCCACCCCAAGCACTGCAAATACAGCATCTCCTCCAGCTGCAGCAGCTCCGGGGATTCCGGGGGCGTCCCCCGGCGAGTGGGCGGCGGAGGCCGGCTGCGCAGGCAGAAGAAGCTGCCCCAGCTGTTCGAGAGGGCCTCCAGCCGCTGGTGGGACCCCAAGTTCGACTCGGTGAACCTGGAGGAGGCCTGCCTGGAGCGCTGCTTCCCGCAGACCCAGCGCCGGTTCCGGTATGCGCTCTTCTACATCGGTTTCGCCTGCCTTCTGTGGAGCATCTATTTTGCGGTCCACATGAGATCCAGACTGATCGTGATGGTCGCCCCCGCGCTGTGCTTCCTCGTGGTGTGTGTGGGCTTCTTTCTGTTTACTTTCACCAAGCTGTACGCCCGGCATTACGCGTGGACCTCGCTGGCTCTCACCCTGCTAGTGTTCGCCCTGACCCTGGCTGCGCAGTTCCAGGTCTTGACGCCTGTCTCAGGACGCGGCGACAGCTCCAACCTTACAGCCACAGCCCAGCCCACAGAAACTTGCTTATCTCAAGTGGGGAGCTTCTCCATGTGCATCGAAGTGCTCTTTTTGCTCTATACCGTCATGCACTTACCTTTGTACCTGAGCTTGTGTCTGGGGGTGGCCTACTCTGTCCTTTTCGAGACCTTTGGCTACCATTTCCGGGATGAAGCCTGCTTCCCCTCGCCCGGAGCCGGGGCCCTGCACTGGGAGCTGCTGAGCAGGGCGCTGCTCCACGGCTGCATCCACGCCGTCGGGGTCCACCTGTTCATCATGTCCCAGGTGAGGTCCAGGAGCACCTTCCTCAAGGTGGGGCAATCCATTATGCACGGGAAGGACCTGGAAGTGGAAAAAGCCCTCAAAGAGAGGATGATTCATTCCGTGATGCCAAGAATCATAGCCGATGACTTAATGAAGCAGGGGGATGAGGAGAGTGAGAATTCTGTCAAGAGGCATGCCACCTCGAGCCCCAAGAACAGGAAGAAAAAGTCTTCCATCCAAAAAGCGCCTATAGCCTTCCGCCCTTTCAAGATGCAGCAGATCGAAGAAGTCAGTATTTTATTTGCGGATATCGTGGGCTTCACCAAGATGAGTGCCAACAAGTCCGCCCACGCCCTGGTGGGTCTCCTGAACGATCTGTTTGGTCGCTTTGACCGCCTGTGTGAGGAAACCAAGTGTGAGAAAATCAGCACTCTGGGAGACTGTTACTATTGCGTGGCGGGCTGTCCCGAGCCCCGGGCCGACCATGCCTACTGCTGCATCGAGATGGGCCTGGGCATGATCAAGGCCATCGAGCAGTTCTGCCAGGAGAAGAAGGAGATGGTGAACATGCGAGTCGGGGTGCACACGGGTACCGTCCTGTGCGGCATCCTGGGCATGAGGAGGTTTAAATTTGATGTGTGGTCCAACGATGTGAACCTGGCCAATCTCATGGAGCAGCTGGGAGTGGCTGGCAAAGTTCACATTTCTGAGGCCACTGCAAAATACTTAGATGACCGGTACGAAATGGAAGACGGGAAAGTTACCGAACGGCTGGGCCACAGCGTGGTTGCTGACCAGTTGAAAGGTATGTGCACTTCTTTATCTCGGTATCCCCTCTCCCCGATCCTGGTTGTATTAAAACACACACACACACACACGCACACACACACACACACACACACATTCAACCTCAGTGTGTAGAGGCAGCTCATGTATCTCAGAATGCCTTCCCAGGGGGGATCTCAGGGTCAGTGTGACTTTCCTCCAGCGGGTCAGATATCACAGATCTCTTCGCACTGCAGAAAGGGACGCTGTGCAGACATGACCTAGATGCGACCTGTAGAAGGAAGGAGAACTTTGAACGTGCATAACCACTGGTTGGCTGAAATACGGGGGCGGGAGGGTACGTCTGGTGAACGTAAGGGTATGGAGCCGTTCAGCATTCAGCACTTTTTAGCACTTAAGGAAATTGCCTTTGCATTTCATTTGGTCACCCCAAAGTCCCATCCAAATGTTTCTCTGTGCCCTTTTTGTGAAAACGTGGAGAATAAAACCTTTCTCCTCTCTGGGCCTCACTTTGCTTGTCCTCAAAATAGGGCTAGGAAGTCGGCGCAGTCCTGCAGGACTCTGGAGAACTGGACGGAGTTACTTACCTCTGAGTGCACACTGCCTTTTATCTAGGTCTTTTTAAAAAAGTTTGCATTTTCAGCTTTCAGCCGTCATTTGTTTAAGGATATTTTATTATCACAGTATTTGCCTTAAGTGAAGAACCAGGCATTTTAGAATATTGAGCTTCTGCAGCCACCAGGTGATGTGGAAGGGAGAAACGTACCCACAGAAGAACTGGTGTTCTCCTCCCTCATCTTCTCAGGTTTGGATCTGGTGCCTGGTCCCTGGTTTCAAGCTCCTTATTGCCGTTCTTGATGTTTTTACTGGGCTGCTGCTTTTTTCTAATACAGGACAAAAGTCTTTGAGATCTGAAAAATGATGTTAAAATAAGTAGGACGAAAAAGAAGGATTTTAAGTAATCTGCTACGTTTCTTCCCCTCCTTCCTCCTTTTTAAACAGCCCTTATGTTTTAGCAAAATCTTCAGGATTGAGGGGAACATCTATTTTGGAAGTATGTAGAGAAAATAACGCTGATTTTTTTTAAAGCCTGCTTTTGTTAAGCTGTACTGTATTTTGTGGCCTCCCTACACTGCATACTTACACAGTGAACAGCCTCAGGAAAGGGAATCCTCGGAAGGAGAAGTAGTGAATAGCTCCAGTCAGAGACGGCAGAAGTGATAATGTCAGTCAGAGGCGGCCAGTGGTTGAGGTAGGGCCTGCATAGGTCATTGGTGTGAGATCATCCTGTATGCCCAATTGGCATTCTCTTTCTCTGGCTTGGGATCTGAGCTCCTGTATCTTTTATGTATTTGTTATCTGGCAGGGGAACATCATCTTTCTTCTGATTTTTCTTTATTTTGCTAACTTTGCTGATGAAGATTTTATGGATGTAGACGAAAACTATTTTCACCAAGAATTCCCATAACCTAGAGCGCTTTCAGGACTATGTTGACGAGGTCAGAAACTACACTTTGCCGTTCACTTGAAAGATGCTGCCGTGACAAGTTCTTTCTGTTCAGAGTGGTGGCACTTGCTCTTGAGCCTGAAGGTGTCAGTGGATGGGGCTGTGGGTGTAACCCCTGCTTGACACCTTGGCATTTTTAGGGCCCAGGTGTTGTGAGCTCT
This sequence comes from Trachypithecus francoisi, assembly GCF_009764315.1. NCBI lineage: Eukaryota > Metazoa > Chordata > Mammalia > Primates > Cercopithecidae > Trachypithecus > Trachypithecus francoisi. Next base: position 111,002,019 of record NW_022681460.1, read on the forward strand.
GTCCTGGGGACTGTGGGACGGTGGAGCTGGGCGGCAGTACGTTAAATTAAATATGTTGGCCCACAGGACAATGAGAACAGTTTTGTGAGCTGTACTTTGTATGCTGTATTACTCGAATTTCAAAAATGAAAAGGGTGTAATTATTTGGAAATTACCAAGTCATTGAATACCTATTTTGTGAATTTATGAGTAGTTTTATTTTAAGTTTATAGATCAGGGACTCAGACACTGAGGCAATAAAAAAAAAGAAAGAAAAAAATACTAGAGAGTGTGTGTGTGTGTTTTTAAACCTCAAATAGTGTAAATTTGGTAAATTAACTTTTCTTGACATTTGTGTACGTTGTACATTTATAAAAGTTTCAGTACTGTAGGGAGTAGGGAAGAAAGAAGGCTTAGCCAAGCTGCTGATTTTTAAAATGTGATATTCTTCCCTGTAGCTGTTTCCCTGAGACCATGATTTTGTTTTCTTGAGCTCATTTTGCAAACCTCTGTGGATAGGACTCCAGGAATAGAGCATGTCTACACAACTTCCTGGCCCTTTTGGAAACTGTCCTTACAAAGCTAAATTCAGATGATAGCACAGTTTGTAGAAGACCCTTTCACCCACATCGTTAAGCTTATCTACATGTAAGATCGATTTTCGCCTCTGCCTTTAGGCTGGTGGCAAATGTTTTCTCTATACAATATTGGGTATTATGGGAGGCTGAGGCGGGAGAATTGTTTGAACCCGGGAGGAGAAGGTTGTAGTGAGCCGAGGCTGTGCCACTGCGCTCCGGCCTGGGCAACAGAGCAAGACTCTGTCTTAAAAAACAGCAACAACAAAAAACAAAAAAACCCCAATATTGGGTATTATCCTTTCCCTTTTACCCGCTTTTCTGATCCCAGGGTTAAAAAGCACCCAGTAGCGGCCCTGCAGGAGTGGGCATCCGTAGAATGAGAAGGGGTTTCTAGAACTAGCCTGGGAGCACAGAAGGAAGCTCCTGTCATTCGAATTTATCTGAACAGGCTTTGCGGAAGGTAGTTTCATGATTTCTGCACATTCCCTCACTCTGAAATCTGTGCTGTGCCCTGGCACCGACTGTGCACCTGGCGCTGTGGATGTGGAGGAGGATCTGTGATCATGACGTAGGAGGTGGGACTCGACTCCAGAAGCGGGGCCCAGATGCCAGACCGAACTGAGGACTAGCTAATACAGGGATGGGGCAGAAGCAGCGTTCTGCAAGGCATGCCCACCAGTGTGCCATGTTAGTTTACTGTCACCATGGCCACACCTGGAGTTACTGCCTCATTCCGTGGCCATGACCTGACAACCCAGAAGCTACCACCCTTTTCCTAGAAATTTCTGCCTAAGCCGCCCCTTACTCTACATGAAATTAAAAATAGGTAGAAGGTAAGGCCAGGCACAGTGGTTCACGCCTATAACCCCAGCACTTTGGGAGGCCAAGGTGGGTGGATCACCTGTAGTCATGAATTCGAGACCAGTGTGGCCAACATAGTGAAACCCCATCTCTACCAAAAATACAAAAATTAGGCAGGTGTGGTGGTGCACGCCTGTAATCCCAGCTGCTTGGGAGTCTGAGGCAGAAGAATCACTTGAACCCAGGAGGTGGAGGTTGCAGTGAGCTGTGATCATGGCCACTGCACTCCAGCCTGGGCAACAGCCTAGGCGAGGCTGTGTCTCAAAAAAAAAAAAAAAAAAGATATAAGTATGATTGCAAAACTGCCCTGAGCTGCTACTTTCTGCCTTTGGGGGAGCTCAGTTCTGCAGGAGCAGTCACGGAGCTGTCACACTGCCTGCCTCTTCAATAAAGCTGTTTTCTTTCCTGCCACCGGCTCACTCTTGAATTCTTTCCTGGGCAAAGCCAAGAACCCTCTTGTGCTCGGCCCCACTTTGGGGCTTGCCTGCCCTGCGCTAATAGTTCCCGACCTCCGTGAGCTCACAGTTAAAAATGTTGTGGAGTATGTCTGGGAGTGGGGAGTGCTTTAGAGAGGGCTCCTGCTGGAGCTGGGTCCTGATATCAGGCCATGGCTCTCCAGGTGGACAGAAGAGCAAGGGGCAGAGTGGAGAGGTGGGCATGGCTGGGCTCTGTGCTTCTCTCTGGGGGCAGGCAATGGTTAGTCGTTCGTCAGGACAAGGAAGGCCACGGGTAACGTGGGAAGGAGTTTGGATTGGATCCTGTGGGTGTCAGGGAGCCACTCAACAGGGGACTTAGGTGATCTGACTTGCAGTTTTAGAAAGTTCACTCTTTCAGAGCTAGTGAGTGTGGGTTGGAAGGAGATTAATGAGGTGTTGAGTAAATCGCAGGTGGGTTGATGGTGGCCCAACCCAAGGTCACAGTAGCAGTGATGGAGGTGATGGGATCTGAGTGGCGTTAGGAAGACCAGCTTGATGAGACTGCAAGCCAGATTTAAACAGACGACTGGCAGAAGGGGAAGGGCTTAACTAACATATGAATGGGAAATGGCATTTTAAGTTTCTGGACGTGACTTGACGACAATGTGGAGTCAGGAATGGCTGAGGGGCCTTTGAAGTTGCTATGATATGAATGGAGAATGCAGGATGGACTTGCGGAAGGAGGCCCGGAACCCCCGGCTTGCTTATTCATTCAGCGAATCATTTACTCCGTGCCAGGCACGGTTCTGGGTTCTGGCAATACAGCTGTAAACAAAACAGATTCCTGCTCTTGTAATAGGGGACAAGAATTTTTAAGTCAATATTATAGGAGGATCGCTGGAGCCCAGGAAGTCGAGGCTGCAGAGAGCCGTGATTGCACCACTGCATTCCAGCCTGGGCGACAGAGTGAGACCCTGTCTCTAAGAAACGAAAACCAGGCCTTCTAATAGGGGAAATCTAATAGAGGGGACAACAGGGGAGTCAAACCATAAGTAAGATAGAAAAAGTGTTTTGTGAAAAAACATAAAGCAGGAAGGGGATATAGAAGATGGGGTGTACGTGAGTGTGAGAAATCTAGGGTGGCCTGGCACTGGGAGAAGGTTGCAGGAATTTTTAGCATACTGCTAGGATTTTGGAAATAATCTAAAAAGTGAGGGGCCCGGCATGGTGGCTCACGCCTGTAATCCCAACACCTTGGGAGGCCGAGGTAGGCAGATCACTTGAGGTCAGGAGTTTGAGACCAGCCTGGCCAATATGGTGAAACCCCATCTGTACTAAAAATACAGGTGTGGTGGCAGGTAATCCCAGCTACTCAGGAGACTGAGACAGGAGAATTGCTTGAACCTGGGAGGTGGAGGTTGCAGTGAGCCAAGATTGCACCATTGCACTCCAGCCTGGGCGACAAGAATGAGACCCTGTCTCAAAAAAAAAAAAAAGTGAAGGACAGTTATTAAAGATATGGAGAAATGGGCGGGGTGTAGTGGCTCATGCCTGTAATCCCAGCACTTTGGGAGGCCGAAGTGGGCAGATCACGAGGTCAGTAGTTCAAGACCAGCCTGGCTAACATGGTGAAACGCCATCTCTACTGAAAATGCAATAATTGACTGGGCATGGTGGCAGGTGCCTGTAGTCCCAGCTACTTGGGAAGCTGAGGCAGGAGAATCATTGGAACCTGGGAGGCGGAGGTTGCAGTGAGCCGAGATGGCGCCACTGCACTCCAGCCTGGGTGATAGGGTGAGACTTAATCGCAAAAAAAAAAAAAAAAGGTCTGATTCAGGTGAGAGACCTTCCACAGCATTTGAGGTGAAACTGCTAGGCCTGAGGGAACCGTGGCTGTTGTATTCTGCCTTGGGCCACAAGCAAAAAATGGTGAGACGTGTTATCTTGAGCTGTTGGCTTTTCCTGTCATAGATACAGGGTCACAAAGACAGAAAGTGAAACCGTTAGAAAATATCTACAGGCATCTTCTTTTCCCCTGTAAATATGAGGAAGACAGAATGCGGATGCTCCGCCACTCCCATCCACACCCATGGTCATAGCTCTGAAGAAGGGAACACTGGGTAGCAATCACGTTGTCAGCTGCAGAAATTAAAAAAGCCTTTTTTCCCCAGCCAAACTTTATGCTTGTGGAGTAAGTGAGGGAAGAGACCCACTGGTGTGCATTTGGTCAGATTGTCACCTGTTGGCCACTTCTGTGACCAAGACCTCCGCCTTAAAGGAGTTCCTATGTAGACTCTGTCTGGTGGACCGACAGACTGATGGTGGATGGAGGCATTCTGTATGTGTTAGCCTCTGCAAACACCCATCTCATGCTGGAAATCTGGGTGCCCTGTTAACTGTGGTCACGGGCCTGCTAGCTGACAGAACCCTAGCCAGGTGTTGGTTTGGGGTTCAGTTGCATGCTCACGTGTTCCCCTTCCTTCCCCCGTTAGCTTGGGTAGCTTGTCCCCACCTGAGCCTGCAACCCTTGCCACTGGGATGCTAACCTGTTAGCACAGCCCAGTCTCCTTGCTTGGAAATTCTGCGATGACCTGCATTCTTTTTTTTTTTTTTTTTTTTTTTTTTTTTTTGAGACAGAGTCTTGCTGTGTCGCCCAGGCTGGAGTGCAGTGGTGCGATCTCAGCTCACTGCAACCTCTGCCTCCTGGGTTCAAGCAGTTCTCCTGCCTCAGCCTCCTGAGTAGCTGGGATTACAGGCAAGTGCCACTACGCCCAGCTAATTTTTGTATTTTTAGTAGAGATGGGGTTTCACCATGTAGACCAGGCTGGTCTCGAACTCCTGACCTCAGGTAATCCATCCGCCTCAACCTCCCAACGTGCTGGGATTATAGGCATGAGCCAGCCTTGACCTGCATTCTTGAGCAGGATCTCTTGTGCACGTGGAAATGCAGCCTCTCAGATACCAAATGGCAGAGATGACATGAAGCACACAGTTCCCCTCACAGCTGGGATGGGAGACAGAAAACAGCTATAGAGTCGACACTCAGGCCGCCCCCACTGACCATTTGTTCAGGCTCTTTGAGACCTGGCTTCCAGTGACAAGGACAGAGCTGTTAATTCTGAAGACAGGCTTTTGAGTAGAAGTAACCTCTGGTGAAGCAAGAGAAAGTTAAGGTTTGCTGCATTGCCCACGGGATGAAGAAGGAAGGGGAGGCTGTCTTTTCAGGTAGAGTGCCTAAGGAAGGAAAACATGGAGAAGGAACAATTAGAGCAAGTCAAGAAGTTTCAAGATTTTTGTCTGCTGGCCAGCTTGGTTAGATAGTAATTATGTGTCTGCATATTGGTCAGTGTTGCCTATGTACTTTGCTGTGGAATAGTAATCTTGGAAAAAAACAAACCGACATTAATCTGTCCATGCCTGGGCACAGAGTGTGCACGAGCCTGCGTGGGCTGTAAGTCTTGTCTTTGTCTTGGTTGGTGATTTCCGTATTGGCATGTTTGCTGGAATTTCAATATTGGAAGAGTGTGATCATTCACCATTAGAGTTCTGCAGGTCCCCTCCTGACTCTGGACTGGCTGAGCTGAGGGCCCTGTCATCCATCTGGCCCTGGGCATATCATTTGTACTTTGCCTGTGACACACCTCAAGACCTTTTCCAACAGGAACTAGCACCCCTCCAGGAAATTTTGTGAAGAGATGAGAGTTTTTGAAACAGGAAGGGAACTGGCAAGGGAAGTGGCCAGGCACCGGTGCCGCCGCGGAACAGGAGGGGAGGGACTGGGCTGCATCAGAGGGTGGAGGTGGAGCCCCTACCCCATGGGTGTGGGCCAAGGGTAGGATGGTCCTCCCCGGGAAGAGTCCAGACAGCAGTGATATTCTTGTAGTCTTGTGGATGTACCCAGTGAGCCACGCCAGCCAAGCCAACCTGTGGCTAAATTTTAGTCAACTTAGGCAAAGAAGATTGCTCCTTGTAAAACCATGAATATATAATATTCATGTGGACTAGCAGTAATGCACGAATTACCTAATTGGAAATTAGGTTTTTGATCTCATTTTCTCCAGTCTTTGCTAGCGTTGCACTTGTAAAAAATTCCTGGCATCCTTTCTGTAGAGTTAAGTGGGGAGGCTCAGTGTTCTGGGATAGGGGGGAGCATCGAACCGCTAGAGGCTGGTGGTGGTGGTGGAGGCAGAACGAGTTGTAGCAGTAGTGGTGGCAGGAGTGTGACCTAGAGGGCAGAAGCTGGGAAACAGGGTGAAATGCTGGGCCCCTGACTCTCAGGGATAGCTGCACCTAGTTTATATGCCTTCCTCTAATCCGGTAGAAATTGTTGTTTCTGTAGATTTTTTTCTTTTCTTTTTGAGACAGGGTCTTGCTGTGTCGCCCAGGCTGGAGTGCAGTGGTACAGTCACAGCTCACTGCAGCCTCGACCTCCTGCACTCAGATAAGCCTCCCTTGTCAGCCTCTTGAGTAGCTGGGACCACAGGTGCATGCCACCACACCCAACTAATTTTATTTTATTTTATTTTTTTTTTGAGACAGAGTCTCATTCTTGCCCAGGCTGGAGAGCAGTGGTGTGATCTTTTTTTTTTGTTTTTTTTTTGAGACGGAGTCTTGCTCTGTCACCCAGCCTGGAGTGCAGTGGCACGATCTCAGCTCACTGCAATCTCCGCCTCCTAGGTTTACGTCATTCTCCTGCCTCAGCCTCCCGATTAGCTGGGACTACAGGCACCCGCCACCTCGCCCGGCTAGTTTTTTGTATTTTTTAGTAGAGATGGGGTTTCACTGAGTTAGCCAGGATGATTTCGATCTCCTGACCTTGTGATCTGCCTGTCTCGGCCTCCCGAAGTGCTGGGATTACAGGCTTGAGCCACTGCGCCCGGCCGGTGTGATCTTAACTCACTGCAACCTCTGCCTCCCGTGTTCAAGCAATTCTCATGTCTCAGCCTCCCCTGTAGCTGGGATTACAGATGCATACCACCATGCCCAGCCAATTTTTTCTTTTTGTATTTTTAGTAGAGATGGGGTTTCACCATGTTGGCCAGGGTGGTGTCGAACTCTTGGCCTCAAGTGATCCACCCGCCTCAGCCTCCCAAAGTGCTAGGATTATAGGTGTGAGCCACTGCGCCCGGCCTAATTTTAAAAATTATTTGTAGAGATTACGTCTTCCTATGTTGCCCAGGCTTATGTACGTTATTTATATAGGTTGTCTATTGATATTTACAGTATTAGAAATTGAAACAAATTGAGAAGCTTAAAAATATTTTCTTAATTTATTTCAAAATAATAATGAATTCATTTCACTCATTGCATGGTAATAATAAGTAACATTTTTATAAAAGTAACTATTTTTTAAAATGAAAAAATTTGATGAGAAGGGTGGCACTGCCACACATTTTTGCAAATCTCTTTAATGTCTGGATCAATAAATGGTTGAAGTTTTTTTTTTTTTTTTTTTTTTTGATGGATTTTTTTCCCTCTTGTTGCCCACGTTGGAGTGCAATGGCACGATCGTGGCTTATTGCAACCTCTGCCTCCCAGTTTCAAGCAATTCTCCTGCCTCAGCCTCTCAAGTAGCTGGGATTACAGGTGCGCATCACCACGCCCGGCTAATTTTTTGTATTTTTAGTAGAAACGAGGTTTCACCATGTTAGCCACCTCGCCTGACCCATGACTGAAGTTTTTTAAGTGATGAAATATACACAACAGAAATCTACCATGTTAAACACTTTTAGGTGTGTTTGCTGAATTTTCTTAGCTGCTTTGGCCTTCAGTTTGTTGCAATATGTTGGACAGTGTGTAGAAAATCTGGTTTTATAGAGATACGTAGTTGGAAGAGCATTTTCCTAGCCTTTTTGTGTAATTCTGGATTTTTTTCTTTGATTCTGTAGAAACATTCAACACGTGAGTGGTAGTTTCTTTTTCTTTTTCTGAGATGGGGTCCTGCTCTGTCACCCGTGCTGGAGTGCAGTGGTGCTGCCATAGCTCACTGCAGCCTGGGCTCAAGTGATTCTCCTGCCTTGGCCTACCAAGTAGCTGGAACTACAGGCATGCACCACCACACCCTGCTGATTTTTTATTCTGAGTGGTAGTTTCTTAAAGGTTAGTTGCAATGTGGAATCTGAAATTGTATTATCTTTTTTTTGTGTGTGCACAATTATATTAAACGCTGTTGGGTTTTTACCCAGGTGTGATTGTATAATGCACTAGTCATTTGGAAAATATTGGTCTTTTGAATGATGCAGCTCTTCCACATGTTGACATCAGTTAGTTCTAATAGTCTGAAGAGATTGACTTCATCGCAGTGGCTGATGTAAGTTTTCCAAAACCCTACTTGAAAATTGGAATTTTTATCACTGGCAGCAAAAACTGTCAGCTGTTTTCCTGGAAGTGACAGACTCATCCATATCCCCAGGAATGGTCTGCCCGTACTCAAGTCTGAACAACCTTAGTTTGTCTGTAGGTCAAGTATAAGTGACGTTCTACCAAAAAGGTGGCCAATTCAGCCTGCAACCCGAACAGCTGCACAGCTGCTTTTCTTGAAGACCACTGTGCTTTGACCGGCAGCATCGTCGTAGGCGTGCCTCTCATTTTATCCCTCAGACTATTCAAAAGACACCTACTTACGCTTGCTATTTAACACAGTCGTTCATGTTGACAGCTTCATCAGGGACATTCTTTCTTTTTTTTTTTTCTTTTTTTGAGATAGAGTCTCGCTGTGTCGCCCGGTCTGGAGTGCAGTGGTGCGATCTTGGCTCACTGCAGCCTCCGCCTCCTGGGTTCATGTGATTCTCGTGCCTCAGCCTCCCACGTAGCTGGAATTTACAGGTGTGTGCCACCACGCCTGGCTAATTTTTGTACTTATAGTAGAGTCAGGGTTTCGCCATATTGGCCAGGCTGGTCTTGAACTCCTGACCTCAGGTGATCTGCCCACCTCGGCCTCCCAAAGTGCTGGGATTACAGGCATGAGCCACTGCGCCTGGCCCATCAGGGACATTCTTAAGCGAAGCTATCTGCCTTTCTTTTCGTAAGTGTGGGGTGGTGAAGGACATGCTGAGGACTAGCGCAGTTTGGTGCCCCTGCCTCAGGACGTGCTCAGGCACTAGCAGTTTCACCCATGGCTTCTTCTGCACTGTCACTGCAAATGTCAACACTGAAGAAGGCAAATGCTGTCTTAGTGTCGTTGTGCAAATAGTTTAGACTCCACAGATGCCTTGCAAAGGCCTCAAGGACGTCTGAGGATCTGAGGACCACACTTTGAGAACTGCTTCCCTAGCTGGGCTGCAATACGGGAAGACTGAGGGTTTTGTATATGCCACCCAAACATGCATTCTCGTGCATGTGGAACAACGCCAGCTGGAGTTGTGACACACATTACATGTTTCTTGTGGAAATAGCAAGTGACCTTAGTTCATTGACCTTAGTTCATATATTGACGTTTTCTTACAAAATCCTTAAAAATCCTTTGTGATGCTGGTATGTCTTTGTTGCTCATGTTCAAGGTGTGTGATAAAGACCATCAACTTTGAACTGTCCACGGCTCATGCCTGTAATTCAAGCACTTGGTGGGGCCGAGGCGGGTGGATCACCTGAGATCAAGAGTTGGAGACCAGCCTGGCCAACATGGTGAAGCTCCGTCTCTCCTAAAAATACTAAAATTAGCCAGGCATGGTGGTGGGCACCTGTAATCCCAGCTACTCAGGAGGCTGAGGCAGGAGAATTACTTGAACTTGAGAGGCAGAGGCTGCAGTGAGCCGAGATGGTGCCACTGCACTCCAGCCTGGGCAACAGAGCGAGACTCTGTCTCAAAAAACAAAACAACGGCTGCGTGCAGTGACTCACGCTTGTAATCCCAGCACTTTGGGAGGCCGAGGCGGGCGGATCACCTGAGGTCAGGAGTTCGAGACCAGCCTGACCAACATGAAGAAACCCTGTCTCTACTAAAAACACAAAATTAGCCAGGCGTGGTGGCACATGCCTGTGGTCCCATGTACTCAGGAGGCTGAGGTAGGAGAATTGCTTGAATCCAGAAGGCGGAGGTTGCAGTGAGCTGAGATCATGCCACTGTGCTCCAGCATGGGCAACAAGAGCGAAACTCCATCTCAAAAACAAAGAAAGAAAGATACGACCGTCAGCTTTGTTCCTGTGAATTTTTTTGGGAAGGGCTCACCCTTGAATGGTTAGGTGCTTGGATTTTGATTTCTGATACATTCGGGCTGAATTCTCGGTTGTATGGTTTCCCAACTGTGGGAAGCTTCCTAGAGGCTCTGCCATTTATAGGAATGATGGCGTCTCTGTCACAGGGTTGTTGGGAGAATCAACGGAGATAATTCAAGACAAGCGCTTATGTGCATAGTGACTCGATGGCGGACAGCCGTTCCATCAATAACTCACAGTCCCCGCTGGCTGAGTCACATTTTGTATTGCACTGAAGGGTGTTTCTTTCTTCCTGCGCTCAGTCTGGCGCACATCTTGTATCATTCAGTACCGAAACCTACAACACACTAGGGACTGTGACTGTGTCAGTTTCTCGTACTAAAAAGGGCAAGTGTCCAAAATACAAAACGCTGATAGCTCGCCCTGCTTAAACTCTCGCTGCTGAACTTGGCTGCTGCTTTACTGAAAACCCTCGGGGCTTCAGCAGTCTTGTTCCTAGGCTGCTTCAGGTCCCCAGAGTTCTTAAAATGATGGGCCCCTCGATGGTTGAGGAATTAGGAGCAAATCTTCAGCTTTGCAACGGGAGCTATTGGCTGTGGTTTGAACTAGAGCGGTTTTTTCAACTGTACTCTATCCTACTGTAAACTCATTTGTTAATTCATTAAATATGGAATGGGTTCTTACCATTGGCAAGGCCAGGACTAGGTTCTGGAGATAGAGGGGTGGCCCCTGCCCTTTTGGGGCATGACGCCTAGAAAGGGAAGTAGACAGTGATCAAATAATCTGTACAGGCCAGGTGCAGTGGCTCATGTCTGTAATCCCAGTACTTTGGAAGGCCAAGGTAGGAGGATCACTTGAGTCCAGGAGCTCGAGACCCGTCTAGGCAACATAGCGAGACCCTGTCTCCAAAAACAATAAACAGTTAGCCACGCATGATGGCATATGCCTGTATTCCAAGCTACTTGGAAAGCTGAAGTGGGAGGATCGTTTGAGCCCGGGAGGTCGAGGCTGCAGTGAGCTGTGATTGCACCACTGTACTCAGCCTGGGTGACAGAGCAAGACTCTGTCTCAAAAAAAAAAAAAAAAATCACCTGAACAAATATTGTGCTAGACTTCTTGATTGTATTACAGATACGGCTGAGATGATCTCCATTTTATAGATGCGAGGACTAAAGCACAGAGAGGTTAGATAACTTGTAATGATCACACAGCCAGAAAGGGATACTAAAGTGGAGCCAGTGTTTAAACCCAAAGGCTGTGTTAGAAAACACTAGCACCCATCTCACAGAATTGCTGGGAGGATTAAATGAGAAAATACAAGTTCTTAGAAAAGTTCTTGGCACATAGTACCTCTCAGTAGAGAAGAGCTAGTGTTACTGAAAGTAGGAATAATTTTCTGAGCAGCGGCAGCAACAGCCAAAACATCTATACCTGTCTTTAGCTCTCTCCATTTACAAGGTGCTCTCACGTACGCTGCTGTCTCAGCCATGGTGAAATCCTAGGATCCTGGGAGCCGTGTATGTTTAGATGCTTTTATTTGCTTGGTTCTTTCCCTTTCTATACCATTTACAGACTGAGTTTGTTTTTTTCTGTTTCTTTTTTTGAGACAGGATCTCACTCACTCCTTTGCCCAGGCTGGAGTGCAGTAGCGCAATCTCAGCTCACTGTAGCCTCCACCTGTATCAGACCATGCTCACACTGCTGTAGAGATGCTACCTGAGGCCAGGTGCAGTGGCTCATGCCTGTAATCCCAGCACTTTCGGAGGCTGAGTCGGGCGGATCACTTGAGGTCAGGAGTTCAAGACCAGCTTGTCCAACATGGCAAAACCCCGTGTCTACTAAAAATACAGAAAATTAGCCAGACGTGGTGGCATACACTTCTAATCCCAGCTACTTGGAAGGCTGAGGCAGGAGAATCACTAGAACCTAGGAGGTGGAGGTTCCAGTGAGCCAAGATGGCGCCACTGTACCTCCAGCCTGGGCAACAGAGTGAGACTCCATCTCAGAAACAAACAAACAAAAAAGATGCTACCTGAGATGGGGTAATTTATAAAGAAAGCAGGTTTAATTGGCACAGTTCTGCATGGCTAGGGAGGCATCAGGAAACTTCCAATCATGACAGAAGATGAAGGGGAAGCAAGGCACCTCTCACATGGTGTCAGGAGAGAGAGTGAGAGAGAGAGCACACGCAGGGCAAACTGCCACTTTTAAACCATCAGATCTTGTGAGAACTCCCTCAGTATCAGGCGAACAGAATGGGGGGAACCATCCCATGATCTAATCCCCTCCCACCAGCTCCCTCTCTCGACATGTGGGAATTACAATTCAAGATGAGATTTGGGTGGGGACACGGAGCTAAACCATATCAACCTCCCAGGGTCCAGTGCTCCTCCTGCCTCAGCCTCCCCAGTAGATGGGACTACAGATGTGCACCACCACAGCCAGCTGATTTTTAAAAATTTTTGGTAGAGACAGGGTCTTGCCATGTTGCCTAGGCTGGTCTCAAACTCCTGGGCTCAAGCCGTCCTCCTGCCTTGGCCTTCTGTGCTTGTAATCCCAGCACTTGCCTCCCAAAGTGCTGGGATTACAGGCGTGAGCCAAGGCACCCAGCTGAGTTGGTTTCTTAACATCCCGCAAAGGTGATTTTTTTTTCAAGAATCGCTATAAACTCTTGGATTTTAACTTGTTTGATGTATTTCATTCCATTACAGATATATTATTTTTGATGCTCAAATTGTCCCATTTGGGGCCCATGGGAGCCCCTTTAAGTTGGCTGCTGAGTCCTCTTCATGCAACCGCAGTGGTCTTTGATAACCTTCATGCCCATTTAGTAACATTTTTAAAGAGTTGAGAAATTACAGGTATTAAAATCTCCTTAATTCTGTTTGTCTGGTATGTTTATTCAGAGAGACTGAGCTAAAGTTTACCCTCATCTTTTTTGAAAAGAAAATGAATAGAATATGCATGTTTCTATGAGGAAATAATGCCACCCAAGAAACGGTTCGTGCATCTTCGAGTTCCTTGGAAGCTTTAATTTGCATTCCTACAATTGAGAGCAATGTAGAATTTCTTTCTGTATCTTCCCACTGATGCCTGTTGAGGGGCAGGTGCCTGTGACTGTAGGTAAATCGTGATAAAAAACAATAAAAAGGCCAGGGTGTGGTGGCTCACGTCTGTAATCCCAGCACTTTGGGAAGCCGAGGCGGGCAGATCACTTGAGGTCAGGAGTTTGAGACCAGCCTGGCCAACATGGTGAAACCCCTTCTCTACTAAAAATGCAAAAATTAGCCGGGTGTGGTGGCACGCGCCTGTAGTCACAGCTACTTGGGAAGCTGAGGCAGGAGAATTGTTTCAACCTGGGAGGCAGAGGTTGCAGAGAGCCGAGATCGCACCACTGCACTCCAGCCTGGGCAACAGAGTGAGAGCTGTGTCTCCAAAAACGAAACAAAACAAAACAACAAACCAATTAAAAAAAAATCCCAAACCAAAATGTAGATGACCTGTTTGCAGACTGAGGAGTCCTGCAGTAAACTCCATCCTCCAGGACAGCTGTGGAATGTTCTAGAACGCCCAACTCCAGGAATTCCCTTAGTAGGAGCCTTGCTCTCAACAGTGCCTCCTGGAACGATGGGCCGGCCTCTGTCTTTTACATCTCGCATCATATGTCTTTGACTTACTTTGTTTATAATCTGTTTCTACGTCACTGGAATGCATCTTAAGAGAAGGAATTTTCCATGTTTTTACTTCCTGCTGTGTTCCTAGTGCTGGGAATATAGCCAGGCATATAATACATGCCTGATAATACTGGCTGAACGAATGAATGAATATTATAGGCCATACACAGTGGCTCACGCCTATAATCCCAGCACTTGGGGAGGCCGAGGCTGGCGGATCACCTGAGGTCGAGAGTTCAAGACCAGCCTAGCCAACCTGGTGAAACCCCGTCTCTACTAAAAGTACAAAAATTAGCTGGGCGTGGTGGCGGGTGCCTGTAGTCCCAGCTACTCAGGAAACTGAGACAGGAGAATTGCTTGAACCTGGGAGGCAGAGGTTGCTGAGACTGCACCACTGCGCTCCAGCCTGGGTGACAGAGTGAGACTCTGTCTCCCAAAAAAAAAAAAAAAAAAAAAACCCAAAGAAACAGTAAAAAGAAATCCCAAACCAAAATATAGATGACCTGTTTGCAGATTGAGGAGTCCTCCCCTAGTCCAGCAAACCCCATCCCTCAGGACAGCTGTGGAACATTCCAGAAGGCCCAACTCCAGGAATTCCTTAGTAGGAGCCTTGCTTTCAACAGTGCCTCCTGGAACGATGGGCCGGCCACTCTCTTTTCCGTCTTGCATCATATGTATTTGACTTAATTTTGTTTATAATCTGTTTCCACGCCACTGGAATGCATCTTAAGAGCAGGAATTTTCCATGTTTTACTTCCTGCTGTGTTCCTAGTGCTGGGAATATAGCCATGTGTGATAATATTTGCTGATAAATGAATGAATAAATAAATAAATGTAAGCCGGGCACGGTGGCTCACGCCTGTAATCCCAGTACTTTGGGAGGCCAAGGCAGGCAGATCACCTGAGGTCTGGAGTTCAAGAACAGCCTGACCAACATGGAGAAACCCCATCTCTACTAAAAATACAAAAATTAGCTGGGCATGGTGGCGGGCACCTGTAATCCCAGTTACTTGGGAAGCTGAGGCAGGAGAATCGCTTGAACCTGGGAGATGGAGGTTGCTGAGACTGCAACCCTGTACTCCAGCCTGGGTGACAGAGCGATGTTCTGTCTTAAAAAAAAAACAAAACTATAACTCCACATGTGAGTACCCTGTTATGTGTGAAACCACACCCCAAACATCTACATGGAACAAGCCAGAAAGTAGAGGAAAGGCAATACCCACTTTGCTGGAATGACTGAGTGGTTCATTTAAATAGACACTCCGGGAAGGTGTTGAGAGGCTCTAGTAAAGGTGGTGGTGGAGAGAGCTGACCAGTGCACGGTGCCTGGGAACGTGAATGGGCCCAGGGGCGCCTGAGTGTGGACAGCTTGGGACTGTGGGCTCCGAGGTGCTGCATTGAGGGCGTGGGGCGTAGGGCGGAAACACAGAGGACTGAGTGCTTAGGGAAGGTCCGGGAAATGTGGGGTTGAACGGCTTAGTTCTGGCAATTATTTTTAAGCTTTGTAAGATGGAGATTTCAAGAAGTATTATTTATCTTTAATAATATTGTAGCTCCTGGTAATTCTGATTTGATTACCATTTATACACATGGAAAACCAGCATACCTTTTTCTGGCAAACTCCAGGGTAGTCTTTGTGCATAATTTCCAGGATTTTTATATAATGCTATTAAAATCTGTTTTTTTTCCCCTTCCAAAGAGGGGAAGAAGCAGCTTTTGAATCGGTTATTTTCGTGTTTGAGTTGTTTGGGAAATATTAACTACATTTTCTAATGCTCTAGTCTGGAGAAAGGAAGAAACCCCACATGTGTGTGATTCATTTCCTTGTGTATGGATATTAAATGCAACATACCATTAAGGCTATGACATTTTGAGTGAAAGGGTTTATTGCATGTTGATTCAGTTAGTTTTACCCTATTGTGTTACAATTTAAAGTGTGGATTGCATTGCATTCTGGAACCTCATAAATGAGTTTTTTTTCCCATGAGAAAAGGCCACTGCTGCTGATGTTCATTAATGTGATTTTTGTGTGTGTAAATGAGCTGCCTAAAAACTGGGTGTGGTGAGGGTGGTTTCTGAAAGGGAAGCACTTTTATAGCATGATCTTATTTAATTTGTTTTTGTAAATTAGCTTTTGGTCTTAATACATTTCCTCCACTAACAAGCACTTTTGGGCAAATAATTTAACCTCTCTGGTTCTGTTTTTTTCGTATTGGTAAAATACAAAGTTTGAGCTAGATATGCTTAAAATCTCCACCATTATCTAAGAATAGCTGAGATTCTCACATGATTGGGACATAGTGCTTGTTCTTAATGTGAAGAGTGGTGTTTTCTTTGTCCACTTGTTTAAACTACGAACCCTCCTTTAGACACATGTAACACAGGGAAGTTCTGATCTATAGAACCACTAAATTACAGGTCATGTGTGACATTCGTAACTTCATAAAAGATTCTTTACTTCATTTAAATATAAATACGTAAGATTGAGTTCTAGTAGTATAATTTACACATGGTTTCCTGAGGATCACGTTTCCTAAATAAAGCTGAGTATCGTTAAAGGAACCCCATTTGATATTTTTTTGGTTTGGTTGTTGTTTTGTTTTGTTTTGAGACAGAGTCTTGCTCTGTCACCCAGGGTAGAGTGCAGTGGTGCGATCTCAGCTCACTGCAACCTCCGCCTCCTGGGTTCAAGTGATTCTTGTGCCTCAGCGTCTCGGGTAGCTGGAACTATAGGCATGCAACATCATGTCCATCTAATTTTTTTTTTTCTTTTTTCTTTTTTTTTTTTTTTTGAGACGGAGTCTCGCTCTGTCGCCCAGGCTGGAGTGCAGTGGCCGGATCTCGGCTCACTGCAAGCTCCGCCTCCCGGGTTTACGCCATTCTCCTGCCTCAGCCTCCCGAGTAGCTGGGACTACAAGCGCCCGCCACCTCGCCCGGCTAGTTTTTTGTATTTTTTAGTAGAGACGGGGTTTCACCGTGTTAGCTAGGATGGTCTCGATCTCCTGACCTGGTGATCCGCCCGTCTCGGCCTCCCAAAGTGCTGGGATTACAGGCTTGAGCCACCGCGCCCGGCCTAATTTTTGTATATTTTGTAGAGATGGGATTTCATCATGTTGCCCAGGCTGGTCTTGAACTCCGGAGCTCAAGCAATCTAACTGCCTTGGCCTCCAAAAGTGCTGGGATTACAGGCGTGACCCACGGCACCTGGCCTGGGAACCCCGTTTGATTTTGAAAGTCTGAGAAACACTTTTGAAATGGCTTGGAGAAAATGTGAAGTGAATAATTATGATTTTTAACATGTGCTTCAGTTTCCATGTGAACATTAGTTTAGAGAGAGATTGGAAGGTTAGTTGCCAGTAAAATGAATTTCACTGCGTTGGCAAGTTTTTCACTCGTAGGACGGAGCGAATCCTGGACTGACGGTCTTCTCACCTATGATTCCATTGAGGAAGGACTTGCTTGCTCTTGTTGCTCTTGACGGTGAGCTTCTGGATCTACTGGCCCTGTATTGAGGTTCAAGGGGACGTGTTAGTCCTCTAGTTGTCCCCCACATTAATGCATCTGGAAAGTGTCTACCTTAGATCTTGTAATTAGAAATTAGAGGGCTGGGCGTGGTGGCTCATGCCTGTCATCCCAGCACTTTGGAGGCAAAGGCAGGCGGATCACCTGAGGTCAGGAGTTCGAGACCAGCCTGACTAACATGGCGAAACCCTGTCTCTAGTAAAAACACAAAAATTAGCCGGGTGTGGTGGCGGACACCTGAGTAATCCCAGTTACTCAGAGGCTGAGACAGGAGAATCACTTGAACCTGGGAAGCAGAGATTGCCGTGGGCTGAGATCACGCCATTGCACTACAGCCTGAGTGACAGAGACGGTCTCAAAAAAAAAAAATTAAATGTCACCGATGTTTACAGGAAACTTGGATTTTGTCAAAGATTTATAAAAAGTTTTGAATGATTTTCTTTATTTTTTTCACTCAGAAGCATACTTTCCCTCTTAAAATCCCTGATGTGGATCATTTGGTTCCCTGTCATTTCCATTTTCTTTGTTCGGAGCGTCTCTTCTGGATCTCCTGAGTTTCTGTGTGTGTTTTCTTCCTTTTTGCTCAAATGGGGAGCACACATGAAAGCTTTTCCTCCTTTGCCTGGGTGAGGTGGTGTTCCAGGTGTGGTCTGCAGTATCTGATTATTATATTGTATTAATCTCTTCAATTTTATTTTCTGGCTTGTCTGCATTTTTCCTTTTCTTTCTCCTTTTTTTTTTTTTTTTTTCTCTTAGCAGAGATAGAGTCTTGCTATGTTGCCTGGCCTCAAGCGATCGTCCCACTTTGGCCTCCCAAAGTGCTAGGATTTACAGGCATGAGCCACAGCGCCCGGCCTCCTTTTCTTTATAGCAATTTGAATTGTGGTGATTTTAATCCTCCATGGTTTTCTTACCCTTCTTCAGCAAACAGCAAAGAGGCTCCTGGAAAGCCACATGCCATTTACTGTGATTTGCACGGCTGATGGGAAAACAAAACTTGGTTTTGAAGGACAGGGTTGTCACTGGATACCTTTGCTCTCTGCCCCGAGTGAGAATCTCACCTGGACGAAGACCCAAGTTTTGAAATCACATAGAGAAAGTGTGATTGCGAACCCGCTGCCGTCCTGTGCTTCCTGAGGACAAGTGAGTGACTGACTCGTGTGCCAGGAATTGCAGGAGGTTAAAAACTTTCAGAACTACCATGCAAATGAGAAATTTCAAAGGACGTTTCTGTAACACAAATTTCACAGTGAATGTCTCAGCTGGATTAACATAATTAACGCTGTGTTCTTTCTGGCTCCCGAAAGAAACTGTGATTGGGAACACTTTCAGGGCTGATGAGTCTAAGAGATCAACTTTGTCCCTTCTGCCACTTGAAGTTCAAATGGAAATGTTTGCTTTCATAGCTCCAGTCATGATGTTACTTTATTTAGTAGCTATTAAGTTTCCGATTCCATAGACTCCTGGGAGGTGTTCCAGTTCGCACTAAGGCTTCTGTTGCATTTAGCACCACTGTCTATGGTGTGCGGAGCGTTCCTGAACAAGAAATAGCAACAACGTTGTTAGCTTAGTAATCATTTTAAGCTATTCTTTGCTTTTTTAAACAATTAATTAATTAATTATTTTGAAACAGGGTCTGGCTCTGTCGCCCAGGCTGGAGTGCAGTGGCCCGCTCTCAGCTCATTGCAGCCTCCGCCTCCTGGGTTCAAGCGATTCTCCAGCTTCAGCCTCCGAGTAGCTGGGACTACGGGCGCATGCCACCGTGACTGACTAATTTTTGTATTTTTTGTAGAGACAAAAAATACTTTTTTTATGTAGAGACAAAAAAAAAGTTGAATGATAAAAAAGTCTTTTATGACTTAATCATATACTTTGAGATTTAGCCGTTTCGTTTTCACTAGTGTCCAGATGTTTTCCTGAAAGGCATGATTCCATAAGATTTAATACTGAATTATAATTTGATGTAAATGTTTTATATAATCAGTTTTACTTTTTTAAACAGTAGCCTCTTTTCTAGGCCTGCTCTAGGTTGATTAAATATTAAGTTTTCTGATCAGCCAGATTCTTAATAGAGAGCTTCAGGGGTAGCAAATGGTTGAATATGAAGCCAACCTCGTTTGCCATGTTGTTAGATATAAATGTCAGTGATAGCACTTTCTGGATGGTTGAATTTTCTGAAAAGCAGAGGATTTTCTCTTTTAGTCAATCAGATAATTTTCTGTTTCAACCAATTCAAATGTTTGATTTTTTGTTTCTGAAATAGATAAAACACTTTCATAAAAATGGACTATGCCAAATAAGATGTAATTTTCTTGATGACTCAGTTATTTTTGCTTCTTGTTACTTGGCTTTTACTAATATAGCAGTTTCTCTATAAAAATAGGAATCTTTGCTTTTTTAAAAAAACTGAGATCGTTCTGTTTTTCCAGTTCTTATGTTTTTAAAAATAATTTTTTGGGCTTCTTTTGCTATCAACCTATGTAGCTGTTAGTGTGCTTTCTTGTAACACATTTGCTCCTGGTTTTTACTTTGTTACATTAAAAAACCAAACCAACAAGTAATTAAGCTCCTTTAGCCTGCAGATATCGTTTGATGGAAAGGGCTAAGGATTCAGCCTTTGTGCAGGTTTTTGGTTGTCAGCTATAGTCTGAGTAAGTGAGGTTGCTAGGTACATGCATTCAGGATGAAAAGATGTTATTACAGTTATTTTTAGTGTATTATTAAGGGGGAGGAGGAGAAAGAGAAATTTGAATCAAATTTGTGTCTTATTAAATAGGGCATGTTTTCTACAAGACCAAAAGGACATTTCTTGTGCTTGTGTACTAGAAATGGAAAATGGGAATTAGAGATTAGATTGTATAATTGAACGTCAATTATAATTAATGAACAATTCTATAACTAGTTATATTATAAGCTAAAATGTGAATGTTAAATTAGGAAAGTATTGATTTTTATGAAAATTTACCTGAAGTTCAGGAAAGGACTTTGCTTACTGTCCCAAGAAACATCTGGTAGGAGTC
The DNA here is from genome assembly GCF_009764315.1 of Trachypithecus francoisi. Classification (NCBI taxonomy): domain Eukaryota; kingdom Metazoa; phylum Chordata; class Mammalia; order Primates; family Cercopithecidae; genus Trachypithecus; species Trachypithecus francoisi. The sequence continues at coordinate 111,022,223 of NW_022681460.1, forward strand.
ACTGTAGAAATTTTGTGTGTTCTCTACAACACTGCCCAGGAGGAACTGGCCACATTTCTTCCTGCTTGGTTCTTTTGTTTGTTTGTTTTTTGAGACAGGGTCTTGCTCTGTCACCTAGACCAGAATGCAGTGGTATGATCTCGGCTCACTGCAACCTCTGCCTCCTGGATTCAAGCAATTCTTGTGCCTCAGCCTCCCAACTACTGGTAATTACAGGCACCCGCCAACACACCTGGCTAATTTTTTGTATTTTTAGTAGAGACAGGGTTTCACCATGTTGGCCAGGCTGGCCTTGTACTCCTGTCCTCAGATGGTCCACCCGCCTCGGCCTCCCAGAGTGCTGGGATTACAGGCGCGAGCCACGGTACCCAACCTGATTTATTTTTAATTGAGGCTAAATTCACATAACTTAATGATTTTTAAGGTGAACAGTTCAGTGGCATATCGAACATTCACAGTGTTGTGCAACCATCCCCTGGGTCTAATTCCGAAGCGTTTTCATCACCCCCAGAAGGAAACCCTACACCTTCTAAGCCGCCATTTGCCAGTTCCCAAACCCTAGCACCTGGCAACTGCTGTGCTGCGCTTTCCACCTGCAGGATTTACCTAGTCTGGACGTTTCATATACTTGGAATCATAGGGTATGTGGATTCTTCCACTCAGCGTATTTTCAAGGTTCATTCGTGTTGTGGCATGGAGTAGCACCTCCTTTTGATGATGCGTGCATAACATTCCATTGTCTGGATAGTCCGCATTTTGTTTTTCCATCATCCACTGATGGACACGGGCTGTTTCTGCCTTTTGGCTATTGTGAACAGTGCTGCTGGGAGCAGTCGTGTTCGTGTTTTTGTTTGAGTGTCTGTTTTCTCAGTTCTTTGGGGCGCAGACCTGGGCATGGAGTTGCTGGGTTGCACAGTCAATCTGTTAACTTTTTGACAAACCTCTGCCACTTTTAAAGTGAGGAACTTGGGCTGGGCACAGTGGCTCACGCCTGTAATCCCAGCACTTTGGGAGGCAGGAGGATCACTTGAGGTCAGGAGTTCGAGACCAGCCTGGCCAATAGGGTGAAACTCCGTCTCTACTAAAAATAGAAAAATCAGCTGAGCATGGTGGCAGGCGCCTATGATCCCAGCTACTCGGGAGGCTGAGGCAGGAGAATCGCTTGAACCTGGAAGGCAGAGGTTGCCGTGAGCCAAGGTCATGCCACCGCACTCCAGCCTGGGTGACAGAGTGAGACTCTGTCTCACAAAATAATAAAATGAAATAAAATAAAATAGGAACTTGTATGAAGACCGTGTAAAAAGTTACCTACGGCAGTCCGACGTTTTGGAAAACACATCCGAAAGCTTAGGTCAAGTTGGTAATAGATGTGGCTGGCCATTGTGTTTTCTTGATGGAAATAATTACTTTGTTCACTACCCTTCAGAATAGTTTTGTGATTAGGATAAAAATTATAATGTAGATAGAAGAGCCTAGCGACTCTTTATGTGAACGCATGAGTTTTGACTGTTCCCTTCCAACTGGCCTGAGGCTTGGTGACATTGGAATTGTGTGTTAGATAAACAGTTGGTATCTAGGGCAAGCTTGAAAAAAAAGTAGTATTTAAATATTGACCAAAAAAAAAAAAAAAAATCCCAAACAACTCTAGGAACTTTCTTGTTCAAATGAATCCACACCGTCTAAATACAGCGTGGTAAAATTAGGCTTCCCCTCTGGTTTCCGTGGGGTCGAGTGAGCCCTGAGCCTCTCGTGCCCAGCCAGGACTTTGCCTGCTGGCTGGCTTTGGAGCACAGGGAGGTGGGACGGTTTCCACGGCCAGCAGTGTTCCCACAGCACTTCCTTAATATAGAACGTTTTTAAAAGCAGCACTGGCCACCGAAAAAGCTCAACTCCCAAACACGGTCATCAGTTCATAGTTCATTTTTATTTTGTTTTCATGTTGTTAAAACAAGAAATAGCATGTAAACATGTCTGCGTTACCAAACATCAGTAGTGTTTAGGATAGAAGAGGAAAACATTGAGTTTCTAAGCAGAAAAAAATCTGTTCGTCCTTAAAGGCAAAGGAAGGGGTAAGGTCTCTCCTTGATTAACTGGGTGAGCTTGGAGGCCTCTAGCTGTGTTTGCTAAGTTGGGGGGCTTGGAAGTGTCCATAGGGTGTGGGGGGTCTGCTCCAGGGCTGACCTCGGCTGGAGTCCCCTCCCAGTCAGGGGTGTCGCTCCTCGCGCATTTGTATGAGTTCACCTGAAAAGTGCCCTTGTGGGGAGAGCTTGGAATGGCCTGTGGGGCAGCTGGGTCCCAGTGGCTGCCGGGGATGCCTGCCAGGCTGTTAGGCAGCCCGGGGGCCGCGGAGTCCCAGCAAGTGTGGTTGATTGTTTGTTAGGATGTAATTCAAGCCTGTGGGTAGGTAAAACTACCCAGGATAAGGGGGGTTGGCTTTTCCAGGGAACAAAAGGATCCCACCAGGGAGAGGACTGTTCTGGAAAGTGGCCTAGTCCTCTGCAGCCAGGCTTGGTTTGCTCTCTCTTTGAAAGCAACCTTGGCACGCATGCACTGGTTGAAAAGTTTTGGAGTACCTGCGGGAGGTTGAAGACGTGAGCATGAAGGAACCATAGGCCTTGTCTCGGGGACCTCCCAGACTTTCCCCTTCATGGCTGGTGGGAACATGAAATGGTATACTTGCTGCAAAAGACAGTCGGGCAGGTCCCCAAAAGGTTAAGCACGGAGCTACTGTAGGGCGCAGCAATGCCACTCCTGGGTTTGTGTCTGAGAGGTGAAAACGCACATCCACACAAAACTTACAGGAATGCTCATAGCAGCATTATCCACAATTGCCAAAAAGTGGAAACCGCCCAAATGCCTGTCTGCTGATGAACACATAAACAAAACAAGTAACACATCAACAAAACGTAACGCCTCCATAGGATAGCATACGATTCAGCCTTAAAAAGGAATGAAGTTCTGATACATGTGATAACATGGACGAATACTGAAAACATGCCAAGTGAGAAAAGCCAGACCACAAAGGCCACTTTTGGATCGCTTGAGCCCAGGCATTTGAGACCAGCCTGGGCAACATGTCAAAATCCCATCTCTACTGAAAAAAAAAAAAACAAAACAAAACCCAAAATTAGCCAGGCATGGTGGCATGCACCTGTGGTCCCAGCTACTCAGGAGGCTGAGGTGGGAGGAACACCTGAGCCCAGGAGGTGGCAGTTGCAGTGAGCTGAGATTGCACCACTGCACTCCAGTCTGGGTGACAAAGCAAGACTCTGTTTCAAAACAAAACAAAACAAAAACCCAAAATGCCACGTTTTATATGATTCAATTTCTAGGAACTCTAGAACTACTGACACAGAAAGCAGATTAGTGATGGCCAGGGCTGGGGAACTGAAGGGAAATGGGAGGTGACTGCCGATGTACGGCATGGGGTTTCCTTCTGGGGTGATGAAAATGTTCTCGAATCGGCTATTGTGATGGCTGCACAACTGTGTGTGCGAAACCTCACTGAATTATAAACCATAAATGAGAGAATTACATGGTATATGAATTCTCTCTATATAAAGCTGTTATGAAAAGCGAACCTACCAGACCAACATTAACAATTAGAGTATATTGTAGTGCAAGACAGTTGTAGATTGGCAAGATAAGATTGGACATAGAGATTTTGTAGTTTGTGGAGCAGAGAGGGATGAGGTGGACGGTGCTGTTGCAGCCTCTTAGGAGGGACAGAGATCCTCAGGTGATCACTGAGCTTCAGGATCTTGTTCGTAATTTTAATATTAAGAATCTTGGTTTGGGCCAGGTGCAGTGGCTCACGCCTGTAATCCCAGCACTTTGGGAGGCCGAGGCGGGTGGATCAAGAGGTCAGGAGATCGAGATCATCCTGACTAGCACAGTGAAACCCCATCTCTACTAAAAATACAAAAAAAATTAACTGGGGTGCTGGTGGGCGCCTGTAGTACCAGTTACTCGGGAGGCTGAGGCAGCAGAATGGCATGAACCCAGGAGGCGGAGCTTGCAGTGAGCCGAGATTGTGCCACTGCACTCCAGCCTGGAGACAGCGAGACTCCGTCTCAAAAAAAAAGAATCTTGGTTTGGAATCCCATGCCTGTCATCCTAGCACTTTGGGAGGCCGAGGTGGGCAGATCGCTTGAGCTCAGGAGTTCGAGACCAGCCTGGGTCACGTGGTGAAATCCTGTCTCTACAAAATGCAAAAACTACATGGGAATGGTGGCATGTGCCTGTAGTCCCAGCTACTCTGGAGGCTGAGGTGGGAGGGTCGCTTGAGCCTGGCAGATTGAGGCTGCAGTGAACTGAGATCATGCCACTGCACTCCAGTCTGGGCAGCACAGCAAGACCCTACCTAAAACAAGAACAAAAACAAACCAGAATCTTCATTTCCATCAGTCTTCAGAATTGTGTGAGTTTAGGAGTCGTGATTCATGCTAACCATGAGACCGATGTATAAAGCAGGTGCCAGTGTATTAAGTTACTTTGGGGAATATGATGTACTTTTCCAGTGGCTAGAATATTAATATCTACTTCCCAAGGCACTTCCTCCATGAGATCAAGGTATCTGGGAGGCCTAATTAATAGTAACAAGTTAGCCGGGCATGGTGGCACATGCCTATAGTCTCAGCTACTGGGGAGGTTGAGGCAGGAGCATCTCTCGAGCTCACACTGCTGCACACCAGCCTGAGTGACAGAGCGACACTCTGTCGCAAAAAAAAAAAAACAACAAAAAAAAAAAAAAAAAGAAGGAAAGAAAGGAAGAAAGGAAAGAAAAGGAGAAGGGAGAGAGAGAAACAGAAAGAAAAGAAAAAAGGGAAGAAGGAAGGAAAAAAGAAAGAAAGAGAAAGAAAATAAGTAGTAACAGGATGGCTTCAGGACTGTAGTATCCGAGCAAAGGATCTGATTTTATCCAGCACTTCCCATGAGGGACTGAGTGCTTATGCCCACCAGAGTCAGTGCCCTCCCTGAACTGTGCAGAGGAAACTCTGCCAAGCTCTTAGCTCTTGTTCTTTTTTTTTTTTTTTTTTGAGATGGAATCTCACTCTGTTGCCCAGGCTGGAGTGCAGTGACGTGATCATAGCTCACTATAGCCTCCACCTCTTGGGTTCAAGCAATTCTCATGTCTCAGCCTCCCAAGAAGCTGGGATTACAGGCATGTGCCACCACGCCTGGCTAATTTTTTGTATTTTTGTAGAGACAGCGTTTTGCCATGTTGGCCAGGCTAGTCTGCCTGCCTCAGCCTCCCAAAGTGCTGGGATGACAGACGTGAGCCACCGCGCCCGGCCTTCCTTGTTCTTAAAGAAGGAGATGTTACAGAACAAACGAAGCTCCATGCAAAACAAAACCTCACCATAAACGAGGAAACTCCTCGCTTCCTGAGGGATGCAGGTAAATGTAGAAAAGGCTCACCAAGAAAGCCAGAATGGATTTTACGTTGATAGAATGCAGGTAAAAGATGTACCTTGTTGGGATGTAGGGTGCGGTATCAGAATGGAATAGGGTTCAGGTGAGCTCCTAGGATGGCAGGATTTGAAGAAGGAGCAGTGCCTTGATTAGGGGAGAATGAAGAAACTTTGGAGGGCCGGGTGTGGTGGCTCACGCCTATAATCCCAGCACTCTGGGAGGCCGAGGTGGGAGGATGACCTGAGGTCAGGGGTTTGAGACCAGCCTGAGAACATGGTGAAACCCCATCTCTACTAAAAATACAAAAATTAGCTGGGCATGGTGGCGCATGCATGTAATCCCAGCTACTAGGGAGGCTGAGGCAGGAGGATCGCTGGAACCTGGGAGGCAGAAGTTTCAGTGAGCCGAGATCATGCCATTGCACTTCAGCCTGGGTGACAGAGTGAGATCCTGTCTTAAAAAAATCAATAAAAATAAAAAGCAGTCCAATGTTTTTGAGATACTTACGGACGTATTAATGGATCAAATCTACGTTTTGCACTGGTGCTGAGAGTGAGCCGTCCGTCCCCTAAGTAGATTACGTGTCACGATTCTGTGTCACCTTTCTCTGGGCTGATGGGCCCTCTTTGGACAGTGACTCAGTCTCCTCACGTCCATGATCCCTCCTGGGTCGGTGCCAGCTGCACGTGTCATTGGAGCAGAGCACGTGCTTGTCCTTCGTCACAGGCCTGTTGGGTGATGTATGGCTGACGTGCATCACATGGGATAGGCTCTCTGATCTCAGGGCTCATGCTGCCACCCCTGCCACGTAGTGCATGGCACGTGGCTGATTTTCCACTTGCTTGCAATAGACCCTCTGTGGAAGGAACTGGAGAGGCGGTTTCCCTGTCACTTCTCCTTCTGTGTCGCCCTCCTCCCCCTCGATAGACGTGGCCTCCCTTCCTGCTTTGTGCCAGGGTCTGGCAGCACTTGATTTTTTTCTTCTCGTCTTTCATCTGTTTTCACTGCGTCGTCACCTTCCCCACCCCCAAGCAGCATCCCTCTACCCCTTGGTGCTCTCCGTGCGGCTGTCTGCCTACCTTTGAGTACCCTGACCTGGGCTGGATGACGCCCTACGCATTAGTGGAGTCTTTCTCATTTTTTTTAGGACACAGTAGATACTCAGCGAGTGTGTGTGTAGTTTTTTTAAATTACGGAATAAGTGATTGGATGTCCGGACACCACCCTGAACACCAGCACCCACTGGTCATCCCTGGACATGCATGGGTGGAAGGACCACGCTGGTTGTCCCCGGAAGAGTAGCTCACCCTCGAGCCTGTATCGATGTCATCTGAGTTAAAACACAGATGTCTGGGCCCCACCCCCGAGAGTCTGGCTCAGCAGGTCCAGGGTGGGGCAAGAATGTGCATTCCTGCGAGTTCCCAGGTGATCCTGAGGCGGCTGCTGGGGGGATCCCATTTCAAGAAGCACTGCTCGGAGGCAATGCAGACCTCCCCTCCTTTGGCGACCCTCTGCTGCAGCTCTTGGGAGCCTCCACTTGAGATGAGTCCCCCCGCTCTGACCGGGAATTGCTTTTCCTATACCGCCTCAGTTGATGGTGTTCACACATACATTCATTTAACACACATTCGCGGAGGGCTCCTGGGTGCTGGGTGCGTGCACTTTCCGCTGCTCTCTTTTGGAACTGGGTGTCTTCTCTCTCTTTTTCATTTTTGAGACAGAGTCTTGCTCTGTCACCCAGGCTGGAGGGCAGGGATGCGATTGCGGCTCACGGCAATCTCCGCGTCCCAGGCTCAAGTGATTCTCCCACCTCAGCCTCCCGAGTAGCTGGGGCTACAGGTATGCGCCACCGCACCCAGCTAATTTTTGTATTTTTAGTGGAGACGGAGTTTCGCCGTGTTGGCCAGGCCGGTCTCGAACTCCTGACCTCAAGCTATCTGCTCACCTTGACCTCCCAAAGTGCTGGGATTACAGGCATGAGCCACTGCATCCAGCCTCCAGTGTCCTCTCTTTCATCCTCTGGGTGTTGGCAGCCAGTGCCATCACTCAGCCCTGTTTATACCTAAGGCACCAATGGGTAAATGAAGAGACAGGCGTGTGAAGACTTGTAAAAATGTGTCCTTTATTTGGCCTGTAGCTAAACCAGTTAGAAAGCCAGGAGTTGAAGTTGATGTATTATAAATGCCCAAGTTAAGTAGTTACTTAAGAAGTCACAGGAATGTGGGTCGTCCCTTGGTGGTTTTCTGATAACCAGCATGCAGCTCAGTTTGGCTATATTATAATAGAAACACAGAGATTGCCACTAATTCTGTCACAACATTTCCTGTTTGTTTGTTTGTTTTTGTTTTTGAGACAGTCTCACTCTGTCATCCAGGCTGGAGTGCAGTGGTGCAATCATGGCTCACTGCAGCCTCAACCACTGAGGCTCAAGTGATCCTCCCACCTCAGCCTCCGGGGTAGCTGGAGCTACAGGTGTGGACCATCTAATTTTTAAACTTTCTGCATTTTTTGTAGATATGGGGTCTCACTGTGTTGCCCAGTCTAGTTTCAAACTCCTGACCTCAAGCAGTAACCCCACCTTGGCCTCCCAAAGTATTGAGATTACAGGTGGGAGCCACCATACCCAGCCAACATTTCATTTTTTAAAAAATGTTTTATTGAGGCTGGGCCTGGTGGCTCATGCCTGTAATCCCAGCACTTTGGGAGGCTGAGGCAGGCAGATCACTTGAGGTCAGGAGTTCAAGACCAGCCTGGCCAACGTGGTAAAACCCTGTCTCTACCAAAAATATAAAAATTAGCCGGGTATGGTGGTGGATGCCTGTAGTCCCAGCTACTTGGGAGGCTGAGGCAGGAGATTCACTTGAACCCAGGAGATGGAGGTTGCTGTGAGCCAAGATTGCACCACTGAACTCTAGCCTGGGTGACAGGAAGACCCTGTGTCACAAAAAAAAAAAAAAGCTTTACTGAGATGTAATTCACATGCCACACAATTCAGCAGTTTAAGTGTACAGTTCCTATACTTTGACATCCATCACCACACACAATTTGGGGATGGTTTCTTCACTCGACAGAGAAGCCCGGCACCCCTGAGCTGCCACCCCCAGTGCTCCCAGCCCCGATAGCCCTAAGCTGCCTTCTGTCTCGATGCATTTGCCTGTTCTGGACATTTCAGCAAAATGGAAATCACATCGTATGTGGCCCTTCATGACTGGCTTCTCTCACCGAGCCTCATGTTTTCCGGATCCACCCACGGCATAGCGTGTATTCGCGCTTTCTTCCTTTTCATGGCTGAATACTATTCCATTGCATTTGGTTTATCTTTGTTGATTATCCATTCCTCAGTTGATGGACGTTTGGGTAGTTTCACTTGTTGACTGTGATGAATAGTGTTTCTATGAATGTTGGCAGACACGTTTTCCTGCGGACATATGTTTTCATTTCTCTTGGGTATGTACCTTGGAGTGGAATTGCTGGGTCATATGGTACCTCTATGTTTAACTTTTTGAAGAACATCCAGAGTGTGTTTCAAAGTGGCTGTGCCATTTTCTCTTCCCACCAGAGTGTGTGCGGGCCCTGATTTCCCCACGTCTCCACACACAGTTGTTGCTGTTTGTCTTTTTGATTATAGCCACACTACTGGAAAGACACTTTTGTATCAAACACAAACAGAAAACTTACGTATTGGTGATTTTTCTAAAAACAAGACTTTACGTTTTGATAAAATAAGCATATTGTGTTGGTTAAGATGGTTTTTGTTGTGAGTTAATGAACGCCTAACTAAAATTCCCTGAAACAAAGAAACAAAAACATGAATTTGTTGTCTCACATAACAAGAAGTACGGCAGTTCCGGGATTGATTAATTCAGAGGTTTGATGACATTTCCAGGACCCCAGGTGCTTTTCATCTTTGCTCTCTGCTGTCCTTGCCATGTGGGAAATGTCTTCCCTTGTGGCACAAGGTGGCTGCAGCCATTCCGAATGACACAGTGACATCTAGTAAAGAAGAGGGCCTTTTCCAATCCTGCATGTCTTGTTTTACTAGCACGGAAACTTCCCAGATGTCCCCAAGTAGACATCTCTCAGCTGCCTTTGGCCAAGGCGGGGCCATGTGCCACATCCTCCTCAGTCACTGGAAAGGGGAGGGAAGCCCCATTGGGGTGTATTTACCCTGCTCCATCTACTTACTGCGGGTGGGCTGTGTGTGCGCATGCATGTTTGTGTGTGCATGCATGGCTGTGTGTGCGCATGCATGTGTGTGTGTGCATGCATGGGTGTGCATGTGTGTGCATGCGTGCATGTGTGTGTGCATGTGTGCATCTCCTTCCTAAGCAGGTAGAAAGGAGATCCCCCAAGCAGAATCAGGCTTCTGCTAGTAAGGAAGATAGGTGTATGGAAACAGGCAGGACATGAAGAAAGAAAATGATTCTTAGGGATGCAATGCATTAGTGGCTGTGACTTTAGTTAAAACGTGGAATTTTGTTTGTTTGTTTTTTTCTTTTGAGACAGGGTCCTGTTCTGTTGCCCAGGCTGGTGTGCAGTGGCAATAGTGGCTCACTGTAGCCTTGATCTCCTGGGTTCTAGCGATCCTCCTGCCTTAGCCTCTTGAGTAGCTTGGAATACAGGCGCGTAACACCATGCCTGGCTAATTAAAAAAAAATTTTTTTTATAAGGACAGGGTCTCGCTGTGTTGCCCAGGCTGGTCTTGAACTGACCTCAAGTGATACTGTTGCCTCAGCCTCCCAAAGTGCTGGGATTACAGGTGTGAGCCACTGCCCAACCTTCATGCAGCATTTAAAAAATGAAAATGTAGGTGCTTGTTCTAGGAGAAACTTGTGAAATTGGATCATTTAACCCACTCTGCCTGTGCGTGACTTGCCTTCAGTTCTCCAGCTTGGCCTCAATCCCTTCTCCTTGCGGCTTGGAACCCACATTTCCACCAGTTACCTCACAAGGCAATGCCCCTCTACACCCCTCCCCTCTCCAAGACTGCCCTGCCATCCCCTCTCTTGCTCTTACCCACACGCCCCTGCAGACACAGCGCCCTCCACCCCTGCCACACCCTGGGCTCCTCGCATGTGCTGTGGTGTTGAAGGTGTGGGTGTCAGGATGAAAGGAAGAAATCTAGATTTGATGTGGTGGGAGGTAAAAGAACTCTTGAAGGCTTTCGAGCGGAGCTATGACTGTCAAGATGAATGTGGTTTTAATGTGTGGAACAGATTTATTCCTTTAATAGTCACCTGTTAAGAGTCTTAGATTTCACTGATGTGTCTTGTTAAGAAACCTTATAACAAACGTATTTCTTAAACTTACATCTGGAGCTCTGCAAAGCGTTAGCTGTTCTGCAGGAATGACAGAGGGTCTCCTGTGTGGCCAGCTCCTCTGGAGTCAGGGAGCCACGGAGCCGCTCCTGGTTCTGAGGATGGTGACAGCATCCGGAGGTGGGGATGACTTCATGGTCTGGTGTAAGCAACGTGCAACCTCCTCCCTGCTGTTAAGTAACTAGATTTCCCAAGTGCTGGCTACTGATTAGTTCCAATGTGTATTCTACGAGAGCAGATGTGTGTGAGGTGCAGGGAACACCCCCCTGCAGGAGTTGGTTTTCTCCTGCTCCTGTCCCTCCCCAGGCCATGCCATCCGCACACATGAGCACGCCCGCCTTCCTTTCTCATAAAGCACAGACCTAGAAATATTTCTCTGTTTAAAAATAGTGTTTTCCCTATCTCGAGTCAAGGTTCAGTTCTCATCTCTCTAATTTTAGTTCCTTGTTTTTATGAACTTGGAAATGTTTTCCTTAACCAGAAAACAGAGAAAAGCACTCACAGAGACAAGGGCAATTTCTTGCTCCATTTCCCTGTAGTGCAGGCATTTCTGTGTGAGATTTTCTTTTTTTCTTGAGCAGGTTATTTAAAACCAAAATTTTGAATTAGGGATTTAAAGAAGAGGCAAGGGGGAAAAAGTGCTCTCTATGGGACTTTGGTTGCCATGTGGAATGTTTTTTGGAGTGTAAAATTGATATTTTACAAAAAAAAAAAAGTGTTTCTGGTAGAGGCCTGGAGAACGCTGTCATGGTTCTGAAGGTGTATATATTTTTTATTGTTCCTATCAAACTAATTTTATATAAGACATTAATGAAAAGGTCAAAACACATAATGCTCTGAAGCCTATTAGAAAAATTACTTCTGTTGGGCTGGGAACGGTGGGTCATGCCTGTAATCCCAGAACTTTGGGAGGCTGAGGTGGGAGGATCACTCTTGAGGCCAAGAGTTTGAGACTAGCCTGGCCAACATGGCAAAACCCCATGTCTATAAAAAAAAATTATATATATACATGTGTATATATATATATGTGTGTGTGTGTGTATATATATATACACAGACACAAAAATTAGTTGGGTGTAGTGGCACATGCCTGTAGTCTCAGCTACTTGGGAGGCTAAGGCAGGAGAATCACTTGAGCCTGGGAGGTGGAGGTTGCAGTGAGCCGAGATTGAGCCACTGCACTAGAGCCTGGGCAACGGAGCAAGACTATCTCAGAAAAAAGTAAAGAAAAGAGAAATTACCTCTGTTAACTTCTTTAAATTCTTAGGTACAGGTGGTAATTTTTTTCTTTGTTAAAATTGATGTCAAGTCATTTTGTGTTTCAGTTTTCTTTTGCTATTTCTTGGGAATTTTTCTATGCATCTACATAATATAGTAGTATTTCTTTGAATTAATATGCTATAGTTTAATCATTTCCTGTTTGAGCTTTTTAGATTGCTTGAAGATTTTTCTTTCCTTTGTAAATATTGCAACTTTAAGGAATTTGTGACTTTTGAAGCTCTCTGTTTAGGCAGATGGCAAAGGAGTGACCATCTTATTTTTATTAATTTTTTATTATAAAAGTAAAACATGCTTTTGGTGTTTTAGAAAAGACAGATAAGCAAAAAGAAGATTAAAAAACATTTACCAACTAGAGATAGCCATTTTGAATGTTTCAACATGAGGTTTTTAGACTCTTTCAGTGCATATACAATATATATCAAATATTTATTCAAAATCAAATATATGTCAGTGCATATAAATATATATAGATATAATGGTGTCATATTAAACACACTGTCTTATAACCCCTTTTTTTAACCTCATGGATCATGAATACCTTTCCACTTACATTTGTATATACATCTTTGTTTATTTTATTTTATCTTATTTTTTTATTTTATTTTAGTTTATTTTTGAGACCGAGTCTTGCTCTGTCACCCAGGCTGGAGTGCAGGGGCGTGATCTTGGCTCACTGCAACCTCTGCCTCCTGGGTTCAAGAGATTCTCCTGCCTCAGACTCCCCAGTAGCTGGGACTACAGGCATCCACCACCACACCCAGCTAATTTTTGTATTTTTAGTAGAGATGGGGTTTCACCATGTGGGCCAGGATGGTCTCCAACTCCTGACCTCAGGTGATCCACCCACCTCAGCCTCCCAAAGTGCTGGGATTACAGGCATGAGCCACCGTGCCTGGCCAAGTCTGTATGTACATCTGTGTCGTCATTTTAAATGACTAATATTTTATTCTGGGGATGTACTATAATTTATTCAGGAAATATCTCTTGCTGGAAATGTAGATGGTTTCCAATTTTGAATCATTGTATATCACAATACCAAGCTGTTGATAATCCAGCCATCCCTCAAATCAGGATACATTTTATAATTTAATGGTATGTCATAGTTTAACTGGCAGCACTTTGTATTGTTTTTTTTTTTTTTTTTTTGAGACGGAGTCTCGCTCTGTGGCCGGGGCTGGAGTGCAGTGGCCGGATCTCAGCTCACGGCAAGCTCCGCCTCCCGGGTTCACGCCATTCTCCTGCCTCAGCCTCCCGAGTAGCTGGGACTACAGGCGCCCACCACCTCGCCCGGCTAGTGTTTTGCATTTTTTAGTAGAGACGGGGTTTCACCATGTTAGCCAGGATGGTCTCGATCTCCTGACCTCGTGATCCGCCCGCCTCGGCCTCCCAAAGTGCTGGGATTACAGGCTTGAGCCACCGCGCCCGGCCTGTATTGTTTTTTAATAGAACAAAAAGTAATGAAACATCTTATAATCATTAACGTCTTAGACTCGATGAAATATAATATTGTCAGTTATAACAGTGTGACGAATATCCGTATTTGCCGTTGTCTTTGTCCACAATAATTAGTAGCGGGGCCAAATCCCTTTTTCATATGTGTGTTGCCCTTTTGTATTTCTTTATGAGTTGCCTGTAAATTGCTTGTCTTTTCCTTATTGATTTGTGAAAGTTCTTTATTTATGTAAGTATCTTAAATCTTCATTTTCCATATATGTTGTAAAATGTCTCCCATTTTCTCATTTGTCTTTCAATTGTGATACTTCTTGATATGTGGAAATTTAAAATCTTTATGTTGGTCTTATCTATCCATCATTGTTTATGTTTTCTACCTTTGGTAACATGGTTAGAAAAGCCTTTCCCACCTGAGGACTATGTAAAATATTAACCTGTATTTTCTTCTAATATTTTTATGTTTTTCTTTTCTTTTCTTTTTTTTTCTTTCTTGAGGCAGGGTCTCACTCTGGGCAGGCTGGAGTGCAGTGGCGTGATCTCACTGCAGCTATCATCTCCTGGGTTTAGGTGATCTTCCCACCTCAGCCTGCCAAGTAGCTGGGATGTGGTTTTAACGTGTGGAAAAGGTTTATTCCTTTAACAGTCACCTGTTAAGAGTCTTAGATTTCACTGATGTGTCTTGTTAAGAAACCTTGTAACAAATGTATTTCTTAAACTTACATCTGGAGCTCTGCAAAGCTTTAGCTGTTCTGCAGGAGTGACAGAGGGTCTTCCGTGTGGCCAGCTCCTCTGGAGCCACGGAGCCACGGAGCCGCTCCTGGTTCTGAGGGTGGTGACAGTGGGAGGTGGAGATGGCTTCATGGTACGCCACCACACCCAACTAATTTTTAAGTATTTTGTAGAGATGAGGGTCTCATTATATTGCCCAGTCTGGTCTCGAACTTCTGGATTCAAGCTATCCTCCCACCTTGGCCTCCCAAAGTGCTAGGATAACAAGCATGAACCGTTGTGCCTGGACTGGGTATACCACAAGTTAAAAAATTCAGTTTATCAGTTGATGAATATTTGAGTTGTTTCCAGTTTTGGGCTATTATGAATAGAGTTGCTGTGAACATTCAGAAGTCTTTTGTGCATGTATGTTTTTATTTCTTTTGGTTAAATGCATAGGAGTGGAGAGGCTGGGTTGTGTGTTGAGTGTGTTTAACTTTATAGGAAACCATGAAGCTGAAAGTGTTGTTTCCTTGTAACTGGCCACTTAATTGAATGCTTATTCTGTTTTTTTTTTTTTCCTGAGACAGAGTCTCACTTTATTGCCCAGGCTGGAGTGCAGTGGCACTATCTTGGCTCACTGCCACCTCTGCCTCCTGGGTTTAAGCAATTCTCCTGCCTAAGGCTCCCAAGTACCTAGGATTACAGGTATGCGCCACCATGCCTGGCTAATTTCTTTCGTATTTTTAATAGAGATGGCATTTTGCCATGCTGACCAGGCTGGTCTCAAACTCCTGACATCAAGTGATCCACCACCTCAGCCTCCCAAAGTACTGGGATTACAGGGGTGAGTCACCGCGCCTGGCCTGTGTCTGATTTTTGAAAATCAGAGAGCCTTAGATTTTTCTTGGCAGAAAATCGTACACATTTGAAATCCCCTCCTTTTAGTTTTTACATCTCATTTAAAAAAATTGGACTGAAAGGTAAAGGCCAAATATATGCCTGTTCTCTGCTGAGGAGTTACAGTAACATTTGATGTATGTGTGTGTGTGTACATACCTGTGTGTGTGTGTACATACCTGTGTGTGTGTGTGTGTGTACATACCTGTGTGTGTGTACATACCTGTGTGTGTGTACATACCTGTGTGTGTGTGTGTGTGTGTACATACCTGTGTGCGTGTGTGTGTACATACCTGTGTGTGTGTGTACACACCTGTGTGTGTGTACATACCTGTGTGTGTGTGTGTGTGTGTGTACATACCTGTGTGCGTGTGTGTGTGTACATACCTGTGTGTGTGTGTGTGTACATACCTGTGTGTGTGTGTACATACCTGTGTGCGTGTGTGTGTGTACATACCTGTGTGTGTGTGTGTGTGTGTACATACCTGTGTGCGTGTGTGTGGGTGTTTTCCCTCTGTAAGAAAAGGAAGCAGGATGTAATGTGCAGGGAATAATCATAATAAAGAAAATGCTGGCGTACTTGTTGAGTGCTCATTGTTGCTAAATTGGCCATTTACTCCTAAAGGACCTTGGGGAAGGCTGTTTGATCTCTTTACAGCCAAAAAGACCACCTGAAAACCCTCCTGGGCCTCACAAATTTGCTCGTCTCTCCAGATGTCACAGGAACTGTCCTCCGGGGGCGACGAGGCTGTGCTGTTCCATGCCGGCACAGTCTCAAGCTGTTCCCAATTGCGAGTGAGTTTTGAACAAAGCTATAACTTCCCTGCATAGGGCTTACAGTTGTCCTCATCTTACACCCCATAGTCCAGTGAGTCGGCACGCTAGCCGTGGAGAGCATGTACAGAAAGGAGGCTGATTTTGTTTTTTGAGACGAAGTCTCGTTCTTGTCACCCAGGCTGAAGTGCAGTGGCGCAGTCTCGGCTCATTGCAACCCCACGTCCCGGGTTCAGGTGATTCTTCTGCCTCAGCCCCCTGAGCAGCTGGGATAACAGGCACCGGCCACCATGCCTGGCTGATTTTTGTATTTTTAGTAGATACAGCGTTTTGCCATGTTGGCCAGGCTGGTCTCGGACTCCTGACCTCAGGTGATCTGCCCGCCTCTGCCTCTCAAAGTGCTGGGATTACAGGTGTGAGCCACTGCACCCAGCCAGGAGGCTGATTCTTAATTATCGATGTCTGGGCCGGACACGAACTCCTGGGCTCAAGTAGTCCTCCCACCTCAGCCTCAAGTAGTCCTCCCACCTCAGCCTCCCAAGTAGCTAGGACCACAGGCATGTGCTACCCCACCCAGCTGTATTTTGCATTTGCTCTGTCATGACTTTGTGCTTTTGTGCCTTCCTTTTCTCCTCATTAACTAGGTATCTGTCACTTAAAGAAATAACCCTGATGCGTTTCAGGATAGTAGAACCCCTATGAACTCTTCCAGACTTTCATCCTTTTCTCCAAAAAACCCTGCCTGCATTTTTCCCAGATAAGCCAGACGCTCTCATTAGCCGGGTATCTGCAGGTTGGACCCCTGCCTACCTTACAAGATCCAGTAACATTTCCTTTGGAAAGTTTTTCCTGACTCCTCCCCCGGCCCCCACCCCCATCCCCGCCCGCCACGTCCCCCTCCCCCCCCCACCGGCCCCAGCCGCCATTCCTTGCCAGTTCTCTGTTTAGCTCCTTTCGCCTTAATGGGTCTTTGGAATTGTGTCTTTCCTTCACTGAGCTCTCCAGGACACATTTTGCAACATTTTTGTGTCCCTGGTGTATTGTACTTAGCAGACGCTCAGTATTTACACGTTGACAGATTGCACACATGAGACCAAGTAAATTTCTCGCCAGTACATCCAGTTTTCCCTCACCTCTTCTGCTGTAAATTAATGTTCCTCTGGGATTTAAAAAATTAACTCAGTGGTTGGCCGGGCGCGGTGGCTCACGCCTGTAATCCCAGCACTTTGGGAGGCCGAGGTGGGTGGATCACGAGGTCAGGAGATCTAGACCATCCTGGCTAACACAGTGAAACCCCGTCTCTACTGAAGAATATAAAAAATTAGCCGGGCATGATGGCAGGTGCCTGTAGTCCCAGCTACTCGGGAGGCTGAGGCAGGAGAATGGCGTGAACCTGGGAGGCGGAGGTTGCAGTGAGCCGAGATTGTGCCACTGCACTCCAGCCTGGGCGACAGAGCAAGACTCCGTCTCAAAAAAAAAAAAAAATTAACTCAGTGGTTAAAGTAAGAGATTAAAATTAGGCACTGACCAGGCGCGGTGGCTCATGCCTGTAATCCCAGCACTTTGGGAGGCTGATGCGGACGGATCCGCAGAGGTCAGGAGTTCGAGACCAGCCTGGCCAACATGGCGAAGCCCTGTCTCTACTAAAAATACGAAAGTTATCCGGGCGTGGTGGCACGTGCCTGTAATCCCAGCTGCTTGGGAGGCTGAGACAGGAGAATCACTTGAACCCGGGAGGTGGAGGTTGCAATGAGCCGAGATGGTGCCACTGCACTCCATATATATGTATATGTGTGTGTATATATATATATACACATACAGGTCTCACCTTGTCACCCAGGCTGGAGTGGAGTGGCATGATCACAGCTCACTGTAGCCTCAGCTTCCTGGGCTGAAGTGATCCTCCCACCTCAGCCTCCTGAGTAGCTGGGACTACAGACATGCACCACCATAGCTGGCTAATTTTTCTATTTTTTTGTGGAGACAGGGTCTCACCATGTTGCCCAGGCTGGTCTTGAACTCCTGTGCTCAAGCGATCCTCCTGTCTCAGCCTCTCAAAGGGATTACAGGTGTGAGCCACTATACCTGGCCATAAAGTAGTACTTAAAAGTATAACACTTTTACTTAAATCTTTGTTAGATTCAGAATAACCTTTTGAATTTTCCATGTAAAGAAATACTGAACTTATTTTTTTTCCCTCAATCACTTTTTAACCTTCCACTTGGTAGACAATTTGCTAGTGTGTTTTCTTTTTCTTTTTTCTTTTTTTTTCTTGCCACAGGGTGTTGCCCTGTCATCCGGACCCGGGTACAGTGGCGTGATCGTAGCTCACTGAAGCTTTGACCTCCTAGGTTCAAATGACCCACCCGCCTCTGTCGCCCAAGTAGCTGGGATTCTAGGCATACACCACCAAGCCTGGCTAATTGTTTTTTTAATTTAATTTTTTTTTTTTTTGTAGAGACAGAACCTCACTGTGTTGCCCAGCCTGGTCTTGAACTCCTGGCCTCAAGTGCTCCTCCCACCTCGACCTCCCAAAGTGCTGGGATTACAGGTGTGAGCCACTGTGCCCAGCCAGAATTTTTGTCATGATTCTATTTTTATCTCTTCTATGAATTTTTTTCTTACATCTTTTTTCTCACTTAATTTAAGTGATTGCCCAAAATTTACAATGTACATTTTTTATCAGTCTGCCTCCAAATATTATACCATTTATTATATAAGAAGCTTGTAAGAATTCTTCATAACTGTAAGTTACTACAAAGTTCTATAAGAACCTTGTAAACATTTGTGATGCTAATAGTGTCATAATAATGTGTTTTATATATATTATAAACCCATAATACGTTGTTGCTGTTTTTACAGGAAATTACCTTTTAGAGCAATGTTGTTCGATTAAACTTCCTGCAATGATGGAAATGGTTTGTATCTAGACTATACAATATGGTAGCCACTATCTATGTGTGAACATTGAGTACCAGAAAACAACTGAATTTTAAATAAACTAGTTTAATTTAAATAATTTAAATTTGGCCGGGCGCGGTGGCTCAAGCCTGTAATCCCAGCACTTTGGGAGGCCGAGGCAGGCGGATCACGAGGTCAGGAGATCGAGACCATCCTGGCTAACACGGTGAAACCCCGTCTCTACTAAAAATACAAGAAAATTAGCCGGGCATGGTGGCGGGCGCCTGTAGTCCCAGCTACTCGGGAGGCTGAGGCAGGAGAATGGCGTGAACCTGGGGGCACAGAGCTTGCAGTGAGCCGAGATTGTGCCACTGTACTCCAGCCTGGGGCACAGAGCAAGACTCTGTCTCAAAAAAAAAAAAAATAATAATAATTTAAATTTAAGTGGCTACCATATAGACAGTGTAGTTTTAGAACAATGAAAGATTTGAAAATCTTTCTTCTTTTTAGTCCACTTTAGGAACTCTTCGTTTCTTTGTGTAGATCTATAGATTTCTGTCTCATATCATCTTCTGACTGAAAAACTTCCTTTAACATTTTTTATGTTATAGGTCTTCTGGGAATAAATGATCTCAGCCTTTGTCTGTCTGAAAAAGTTTTTATTTCCCTACCATTAAAAAATGTTTTTAGGCCGGGCACAATGGCTCACGCCTGTAATCCCAGCACTTTGGGAAGCCGAGGTAGGTGGATCACCTTCAGTCAGGAGTTCAAGACCAGCCTGGCCAACATGGCAACCCCCCCGTCTCTACTAAAAATACAAAAATCAGCTGGGTGTGGTGGTGGGTGCCTGTAATCCCAGCTACTCAGGAGGCTGAGGCAGGAGAATCACTTGAACCCGGGAGGCAGAGGTTGCAGTGAGCTGAGATCACGTCATTGCACTCCAGTCTGGGCAACTGAGTGAGACTTCTGTCTCAAAAAAAAAAAAAAAATGTTTTTAAATAGGGCCGGGCGCGGTGACTCACGCTTGTAATTCCAGCACTTTGGGAGGGTGAGGCGAGTTGATCACTTGAGGCCAGGAGTTGGAGACCTGCCTGGCCGACAAGGCGAAACCCCGTCTCTACCAAAAATTAGCTGGGCATGGTGGCGCATGCCTGTAGTTCCAGCTACTTGGGAGGCCGAGGCAGGAGAATTGCTTGAACCCAGGAGGTGGAGGTTGTGGAGAGCCGAGATCACGTCACCGCATTCCAGCCTGGGCAATAGAGTGAGACCCTTTCTTAAAAAAAAAAGTTAAGAAAAAATTTCATACCAAGCAGATCCAAGAGACACTCGTTTTTAAGAGTTGGGCTTTTGTTTGTTTCTGTTTTTTTTTTTTTTTTTTTTTTTTAGGATATGGAAGTTTGTGTTGAAAAAATTTTTTTGCAACTTATTCTTTTAGTACTTTAAAGATATCACACCGCTGCCTTCTGGCTTGTGTTGTTTTGATGAGAAGTCTGCTATAATTCTTCTCTTTGTTCCTCTGAATGTAATGTGTTTCCCAATTCCCACTCTCACCCTGGCAGCTTTTAAGATTTTCTCTTTATTTTTAGTTTTCGACAATTTGGGCATGGTGTGGTTTTGGTATTTCTCTTTTTTGGCGTCTTCTAAACTTCTTGGATCTGTGCTTTGATGTCTTTTATTATGTTTAAAAAATGATTGGCCATTATCTCTTCAAATATTTCCTTCTATTCTTTCTTCTTCAAGCATTTTCTTTTTCTTAGAAACAGTTAATAGGGGCTTGTGAACAGAAGCTATGTCTGTTCTCAGGCTTCTGTTCATTAGTCTGTGAACTGCAGCTGCAGCAAGACGAGACAGTGGATCCCTGCACCATTATTCCCCGGCCCCAGGGCTTGTATACGGTAGGGAAGGGGTGATTCAGAGGGATGTGTAGGTCAGTGTGAGTACAATAACCTCAAAGTTGTTTGACCTAAGGTCAGGATTTATGGTAAGAACTTGGTCTTACACAAGGAACAGTGCATCAACTGGAAATCTTAGAGGGCTTCCTGGAACTGGGGTTAATTAGAAGCCAGCATGTCGGAGTAGTATCCAAGACGGAGCTACTTCAGCCTCCACAGTCCACTCCTGTAATCCAGCTGTTGTAATCTCACATGCCCTCTTCTTCCTTGATGGGTCCCTGAGCCTTTAAGGAGGGTGCTTGACACGGTATGGCTTTAGCAGCAGTGCCTTGGTCCTGGAAAACAGATCGGGCCCAGTGGGATTCCAAACGGGGGAGATTCATGGGCTGTTGAATTACCTTCAGTTCTCAGAATCCCGTGGCTTTGGTTCTCTCAGAATAGGCAAAACAATGTGAGATACAGAACATCAATCACTTGAATAGTAGAATACTGTGCACACAGAGATTACAATAGAAAGAGAATCCCAGCTACTCAGGAGGTTAAGCCATGAGAACCACTTGAACCCAGGAGGTGGAGGTTGCAGTGAGCCAAGATCACACTACTGCACTCCAGCCTGGATGACAGTGAGACTCCATCTCAAACAAACAAACAAACAAACAAACAAAACCCAGAACTTGTGTGCTAGAACAACAGTGAAAAAAGAAGGTGTTCTGTTAAGGGAGCCAACTAAAATGCATCATGACGAAAATCAAAACTCGGGTCTTCTTTAGAGACTTGTTGCAGCCAGGAAATGATTCAGGATTACCCCAAATTGTAGGCAGATAATAAAAACTCAAAAACAATGGTTAAGGCTACAATCTAAATTTTTCTTTCTCCAGTTTCCCCATTTCTACCAAGGATACATTATATATATGATAGTAAGACCAATTTATTTGCAAAACAAATTTTAATTGCTTTATACTTGGCCTGATGATTTGCATCAAATGTAGCAAGAATCATGATCTGCCATACGGGCCCTTTTTAAGTTGACTTTGTAGGAACCTTTATAAGGAATTTGACTTTTTAAAAGCCTCAAGGCCAGATACTGATCTGTTTTCAACTTTTTCGATTTATTTATTTATTTAGAGAGAGAGTTTCGCTCTTGTTGCCCAGGCTGGAGTGCAGTAGCACCATCTTGGCTCACTGCAACTTCCACCTCTCAAGTTCGATTGATTCTCCTGCCTCAGCCTCCCGAGTAGCCGGGATTACAGACATGGATCACCATGGCTGGCTAATTTTTGTATTTTTAGTAGAGATGGGATTTTACCATATTGGCCAGGCTGGCCTCAAACTCCTGGCCTCAAGTCATCCACCCACCTGGGCCTCCCAAAGTGCTGGGATTACAGGTGTGAGCCAAGAGGCCTGACCACTACTTGGTTACTTTGTAACCCCACCTCTTTGATGGGTCAAGAAAAGTTGTGGTTATATTGTTTATCTTGGTTTTTATTAGTATTATTATTTTATTTTTTGAGGCAGAGCCTCTCTCTGTTGCCCAGGCTGGAGTGCAGTGATCTGATCATGGCTCACTGCAGCCTTGACCTTCTGGGCTCAAAGTAATCCTCCCATCTCAGACTCTTGAGTAGCTAGAACTATAGGCATGCATCACAACACCCAGCTAATTTTTATGTATTTTTGTGTGTCGATGGGGTCCTACTATGTTGCTTAGGCTGGTCTTGAACTCCTGGGGTCAAGTAATCCTCCTACCTTGGCCTCCCAAAGTGATAGGATTACAGGTGTGAGCCATTGCACTTGGCTTTTTTCTTTTTAAAGAGAAAGGATCTTTCTATGTTGCCCAGGCTGGACTTGACCTCCTGGACTCAAGCGATCCTCCTGCCTTGGCCTTTGAAAGCACTGAGATTACAGGTATGAGCCACCAGGCCCAGCCAGTTTTGATTTTTGTTAGGTGGAATGACATTCCAGGTTTCTAAAAACAACTTCTACTTGGTTATTTTTCAGAAATTTTGTTGAGTTCAGTAATTATGTGAGATTGATCACATAATATTATTTGAAACTTTTGTCCACGTCCTATTCTTTACTGATAGAGAAAAGCCACGTGTAAGAAATACATGTGTGTTTGTCTTTTATAAATATATGTTACCTAGTTTTCCAGTTACTAGCTGCAAGTTTTTTTTCCAGGTCATAATTTAGAGAAAAATATATGTGTGAAAATGATAACAATAAAGCTTATTTTCTATATGACAAACAGTGAGTGAGATGGAAATGTATGTCCTTACTAGTAGTTTTAAAAGTACAAAAGAGAGTGCCTTAAAAGTATACACACACACACACACATTTTTTTTGAGACAGAGGCTCACTCTGTTGCCCAGGCTGGAGTGCAGTGGCGCAATCTCGACTTACTGCAACCTTTGCCTCCTGGGTTCAAGCAATTCTTGTGCCTCACCCTCCTGAGTGACTGGGGTTACAGGCATGTGCCACCACACCTGGCTAATTTTTTTGTACTTTTAGTAGAGACAGGGTTTCACCATCTTGGCCAGACTAGTTGCCAACTCCTGCCCTCAAGTGATCCACCTGCCTCAGCCTCCCAAAGTGCTGGGATGACAAGTGTGAGCCACCACAGCCAGCCGCATTATATACTTTTTAAGGCAGAGAAAATTTTCCAAAACTTGATGGGTGGACTATTGTTGCTGGTTCACTTCTTCTAAAGAACAGAAGTAAGAACTATAATGCTGTCCGAATCCTGGAAGAGGAGCCTTAGAAGATGGTCCTATGGATACAAGAGAACAGTTTACTCAATGATACGAATATAATTGAGAATAGCAAAAATTGAACAGCAGCCAAATTCCTGCCAATAGGTGATCAGTGAGATAACTCTGGCAAGTCAACCTGATAGAATATATTCCATTTATTCATTGTTCATAGAATATATTCTCTTTATTCGTTGCTCTTCCAACCTTTGTTGAAGCCCCACTCTGTGTCAGACTCGGCACGAAGTGTCCGAGATGCCTTCTCTCATTACATCTTCACGGCTACCCCGAGAAGTAGACATTAGTTTCATTATCTCCATTTTACAACCAAGGAACCAAGGCACAGAAATATTAAATTACTTCCCTAGGTCATGCAGCTAGTGTGTGGTGGGCTAAATGTACAATCCCACTAATAATAATAATGAATTACAACAGCAGCATATTGAAATAAGAATAAAAATTCAAAAAATCTCTTTGATTCATAAAGATGAAAAAATTGATTCTAGTTGTTGGTGGTGCAAGGAAAGGGAACCCAGGTGCTCTGAAACACTGTTGGTGGGACTACGAATTGCTGAAACCTTTCTGGAGGACATTCTTTCTTCAGAATCTCACATGTCACCGTTTCACCAAGTCCTTTCACTTTTAGGGATTTACCCTATGGTGATATTTGCCTAAGTGCAAAAATGTATTTATGAGAATCTTGGTTACTGTCTTTCTTGTAATAGCAGAAAATTAGAAATCACTTGAACATCTATCAGGTGGAAATTATGGTCTGTCCTTATGGTAGAATACTTGTAACCATTTGTAAGAATGAGGTAGATCTGTGTGTACCCATATGGGCAAAAGAGCCATTGTGAATTGTTAATTGAAAAAAGCAGGCAACTGTACCATATGTAAAACATGATCTCATTTTCCATAAAAGAGTATGTTTGATAACGTGGGTCGAGAGAGAGAATAATACATGCGTTGAAGGATATATACAAATTTATATATAGTAAGTGTCCTCTACAGTGGGATTAGTGCATCTTGTACTAATATTTTTTGTTTTGTTGTTTCTTTTTTTTTTTAAAGATATGATTTTATTATCAGAAAAATAAGATTTTTAAAAAGCCATTATATGAATTATCCTAGTTGGCAAAAATGCATGTTTAAGGCACTTAAGTGAGGAAAAGAGATGCAAAATCAGCCTTGGCTGTATAAGGGGTGCAGGTGGAATATGAACTTGTCTGGGTATGGGAGTATCATGTTCTATGCATTTTTTTATTTCCTAAACTGCTTAGATTATAAATCATTAATGATAATTATTAAAAGACTTTGTTTTCCCTACAGTTAGAAAAACTTGTTTGAAGACCTCAAATCCCAAAAGTGAAAGAGGAAAATAAAAATTATTGCTGCGTTTTTTTCCCTTAACCCATTTAATTAAAGAATTAATTAAATTCTATGTTGCAGTTTTTCACCAAAAGTGCAACATAGAGTTAGTTCAGTCACCACAGAAAGATTCAGAGATTGGATTTTGCTGACTTAGTGAAGCTACTAAGATACAAATTCACAAAGTAAATGTTTGCACACATTAGCTACAGCGGCAAAGTGTTTGGGAGGTTGCAGCCCACCTCCCGGGGAGGGAGATCCGTCCTCTTGGTCAGCAAAGGCTCTGAATTGACCCGCTCCCGAGGGTCAGCTGCAGGCTGTGTTGATCTCGGAACGCCTCTGAGGGTTCTGTTTAGGACAGACCATAAAATACATCTCTCTAGGGTGGGTAGAGCTACCCCATTACTTACCCTTGAAATGGACTCAGCCGTCCCTGGAGGGTGACTCAGTTGAGGCAGAACTGTCTTAATTCGGTAACTCTCCTAATTGGAGCCAGAAGTCCTGGGTTTGACCCAGACCCATCTTGGTCTGGAGTGGAGTTGTGGGGTCTCTAATGCTGCCAGGTCATGTTCACTGTTAGAAGCCTGGGGAAGGGAAGGAACTTGTTCAGTCAACTCAGAAACAGGCATAGCACGAGGAGGAGGATTTTAATAATTTTACTCTGTAATAAATATAGTAAAATCCTAGTATTTTACTATCCTTCTGAACTGGTGGTGTTGACAAATATTATTTCAATCTGTTGAACGATTTTAAGAATTAATATTTTACTACCCTTGTGAGCTGGTGTTGATTCTAAATATTATTTCAATCTGTTTCACAGTTCCATTTTTTAAAAACCTTACACTTTAGGCAGGAGTTCATATTTCTAATTTAGGGTGAATTTTTTCTCATCTCCCCCCATTCTGTGATTCTAATTTTTTTTAAAGTTATTTCGGTTCTTAAAACTCTTTCCTAGAGCCGGGCATCAGCCGCAATTTTCTCTGAATCTGTCCCAGATGAGCACTTGCAGCCTAATTGTCTAAAAGATCAGAAAATGCCATAGTGAAGTTGTACTTGCTTTGATGTATTAATGAATGTTTCCTTCATCTGAAGAACATTTGAAATTTACGGAAAAGTAAATCTTTTCTTTGAATTATATGTAAATGAAAATGTTGGGCTGGACCAGGTTATGTTTAACTGGGCAGTTTTGAAATTCTAATAGTTCCTACAAGTGGGAATCTTTTAAAGCTAATTTTTTGATATGAATTATTTATTATTCTAAAGAATAATATTCACTTTTTTTTTTTTTCCTGGATCTCATGTAAATGTTATTGGACAATATGACCCATCTCTTTAAAAAGTGAAATTGTGGCCGGGCGCGGTGGCTCAAGCCTGTAATCCCAGCACTTTGGGAGGCCGAGACGGGCGGATCACGAGGTCAGGAGATCGAGACCATCCTGGCCAAAATGGTGAACCCCGTCTCTACTAAAAAAATACAAAACCTAGCCGGGCAAGGTGGCGGGCGCCTGTAGTCCCAGCTACTCGGGAGGCTGAGGCAGGAGAATGGCGTGAACCCGGGAGGCGGAGCTTGCAGTGAGCTGAGATCCGGCCACTGCACTCCAGCCTGGGCGACAGAGCAAGACTCCGTCTCAGGAAAAAAAAAAAAAAAAAAAAAAAAGTGAAATTGTTAGCCAGGAGCTGTGGCTCGCACTTATAATCCTAGCACTTTGGGAGGCTGAGGCAGGAGGATCACTTGAGCCCAGGCATTTGAGACCAGCCTGGGCAACAGCGAGACCTCATTTCTACAAATAATAAAAAAAAATTAGCTGGATGTGGTGTCTTGCACCTTTGGTCCAAGCTACTCTGGAGGCTAAGGTAGGAGGATTGTTTGAACCTGGGAGGTGGAGCCTGCAGTGAGCCCTGATCATGCCACTGCACTCCAGCCTGGGCAGCAGAGTGAGACCCCCCAGCTCTAAATAAATAAATAAAGGTAAAATCGCTGATCAGTTACTAGGGAGAGGAGAGAGAAAAGTAAATATACTCAAAGAGTGGGAAAAGCTTTGAAGTGGCATATCAAAATGAAAAAAAAATAGTTTTTTTACAGACAAAAGATTTATGGGGAATTATATATTAGAACTATTTAAGACTTCTTAACACTTCACGATTGTGTCGTTTTGTAAGGTTTTTGGGGATTTTCATAATGAGATGTAGATGGAACGTTCCCATTGCCCATCACAGATTATTTGGGCAAGTTCATACCCACTCCTAGAATGGAGAAGGGTCCCCTGCTCTGTGGTGAGGAAGTGCCCCTGTTCCTTAAGAGGCAGCGGCAGGAGGTGGAACACAACATCCCGCTTGTTAAAGTCATGGACCTTAGGCCAGGCGCGGTGGCTCACGCCCGTAATCCCAGCACTTTGGGAGGCCAAGGCGGGTGGATCACCTGAGGTCAGGAGTTCGATACTAGCCTGTCCAACATGGAGAAATCCAGTCACTACTAAAAATACAAAACTGAGCTGGGTATGGTGGCGGGCGCCTGTAATACCAGCACTTTGGGAGGCCGAGGTGGGCAAATCACCTGAGGTCAGGAGTTCCAGACCAGCCTGACCAACATGGAGAAACCCTACCTCTACTGAAAATGCAAAAATTAGCCGGGTGTGGTGGCACACACCTGTAATCCCAGCTACTCGGGAGGCTGAGGCAGGAGAATCGCTTAAACGCGGGAGGCTGAGGTGGTGGTGAGCTGAGATCGTGCTATTGCACTCCAGCCTGGGCAACAGAGTGAGACTCCATCTCAAAAAATAAATACGTAAATAAATAAAAATAAAGTCATGGGCCTCGATGGGAGGCTGTACGTTGACATGTGACATTAGACTTCTGCCATTATTTCAGATTTCACACCTGCCCTTCTGGCAACGTGGTGTTGCGGTGAGATCTTGAGAGGAGATGAATGATGCTTTCCAAGTAGTAATGTTCCATTAGGGAAAATAGGAATACAATGGGAAAGCATCAAATATTTGAAAGGAAACGAAAACAGGGCTTACTTTCCGTTTTGGCCGGCGTTAGGGGGGTGCACTTTGGAACTGAAAGTGAAAGGAGCATGCAGGTGTTTGGGGCGGGTGGAGGGAGAGTGAAGATAATTTTAAAGACCCTGGTGCTTTGATCTTAGAGCACCCCTCATTTGTACTCAGTTCAGAGCTAAGTTAATTACTGTGCAAATGACATGACTCTTGGGGCACTTTCCAATAGTAGCTTCAGGTCTGGCATGTGGGCCAGTTAGAGATTGACACAGGCAGTCGGGGAGCTGCTATAAATTGAAGCCTGGTGATGGACATACTACAGGCATGGCTGCAGCCAATGCTCATGACCTTTCACTTCTCCTTCCTCTGTCACTCTGCGTATTCGCTCTCTCCATTTTCCTCCCTTACCTATTCACCAGCCATGAATCAGGAGTGGACTGGGCAAGGATCAGCCTGTAAGGAAGTGATGTGGGCCGAGGGTAAAGAGTGAGGAATAAATTAAGGCAGCCCTTGAATTAGTTGTACATTTTTTTTTCTTTTCTCTAGTCTTTTTTTTTTTTTTAAGCAAGCAAACAGAAACCACGTTGCTGGCCAAGTGTAGCGGCTCATGCCTGTGATTCCAGCACTTTGGGAGGTCCATGTGGAAGGATTGCTTGAGTCCAGGAGTTTGAGACCAGCCTGGGCAACATGGTGAGATCCTGTCTCTATAAAAAATTAAATTAAAAAAATTAGCTGGACATAGTGGCACCCACCTGGAGTCCCAGCTAATGGGGAGACTGAGGTGGGAGGATTGCTTGAGTCCAGGAAACTGAGGCTACAGCGAGCTATGATTGTGTCTTTGTACTCCATCCCAAGTGACAGTGTGAGACCCTGCCTTTCAAAAACAAAAAACAACACTTTATTATGGATGACTTCAAATATAAACAAAAGTGAAGAGAATAGTATAATCAATGCTCGGGTACACGTTACCCAGCTTCAGTTACCCACTTGTGACCGTTCTTGTTAATTTCTACAAAAAGCTTGCTGGATCTTGTTGAATCTGTCGATCAACTTGGGAAGAAATTCCATCTTAACAATACTGAGTCCTTCAATCCAAGAACCTGGTATCTCCTATTTGTTTAGATATTATTTAATATATCAAAAATGTTTTATAGTCTTATTAATTTTGATGCTATTACAAATGGAATTATTTCTTAATTTTGTTTTTGGATTGTTCATTGCTGCTATACACAAAACTGTTGATAGTCATTTTGTATCTTATGAACGTGCTAAACTTGCTTATTTGTTCTAGTAGTTTTTTGTAGACTCCTGAAGATTTTCTATATATAGAGCTAGTGAATATGAACAGTTTTACTTCTTTTCCAATCTGTGTATTTTAAATTTCTTTTTCCTGCCTTAATGTTCTAGATAGCACCTCCAGTACAATGTTGAGTAGAAGTGGTGAGAGTAGACATCCTTGTCTTGTTCCTGACCAAAGAACCAACTTCTGGTTTCATCAGTTTTCTCTATTACTGTCCCTCATTCATTGATTTCTGGTCTAGTATTTATTATTGCCTTCCTTCTGCTTTTTTGGGGGTTTAGTTTACTCTCCTTTTTATAGTTTCTTAAGGTAGAAACTCAAGTTTGTTTGTTTTTTGAGACAGGATCTCGCCCTGTGGCCCAGGCTGGAATGCAGTGGCACAATACTGACTCGCTGCAGCTTCCACCTTCTAGGCTCAAGAGATTCTCTCACCTCAGCCCCTAAGTAGCCGAGACTACAGGTGTATACCATTGGGCCAGCTAATTTTTATTTTGGATTTTTGTAGACACGGGGTCTCACTATATTACCCAGGCTCTTCTTGAACTCCTGTGCTCGAGCAGTCGTCCCACCCTGGCCTTCCAAAGTGTTGAGATGACAGGTGTGAGCCACTGTGCCCTGCTGATGCTCAGGTTATTAACTTGAGACTTTTCTTTTTTTCCTGATACAGGCTTTTAACATTATACATTTCTCCCTAAAAACTTCTCATATAGCTGCATCCATGAATTTTAATCTGCTGTGTTTTTCTTTTCCTACAGTTTGAAGTATTTTTAAACTTCCCTTGTGATTTCTTCTTTGACCTTTGAATTATTTAGATATGTTTTCTCATTTCTAAGTAGTTGAGGAGTCTACAAATTTCTTTCTGTTCTTGATTTTTAAAAATTCCATTTTGGTAGAGAACATGCTTTATATGATTTTAATTCTTTTAAATTTATTGACACTTATATTATGACCTAGCCCATGATGCATTCTAAACAATGCAGTATGTACACTTGAAAATAATATATATTCTATTTGTTGTTGCTTGACATGGTCTACAGATGTTAGTTAGGTCAAGTTGGTTGACGATGCTGTTCAAAGTGCTGATTTTCTGTTTAACTGTTAATGTCAATTATTGAGAGTGGGATATTGAAATCTCCAAACATTATTGTGAATTATCTATTTCTCCCTTCAGTTCAGTCAGTGTTTGCTTCATTGTATTTTGGGCTCTATTATTAAGTGCTTATATGTTTATATTTTTACATATTCCTCATGAATTGACCCTTTTATTGTTACAAAATTTCTTCTTTTTCTCTTATAACTTTTTTGTCTTACAGTTTATTTAGTCTGTGGGACTTTTTGTGTTTTTGTTTGTTTGTTTGTTTTGAGACAGGGTATCACTCTGCCACCCAGGCTGGAGTGCAGTGGCACAATCATAGCTTACTGTAACCTTGAATTCCTGTACTCAAGCAATCCTCCTGCCATAACCTCCCATACTTTCTCTGATATTATTATAGCCACTGCAAATTTCTTATGGTTTTGTTTGCATAGTACATTTTTCTCCATCTGCATCTCTTGCAGACAGCACATGGTTGGGACTTCTAAAAAATTTAGTCTGACAGTCTTCACCTTTTATTGGAGTGTTTAATCCATTTACATTTAATGTAATTATTGATATGCTTGGATTACATCTAACATTTTGCTATGTTTTCTCTGTCTCACATCTTTTTGTTCTATTTCTCCTTACTATTTTCTTTTGTGTTAAATAGATATTTTCTAGTGTTCTGTTTTCATCTGTTTGGTGAGGTTTTTAATACTTCTTTGTTATATTTTTAGTGGTTACTTTAAGGATTGCAATATGCGTCTCATCACAGTCTACTTTTTAAATATCTATATATGGTTTTTAAAAAGTAGAGATGGGGTTTTGCCATGTTGCCCAGGCTGGTTTCAAACTCCTAGATTCAAGTGATCCTCCCATCTCAGCCTCCCAAAGTGCTGGGATTACAGGCATGAGCCACCATGCCCAGCCCACAGTCTACTTTAGATTAATGCTAATTCATTTTCAATAAAATATAGAAACTTTGTTCCATTAAATATCTATGTCTATCTACCTCTTTTGTGGTAATATGTCATATATATTATATCTTTATATGTTATAAGCCCAGTAGTAAAAGTCTGCAGTTATTGTTGTGTGTACTTGTCTTTTAAATCAGCTAAGTGTAAAAAAGAGAATATTTATAAATCTGGTATATATTTGCTTGTGTAATTAGTATTACTAGCATTCTTTATTTCTTCATGTGGATTCAGGATATAATCTGGTGTTTTCTTTTCTTCCATCTTGAAGGTCTTCCTTTAGTATTTCTTGTAAGCAGGGGCTGCCAGTAACATATTTTCTGTCTTTTAGATAAAAGGAATATCTTTATTTCTGCTTTTTAGTTTTGGGGTATAGTTTTGATGGATATGGACTTCTGGATTGGAAGTTTTTCTTTCAGTGCTTTGAATATGTCATTTTACTGTTTTCTGGTCTCTGTTAGTTTCTAACGTGAAGTCAGCTGTTAATCTTATCAGCTCCTTATAGTGCTCCTTTATATGAAGAACCGTTTTGTCTTGATGCAGTCAGGATTTTCTCTGTTTTTGGCTTTCAACAGTTTGGCTATGATGTGTCATGGTGGCTCACTTTATTGAGTTGGTGTATTTTGAGCTCACTTTGAGTTTGTTAGATGTGAAGATTAATTTTTTAAAATGAAATTTGAGAAGTTTAAGCCGTTAGTTTTTCAAAATTTTTTTTCTGTTTCCTTTTGCTGCTGCTTCTTTTGAGACTTCCTTTATATATACGTTGGTATGCTTGATGGTATCCCATGTGTTTCTGAGGTTCTTTTTATTTTTCTTTATGCTTTTTTATTTCTTCTTCAGATTGGATAATTTTAAGATCACTGATTCTTTCTTCTCCCATGTCATAGCCACTCTAGTGAACTTTTCATTACAGTTATTATACTTTTGAACTCTAGGATTTCTGTTTGTTTTCTTTTTATAATTTCTGTCTCTTTACTAGTATTCTCTATTTGATGAGTCATTGTTGTCATACTTTCCTTTAATTCTTTAAACATGAATTCCTTCAGTTCCATTCTTAAAGCAGTTTCTTATAACTTTGAAATCTTTGTTAAGTCCAATATCTGGGCCCCTTTAGAGTTTCTAGTTGTGACTCTTGCCTGAGTATAATTCACAATACTTTATGTTTCTTTGCATGTCTTGTATTTTATTTTTTTAAACTCTGTATTTTAGTTAATACATTGTAGCAACTCTGGATTATGATCACCTTTGGCAAAATGCAGGTTTATTGTTTCTTTTTGTTTGTGACTTTCCTGGACTAATTCTGTGAAGTATGTTTCTATAGCAGCTGCTGATGATCCTGCTCATTTTCTTTTCTTATTTTTAAAATGTGTTTAAGCCAGGTTACCCCTAGGTCAGCATAGCTTAGTGGTCAGGCAGTGATTGTTCAGAGGTGTGCTGAAACACCTTGAGCTACTAACGCTTCTCACAATTTGCAGTGGATATGTGTGTGGGTTTAGGGACATGTTCAGAATTCAGACATATATTATATGAGTCTGCCTTGGTTTTTCTTTTTGCCAGGCCTTTTCTGGCCTCCTTTGTGCATGGGGTAGGCCTCACTTTAGCCAGGGATGAGTGGATAACTAGGACCCTCTTCAGTCTTTCCTGCCTGTGTGCAGCCTTCCAGAGCATGAAGAATGTGTGGGACTTTACCACTGCCCATGATAGCTCCCTTATTCTCTGTATCTTCTGGCTAGGTTTTTGGCTGGTCTGCTGATCTGTCGGCTGCCACAACCAGTATTCCAGGCTCAGGGTGGCTGAGATGTTGACCTTCTGTACATTTCCTGTTGTTTACAGGAAATCACTGTGGTTTATGTCAGTGCCTTTGGGCATGTGCTCTCCTCAAATCAAGTCAACCCCTCCAGCAGTGGAGCCACCAATTTTCACAGCTTGTCCCAGCCTGGTAGATGTACCAGCACGGGTGAACTGAGGGGAAGGAGAGGAGCCCCTCAGGCCAAAGCATCATAGAACACCACTGCTCCAACTCAAGGTTTGGTCATTTTTCTTCATTTTATTTTTTAATTCTTGAGATGAGGCCTTGCTCTGTCACTCAAGCTGGCGTGCAGTGGCACAATCATAGCTCACTGTAGCCTCAAACTCCCAGGCCCAAGATATTTTCCTCCTTTTTAAAAAAGGAGCCTCCTGAGTGGCTAGGACTACAGGTGTGCACCACCATGCCAGGCTGACTTTTTGTTTTTTGTCAAGACGGGGTCTTGATACGTTGCCCAGGCTGGTCTCGAACTCCCAGCCTCAAGCAATCCCATGGCCTCGGCCTCCCAAAGTGCTGCGATTGCACGTGGGAACCACCGTGCCCAGCGGCGTATTTTTTCTTGAATAAACATTTTTCAATATTTTGTGCGTCTTTGGTTGATTTCCAGCCCTGTAGTGGTTGTTTTGACAGACTTGTCTAGTTTTATTGTTACTTTTTGAGGAGCGGTTTTGCCAAGCTTCTCACTTCATTATTCCAGAAGTACTGCCCCTCTCCCAGGTCATCTTTTTGTTTTTTTCTTCTAACTTTCTTTCTTTCTTTCTTTTTTTTTTTTTTTGAGATGGAGTCTTGCTTTGTTGCCCAGGCTGGAAGTGCAGTGGCATGATCTCGGCTCACTGCAGCCTTCGCCTTCCAGGTTCTAGCAGATCTCCTGCCTCAGTGTCCCAGGTCGTGGGATTACAGGCACCTGCCACCATGCCCAGCTGATTTTTGTATTTTTTAGTAGGGATGGGGTTTCACCATGTTGGCCAGGCTGGTCTCGAACTCCTGACCTCAGGTGATCTGCCCGCCTCGGCCTCCCAGAGTGCTGGGATTACAGATGTGAGCCATCGTGCCCAGCCGGTTTTTCTTCCAACTTTCTAAGTACTATAAGCTTGTTGTAAAATTTGGCAATATAGAAATGTAAATGGAAATGAAAATCTTTACTAATCCCATCCCTTAAAGATAGCCACTGTTAATAAGTTAGTGAATTGCTTTCCAGGCTAAGGTCTTTCTTTAATCATCATATTTTTTATTATATCCTCTTACCAAAAATTCCTTTACACCTTACCACAAAGGTTTCTAATTCAGAGACTTCCTTTAGCTCTCTTGATTCAAGGAGATAAAGTTAATTAGCAATCAGAAGATGAGGACAGAATTCTAAGATGGAGGGAGTTTTAGATCCTCAGTGGACTCAGTTCTGCTGCACCTTTCTCAGCATTGTGCCTGCTGGGTCTCCTCTCTGCAGTTTTCTCATTCCCTGGCCTTTTACCCTCCTGATCACACATACCTTCCCAGGTTCTCCAGGAAGGTAGCGGATAAGTCACTTCCCCTGTGACGTCATTGTAGGCGTGATTACATCTTGAAGCGTTCTCTGAACAAGAGTCAGTGTAGCATGGGGTTCCACGCCTGAGCTCTGCTGTCGCATTGCTTGGAGTTCAATTTTCAATTCTCCGTTTTTTTGTTTTTTTTTTTCCTTGTAGACAAGAGTTTCTCTGTCACCCAGACTGGAGTATAGTGGGGCGATCTCGGCTCACTGCAACCTCTACCTCCCAGGTTCATGCCATTCTCCTGCCTCAGCCTCCCGAGTAGCTGATACTACAGGAGCATGCCACCACGCCTGGCTAATTTTTTGTATTTTTAGTAGAGACAGGGTTTCACCATGTTGGCCAGGGTGTTTTTGAACCCCTGACCTCAAGTGATCTCCTCACCTTGGCCTCCCAAAGTGTTGGGATTACAGGCATGAGCCACTGTGCCCAGCCTCAACTCTCCTTTTTTTTTTTTTTTTTTTGAGACGGAGTCTGGCTCTGTCACCCAGGCTGGAGTGCAGTGGCCGGATCTCACCTCACTGCAAGCTCTGCCTCCTGGGTTTACGCCATTCTCCTGCCTCAGCCTCCCGAGTAGCTGGGACTACAGGCGTCCGCCACCTCGCCCGGCTAGATTTTTGTATTTTTTAGTAGAGACGGGGTTTCACCGTATTAGCCAGGATGGTCTCGATCTCCTGACCTCGTGATCCGCCCGTCTCGGCCTCCCAAAGTGCTGGGTTTATAACTCTCCTTTTTTTTTTTGACAGTCTCACTCTGTCACCCAGGCTGGAGTGCAGTGGCACGATCTCAGCTCACTGCAACCTCCACCTCCTGGGTTCAAGCGATTCTTCTGCCTCGGCCTCCCAAGTAGCTGGGATTACAGGTGCCCACGACCACGCCCAGCTAATTTTTGTATTTTTAGTAGAGACGGTGTTTCACTATGTTGGCCAGGCTGGTCTCAAACTCCTGACCTGAAGCGATCTGCCCACCTCGGCCTCCCAAAGTGCTGGGATTACTCAACTCTCCTTACAGTCCTTTGTGACCTTGGGCTCCCTGGGCCTTGGTGTTCTCATCTCTGAAGTGGGGCCGGGAGCAACCCTTGCAGCACTGGGTTGTGTTCAGAGTTTAGCAGGGCACTGTGTGGAACGTGCTGGCCGTGGTGCTCACACATCGAGAACACGCCATAAATGCTCCCCAGGCCTCCGCTTCATGGTGTCGTCATCCTTATTCAGAACGAACAAGAAATCACTCCTTCAGAGTAACATTTCAGACAGAGGAGAGAGCTTTGAGGGGGCCTCTGGCGTGCTCACAGAAGCTTTGGTATTCGTTCAACCACGTAGGAGCCAAGCATTTCCTACAGATTGCAGGGAGCAGGGCTGGCAGGGAGATAGTGGGTGAAAAGAGAGGCTGGTGTTGGGAAGGAAAGAGACAGAACTGTGGCCGGCAGACACACGAGATAAGCCAGGATGATGGAGTCACTGCAACTGGGTGTGGAGTTTCTTTCTGGGGTGATGAAAGTGTTCTAGGTTGGTTCTGTGTGAATATGCTAGGCACCACTGAATTGTACCCTGGAAATGGGTGAATTGTATGGTATGTGAATTATATCTCAATAAAGCTGTTATTTAAAAAAATGATGGACAGTCCCAGCTACTCAGGAATCTGAGGCAGGAGAATTGCTTGAGGCCAGGGGTTGGAGGCTGCAGTGAGCTGAGATTGCACCACAGGACTCCAGCCTAGGGAACAGAACCAGACCCAGTCTCTTTAAACAAAAACCTAAACAATTGTAGATTTTTTAAAAAGGAGGTTTTTTGTTTTTTGTTTTTTGTTTTTCTGCCAAAACCCTTCATAGACATGAAATAACAGAAGAGTAAGATTTGTGTGTGGCCAGGGGTGGGGTTCATTAGTACAGGTTACCCGAAAGAACTGAGTTGTTGGTCTGACCTCTGCTGGGACTCACCATGTGTCATGGCAGGCCTGGCACCCGAAGGAGAGTTTGAGCACTTTGCACTCGCATCACCCGGGGCCCGACGTGGGTGATGGTCACTGTCATGACACAGCTTGAGAACAGGCAACCAGGGTGTGGCCGCCGTGTCAACCGGAGATAATACAAACACACAGGTAAACCTCTGCACCTCCATCGTCATGCCAAATTATAACAACAGCACGTATTTGTTGAAGTCCTACTATGCACTAGGCACGCTGCTGAGTGCCCGTGATGCAGAGAGGAATTTGGGTGTCAGTCATTTCTGCCCCCGCAGATCACACACTGCTTTCCAGTGTTCCCAGGAGATGAGTTTTGAGGTTAGAATTCTGCTTCTCACAGTGAGGACTGATTCTGACTCCTGGGAGGATGAAAGCCCCTTTTAAATTTACTTTGGCTGGGTGTGGTGGCTCACACCTGTAATCCCAGCACTTTGGGAGGCCGAGGCAGGTGGATCACTTGAGGTCAGGAGTTAGAGACCAGCCTGGCCAACGTGGTGAAACACCATCTCTACTAAAAAGACAAAAATTACCTGAGCGTGGTGGCACACGCCTATAGTCCCAGCTGCTTGGGAGGCTGAGACAAGAGAATCGCTGGAGCCCGGGAGCGGAGGTCGCAGTGAGCTGAGATTGCACCATTGCACTCCAGCCTGGACAAGAGAGCGAGACTCCGTCTCAAAAACAAAACAAAACATTACTTTGAAGCCACAGCATTTTTGCACAGGTAGGAAAACTGCTGGGCCTGGAGATCTTCTATAAATGTGTTGAGATCTGATGTTGAAGAGATTATTGAAGAATCCTGATGTCACAGAGTTTTCTGAAGACAGCCTCCTTGCAGGGAGAAATGAACCTGCAGGTGAACCTGACTGGCTCCTTCTTGGTTGCAGCTTTCGGGTTCCATATCGCGCAACACTGGCTGGGAGCTCCCTGCGTGTGTTTCCAGCACTGCCTGTCTATGGGAGCTAAGGAAGTGGCTTCAAAACCACTTGCCAGAGATGCGCAGTCACCCAGTCGTTGCGGCGCTTGTACTTGTAGGAGCTGTTTTGCAGGCTCAGGCGTCTTTGATAAGGAATTCCTCATACGTAGAAGTGGCACCTTTGTTTTGCTAGCGAATTGTTCCCCAAATACATCTTTTTTTTGTATGTGTGAGACAGTCCTGCTCTGTCACCCAGGCAGGAGTATAATGGCCTGATCTTGGCTCACTGCAACCTCCACCTCCTGGCTTCAAGCAATTCTCCTGCCTCAGCCTCCCGAGTAGCTGGGATTATAGGTGCGCACCACTATGCCTGGCTAAGTTTTTGCATGTTTAGTAGAGATGGGGTTTCACCATGTTGGCCAGGTTGGTCTTGAACTCCTGACCTCAAGTGATCTGCTCGCCTCAGCCTCCCAAAGTGCTGGGATTAAATAGGTGTCAGCCACCGCGCCTGGTCCCAAAAGACATGTAAAAAGCCTTCTTCACTTGTGAATTCTGCTGAATCGAGCCAGCTTCCTGAGGCCCGGAGGCCCTTCCCAGTGTGGAAGAATGGCTCTGCTGTTGACTGCCACCGTGCTGGGACCTGTACTTGCGCCTCCCCTGCCTCTCTCTGCCTTGTGCACCTCCCCTTCCCTGGGGGCCCTGCTCTCTGCCTCTTTCTGACCTTCCAGAGTTTTTGAGGTGTAAGTGTATTGTTGGATTTCATTTACATAATAATTAGAGTCAGGGTTTCATGATCTACTTATGTAAAACCCACAAAAACCCTAAAATCTCTTGTGTTGTTGTACAGCATGTGGGATTCTTTTGTATAACTTGATGATTTTCAAAATATCCATTTAGTCCGGGCACGGTGGCTCATGCCTGTAATCTCAGCACTTTAGGAGGTCGAGGCAGGTGGATCACGAGGTCAGGAGATTTAGACCATCCTGGCTAACACAGTTAAACCCCATCTCTACTAAAAACACAAAAGTTAGCTGGGTGTGTTGGCGGGCACCTGTAATCCCAGCTACTCAGGAGGCTGAGGCAGGAGAATTGTTTGAACTCGGGAGGTGGAGGTTGCAGTGAGCCGAGATTGTGCCACTGCACTCCAGCCTGGGTGACAGAGCTAGACTCCGTCTCAAAAAAAAAAAAAAAAAGAAAAAAAGAAAAAATATTCATTTATCAGAGCCATACTTGTTGATTAGCACAGGTGCTTCCCACGTCTAATACCTCCAGCAAGAAGGTTTGTGAAATGGGCAGAGAGTAATCTGAAGAGTTTCCGGAAGATCGTGTGAGTGAAAATCATTTCAGAACCGAGCTCTGCGAAGTCTTGGTTTCTGCATTCCACCACACTTTGGGAAAATCGAGAATTTTGTTTAGTCCATTTCTATTTTTGTGCACCACAAATATGTAAACAAAGCTGAGATCTTCGTCGGGAGTGGGGGGAAGGGCGACAGAACCCTGACATCTAATACTGGTCATCGGTATTTCCATGTGTTTCCTGATCCCATTGTCTCTGCTATTTAAATTAATTAATTCCACAAGTATGCACTCAGTAAATATTGTGAGCCAGGCACTATTCTCGGCTCTGTGGTTGCATCAGTGAACAAAACAGACGCTAATCCTGCTTTCGTGAGCCATCTGTAATAGAATGGGTGAGTCAAGAAGTGGACACATGCATTAGAAAAATATGTAGCGTGTCGCTGGTAAGTGCTTGAGAGCTCATCAGGGAAGGGCAGGGGTTCGTGGAGTGGGGGTGAGGGATGTGGGGCGGGACGGGGCGAGGGCGGTAAGAGGCCCAGGGCTGCTGGTTGCAATTGTAACCAGAGTGGCCAGGGAAATCCTTGCTCCTGTGGGTAATGCCCTATCCGGAAGACCCTTGCAAATTTATAAAATGCTGTGTTTTATTACCGAGAAAGAGTCGTCTGGGAGCTCTCCGAGGCAAATAACTTTTGAAGTTGGCATGAGCAGGATATTGTGCAATGGGGCTCACTGGCGGCGTCCCAGGCCTCTGCATCTGATGTGAACCACAGCTTTGCAATCGGTCCCCATGCCATCCAAAAATATTTTGTGACCTTGCCCGTTGGCAGTTTTTTTTAAATGTTATTTTCAGTCTCCAAAAAAGGGAAACATCAAAGTGCAGGCTGTCCACTCCTGCCCTTCTTGATAGACACAGGCAGCTGGACCACACAATCAGCCATTGTGGCCACGAGTGCCCAACTGCTATAAATAGGCGGCGGGCTCGCACGTGAAGCGCTCCAGAGGAAGGGCAAGTGGTCTGGGGAGGCTGCCAACTGCTGTTTCCGTCGAGAGCCCTTCTCAAAGATCAATATTATTTTATGTCTCAGCGAGTGAATTTGAAAAAACGACGACTGTGAAAGCGCCGAGTAACTTAACTGTCTCCAGGATTCTACTCCAAACGCATCTTCTCTCTCCACTGTTAATCTGGGATGTTTCCCGTGCTTATTTAGTAATGACTGCGTTTTATAGTCTCACGCGGCTCAGTTGAAATGGTCGAGTTATGGATAACCGCGCGAGCGTACCTACGTGTGATTCGTGGCCAGAAGCGCATGCCCGTTAAATAATCACGTTCGTCCCGTATCTTAGCCCCTCTTCCGAGAAACTTTTATTGTCATTTACGTGTGACATGTCAAGACATTTTTAAACTATGCCATTCATGTAGTAGGCTCTCATGATTAAAAAATCAGTTTGTCTCTTAAGGAAAAAAAGAATAACAGCATGTGAGTCTTGTGAGTCCCTGACAAAGAATCCATTGTTCCTCGTGCACTTGAAGAGCTGCTCCTGTCAAGAAGAAACTTGTGATTATGCAGTGTGTGACTTCAGACATTGTCAGATGTGTTTGGCTGAAACGGGACCCCGTCCCAGCAGTTTACCTTACTAAGTTAACGTGGTGAGTGAGATTTTAGTATTGTAGAAAAAGCCACATTCAATATTCTTTGAGTAGCATATTCATTTCCTAGGGCTACTGTACCAAAGTACCTCAAACCAGGTGGCTTCAAACAACAGAGTTACACGCTTCATTGCTATCTAGTGATTCAAACAACAGAATTCCACACCCGTTGATACCTAGGAATGCTGAGTGAGCAATAAAGGGGTTTTGGTGGCGTCCTGTTCTAATTTTGAAATAAGTTCAGATTTACAGAGGAGCTCCCAAACAGTATAAAGAACTCCCAAATGCTCTTCACCCGGATTCCCTGAATTAACATTCTGACATGTGTGCCTGTCTCTCCACATACACACATCCCTTTTTTCCGGAATAATTTGAGAATAGACTGCAGAGTGCCCGTAGATTCCTCTGGGTGAGTTTCCTGAAAACAAGGACGCCCTCCTATATAGCCTGCACCGACCTGTCCAAATCAGGACGTGGGCACTGTCACGCCACGCCACCAAATCCAGAGGCCCCGGAGCCCACTCAGGACCACGGGCGCCGTCCATGTCAATGGCTCTCGAGTCTCCTTCCATCTGGGCCGTTCCTTCGTCTCTGTCTTTCGCGACCTTGACATTTTTGAAGAGAACAGGCCAGTTACTTTGTAGAGTGTCCCTCGGTTTGGGCTGGTCTCATATTCCTTTGTGATTAGAATCAGGCTGTAGGTTCCTGGCAGGAGAGTCCCTGCAGGGATGTCCCAGGGATGTCACGACAGGAACACACACAGGTCTGATCAGTCCCATTTCTAGAGGCGTTAACTCTTCTCATTTGGTTGAGGTGGTGTCTACCGGGTTTCTTCACTGTGAAATTAATTAGTTGGTGTTTTGTAATTGTCGGTGAAAAATTACTGTTTTTGGTGGGGAGACTTTTTGGGGACTCGGAAGATATCCTGTTTCTCATTAAGCTTTCGCCCATTTGTTTTGGCATCCTTGGATGATTCTTGCCTGAGGGGATCAGTATGAGTTTTGCCAAATGGTGATGTTTCTAGTTGCATTGTTTCTTTTGCATTTATTCGTCGGCATTCCACTGCAAGCTGGAGCTTGCCTGCTGTCTTTCCCTCCTTCCTGTCCATACACTCATAGACTCCTATTTTACCCATTGGGTTATAATTCATTGCCGTCATCATTTGCTTCAATACCCAGATTGTCCCTGATCTGGCCAACAGGAGCGCCTCTGAGCCGGCCTCTGTGTCCTTTTGATATGTTCATGTCGTTCTTTGAGCACATCTCTACTTCTTTTTTTTTTTTTTTTTTTTTTGAGATGGAGTCTCACTCTGTTGCCCAGGCTGGAGTGCAGTGGTGTGATCTCGGCTCACTGCAACCTCCACCTCCTGGGTTCAAGCAGCTCTCCTGCGTGTAGCTGGAGCGCGCCACCACACCCAGCTAATTTTTGTATATTTAGTAGAGATGAGGTTTCAGCATGTTGGCCAGGCTGATCTCCAACTCCTAACCTCAGGTGATCTGCCCGCCTTTCCCTCCCAAAGTGCTGGGATGACAGGCGTGAGCCACTGCGTCCAGTCGCATCTTTAGTTATTGGTTCTAGGCTCATCTGGAACTCGCTCCAGCCCTGGAATCAACCATTTCTCCAATAAGCCCTGGTTCCTTTTAGTAGAAAGTGGTTTTTAGAAACCAGGATCTAAGCATTAGGTGCGTTCATGCTACTGGGCTATTACGGCTACAAGGGCTTCTCAAGCAGCGTAGTTAGGAATTTTTTTTTTTTTTCTTTTTTGAGATGGAGTTTTGCTATTGTTGCCAAGGCTGGCATGCAATGGCATGAACTTGGCTTACCGCAATCTCCGCCTCCTGGGTTCAAACAATCCTCCTGCCTTAGCCTCCCAAGTACCTGGGATTACAGGCATGCACCACCACATCTGGCTAATTTTGTATTTTTAGTAGAGATAGGATTTCACCATGTTGGTCAGGCTGGGTCTCAAACTCCTGACCTCAGGTGATCTGCCTGCCTCGACCTCCCAGAGTGCTGGGATTACAGGCATGAGCCACCACGCCTGGTGTAGCTAGGAAATTAAACATATGCATGTACTTCCCTACATGTACACATATATTTGTACATACACACACGGGCACACATACATTTATAGTTCTGTCTATCCATCTGTCCCTCTAGTATCTATCTATCCATTCATCTAATATAGAAACCATGATACCATCTGAATCACATGGTTTGTTTTAGCTTTCTCCTCTTTCCTCGGCTGTGCCCCTCTTTTCTAACAATAACAGTAGCAGATAGCTCCTACTATATTAACTATTTGTATTTATTGACTGGTCCCCTTGTATGTAACCAGTCTTCTGACATGCAGGCCATCCAGTCCATGTTCCCGGCCCAGGAACATGGCAGCCAAGAGTCCCCACCCCCACTTTGGCCCCCAGCAGTGGACTCTCAGGATAGTTTTTTTTTTTTTTTTTTTTTTTTTTTTTTTGAGAGACAGTCTCACTCTGTCACCCAGGCTGGAGTATAGTGGTGTGATTATGGCTCACTGCAGCCTCGGACTCCAGGGTTCAAGCGATCCTCCCACCCTGGCTTGCTGAGTAGCTGGGACTACAGGGTTACACCATCATATGCGGCTAATTTTTGTATTTTTTGTGGAAACAGGGTCTTACCTTGTTGCCCAGGCTGGTGGATAGTTCTTTATAGCAGTAGCCTACACAGAAAAACATATCCAACATAAGCTAAGAAAAAGGCCTCCCTCGTCGATATTTCTGGGTTAATCTGAAAGACTGACATTTTGAAGAATCAGCTAGCTGTTGGTGAAGGGACTGTGGGCATGAAGGATGCAGCAGGGCTGGGTTGGAGGCAGGAGGTGAGTTTCATGAGCTGTTTATGACTCAGAGGGTCACTTTTATTGTTCTGCCTTGTACCCAGAAGAAAAATCTTCTCACCTGGTTTTGGCTCAGAAGTATCTTAGAGAGTAGACCACAGAGACTGAAGTTTACATTCCAGTGACGTTTTAAGGATAATTTAAGGTGTTTACTGTTTGATTAGCCAGCATCTTTGGGCTCAGCTGAGGTCTTGGTCTGGTCTGCGAACGTGTTGGGGGACTGTGCCAGTGTCAGTGGTGGCTGCCCCTTCCTGGTCATCTGTGGGCAGCTAGGGGTGGGTGCCGCCCCTTCCGACTTTCTCTCCACTGCAGAGATGAAGCCTTCAGCGGCGTTTACTCTGTGGTCCCAGATGAGGTTCCGCACAGCAGTGGAAGGCAGGGGAGAGGATGCCCACGCCATGCGTGGCCGTTTGGAGCAGACACAGGGACCAGTAGGACCTCATCTTCTGGGTGAGCTTGGCGACCACTCTTAGAAATTCAAGTTTGTAATACCTTTCAGGTGAGTCCTGTGAGTCACTTGCTCTTAGTAGTATCCTTTGCTGCCCCAGCCCTCCGCTTCTCTATTTAAAGCCTTTCTGAGCCATGATTACGATTTCCTGATACCGTGACCGACCCTCCGTCGTTGCGAGTCCTGACGGTCCCAGGAGCTTTTCCTTTATTTGCTTGGGTTTTGAGTTGTGAGCTGGAGACCAGGGGTTTTGCTTGATGGGGACATTACTGGCTCTTCTCCTGGGGAGTGACCATGGGCCTTGCCTAGGTGGGACCCTCTGGATTGGGAGGAGGGACTTGAGCAGCCCCACTAGAGTACCGTCGATGGGAACACTCCACATCGCCTGTCCAAGCCAGCATCTATCGGACGCTCGCTCTGCGTGAGACGCTGAGCTTATCCAGCAAGGGCAGAAATGGCAACTCTTGGGAAAGAAGGGAGTGGGGCATGGCTGTGTTCCCTACTATTTGCCACTGTGGCCTCCCTCTCCAGGTGCACTGAGGGGCCCATCTGTGTGATTGTCGCAGGGGTGCTGACGTCCCTTTCGTCTCACCCATGTCCCTTGCGAGTGCCGGAGTTGTAGGGCCGTGTTATTCTTCGGTAGCTTTAATGGATCCATTTTCATAATAAACTCCATTTTATTTTGTTTGCCATTGTACTGCCATTGGCGGAACAAGGAGGAGTTACATAAACCACAGAAGGGGCAGAATGTGATCCAGGAGTAAACTGTTGTGTTTCGCAGTAAGTGTATGGAACTAATTGAGGATGATTTTTCATTGTCAAACAAAGAACAAATGGAAATTTGAACAATGCGTGGTGACTTTTCTTTTAACAAAGACTTCATTTAATGTTATTAGTGTTTTCTCATTTTCAAATGGCAGTGCAAATATAACCTTAAAATAGGATTTATGACTCAGTACCTTTCTGTTTTGTATGTCTGACAATTTCCAATTATTGGGTGTTTGTGTTCCCCAGCCCACCCTCCCCCCAAAATGACAGGGAACAGAAACCAGTGAAAAGATCTCTCTTTGGCGGCCTTCCCAGACTGGGACCTGTTTTGTTCAGGAGGAGCACAGAGGAGAACTGGGTCCTCTTGTCAGGCCGAAGGGGACATCACACAAGCCTCAAGTGGGTCAGGGCGGAGTGTCAGCCAGAACTGCCAGGGCTCACTCCCAAGCCTCAGTCGCCAGAGGCTTCGTGGCTACCTAGGTAAGGGAAGGTTCAGGGCAAGTTAGGGACTGTCTACAATGAGAAAACAACC
The DNA here is from genome assembly GCF_009764315.1 of Trachypithecus francoisi. NCBI lineage: Eukaryota > Metazoa > Chordata > Mammalia > Primates > Cercopithecidae > Trachypithecus > Trachypithecus francoisi. The sequence continues at coordinate 111,067,093 of NW_022681460.1, forward strand.
CACTCTGCCCGGATGTGGTGGCTCACGCCTGTAATCCCAGCCCTTTGGGAGGCCGAGGCGGGTGGATCACTTGAGGTCAGGAGTTTGGGACCAGCCTGGGCCAACATGGTGAAACCATGTTTCACCATTACAAAAATACAAAATACAAAAATTAGCTGGATGTGGTGGCGCATGCCTGTGCCTGTAATCATAGCTACTCAGGAGGCTGAGACAGGAGAATCGCTTGAACCCGGGAGGCAGAAGTTGCAGTGAGTCGAGATCACACCACTGCGCTCCAGCCTGGGCAACAGAGTGAAACTCCGTCTCAAAAACAAAAGGAGAAGAAGAAGAAGAAAAAACAAAATCAACACACTCCGGAGGGGATGAGACACCATCCAAAAAAAAAGGTCTTTTCTGTTGCATTCTTGGAACTTGTTCTGCAATTTTCAGACTCTGTAAGCAAAGTCTCTTAAGTCACCAGGGAGTCGTCTCCCACCTCTGTCCCTCTGTCCCGCAGCAGCCCATCTGTCTCTGCATGGCCCACGCACCATCCGGGCCAGCACGGACCCAAGAGCAAGATCCCGGCCAAATTCCCTAACCTCCACATGCCGCCTAAGCTTGGCGCTGGCACTCTGCTTCCATTTGCGCCCAGGAACTGGCTCTGCGCTTCTCAGTTTGCTTCCTGTTGCTTATAACAGAATACCTGAAACCGGGAAATGTGTAAAGACTCTGCACGGTCCGAGAAGGTTCAGGACATCACATGGCCAGGAGGCTGACTGCTCACTCAGGACTCTCTTCCTCCTCTCATAAAGCTACCAGTCCCACTCCCATGAGAACCCATTCGTCTGTTAACTCATTCATCCATTAACCCACCTGCCAGGCATCACCTCTTAGAGGCCCCACCTCTCAATGCTGCCACACTGGGGGTTTAATTTCAGCATGAGTTTTGGACACAATCGTGCCACAGCAGCATTTCAGTGTATTTTTTAAAAGAAACGTGCTTCCTTTAGTCTTCCCCACTAGAAAAACTAATCATTAGGGAATGCCCATCCTCACCATGGAGGATAACTGTGCCCTCTGCAAGGACTTGAACCCACGTGTGTACGGTATCAGAAGCAAAGAAGGAAAGATGTCCAAAATTCTATGTATTTTTAATTGTGTGTTGGGTGCCTCTGTACCTGGAGAAGGGACAAGGACAGGGAGGACTGTGATCATCTGGCTGATGTTACAGCAAAAGACTTCAACCAAAGGACCTGATTGGGTGTGGGTTTCAACCAAGGACCTGATTGGTCATGGATCTCAACCAAAGGACCTGATTGGTCATGGATCTCAACCAAAGGACCTGAATGGTCATGGATCTCAACCAAGGACCTGATTGGTCATGGATCTCAACCAAGGACCTGAATGGTCATGGATTTCAACCAGAGGACCTGATTGGTCATGGATTTCAACCAGAGGACCTGATTGGTCATGTATTTCAACCAAAGGACCTGATTAGTCAAGCAGACAGAACTTTGAAGGCTGTCATGAGTTGTGTCCATGTCATTTCGTTTTCCATCTTGAACGAATACCATTGTGTGTCTAACAGCTCACACAGAAGCCCATTGGTTACAAAGGAGTTGCGATTGTCAATCCAATTGCCCCCAAAAGAGAACAGAAGATTTTTAAATAACGTCTTTGTAACAGTTATATAAGTCCCCCGGCCATTAACTAGAGAAACCACATCACAGAATTTTATTTACTTTATAAATTCTAATATTTTAGAATTAAGATACTTTGTAGTTTAGATGATTTTTGTTAAGCTAGTTCTCTCCTTTTCTCTCTTCCTTTCTCTCTTTTCCTTCTTTCTTTGACAGAGTCTCAAAAAAAAGGGAGAAGCGTTTCCAAACATCCTGGATGAAAATGGCTCCATCCTATCATAGAATTTTATTTACTTTATAAATCCTAATATTTTAGAATTTTAAAAAGATACTTTGTAGTTTCGATGGTTTTAGTTGAGCTATTTCATTTTTTTTAAAAGGAAGAAATGAGCATCCAATGTCTGCCTAGAAAATGATCTTTTTTTTTTTTTTTTGAGACGGAGTCTCGCTCTGTCGCCCAGGCTGGAGTGCAGTGGCCGGATCTCAGCTCACTGCAAGCTACGCCTCCCAGGTTTACGCCATTCTCCTGCCTCAGCCTCCCGAGCAGCTGGGACTACAGGCGCCTGCCACCTCCCCCGGCTAGATTTTTGTTTTTTTTTTTTTTTAGTAGAGACGGGGTTTCACCGTGTTAGCCAGGATGGTCTTGATCTCCTGACCTCGTGATCCACCCGCCTCGGCCTCCCAAAGTGCTGGGATTACAGGTTTGAGCCACCGCACCCGGCCGAAAATGATCTTATATACAGTGCTTATATACAGATCTTTTTTGTGGAATATGTTTTCGTGTTTTTGTTTTTGTTTTTTCAGATTGGGTCTTGCTCTGTTGACCAGGTTGGAGTCCAGTGGTGCACTCATAGCTTACTGTAGCCTTGACCTCCAGAGCTCAGTCAGTCCTCCTATACGTCAGCCTCCCGAGTCGCTGGGACTGCAGGTGGATGCCACCACACTTGGATAATTAAAAAAAAAAAAATTGTTGTTGTTTTGTTGAGTTGGGGTCTCATTTATGTTGCCAAGGCTGGTCTTGAGCTTCTGGGCTCTAGCGAAGCTCTTTCATTGTAGAAAAGGACCATAACACCTCGATATGTGAGGTCTGTGGAAAATCTTGGTTTAAGATCATCTGCATGAACTAGTAGCCTAGATTTTTAAGAGTCTTATTTTCTTCAGAACTCTGATAGGCACAATTACTAGATTTAAGTTAAAGGACTGTAAAACAGCCTCAGTATTTTTTCATGAAGTAGACAAGTTTCACAGTGCTTTGGAAATGACTTCTAAGTGACTCCCAGCCCTCTCGTTGAGAACTCACTTTCCCTTTGGATGAGTGAAAATGTTGTTGGTTCTGCATTTATGTCATCAGTGCTTAGGACACATACACACAAGCAATGTGTGCTGGCCCATGCAGTTTTTCCTTATTTACAAAGCTCACGTGAGAATTGTGGCTCTGCTCATTCATGCATCTGCATGACATATGTTGACGAATATAAGTTCAGGGCCATGGGGTGAGGGCGCATGTGCTGTGGTACAGTGCTGGGCGCCGTGTGCTGCGGTTCAGTGCTGGGCACTCTGTGCTGCGGTCCAGTGCTGGGCACTCTGTGCTGCAGTTCAGTGCTGGGCGCTGTGTGCTGGGCACTGCGTGTTGCGATTCAGTGCTGGGTACTCTGTGCTGTGGTTCAGTGCTGGGTGCTCTGTGCTGTGGTTCAGTGCTGGGCGCTCTGTGCTGCGGTTCAGTGCTGGGCGCTCTGTGCTGTGGTTCAGTGCTGGGTACTCTCTGCTGTGGTTGAGTGCTGAGCTCTGTGCTGATTGCTTCTGCGACCCCAGACGGATACTTAAGGCTCAGCTCAGGTTCATCATTAACATGAATCACAAATTCAGACCCAGTGCCGTGGCTCATGCCTGTGATCCCAGCACTTTGGGAGGCCGAGGCAGGAGCATCACTTGAGCCCAGGATTTTGAGGCCAGCCTGGGAAACATAGGAAGACCCCCATCTCTACAAAAAATATGAAAAAAAGTTTAGCCAGGTGTGGTGGTATGCACCTGTGTTCCAACTACTGGGGAGGCTGAGATGGGAGGATCGCTTTAGCCTAGGAGTTCAAGACCAGCCAGGGCAACAGGATGAAACCTCATGTCTCAAAAAAAAAAAAAAAAAAAAAAAAAGGCATGGTGCCGCATGTCTGTAGTCCCAGCTACTCGGGAGGCTGAGGTGGGAGGATCACTTGAGCCCAGGAGGTCGAGGCTGCAGTGAGCCAAGATTGTACCACTGTACTCCAGCCTGGGCGACAGAGTGAGACCCTGTCTCAAAAAATCCACAAGGATTTTCAAAGCTAGTTACTACCTGAGACCATCTTGCCCTCTTGCATGGAGCAAGAAAATTGGGAGGCAAAATTATTTGACTCCTTCTTTTTTTTTTTTTTTTTTATTTTCTTTAAAGACAGGGTCTATACTCTGTCGCCCAGGCTGGAGTGCAGTGGTGTGATCTTGGCTTACTGCAACCTTAGCCTCCTGGATTCAAGTGATTCTCCTACCTCAGCCTCCTGAGTGGCTGGGAGTAGAGGTATGTGCCACTGTACCCGGCTAATTTTTGTATTTTTGATAGAGACTGGGTTTCACCATGTTAGGCTGGTCTCGTACTCCTGACCTTGTGATCTGCCCGCCTTGGCCTCTGAAAGTGCTGGGATTACAGGCGTGAACCACCATGCCCAGCCGCGTTTGGCTCCTTCCTAACTAAACAGAGATTAAACTGTTTGTTCTTACCTGGGCTTTAATTTTTTCATCGCAGTCACTTTATTTTCATCTTTTTATCCTTAGCTTCCCCTCAAATATTTGTCAAGTGTCTACCAAGGCTGGGAATGATAGTAAAAGGAATTTAAAAAAGAAAAAAAAAAAGCTCTAAAAATGGTACTGGACTCTTCCATTCAGGACTTGGTTCAGAGCCTCACTTATAATGCTTTTGTGATTTATCCTTATTCCCATAAACTCAGATGATACAAATTTGTATGAGTTTACATTAATAAATATTGCTTGCATGCTTGTCTTATGAGCCATACCAAGCTAGCACAGCCTCATCTCACAAAGAATTGACAGTCACGTGCCGCGGTGGGGAAGCAGTCGCCGTGAGGCCAGGAAGTGGATTGTTGGTCTGGGGAAAGATATTTTCTGGGGGCAAAAGAGGCGAAGTGGAGAGTCCGTCTGCCTGCCTGGAGTGCTGATGTGGCCTCAGAGCTAGGTCCTGAAACATTGCTGGGATTTAGATGCAGGCTCTCCATCTAGAGACATTATTTAAATATATAATGGTTCAGAAGTGACACTCTCTTGCTATGTTTCTGTTAAAATAGATCAGCCTTCTCTGTTGGGATTTATGAAGCTCCAGAGATAAAACTGATATACATTAAAGTGGCTCGTGGTTAAAGGAAGTATGTTTGTTACTATTAAACCAAGGTTTGTCTGGTAACTAGATTTTAAATGATCTGATTCCATAGGTTTATGACAGAGAAGTCCAGATCTCCAAAATGTGTTTTATTATTTGGGAACCTTTTTTTTTGATTTCCTTTACTGCTTTTGGTAAGTAGCCTGGACGAAAATGGCTCTGTCCTGTCATAGAATTTTATTATTTACTTCATAAATCCCAGTGTTTTAGAATTTTTTTTTTTTTAGATGGAGTCTCACTGTGTCGCTCATGCTGGAGTGCAGTGGTGCAATCTCGGCCCACTGCAACCTCCGCCTCCTAGGTTCAAGCGATTCTCCTGCCTCAGCCTCCCAAGTAGTTGGGATTATAGGCGCACGCCACCACACCCGGCTAATTTTTATATTTTTAGTAGAGACGGGGTTTCACCATGTTGGCCACACTGGTGTCAAACTCCTGATCTCAGGTGATCTTCCCACCTAGGCCTCCCAAAGTGCTGGGATTACAGGCATGAGCCACTGCGCCTGGCCTAGAATTTTAAAAAGATTCTTTGTAGTTTAGATGGTCCTAGTTAAGCTATTTCATTTTTTTAAAAAGGAAGAAACTAGCATTCAGTGTCTGCCTAGAAAACAAAAATTAAAAAACAACAAAAAAGGAAGAAACTGAGGTCTGTGGCACTTAAGTGCCCTGCTCAAGGTTACAGAGTTCTTAGTGATGTTATTTTTTAATGTACTTTTCTTCTCCTCTCTCTTCTTTTTTTTCAATTTTGGCAGACTATTTTACCAAAGCTTAACTGTACTTTTCTTAATAAACTTTGGAATAAATTCTGAATGTACTCATTCCTGCAACGCACAGAAAATTCTAAGCAAAGAAAAAAAGACTTCACATTATTACTTACTATTATTATTGTTTTTGAGATACAGTCTTGCTCTGTTGCCCAGGCTGGAGTGCAGTGGCACAATCTAGGCTCACTGCAACTTCTGCCTCCCAGATTCAAGTGATTCTCCTGCCTCAGCCTCCCAAGTAGCTGAGATTACAGGCGTGCGCCACCACGCCCGGCTAATTTTTGTATTTTTAGTAGAGACAGGGTTTCATGATGTTGGCCAAGCTGGTCTCAAACTCCTGACCTCAAGTGATCCTCCTGCCTCGGCCTGCCAAAGTGCTGGGATTACAGGCGTGAGTCACCGCACCTAGCCAGACTCCATGTTATGAGAAAACGAGGGAACCACTTCTGATTTTGTTCCAGTGGTGTATTCCTCTGTCTTGTTATAATGCTTTATGTTTACATGTAACACATTATATGATTTTGAAAGCAACCCCACAGGGAAGAGTTTTAATATTTTTAGTCCTGTTTTACAAAGGGGAGAAACGAAGCACAGAGAAGTTTAGGAACTTGCCAAAATCGGACAGTTGATAAGTTAGCGGACCACAACCAGAATCGTCCTAATGGAGTGGCACCCAGAAAGCCTTGAAAAAGCATGTATTTTATAGGTAAAGTCACATCCTACACTGTAAATAAAAACCTCTTGGAACACAGAGTTCACCAGGTGGCTGTTGGATTTTCATCTCAGTGCTCGTCTAGCTCCATTTTCCAGGATTTTTTGTTGTTGTTATCACTGTATACACTAAAAATAACTATATGTTCATTTCCACTCTTTCCGATAATTAATATTTATGAATCCTAGTCACTAGGAAATACAGTTCAACCGACAATTGAATTGAATGCAGGTCCTCTGGGAACTTACTAAAATCAAATCCTGTTTTAACAGAATTAGCTAGATTAAGGTCATGGTGTAAAAATTGATTTTTCAGAAGGAAATGAAAATGCGAAATATCCTAAGAATTCGTTTTGTAAATAATTTAATCAAATAACAATGGGGCGGGGAAAGAGTCATATATTTTTCCTCTCTTTTTAGAAATGAAGTCAAGGCCAGGCATGGTAGTTCACACCTGTAATCCCAGCACTTTGGGAGGCCAAGCGGGAGAATTGCTTAAGCCCAAGAGTTTGAGACCAGCCTGGGCAACCTAGGAAAACCCTGTCTCTACAAAAAATTTAAAAACTTAGCCGGGTCAGCCGGGCGCCATGGCTCACGCCTGTAATCCGAGCACTTTGGGAGGCCGAGGTGGATGGATCACAAGGTCAGGAGTTCAAGACCAGCCTGGCCAGCATGGAGAAACCCTGTCTCTACTAAAAACACAAAAATTAGCCAGGCGTGGTGGTGGGCACCTGTAGTCCCAGCTACTCAGGAGGCTGAGGCAGGAGAATTGTTTGAAACCGGGAGGCGGAGGTTGCAGCGACTCGAGATCACGCCACTATACTTCAGCCTGGACGACAGAGCGAAACTCCATTTCAAAAAAAAAAAAAAAGGAAACTTACCTGGGCGCAGGGACACATCCCTGAGGTCCCAGCTACTTGGCAGGCCGAGGCGGGAAGATGGCTTGGGCCCAGGTGATGTAGGCTGCAGTGAGCTATGATTATGCCACTGTACTCCAGCATGTGCAACACAGTGAAACCTTGTCTCAAAAAAAAAAAAAAAATCAGATAAATAAAAACAAAAAATTGTTTCAACTCATGAGTCATCAACTTTTTGTTTGCCCGTTTTCTTTTTTTAGTATTAGTGTAGCATTAGAGTAGTAGTGTATAAAGATGGAATTTGCTAATACTTTATTTGTGATTCCAGAGTTCTATGCTACTGCAATCAAGTCTTCCTTGAATTCAGCAATAGATGTAAAAGTTTAGAAAAAGCCTAGCTTTTTTTTTTTTGGTTTTAAGACGGGACCTTGCTCTGTCACCCTTGCTCGATCACCCAGTGATCTCGGCTCACTGCAACCTCTGCCTCGTGGGTTCAGGTGGTCCTCCTGCCTCAGCCTCCCAAGTAGCTGGGATGACAGGCGTGAGCTGCTATGCCCAGCTACATTTTGTATTTTTAGTAGAGATGGGGTTTCACCGTGTTGGCCAGGCTGGTCTCAAACTCCTGACCTCAGGTGATCCACCTGCCTCGGCCTCCCACAGTGCTGGGATTACAGGTGTGAGCCACCACGCCCGGCCCAAGTCTAGCTCTTTAGAAGGAAAAAATGAGGATAGAAATTCAGAGAAGGATGAGTGTGGGGTGGCTTCCTTACTCTATTTCTAGAACATGCCATTTCTTGGGAAGTCTTATGACCCTGCTGGTCCTTATGCTCCCTATATAATTTTCCTCCCTGGGCTTTGATTCTCTGCCTTATTTCTTGTGGTCTTTTCCATCCTGAAATTTTGAAGGGATATTTACCTTCAACTTAAAACTGACCACTACAGTTAAGTAGTGTCCGTGCTGTTTCCACCCTCCCATGTCTACTGGAAGCAGAATGTTCACTGTCTCGTTGGAAAATCAAATGAGGTAATGGAAATGAAAAGTGCTACACAAGTGTGATTATTAAAGACAGTTCAATCAACAGGTGAAAAGTATCTCATGTAGATACTTTATTTAACCTGGAATCAATATCGTATACTCAGTAGACACTCCTTAGATGTGAGTTTAAAAAGATGTCATTGGGCCAGGCACCATGGCGCACTCCTGTAATCCCAGCACTTTGGGAGGCCAAGGTGGACGCATCACCTGAGGTCAGGAGTTCGAGACCAGCCTGGCCAACATGGCGAAACCTCATCTCTACTAAAAATACAAAAATTAACCAGATGTGGTGGTGGCTACCTGTAATCCCAGCTTCTTGGGAGGCCTAAGTGGGAGGAATGCCTGAACCCAGGAGACGGAGATTGTGGTGAGCCGAGATTGCATCACTGCAGTCTAGCTTGGGCGACAGAGCAAGACTCTATCTCAAAAAAAAAAAAAAAAAAAGATGTCATTTTAATGAGCAGTTCTTTGTTAAGTAAAGCAGAAGAAGAAACCAGAAATGTGCTAGTGCTTGGCCACCTTACTGAGTGTTTGTCTTAAAAGAAGCTTTTTTGATTAAAAATTTAAAAGGAAAGAAAGAAAACCCAACGTCACCACAGCAAAGCACACTGGTCTGCGATAATTGTGTAGTGTAACGTGCTCACACCTGGACTCTTCATGCACCCGCAGATTTAGGGGCTCTGTCTGTATTGGAGCATAAATGCCCACTGAATTATTAACAAAATGATTTGTTCACAGAAACCAAAATTTTAGCCTAGATGAAAGCCATCAGTGGAGTTATTTATATGAAAAGGCGTGTTAAGCTCAATGATTTTCTTTTCTTTTTGCTTTTCTTCCACCAAGCCTGGAGTGCAGTGGCACAATCATGGGTCACTGCAGCCCCCACCTCCTGGGCTCAGGTGATCCTCCCACTTCAGCCTCCCGAGTAGCTGGGACTACAGGCGTGCACCACCATGCCCAGCTAATTTTTGCATTTTTTGTAGAGATGGGGTCTCAACTATGTTATCCCAGGCTGGTCTTGAACACCTGGGCTCAAGCGATCCACCTGCCTCGACCTCCCGGAGTGCTGGGATTACAGGCCTGAGTTCTTGCACCTGACCTCAGTTCTTCCTTTCAGTTAAAGTAAAAATTTAATTTTCAAGGGTGCAATCCTGCTTTTTTTTTTTTTTTGAGACAGAGTTTTGCTCTTGTTGCCCAGGCCGGAATGAAATGGTGCAATCTCGGCTCACTGCAACTTCTGCCTTCCAGATTCAAGTGATTCTCCTGTCTCAGCCTCCCAAGTAGTTGAGATTACAGGTGCATGCCACCATGCCCGGCTAATGTTTGTATTTTTAGTAGAGACGGGGTTTCAGACCTCAGGTCATCTGCCCGCCTCAGCCTCCCAAAGTGCTGGGATTACAGACGTGAGCCACTGTACTGGCCTGCAAACCTGCATTTAAAGCATTTTTAAAGTGTCGTCGGAACACTTAAAAAGACAAGAATTGAAACAGTAGCAGAACACCTAAAACGGCAAAGAAACAGCACGAGGACGTGTAATGCGGAAAGGGGTAGGTGTTTGAGAAACAGCACCGGAAGTACATGGGGAAGCGGCAAAGATGGAGGACATGGGAGATGGGGGTGGAAAGGGGCTTGGGGCCTGATAGTGAAAGACTTTGCCTGCCACGTTAGAGTCTCTGCTCTGTTCTGTTAGCAGGAGTTTGTAATGCATGTAAGGTGCTTAGAACAGTGTTTGACACACAATCCGTGTTCTCTAAATCTTAGTTGTAGGAGATATTGTTGCTGTTATTTTTATGAAAGGGCAAGCATTACAAGTTGCAGAGTAAGACTTATGGGGTGATAATGTAATAGAGGATGAATTGGAGGAGGAGAAACTGGAAGCCTGGAGAATGGTTTGGAAGCTCTTTGCCAGGGCCCAGGAGACATTAAGGGTTCAGGCAGTGGGAGTGGAGAGAAGGTGGTGGATTCCACAGGGAGACTTGGCAGGGCTTGATGGTGAGGGAGAGGAAGGAGAAGAAAGTGACCTGGAGGCTTCTGGTGTGGATGGTTGGGGAGTGATGAGCCCGAGATAAGAGAGGAGAGAAACAAGGTTGTGAGGATGAGACCCAGCTATTCTGTTCCTCTTTGCTCAGCTGAAGTATGCTGACTGCAAAGACTGTACAGTGACACGGTGTCTCAGTCCGTTTTGCTGCTGCAACAAAATACCTGCAACTGGGTGATTTCCAAACAATAGAAATTAATTTCTTACAGTTCTGGAGGCAGTTCTGGAGGCCGAGAAGTCCAGGATCGAGGCCGTGGCATTGGGTGTCGGGTGCCATGTCCTGACGTCGTCATGTGCCAAGGCTACAGACTTGTTCCCTCAGGCCTTTCATGAGGTTGCTCACCCCTAAGTCCTCTCGTCTTAGGGCCTTCATCCCATTTGAAAAGGTGGAGTACTCATGACTTCATCACTTCTTAAAGACCCCGCTTTTTTTTTTTTTTTGGAGACAGAATCTTACTCTGTCGCCCAGGCTGGAGTGCAGGGGTGCAGTCACGGCTCACTGCAGCCTGCAGCCTGAACCTCCTGGGCTCAAGCGATCCTCCCACCTCAGCCTCCTGTGTAGCTGAGACCACAAGTGTGTGCCACCACGTCTGGCTAATTAAAAACCATTTTTTTTTTTTTGTAGAGATGGAGTCTTCGCTATGTTGCCTAGGCTGGTCTTGGACTCCTAGACTCAAGGGATTCTTCCACCTCAGCCTCCCAAAGTGTTGGGATTACAGGTGTGAGCCACTGTGCCCATAAGACCCCACTTAATACTATCCCTTAGTGATGAAGTTTAAACACGTCAATTTTGGGGGACATTTAGACCATAGCACATAGGTTTCAAAAATGAGTAAAAGCCTTAAATGGATTGTCTCTTTTCTAGTACCAGCTGATCGGCCTCACATCTGTTCCACTGCCTTCTGATGCTCCTCCTTAATCCTGTGTAGTACTCTGTAGTACAGGTCTCTGGTCAAAGATAGTTGTAAACGTGGCACAGTTAGTCAAAAGCATTACAATAAAAAATGCTCCACATCACTCATCACAGAGAAATGCAAATCAAAACCAGAATGAGATACCACCTTACGCAGGTCAGAATGGCTATTAGAATTATATTAGAATAATATTAAGAAGTGGGGCCTTACTGGGCACAATAGCTATTATTAATCCCACTACTAGATATCTTCCCAGAGGAACAGAAATCAGTCTATCAAAGGGATGCCTGCGCTCGTGTGTTCATCATAGCACTGGTCACAATAGCAAAGACATGGAGTCAACACATCCATCATCAAATGGATGGGTAAAGAAAATGTGGTATATGTGTATGCAGTGGAATACTGTCCAGCCATCAGGGAGAACAAAACCCTGTTATTTACAATAACGTGGATGGAACGGAAGGTCGTTATTATTACGATTATTTTTATTATTTTTATTTTTTAGAGACAGATTCTTGCTCTGTTGCCCAGGTTAGAGTGCAGTGGCACAATCACAGCTCACTGCGCCTTGACCTCCTGGGCTCAAGTGATCCTCCCACCTCAGCTACCCGAGTAGTTGGAACCACAGGCATCTGCCACCACGCCTGTCTAATTTTGTTTATTTTTTGTAGAGATGGGGTCTCACTATGTTGCCCAGGCTGGTCTTGAACTCCTGGGGCTCAAGCAGTCCTCCCACCTTGGCCTCCTGAAGTTTTGGAGTTACAGGCATGAGCCCCCATGCCCAGCTTGGAAGTTGTTAAGTGAGAGAAGCCAGACACAAAAGACAATATTGCATGTTCTTATATGTGGAAGCTAAAAGGTTTGATCACATGGAGGTAGAGTGGAAAGATGGATGACAGAGGCTGGGAAGGGTGAGTGACGGGGAGGGGACGGGCCAGGAGAAGTCGGTTAAAGGGTACAAGCATGCAGTAAAGTAGAAAGAATAAGTTCAAGGCTTGAGAGCAGAGTAATATTATTCTAATAATTCTAATATTATATATACATTCTAACCTAACAAAAATGTATTGCAGCCAGGCGTGGTGGCTCACACCTGTAATCCCAACGCTTTGGGAGGCCGAGGTGGGCAGATCACTTGAGGTCAGGAATTCGAGACCAGCCTGGCCAACATGGCGAAACCCTGTCTCTACTAAAAATACAAAAATTAGGTGGGTGGTGGGTGCCTGTAATCCCAGCTAGTCTGGAGGCTGAGGCAGGAGAATTGCTTGAACCTGGAAGGCGGAGGTTGCAGTGCGCCAAGATTACACCACTGCACTCCAGCCTGGGTGACAGAGTGAGATTGTCTTAAAAAAAAAAAAAAAGACCAAAACCAAAATATATTGTATTTGAGTGATGGACACCCTGAATGCCCTGACTTCATCACTATGCATTATATACGTGCCATAAAATTTCTCATCTACCCTCCAAGTTTGTATCAATGAAAAGGGGGCATTGAATAAAGACTTTTGAAGAAAAAGTTTTGCTCAAAACTCAGAAGGGCGTGTGGTATGTATGTGAGTTCTGAAAGAAGTTTGAAGGACCAGGGTTGACCACATGATCGTGGGAAACAGCAGCTCCTGGGTTGTTTCGAGATGCTGTGGCTGCTGGTGGATGAGATCAGCCTACTAGGAGATATGAAGATACAAGGAGCTTCTCCATTGTGCTGGGAGATCACAGCTCTGACATCATGGGTTCTAAGGAGCTGGCTTGTCTTTAGTGAAGACAGTGGGGTGGGGCCCCTTGGAATCTTTTTTCTTTTCTTTTCTTTTCTTTTTTTTTTTGTGTGAGACAGAGTTTCACTCATTTGCCCAGGCTGGAGTGCAGTGGCACGATTTCGGCTCACCGCAACCTCCGCCTCTCAGGTTCAAGCGATTCTCTACCCTCAGCCTCCCAAGTATCTGGGATTACAGGCATGTGCCACCACGCCTGGCTAATTCTGTATTTTCAGTAGAGACAGGGTTTTTCCATGTTGGTCAGGCTGGTCTCAAAGCTCCCGACCTCAGGTAATCAGCCTGCCTCAGCATCCCAAAGTGTTGGGATTACAGGCGTGACCCACCACGCCTGGCCCACTTGGAATCTGTAAGGCCAAGGCCTGGGAGGCTGGAGGTTAAGCATGAAACGAAGTGAAATTTCCCTGAGAAGGAAGAAAGAAGTGAGGATTCCCTGAAACCAAGAAGCAGCTCTGTGTTCCTGTCTTTCCTCATGTGTGTCATTGGCTTCCCATGCATATAGGTTTTGTGAGGCAATCTGAGCATGTGTGCACGTGCGTTTTGTGTTTTTGTGTATAATTGAGTATGGTTGACTTTTGAGTGGGCACCCATAATCACTCAGTATGTCAATTACACTTATATTAACTTTAATCCATTTCAGAGTAATGACTCATATAATATTTGTTACCCACATATCATTGCGTATTCTATATTAAGTAATTATTAAGATATAATAGCTATCTTGTGATTCTTTCTGCAGTTCTGGAATGCATAATTAAATATACGTCTACTAAGCAACTAGCAGAATTCTGACATTGGTTCCCTGGAGTGAGGGCTGTTATGGTAGCAAAGGCCAAGTGGAAGCTGCCAGACCTGCCTCTATCTACCAAAATAGTCAACCCAAAGCAATTATCACATTCCTGGAAGGATGGCAGAGATTAGTGCCACTGTCAGGGACTTGCAAGATGCAAGGGTGGTGATCCTGTCACATCTCCGTTTAACCCATGTTTGGCTTGTCTAGAAGACAGACGGATCTTAGAGAATGACAGCAGGTTGTCATAAACGTAACTGGGCGGTGACCCCAGTTACAGCTGCTGTACCAGTTGAGTTTCTGTTGCTGGAACAAATTAACGTGTTTCCTGGCACCTGGTATGCGGCGACTGTCTTCTCCTTCTCCACCTGGTAGTAAATATGACCAGAGGGTCTTGCTTCCAGCCAGCAGGGTCCACAGCCTGCCTTCATAGTTGCACTTCAGCGGTCTGTCAGCTCCCAGCCTTATGCCATCACTTCAGTCTCCTTCTTCATTCCACAGGGTGCCAACGGCTAACCACTCAGATAGAATGCAAAAGGACTTTGGGCCAGGTGCCTTGGCTCACGCCTGTAATCCCAGTGCTTTGGGAGGCTGAGGTAGGCGGATCACTTGAGGTCAGGAGTTTGAGACCAGCCTGGTCAACACGGTGAAACCCCATCTCTACAAAAAATACAAAAATTAACTGGGTGTGGTGGCAGGTGCCTATAATCCCAGCTACTTGGGAGGCTTCACCTGGGAGGCGGAGGTTGTAGTGAGGCGAAGTCGTACCATTGCACTCCAGCCTGGGTGACAGAGGGAGACCTTGTCTCAAGAAAAGGACTTTGGCTCCTCTTCTGGGGAGAGGGTTAGCATGGTTTTGGTTGTAAGAGGGATAGTAGCATTAAAACGACATGGAAGCCTAGTTGCTGTTTACTTGATTTGGAAGTTAAGTGCGGCGAAAAGAGGAGTAGATGTGGACAGCAAGTTGACAAGAGGCGAGTGTAGTGAATTCCTATTGCATCACCTTGGCTAAGCTGGAGCTCTGTATGTAACTTGAGCCACAAGAGACCATTTGTATAAGACTGAGAAGGCAGAGGTGACACAGCAGCCACATGCACTGTGGCTCATGCCCGTGGTCTCTGATTTGCAGGCTCACCTTGTTGGCATGTGGCAGGCGTCAGGCCTGTGCCTCTTCTGAAACCCACCAAATCTTTGGTGGTTCCCCTCATCTGCATATGTGGCAGACGGCTTTTCTATGTGTTCAGGCAATTGTTAAGCAAATAATAATAGAATTTTTAATCAGGCCAGAGTCGGTGCTAATATGTGCCAGGCACAGATCTGAGCCGTTTAGAGTATTTACTCATTTAATCCTCAGCAACCCTGTGAAGTCGCTGATGTTGCCAGAATCTCTCAGACTCAGAAACTGAGGCACAAAGAGGTTAAGTAATTGTGTACAGGTAGAGGAATTGGGATCTGAAACTAGGCATTTTGGCGTGGAGTCCACAAACTGAAAAAGAACGTAGATACTGTTGTCAGCTTGACAAGGCTCACGCCTGTAATCCCAGCACTTTGGGAGGCCGAGGCAGGCAGATCACAAGGTCAGGAGGTCGAGACCAGCCTCATCCTGGCCACCACGGTGAAACCCCATCTCTACTAAAATACAAAAAATTAGCCGGGCATTGGGACATGCGTCTGTAGTCCCAGGAGGCTGAGGCAGGGGAATCGCTTGAAGCTGGGAGGTGGAGGTTGCAGTGAGCTGAGATCGTGCCACTGCACTCCAGGCTGGTGACAGAGCAAGACTCTGTCTCAAAAAAAAAATTACTTCAAGGGGAGACTCCTGAGGGTTCCTCCGTCTCATGTGTGGACAGAATTTGGCCTCCATTTGGAATCTTGCATATTTAGTTCTGCAGTAAGTGAATCTATGGAAGCAACTCATTTGGAATTAGATTCCAAGCTGTCATACATAATATATTTTTTGTCTCTGGCATTTTTGTAGTAATAGCAAGAGAAGGCCGGGTGCGGTGGCTCAAGCCTGTAATCCCAGCACTTTGGGAGGCCGAGACGGGCGGATCGCGAGGTCAGGAGATCGAGACCATCCTGGCTAACATGGTGAAACCCCGTCTCTACTAAAAAATACAAAAAAAACTAGCCGGGCGAGGTGGCGGGCGCCTGTAGTCCCAGCTACTCGGGAGGCTGAGGCAGGAGAATGGCGTGTACCCGGGAGGCGGAGCTTGCTGTGAGCTGAGATCCGGCCACTGCACTCCAGCCTGGGCGACAGAGCGAGACTCCATCTCAAAAAAAAAAAAAAATAGCAAGAGAAAAGAATTTAGGACCAAAACTTGTGAGAGTTTTAAATATGTTTTGCTAAGTGCTTATATATGATTTATGGGAAAATCATAATTTTCACCCTGGAAGACAAACTTACTCATAAAGCATGGCCATCTTGCAACACCTCCAGGACATTAGTCTGAAGTCTAAGTTAGGTGTGTTTGAACAGCAACCAAATAGCGAGAGCATTTAGCAGCTAGGGGACGGTGGCATTGCTGTGATTGGGTTGCCATGTGGTGGGGCGGGTGAGGGACGGCAGCAGAGCCTTGGCAGAGCGGAGCTGCATGGCCGACTGCTTCCTCTTTCTTCCTCCAGTGTCCGATTATAACTTGTTGCTCATGCACGGGCATGCAGCTCGACTTGCTCAGTCTGTTTTTCTGTAAAGTCTCTTTTTTAAAAAGTGTATGATACAGGCTGGGCACGGTGGCTCGTGCCTGTAATCCAAGCACTTTGGGAGGCCGAGGCAGGTGGATCACTTGAGGTCAGGAGTTCAAGACCAGCCTGGCCAACATGGTGAAACCTTGACTCTACTAAAAATACAAAAAATTAGCCGGACCTGGTGGTGGGCACCTGTAATCCCAGCTACATGGGAGGCTGAGGCACGAGTATCGCTTGAAGCAGGGAGGCAGAGATTGCAGTGAGCCAAGACCTCGCCATTGCACTCTGGCCTGGGCAACAAGAGCAAAACTCCATCTCAAAAAAAAAAAGTTGTACAATATAGATGGAAGATCCTATAAAATAAATGTATAATCTTTTTATTATAAGGTGACCACCTTTGCATATCTACCAGGCAGGTTGCAGGAGAACACAGCCAGCCACCCAGCAGCCATCCTGCCCTCCACCTGACACAGGGGGCCAGGTCTTACCATTCCTGGTGGTCCCATCTCTGCTGTTCTTGGTTTTCTTTCTTTCTTTTTCTTTCTTTTCTTCTTTCTTTCTTTTCTTCCTTTTTTTTTTTTTTTTTTTTGGAGACAGAGTCTCGCTCTGTCTCCCGGGCTGGAGTGCAGTGGCCGAATCTCAGCTCACTGCAAGCTCCGCCTCCTGGGTTTACGCCATTCTCCTGCCTCAGCCTCCCAAGTAGCTGGGACTACAGGTGCCCGCCACCTCGCCTGGCTAGTTTTTTGTACTTTTTAGTAGAAATGGGGTTTCACCGTGTTAGCCAGGATGGTCTCGATCTCCTGACCTCGTGATCCGCCCGTCTCGGCCTCCCAAAGTGCTGGGATTACAGGCTTGAGCCACCGCGCCTGGCCATCTTTCTTTCTTTTTTTTTAGACAGAGTCTTGCTCTGCTGCCCAGGCTGGAGTGCAGTGGCACCATCTCTGCTCACCACAACCTCCACCTCCTGAGTTCAAGCAATTCTATTGCCTCAGCCTCCCAAGTAGCTGGGACTACAGGTGCAGGCCACCACACCTAGCTAATTTTTGTATTTTTAGTAGAGATGGGGTTTCACCATGTTGGCCAGGCTGGTCTTGAACTGCTGACCCTGTGATCTGCCTGGCTCGGCCTCCCAAAATGCTGGGATTACAGGTGTGAGCCACTGTGCCTGGACTTCTTCTTGGTTTTCTTATCCAACTGTGATGCCTTCAACACTTGGCGTGGGGTGTTTGGCTTGCCTGTTTTTTGGCTTGCTTTTGCTTTTTTCTCCGACTTTTTATTTTAATTAATTAATTTTATTTATTTATTGAGACAGGGTCTCACTGTGTCACCCAGGCTGGAGTGCAGTGGCACGATGATGTCTTACTGATGCCTCGACCTCCCAGGCTCAGGTGATCCTCCCACCTGTGCCTCCTGCGGAACTGGAACTGCAGGTGTGCACGACCATGCCTGGTTAATTTTTGTATTAGCCAGTGGTTTCGCCACGTTGCCCAGGCTGGTCTCAAACTCCTGGTCTCAAACACCCACCTCGGCCTCCCAAAGTGCTGAGATTCCAGATACGAGCCACTGTGCCTGGCCTTCCCAACTTTTAATTTTGATAAATTTCAAACCTACAGAAAAGTTGAAATAATAGTATAATGAACACTAATATCCCACTTCACCTGATTGACCCGTGGTTAACATTTTGCCAAATTTCTTTGGCTCTCTTGGTGTATGTGTGTATATAATTGTACACACATTTGTGCAAGAACCCTGAGCGGGATATAATACAGTACACACATATGTATGTGCATATGTGCGTGTGTGTGTATCTGTCTGTATTTGTCCTCTTTTTTCTTTGCTGAGCCATTGAACTATTACTGACTAAATTGCAGGCATTGTGGCCCCGCACCCTTAAATTCTTCAGCATGTATCTCCTAAGAACAAGGACATTCTCCTGTACAGACAAAACAAAATGCCCTACTCAAGAAATTTAACATGGACAAAATCCTCTTATAAAATATATAGTTCATATTCAAATTTCCCCAGCGTCTAACCATATCCTTTAGAGCTTTTATGATGTTCATCCAGGATCCAATCAGGGATGATCTTTTCCTAGAAAGAGGACACTCAAGATCTAGATCTAGAACAGTTCCCCACGTTTTTTTTCTTTACTGCTGCTGGCATTTTTGAAGAGTTTTGTTTCCTGTTTTTTAAAATAAATTTTGCGTTGAAGTGTAACATGCATACATAAAAATGCAGGAGTTATAAGCGTACGGTTTGAAGAATTATCACAAAAGAAACACACCCACTAAACCAGCACCCAGAGGACACAGAACATCCCAGAAGCCTCCCTTGTGTCCTCCCAGTGCTACCCACTTCCTGCTCCTAAAGGTAACTCTGTCCTGACTGCCAGCACCATAAATTGCATTTGCCTGTGTTTGAATTTCATACAAGTGGAACCTGCAGTGTGTATTCTGTTTTGTTTTGTTTTGTTTTGTTTTTTTGAGACAGAGTTTCGCTCTTGTTGCCCAGGCTGGCGTGCGATGCTGACCTCGGCTCACTGCAACCTCCGCCTCCCAGGTTCAAGCAATTCTCCTGCCTCAGCCTCCTGAGGAGCTGGGACTACAGGCACCCACCACCATGCCTGGCTGATTTTTTGTATTTTTAGTAGAGACAGGGTTTCACCATGTTGGCCAGGCTGGTCTCAAACTTGTGATCTCAGGTGATCCGCCCGGCTCAGCCTCCCAAAGTGCTGGGATTACAGACTTGAGCCACCGCGCCCGGCCAGTTCTTTTGTGGCTGCCTCTGTCACTCAGTGTTAAGTTTGTGAGCTTCGTTCCTGTTGCCTGTTGCTTATGCTAGGGTTCCTTCATCGTCACTGCTGTTGTGCCTTCTCTGTCACATCACAATGTGTCCATCCATCCTCTTGTCCTCTTGACGGACATGTGGGTGGTTTCCGGCCTTTGGCTTTTACAGTAGTCCCTGTAGATATTTCCATGCTGTATCCTGGTGCACACTTGCGTGCATTTCTTTGGCGGAAATCAATGTCTAGAAGGGGGATTATTGAGCCATAGAGTGTGAGTGTCTTCACCTTCCATCGGTAATACCGACGTGTCTTACAAATGATGATGCCAATGTATACACCCCTCAGCAGGGCATGAGAGTTCCTGTGGCTCTGCATCCTCACCAGTGCTTGTCTGTTGAATTTCAGCCACTCTGGTGGGTGGGGGCGGTTTCTTTTGGTCATTTTCATTTGTGATTCTGTGTTTGATTTGCCTTTCCCTGGCTGTGTGTCTTTTCCTGTGTCTGCTGGCCACCTGGGTTGACTCTTCAGTGAAGTGCCTGTTCAGCTTTCTTTTTTTTTTTTTTTGAGACGGAGTATCAGTCTGTCACCCAGGCTGGAGCGCAGTGGTGCGATCTCGGCTCGCTGCAAGCTCTGCCTCCCGGGTTCACGTCGTTCTCCTGCCTCAGCCTCCAAAGTAGCTGGGACTACAGGTGCCCGCCACCACGCCCGGCCATTTTTTTGTATTCTTAGTAGAGACGGGGTTTCACCGTGTTAGCCAGGATGGTCTTGATCTCCTGACCTCATGATCCACCCTTCTCGGCCTCCCAAAGTGCTGGGATTACAGGTGTGAGCCACCACTCCCAGCCGCCTGTTCAGCTTTCTTACACATTTTTCTACTAAGTGGTCTGGTTTTGTTTTCTTATTGTTGGGTTTTGTTTGTCTTTGTTTTTGTTTTCTGAGACAGAGTTTCACTGTCACCCAGGCTGGAGTGCAGTGGCACGATCTAGGCTCATTGCAACTTCTGCCTCCCGGGTTCAACAGATTCTCTTGCCTCAGTCTTCCAAGTAGCTGGGATTACAGGTGCATGCCACCACGCCTGGCTAATATTTGTATTTTTACTAGAGACAGGGTTTTACCATGTTGGCCAGGCTGCTCTTGAACTCCCGACCTCAGGTGATCCACCCACCTTGGCCTCCTAAAGTGCTGGGATTACAAGTGTGAGCCCCAGGGCCTAGCCTCTTACTGATTTTGAGGAGTTCTTTATATTCAGGCTACCAGCCCTCTGTCAGTTATATGGGAGGCAAATACCTTCTACCACTCTAGTCTTGCCTTTTTACTATGAAATTGCCATTTTTGAGGATCAAAATGGTTAAATATTGGCAATTGGCATATAGTTCAGCCTACCATAAAATTGATCCACTTGGCCGGGCGCGGTGGCTCAAGCCTGTAATCCCAGCACTTTGGGAGGCCGAGACGGGCGGATCACAAGGTCAGGAGATCGAGACCATCCTGGCTAACACGGTGAAACCCCGTCTCTACTAAAAAATACAAAAAACTAGCCGGGCGATGTGGCGGGCGCCTGTAGTCCCAGCTACTCGGGAGGCTGAGGCAGGAGAATGGTGTAAATCCGGGAGGCGGAGCTTGCAGTGAGCTGAGATCCGGCCACTGCACTCCAGCCCAGGCGACAGAGCGAGACTCCGTCTCAAAAAAAAAAAAAAAAAAAAAAAAAAATTGATCCACTTTTTCCTTTGTTAGGCGAGGGCTTTTTCTCGTCCTATTTCTCTACTTCTGAGGTCATGAAGCTATCATATTATTTCCTAGATACTCTATTGTTTTGCTTTTCAGATTTATATCTGTAATCCACGTGAAATGTGAACTGGTATTTTTTGTGTACACTATGAGGTAGGGATCAAGTTTTACTTTAAAAAAGTTTTACTTTAGTTAGGCTGGGCGCGGTGGCTCATGTCTGTAATCCCAGCACTTCGGTAGGCTGAGGCGGGTGGATCATGAGGTGAGGAGTTCGAGACCAGCCTGACCAAGATGGTAAAACCTCGTCTCTACTAAAAATACAAAAATTAGCCATGTGTAGTGGCAGGTGCCTGTAATCCCAACTACTTGGGAGGCTGAGGCAGGAGAATTGCTTGAATCTGGGAGGCGGAGGTTGCAGTGAGCTGAGATCGCACCACAGCACTCCAGCCTGGGCGACAGAGCAAGACTCTGTCTCAAAGGAAAAAAAAAAAGAAAAAAGTAGATAGCGAATTGAGCACTTTTTATTAAAAGGTTTTATTAAAGTATCATTTGCACACTATGAAACTCAGCTCTGAAAAGTATACAATTTTATTTTTAGAAAATTTAGGGTGTCATCTGGTTTTAGAACATTTGCATCATCCCATGAGGTCCATCATACCTGGTTTCAGGCAGTACCTGCTCCCAGCACCAAACCACGAATCTACTTTCTGTCTCTATAGATTTGCTTTTTCTAGACATTTCATATAATTGGAATTATGCACTATTGTGGTCTTTTGTAGCTGACTGACTTCTCACTTAGCGTATTGTTTTTGAGGTTCTTCTGTGTTGTAGCACAGATCCAGTATTTAGGTCTTTTTTATTGAGTTAGATTCAGTGGTGTGGATATACCACAGTGTGTCTATCCGTTCACCAGCTGCTGGACACGTGGATTATTCCCATATCTTGTCTGTGATAAACAGAGCTGCTCTGAATGTTGTGTGCAAGTCTTAGTTGTTTCCATTTCTAGTGAGTAGAGGCTTGGATTGGACTTGCAAGATCATATGGTAACATATAATTTTATTTTGCTAATTATCATTTGTAAATTGACTTTTTTCTCTTGCTATACGGTTCTAAGGGTCATAACACATGGATAGGTTTTGTAGCCACCAGTACAATCAGGGTACAGAACAGTTTCATCACCCCCTGGTGTAGACCTTTTAGTATGGTTTGGCTGTGTCCCCACCCACATTTCCTCTTGAATTGTGACTCCCACAGTTCCCATGTGTTGTGGGAAGGACCCAGTGGCTGGTAATTGAATCATGGGGCAGGTCATTCCCATGCTGTTCTCTGGATAGTGAAGAAGTCTCTCGAGATCTGATGGTTTTTTTTTTTTTTTGGAAACAGAGTTTTGCTCTTGTCACCCAGGCTGGAGTTCAATGGCACAATCTTGGCTCACCGCAACCTCCGCCTCCTGGGTTCAAGTGATTCTCCTGTCTCAGCCTCCCTAGTAGCTGGGATTACAGGCATGGACCACCACACCCAGCTAATTTTTGTATTATTAGTAGAGATGGGGTTTCACCATGTTGGCCAGGCTGGTCTCGAACTCTTGAGCTCAGGTGATCCGCCCACTTTGGCCTCCCACAGTGCAGGGATTACAGATGTGAGCCACCAGGCCCAGTTGATCTGATGGTTTTTTTGTGTTTTTTTTTTTTTGAGACAGAGTCTCACTCTGTTGCCCAGGCTGGAGTGCAGTGGCTGGATCTCAGCTCACTGCAAGCTCTGCCTCCCGGGTTCACGCCATTCTCCTGCCTCAGCCTCCCGAGTAGCTGGGACTAGAGGCGCCCGCCACCTCGCCTGGCTAGTTTTTTTGTATTTTTTAGTAGAGACGGGGTTTCACCGTGTTAGCCAGGATGGTCTCGATCTCCTGACCTCGTGATCCGTCCGTCTTGACCTCCCAAAGTGCTGGGATTACAAGCTTGAGCCACTGCGCCCGGCCGATCTGATGGTTTTTTTTTTTTTTCTTGAGACGGAGTCTCACTCTGTCGCCCAGGCTGGAGTGCAGTGGCCGGATCTCAGCTCACTGCAAGCTCCGCCTCCCGGGTTTACGCCATTCTCCTGCCTCAGCCTCCCTAGTAGCTGGGACTACAGGCGCCCGCCACCACGCCTGGCTAGTTTTTTGTATTTTTTTAGTAGAGACGGGGTTTTGCCATGTTAGCCAGGATGGTCTCGATCTCCTGACCTCATGATCTGCCTGTCTCGGCCTCCCAAAGTGCTGAGATTACAGGCTTGAGCCACCGCGCCCGGCCCTGATGGTTTTATAAAGAGGAGTTCCCCTGCACATGCTCTCTCTCTTCCCTGCGGTCATGGAGGATGTGACTTACTCCTCCTTGCCCTCTGCCATAATTATGAGGCCTCCCTAGCCATGGGGAACTGCGAGTCAGTTAAACGTCTTTCCTTCATAATTACCCAGTCTCAGATAATTATAAAGTCTTTATTGCAGCGTGAAAACAGACTAATACACCCTTTACAGGTGTTACCAGCAGAGGGTCTTGACTACAGGTTGTCTGGGTTCTTGGCCTGGTTCTTGGCCAGGCTCTTGGCCAGGTTCTTGGCATTTTGCACAAAGAATTGGACAAAATGCACAAACAAAGCAACAAGAAAATGAAGCAAGGGAAGCACAGATTTACTGAAATGAAAGTACACTCCACAGAGTGGGAGCGGGCTCCAGCAGGAGCAAGCAGCTGATTAGAGAATTTTCTGGAGCTTAAATACCCTGCAGAGGTTTCCCATTTGTTACCTGGTTACACCCTATGTAAGTGAAGGAGTGGCCTGTGACAAGTCTGATTGGTTGCAGGAGGCGACCAATCAGAGGCTGAAGTGAAGTTGCAAAGTTACATCTGAAGACCTGGCCTGGGACCAGTCTGGTTTCTTGCAGGAGGGAACCAATCAGAGGTACTTTACGTTTTTCATCTGCCACAAGGTACAAAGGGAGGAGCCTCTGATCCTTTTGTTACCTGGGTGTGGTATTCCTTTTGATTCAGTTCTAAAAAGTCAGGATGATGGCTGGGCGCGGTGGCTCAAGCCTGTAATCCCAGCACTTTGGGAGGCCGAGACGGGTGGATCATGAGATCAGGAGATCAAGACCATCCTGGCTAATACGGTGAAACCCCGTCTCTACTAAAAAATGCAAAAAATTAGCCGGGCGAGGTGGCGGGCGCCTGTAGTCCTAGCTACTCGGGAGGCTGAGGCAGGAGAATGGCGTAAACCTGGGAGGCGGAGCTTGCAGTGAGCTGAGATCTGGCCACTGCACTCCAGCCCGGGCAACAGAGTGAGACTCCGTCTCAAAAAAAAAAAAAAAAAAAGTCAGGATGAATCAGCCTTAGGTTCCCTGCCTCCAGGCCCCTGCCGAGCCTGTGACAACTATCCATTCCCTGTAGTTTTGCCTTTGGGAGCCTCTCATTAAAATGGAACCACACAGCATGTATCCTTTGAAGACTGGTTTCTTCCACTTAGTCTAGAGCTATTCAGATTCGTCCTGGGTGCTGCGTGGGTCTCTAGTTCCTTCCTTGTGGTGCTGAGTAGCGCTCCGTTGTGGGGAGGGACCACAGTGTGTTTATCCACTCGTCCTGGGAAGGATATTAGATTGGTTTCCAGGTTTTGGCAATTATGAATAGTGCCACTACAAACATCTGCATACAGCATTTTTTGTAAACATAAGGTTTGATTTCTCTAGGGTAAATATCCGGGATTGGGGTTTCTGGCTGTATGGTCATTGCATGATTAATTTTTTTTTTTTTTTTTTTTTTTTTTTTGAGATGGAGTCTTGCTGTTGTTGGCCCAGGCTGGAATGCAATGGTGTGATCTTGGCTCACTGCAATGTCCACCTCCAAGGTTCAAGTAATTCTCCTGCCTCAGCCTCCCAAGTAGCTGGGACTACAGGTGCACAACACCACGCCCAGCTAATTTTTGTATTTTTAGTAGAGACAGGGTTTCACCATGTTGGCCAGGCTGGTCTCAAACTCCTGACCTTGGGTGATCCACCCGCCTTGACCTCCCAAAGTGCTGGGATGACAGGCGTGAGCCACCGCGCCCGGCCTCTACTTTACTTTCATTATGGGCTTTAATTTTTGAATTAACTTCTTGATACATCTGCTCATCCATCCATTCATTCCTTCATTTCTATATTCACCCAACAAATAGTTAAGTGCCTTACTTGTACCTTTGCTATTTCTTTGCCTTTGGAGCACTGTTTTGAAAGAGACTGTCAGCTGTCCAGCTGGTAGCACTGTCATCTGAAAGATTTTAGATGCTTCCTCATGAGTGAATCTACAGCAGCCTGACTCTCACACCACCCAACATCCTCTCAGTCATAGCCACACCCAAGGGTCCTACTTTGCTGTCTGCACTGCCACCAGATCAAACACACCCCCTTCCCTGAAAGTCTGGGAGTCTGTTTCTTCTTCACAATAGAAGTTGGCCTCTGCTGGTCATGCCCCAAACCTTCTGGAGCTATGGGTTCCGCCTTCTCTGCAGCCGCCTTCCACTGGACCCTCCTGGTCAGTGCAGGACATGGTGCAGCACCTCTGTTCTGCCACACCCCCCGGGCCACTTCCTCGCCAGGGCTCATGCCAGACTTTTGCAAAGGACTGACCACGTGTGCCTTCTCCACCTTGCTCACACTCGCACGCCAACCCACCCAACCTGGCCCGTGCACTTTGCTGCCCAAATGCACCTCTCCCTGGTGTGGTCACTGACAGTCTTCATGTGGCCAAACCCAGGCTGGCTTTCCTAGTGGCCTCATCTTTTCTCTGCAGTATTCGCAGTGATCAATTCTTTTTTTTTTTTTTTGAGACAGAGTCTTGCTCTATCGCCCAGGCTGGACTGCAGTGGCACCATCTCCGCTCACTGCATCCTCCACCTCCTGGGTTCAAGTGATTCTCCTGCTTCAGTCTCTTGACCAGCTGGGATTACATGTGCATGCCAGCATGCCTGGCTAATTTTTGTATTTTTTTTTTTTTAATAGAGACGGGGGGTTTCACCATGTTAGCCAGGCTGGTCTCAAACTCCTGACTGCAGGTGATTCACCTGCCTTGGCCTCCCAAAGTGCTGGGATTACAGGCATGAGCCACCGCACCCAGCCCCGCTCCCCACCCCTTTGTCCCTCCTCAGAGCCCTGCTGGCCTACCTCCCTGGCCGTTCAAACCATTGCAGCTCCAAGGCTGCTTCCCAGGCCTCCCCAACCTGCCGTCTTCTCCGTGGTGATATTATGGACAGCAGATCTCTGGCTCTGAGCTCCCTTCTGATCTCATGGTGTAGCCTCCTCCTTGTCCCCGTCACTTGAACATGTCACTGGCGTCTTCAGCTTGAGAGGTCCAGAACTGAGCTCCTGATTTTGCCCCTTAAACTTACACCTCTTCTGGTCTCACTCATCCATCCACGTACTGAACGCAAAACCCAGGAACTCGGGAAGTGTCCTTGTTCCCTTTGTTCACATCCTGTTGGCTCTGCCTAGACCTTGAATCATGAACCTGACTTAAGGCCACTCCACCTTTTCCCTGGACCACAGCAACAGGCTAGGAATGAGCCCCCACTTCTACTCCCAGGTACTAGAGTACTGAGGTTAGTAAGACAGAGTCAATGTAAGGTGTTAGTAGGATTTAGAATAGGTCTAATCTCATTCTTTTTTTTTTTTTTTTGAGGCGGAGTCTCGCTCTGTCGCCCGGACTGGAGTGCAGTGGCCGGATCTCAGCTCACTGCAAGCTCCGCCTCCCGGGTTTACGCCATTCTCCTGCCTCAGCCTCCCGAGTAGCTGGGACTACAGGCGCCCGCCACCTCGCCCGGCTAGTTTTTGTATTTTTTAGTAGAGACGGGATTTCACCGTGTTAGCCAGGATGGTCTCGATCTCCTGACCTCGTGATCCGCCCGTCTCGGCCTCCCAAAGTGCTGGGATTACAGGCTTGAGCCACCGCGCCCGGCCTAATCTCATTCTTAACAGATTTCAGGAGCTTATTATGTGTTGAAAGAATGAATAGGATACAAGTTATTAAGAAATTTTCTACGTTTAATTTTTATTTATTTACGTATATTTTAGAGACAGGGTCTTACTCTGACACCCAGGCTGGAGTGCAGTGGTGCAGTCACAGCTCACTGAGGCTTTGAGTTCCTGGGCTCAAGCAATCCTCCTGCCTCAGCCTCCCAAATTGCTGGGATTACAGGCACGAGCCACTGGATCTGGCCTATTTTCTCCTTTTTAAAAAACTTGCTGCAGATATACACATATACACATATGCACAGATATACACATATAAATATGTACCTTATACATACATGTATATAATAAATACATACATATACAGAATTGTGGCATGGTCTTTTTTTTTTTTTTGAGACAGAGTCTCACTCTGTGGCCCAGGCTGGAGTGCAGTGGTGTGATCTGGGTTCACTGCAACCTCCACCTCCTGGGTTCAAGCTATTCTCCTGCCTCAGCCTCCTGAGGAACTGTGATTACAGCGTGCACCACCAGCCTGGCTAATTTTTGTATTTTTGGTAGAGATGGGGTTTCACCATGTTGGCCAGGCTGGTCTCAAACTCCTGGCCTCAAGTGATCCTCCCACCTTGGCCTTCCAAAGTGCTGGAATTACAAGCGTGAGCCACCACGCCTGGTTGTATTTAGTCTTTAACCTGTCCTCAGGCTGATTGTCTCTGGGCAGGGAGAAGCATGAAAAGGGGGATGGGCCCTGGTGGCCACCTTTAAAGCATGGAGGCTCCGGTGCCACCCTGCCCTTAGGCGCTGTAGGTGTCCTTTATGGTCGCAGTGATTAAAGATTATATTGTCCATGAATTAAATTTTATTTCATGATGGAAAAGAGGACATTGCAAATTAATATGTCACAGAAAGGTAAGGAGTCACCGGGTCTGGTAAGGTTGAGGGTGAGTGGCTTGCCATCCAGTTTCCAGAAGGCGTTATTATGGATCCTAAAGGGAATTTCGGGCGTTTCAAAGACTGTAACAGGAGTGTTCTGATGAAGTGGAGTCTGGTGCGGGGACCCGCCACTTCAGCCTGGAATTGCCCTCCTGTAAGGCGCTGTAGAAACTCAGAATGGATGTCGGCAATAAGGGAATTTCTGGGATATGATGGAGGGAACGAATATTGTCACCTCCATTTGTGTCAGGAAGTCTCAGTGTGCAGATGAGTCAGCTGCAGGGGGTGGCTGCATGAGGCTGCTGGTGGAGCGCGGAAGCAGTGGGCAGGAGTCTGGCCTCTGATGCTCTCCTAGCTCTGAGTGGGGATGGAGCTCATGTATCTACAGTGTGCTCACGCAGCTTTGGTGCTGGTGGATGGTGAGGGGATTAGGTTGGCAGGTGGGTAGGGGCCCTCCCAAGGCAGTAGGGTCCTGGAGAGGCTGGTAGAAAGTGGAGATTGGCCAAAGTGACCTGAGTTAGATTCTCCCTGGTTCACGAATTTGCCTGAGGCTAAGGCTTCAGCGCAAGGGACGGTAGAGTCATACCTTTCCTGAAACACCTGCTGCCGGCGTGGCCTTGTCGGTCTCTGCCAGATCCTGTTAGCACTGTGGCTTCGAGCCTAGTTAAACATTCAAGCCCCATGCAGTCAGAGGGCACCCATGGCACGCCCGTTGTGCAGTGGTGTGTTTAATACATGTGTTGCTTTTAATGGATGTGAAAGATCAGACAGCTTGGGTGTGTGTTTTACCAACTGCTTTTTAAACTCACACAGTAAAATGGGAAGTATATAAAAAGCAGAAAATACGGTATATCTTCTAAATACTCACATTT
Organism: Trachypithecus francoisi; assembly: GCF_009764315.1. NCBI lineage: Eukaryota > Metazoa > Chordata > Mammalia > Primates > Cercopithecidae > Trachypithecus > Trachypithecus francoisi. The sequence continues at coordinate 111,095,974 of NW_022681460.1, forward strand.
AAAACGTTTTTTAGAAATAATATATGTCAAGCAAGGTCAAGCTAATGTGTTTATGTAGGCTCTAAATTAGAGTTGTGAACTAATATCTTATCCCACTTATAGGGTTTTTTTGGAAAATATTCAAATGTTTCCAAGCTCTTTTGTTTCTTTATTCTTAAAGATTATCTACTATTTTGTTTGATAGAGTAACTGTTTCTATTCCACTTTCTTTTTTTTTTTTGAGACAGAGTCTTGTTCTGTTACGCAGGCTGGAGTGCAGTGGTATGATCTTGGCTCTCTGCAACCTCCACCTCCTGCGTTCAAGCGATTCTCCTGCCTCAGCCTCCTGAGCAGCTGGGACTACAGACATGTGCCACCAAGCCTGGCTAATTTTTTGTATATCTTTTAGGAGAGAGGGGGTTTCACCTTGTTGGCCAGGCTGGTCTCAAACTCCTGGCCTCAAGTGATCCACCCGCCTTGGCCTCTCAAAGTGCTGGAATTATAGACATGAGCCACCACGCCTGGCCTGTTCCACTTTCTAATTGGCTATTCCTGCTATTAATATACAGGGCACTCTCCCTCTTGTATTTGGGTCTAAATGTCATCTATAATAAATAACAGTGAATACTTACTGTTTTCATATTTAGTTTTACTTTTATCCCACCCATTTTCTTTTAGTAGTTCTTACCACTTCGCCTTTATTTAATAAAGGTAAAAAAGAGCTTTCTGTTTCCAATTCATTCCTTTCACCAGTGAGGAGGGAGGTAGATCATCACTGCTTAATACGTAGCTGCCAGCCTCATGTAGCTGTTTAAGATTTAAATTATAATTGAAATCCTTAAAAAATTAGTTCCTTTGTTCATACTAACTACATTTCGAGTGGTCAGTAGCCAGACGTGGCTGGAAGGTACAGAACTGGACGGCTACAGGACATGCCCATCATCACAGGAAGTTCATAGAAAGTTCGTTCTTTTAGTTTTTTTTTTTTTTTTTTTTTTTTTTTTTTTTTTTTGAGATGGAGTCTTGCTCTGTCGCCCAGGCTGGAGTGCAGTGACGTGATCTTGGCTCGCTGCAACCTTCGCATCCTGGGTTCAAGCGATTCTCGTGCCTCGGCCTCCTGAGTAGCTGGGATTACAGGTGCCCGCCACCATGCCCAGTTAATTTTTGTATTTTTAGTAGAGACAGGGTTTCACCATGTTGGCCAAACTGGTCTCAAACTCTTGACCTCAAGTGATCTGTCTACCTTGGCCTGCCAAAGTGCTGAGATTACAGGCGTGAGCTACCATGCCTGGCGTATATCTCTTCTTCTCTAAGTACCCTGCTGTCTTGTTTGAGGCCGGTACCTCCACCAGTCTGGAACCCTCCTTCCTGGGCTTTCTGCCCACTTCTATCTCTCCTTTGACAACAGTGGTTTTTCCAGGGTCTGTGCAGAGCTCAGCTTTCTGGCATAAGACAGGCAAGTTTCTGAAGATTCCTCACCCCTTTTGGGAGTGTGGGCTGCTGACTGAAGCTCCAGGTCACTGTTTTATAAGCCAGCTCTCCATGTGTTGATGGCCCAGGACCCAGCCTTTGTCCCCTCCTCGGGCACTCACTACTCGCTCCCTCGCTTTTGCTTTCAGTTTTGATTGTGCATTGAGTCCACAACTTGAATGGGATTTTCTTAAGGCATAAATGACAGTTGCCCAGTGTGCAGTGGGAGAACAAATCGCCCAGCCTGGGACATCCCTGGGTGGCAGAGTGGTCCTGCTCTCAACTTGTGGAATGTGCAGCAACACCTTGAGGTTATTAAAAAATACCTGAGTCTGGGCATGGTGGCTCATGCCTGTTATTCCAGCACTTTGGGAGGCTGAGGCCAGAGGATCACTTCAGGCCAGGAGTTCAAGCCCAGCCTGGGCAACATAGTGAGACTCCATCTCTACAAAACAAATTTTTTTTAAAAAAAGGTGGGCTTGGTGGTGTACACCTGTCATCCCAGCTATTTGGGAAGTTGAGGTGGGAGGATCGCTTGAGCCCAGGAGGTCGAGGCTGCAGTGAGCCGTGATCGCGCCACTGCACTGCAGCCTGGGTAACAGAGAAAGACCTTGTCTCTTAAATAAACAAAACCACACACACACACACACACACACACACACAAACAAAAATACAAATACAAGTTTGATTCTTCCAGAAAAGGTCAGAAAAAGAAAGTCCAAAATACATAGTCCATAGTATTTCAGCCACTAGCACTGCTGAAGTGAAATTGAAGACAGCAGAGAGATCTCGGGAGAAAATGGAGGTTTTTGGGTTTCTCTGTTAGATGACTTGAGCAAGTCTGCATGTGCTCTGTAAACAAGAAAACACAGTCTGGGAAACTGTCAGCCTCTGCCCCAGCCAGTGTGCAAAATACTCTTCAAAAGAGAGAAAACTGGAAAACAAGTTGCAAACCGGGTGATCTGACAAGTGTGGAAATTCACAGCAAGCATGTGCCTGTGCTGCAAATATGATCTGGGAGAGAGCCAAGAGCCTGATCAACATTTCCAGGAAGCAACAGGTGGTGAAGGCAGTGGCATGACTGCTTCCACGGAAGGTTAGTCACGAATGTTCAGCATCGACCGGGCGCAGTAGCTCACGCCTGTAATCCCAACACTTTGGGAGGCCGAGGCGGGCGGATCACTTGAGGTCAGAAGTTCAAGACCAGCCTGGCCAACGTGGTGAAACCCCATCTCTACTAAAAATGCAAAAATTAGCCGGGCATGGTGGTAGGTGCCTGTAATCCCGGCTACTCGGGAGGCTGAGGCAGGAGAATCGCTTGAACCCAGGAGGCACAGGTTGCAGTGAGCTGAGATCACGCCACTGCCCTCCAGCCTGGGCAACAGAGCGAGACTCTGTCTCAAAAAAAAAGAATATTCAGCATCTTGTTTTTTCCTTTGCATGATATGATGTTTATGGGAGAGGTGGCTCCACGGCCTCGGTGGCCTTTCTTCCAGCTGAAGATGCCCACAGGAGGTGTCAGTGGAGGAATAACCACCTGTGGGTCAGAAGAAAATACCTCTGCAAGTAAATGCCCTCCTGGATGAGAAGGCCCATCTGTGTTCCAGACAAGGACAGTGGCCCTTTCTCTGTTTCTGTAGCCAAGCGTCCGGCGTGTGGGTGTGCTGTGCGGGCCGCACCTGCGGCAGGAGAAGTGTGTGTGTCCTCGAAGACAATGTGGGTGTCGGCCCAGCATTTTTAGGTTGGACTACAATAGTGAGAGCTGCAAACTGAATGATTCTTGGAGCTATTTCATGAAGGTCAAATTTTCTTTTGTTTTGTTTTATTTAATCTCTCCCAGACTTCTGAACTCCTGCCATGTTGAATTTTTAGTTCTTCAAGGTTATTTGGCCTTATTCTTGACTTACATGTTTTTCTGCCCTAGCTCTACCACATTATCTAATTATTATTTTTTAGGAGTTTCACTCTGCTGCCCAGGCTGGAGTGCAATGGTGCGATCTTGGCTGACTGCAACCTCCACCTCCTGGGTTCAAATGATCCTCCTGCCTCAGCTTCCCGAGTAACTGGGATTACAGGCGTGCACCACTGTGCCCGGCTAATTTTTGTATTTTTTTTTTTTTTGAGACGGAGTCTCGCTGTGTTGCCCAGGCTGGAGTGCAGTGGCCGGATCTCAGCTCACTGCAAGCTCCGCCTCCCAGGTTGACGCTATTCTCCTGCCTCAGCCTCCCGAGTAGCTGGGACTACAGGCGCCCGCCACCTCGCCCGGCTAATTTTTTATATTTTTTGGTAGAGACGGGGTTTCACCGTGTTAGCCAGGATGGTCTCGATCTCCTGACCTCGTGATCCGCCCATCTCGGCCTCCCAAAGTGCTGGGATTACAGGCTTGAGCCACCGCGCCCGGTCTAATTTTTGTATTTTCAGTAGAGACAGGGTTTTACCATGTTGGCCAGGCTGGTCTCGAGCTCCTCACCTCAAGCGATGTCCCCAGCCTCAGCCTCCCAAAGTGCTGGGATTACAGGTGTGAGCCACCGTACCTGGCCCACATTATCTATTTCTAAGCCTGTCGTATTTTTCATTTACCTGCTACTGCCCACTCTACCTTCTGTTCTTCAGGGGGGTATATTTCTTCCCAGCTTTATTTTATTTCTTCTCTAAATCTCAGAATTATTGCACCTTGTTGATGTTCACATTGCTGTATTTAGTTTATTTTATTGTATTATTATATTTGAGACAGGGTTTCACCCCGTCACCTAGGCTGGAGCATAGTGGCACAGTCAGAGCTTACTGCAGCCTCCACTTCCTGGGCTCAAGCCATCCTCCTGCCTCAGCCTCCCAAGTAGCTGAGACCACAGAAATGCACCACCACACCGAGCTTCCTTTTCTTTTTCAGAAAACAGCTTTATTGAAGTATAATTCACATACGATGCAATTCACCCTCTCAAGTGTACAATTCGGTGGTTTTTAGTGTATTCATGGTGTTGTGCAACCATCACCACAACCTAATTTTACATTTTCATCACCCCAAAAAGTAACCCTGCATCCGTTTAGCAGTCACACCCTCTCCTAAACCCATGGCAGCCACTCATCTGCTTTCTGTGTCTACAGATCTCCCCATGCTCGACATTTCATATAAATGGGATCACATGGTGTGTGGCCTTTTGGGACTGGTTTCTTTCACTGAACATCATACAGCTTTCTTTCCATTGTATTCCAAATGGAATTCCAATGTATTCCTTTTTTGTTTGTTTTCAAGTATTTAGCGGCTACCTAGTCTCCGATTTTAAATTTAGTTTTTCATTTCTCTTCTTTCTGTAATGTATTTCTCATCATCTACATTCTGTACTTGAATCAGCACCTCTTAGAAACCTTCGGATGAGCTGTCAGCTCTCTAGGGACATGAGTGCGGTCTGGGACCCCCCCACCCCCGCCCCGTCCCTGCTGCAGATATGACCCGACCCCCTCCCTCTGCAGATGTGACTCATCGCCCTCCCTCCCGTCTGTGGCATCTGGTGCATTTGGTGCTGTCACTTCACAGATAGAAACTGATCAGCTGGTGGTCGGTTTCAGTTCTGGTATCTTTCCCCAGCTCTCCTGTTTCATAGCCTCTTCCCATTGTTTAAACTCGGCTTCATGATAGCATTCTTTGTTGTTGTTGTTGTTGTTTATTTTTTTATTTTTATTAAACTCGGCTCCATGACAGCATTCTTAATAGTTACTGCAGACTTTCATTTCCATTTTGTTGTCGGCAACTCATTGTTGAAGTGCTGTTTGTTGCTTCTGAACAGCCCGTGGACACTTGGACTTGAATGTGTGTGAGTCTCTCTTCTTGTGGGTCCAGATCATCACTCACTCACTGTCCTCACATTCATGGCTGTTCTCAGGACAAACACTGTCTTTCCCTTTTTCGCATGTCCCTGTTTACATGAATTAACTCATTTAATCGTCACAACAGCCCTGTGCTGTGGTATGACCATCACATCACAGTAGTTTCGTTTTCTTTTTTCTTTTTCTTTTTGTTTTTTTTTTTGAGACAGGGTCTCTCTCTGTCACTCAGGCCAGAGTGCAGTGGCGTGATCTCGGCTATCTGCAACTTCTGTCTCCCGGGTTCGAGAGATTTTCCTGCCTCAGCCTCCTGAGTAGCTGGGACTACAGGCGCCTGCCGCCACACCTGGCTATTTTTTGTATTTTTAGTAGAGACAGGGTTTTGCTATGTTGACCAGGCTGGTCTCAAACTCCTGACCTCAAGTGATCCACCCACCTCGGCCTCCCAAAGTTCTGGGATTACAGGCATGAGCCACCGTGCCGACTAGCATTTCCATTATCTAGACAAGGGAACTAAGGTCAAGCATTGGAGTGAAAGTCACCTAGGTTGCTTTTTTTCTTTTTTAACCTATTTATTTCTTTCAACCCTTAGCCCAGATCCTAATCTTCGGTAAGTACTCAGTAAACATTTAGTTTTCTGGGTGCGTGAATGAGCAAATGAGCCAGTGGATGACAGAGACAGCACCTGGCGGGCTGTTCACAGACGTGCCGGATGTGCTGGGTGTCCTCTCTCAGAGACTCGCTTCTGCAGTCTTTGTGAAGGCTTGTGCTGGTAAACCCTAATTCAAGAGGTCTCTGAGAGGTGGGAGGCGAGGGTCTCTGAAGTGTGTGACTCCGGGACTCTCCCTGTATCAGCATTCTGGAATGTAGCATTTAGCAGTGGGATATTTATTAACGCAGAATACAGAAGATAAGAAGCCAGGCCAGGTGCGGTGGCTCACGCCTGTAATCCTAGCACTCTGGGAGGCCGAGGCGGGCGGATCATGAGGTCAGGAGATCGAGACCGTCCTGGCTAACATGGTGAAATCCCGTCTCTACTAAAAATACAAAAAAAAATTAGCCGGACGTGGTGACGGGCGCCTGTAGTCCCAGCTACTCGGGAGGCTGAGGCAGGAGAATGGCGTGAACCCAGGAGGCGGAGCTTGCAGTGAGCTGAGTGAGCCACTGCACTCCAGCCTGGGTGACAGAGTGAGACTCCGTCTCCAAAAAAAAGAAGCCAGAACAGGGGAATGTGGTTGTTCAGGGGGGTGCCTGTCATTCCCATTTGGCTGTAATGGCAGCTGTTTAGCCATTACTGGGAGAGAGAGGGAAGCTGGGTATAGAAGGTGCCTGTTTAGAAGCAGAGGTGGGGAAGAGAGAGAGAGAGAGAGTATGTGTGCACACACTAAAATTTTGTTTTCTGGCTGGGTGTGGTGGCTCACGTCTTTAATCCCAGCACTTTGGGAGACAGAGGCAGGCGGATCACTTGAGGTCAGGAGTTTAAGACCAGCCTGTCCAGCTTGGCAAAACCCCGTCTCTACTAAAAACAGAAAAATTAGCCAGGCCTGATGGCGCACACCTGTAATTCTAGCTACTCCGGAGGCTGAGGCAGGAGAATTGCTTGAACCCGGGAGGCAGAGGTTGCAGTGAGCTGAGATTGTGCCACTGCACTCCAGCCTGGGCAACAGAGCAAGACTCCATCTCAAAAAAACAAAAAAAATTTGTTTGGTTAGGCAGGAGATCCAGTTAAACAGGCAAAGTGAACACTCTTTGTTTCTTTCACTGTCTTCCGTAAATCCATCTCATATTTTATTATTTGGAACTTTTTTTTTTTTTTTGAGACGAAGTCTCACTCTGTCGCCGAGGCTGGAGTGCAGTGGCACGATCTCGGCTGACTGCAGGCTCCGCCTCCTGGGTTCATGCAATTCTCCTGCCTCAACCTCCTGAGTAGCTGGGATTACAGGCATGCACCACCATGCCCGGTTAATTTTTGTATTTTTAGTAGAGACGGGATTTCGCCATGTTGGCCAGGCTGGTCTCAAACTCCTGAGCTCGAGTGATCCTCCCGTCTCGGCCTCCCAAAGTGCTGGGATTACAGGCGTGAACCACCGTGCCTGGCCTGGGACTTCATTTGTTAAGAAGAGGTTAAGTTTCGCCAGCAGCCATTTGTAGTAAGAACTTGCGATTTATCATCAAATATTAGGACAACCAGAACAAATCAGTCCTTGTGATTATTTATTGTACATATGAGTAGGAAGGACTTACACCCCTCCAGAGAGCATTGTAATGTGAACACGTGAAAAATATTCTCTCTTTTGTACCAAAACTTTTGTTCTTCTTATGCAGAAAGAATAGATAATTATAAAATATATCTATAACTCCATAGGCTTTGGCTATTTGGTAGATTAAAAACATTTTTTATCTTTATTTTTCTTATTGGCTGGTTACAGTTTAGTTTAAATAATTCTCATGCTGCTTGGTCATTTCTGACCTAGTCATGAGGAAGAATGCAATGCAAAATGAAAGACGTTTCTGGAATGTTTCTGAACCAGCCCAAGCTGATTGCCTCTCTTCTGTTTATTGTTTTAAGTCATAAGTGACGTAAGCTTCTAGGCGTTTGTTATGCTATGTGGCTGGCTCCCAAAGTCATGTCTTAAAACATTCTTTCCTTCCTGATTATTCTTCTCCTTCTTGTTTTTCTTCTTTTTCTTTTTCTTTTTTTTTTTTTTGAGATGGAGTTTTATTCTTGTTGCCCAAGCTGGAATGCAGTGGCATGATCTCAGCTCACCGCAACCTCCGCCTCCCAAGTTTAAGCAATTCTCCTGCCTCAGCCTCCGAAGTAGCTGGCATTTACAGGCATGTACTGCCACACTCAGCTTGTTTTTTTCTTTTTTTTTTTGAGACAGGGTCTTGCTGTCTTGCCCAGGCTGGTGTGCAGTGGTGCAGTCACAGCTCAGTGCACCCTTGACCTCCTGGGCTCAAGTGATCCTCCCGTCTTAGCCTCCTGGGTAGCTGGGACCACAGGTGCCACCACACCCAGCTGATGTTTAAATTTTTTATAGAAACGGAATTTCACTATATTGTCCAGGCTGGTCTCAAACTCCTGGGCTCAAGTGATCCTCCTGCCTCGGCCTCCTAAAGTGCTGGGGTCTCAGCTGTGACCCCATGCCCAGCTGTTTTTCTCTTTCTGTTGAGTTGGCAGTCATGTCCTTGATTCTTGGTGGCTGAGGGTATCTCAGTCCAAGGCAAGAATCCCACAGAAAGAGACCAGGACAAATGAGGCCAGAATTGTCTTTCTTTTCCAAAATGGGCTTTGTTAGTGACTCTTCCTATACTCAGGTCACCAAACCTGATCACCACTATGTGCAAAGCGCAGTTTTAGTTTTCAGAGAAGTGACACTATACTTAAGAATACTTAAGAATGTTAACTGCGTTAACCTCCTCCACGCACGCATACAGGAAACCATTAGGAAATGCCCGCCTCTCTCTGTAGCCTTTGTAAAATTAAGCTGATAAAAGCAGTGCTTCCTAAAGAAAAACTCAAGTCAGGAGCAATTATTGATTTAACAGTTTTGCAAATGCTTTTGTACACAGAAGGTGCATGAAAAAGATTCTAGTGACACGCAGATCAAACACCGTGTCGATAATCACAGCTAATGTCTAGTGCTTGCTGCATGCCGGGCAGTTGTAGAGGCTGTGTGCGTGTTGGTCATCTAAGCCTCACATGTGAGCCGTGGGGTAAGCCCTGCTCCTGTCCTCGCCTTGGAGATGAGGAAACTGAGAGGCAGAGATGAAGCAGCTCACTTAGGTCACGGGATTAGGGGGCAGACCTGGACCTGACTCCGAGGCCCCCTCCAGCAGCCAGGTCTCCACCCATCACGCTTGATTGCTTGTAATCGGAGCCTTGCCTCTCGCCGCCAGTTTGCGAGGAGTAGGTTTCCCATTTCCACCGTTATTTTCTGACTCCCGTGCCTCCCAACTTCCCACCTGCTGTGGCTGGCATTTCCACCGGCTCCCTGGCTTGTCCTCTGCCTCATGCCTCCTATGTGGCTCTTCCTCCTGCTCCCGCGCCCCTGCCGCTGGTGGCCCCAGGATGGAGGCTTCCCGGGATGGCCCACACAGTGCCCTGCACAGGTGCTGCGGCTCAGCCCTGGCCATTCCCTGCACACATTCTCTGTTCCAGCCACACTGAGTTAAAAGCCATCCTTTAGCTGTACCTGCTGCAGGCCCCCTCTGTAGAGGACCTTTCATGACCCGTTCTAGTAACCCTCCTGCCTGGCATCAGCCACCCCTGCCCCTAGCCCAGTTTGCTGTTGCCAGGCTGACCTCCCCACGTCTTTCAGTTCTCCGTGTGGAGGGCGCTGATCCATCTGTCTCCATCTGCTTGGGAAGCAGTAACAGAACAGCACAGGCTGAGTAATCAATACAGCACGGGAATGTATGTCCTCATGCTTCTGGAGGCTGGGAAGTCCAAGATCAAGGCACCAGCAGGTTCAGGTGTCTGGAGAGGGCTGCATCTTCTGGAAGGGAGAAGAAACGGGAGGGCAAGCGAGAGAACCCCTTGCAGCAAGCCGCTTTATGCAGGTGCTTGATCCCATTGCAGGGGAGGAGCCCTCCTGGCCTCGTCACCTCTTAAAGCCCTGCTTCCTTAAGACTGTCACTCCACAACGCCTGAAATTTGGAGAGGACACATTCGAGCCACAGCCCCTTCCTTCCCGAGGCTTCTTGAGATGCCCCCTCCTGTGCTTCCTGGAGCACCCGTCCTTCCTCGTCCTGGGACTTGGCGTGCCTGACCAGAGTCACACCTGCTTGTCCTCTTGGCCCCTCTTCAGGTGACGGGCTCCACACAGGTCATGATCTTGGCCAAAAGAGTCACACATCGTCCCTGTACCTATCAGTGTTTAGTAAACAGGAAGTGCTTAATAAATGTTTGATGAATTAAGAGTGACTCAGTAACCCCAGTTCAAACAAGCAACAGCAGACGTTGGAGATGTGCATGAGGCACATGCCCAGCTTGTGAGCAGAGGTGGCCGCCACTGCTCCATGCTACTACGGGGTGCTCCCTGCTGCGTGTGCCCTGTGGACTGCCATCCACCGTCACATTGGCTGTCAGTGGCTCCTGTCACCACCCTGCCACCTGGCGACTTGTGGGCCACACTCAGGAGTCACGGGAAGGAGACCCTTAGAGCAGTTCTGGGACAGAAGTTCTCGCGTGTACTTCTTTGAGGAAGGCGGGAATAAGCCCTGCCAGCTCGTTGTCCTCTCTTGAGTCCGCATCGGTTGCATTTTTTAACTCTGGCAAAGTGAAATGGCAGAGTCAGTCCAGTGTTGCCTGGGACAGGTCTGAGAAATTGGTATAAAGATGCCTTCACTCCTACATCATATTCCAGTTCACGTTTCCATTTCAGTGTGTACATGTTATAGCCGTGGTTGATCTTGTACATCAATTGGGATGTGGGTTTTTGTTGGAGAAAAAAATGCACAAAAGTTCGGGACCTAAGAGTGAAAGATTTCCATTGACCAGGTGCGGTGGCTCACACCTGTAATCCCAGCACTTTGGGAGGCCAAAGTGGGCAGATCACTTGAGTCTAGGAGTTCAAGACCAGCCTGGCCAACACAGTGAGACCCCGTCTCAAAAAAAAAAAAAAGAAGAAATAGCTAGGCATAGTGGCACACGTCTGTAGTCCCAGCTACTCAGGAGGCTGAGGCTATAGGAGGTGGAGGCTGTAGGGAGCCATGGTTGCACCACTGCTCTCCAGCCTGGGCAACAGAGCAAGACCCCACCTCTAAAGGGAAAAAAAAAAAAAAACCATGAAGGATTTCTTGGGGCCAGTTGGCATCTAAAAATATCTAAGTCTTTTGATTCTCAGCTATGACCTGGCTACGCTCTAAGATGTCTTTACATGTTTCCAGGACTCTTGGCAAATTCTCAGAACACTTGACTTAAAAAGATAAGCCATGTAGTATTTTTACAAGTAGAGAGGGAGGTGAAATGATGAGATGGGGCCATACTTATAAAATCATTCGGGATCATTGATGAAGTAGTCCCTGGGTTTCTGATGAATTAATTTTAAAGCACTGACCAAATAGGTACCCAGTGTAAGAAGCCAGAGTCGATCTGTGTCATAGACACGTGGCCTCTTGATGGAATCTTTCCGTGCCACACGCTTTACAACCTGAAGCTGCAGCTTCAGCCCTTCAAGAAGGGTCCCTGCAGCCGGGTGCAGTGGCTCGCACCTGTAATCTTTGGGAGGCCAAGGTGGGCAGATCACTTGAGGTCAGGAGTTCTAGACCAGTCTGGCCGACATGGAGAAACCCTATCTCTACTAAAAATACACAAATTAGCCAGGCATAGTGGTGCACACCTGTAATCCCCGCTGCTCAGGAGGCTGAGTCAGGAGAATGGCTTGAACCCAGGAGGTGGAGGATGCAGTGAACTGAGATCGCACCATGGCACTCCAGCCTGGGCAACAGAGTGAGACTCCATCTCAATTAAAGAAACAAAGAAGGGACCCTGCTTTGTTCATGATTTTATTCTCAGTGCGTGGCATACACCAGGCCTGAAATAAATGTTATTTAAATGTTAACTTACATTGTCCCTCCTTCCGATACACTTGCCATCTGGTTACATTCCAGTGAAGACAAAGGATGGATTTGTTTAAATAAAGTTTGCTTCTTTTTCAAAAATTCCTTGGGCTCCTCCCGGAAAAGCTGCTCCTTTGCCATCTTCCCAGCAGATTCCCGGGGCGGGATCCACCCGCCTGTTCACAGCTCCTTCCGGTGAGGCGTGGGTCCAGGTATTCACGGCCTCCAAGGAGAATTGTAAAGATATATGTCCAGTGTCCTTTTGACCACCTTTTTTTTTTTTCTATGGGGGGATTTTGTGAGAGAATAATACACATGTGGACCTCAGCTTAACAAAAGCTGAATGTTCCTGGGGTGAGTGTTTGAATCCAGCAGGAAATAGATGCTCGACGACTCTGAGTCAGGGGAGGTTTTCATGGTCTGTTGGTGCATGGTAGGGTCTCGTTTTTCGGGGTAGTTTTGCAATCTCTGACACAGGTAAGATGGTCAGTGCCGAAGGCTGCCATGACGTCTACACTGACCGTTGTGAAGGTACTCACCGGACTGGTATTTACAGAGAGAAATAAACCCAAGCAGGGTCTAGGGTCAACCAGTCTGCTTTGCTGCCTTCACAGGGAGGTCCTGGGACCCTTTTATGGAGGAAGTTTTTAATGCTTATGTTAACCCTGAAGGTGAAACAGGAAACATGCAGCCGTTACTCCAAGAAAACGTAATGTGGGTAACTGGAGTGTCTCGGGGGCCCACGGTCTCCCTGAGGCCACATCTCTCCGGAGAGATCGTGGACATCCGTCGTAAACTATGAGCTGTTCACATTTTCACTTTACTCTCAACTTTCCAGGAGTGAGTCCTCCCCAGAGAGCAAGATGGAGCTGCGTTTCAACAGACGGTGCTTTCAATCTGTGCTGACTGTAACTTTTATCCATCATAGGTTTGAAGACATACCTGATATCGGGTCAGAGAGCCAAGGAGTCTCGCTGCAGCTGTGCAGAGGCCTTGCTTTCTGGCTTTGAGATCATTGACGGCTCACAGGTGTCCTCAGGCCCTAGGGGACAGGGGACAGCGTCATCAGGGAATGTCAGTGACTTGGCGCAGACTGTCAAAACCTTTGATAACCTTAAGGTTAGTTTTTTTTTTTTTTTTTCCTACTTCTAAAACTTTCTATTAATTCTGCAGTAGAGCACGTGAAATAATAAACAGCCTCCAGGTCTGAGGCAGACAACTTGGAATAACCTTCTATTTGGTTTTCGTGATTTTAATATTTAGTCTAAAGTTAGTAGCATTTTGTATTTTTAATATCCTTGCTTTTTGACATATTACGCACCTCCATTTCCTTTCCATTGCATAAGGATGCTTCTCATTTGAATTATGAGTTATTTTCTCCTCCTGGGACCTGTGGTGTTTTGGCATTTCTAGAAGCTAGTGATAAATGACAGTAAAGGTGGCTGTCCTTGGCACCTTGGATGGAGAGCTAGTTGATAATCTGATTTCAGAGCCCACTTTCTCAAATACTTCTACGTCTCTTGAAATCCATTATTTTATGATTGTTTGAAATGATGTTGGTGTGGGTAAATCCTAGGACACAGCTCACGGAGAGGACAGGCTGCCGAGAACATTGTAGTATTTCATTATTGGAACGGGGATTTCCTGGTGGCCGCCTAGAAGTGCCTGTTTCTGGACTGTCCTGTCATCATAAATTACCAAGGAACTGGCGCGGTCGACCTTGGGTGTGTGAAATCATTTCAGTTCATGAGCTGTTCCTCCGCTTTCACGTTTGATTTAGTTTCCCCACTGTTACCTTCTGTTTATTTTTATAGTTTACACATCTCCTGTCTCCATTCTTTTTTTTTTTTTGAGACGGAGTCTCGCTCTGTCGCCCAGGCTGGAGTGCAATGGCCGGATCTCAGCTCACTGCAAGCTCCGCCTCCCGGGTTTACGCCATTCTCCTGCCTCAGCCACTGGGTAGCTGGGACTACAGGCGCCCGCCACCGCGCCTGGCTAGTTTGTTGTATTTTTTTAGTAGAGAAGGGATTTCACCGTGTTAGCCAGGATGGTCTCGATCTCCTGACCTCATGATCCGCCCGTCTCGGCCTCCCAAAGTACTGGGATTACAGGCTTGAGCCACCGCGCCCGGCCTCCTGTCTCCATTCTTAAAATGAGAGAGAGAGAATCAAAACAGCTCCCCTGCGCTGCTTCGTGTTGTCAGATAACACAGTGGGGTATGCGTGAGGATGGTGGCCAGTGGTTACGGCTTCACCCAGTGTGTCCCTGCCTCTCCACGTTCATTCACAGGCTTGAAAGCTGCTGTTGGTGTTTATGATGAACAGCCTTCGTTATGTGGCAGTCAGCCGGGGTATCCAGATTATTTACTGGGTCAGGATACGTAGTGCCTGTCACCCAGTTACCTGTAACGATTGACACCTGGGTTCTGTCAACCGCGCTCATGGATCATGTTGGTTGGGTGCTTTGTTAGTGTGATGCAGGGCTTCTCGCCTTGGCACTGCTGGCATTTTGGACCAGGTAGTCCTGTGTGGTGGGGCTGTCCTGTGCACTGTCAGATGGCTGGCAGCATCCCTAGCCTCCACCTGCCAGATGCCAGCATACCCACCCGTACCCTACTCCCCAACTGTGCCAACCAAAAATGTCTCCAGACATGGCCCAGTGTCCCCTGGGGGTGCAGAGTCATCCCTGAGTGAAACCCACCGGGACAGTGGTGTTGGACCCTCTCTTCCCTGTACTCTTGGCACACGCGTAAAGCTCACGTATCTAAGATTCCCTGCATGCCTGCAAACTTCAGAGACAGCCGTCTTGCCTGGGCTGACATTTTGCAGGAGTCAGAAAATGGAGCTCTGGGCTCCTAGACAGCGGACCCGGGCAGGGAGGGGCTGGCATGGGGAGGAATCGGGAATGGTTTTGCTATTTGGGGAAAAATGGTTTCCTCCAGCCTGCACACTGAGCTGTATTGAAGTAGTGAAAGACAGCCCAAGCCAAAAATAAATAATTTGTTGTGTCTGCCATTTTAGCGTCCACATAGGTGTGTTTCTGTCCGTTAGGGGATGTGGTCGCAGAGTTCCCCATATCACACACTCACGGGTTTAGTGGCCACGGGTTTAGTGACCACGGGTTTAGTGGCCACGGGTTTAGTGGCCACGGGTTTAGTGGCCACGGGTTTAGCCATGGCGATGCTACACTGCTTTGTACTCATCTGTGTATTTGTTTTGCTTGGAATGAGCAAAAACCATTTAGCATGTCTCCTTGGCATGTGGAGATTTTCCAAACATCGTTGAAAGTTTCTGAGAATCCTGTAATCTATCTCAGGTTGACAGAAGGCCAGGCAGGGTGGCTCACGCCTGTAATCCTGGCACTTTGGGCGGCCGAGGTGGGAGGAACGGCTGAGGCTAGGATTTTGAGACCAACTTGGTTATCGTAGCAAGACATCATCTCTACAAAAAAATTTTTTTAATTAACTGGGCTTGGTGACATGTGCCTGCCATCCCAGCTACTCGGGAGGCTGAGCCAAGAGGATCACTTGAGCCCAGGAATTTAAGGCTGCAGGGAGCTGTGATTGTACTGCTGCACTCCAGCCTGGGCCACGGAGTGAGACCTTGCCCTGTCTCAAAAAAAAGGAGGGGGAGTGGCACTCAGTGGTAAAGTAAATTCGAGAAACTCTGGATATTCAACACAGAAAGGGTTTCTTTACTGCAGGACTTCTCAGAGCCTTCACTACGCTAGTAGACAGTATCTAGGCCTTCGGAGGAGGACGTGGTGTATGCCGCACTCTCAGGCCTCTTTGAGCACAGTTGTTTTCTTCAAGCTGCACCTTGCAGGGCTAATGTGGTCTCACCTTTTGGGGAAATGCTCATGTAGTAAAAGGAGTTTCATGCCAAGGACCAATACGTTAGAGAAAAGGTGTTCAGGAAGCGTTCGCTGAAGGAACACGCGTAGATTTTCGTCTGTGTCCTGTTCGTGCTGCTGCTCACTTGCGATACACATGGCTTCGCTTTCCCTCTGAACTCCTGGCTGCATTCACTGTTCAGCTCCACCACGCTTTCCTGTGTGCCTCCCCAGCCAATAACGCTGTTCCCTCGTCTCCAAATTCTCAGTCCCTTCAGTCTGTCCCACTTGGCTGTAACATACACGATCTTAAATCTTTGTTTCCTATGCGCCTTCCTGTGAGCTCTTTGCATTCAGAGACTGTGTGTTAAATAACTTAAATATTTCCCAAGTGTCGAGCATGGTGCCTGGCATGTAGTAATTAACAGTTTCTTTTTGGCTTAAGTTTTTAATTCTTTAATTAAACACACAGAGCGATGCAGCTCTGCAGAGCCAGGCGAAGGACTGAAGTCAGAAGCCCAAGCAGAACTGTGTAGAACCAGGGCAGCCTCCATGAATGTGTGTCCTCTGTGACCTTAAGTCATCTCCCAGGTCATAGCTGGAAAATTCTTACCTAATGTGACATAAGCTGTGTACTGTAACGACCTACCAGGAAATGGTAGTGATGTCAAAAACCAGAACTTCGGTCCCGACGTCATAGCTCCAAGGGAACCCAACTGTTGGCTTCTTTTTGTTTGTTTAAGAGATGGGGTCTCGCTCTGTTGCCCAGGCCAAAGTACCAGTGGCATGATCTTAGCTCACTGCAGCTCAGACTCCCGGGCTCAAGTGATCCTCCCAAGTCAACCTCCTGAGTAGCTAGGGCCACAGGTATGTGCCACCATGCCTAGCTGATTTTTAAACTTTTTTTGCTATATTGCCCGGGATGGTTGCAAACTCCTGGGGTCATACCATCTTCCTGTCTTGGCCTCTTAAAATGCTGGGATTACAGGCATGAACCACTGTGCCTAGCCTTGAGTTCTTTTTTTTTTTTTTTTTTGAGACAGAGTCTCACTCTGTCGCCCAGGCTGGAGTGCAGTGGCGCGATCTCTGCTCACTTCAAGCTCCGTCTCCCGGGTTCACACCATTCTCCAGCCTCAACCTCCCGAGTAGCTGGGACTACAGGCGCCCGCCACCACGCCTGGCTAATTTTTTGTATTTTTAGTAGAGACAGGGTTTCACCGTCTTAGCCAGGATGGTCTCAATCTCCTGACCTTGTGATCCGCCTGCCTCCCAAAGTGCTGGGATTACAGGCGTGAGCCACCGCGTCTGGCCCCTTGGGTTCTTGAAGTGACCAGCAGTGAGAGATCCTTACCCGAAGGGCCCTGATATTGCATAATGTGGGGGACAGATTCTGCCCAAGTGAAGGAGGGAGGGGTCAAGAAGGAAACCAAGGAGTGAGCATTAGAGGCGAGGACGCTACTGTCAGCGTTGCAGAGGGGAGGCGGAGCATGGTGGGAAGGGCCACAATTTGAAACAAGACCCTTCTCAAAGCCTTGGCTTTGCCACTGTGAAGAAATTGCAGCCAGGTGCCGTGGCTCACGCCTGTAGTCCTAGCCACTCAGATGGCTGAGGCGGGAGGATCGCTTGAGCCCGGGAGTTTGAGGCTGCAGTAAGCTATATGATGGTGCCACCACACTCCAACTGGGGTGACAGAACCAGATGCTGTCTCAAAAAAAAAAAAAAGAAAGAAAGAAAAAAAGGAAGAGAAAACACACACTTAATTCCTCTAAGCAAGAGTTTTCCTCATCAGTGCAGTGGTGATGAGGAAGGGACCTCTCGGGATTGCTGGGAAATTAGCTGGAGTGGCGCCTGCAGATGCTAGGGCTGAGAAGCAGCCCTGCTCGCACTCGGCACTCCTTCACTCTATGCAGAGCAGGGACAGTAACCACAGACGGGGCCATGGAGGGCTGGGAGAGGCCAAGAGACGGTCCCGGCTCGCCTGCAAGAGGTCACTGACTTTCTGGGGAAGGTCCCATCTTCTCCGCGGTTCCGATTCAAGAGAGATTCTCACAGTGATTGTGGCTGACCATTGCTGTGGGTTGGATGCTCTCGGCCATAACCAAGTCACTCGTATGACACGGGAGCGTATGTGCCTCGGCCTGTTGAATGTGACGTCAGCACTCCAGCGGGCGTTTGCTTTCCATTTTCTCATGAACCCTGTGGGTGGTGAGTGGATCTAGTTGCCATATGACAATAAAAACAGCTTTTCCAACATCTTCATGAAGAAAAAGAAAACCGAGCTGGGCTCCGTGGCTCACACCTGTAATCCCAGCACTTTGGGAGGCCAAGGCAGACAGATCACCTGAGGTCAGGAGTTCAAGACCAGCCTGGCCAACATGGTAAAACCCCATCTCTACTAAAAATACAAAAATTAGCCAGGTGTGGTGACATATGCCTGTAGTCCTAGCTACTCAGGAGGCTGAGGCAGGAGGATCCCTTGAACCTAGGAGGTGAAGGTTGCAGTGAGCCGAGACCATGCCACTGCACTCCAGCCTGGACAACAGAGTGAGACTCCATCTTGAAAAGAAAAGAAAACCCAAAATTGAATTACTTTTATCACATTAGTTCTGATCAGTGAACCATTTGAGTCGTGAAAGCGTCTTAGTTCATCTCTGAAAGGCCTCCCTGGGAGCGCACCTGCGTGGCTGGTCTTCCTAAGTTTACCTTCATCTATTATTCAGAACCCCAGGCTGCTTGGCCACTGGGTGTTTCTACATGGACCAGTCAGTAACAAAGCTAATGATGTGTATTTACCCATACAGGGATGATTCAGAGAGGACCTGTCCTGCTTTCAAAAGCTTTCTCCTTCCCCTTTGAGGCCACTCACCTCAGGAACCATCCTTTTGTGACAGTGAATTTTGAAAATGACCCTCAATAAATGATCACTTCTTTTATCTACTTGTTTTCTGTGTGTCAAGTCATTATGAATAGGCTCAGCCAGCCCGATTTGAGGAAGGAAGGGGCTTTTCATTCATTATAGAAATTGAAAAAATGATTTTATATTTTATAGACACATACATATATAACTATATACAGCTTAGAAATTAAATAGGTATGTATTATAAGCGGTAGTCTGAATTGATAGTGGTGATGCTTGCACATCCCTGTGAATATGCTAAAAACCCTGGAGTTATATAGTTTAAATAGGTACATTATACGCTATGTGAATTACATCTTAATAAAGCTGTTGTAAAACTAAAGGGTAGTCTCTGCCAGGTGAGGTGATCACGCCTATAATCCCAGCACTTTGGGAGGCCAAGGTAGACGGATCACCTGAGGTCAGGAGTTCAAGGCCAACCTGGCCAACAGGGTGAAACCCCAAGTCTACTAAAAATAAAAAATTAGGCCGGGCGCGGTGGCTCAAGCCTGTAATCCCAGCACTTTGGGAGGCCAAGATGGGCGGATCACGAGGTCAGGAGACCGAGACCATCCTGGCTAACACGGTGAAACCCTGTCTCTACTAAAAAAAAAAAAAAAATACAAAAAACTAGCTGGGCGAGGTGGCAGGCACCTGTAGTCCCAGCTACACGGGAGGCTGAGGCAGGAGAATGGCGTAAACCTGGGAGGCGGAGCTTGCAGTGAGCTGAGATCCGGCCACTGCACTCCAGCCCGGACGACAGAGCAAGACTCCGTCTCAAAAAAAATAAAAATAAAAATAAAAAAAATAAAAAATCAGCCAGGTATGGTGGCGCACACCTGTAATCCCAGCTACTTGGGAGACTGAGGCAGAAGACTCTTGAACCTGGAGGCGGAGGTTGCAGTGATCTGAGATCACGTCACTGCCCTCTAGCCTGGGCAACAGAGTGAGATTCCATCTCAAAAAACAAAAACAATTAAAAAAAAAAAAACCCATCTCTACAAAAACTATAAAAATTAGCCAGGCACGTTGGTATCCACCTGTAGTCCTAGCTACCTGGGAGGCTGA
This sequence comes from Trachypithecus francoisi, assembly GCF_009764315.1. Lineage (NCBI taxonomy): Eukaryota > Metazoa > Chordata > Mammalia > Primates > Cercopithecidae > Trachypithecus > Trachypithecus francoisi. Next base: position 111,115,604 of record NW_022681460.1, read on the forward strand.
GGTGGGAGGATCTCTTGAGCCTGGGAGGCAGAAGCTGCAGTGAGCCAAGAGCGCACCATTGCACTCTAGCCTGGGCACTAGAATGAGACCTCGTCTCAAAAAAGAAAGGGGTGGGGGAGGAATAGGAACTTCACAGTGAACAAACCAGGCAGAAACACAGTGGACAAACCAGGCTCACCTGGATCATTCACCAAATGATCCAGGTGAGCCTCCCTGCTAGGAAGACACATGGCCATCCTGTACCCCAGTGTGGTGTCCTGAGAAGGGCATGTCACCTCTGCGGCATTCTTTCCGCAAACCCCAAACCTCAGTCTGCTCTGAGAAAGCACCAGGCAGGTCCAGATCTGGACATCTGACAAAATACCTGGCTGGGACTTCAAACGCAGCAGGGCCAGGAGAGACAGGGAAGGATAGAGGACCCCCCCCCCCTCAATATGCTGGGGGTGAGCAGGAGGTGTGAGGACTAAATGCAACGCGGGACCTAGAGGAGACCCTGAACAGCAAAGGGACATCGGGGAAACCGGGGACATCAGAATAAAGCCTGCAGCTTAGGTAACAGTATCGCTGCAGCATGAGTTGCTTTGGTCTTGATAACTGTACTGCGGGTCTGTACGAAGAATATACGCAGAGTCCCTGAACTGTCTTTCCCACTCTCTGCAAGTCTAAAATTATTTCCAAGTAAGAAATTATATATCTGTGTAGAGAGAGGGATGGAAATGGATGTGCAGAATCATCGAACTGGCATTGCCCGAGAGTGAAATATTGCACTTCCATGAAGTTTCTCCAAATGCCAAATCGTTTCTTATTTTGACTTCATGAAGGACTCTTGCCGCAGCTGGTAACAGTCTTCCTGCCTGACAGTCTGCCGAGTATATTTTCATCTATTTTTGACTCGGGTCGTCATCACCAGCCTGGTTATTGAACCTAGTGGTCCTTTAGGGCTCCGCCCCGTGTGGTTCTGAGATCGTGTGTGTGTTTTCACACGTGTGTGTCCGTGTGGTGCGTTGTCTGGTATTCTCAGGCCATCTGCTGTCTGTTCTTACCGCTTTGGGGATGTAAGAAAATTTCTTTTTCTGTGATAATTACTGCTTATCTTTTCTTCTAATATTCTACTTCTATTTTTCCCTAATGTTTCGTTAGCAGAAATGCTCTATTTTGAAGTACTTATGCCTGTACCTAACCCGTTAGCTTAAACAGCAATGCCAGGGACATAGAGTGAGCCTGGTGGCTCTGCACACTGATGGGCTGCCCCGTTCACCTGGAGATTTCCAGGGCCGGGACCTCTGCTGCCTGGGCTCGCCGTCCTCTTTATGCGGTTCCAGCCGTACCATGTGGGTCTGGGCCAGTGCCTGCTCTGTCTCAATGTCCTCATCTGTAAAATGGCACCGATCCTAGTACCTGCATCGTGGGTGCTTGCGAGGGCTAAGTAGATACAAGGAGTTTCAAAGAACACCTCAGGAAATTGTATTTGTGGTTATTGTGGTTGCAATGTCATGACTATTCCTGTTCGCCATGTTCAACATCATTTTGAGTTTGGGAGCAAAGGATGTTTCTGATAACATGACATCTTGCAAAACAGTCCTGTTGAGAAGATGAAGCAGGCAAAGCCAGGGCTCTTCTAGTGGTGTATCCTCCTCATTTCTGAGAAAAGAGGTTTCCCCACTCCCTCCCTTGACAGTTTTGAAAAGGGACAGCTGTTGGCTGAGAAATGATTTATCTTGTGATGAGAAATAACCTTGAAGAAAAAACGGTTTTATAGCTTTGTGCCATATATTTTGACCGGAATGTAGGGTGCACGTCCTGAAATGTGTTAAAAACAAATGCAAATGTGCCCAAGTGTGTTAGAGAAATGGCTACACTCTTCCCTCCAAAGCCCACGTCCACATGGGGGAAGGAGCAAAGATAATCCGGGAAAATGCAGAGTTTGCGCTTGGGCGTTCTCCAGGGAATCTCAGGTTACCCAGGCAACAGCCAGCAAACTCCTCGGCCCGCTAAGCGCGCTGCTGGGAGGATCTTAGAAGTCTTGAAACTTCCCTTGGTGCCCAAGGGCCCAGGGTGCTGCTTGGAAGAACCAAGAGGACAGGCATAGCTGCTCAGGTCACTCTAGGGGAACAAGGCCCAGGAGAGCAAGGTGCCAGGATTATTCCTGGGTCCTCCTTGTGCCAGGAAAGGGGGCCAGAGCCGTATGACGGTGGTCCGGGTCCCAGGGCCCTGGAGCCTGTGGCCGTCTGCAGAGCGATCATCGCTGCCTCGCAGTGTCGCTGCAAAGGACAAGATCACACAGTCGAGACTGCAGATACCCCGTGAATGGGGGCCCGACTGGTTCCTGGGTAGGACCTTGGCACATAGACATTCCTAAGTCATAGTAGCTGCTGTCATTATGACGCTGCTTTTTCTCTAATGTGCCTGCCCGTGCGGCTCCCTGTGAGCCAGCCGCTAGCATTTGTCTCCCAAGGCAGTGAGGTGCATCCATGCCTGGAGCTTCCTGGAGTCGGAAATACTCTTCTCAGGGAGGGCTCAGCAGGGGTGGAGAGGCCTGCAGCTATGCAGGGGGAGACGATGTTTAGCCGGCTGGGAAACGTTTCACAGAGGCATCTGTATTTGGCAAAAAACAGTTCGTGAAATGTCTTAATCCAGATTAAAATTAAGCTAGCGGATTGCTCAAGGAAAATTGCTGTGGGGGATGGGAGATAGGAGGCCAGGGGAGGGAAATAAACCCACCCACCGTTGCATGGTAGGACCCCCCTGGTACATAAGAGGCCTCTAACTACTGCTCAGAAGGGGATGTTGAAATGTGAGAATCTCTCCGTTGGATAGATGGATGTCCGTCTCTTTTTTCTTCTTTTTTTTTTTTTTGAGATGGAGTTTTGCTCTTGTTGCCCAGGCTGGAGTGCAGTGGCGTGATCTCGGCTCATGGCAACCTCTACCTCCCGGGTTCAAGCGATTCCCCTGCCTCAGCCTCCCCAGTAGTTAAAACTACAGGTGCGCACCACCACGCCTGGCTAATTTTTTGTATTTTAGTAGAGACAGGGTTTCACTATGTTAACCAGGATGGTCTCAATCTCCTGACCTCGTGATCCACCCACCTTGGCCTTCCAAAGTGCTGGGATTACAGGTGTGAGACACCGCCCTCGGCCTCTTTTTTTTTTTTTTTTTAAAGAGACAGGGTCTTGCTCTGTGACCCAGTTTGCAGTGGAGTGGCACAACCATAGCTCACTGCAGCCTCTCCCTCCTGGGCTCAAGCGACCCTCCCACCTCAGCCTCCTGAGTAGCTGGGACTATAGGCACACACCACTATGCCCAGCTAATTTGTAAAATTTTTAAAAAGCTTTTGTAGAGATGGGGTATTGCTGCATTGCCCAGGTTGATCTCAAACTCCTGGGCTCAAGCAAGCCATCACACCCAGCTCTAAGATTTCTTTTGTTTCATTTGTTTTAAAGTTTTTATCTAGAAAATTTATCCCCCAAAAGGAAAGCAGCTGAGGAAGAAACAGAACAACAGAAATCCACTTTTTTTTTTTTTGAGCTGGAGTCTTGCTCTGTTGCCCAGGCTGGAGTGCAATGGCACAATCTGAGCTCACTGCAACCTCCGCCTCCCGGGTCCAAACGACTCTCCTGCCTCCGTCTTCCCAGTAGCTGGGATTACAGGCATGTGCCACCATGCCCAGCTAATTTTTGTATTTTTAGTAGAGACAGGGTTTTCCCATGTTGACCAGGCTGGTCTTGAACTCCTGACCTCAGGTGATCCACCCACCTCAGCCTCCCAAAAGGCTGGGATTACAGGAATGAGCCACCGCGCCCAGCCAAAATCCGCATTTTCAAAGTGCAGTAAAATGATAGCTGCTGGGTCCGGGTGACACAGGTCCGTGAGGCTGCGCCACCCAATGTGGCCTGGAGTCTGTACCTGGCTCTCCCTGCACTTCCCATACCCCCACTTCCTGGACAAACCTGTTGGAAATGGAATAGGCAGTGAGCACTATCCTGGCCCTCAGGAGGCCGGAGCCTGGGTGTTTACAGCTGGCCATGTGACCCAGACAGCCTTTTCCTTCTGCAAGCACAACCTCTTTTGCCGTTTGTGGGCAGCTCTGCAAGACCTCACTTCTGTATCAGAACTTCTTATCACCGCAGGGTGCAGGCCTCGGCCTCCGTTCAAGGGGATTGTAAGCAAAGCACTGAGTTCCCCACCTGTAGAGACCACTGCCCCAGGCTCCCCAGAGAGCAACTTCATCCCAATGGGCACTCCCGGGCTCCACCGGCTTTCCAGCCCCTCCGAGGGAAGTCCCTGCAGAGGGCATGGAGCCCCCGCTGTCCTCAGTGTGCCCTCTGGTGCCAAGTTGGTTTGACTGTCACAGTGGCATATTCATGGCTCTAAATGCATAGAAAATCTCATAAAGCCAGGAAGGCCAGTGTGCCATGGGGGGCACTGAAGAAGCAGGTGGCCTCATCGTAAAGCACAGCAGGCTTGGCCGGGCATGGTGGCTCACACCTGTAATCCCAGCACTTCGGGAGGCTGAGGCAGGCAGATCACTTGAGGCCAGGAGTTGAGACCAGCCTGACCAACGTGGTGAAACCCCATCTCTACTGAAAATACAAAAAATAGCCAGGCGTGTTGGTGCGCGCCTGTAATCCCAGCTACTCAGGAGGCTGAGGCAGCAGAACTGCTTGAACCCGTAGAGGTGGAGGTTGCAGTGAGCCGAGATCGCCCCACTGCACTCCAGCCTGGGTGACAGAGGGAGACTCAGTCTCAAAAAAAAAGAAAAAAAAGAGAAAAGCACAGCAGATAAACTTGAGGCAAGAAAAATACCTGAAACAGACTGATACCTACCAGGAGATTCCTGTGACTAAATGGCTACAGAAGAATGATACCAAGGGATGTTCTGTGTGTAATCAAGGACACTGAATTACCAGATGAGCTCTTTAATGACCAGACAGCATAGTTAACAGAAGTTTTCATATTCACTGCCAGCATTTACCAAGCACTCACTTACACTTCAGGCTTCGGCTGAGCCAAGTGTGGCAAATGCTTCCACACCTCCGGCTTCCTTTCCTGGTCTACCAGTTGGCCCCCAAAATGGCTGCTGTGCCCCATCAAGCACCAAGCACCCCACCTTAGCCACACCAGAGAGTTCCCTCAGGCATCGTTTACACATGGTATCAGGCACGCCTACTTTATTCTTCTCTTGGTATTAGATTTTTTTTCATTTAATAAAATCAGTGGTCTCATTGGCAAGTATGTGTATATATATACACACACACATATACACACACACATATACACATATACACACACATATATACACACATATATACACACATATTTATACACACATATATACACATACACACATACACACACATATATACACACACACATATACACACACACATATATACACACACATATATACACATATACACACATACACACATATACACACACATACACACACACATATATACACATATATACACACGCATATATACACACAAATATATACACATATACACACACATACACATATACACACATATATACACACACATACACCCACACATACACCTACCCATATATACACACATACACATATATACACACACACATATACACACACACATATATACACACACATATATACACATATACACACATACACACATATACACACACATACACACACACATATATATACACATATATACACACGCATATATACACACAAATATATACACATATACACACACACATACACATATACACACATATATACACACACATACACCCACACATACACCTACCCATATATACACACATACACATATATACACACACACATATATACACACACATATATACACACACACATACACACACACATATATATATATATATTTTTGAGAATGAGTTTGCTCTGTCACCCACGCTGGAGTGCAGTGGCACAGTCACAGTTCACTGCAGCCTTGACTTCCTGGGCTCAAGCAATCCTCCTGCCTCAGCCTCCCAAGTAACTAGGGCCACAGGCATGTGCCATCACGCTCAGCTAATTTGTTTTACTTTTGATAGAGACAAGGTCTCCCTATGTTGCCCAGGCTGGTCTTGAACTCCTGTCCTCAAGCGATCCTCCCGCCTCAGCCTCCCAAAGTTCTGGGATTACAGGTGTGAGCCAGCACGCCAGCAAAATGTTTAGAAGTTTAACTCTGCCAGTCAATACCAAGAGATGCTTTCAGATAGACTCACTGTATGTTATTGACAACTAGAACATTTGACCTCTGTTAATGTCAGTTTTTAAAGAGCTATAAGCAAATGTTATGTGGATGCCATTATTTGCTCAGATAGGTTAGTTAATGATTTCGCTAGCTGTTTTGGCATGTATATTTTCATTTTTTGAATGCATACAAATGTTCAAATTTAGCTTGTGTGTTACATCAGATTCCCAAACTATACAACTCTGTAGAATCTTTGTTTCTTTTATTTAATATAGTACAGGCCTGCAGCTTGACTTAAAATACAACCTGGGTCATATCTTTGCCCTTAGGTAGTGACACTTATTTTGAATTTCCAAAATAATGTGTGGCCTCCCATAGTTTATTTCAGTGTTTTACAGTTCTTGCTGCAAGGAAATTGCTTTTGAGTCCTAAAAAAAAAAAAAAATCTTTCTTGCCACAGTTGTCTTCTTCATTGGAAGCTGTTAGTTGCTTTCTTAGACAGTTCCTAGGTTACTGGGTCACATTAATAATAATAATGAGTTTATTAAGGGTATACTGTATGCCAGGAACTGTGCTAGGCTGTATATATACTTATTTAATTATTATTATTATTATTTTGTTGTTGTTGTTGTTGAGACGGAGTTTCGCTCTGTCACCCGGGCTGGAGTGCAGTGGCCAGATCTCAGCTCATTGCAAGCTCCGCCTCCCGCGTTTAAGCCATTCTCCTGCCTGCGCCTCCTAAGTAGCTGGGACTACAGGCGCCCGCCACCTCGCCCGGCTAGTTTTTTGTATTTTTTTTAGTTGAGATGGGGTTTCACTGTGTTCGCCAGGATGGTCTCGATCTCCTGACCTCGTGATCCGCCCGTCTCGGCCTCCCAAAGTGCTGGGATTACAGGCTTGAGCCACCACGCCCGTCCTATTATTATTATTATTTTTTTTTTTTTTTTTTTTTTTTTGAGACGGAGTCTCGCTCTGTCACCCGGACTGGAGTGCAGTGGCCGGATCTCAGCTCACTGCAAGCTCCGCCTCCCGGGTTCCCGCCATTCTCCTGCCTCAGCCTCCCGAGTAGCTGGGACTACAGGCGCCGCCACCTCGCCCGGCTAGTTTTTTGTATTTTATTTTTAGTAGAGACGGGGTTTCACCGTGTTAGCCAGGATGATCTCGATCTCCTGACCTCGTGATCCGCCCAGCTCGGCCTCCCAAAGTGCTGGGATTACAGGCTTGAGCCACCACGCCCGTCCTATTATTATTATTTTTAAGACAGGATCTTTCTCTCTTGCCCCAGGCTGGAGTGCAGTAGCACCATCAAAGCTCACTGCAGCCTTGACCTCCCAGACTCAAACAGCTCTCCCATCTCAGCCCCGCAAGTAGCTGGGACTACAGGCACACGCCACCAGTCCAGGCTCATTTTTATACTTTTTGTTGAGGCAAGGTTTTGCCATGTTGCCCAGGCTGGCCTCAAATTCCTGGACTCAAGCCATCCTCCCACTCCAGCCTCCCAAAGTGCTGGGATTACAGATGTGAGCCACCACACCCGGCCAATTTCAGTTAATTTCATTTCATTCTTAGCAACATGTCTTCACTCTTGTTTTATAGATGAGGGAACTGAGGTAAAGTGATTTGAACAGTCTCCTAGCTAGTAAGGACTTGACTAGGGTTTGAATCCTAGTTTGTGAGAAATAAAGGCTTTGCTCTTTTTAGTGTACCTGTATTAAATCTTGCCTTCTCTTTTCTAGGTCCATTAATTCCTATCAACTTTTAATTACTCCTAGATCTGGAAATCATGTACCTCTGATTATTCCGCCCATCTTAGGAGACTAGCTCACCATCACACGGAGCTTAAGAACCTTGGGTTTGTGTCCTAGCATGGTTGGTGACCAGTTTATTTACTTAATAACAGCTTTGTTGAGATATAATTCACATACTATAACGTGGATCTTTTTGGCCAGGCACGGTGGCTCGTGCCTGTAATCCCAGCACTTTGGGAGGCCGAGATGGGTGGATCAACTGAGGTCAGGAGCTCAAGACCAGCCTGGCCAACATGGCAAAACCCTGTTTCTACTAAAAATACAAAAAAATTAGTCAGGCGTGGTGGCAGGCGCCTGTAATCCCAACTACTTGGGAGGCTGAGGCAGGAGAATCACTTGAACCCAGGAGGCGGAGGTTGCAGTGAGCCAAGATCATGCCACTGTACTCCAGCCTGGGTGACAAGAGTGAAACTCCATCTCAAAAAAAATTAAAAAATCAATCTTTTTAAAGTGTACAGTTCAATGGTTTTTAGTATATTTAGCAAAAGGTTGTACAACCATCACCATGGTCAATTTTAGAACATTTTTATCATCCCAAAGAGAAACCCTGTTGAAATACCACAAACCAGGTGGCTTTTAAACAACATAAATATATTTCTCACAGTTCTGGAGGCTGGGAAGTCCGAGATCAAGGTCCCAGAAGATTGGGTGTCCAGTGAGGACCCGTTCCTGTTTCCCGGATGGTGCCTTCTCCCAGGGTGGGAGGGACGAGGGATTTCTCTGGGGCCTCCTTTATGAGGGCACTAATCCCATTTTGAAGACTTGTCCCCCATGACCTAATTACCTCCCAAGGCCTTGTCCCCCCAATGCCATCCCCTTGGGAATTAGGATTTCCGCATGTGACTTTTGAGGAGACACAAACATTCGAACCGTAGCAAACCCCACACCCCTTAGCAGCCACTCACCCTTCCTGCTCCCATCCCGCCTGGTCACCGTGAATCTGCCTTTTCCCTCTGAGGATTCACCTTTTCTGAATATTTCACGTAGATGGGATCACGTAGTATCTGTGCTGTGTCTGGCCTCCCTCACTGTGCTGCAGCAGGCGTCAGTGCTTCCATCTTTTTCGTGGCTAACAGCCCCTTGTTCGAATAGACCACAGTTGGTTGATCCATTGTGCAGGCAGTGAACATTCCCGGTTCCACGTTTCAGGTCATGTTGTGTTCGTGCACGGGTTTCTGTGTGTTTTCATTGTCACAGGTGGCTTTCAGCTCTTCCCCGAGTGGTTCTGCGCGCCTTCCCCTTGCTCACCACCATGCTGCGTGACGGCAGATTGCAACAGCGGGGCCTGCCTGAATTCGTGGGGGCAGTCGTGGTTTCTGGGTGTGTCCCCACAGTCTGTGTTTTTCCTCTAGACCTGCCCTTCATGCGGAATCACATTTGCTCCCAAATCTGAAGCCGGCGCCGAGGGAGGAGCACCTCAAAACGGCTGCCAAGACGAGCCTAAAAACAGCACCAAGGTAACAAGCTCATGGCTGTTGTTCCTGTCAGTTCCTCTCCTGGCGCATCCACCCAAGGTGACATTCCTGTCTTGTCGGCTTCTTAGTTCTGAGAGTAACTCCTCTTGGGTAACACCACTCTGCACCCACGGGTCCTCTGGGTGTTGAAGAGACCGGCAGGGAGCTTGTGGGAGGGTCAGCAGAAACCCACGTGGAATCCAGCGCTCAGGGGCGGAGCTGGGCGGGACTCCCTTAAAGGCGAATAAGGGTTTAAAACGCGTGGATTCGAGTGTTTTGGGGGAAATTTGTGGTACTGGAAGCTGGACTCAATTTATGATAGAATATAGACGGGCGGAGACAAGAGGGGGTCTTCACGGTGAGAAAGGCTCAGTGAAGAGAGAGGGTAGGAGTTAGGGCAGGCGGCAGGAAGGCTGCCAGGAAAAGCAGGCTTGGACAGCAGGGTCAGGACTGAGCCCACCCATGAGAGCCTGTCGGGGGCTCATGCAGGCGGCTCCCCTGGGGCCCAGGCTCTCATCCTCCATCTGCCAAAGGATTGTGGGCGCAGGTCACCCCGTGTCTTCCCACAGCCACAGTAGACACCCCCGACACAAGCCCCTGTTTCCATCCACCTTTCCTATGCCCTGACAGCCCTGGACCCCTTGTCACACTTCTGGCCCCCCAACCCATGCACCCTGTCCCCGGAACCCTGGTACTGGCCTAAGCAGACTCTGGAGGCCTCGGCTCCTCACTTTCCTCCCTTCCCCTCCACCTCCTCACCAACGCTTCCCATGTCTCACTTTCCTGGCGGCGTGAACACCCAGCATTACCACTGGGCGCTATTGGATAACAGGGAGGAGCAGACGGGTAGTCAGGGCTGGGATTGGAGCAGGTCTGCAGGCGCAGGGGGTTGGGGGGCCCCTGCAGGGCAGAAGGTCCTACGCCCAGTGCAGTGGGGGCCCGCAGCAGAGGTCAGGGTGGGACTGGCATGCATGCCCGGTGCCACTTCACTTGCCGTGTCTGCGTCCTCTTTGTCTCGAGGCAGGCTTCTGGAGGACCTAATCCCAAAACTCAGAACGGGCTTCTGAGCCCTCCCCAAGAGGAGAAGCTCACCAACAGTCAGACCTCTCTGTGTGAGATCTTGCAGGAGAAGGGAAGGTGGGCAGGGGTGAGCCTGGACCAGTCGGCTCTCCTTCCGCTGAGGTTCAAGAACATCCGGGAGAGAACGGACGCCCACTTTGTGGACGTTATCAAAGAAGACAGGTACGATGGGGCCATCTGGGAAAAAGCAAAGGTTGCAGGCAGAAGACTCTGCCTTTTTCTTTTTTCTTTTTTTTTAAGACAGAGTCTCCCTCTGTCGCCCAGGCTGGAGTGCAGTGGCACGATCTTAGCTCACTGAAGCCTCCACCTCCCAGGTTCAAGTGATTCTCCTGCCTCAGCCTCCTGAGTAACTGGGATTACTGGCACCCACCACCATGCCTGGCTAATTTTTGTATTTTTAGTATAGAGACGGAATTTCACCCGTGGGCCAGGCTGGTCTCCCAACTCCTGACCTAGGTGATCCACCTACCCCAGCCTCCCAGAGAGCTGGGATTACAGGCATAAGCCACCACACCTGGCTTTTTTTTTTTTTTTTTCTGTGTTGCCCAGGCTGTAGTGCAGTGGCTCAATATCAGCTCACTGCAACCTCTGCCTCCCGAGTTCAAGTGATTCTCCTGCATCAGCCTCTCAGGTGGCTGGGACTACAGGTACACACAACCATGCCCAGCTAATTTTTGTGTTTTTAGTAGAGGTAGATTTTTAACATGTTGGCCAGGCAGGTCTTGAACTCTTGGCCTCAGGTGATCTGCCCACCTTGGCTACCAAAGTGCTGGGATTACAGGTGTGAATCTGTGTCCGGCCTAATGTTTTTTTTTTTTTTTTTTTTTTTTGAGATGGAGTCTCGCTCTGTTGCCCAGGCTGGAGTGCAGTGGCCGGATCTCGGCTCACTGCAAGCTTCGCCTCCCGGGTTCCCGCCATTCTCCTGCCTCAGCCTCCCGAGTAGCTGGGACTACAGGTGCCCGCCACCTTGCCTGGCTAGTTTTTTGTATTTTTTTAGTAGAGACGGGGTTTCACCGTGTTAGCCAGGATGGTCTCGATCTCCCGACCTTGTGATCCGCCCGTCTCGGCCTCCCAAAGTGCTGGGATTACAGGCTTGAGCCACCGCGCCCGGCCGCCCGGCCTAATGTTTACATTTTGAAATATACAGGCCCAGTCCTTTTATCAAATATTCCTGAAGTTGGGTTGGTTGGATTCAGGCTGTCCCTCTGGCCAGGCAGAGACTGCAGAAGGGATGCCGTGTCCTTCTCAGGGTGTCCTTTCCAGGGACACGCAGTGCCCGTGTGTTCCTCATTAGTGATACTAATTTTGATTAATTAGGCAAAGTGGTGCCAGGTTCTCTGATCTAAGGTTATTATCTTCCTCTTATGACTAATAAGCAATCTGTGGGAAGATACTTGAAGATCTTGTAAAGATTTCATTCCCCATCAGAATTCCCTAGATTTAGCATTCACGGATGATTCTTGCCTCAGTCTTCACTATGATGCCTCAAAGGGTGATTTTCAGCCAGGTGCGGTGGCTCACGCCTGTAATCCCAGCACTTTGGGAGGCCGAGGCAGGTAGATCACCTGAAATCAGGAGTTCAAGACCAGCCTGGCCAACAAGGTGAAACCCCCATCTCAACTGAAAATACAAAAATTAGCCGAGTATGGTGGCAGGTGCCTGTAATCCCAGCTACTCAGGAGACTGAGCTAGGAGAATCGCTTGAACCTGGGAGGCAGAGGCTGCAGTGAGCCAAGATTGCGCCACTGCGCTCCAGCCTGGACAACAGAGCGAGACTCTGTCTCAAAAAATAAATAATAAATAAATAAATGGAGCAGCACAGCTTATAGCAGGGCCACTTCTGCCACTTGGCTGCTAAAATGTGGCCTTGTGCATGTCCTCTCTGCAGCAGTGTGGTGGCTCTTCTCTCCATCCACAGTCCCTGAGTCGGGAGGAGAGAGGGTCAATGTCCCGGCACAGAATTATTTCTCTTCTGAGTATGAGGATGTAGGAAGTTACTGAATACGTGTCACAGAAAGGAGAGTGCCCACTGTGCTGCAAGGAGAGGACGGGGCACACGTGATGAGCTCTACTTTGTGTTGGGTGCACATGAGGCGCTTGACGTATTTCACCTGATTTACTTCATTTTTTCTTTTTTTTTTTTTTTTTTTTTGCAATGTAGTCTTGCTCTGTTGCCCAGGCTGGAGTACAGTGGCGCCATCTCGGCTCACTGCACCCTCCATCTCCCAGGTTCAAGCGATTCTCCTGCCTCAGCCGCCCGAGTAGCTGGAATTACAGGCACCTGCCACCACGCCCGGCTAATTTTTGTGTTTTTAGTAGAAATGGGGTTTCACCATGTTGGTCAGGCTGGTCTGAAACTCCTGACCTCAGGTGATCCGTCTGCCTCGGCCTCCCAAAGGGCTGGGGATTACAAAGATGAGCCCACACGCCCAACCTCATCTAACTTCTGATAGTGACTGTGTGAGGCAGAGAGGCTAACACAGCTATATTTGCTTTCTGAAATCATGTTAACATTCCCTTAGTTTCTAGTAATTTTCTGCAGTATAGAAAGGATATTACTATTTGCTGGCAATTCATAAATGAACGAAAGAGTCATGGAAAGCGGGTTTGATTTCCCTGCTATTAAAATCACTGAGCTTTATCATTTTGCAGGTTTCACATGCAGTCTGCATATGTGACAATAACACCAAAATTACGCTAACTATAAACACAATTTTGTGATAACAACCTGTTAGCTTGTATGGTGGCAATTACTGTCAGTACTCTGAATGACAGGACCGCCGGGTCTGAATTACGGTTTCATTTGAAGCCTCCAAATCCGCGTAAGTACTCTCAGCACAGTGATCTGCGTGTTCTTCACGAAAGACTGTTTCACAGAACAGAAAAGCTGCCTTCATCTCCAAATCCTGGACATGAGGAATGTGTTTTCAAAAACAAACCTCAGCGGCTCATGTCTGTCACCCCAGCACTTTGGGAGGCCAAGACGGGGAGATCTCTTAAGCCCAGGAGTTCAAGACCAGCCTAACCAACCTGGTGAAACCCTGCGTCTACTAAAAAATACAAAAATTGGCTGGGCGCGGTGGCTCAAGCCTGTAATCCCAGTACTTTGGGAGGCCGAGGCGGGCGGATCACGAGGTCAGGAGATCGAGACCATCCTGGCTAACACGGTGAAACCCCGTCTCTACTAAAAAAAATACAGAAAACTAGCCAGGCGAGGTGGCGGGCGCCTGTAGTCCCAGCTACTCGGGAGTCTGAGGCAGGAGAATGGCGTAAACCCGGGAGGCGGAGCTTGCAGTGAGCTGAGATCTGGCCACTGCACTCCAGCCCAGGTGACAGAGCGAGACTCCGTCTCAAAAAAAAAAAAAAAAAAAAAACAAAAATTAGCCAGGTGTGGTGGCGGGCGCCTGTAATCCCAGCTACTCGGGAGCCTGAGGCAGGAGAATCGCTTGAAGCTGGGAGGCCGAGGTTGCAGTGAACCGAGATTGCCGTGCCACTGCACTCCAGCCTGGGCGACGGAGTGAGACCCTGCCTCAAAAAAAACCCCAAAAACCCAAGGTTCCAATGATGTGTGTTGTAATCATGGTGGATGGTCATTCTTTAATGGAGGTGGAACACAAAATATGATTATGCTTAGAGGCACAGAGGACTTTCCAGAGATCTGTTTGAACAAGGGGCAGCTGAGCGGCGTCTGGTCTGCGGACACTTTGAGACGCAGCTGTTGTAGTGAGGTAATGAGCAGCGTTTTGGCTGCTAATTGTGATCTGAAAACATCAGTACAGTGATGGTGCTGGGAACTGATCAACTGCATTTGTTGTGTCTTCCAGCCTGATGAAAGATTATTTTTTTAAGCCACCCATTAATCAGTTCAGCCTGAACTTCCTGGATCAGGAGCTGGAGCGATCCTACAGGACCAGCTATCAAGAAGAGGTGTGTTCGTGTTTCCTTGTGCTTTTACTGAAGGATGTGTCTTGTTCTCACGGGGTCATTCACTGTTAGTTTTGTGCTTTAGCAAGGGATGGGAACATGAAGGCTAACATTCATTTCCCACACTCTGTAAATCCTGAGTGGCAACTGTACGTGAAATGTCTCTTTGCGGCCGGGCGCGGTGGCTCAAGCCTGTAATCCCAGCACTTTGGGAGGCCGAGACGGGCGGATCACGAGGTCAGGAGATCGAGACCATCCTGGCTAACACAGTGAAACCCCGTCTCTACTAAAAAAATATAAAAAACTAGCCGGGCGAGGTGGCAGGCACCTGTAGTCCCAGCTACTCCGGAGGCTGAGGTAGGAGAATGGCGTAAACTCGGGAGGCGGAGCTTGCAGTGAGCTGAGATCCGGCCACTGCACTCCAGCCTGGGCGACAGAGCAAGACTCTGTCTCAAAAAAAAAAAAAAAAAAAAAAAGAAATGTCTCTTTGCAAAGGAGGAAAAAAACCTTTCTTTAGCCCTTTGTCTTAAAGTGCAACTTCGCCATTCGTAGACCCTTTCCTCTGCGGTGGCGTCTCCAGGACTCTGTGGCTATCCCCAGTCTTGGAAGGGACCGCCCCCACCTCTCCTGAAAGGGAACCCCCCCACACCTGCCCTGGAAGGGACCCCCCCCAACCTGCCCTGGAAAGGAGGCCCCCCACCTGCCCTGGAAAGGGGATCCCCACCTACCCTGGAAGGGCCCCCCAACCTGTCCTGGAAAGGGAGCCCCCGCCCCACTGTCCTGGAAAGGGAGCCCCCGCCGCACCTGTCCTGGAGTCTTGGGTGAGGCTCTTCTCTACTACCTGTTGCCCTCCCTGCATTCTTGCCCTGAGAAGGACCCAGGAGGCCTTCACCTCTGTAACTCCAGCTCCACGTTTCCTCCCCTGCCCCCACCACCTTCACCCAATTCCACTTCCTCCAAGAAGCTCTCCCTGACCCCATACTGGATTGTACTTCCCTTCATACACTTCCTTCTCTATGTGTGCCCCATTTTGGAATCTTGTGTGGTTCTGGATTCGTGTTCCTCCCTCCCTAGATGCTCAGCTCTGTGAGGTAGGACCCCGGTCTCTCTCCTGCAGCCCCTTCTCACAGCCTCCAGCACAGTCCTAACGCTCACAGTGCTCTGTAGGGACTTGCTGGAAGGAATAATACAAGAACGTAGAGCCTGGTTTGAATCCTGGTGGCCTCCTGACTGCATTCTCTCCTCCAGGCCCAAACCTAACCTCTGAGTGTTCCCAACTCAAGAGTGGGTGCCCTCCCCACCCAGAACAAAAGGGATTTCTCATTCTGATTCCCTTGGTTCCTCCAGCAGATCTTCATTAAACTCTGTGGTGTCCTGGCCTGGGCTCTAGAAAGACCCTGGTGAGCCTGGTAGAGCCGGTTTATGCCTCGTGGGGTGGCAGATGCCCCCTTCTGTCAGCCTCCAAGGGACAGTGAATATCCATTAATGTCCCAGACACCCCAGAATAATGTCCCAGACACCTGGAGTGGACTTGCAAGTTGGCTGGTTGGTGGCCTGTAAGGCACAATATCATCTCATTTAATCCTCATAGCAATGCTGTAGGGAAGCTGATGATTATCCTCAATTTACCAAAGAAAAAGCTGAGGCTGAGAAAGGCTGAACAGGTGGCCGTGGTCCCATAGCCACGGTTGGACACGAGCAGTCTGGCTGCCAAGCCAGGCGTCTGGCCGCTTCTCGCCCTGCACTGCTGAACCTCCCAAACAGCAGACACCTCTGCCATCCCTTCTAAAGGCACCAAATGTACGCTCAGCCTCTGCTCTGCCAGGGACTGTTCTTGGTGCTGGGGAAGGGGGAAAGATGTGGCCTGATAGGGAGGAGGAATTAGAAACAACATCCGAAGCTGGAGGTCTGTAAATGCCCTCCCAGCGCACGGCGAGGCACCAAGCCCAGGCTGGGGGCCCCAAGGGGGGACCTCCTGAGCTTGCCTTGGTGGGAAGACTAGGAATTAATGGAATGTAGGAATGAGAGAACATTCTGGAGAGTGGGGCAAGCATCCACAAACGTTAGAGATACCAAAGAGCCCGGTGCGTCCAGGGAGTTGCAGGTGCATCCAGGGCGGGAGTGGCAGGAGGTGGCAGGGGCTAGTTTATGGCTCCCACACCATGGACTTTATGCCAAAGGCCACGGGGAGCTGTTGAAGGATCTGGAACAGGTTGTGTTTTAAGATCACACAGCTCACACCTGTAATCCCAATTACTCAGGAAGCGGAGGCAGGAGGATCCCTTGAGGCCAGGAGACAGACCAGCCTGAGCAACATAGTGAGACCCTGTCTCTTCCAACAAAAGGAAAAAAAACATGGCCGGGCGCGGTGGCTCACGCCTGTTTCTCAGCACTTTGGGAGGCTGAGGTGGGCGGATTGCCTGAGGTCAGGAGTTTGAGACCAGCCTGGACAACATGGTGAAACCCCGTCTCTACTGAAAACACAAAACTTAGCCAGATATGGTGGTGGGTGCCTGTAATCCCAGCTACTTGGGAAACCGAGACAGGAGAACCGCTTGAACCTGGGTGGCGGAGGTTGCAGTGAGCCAAGACCACACCATTGTACTATTGCTCTCTAGCCTGGGCAAGAAGAGTGAAACTCTGTCTCAAAAAAAGAAAAAAAAAGAAAAACATGTATCAGCTGAGTTTTGGAGGGTGATAAGAGTGTGGACAAGACAGGAGGCCACATGACAGGTGGGAGGCTGTTACTGAAACTCAGGGCAGGTGGCCACAGGGTCCCGGTGGGTAGGAAAGGACAGACACTGAGACAGGGAGGCTCCCAGCTGGCCTGCATGTGGGGACTCATCGTGCTGAGGGCTCCACATGGGTGCGTTCCTAGCCTAACATCCCACCGCCCACAAGATGCAAGTACTGGTTTATCCCTGGTTTTGGATAAAGAGACTGAGGCATGGCTGGGTGGGTATCACAACTAGTTATGGTGGAGTGACTTGAGCCCTGGCAGCCCTGCTGCAGAGCCTGTGCTCTGAGGATGGTGGGACGGCCACACCCGGAGGCCCTGGGATGTGGGCAGTGAGCAGGGCAGAGCCAGTGGCACTGTCCCTTGGTTTGGAGCCCATGGGGAGAGAGGGCGAAAGAGTGTCATGACGTGGAGGAGCATCGTTCTCAGTGGGACTGGGACAGGCGGCACTGCCGGGATGCACAGGGGTAGGGCAGGTGGGCCTGGGGAGCCTCTGGCATCAGGGCCGGGGGTGGCCCAGAGGGAGAGGCTGGGGCCGGGACAGGTGTCTCTGGGAGGCAGCAGGGCAGGCAGGAGAGACCACAAGGGAGGTGGAGGGAGGAGCGGGGCCTCTGCCAGCGTCCATGGATGGGGCAGTTCTGCAGAGGAGATGGTAGCCCCAAGACGGAAAGGCCCTGCACCCGAGCCCTTGGCTTGGAAGGTGGGAGGTGTGGGCTCCCGGAAGTACAGCAGCCTGTGTGGAAACCTTCTGGCCTCACGTAGGCAAGGCAGTGAGGTCTCGGGGGACATGCGTGCACCCAGCCCTGACTGGGACCTCTGATGGGCACTAGATGGAGCCCCAGAGAAAGGGGACGTGTGTGTGCCTCTGCCAAGGCGGGTGGGCATGGGCAGTGTCACCCCTGAAATTCCCACAACTGGCCGGGCGCGGTGGCTCACACCTGTAATCCCAGCACTTTGGGAGGCTGAGGCAGGCAGATCACGAGGTCAAGAAATAGAGACCGTTCTGGCCAACTTGGTGAAACCCCGTCTCTACTAATAGTACAAAAACTAGCCAGGCGTGGTACCGCACGCCTGCAGTTCCAGCTACTCTGGAGGTTGAGGCAGGAGAATTGCTTGAACCCGGGGGGCGGAGGTTGCAGTGAGCCGAGATCGTGCCACTGCACTCCAGCCTGGCGACAGTGAGTCTCTGTCCCCGCCACCCCCGAAAAAAAAAGAAATTCCCACACCTTCTGAGGGAATTCCAGGGTTGGGAGCAGACTTGCCCTTCCGGGGCACATGGACACCTACAGAGCCTCTAGGTTCCTTGGAGGGAATTTGGAACCAAACCCCACCCCCAGGTTGCCCTGGCAGGGTCCAGCCTGGCATCAGGGCTGACTGGCAGCCTTGCTCCCACCGTCCAAACTCCCCCTCCTCCCCTCCCGCCTAGTTCCTGGGAGTGGTCAAGACACCTGGAGCTGGTTTGTGCCATGGAACACACAGTGCACCCAGGGCTGCAATGAGACCTTTCCGCTCCCTGTGTCTCCAGCCCCAGCCCCGAGCCCGGCTGGGATGCTAAGTGAACACCCATGGCCTCTTGGGTTGCCAGAAGGTTGCAAGGCCAAATGGAAAGGAGCTGAACTTTCTGCATCCCTCCCTCTCCCAACCACAGCCTCTGCCTTTGGGTCCTGCTCCTTCCTCTAGGTTAGGGGCACACTCAGGAGTCAACCGGTCCACACCAAGTCCTGGCCTGGCTCCTCGTTCACTGTGTGCCCTCGGGGTAGCCCCTGGCCTTGGCCTCCCAATCTATACCCCGAGATGGGTGGTGGTTCCTGCCTGTGGGGTGTTGTGAGCCTCAGTGGAGATCGCACCCCCCCAGAGCCCTGCCGGGCCTGGGCCTGGTACACCTCTTGGACATGTCAGCATCATTATTTCTCCCCCTCAACTGCCGAACACTGGTGCAGTCCTCTCTAGTGTACTTGGCACACCTGCCTGTGTTTCCTCTCCCTGACCCTCCCACCTCCCGCTGTGAGCTGCCCAAGGGCATCATTTCGTGTAGGTCCTGGCCCCAAGCACAGAGCCAGGCCCCATAGGTTCCCAGGCAACGGTGTGCCGCTTAACTCCCCCTCAGCCAGTTCCGCCGTGAAGCCCCCTTTCACGCCTGCTGAAGCTAGGACTCCGCCACGCAGCAGGACCTCCGTGCACATTGCTGTCGCACAACGGCTTACAGATGTAGAGACCTCACCTGCGCCAGTCAGTAACTCATCTTTCAGCTACATATGTAGCGTGTCTGTGAGAATGTGCTGGGTCATAATCAATTGCTCTGTGACCCTGGCAGAGTTTTTTTGTTTGTTTGTTTTTTGGAAACAGGGTATCATTCTGCAGTGGTGTGATCATAGTTCACTGCAGCTTCAAACTCCTGGGCTCAAGCAATCCTCCCACCTCAGCCCCTCAAGTACGTGGGACTACAGGCACAAACCACTAGGCCCGGCTAATCATTTTCTTTTTGGTAGACGGAGTCTCTCTCTGTTGCCCAGGCTGGAGTGCTGTGGCATGATTATAGCTCACTGCAGCCTCAAACTCCTGGGTTCACACGATCCTCCTGCCTCAGCCTCCTGAGTGGCTGGGACCACAGTCACGCACTACCATGCCTGGCTAATTTTAACGTTTTTTGTAGAGATGGGGTGTCACTGTGTTACTCAGGCTGGCGTTGAACTCCTGGGCTCCAACGACCCTCCTGCCTCAGTCTCCCAAAGTGTGGGGATTATAGGCGTGAGCCACCGTGCCCAGCCCCCTGGACAAGTTTAACATCTCTGTGCCTTGGACTCCCTAGTATTAAATGGGGTAGTAGAGGGAGACAGCCCTCCGAGAGCCTTCCCGCCCCGTGCCTGGCCCGGAGCAGCAGTGCTCAGAATGTGTTGCCTGTTTCTCCATCCGAACTGCACTCCTGGCCACCCGTGGCCACCCAGTCATTCTGCTCCACTCCTGCTCCAAACAGGTCATAAAGAACTCCCCCGTGAAGACGTTTGCTAGTCCCACCTTCAGCTCCCTCCTGGATGTGTTTCTGTCGACCACAGTGTTTCTGACGCTGTCCACCACCTGCTTCCTGAAGTACGAGGCGGCCACCACGCCTCCCCCACCCGCCGCCCTGGCTGTCTTCAGCGCGGCCCTGCTGCTGGAGGTGCTGTCCCTCGCAGTGTCCATCAGGTAAGCACCATGTGGGCTGGGTCTTCAGCTCTGAGCCGTTAGCTCCCTCTTCTGGCTCTATGGCTTATGGCTGAGCAGTTGGACTGGTCTCCAGCCAGCTGTCCCTGCTGGCTGATTTCTGGAGATGGGGCCCCGTGTCCTCCCCCGGCCCTGTGCCCCGGCATCCTCCTTCCCTCACATTGGCCTAGATGCGGGCGGACCACCTCACTGGAGGGGGCAGTGCCCCACAGCCCCGACCGCTGCCAGCTTGTCCCCGGATCTCCAGGGTGAGAGACTGCAGAGGAGAAGGTGAGAAGATAGGAAATGATCTGGAGGAAGGAGAGGAAAAGACATGAGTCGGGGCAGATGATAGGCGGGGCTGGGTCAGCAGGCGCCTCTTCAGAGTGCAGGAGCCAAACATAGACCCATAGCAGCATCTCCGTGTGCTTGCCTCAGGCGGTGGTCTCTTGGGTATGATGCCAGCAGAAGAAAGAAGAGACAAGCTCAACTTCATCAAAAGTTAAGCCGTTGTGCTACAAAGAACGTCAGGAAAGCAAAAGAACCCGCAGAATGGGAGGGAACATTTGCAGATCAGGCCTCGGACAAGGTCTAACATCTAGAATGGATAAAGAACTCATACAGCCCAATAATAAAAAGCTCACTTTAAAGGGGACAGAGGCTCCGAACAGACCACAGGTGCGTCTTGGGGAAGCCGGGCCCTTGGGACCAAGCCGGCTCCCTGAGGGGGCTTGCAGTGTCTCAGCATTCCTGAGCAGGCACGTGGCCCTGCGTGGTCCCCATCCTGGGCACCACAAGCCCCTTTCGTGGTCCTGTCACCCTCAACAGGACGGCTGCCAGCCTAGCAGAGTCCCACTCGCAACTGTGCGCAGGAGCTGGGCTTCAAACAGACACGGGGAGGCAGCCCTGACCTTGAGTATCTGCTGCCCTTATCCAACATCCCAGGGCAGAGACGAATGGCTTTGAGTCTGGCCCGAAGCTCCGGAATGCTGGCTTCTCCCATCTGAGGTGGGCAGGCCGGGATTCCTGCCTCCTCTCTCCCACCTGTGCTGTACCCAGGACCCTTTCGCCATGGGTCCTGCTCTCTGTGGCACGTGCTCACTGTTTCCCAGACCTCTCTGGGCTCACGTCCCATCGCCTACAGCGAGCAGCCCTCTTCCTGGCACAGCCTCCCGTCCTGCCTCAGTGCCCTCTTGTGCTTCTGGGGACCCCTCCCAAAGGAGCCGTCGTCCGAAGGCCCTTCCAGGGCCTGCTTCCCCAGAACCCAAACCAGACATCCTCAGGCCCCTGGTTGGTTTGTTTTTCCTCTTTAAAAAGATCAGCTTTTTTTTTTTTTTTTTTTTTTTTTGAGACGGAGTCTCGCTCTGTCGCCCAGGCTGGAGTGCAGTGGGACGATCTCTGCTCACTGCAAGCTCCACCTTCTGGATTCAGGTCATTCTCCTGCCTCAGCCTCCCAAGTGGCTGGGACTACAGGCACCCGCCACCACGCCTGGCTAATTTTTTGTATTTTTAGTAGAGACGGGGTTTCACCGTGTTAGCCAGGATGGTCTTGATCTCCTGACCTCATGATCCACCCGCCTCGGCCTCCCAAAGTGCTGGGATTACAGGCATGAGCCACCGCACCCGGCCAAAAAGATCAGCTTTAGGCCAGGTGTGGTGACTCATACCTGTAATCCCAGCACTTTGGGAGGCCGAGGCAGGTGGATCACCCGAGGCTGGGAGTTCGAGATCAGCCTGGTCAACATGGCGAAACCCTGTCTTTACTAAAAATACACACACACAAAAAAGCCAGTCTTGGTGGTGGGTGCTTGTAATTCCAGCTACTCGGGAGGCTAAGGCAGGAGAATCACTTGAACCCAGGAGGTGGAGGTTGCAGTGAGCCGAGATCACACCAGTGCACTCCAGCCTGCGTGACTCCATCTCAAAAAAGAAAACAGGATCAGCTTTATTGTGACATGATTTACATACAATAAAGTCATGCAAGTGGGCAAAACTCAGTGATTTTTAGTAAATTTGAAGAATTGTATGAATATCACCACTATGTAACTATCGGGCACCTCCATCACCCCAAAAAGAAACCCGTCCCCATGGCAGGCACTCCCCCAGGTCTGCCCTCCCTGGCCCACCACCAGGCTTTCCTCTAATATGGGTGGTTGTGGTGTCTTGAGGGCTCTGAGGCCAGCATTGTCTCCACGCCTTTTTACTTGCACCCTTTAGCCGTTATTCCCTACTCCTTCAGACCCAATTCTAAAGCATTGAGGCCAACCCCGGTCTAGACTGCCGAGGGCTGGGGTGAGGTTGCTGGACCCGCCTGCACGGACGCACTCCCCAAACCTCTGGTGAAGGTGCTGGCTGCTGCACCCCTAAACAGGCCTCTGGTGGGATTTAGTTCCATTTACCAGGAATCGTCAAGCCTGGGAGAGGCCCAGACCCTGAAAGCCTTCCCTGGCCCCTCTGAGGGCCGTGTTTTTGACCCCAGCGTGACGGGAGCCTGCGCTGTGGGGTGTACGGGCGCCCCATCCCTTTCCTGTACAGGAGGGAAGCCAGGTGCCTTCTCAGTGACTGGCCCAGGCCCCGCCTGCCGCCTCCAGGAGGCTTCCTGCGTCTCCCTCTCTACTCTGCCCCGGCAGGCGTGAGGATGGCAGGTCTTGTTTTCAGATCCCTGCAGTCTCGGGGACCAGCATGAAGGCCCCTCGCCACCTCACATCTTTCCTACTCCTGACTGGGAACTCGGTTCCCTCTGTCCCCTCTCCTGGGGCCTCTGTATTCTGCATATTTGTGGTTATTCTTGGAAATATTCCAAAGCCTTCATTATCCTTTAAATATCAGGAAACCAGGGCTGTCCAGTACCCTAAAAGGGTGAGACTGTGCCTGCGTCCGTGTGGGGAATGGCTGGAGAGTGAGCGTTTCCTCACCTGGCCACACCACGCAGCCAAGAGGCAGAGGCATGGTAGGTGTTCAGGCCGGAAGGCCGGGCCACCGGGCGGGGCAGGGGCTTTGTGCCAGAGGCTCTTCACAACAGCGGCCCCCGCCCAGCCTCTCCTGAGGCAGGGACAGCAGGCCCATCCCCAGTTCCCTGGCAGCAACCTTGAGAGAAGGACTCTCTCCCCACGAGGACCCCACACCCTCTCATATCCCCATGTGCCCCCCTCTATTGGCCCAGGGGTCCCTGGGCTCAGCCAAGACCTGTTCCTCCTCCTCACAATGGTTCTTGGCCCACACGCTCCGCTGCTTCTTTATACAGAACTTTTTATTGTGTCAACATCACACTCCTGAAATGGAGCCTGCCTAGACACACACCTGCAAAACGAGTCAGTGCATACCGTCGCTCTACTCAGAAGGACGAAGTCTTTTAACATGAAATACGTGGTGCTGGACCTCACGTATGACAGGGCCCCGCTGCCTGAAGTCCTGAAGCTGCACACGCATGATGAACGTGACAGTCCAGATGCAGACGGCACGCGTGTGCGGGTTTAGTGGTCCAGGCGCCACGAGCCGGGTTCGGCCTAGGATGTGATTTTCCGAAACACGGAACAGGCCTTGGTGATGCACCAAACAGAGCAGAAATGACCGCCACTCAGTTTCCACAGGAGCTGCCCTCCAGGAAATCCAGTGTGTCAGCGTCACCGCAGAGCACTCTCTGTTTGTAGATGGGACAGGCTCTGGGCTAAGATGCTGTCAGAGCCTTCCGCCTTTGTGGGTGCCCGGGGCGTGGCTGCTGTGTGGGGTGCAGGGCAGAACCTCCCTGGGTGGCATCTGCCCACATGCAGGACGCCTCTGTCCCTGGTGCCTTCCCACCAGATGCCAGGACCATCTCTCCTGCTGCGACAACTGCAGGGGCTCCACAGAATTCCGGGGTGCCTCCAGAGCTACCCCCATCAAGACCTCCTGCCTCAGAAGCTGATGGGAGCAGGTGACGGCAGCGTGGTGACCCCCAGGAGACTCTCCTTGGGGCCTGTAATACTGTCACGTGCTCTCTGAGACAAGCAAAGCGTGTGCTTTGCACAAGCATATTTTATCAGAAGGCAACATGTGACCCTAGACTCAGGTACAATGAGCTGAGCCCAGCTTCCTCGCCTTCTACCAAAAGTGAGGGAGGCAGACCCCCTACCCCACGCCTGCTTCCATGCCCGTCCCAGGGGCAGCATGGGAGAGTGCGGAGGGCAGTGCTGGCCGCAGCCTTGCGCCTGTCTCCAGGCCCATGACCCACCCGAGGCCCCATCACTCCTGCAGGGAGTGATGTCCCTAACCCCTGTCCGTCTCGCAGGATGGTGTTCTTCCTGGAGGATGTCATGGCCTGCACCAAGCGCCTGCTGGAGTGGATCGCCGGCTGGCTACCGCGTCACTGCATCGGGGCCATCCTGGTGTCGCTCCCCGCACTGGCCGTCTACTCCCATGTTACCTCCGAATTTGAGACAAACATACACGTAAGTAAAGGCTCAGCTGTTTTATTTCCACGTTCTCCTGGACTCCCTAATCTCTCTCTTTAAATCACTTGGGATAGCAATTTAAAAATAAACCCTTTGGCTGGGCACAGTGTCTCACACCTGTAATCCCAGCACTTTGGGAGGCCAAGGCGGGCGGATCATGAGGTCAAGAGATTGAGACCATCCTGGTCAACATGGTGAAACCCTGTTTCTACAAAAAATACAAACAATTAGCTGGGCGTTGTGGTGCTCACCTTTAATCCCAGTTACTCAGGAGGCTGAGGCAGGAGAATCTCTTGAACCCGGGAGGCGGAGGTTGCAGTGAGCTGAGATTGCACCACCGCACTCCAGCCTGGGTGACAGAGTGAGACTCCGTCACTAAATAAAATAAAATGGGGCTGGGCACAGTGGCTCACACCTGTAATCCTAGCACTTTGGGAGGCCAAGGCGGGTGGATCACCAGGTCAGGAGATCGAGACCATCTGGCTAACACGGTGAGACCCAGTCTCTACTAAAAATACAAAAAATTAGCCAGGCGTGGTGGCGGGTGCCTGTAGTCCCAGCCACTTGGGAGGCTGAGGCAGGAGAATGACCTGAACCCAGAAGGCGGAGCTTGCAGTGAGCAGAGATCACGCCACTGCATCCAGCCTGGGTGACAGAGTGAGACTCCATCTCAAAACAAAATAAAAATAAAATTAAAAGCAAAATAAAATAAAAATAAACCCACGAAGAGGCACGAACTCTTTTGCTGTCCTGAGCCGACTTAACACCGGGCTGCCCAGATGCTCATGCGCTGGCAGTGGCCGGGCTAGGGAGTCCCCAGTGGACATGGGTCCCCGCCAATGTGCCTTGTTCTTCATCAAGTTCCAAATCAGTCATTTTCCTTTACACTTTACAAACAAGCGTCTGCCCCACGTTTCCTAACCATGTGAGAAGCATAACTGGCAGACAGAATTGACTTGTGCCTGGATCGGCTGCTGCTGGTCAGGAAGGGACCTTTGCTCAACTCCGTGGAGAGGGAACCAGCGCGGCCGTGGGAGATGATGCTTCTGGTGCTTGGGCTTCCGGGCGGGCTGATGGTGTTTGGCACTTTAGCCCCACATCACATCTCATTGGGCCCCTAGGAAAAGCTTTTTGAAGGAAGCTGATCACACAGTGGTTCTCGAACGGGGAGGCCTCCCTTCCCTTTCCATGGAGATATGTGGCGTTTCCCATGCCTGCAGAGGCGCGTGGTACCGTGTGAACAGGGAGCCTCATGCTGGCTAGTGAACCTAGAGGCTTGATCTGTCCTTGACACTGCCCACTAGCAAAAGTAAGACTGACTGGGGATAGTAAGCAATCAGATGGTATCGCTGATATTTTTAGATTACACAGAAACATGGATTAGGCCGGGCGCGGTGGCTCACGCCTGTAATCCTAGACACTTTGGGAGGCCAAGGCAGGTGGATCACCTGAGGACAGGAGTTCGAGACCAGCCTGGCCAACATGGTGAAAACCCATCTCTACTAAAAATACAAAAATTAGGCAGGCATGGCGCCAGGAGCCTGTCATCCCAGCTACTCAGGAAGCTGAGGCAGGAGAATCACTTGAACCCGGGAGGCAGAGTTTGCAGTGAGCTGAGATCACACTGCCGTACTCCAGCCTGGGCGACAGAGCGAGACTCTTTCTCAAAAAAAAGGAAACATGGATTAGTGGCGAATGTTTTGGCAGCCCAGGTATAGCGGTGGTGGTTGGGGAGCCCTGGGCGGCTGTCCTAACCCTTCCCCTCTTGCAGTTCCCAGTGTTCACAGGCTCTGCCGCGCTGATTGCCGTCGTGCACTACTGTAACTTCTGCCAGCTCAGCTCCTGGATGAGGTCCTCTCTCGCCACCGTGGTGGGGGCCGGGCCGCTGCTCCTGCTCTACGTCTCCCTGTGCCCAGACAGGTACGCGGCCAGCACTGTGTGCGGGCAGCAGGGTGCGTGACCATCTTTCCTGAAGTCGCTTAGGGCCTCGCTGCATTTGCACATTGCTTCTCACATCTAGATGGAGATGTTTCCCATCATGACCCAAAATAGCTTTCAGCACATACCACGTCAAAGAGCTAATGAGATGCCCTTAGAATAATATGCAAAAGAAAGAAAAGGAGTGTCATTTAGAACAGCACTCTGGATGTTTGAATGTAGACGTCCTGAAAAACGTAATGCCGCCATTACAGGTGTGAGGTGACTTCTGATGAATGGGATGAAATCTAAGAAAGTGGGGCCTGAAGGATTTCAGAGAAGATGGTCAAGGCCACGAAAGGGCAGAGGTACAGGCGGACGTGAAGGCGGACAGGAAGCTGGTGCTGACTTGCCTTGAGTAGGGTAGGGTTCGTGAACCAGGACAGGTCACAGCCTGGAAGGAGGAGTGAAGACGCAGGATGATCTGGCAAGTCACCTGGGCCTCATTTCTAAATATTATGTCAGGCTGGGCACAGTGGCTCACACCTGTAATCCCAGTACTTTAGGAGGCTGAGGCAGGCAGATCATCTGAGCTCAGGAGTTCAAGACCAGCCTGGCCAACGTGGTGAAACCCCATCTCTACTAAAAATACAACAATTAGTCGGGCATGATGGCGAGCACCTGTAATCCCAGCTACTTGGGAGGCTAAGGTAGGAGAACTGGTTGAACCCAGGAGGCGGAGGTTGCAGTGAGATGAGATTGCGCCACTGCACTCCAGCCTGGGTGACAAGAGTGAGATTCCATATCAAAAACAAATAATAATAAATAGGTCAAAACGATTCCCCGTATGATGTCATGAGACATAGGATCAATGACCAGTCATTGAACATAGGTGTTTTATTTTGAAATCCTCTGTATACCGAGGAGGACATTGGCCTTCAAAACCATATCACTGATAGATGCTGAGGAATGGAATGGCGCAGACACAGAAACAGGAGTCAGGGAGGCTGGTAGATCTCTGGGGACAAGCCCAGTTCTGATCATTGTACTACAAAAAATGTAAAAACGGCCGGGTGTGGTGGCTCACGCCTGTAATCCCAGCACTTTGGGAGGCCGAGGCAGGCGAATCATGAGGTCAAGGGATCGAGACCATCCTGGCTAACACGGTGAAATCCCGTCTCTAATAAAAAAAGTACAAAAAATTAGCCGGGCATGGTGATGGGCGCCTGTAGTCCCAGCTACTCGGGAGACTGAGGCAGGAGAATGGCGTGAACCCAGGAGGCGGAGCTTGCAGTGAGCCGAGATCACGCCGCTGCACTCCAGCCTGGGTGACAGTGCAAGACTCCGTCTCAAAAAAAAAAAAAAGAAAAAAGTAAAAACATATAGGATGGCAGTGATAGGAGGTGCTGCATTTAAAATATTTTCCATTACTGACATCCAGTAAGATCCCTATCTTTCATGTGTTACACTAATTGATTTGTTAAAAATAAGTCCCAGCCAGTCAAGGTGCTCACACCTATAATCGTAGCACTTTTGGGAGGCTGAAGCAGGTGGATTGTCTGAGCTCGGGAGTTCAAGACCAGCCTGGACAACATGGTGAAACCCTGTCTCTACTAAAAATATAAAAAATTAGCCAGGTGTGGCATTGTGCACCTGTAATCCCAGCTACTCGGGGGGCTGAGGCAGGAGAATTGCTTGACCCCAGGAGGTGGAGGTTGCAGTGAACCGAGATCGTGCCACTGCACTCCAGCCTGGGTGACACAGCGAGACTCTGTCTCCAAAAATAAAAGTAAAAAATAAGTCCCAAATTGCCTATTGCACACTTGCAACTGGTTTCAGGGTATTTTAGGCCTTTTCAACTAAATATGTTGTTGGAAATCCAGTAATACCTTGGATAGCAGAGTGTAAGCAGTAAACAGTTTATTCAAATATTTTGTGATATCTTAAACCCATTAAGCTTCCATTCATGTAATAAACTTCTCCCAAATATTAGGCTTTTTCTGTAACTGCTTATAAAAATGTTTCACTATTAGTGTGTATTGAAGAACCGCCTGTTTACAATTACGGAGGGTTTAGATGCACAGAATATTTTGAAGTCACATGGGATATTTCTTCCTTGTCCTTGCAGGAGATTTAACATTCTGGCTCCCTGAGTTATTAAGAGAACCAGAGGGACCCCTGGCATTTCCAAAATGCCCCCTTGGAGTGGCATTACTGTCACCAAGGACCTCTGCTTGAATAAATTCAAAAGCACAAAATGATTCCATTTGCCGCAGTATTGTCAGTATCAGATGGAGTAGGCGTGGGTACCTTTGGTTAAGCAGTCCAGCCATGGGCCGCGTGAGCATCCGTCCTCAGTTTACTCAAGAATCACAATATGGAAGACATTTAAATTCCCTGCATATTGAGATCAAAAGGGGAATTTGAAATAGGACTGTCATTCAGTACTTGAAACTTTAATGAATAGATTAAGCAAAATAAAGCAGACTTGGATTTTTCTGACGGTGTGGCCATCTAGAACGATGGTCACGATAAGCTCTTTCTCGAGAGTATGAAATCCAGCAAACTGCTTGTTACCTTTTAAATCCATCACAGGTCCCTCGTCGGGCCTTTAGTCGTGGCTGCGGGGCTTTTCCACGTGGAGCTGGAGAGCCACAGTGATGGGGGACCCCTCTGCCGCCCTTGCGCCCAGAGTTCAAATAGCAGATCTGGGATAGAGATGGTGGTTGAAGTTCCCCTCGGCCCAGAACTCCTCCATCCACGTGAGACCCCCAGAGGCCCTAATCCCATCACTGTTGCTGAGCCTTACAAGGATAGAGAGGATGCTGGATGGTAAACAAAGACATCAACTCAACTTTACCCAGGGAACTGCCCCACGTTGGGAGACGCAGGCGTGAAGGAAGAGGTAGAAGCAGGTGGCTTTATGTCGATGTCACAATCGCGTCTAAAACAGGAACGTAGTTTGTTCAGACGCCTCAGGTTGTCTTGTAGAATGTCTTCTTTGCTCTTTATAATAACATTTTTCTGCATTTTAATTTCAGTTCTGTATTAACTTCGCCCCTTGACGCAGTACAGAATTTCAGGTAAGCTTTTAATATTGTGCTTCTGTCTGAATAAACGAGAGTGACTATATTACCCCACCCATTTCTAAGCTTCCTGAAAACAGTGGGATCTTGAATAAAATGAACAATATGTGCATTCTTATAATAGAAAGTGCAAAGTATCTCCTTGTTGAAATATATCATAGTTATAATGTCTAATGGGGAAAATAAAATTTGTTTTATTATTTTAATAAGACATAGTAATTTTATGTAAGACTTTCACATGCAACAAAGGAAATCTCGCAAATCAAAGAAAAAAGTTATTTTGTAAAATATTTTAAAATAACTGACTTGAAATTCAGAATACGAAATGTTTGAACCTTGCTTTACTGTAAACATCAGAATAAATTCTAAATAAATCGAAGAGTCGGAAATAAAAATCAAATGATATAAAATCTAGAAAAAGTAAAATTCAATAGTTTTCAAGCCCCTAAAACTGAGATAACTTTCCAGGCTTACAAATACTAACTAGTACCACAGAAAAAAGATGGACAGATTTGAGAGGAAGGGAGAGAAAAACAAAGCAAACAGGAAAAGACCGGACGTGGGAACTCACGCCTGTAATCCCAGCACTTTGGGAGGCCAAGGCGGGAAGATTACTTGATGCCTGGAGTTCTAGACCAGGCTGGACAGCATAGCAAAATCTTGTTTCTGCAAAAAAATTAAAAAATTAGCCAGGTGTGGTGGTATGCACGTGTAGTCCCAGCTACTCGGGAGGCTAAGGTGGGCTTGAGGCCAGGAATTCGAGGCTGTATTGAGCTGTGATGGTGCCCTTGCATCCCAGCCTGGTTATCACAGCAAGACTCCGTCTCAAAAAAGAAAACGGCCAGGCATGCTGGCTCACGCCTGTAATCCCAGCACTTTGGGAGGCTGAGGTGGGTGGATCACCTGAGGTCAGGAGTTCAAGACCAGCCTGGCCAACATGGCAAAACCCGTCTCTACTAAAAATACAAAAATTAGCTGGGGTGGTGGGGGGGCATCTGGAATCCTAGCCACTTGGGAGGCTGAGGCATGAGAATTGCTTGAACCTGGGATGCGGAGGTAGCAGTGAGCCGAGATTGGCCACTGCACTCCAGCCTGGGCAACAGAGTGAGAGTCTGTCTCAAAAAAAAAAAAAAAAAAAAAAGATTCATTAGCAACTACAGTTGTCAATAATAATAAATAAATTGATTCTACATTTATTCCAATATTACAACTGTGAAAATGCAGCAAATACGGAAAACATGTAAGATTTTCATTTACTAGGTGAAATTATGTACTGTAGGTACAACTAGGTATTTATATATAGTAGAGATTTGTATGAGATGTAATACGTAGGGTATAATGAATGAGTAATGATTACAGCTGTAGTATTTAAAAGTAAAGCACCTAGCATCTTTTTTTTAACCTTTTATTGATGTATATGTCAGTATGCACAGAAGAGTACCTGATCATAAAAGGATAGCTCAGTACATTTTCACCAGAGAACACACCCATTTAGCTACAACCCACACCAAGAAGTAAAGCATTACCAGCACCCCAGAAGCCCCTAACCCCACCGCTGGTGACTCCCTCTCCCCTGACCTGACCACATCCCTAGGGTAGATTTTAAATGGCACTGTGGCTGGGTGCGGTGGCTCAAGCCCGTAATCCCAGCACTTCGGGAGGCCGAGACGGGCGGATCATTGAGGTCAGGAGATCGAGACCATCCTGGCTAACACGGTGAAACCCCGTCTCTACTAAAAAAAAAATACAAAAAACTAGCCGGGTGAGGTGGCGGGCGCCTGTAGTCCCAGCTACTCGGGAGGCTGAGGCAGGAGAAGCACTAGAACCCGGGAGGCAGAGGATGCAGTGAGCTGAGATGGCACCATTGCGCTCCAGCCTGGGGGACAGAGCAAGACTCCGTCTCAAAAAAAAAAAAAAAAAAAATCCCTCTTTTGAAATGGACCTTTGCTATTTGAATTGAGGAATAGGATCAGCTCGTTTGTTCCTTTGGTATTAGAACAGGAAACGCAGGTTCTAGCTGGGAAGCTTCCCTCGTACCTGTTTGTTACAGATGCCTTCTGCGACAAGGCAGCTCCCTTGGTTTCTGAGTGCACGTCCTGTGGATGATAACTTTTCCTCCTTGGAAGCAAAGGTGGAAAGCAGACGCCATGCTCTGCCTCCCTCTCCCTCTGGCAGCAGCCCATGTGCGGCTGTCCCTCCTCTGCCTGGAAGGGCCTGGCCTGCGCCCGTCTCCAGAGTTGGCCGTGCTGCTGGCTCCAGCTCCCACAGATTAGAGCAGGCCGCACAAGCGATAACCGATTGAGAAGCCCAGACGCAGTCTCCCGTTTCCACCACAGAGACTGGAAACACCCCCCTGCGTGTAATGGGGCTGTGAGACCTTGGTGACACCTGCTCCTGAAGGGGACTGTTCTCGGTGTCACCACTTTGAGAAATCAAAGGTCAACTCCTAATCCAACAAGACGGGCTCACAAAACCTTCCCCCTAGTCCACATTCTCTTCCTGCTCTATTTAAAACCAACCAGAGGGCTCAAGGAGCTGGACAGAAATATGTTTGAGTCATCATCATGACAAACGGTTGTTTTGCTTAGTACTTGAGATGTAGGATACGTAGTGTCATTTGTTTCAATAACAGTTCGCGAAATGAGTCAGTGAGGCACACGGTGTCTTCCCGCGGAGGACTCTTGGTTCCTGGTCATAGGCATTGGGTCAGAGAAGTCGTATCAGGGCTCCCAAGACCAGCCCCGGGTGGACTCAGGACTCCGCAATCCGCTCTCTCGTGGCTGTGATTTATTACAGTAAAAAGACATAAAGCAGAATCAGCAAAGGGAAGGGTGTCTGGGTTGATGTTTGGAGGAAGCCAGCACCAGCTTCCAACAGTGTTTTCGTGGAGTCATACGGGATGGGCTTACTTCCTCCAGCAGTAAGTGGTGACAACACTTGTAACATGCTATCTACCAGGGAAGCTCATTAAAGACTCGGTGTCCAGGCTCGTATTAGGGGCCGTTCAGGTCGGCAGCCTCTGCCTAGCATGTGCCTAAATTCCAGACTTCCAGCAGGAAAGCAGGTATTCAGTGTAAACCTCCTTGTTCATGCAGCGTAGGCATCGTGAGCCACTCTTGTCAAAGAATGGCGGGAACCCTCCCCAAATCTCAGCTCCCCGGTGCCAGCCACCACCTTTGCAGGCAGGCCTTTCCTGCACAGAACCTTAGGCCAGAAGGGAGGTAGCCACACTCCAGTCCATCTTCACAGCTCACATGCAAGGAAACCGAGACCCAGAATCTTGGCCTAGCCAACCGCACTGCACCGTGGTCCAGCCAGGGTGGAGCCTGGCTGGAGCCCAGGGATTCTGTTCCACCCACAGCCAGGGCTTTTACGGTTGTGCTTCACAGAGGACCATGATGACCACACAGGTCAAGCTCATTGTTTTTTAATATCCCAAGTCACAGTTAGTAAAACTCATTAAACCCTTTGATTAAAGAATTGAGCTTTTGGCCAGGCATGGTGGCTCGTGCCTGTAATCCCAGCACTTTGGGAGGCCAAGGCAGGTGGATCACCTGAGGTCAGGAGTTCAAGACCAGCCTGGCCAACATGGTGAAACCCCATTTCTACTGAAAATAGAAAAATTAGCCAGGCTATGCTGGTGCACACCTGTAGCCCCAGCTACTTGGGAGACTGAGGCAGGAGAATCGCTTGAACCTGGAGGCAGAGGTTGCAGTGAGCCAAGATTGCACCACTGCACTCTAGCCAGGGCAACAGAGCAAGAAAAAAAAAAACATGAGTTTTGGCCGGATGCGGTGGCTCATCCCCGTAATCCCAGCACTTTGGGAGGCCAAGGCAGGCAGATTGCTTGAGCTCAGGAGTTCACGACCAGCCTGGACAATATGGTGAGACCCTGTCTCTAAAAGAAAAAGAATTGAGCTTTCCAGTGTGATGGAGCTGTCTAAACTGTGGATCCGCCTATTGCATATAGAAGTATATAGTGACCAAGCCCATTATTGCATCAAATCAAGTGGCCTACTCTGTGCATGGGAGGAATGCATCAGGATACAACGTTTGCATGAACAGAACAGTCACGTTGTTGTAAAAAAGAAAAAGACTAGAAGGCAGTTCAACAAATGTTAATAGTGATTGCCTCTGGATGGCAGGACGTTGGACGAATCTTTTTTTTCTGTTTTATTTCTACATTTCCTATGATGAGTGTATAGTATTTTTAAATGGGAAAAAATGTATTCCAGCACACTGGGGAGGCAGAAGCAGAATTGTTTGAACCCAAGACTTTGAGACCAGCCTGGGCAACATAGTAAGGCCTCATCTCTACAGAAGTTTCAAAAAATTAGCCAGGTGTGGTGGTGCATGCCTGTAGGCCCAGCTAATCTGGAGACTGAGGCGGGAGGATCACTTTAGCCTGGGAGGTCCAAGCTGCAGTGAGCTAGGATCGCACCACTGCAGTCCAACTTGGGTGACAGAGAAAGACCCTCTTTTAAAAAAAAAAAAAAATTATATATATATGTATATATGTGTGTATATGTGTGTGTATACATATACATACACGTGTGTGTGTGTGTGTGTGTGTGTGTGTATATATACCAAACAAACTTTAAGAAATTATGCTACTCAGCCAGGTGTGGTGGCTCACACGTATAATCCCAGCACTTTGGGAGGCCAAGGCAGGCAGATCATTTGAGGTCAGGAGTTTGAGACCAGCCCAGCCAACGTGGTGAAACCCCATTTCTACCAAAAAAATAATAATAATAATAATCTGGGCATGGTGATGTGCACCTGTCGTCCGAGCTACGCAGAAGGCTGAGGCAGGAGAATTGCTTGAACCCAGGAGGCAGAGTTTGCGGTGAGATGGGATCACACCACTGCACTTTAACCTGTGACAGAGCAAGACTCCTTCTCAAAAAAAAAGAGGGGGGGGCAGAAACTGGGTCAGCCTTGTTTAGAAGGGCAATTTGGAAATTTCTAAGGACATTCCAAATGTGCAATATTTAAAATGCCTCAGCACTTCCATACGCACAAAGATAGGGGTAGAGGAATATTCCCTGTGACACTGTTTGTGGTAGAAAAAGACAGACTCGGGCCCAGTTGCATCAGGAGGAATCTGGTTAAATTACAGAATTTCCGAGTGCTAGAACACCGCACAGCCGTGAGGAAATAATGGCACCGGGTAAGATGTTAGCATTGCCCTGAGTGATTTCGGCAAAAAGAATTAACCCAGAATCGGGGAAATGGTGTCTTGTCAAACTTTTTTATATAGGTAGAGAGTATAGAACTCATAAAAGCTGTTTGTAAAATGACAAGTTTATTGGATTAGAAATCTTTAAGAACCAAGGCCAGGCATGGTGGCTCACGCGTGTAATCCCAGCACTTTGGGAGGCTGAGGTGGGCGGGTCACCTGAGGTCGGGAGTTCGAGACCAGCCTGACCAACATGGAGAAACCCCGTCTCTACTAAAAATACAAAATTAGCCAGGCATGGTGGCACACGCCTGCAAACTCAGCTACTCAGGAGGCTGAGGCAGGAGAATCGTTTGAACCCGGGAGGCAGAGGTTGTAGTGAGCCAAGATCTTGCCATTGCACTCCAGCCTGGTAAACAAGAGCAAAACTGCGTCTCAAAAAAAAAAAAAGAAAAGAAATCTAAGAACCAAATATATCAGAGAATGTTAAATTTCTTGGGTATGATGATGATATTGTAGTTACACAGGAAAACATCCTTATTCTTGGGAGATATATATGAACTATTTAGAGCCGAAGTGTCATGTCAGCAACTTATTTTCAAAATGTTCATTCAGCAAAAAGCCGGCTACAGTGGCTCACACCTGTCCTCCCAGCACTTTGAGGCAGGCAGATCACGTTGAGGTCAGGAGTTTGAGACCAGCCTGGCCAACATGATGAAACCCTGTCTCTACTAAAAATACAAAAATTAGCCAGGCATGGTGGCACATGCCTATAGTCCCAGCTGAGGGAGGCTGAGGCAGGAGGATCACTTGAACTCAGGAAGTGGAGGTTGCAGTGAGCCAAGATCGTACCACGGCACTCCAGCCTGGGCAACAGAGCAAGATTCAATCTTAAAAAAAAAAAAAAAAAAAAAAGATGGTAGGCCAGGCACAGTTGAAGTCTGTCATCCCAGCACTTTGGAAGGCCAAGGTGGGAGGATGGCTTGAAGTTAGGAGTTTCAGTCCAGCCTTGGCAACAAGCAAGACCCTGTCTCTTCAAAAAAATTTTTTTTAATTAGCCAGGTGTGGTGGTGCATGCCTGTAATCCCAGCTACTTAGGAGGCTGAGGCAGGAGGATCGTTTGAGCCCAGGAGTTTAAGGCTGCAGTGAGCCATGACTGTGCCATTGCACTCCAGCCTGGACAGCAGAGACCGTGTCTCTAAAAAAACGAGAGAGAGAAAAGAAAAGATTTTTAAAAGAAGCTAAAGACTTCTTAAAAAAAAAAAAGAAAAACAATTACCAAACACTTATTAAAGAAGTTAGTTACAGGGCTGGGCACAGCAGCATATGCCTGTAATTCCAGCACTTTCGGAGGCCAAGGCAGGAGGAGCCCAGGAGTGCAAGACCCACCTGGGCAACACGGTGAGACCCCACCTCTATTTAAGAAAATCAAATAAATCAGTTTCAAAAGTTAGTCTTTATTCCTCCACACCTTCAGCCAGCCCGAACCAGAAATGGGCAACTTCACAGCTTCAGGTTGTTGAAGGCCTGGACTCAACAAGGCTTTGCATAGCTAGCGGGGCTGTTCTGAACTTGGAAGCGCCGAGCAGTAACCTCTCCCTTTCCCGTGTCTTTGCTCTCCAGTTCCGGGAGGAACCCGTGCAATAGCTCGGTGCCGCATGACCTCCGGCGGCCGGCCAGCCTCATCGGCCAGGAGGTGGTTCTCGTCTTCTTTCTCCTGCTCTTGTTGGTCTGGTTCCTGAATCGCGAATTCGAAGTCAGCTACCGTCTCCACTACCATGGGGACGTGGAAGCGGATCTTCACCGCACCAAGATCCAGAGCATGCGGGATCAGGCGGACTGGCTGCTGAGAAACATCATCCCCTACCACGTGGCTGAGCAGCTGAAGGTGTCCCAGACCTACTCCAAGAACCACGACAGCGGAGGGGTGATCTTCGCCAGCATCGTCAACTTCAGCGAGTTCTACGAGGAGAACTACGAGGGTGGCAAGGAGTGCTACCGGGTCCTCAACGAGCTCATCGGGGACTTCGATGAGCTCCTAAGCAAGCCGGACTACAGCAGCATCGAGAAGATCAAGACCATCGGAGCCACGTACATGGCGGCGTCAGGGCTGAACACTGCGCAGGCCCAGGATGGCAGCCACCCCCAGGAGCATCTGCAGATCCTGTTCGAGTTCGCCAAGGAGATGATGCGGGTGGTGGACGACTTCAACAGCAACATGCTGTGGTTCAACTTCAAGCTCCGCGTCGGCTTCAACCACGGGCCCCTCACGGCCGGGGTCATCGGCACCACCAAGCTGCTGTATGACATCTGGGGAGACACCGTCAACATCGCCAGCAGGATGGACACCACCGGCGTGGAGTGCCGCATCCAGGTGAGCGAAGAGAGCTACCGTGTCTTGAGTAAGATGGGCTACGACTTCGACTACAGAGGGACCGTGAACGTCAAGGGGAAGGGCCAGATGAAAACCTACTTGTACCCAAAGTGCACGGACCACGGGGTCTTCCCGCAGCACCAGCTGTCCATCTCCCCAGACATCCGCGTCCAGGTGGATGGTAGCATCGGACGGTCTCCCACAGACGAGATTGCCAACCTGGTGCCTTCTGTCCAGTATGTGGACAAGACATCTCTGGGTTCTGACAGCAGCACGCAGGCCAAGGACGCCCACCTGTCCCCCAAGAGACCCTGGAAGGAGCCCGTCAAAGCCGAAGAAAGGGGTCGATTTGGCAGAGCCATAGAGAAAGACGACTGCGACGAACCGGGAATAGAAGAAGCCAACGAACTCACCAAGCTCAACGTTTCAAAGAGTGTGTGAGGCGGCGCCCACCCGCTGCCCGAGGTGCTGTTTGTCGAAACACAATAATATTTGTATTTGGCTGTTGTGCTTTCAAAGTGCCACACTTCCCCTCCCTGGACGTGGTGTTATGTGGTCATTTCAGCCCTAACTTCTGTGTGGATCACAGTTATTCAGGGTTCATTTTCATCCATTTCTTTCGCCCCGTTCCCTGGAAACCCTGCTGCCTCTGGGTCATCCGTTCAGCACGTGGTGGAGAACAAGTGCCTTCAGGGCTGGCCCCAGCCTCGAGTTTCAGGACAGAGGCCGCCAGTGGAGATCATGGCTTTAGGTATTATTTGACTTTTAAGAACAAAAGCTGTGGTTAAGATCTCATTTTTATTGCTTTTTCCGACGTCCCGTGAGACTCTGTTTTCGGTTCCCTGGCTAATACCCTGTTTTTGAGTTTATTTTGTTTCTGTCTCCGTCGCAGTGTTCCCCAGCGACCTGACCTCTCTATGTAAGCACACATGCGCACACACTTGCATTCGTGAATCTGATATAAAGTGCCAGTAATCCACCAAGAGGGGGCGCGAAGGGGGCGCATCATGACAGCTCTGCCACCCCCCATTGCCCACCCGCACTTTCCCGGAGCACCGGGCCCCGTGGGCTGTGGGTGATCCACACTCCCTGCACTGAGCGAGTTCAGGGGCTCCCCCACATGCATGCAGGCCAAGACAGCAAATGCCAGCCGGGCACAATGCCTGTGTGGCCAGGCCTCGGGGTCTCAGAGCCGCTGCTCACCCCCGACCCTCCACCCAAGGGGTCTTCCCGTCGGGAATGGAGGCGTTGGTCCCGGAAGCTGACTCATTGGAGAGGGGAACACCAAATAAACATCCGAGGTTGCATTTATTTATTTATTTATTTATCCAGAAGCATGTGCGCTCCCGGGCAGGGGTGCTGGGTCCTCAGGGTAGGGGGACGTAGCCACAGGGAGGGCAGTTCCCAGGAAGATAACCAGAGGTCTCTCTTGTGTGTTGGCCACCTGGGGCCACCCCCAACCTCACCACCCCAAGGGGGGTCTGAGTGAGACCCCAAAGCATGGCCAGTGCGATTTTGAGGCTAGGGGAATAGAAGCTCAGCAGCTGCCCCTGCCGCCCACGGTGGCTCCTCCCTGCCGGGGTCCAGCTCAGTACCACGGGGGTCTGGGCCAGCAGCACTAGTACCATCTTGGCTTCCACAAATTCAAGAAGTTTCTTGGCTCCCTCCCGCTCTCAGATGGCACAGGGCCTATCTGTGGCAGGATTTAATCTGGGGAGCGAATTCCAGCCTCTGAGACGGAGTTCTTACACCGTATCTAGGGACAGAGTCATCTGGGTGCAAACGCGGGGTTTGTGGGGGGCGGAATCCCAAGGGTGGTGTGAGAGACCCAGGGGAGCTCCTTCCAGGCGCTCAGCTGCTGGTCCTGTCTGATTATGTTTTGCCGCATTGAGTCTGAAGTTTATGTGGAAGTGAACTCACCCGAGTTGTCCGGTCGGAGTCGTAGCCACTCTTTCAGGGGACCCCGGCGATGCTAAGGAGGCCCTGGGCACGCTTCTTGTCATTCTTGCCCGATGTCCCTATGCATTTTGCTTTCCACTGTCAAATCTCACTGTCTCATTCTCACACCGCATCAGTCCCCATCCCATCATCACTCCTCCTCCCCAAAGACATACAGATTGCCCTCATCTCCGGCATGAAGAAGTCACAGTTCTGACCCACCGCCTCTCCAGGGGCGGTGCCCGGGACAGCCACCTAGCAGGACAGCCAGAGCCGGGGTCCCGGCGTCCAGGGGGTCCAGGGCACCCCCATTAGCTGTAAGGTTTTCCGTCAGGTGTGACTGTCAGTTTGCTGGTCTTCCAATACCGAAGAAAGGGTGGTTGTGACAATACCTCTTGCTTCTAAAGAATGTATATTATGAAACACGGCAGATTTTTTTTTTCCTTAAAAAACACTACCTGATGCTTTCCTTGTTCGTGGGGATTGTGGTCACATGAAGCTCTTTCTGCATCAGTATTAAGGTGTGTATTTGAATGTCCTCCCCACCCCTTTCCCCTCCGGGCTGTGTAGCTTTGAGGGGCTCGGCGTTCGCTCATGTCCTTGCTCTCTCGCTCAGAACATGCTCTGCAAAGTTCTTCTCTGCACACACGTCCCCATCAAGCCCTTTTCCTTCCCCTACCACAAAGGTCTTTGTGATTCCTCAGCCCGGGAACCCAAGGAGCTACAAAGTGGAATCTGGTTCAGCCCCGTGCAAACTCACCCAGAGCTTAACGTTGTCTTTAAAAACACCCTGAGCCTTCCTAACCAGCCAGTGCAGACGTTCTCTCTGGGCCACGAAGCCCCTCGGGTCCTCCCCGTCCCCTGCTCTGAAGCATACCTCAGTGCAGAACCGCAGACTCTCTGCAGCAGAAATGCCGTGCATCTCCGTCTGTTGGCAGTGAGCACATCGTGCTGGAGACACGAGTTTCTAAGCAGCTGGCACGAGGGCTGCTGACGGCATGGGTCGTGCTTCAGGGTGGCAATACCTCTTAGGAACTTAGGGCAGGAAGCAATACTTCAGCATTGAATGTGTGTAAATAGTTGCTTTGAGTTGCAATTGCTATTTTCTTCTCAGCCCCAGCTCAGATGGAATTATATATCCATATATATATATGGTAAACAAGCACACACAATTTTATCCAATGCAAACAAATGTAGAGCATCAGTTACAAAACCCTCGAATAGCTTGAGAGTCCCACGGGCTCTGCCACACCTGTGACTCCATCCACACCGATGTCACCCGCGGGGGCCCCACCTGCACATTTGCACACGTTCCGGAGAGCCAAAGGCCGCGTGCTTCCTGTTACATGGGCTGCAATCATTTGTAGTTTCCAAAGACACGTCTGCATTTGAATTTCTAGATTTACGAGGTAAGGAGTTGTTTTATTTTGTTTTTTTTAAATTGGTTGTTTGGAAAATCACATCATGCCTAGAATCTGAAATTGAATTAGCAAGAACCGACTGTTTGCATTTTCCATATTTCCTTTGATCTGCTCTTTTTAAATTGTTAATTCTAATAATTTCAAAATGCATTCACTGAAGAAATGGACATTAAAATATTCTAAAATTTAAATATTTGATGCCTGGTATTTTCTTATTGAAAAGATGAGCGCTGCTTCAGAGAGGAGGGCCGTCTTCCTTGGACATCTCGTGTTTTCTGCGATTTGTGGCTGCCTGGGTGGGTTTGCCTCTCCTTCACATCATGACTCCAGAAACAGGGCAAGTGAAAAACCCTGTTTGTGTGTATGTTATTTTTTTTTAATAGGATATATTTGCTGCAGTTAACTTGAGTTGAAAAGTATTTTTACACAGAATTTTTTAAACCATAAAAATAAGGTTGCAGGACAAGTTCTGCTTGTGAGATTTTCCCTGTCAGGCCTTCTAAATAGTTTTCTGCAACATCTTTAGAGAAGGAATTGAGGGGAGGAAAAAAAAGTAGGTTTTCTGAATAGGAAAGAGTGATTTCAGGTACACAGATCACTGGGGTCCCCCGGGTTTTGAGGAAGTCACAATGCCACTTCAGAATCTGTTTAAAGTCACACAGCCTTTTCCCAGAAAAACACGCGTGCCATTTTCTGCGCCTCTTGGGTGTTCACCACATTCCCAAATCTGAGGCCAAACTATGGACCTTCTAGGGGTTAGAGCCTCTCCCCCTGTAGGGGTTTTCCTGATGAGTTTGTTTGTTTGTTTGTTTGTTTGTTTAGAGTCTCTGTCACCCAGGCTGGAGTGCAGTGGTGCGATCTCAGCTCACTGCAACCTCTGCCTCCTGGGTTCAAGCAATTCTTGTGCCTCAGCCTCCCTAGCAGCTGGGATTACAGGCACACACCATCACACCCGGGTAATTTTTGTTTTTTTTAGTAGAGACAGGGTTTCACCATGTTGGCCAGACCAGTCTCGAACTCCTGGCCTCAAGTGATCCGTGTGCCTCAACCTCCCAAACTGCTAGGATTACAGGTGTGAGCTACTGTGCCCGGCCTCGTGAGTTAAGTATTTATGACCAACTTCAGGGCACAGAGATTCTCTTGTAGACTCCGCAGAGGGAGCTGAATTCACGGATGCCGGTGGTTGCTCACGGACTTGCGGGGGTGCAGCCTCCAGGTGATCCTCTGCTGAAGCCCGGGCCAATGAAGATGCTATCGGATGAGGTCACTCCCCTCCGAGTCGTCACTGAAGGCCTCCCTGGCCGCCTTCCCAGTTCAGGGAATAACCGTCCTTGCTGCCTTGAGGGTCTTGTAAGAATGGAAGTTTTGTTTGGTTGGTTTTTTTGGAGACAGGGTCTCATTTTGTCACCCAGGCCGAAGTACAGTGACCATCAGGGCTCAGTGCAGCCTTGACCTCCCCTGGCTCAGGTGATCCTCCCACCTCAGCCTCCTGAGTAGCTGGCACTACAGGTGCGCAACACCATGCCCAGCTAATTTTTGTGTTTTTTGCAGAGACAGGGTCTTGCCATGTTGGCCAGGCTGGTCTCGAACTCCTGGATTCAAGTACTCCGTCCTCCTCAGCCTTCCAAAGTGCTGGGATTACAGGCGTGAGCCACCGCATCCAGCCAGAACGTGGGTCTTTCTGCTGGAAAGGGTACCCAGGGACTTAGAGGATTTCTCAAACAGCCAAGAAAGGCAGCCTCTAGTTTTTGCAGTCAGCCCCAGAACTGATCATTTGCGGTTTCTCTTTCGTCTGAAATCTTGTCCACATGGTTGCTTTTCCCCACGGTGGGAATCTACTGCCGTGGCCACCTGGAATAGATCCCGCGGACTCGGAAAGTGAAACTAACTGGAGAAAGCCAAGAGGAAGCGATCAAGAAAAAGTACACACTTGCACGCGATGGATGTGTACATTTAAAATCTTCCTTGGCCGGGCGCGGTGGCTCAAGCCTGTAATCCCAGCACTATGGGAGGCCGAGACGGGCGGATCACGAGGTCAGGAGATCGAGACCATCCTGGCTAACACGGTGAAACCCCGTCTCTACTAAAAATACAAAAAACTAGCCGGGTGAGGTGGCGGGCGCCTGTAGTCCCAGCTACTCGGGAGGCTGAGGCAGGAGAATGGCGTAAAAACCCGGGAGGCGGAGCTTGCAGTGAGCTGAGATCCGGCCACTGCACTCCAGTCCGGGCGACAGAGCGAGACTCCGCCTCAAAAAAAAAAAAAAAAAAAAAAAAAAAAAAAAAAAAAAAAAAAAAAAAAAAAAAAAAAAAATAAAATCTTCCCAAGTGTCTATTTTTATACAAAATTCCTTTGTAAAAGTTGTTTTTTAAATAACATGACTCTAAAGAGTCATTTAGAATATTAGAGTAATTTAAGCTTGGGGAGTTCTCGTATCCCTGCTGGGCCTGAAAGTCTGAAGGAGCTGTGAATTAAGTAATCCACGTGCCTGTTAGAATCTCGTTCAACAGCAGGCATTCTTAATTGTTTTCTGTTTTTTGTTTTTTTTTTTTTCAGGAGGAGAGGTTTGGCTCACAAA
Source organism: Trachypithecus francoisi (assembly GCF_009764315.1). Lineage (NCBI taxonomy): Eukaryota > Metazoa > Chordata > Mammalia > Primates > Cercopithecidae > Trachypithecus > Trachypithecus francoisi. The sequence goes on from NW_022681460.1 coordinate 111,158,911, forward strand.
GGCTTTGATAATTTGATGAAGGTTATGGTTCCTTTATCCAGAAAAAAATGCACATAAAATCAACTCTTGATTTTTTTTCTTTCTTTGTTTTGTTTTATTTTTGAGACAGAGTGTGGCTCTCTCGCCCAGGCTGGAGTGCAGTGGTGGGATCTCGGCTCACTGCAACCTCCGCCTCTCAGGTTCAAGTGATTCTCCTGCCTCAGTTTCCCGAGTAGCTGGGACTATACACTCGTGCCACCAGTCCTGGCTAACTTTTATATTTTTAGTAGAGACGAGGTTTCACCATGTTAGCCAGGCTGGTCTCGAACTCCAGACCTCAGGGGATCCGCCTGCCTCAGCTTCCCAAAGTGCTGGGATTACAGGCATGAGCCACCATGCCCGGCCAAATCTTTTGGTTTTATATATAATTTCAGGAGTCCACGAATGCAAATAAAGTGTCCCTAATCCACAGCAACCAGAGAAGGATGACTTTTCATTTCAACTCTCTGCAGATGAGGTTTCCTAGCGTTTCTGAACTCCCCGTTGGAAACTTGATTCGGCGTGTTAATGCTACTCATTGATACATGCATTTTTATTTTATTCATTTATTGTTTTGAGACAAAGCCTCACTCTGTTGCCTAGGCTGGAGTGCAGTGGCGCGATCTCAGCTCACCACAACCTCCATCTCCTGGGTTCAAACAATTCTCCTGCCTCAGCCTCCTGAGTAGCTGGGATTACAGGCATGTGCCACCACGCCCAGATAAATTTTGTTTTTTTAATAGAGACAGGGTTTCACCATGTTGGCCAGGCTGGTCTCGAACTCCTGACTTCAGGTGATCCACCCGCCTCAGCCTCCCAGAGTGCTAGGATTACAGCCATGAGCCACTGTGCCCAGCCTTGATACATGCATTTTTAATCAAAATTATATTTTAGAATTTAATGTGTGAGTTATCTAAATATATTTGAAGAGCTGCTTAAAAAACATTTCAGTACACACAATATTAGCTGAATTGTTTCCAACAGATAAGTAACATCCAGCCAGTATTCAGTAAGTGCCTATTGTGTGCCAAATAATGCCCTAAACTCCCTTTACTTAGGTTTTTTAATTTACCTAGGTTGTTAAATTTGCTGCAATACATGAGAGCATTTGAGAAACAGCTGTGATTAGAAGCTGTGCTTTTCCCGGTGGCTTTACCACTATGAATTCCACTAGTAAACTGAAGCGACTTTCCAGATACGAGGAATCGAGTGACTTTTTTTTTTTTTTTTTTTTTTTTTTTTGAGATTAGAGTCTTTGTCATCCAAGCTGGAATGCATTGGCTCAATCACAGCTCACGGAAGCCTCAACCTCCCCGGGCTCAAGCGATCCTCCTATCTCTGCCTCCCAGGTAGCTGGGACTACAAGTGCGTGCCACTACGTACGCCCTGCTAGTTTTTGTATTTTTTGTGGAGATGGGTCACCATGTTGCTCAGGCGGGTCTCAAACTCCTGGGCTCAAGTGATCCACCCACCTCAGCCTCCCAAAGTGCTGGGATTACAGGCGTGAGCCACCATGCCTGGCTGACATTTGTAAATAGGGCTCTCAGTGTCAACTCTAATGCCGTGCGAGATGATTTTCTTGTCCATGACTTTATGGAGAATTCAAACTCTGAATAAAAAGTAACTGGGGCCAGGCACGGTGGCTCCCGCCTGTAGTCCCAGCACTTTGGGAGGCCGAGGCGGGAGGATCTCCTGAGGTCAGGAGCTCAAGACCACCCTGGCCAACATGGCGAAACCCTGTCTCTACTAAAAATACAAAAGTCAAATCAGCCAGGCGTGGTGGTGCGCGCCTGTGGTCCCAGCTACTTGGGAGACTAAGGCACGAGAATCGCTTGAACCCAGGAGGCAGAGGTTGCAGTGAGTCAGGATTGTACCACTGCACTCTGGGCAACAGAGCGAGACTCTCTCAAAAAAAAAAAAAAGTAACCGACGAGAAAGATTCAGAGAAAACAACTGCACCACTTCTGTGTTTATTCCTCGATGAAGGAGCTCATTCCAGCTGCTGCCCATAAGATCATCTGTTTTGTTTTGTTTTTTTTTTTTTGAGACGGAGTTTCACTCTTGTTGCCCAGGCTGGAGTGCAATGGCGCAATCTCGGCTCACTGCAACCTCTGCCTCCCAGGTTCAAGTGATTCTCCACCTCAGCCTCCCAAGTAGCTGGGATTACAGGTATGCACCACCACATCTGGCTAATTTTTTGTATTTTTAGTAGAGATGGGGTTTCACCATGGCCAGGCTGGTCTTGAACTCCTGACCTCAGGTGATCCACCTGCCTCAGCCTACCAGAGTGCTGAGATTACAGGCGTGAGCCACTGTGCCCAGCCCATCCATTTTATTTTATTTTTTTTATTTTTTTATTTTTTTGAGATGGATTCTTGCTCTGTCACCCAGGCTGGAGTGCAGTGGCGCAATCTCAGCTCACTGCAAGCTCTGCCTCCCGGGTTCATGCCGTTCTCCTGCCTCAGCCTCCCGAGTAGCTGGGACTACAGGCACCCACTACCACGCCGGCTTTTTGTATTTTTACTAGAGACGGGGTTTCACGGTGTTATCCAGGATGGTCTCAATCTCCTGACCTCGTGATCCACCCACCTCGGCCTCCCAAAGTGCTGGGATTACAGGCGTGAGCCACCACAGCCCATCCATTTTATTTTTAAAACTCCTCCCGGCCGGGCGCGGTGGCTCAAGCCTGTAATCCCAGCACTTTGGGAGGCCGAGTCGGGTGGATCACGAGGTCAGGAGATCGAGACCATCCTGGCTAACACGGTGAAACCCCGTCTCTACTAAAAAATACAAAAAACTAGCCGGGCGAGGTGGTGGGCGCCTGTAGTCCCAGCTGCTCGGGAGGCTGAGGCAGGAGAATGGCGTGAACCCGGGAGGCGGAGCTTGCAGTGAGCCGAGATCCGGCCACAGCACTCCAGCCTGGGCGACAGAGCGAGACTCCGTCTCAAAAAAAAATAAAATAAAATAAAAATAAAAAAAATAAAACTCCTCCCCCAGCAGTGTTTGGGGTTCCGGCAGGAGGGTCCCAGAGCCAGGCAGAACAAACACTGGCTTGGGTTGGCTGGTGAGAGCCTTTCAGGGTAGTGTACCCTCCCACAGGGCCCCGGCTGCTCTTTGAGGGAAGAGCTGATGGTTGATGACCCACTCATCTCTGCCAATCACCCCCAGCCCAGGCACAGTGGAGGCAGCGCTGGCTCGGCCTCCAGCAGGCCTCCCGAGAGCTGCTCTTTCTGTGTCCAGTCTCCCTCTGACCTTCTTTATTTTCTCATCAAACAAAATCCGTGCCCTCTAGGATGGGAGGGAGATGAACGGGACCAGAAGGAGTCTGGATTTGTGCATGTGATTCTGGGAGAATGCAAACAGGATCAAGAAGGATGTGAAAGGGTTCAGGGAGAGAGGAGCGAAATGCACCCCCGCCCCGCCCTGATACCCCGCTCTGCTCAGGACACCCGGGGGCACAGACATGCTTGTGCCAAGACGCACCTGAACTGCTCCCCAGCCCTGCCCTCCCAGGCCCTCCATCCCGTAGTCTCCACGGCTTTCTAGCCTTCTCTGTCCCCTCCAGAACCGGCCTGTGGGAACTCTCAGGTCTCAGCTCAGCCCAGCTCCAGCTTTGGTTCTGCAGGGACACTTATTCCTCTCCAGGGACACACCTGCCTTCCTCAAGCCCCAGGACGCCAGGGTTCTCCACTCCACCTGTGGCCTCCACCCCCATTCGGCCATCGTCCTCCCCTCCCGCGTCGTCCTCCCTCCCTGACTCTAGGACTATAGATAAACCTTCAGCAACAAGATTATCAGGCACTGCTTTGACTGCAAGAGAATGCCTTTTCCACCGGTAAATTCTGTTTTCACATTCGTAAATATGCCCCTGCCTGGAAGGTAGTCTCCTGTTATGCGATGCTTTTCTGCCAACGAGCTCAAAACCCCTGGAGCCTCATCTGGCTTCAAGATGCCCCACTGAAGTGTTGGCAGAAGCCTTTTCTGTTTAACAGGTTAGAAAGCTCAGGTTCTAACCTGAGCTTCATTGACCGCAGTCTTTCTGCTGGTTGCAGAGCCAGAAACAGAGTACACTGTTACATCCAAGCACTTTCTTTTCCTTCCTCCTTTTCAAGGAAAGAACGAAATCCAGGGGGACGTGGACGGTGTGAGTTTAATGGCAGGATTAGCCGGTCATTCATCAAGTGACCACGAGGAAAAATGTATTTTCCCCCTTTTCCCTCTGTCACTCTTTTCATAAGACTCATTGCTTAAATTATGTGTGGAATATTTATTATCTAGTGTATGCTTAGAATGGAGAAATGTTTAAATTGCTCAAATAAGCCTGATCTCTGAAAATCATAAACTTGGTGTCCATAGAGTAACCAAATTATCCAGACAGTCACAGGAGAGAGGCAAGGTTTGCTGCACATTTGTGCCTCCATGGAAAAGATAGATTGCTGGCCGGGCGCGGTGGCTCAGACCTGTAGTCTCGGCACTTTGGGAGGCCAAGGCAGGCAGATCACTTGAGGCCAGGAGTTTGAGTCCAGCCTGGCCAACATGGTGAAATCCCACCTCGACTAAAAAAAAAAAAGATTAGCTGGGTGTGGTGGCACACACCTATAATCCCAGCTACTTGGGAGGCTGAGGCAGAAGACTTGCCTGAACCTGGGAGACAGAGGTTGCAGTGAGCCAAGATCACGCCACTGCACTCCAGCCTGGGAGACAGAGGGAGACTCCATCTCAGAAGGAAAAAAAAAAAAAGCTCATCGCTTTGGCATCTTGTCCTTCCTGCTATTTAACAGAAACAGAAGATGTACTTTTAATGCAAAATCAAGGTTTTCCCTAACTTGTTCATTACACCATAAATTCTTTCACAACTCTTTATTGTGTTAGGTACTTTTTAAAAAGCCCTTATTGTGTATTTCCAGTATTTCAGGCACTTAGAAGGAAAGAAAAGAAATATTACTTGCCCATTTAACTTGAATTATCATACAATATAATTTGAGGTGTTCGTGGCAATTGGAGATCTCAGGTGAAAAAAATCTGACTTTGCCCTGGGTGCAGTTGCTCATGCCTGTAATCCCAGCATTCGCAAGGTTGAGATGGGAAGATCACTTGAGCCCAGGAGTTTGAGACCTGGGCAACATAGTGAGACCTCATCTCTATAGATTTTTCTACAAAACATTTTTCAAAATTAACCAGGCACGGTGGTGTACACATGTGATCCCAGCTACTTGGGAGGCTGAGTTGAGAGGATCGCTTGAGCGCAGGAGGTCAAAGCTGCAGTGAGCTATGTTCTCACCACTGCCCTCCAGCCTAGGCAACAGAGCAAGACCCCAAAACATTTTTTTTAACTTTAATTAAAAAATAAATAAATTTTGGCCGGGTGCAGTGGCTCACACCTGTAATCCCAGCACTTTGGGAGGCCGAGGCAGGTGAATCACAAGGTCAGGAGTTTGAGACCAGCCTGGCCAATATGATGAAACCCCATCTCTACTAAAAATACAAAAAAAAATTAGCTGGGTATGGTGGCACATGCCTGTAATCCCAATTACTCCGGAGGTTGAGATAGGAAAATTGCTTGGAACCTCTGGGAAGCAGAGGTTGCAGTGAGCCCGGAGATCGCACCACTGCACTCCAGCCTGGGCAACAGACAAGACTCTGTCTAAAACAAACAAACCTAAATAAAGGAAATCCATAGACTTCTAAAGTCCTCATCCAACCTGCTGCCTGGAGACCGTTTGGGTTTTGTTTTGGCTTTTTTTAAAAAAATATTGAAGAATGTCATTTATGTGAACTTTCAGGACATTAATTCAAGTAAGACCTAAGAAGGTAAGGTGCAACTATTTTATGTATTTATTTTATAGAGATGACATCTCACTATGTTGCTCAGGCTGGTCCCAAACTCCTGGTCTCAGGTGATCCTCTCTCCTCCACCTCCCAAAGTGCTGGGATTACAGGCCTCAGCCACCTCGCCTGGTCCAACGACTTTTTTTTTTTTTTAAATGAGAGACATTTGAGGCAATTTTCCAGATAATTTTGGATAAAAGCATGCCTTTTTCCTAAAATATTTCAAATGAGACGAAATGATTTTATTGTGTGAATCAGACAGTGACCCAAATTCTTCTGGGTCACTATTTACTTTTCTTACACAGCCAGCACCAGGGACCAGTTTCTCTCCTTTTCAGCTCCTCATTTCCCAGTTCCCCCGTCTCTTCAGTCACCTGTCTATTTTATTGGCAGAATGATGACGGGTCAGACCTGCATGCTTTGAGAGAAAATCTAGCATGTTCTAATACGCTAACCTTGTGGCATGACATGTATGTGTGTCCCCTCGGCCTCTACCTTGGGATAGTTAACAGAACTCCAAAACTGTGTTCCCAACCAGTGGCTCTGTCACTGCCTCACACACAGGACCTCCCCATCCGTGTCCACAGCAATCGTCCCTGTGGATGACTCCTGCCAAGAGCTCCCCTGTGTGGACGGCAGTGTTGCGGCCTCTTCCTTTCCTTACTGCCACAGGCAGCAACCTCCCAGCATCAACCTGCGATGCTGGCCCTCAGCCTGCCCCCCAGCCTGCCCCCTTGGCTTCTTGGTGAACCTCGGGTTCCGTTTCTGACGCTTTTCCTGGTCTGGAACTTACACACTGGCCCAGAGGGAGACACTCCTAGCCATCCATTCCCCGTAAGCTGCCACTAAGTCCCAGAGGTCCCTTCTAGTTTCAGCACCAGGCAGCTGCCCAAACTGTGAGCTGGGAGTTCTGGGCCTGATCCCAGCTCAGAAGGAGGAACTTCATCCATTCACTCCTGGGCTGGCCCAGCAGCAGCACGCCAGGCTCCCAGGCCAGTGTGGGGCCCAGAGAGCCCCACCCAATCCTACCAATAGGAATTAGGGGAGGGCTGGGGAGGGACAGAGCAGAGAACCAGGCTGGGAATGCCCAGAAGAGTGGATGTGGAAGTGTCGTTGTTCACCAGCACCCAGTGTCTGCAGAGCTCAGCTCCCAGCCTGCCCCGGCCAGCTCGGCAACCCCCATCCCGCAGCTCTGCATGTCAGAAGCCATCGGACGGGGTGCGGCAGTGGGGCTTCTGGGCACATCCTCCTCACCCTGCAGCATTAAACCAAAGTGCTAATAATAATACCCAGATGAGCGCCAAGTGGAAAAATCAGAACCTTAACATCCTCTGTGAAATCCTGAGTCAGTTTCATGCTTTGTAGGCATTTTAGGATTTAGCCATCCCTGAGATGATCCAGTGATTACAATCAAATTCCATTTTCTCAACCCATGCAGCAATCCTCACACCAAAAGCAATTCTGGGAGGCGTAAGAGCTGTGACACGGCTCTGACAGCAACCTCCCCATGTTGATGGTCACTTTGTCCCGACGGGTTGCCAGGACCTGAGGTTTTTGCTGTTCGTGGTGTTGGATGGCTGCAAAGGGGTGACAGAGGTTCAAGCAGGCTTCTGACTTGTCCGTCATATCCCAAAACTGGCACTTTTTCCACACACACTGGCTGAAGCTTCCTACCTGTGGGCATGGCACCTCGCTCATCAAAAAACAAGGAAATCACAGATTTTAAAGAATCTGTCCATTCCAAAAGCATGGATAGTTTTTTCTTAATCATCATGTATTCTAGAAATTGCTCGGTTTTTCTTTCTTTCCTCCCCTCCAACCCTCTTCTTATCCGCATTTTCCCATCTTCTCTTTTCCAGAAGACAAAAACCCTGTGGAGAGGGGAGACGTCAACTTTCCCTTCAGTTCACGGGAAGAGAGTTGCTGTTCAGGAGTCTAATTGTAAATTTGAAAAAATTAAAACTTGCTTATGCTCTGTCAGTAAACAAAACCAGGAAGGACTGTATCTGTGAAATACATACATATTTTTTGAGACGGAGTCTCACTGTGTCGCCCAGGCTGGAATGTGGTGATGTGATCTTGGCTCACTGCAACCTCCGCCTCCCAGGTTCAGGTGATTCTCTTGCCTCAGCCTCCCAAGTAGCTGGGACTATAGGCATATACCACCACGCCCAGCTAATTTTTGTATTTTTAGTAGAGATGGGGTTTCACCATGTTGGCCAGGCTGGTCTCGAACTCCTGGCCTTATGATCCGCCTGCCTCAGCCTCCCAAAGTGCTGGGATTACAGGCGTGAGCTCCCATGACCGGCCTGATTGTTGCATTTTAATCTGCCAAGCCAAGCACCAGGCTCCAAGGGCACTACTACTAGGTGGCCTGTGCTTGGCTCTGACATAGGCGCTTCCAGGAAGAACGGGCTGCAGCTCTGTGCAGCCTGCCTGTGCTGGGCCACCGTCAGCTCCCCTTGCTTGAACAGGATTGGCCAGAACACGCCCTGTGGCTGCGAGCAGCCTTGAATGCCACTGGGGACTGAGGTTTACGCATCCCATTCCTTGAGCAGGAACTTCTGCAGAAAGGCAATTAGAGGAACAAAGTGCCCTCTCCCTGACGGTCTATCTCCCTGACACCAAAAAGGAGGGTGAAGCATCCTTTTTTTTTTTTTTGAAACAGAGTCTCGCTCTGTCGCCCAGGCTGGAGTACAGTGGCCAGATCTCAGCTCACTGCAAGCTCCGCCTCCCGGGTTGACGCCATTCTCCTGCCTCAGCCTCCCGAGTAGCTGGGACTATAGGCGCCCACCACCTCGCCCAGCTAGTTTCTTGTATTTTTTAGTAGAGACGGGGTTTCACCGTGTTCGCCAGGATGGTCTCAATCTCCTGGCCTCGTGATTCACCCGTCTTGGCCTCCCAAGGTGCTGGGATTATAGGCTGGAGCCACCGTGCCCGGCCAAAGCATCCTTTTTAAGAAGATCCCTTTTTAAGAACCTGCGGCAGGTCCAGTGGTTCACGTCTATAATCCCAGTGCTTTAGGAGGCCAAAGTGGGAGGATCACTTCAGCCCAGGAGTTGGAGGCTGCAGTGAGCTATGATCGTGCCACTGCACTCCACCCTGGGCAACATAGTGAGACCCCATTTCTACAAATAATATAAAAGCAGCTGGGGGTGGTGGTGCTGAAATATATACCAGCTATTCAGAAGACTGAGGCAGGAGGATTGCTTGAGCCCAGGAGTTCGAGACTGCGGTGAACTGTGACTGTGCCGCTGCACTCCGGCCTGGGCAATAGAGCGAGACGCTATCTCTTAAAAAAAAAAGAAGAAACATGTGTGAGATACAGCGCTGCAAATCTGTTTCCAACTTTCTCTGTGATTTTGCTGGAGTTTGTTCAACACTGAGCTCACAGACAGGAGTGAACCAACACTTGTTTTCTTTGGAGTACTTTGAGCAAAAATAGAAGAAAGGGGCTCATTTTTCTCCAGTGATTTTTTTTATTTTTCATCAATAGTGCAGATCCAAAGTAAGTATTTCTTCACTGGCCTGATTTCCCAATCTTTTAACTTAGAAGTGTGATTGCCAGTTTCCTAGGTTTTTAAGAATAGGCTGAAAACAAGCTGCCAAGCTTAGGCGCTGGGAATCACAGAAAGTTTGTCCACGTGCTTGGATCAGATTTCCAGCACAAACTGTGATGTGTGCGACTCCTGACTCTGAGTTTGACTTTTGTTGGCTGTTGTTGGGTGAACAGGTGTGTGAAGCAGATTAGTAACAGAATACAAAGAGAAGTTGCACTTCCGCTGGGAGGAGAATGGGCATTTTGGTTTTTGTTGTTGTTTTTTCATTTCAGCCCAACTGTTTAGAAAGAAAATTCTTGCTCTCTTTACCACTTTGTGCTGCACAGGAAGGTGGGAAGAACGATTTTAGACATGCATATTAACAAATGCTCTTATGGGCCAGGCGCGGTGGCTCACACCTGTAATCCCAGCACTTTGGGAGGCTGAGGTGGGCAGATCACTAGGTCAGGAAATCGAGACCATCCTGGCTAACAGAGTGAAACCCCGTCTCTACTAAAAAAAACAAAATACAAAAATTAACCGGGCGTGTTGGCGGGTGCCTGTAGTCCCAGCTACTTGGGAGGCTGAGGCAGGAGAATGGCATGAACCCGGGAGGCGGAGCTTGCAGTGAGCCGAGATCACGCCACTGCACTCCAGCCTGGGCGACACGGCGAGATTCCATCTAAAAAAAAAATGTTCTTCTGGCTACATTTTTGATCCATGCAAAAAAAAAAAAAAAAGTTGGTCTTGTCTTTTATCCAGTTATCAAGTTTGTGTAAAAATAAGAAAGTATATCCTTAAATAGAATTGTGCCCTGGAAGGGACCCAGATGGCTCTCCTGAGATGAAAATAGTCATCCCAGCCAGGCACAGTGGATTATGCCTGTAATCCCAGCACTTTGGGAGGCCAAGGCAGGAAGACTGCTTGAGGCCAGGAGTTTGAGACCAGTCTGGCTGTCTTTACTAAAAATAACAAAAATTAGCTGGGAGTGGTGGTGGGTGCCTGTAATTCCAGTAACTTGGGAGACTGAGGCAGGACAATCACCTGAACCCAGGAGGTGGAGGTTGCAGTGACCCGAGATCGCACCACTGCACTCCAGCCTGGGCAACAAGAATGAAACTCTCTCAAAAAAAAAAAAAAAAAAACACTTAGGGACATCATTCTCAATTTTTTTAAAGGATACTAGTTTTAGTTTTGATTTACCAATTTATGATTCTGAGACGTTTCTTCAATTGAGTCACTTTTAGGCACTCATTCTAATTTCATGGCTCTCAGTTTATAGGAACATAACATTTGATGCCAATGAAATTCTTTAGAATTGTGCACGATCCTGTGAACTGCATGCCCATCTGTCTTGTATGTGTTTCCAGGGGTGGTTTACAACAGTCTTCACCATGTACTGGATGGACATGTACTTATTATGAACACTCACACCGTGAGACCCAAGACGGTCCATCGTAAAACAAGGCCATATCTGATTTGGATTAAAATCCCCATGGAGAGCCTGATGTCACCCAGGAAAGTGCACGTCTACTTGTGTGCTCTTGAGAAACGGTTGAGAAAACAGTCCTTCCAGCTCGGCAAATACCGTTTTGTTTCTGTCTGCTCACCACCCTTGCATTTGCAATAAACCTGACAAAAACTTCGAGAGCGAAAATAAGAATGTTCATATTTGAAGGAGATGTTGGCAGACGGCCACAGTCTTCAAGTACGCAAGCTCATTCCGCTCTTGCTTTTCTGCCAGTAACTCCTTGGCCTCCGCACACTCTGCACAGTCAGGGCCTGAGGACGGATCATGAACGTGTCCGATGATCATGGACCCGCCGAAGACTCCCAATGGAGACGCGATGAGTCACAGCCAAGTGAACTTTCTCTGCTCCTGAACAAATTGCTTCTCCTCCTCGTCCCACTCCAAACCTAGAGGTGGGGCAACCCCAGCATCCCGGGCATGAACGCACCCAGCTTGATTGTCTGGAGACCTCATGCCTGCCTGGCATAGGCCAACCCAGTAATGTTCGTTTAAAGCTGGCTTTACTGGTCCTTCCTCCACAATGAGAGGTGACCCTTCACTTCACCAAGAAAGGAAGGAAGAAAGGTGGGTGCAGGAAGGAAGGAGAGAGGGGGGAAGGGAGATGGACTGAGCGGGGTGAGAAAGAACAAGAAAGAGGAAAGAGTCAAATGCCTTTACTGCTTTTAAAGTGGATTTGATGGGCGGTAGGATTACAGGCCAGGCGCGGTGGTGCACATCTGTAATCCCAGCACGTTGGGGAGCCAAGGGGGATAGATTTGAGGTCAGGACTTCAAGAGCAGCCTGGCCAACATGGTGAAATCCCACCTCTACTGAAAAATACAAAAACTGGCGGGGCGTGGTGGCACACACCTGTAGTCCTAGCTGCTCAGGAGGCTGAGGCACGGGAATCGCTTGAACCCAGGAGGCAGATGTTGCAGTGAGCTGAGATCATGCCACTGTACTCCAGCCTGGGCGACAGAGCAAGACTCTGTCTCCAAAAAAAAAGAAGAAGAAGAAAAAGCATTAAGTTCGTCTCACCTTGTCCAAAAGCCATGGAGACAGTTGAGGTCACCTCAGGAAACCCAGGGATCCGCTCAGCAGGGGCAGGCCCCTCCCCACAACAATGGGTCCTGGAATGTTCCAGAAACATTTTAAAAATTGTGTTCTATGATATTTGTCAACGAATTCAGCCTCCACTATCCTCACTCTTCTCCTGGTTGGCTGGACACAGCCAGACTCTCCGAAAGTGGGTGGGGGTGGGGAGAGTGGTCCCAGGGGTGGGGCCAAGGGTGGGAGGAAGGGACTGATGACCCAGGCTATAAATAGCCAGGCAGTTGCTCAGCAGCAGGTGCAGGGAACTGTCTGGACCAGGGGACGCATCCAGGAAGGGAACAATGAAACCGCACTGGTCACCGGTCAGAGAGTAGAGAAGGAGGTGGTGGGGCGAGGGGTGGAGTCGTTCTGGTCCTTCCTCCCCCTCAGGTGTGACTCTGCACTTTTGGAGGCGCAGAGGGGAACCCTGGGCAGCTCTGGAGGCAGTGGAGGGAGCCTCGTGCTTCACCTCTTTGTGCCCAGAACCCACACCTGGCTTAGGACTGGACAAAAGAAAGAGCCTGTCACCTGAACTTTTGCATTGGAGGAGTCTCCCGCTGGGGCGGCCGTGTCATTTGCACGTCAGTGTAGGCATTTTTTAAAAACCCTTTAACTTTTTGTTGGGGTGCAACTTCCATCAGTAAAGTGCACATAGCTCAGTGAGTTTTCACACACTGATGCACCCATACAACTATCACTCCGAACAAGATGGATGACATTTTTAGAAGCTCAGCAGACTCCCTCTGACACCCAAGGGCCACCTCTGTTTCCATCACTGTCATCCTAGATTACATCTTCCTTTTGACTTCGAGGTTGAGTCATGTCACAGAAATCATGCAGTAAGGACCGTTCTGTGTCTGGCTCCTTTCAATCATCAGTCCGCCTAGGAGATCCCTCCCTGCCATGTGCAGCAGCATTTTGTTTCTTTTCATTGCAGCGTAATATTTCATTGTGTGAAGAGGCCATGATTTCTCCGTTCCACTGAGGATCACCTGAGCTGTTTCCAGTTTGGGGCGTTATGAACAATGCTGCAGTGAGCATTCTTGTCAGTGCTGGCGTATCTCATGGTAGGCTGGGAAATAAATTCTGATGGGAATTAAAACTGGTGTAACCTCTATAAAGGGCAACTTAGCAAGAGCTGTCAAAATTTAAAAAACACGTGCCCTTCTGGGAATTAATTCTACAGATCTGCCCAAACGTGCAAAATGTCTCATGCACCAGGTTCTTCTTTGCAGCATTTATTTGCAAAAGGTGAGGCGTAGAGACAACCTAAATATCCATCAATAAATATTTATCCATCTGTAGACTAGAATACTAGGCAGCCACCAGAAGGAACGAGAAAGCTCAGTACCAGCAGGACCTCCAAGTTAAGTAAAAAAGCAAGATGCTGAGCAGTACATATAGTTCTCTACCATGTAGATTAAAAAGGGATGGAATATATTTGCTTGTATTTGCATAAAATATCTATGAGTATACTCAAAAAATAGATAATATGATATATGTATGCGGGACAGGGGGGAAGGAAGATGTTTCCATGTATATTCCTTTGTAGTCATTGAATTTTAAGCCATATGAATGCACTGTCTACTCAAAAACTCAATTTATTGTGAAAAGACTAAAAACCACTGAACTGTACACATTAAAATTCTATGGTATATGATTTAGATCTCAATGAAAAATGTATATTGAGGCTGGGCGCGGTGGCTCATGCCTATAATCCCAGCACTTTGGGAGTCCGAGGCAGGTGGATCACTTGAAGTCAGGGGTTTGAGACCAGCCTGGCCAACATGGTGAAACCCTGTCTCTACTAAAATACAAAAATGAGCTGGGTATGGTGGGGGGTTCACTTGTAATCCCAGGTACTCAGGTGGCCAAGTCAGGAGAATCACTTGACCCTGGGAGGAGGCAGAGGTTGCAGTGAACCCAGATCACACCACTGCACTCCAGCCTGGGCGACAGAGCAAGACACTGTCTCAAAAAAAAAAAAGTTACATTTAAAAAAGCTTAGGCTTTAGGGAATTACATGTGGAGGCTCACACATGTAATTCCAACATTTTGGGAGGCCGATGCAGGAGAATCGCTTAAGCCCAAGAGTTCAGGACCAGCTTGAGCACATTTGTAGTCCCAGCTGCTCAGGAGGCTGAGGTGGGAGGATCACTTGAGCCTGGGAGTTTGAAGCTGAAGTGAGCTATGATGGTGCCACGACATTCCAGCCTGGGCGACAGAGTGAGAGCCTGTCTCTAAAATATATTATAATAATAATAATAAATAATTAGATACATAGTAAGGCTTAGACTAACAGGGAAGGCAGAGCACTCAGGTGCGTTCGGCCTTCTGGATGCTACCAGAGAACGCCAGACTTCAGGGAGAAACAAGAACCCACTTGTTCTCAAGGTGCCCAGCCCAGCCCAGCCCAACCTGTGGCCCTCCAGAAACTGTCGTGGTCATCATCCATTCATCCGTCTATTCATTCATCAGTTCATCCTTCAGAGAGCTGCAGAGGGCCTAGGATCGCCAGGAATCTCTCCATGAGCAAACTGTGGGGCATTGGGAAGACGGTGGCCATAGTTAGAGGTGGGAGCTGCACAGGCAGATGGAACTGCAGCGGCCGCAGGCCCTGGCGAATCTTCAGCCATCCGTGCTGGCTTGGAAGCCCTCCGGGTTTCTTCACACAGACTTAGGGCTTTGGGGACCCTGACTGGGGCAGCCCCAACCTGTGCTGAGCCTCTGAAGATTCCTGTAGGCGCTGCACCCCGAGTGGAGACTGCAGCTTGGCCTCCCTACGTCTGCACTGCCTCCCCTGCTGCAGGGGTGTCCCCGAGGGCCCAGGCCAGGCTCCTCCTACCGCAGCTCCTGGTCCTGGTGCCTCCTCCATCCAGAGACACAAGCGGCCTCCCGCGTCAGACCTCATCTCAAGCACCAGGTAATAGTCATTAAATCAAAATGTGCTAGAACTGCAAGGAATAAATCTCTCACTATGATGGATTCCTGGGGTTCCAACAACCCCTCAGCAACGAGTATATTAATTATAATAAAGTGTTTTAAAATTCAGTAAAATGCAAGGAATCCCATTTTACAAGAAGGCAAACAAAGGCTCAGGCATATGTAAGGCACACAGGGAGTGACGGCCAACCTGGGAATTAGACTAAGCTTTCTTTCCTCTCTGTGCCTTGGTAGAGAATCCACCTCAGCTCCAGAACTTGCAGCAGAAACAGGGTCCTCTTCCCACAACCCACTTCTCGGGGAGGGCTCAAGCCGCGTCTGCCTCTGGAAGCAGATATCCGTGACTATTATGGCTCCTTGGAAGGCAGCCAGGCATGAGCTTGTGGCTTACATTCCTTAATGCTCAAGCACATTCCTTCATGTTCAAGTATACGTGGTTGGCTCAAGCACAGAAGCACAGAGCTGAGCAAAATATTCAGCGCCTTTTTCAGAGAACCCTGGCTGGTGCTGGTGGATGTTCCTGCGCCTTCCTCCACCATGAATTTTTTTTTTTTTTTTTTGAAACGGAGTCTCGCTCTGTCGCCCAGGCTGGAGTGCAGTGGCACGATCTCGGCTCACTGCAAGCTCCGCCTCCCGGGTTCATGCCATTCTCCTGCCTCAGCCTCCCGAGTAGCTGGGACTACAGACACCAGCCACTACGCCTGGACTAATTTTTTTTTTGTATTTTTAGTAGAGACAGGGTTTCACCGTGTTAGCCAGGATGGTCTCGATATCCTGACCTCGTGATCCGCCCGTCTAGGCCTCCCAAAGTGCTGGGATTACAGGCCTGAGCCACCACGCCTGGCCCACCATGAATATTTTAAAAAATTGGCCAGGCTCGGCTGGGCGCAGTGGCTCAAGCCTCTAATCCCAGCACTTTGGGAGGCCGAGACGGGCGGATCACGAGGTCAGGAGATCCAGACCATCCTGGCTAACAAGGTGAAACCCCGTCTCCACTAAAAAATACAAAAACTAGCCGGGCGAGGTGGCGGGCGTCTGTAGTCCCAGCTACTCGGGAGGCTGAGGCAGGACAATGGCGTAAACCCGGGAGGCGGAACTTGCAGTGAGCCGAGATCCGGCCACTGCACTCCAGCCTGGGCGACACAGCGAGACTCCGTCTCAAACAAAAAAAAAAAAAAAAAAATTAAGGTGAGGCCGGGTACAGTGGCTCATGCCTGTAATCCCAGCACTTTCGGAGGCTGAGATGGGAAGATTGCTTGAGTCCAGGAGTTTGAGACCAGCTTGGGCAACACAGTGAGACCCCATCTGTACAAAAACTAAAAAATTAGCCAGGCAGGGTGTCATGTGCCTGTAGTCCTTGCTACTCAGGAGTCTAAGGTAGGAGGGTCACTTGAGCCCAGGAAGGTGAGGCTTCCATGAGCCATGTTTGTGATGCTGCACTCCAGCCTGGGTGACAAAGTGAGACCCTATCTCAAAAAGAAAAAAGAAAAAAAGAGGCCAGGCACAGTAGCCCACACCTGTAATCCCAGCACTTTTAGGAGGCTGAGTTGGGTGGATCACCTGAGATCAGGAGTTCGAGACCAGCCTGGGCAACATGGTGAAACCCCGTCTCTACTAAAAATACAAAAAGTAGTTGGGCATGGTGTCAGGTACCTGTAGTCCCAGCTACTCGGGAGGCTGAGGCAGGAGAATCGCTTGAACCCAGGAGGGGGAGGTTGCAGTGAGCCAACATGGTGCCACTGCACTCCAGCTTGGGTGACAGAGTGAGATTCTGTCTCAAAAAAAAAAAAAAAGAAATGTCCAGAAAAGGCAAATCTATAGAGACAGAAAGATCAATGGTTGCTGGGGCAAGGGAGGAGAACTGTCACAAGTTGAGAGTAAAATTTTTAGGATGTATAGGGATGTTCTAAAAATTGGATCATGTTGGTTACATGACTCTATTAAAAAGCATTGCTTATACATTGAGAGTGGGTGAATTTTACTATATGTAACTATATCTAAATAACACTGTAAAAATAAAAGAAAGTAACCTGCAAGGTAGTAAGGCCTAGATGAAACAATTGGCAATAGGATAATCATTTTGTAAGTTGGGTAATGGGTAACAGGATTCATTATACTATTATTTTTGTTTATGTTTGAAAATTTTCATTATACTAAGTTTAAGAAATTAATACTTGCTCCTCTGTGCTTCCAAACACCAAAATACATGCAATCCCATGAAATCGCAAGCACACTGTATTGGCATCATTTACACCTTCCTTTCCACCGAGTTAGTTAGTGAGTTTCCTACAGACCAGGATGCTTTCCCATTATTTGCTCCTTTTTTTGTATTTCCAGGATCTGACTTTGAAGGCTGGCAAATAGATGTTAATTGAATAAGTTATTTAGGTAAAATGAGGAGAGAAAAAAAGAGAAATATCTGGTAACATAGAAAAGATCATTTTCCAAAAGCTAACTCAAGTTTCTTGAAAGGAAATCTTTCCAATTCTCAGAGCTTCCAGAGACCATCTTACTTTCATGTATGTTTGGCTGTTGCCTTTTTGTTTGTTTTTGGAGTGTCCTGCTTTAGGGAGAGCTGCGATCAGTAGAAGCATGAGGGATGGATTCCTTGTTCTATTTTTTAAAAAATTATTGGCCGGGCGCGGTGGCTCACGCCTGTAATCCCAGCACTTTGGGAGGCCGAGACGGGTGGATCACGAGGTCAGGAGATCAAGACCATCCTGGCTAACCCAGTGAAACCCCGTCTCTACTAAAAAGTACAAAAATCTAGCCGGGCGAGGTGGCGGGCGCCTGTAGTCCCAGCTACTCGGGAGGCTGAGGCAGGAGAATGGCGTAAACCCGGGAGGCGGAGCTTGCAGTGAGCTGAGATCCGGCCACTGCACTCCAGCCCCGGTGACAGAGCGAGACTCCATCTCAAAAAAAAAAAAAAAATACAAAAGTTAGCCGGGCGCGGTGGCGGGCGCCTGTAGTCCCAGCTACACGGGAGGCTGAGGCAGCAGAATGGCGTGAACCCGGGAGGCGGAGCTTGCAGTGAGTGGAGATTGCGCCACCGCACTCCAGCCTGGGTGACAGAGCGAGACTCCGTCTCAAAAAAAAAAAAAAAAAAAAAAAAATTAAAGCACTCTAAATGAAGATAATGCTGAACAAAATTGGATTCTTTTTTTTTTTGAGATTGAGTTTTACTCTTGTCCCCCAGGCTGTGGGTGCAATGGTATGAGTGATCTCAGCTCACTGCAACCTCCGCCTCCCAGGTTCAAGCAATTCTCCTGCCTCGGCCTCCTGTGTAGGTAGGATTACAGGTGGGCACCACCACGCCTAACTAATTTTTTTTTTCTAGTAGAGATGGGGTTTCACCATGTTGGCCAGGCTGATCTCAAACTCCTGACCTCAGGTGATCCATCCTCCTCAGCTTCCCAAAGTGTTGGGATTACAGGCAGGAGCCACGGCACCTAGCCTGGATTCTTCTTGATTAATTTTTTTTTTTTTTTTCCTGAGACGGAGTTTCACTCTGTTGCCCAGGCTGGAGTGTAGTGGCACGATCTCGGCTCACTGCAACCTCTGCCTCCCGGGTTCAAGTGATTCTCCTGCCTCAGCCTCCCAAGTAGCTGGGACTTGAGGCATGCGCCACCATGCCTGGCTAATTTTTGTATTTTTAGTAGAGATGGGGTTTCACCATGTTGCCCAGGCCGGTCTTGAACTGCTGACCTCAAGTGATCCACCTGCCGTGGCCTCCCAAAGTGCTGGGATTACAGATGTGAGCCATCACTCCTGGCCAACATTTTGTAATGTCTCAAAGTCCTTATTGGAAGTCTCTTTTCCCATTACATTGAGATAGGAAGCGGAACTTGATTCCTGATGGAGACCAAATTGAGGACTAGCTAAAACAGGGATTGGGTGTAAGCAGATTTTCACAAGACCCACCCACCAGTGCACGGGTTGGTTTACCATTGCCATGGCAACACCTGGGAGTTACCACCCCTTTCCATGGTAACGACCCAGCACCAAGAAGTTGCCACCCTTTTCCTAGATTCTGCATAATCTGCCCCTTAATTTGCATGTAATTAAAAGTGGGTATAAATATGACAGCAGCACTGCCTCTGAGCTGCTACTCTGGGCACACCGCCTATGGGGTAGCCCTGTATGGCAGGGAGCAGTCCCTCTGCTGCTGCTGGACACTGCTGCTCCAATATAAGTTGCTGTATAACACCGCTGGCTCGCCCTTGAATTCTTTCCTGGGTGAGGCCAAAAACCCTCCCGGGCTAAGCCCCAGTTTGGGGGCTCACCTGCCCTGTATCAACATTAGCATAGAAAATACACTTATTTGAGTCTGTTCTGATAAATTTCCTGTTTTTTAAAATACGTGATTTTTTCTTGCCAATTGACAGAGAGGCACAGGAAAACTTTGAAGAATCTTCCAGATGTGGCTAACAGAGATGCGCATGACAAGATAGATGTGCCACTTGGACCCTTTCAAGAGCAGACCGGTGGGAAGGGGGGTGACATGGATCAATTACAGATGTGGGTGGCTTTATTTTTTATTTTTTATTTTATTTTGAGGTGGAGTCTTGCTCTGTCACCCAAGCTGGAGTGCAGTGGTACAGTCTCAGCTCACTGCAACCTCTGCCTCCCGGGTTCAAGTGATTCTCCTGCCTCAGCCTCCCAAGTAGCTGGGACTATAGGCACATGCCACCATGCCTGGCTAATTTTGTATTTTTAGTAAGGACAGGGTTTCACTATGTTGGCCAGGCTGGTCTTGAACTCCTGACCTCAGGTGATCTGCCCACCTCGGACTCCCAAAGTGCTGAGATTACAGGCATGAGCCACCACGCCCAACCTGTGTGTTGCTTATTGACGGACACACCTGAGAACGTCGACATAAGGCAATTCCGTCATTGTGTGAACATCACAGGTGCACCTACACAGACCTAGATGTCACAGCCTACCACACACCTAGGCCACATGGTGTAACCTATTGCTCCTACACTACCAACCTGTACAGCTTGTTACCCTACTGAAGACTGTAGGCAACTGCAACAAAAGGGTAAGTGATTGTGTATCTAAACACTTCTTTTTTATTGTTATTATTGTACCTTAAGTTCTAGGGTACATGTGCACAACATGCAGGTTTGTTACATAAGCATACATGTGCCATGTTGGTTTGCTGCACCCATTAACTCGTCATTTACATTAGGTATTTCTCCTAATACTATCCCTCCCCCTGCTCCCCACCCCACAACAGGTCCCGGTGTGTGATGTTCCCCACCCTGTATCCAAGTGTTCTTAATGTTGGATTCCCACCTATGGGTGAGAACATGCGGTGTTTGGTTTTCTGTCCTTGTGATAGTTTGCTCAGAATGATGGTTTCCAGCTTCATCCATGTCCCTGCAAAGGACATGAACTCCTCCTTTTTCATGGCTGCGTAGTATTCCATGGTGTATATGTGCCACATTTTCTTTATCCATTCTATCGTTGATGGACATTTGGGTTCCAAGTTTTTGCTATTGTGAATAGTGCCGCAATAAACATACATGTGCATGTGTCTGTATAGCAGCATGATTTATAATATTTTGGGTATATACCCAGTAATGGGATCACTGGGTCAAATGATATTTCTCATTCTAGATCCTTGAGGAATCGCCACACTGTCTTCCTCAATGATTGAACTAGTTTACACTCCCACCAACAGTGTAAAAGCATTCCTGTTTCTCCACATCCTCTCCAGCATCTGTTGTTTCCTGACTTTTTTTTTTTTTTTTTTGAGACGGAGTCTCGCTCTGTCGCCCAGGCTGGAGTGCAGTGGCCGGATCTTGGCTCACTGCAAGCTCCGTCTCCCGGGTTAACGCCATTCTCCTGCCTCAGCCTCCCCAGTAGCTGGGACTACAGGCGCCCGCCACCTCGCCCGGCTAGTTTTTTTTGTATTTTTAGTAGAGACGGGGTTTCACCGGGTTAGCCAGGATGGTCTCGATCTCCTGACCTTGTGATCCGCCTGTCTCGGCCTCCCAAAGTGCTGGGATTAGAGGCTTGAGCCACCGCGCCCAGCCGTTTCCTGACTTTTTATTTTTTTTTATTTTTATTTATTTTTATTTATTTTTATTTATTTTTTTTTTTTGAGGCGGAGTCTTGCTCTGTCGCCCGGACTGGAGTGCAGTGGCCAGATCTCAGCTCACTGCAAGCTCCGCCTCCCGGGTTTACGCCATTCTCCTGCCTCAGCCTCCCGAGTAGCTGGGACTACAGGCGCCCGCCACCTCGCCCGGCTAGTTTTTGTATTTTTAGTAGAGACGGGGTTTCACCGTGTTAGCCAGGATGGTCTCGATCTCCTGACCTTGTGATCCGCCCGTCTCGGCCTCCCAAAGTGCTGGGATTACAGGCTTGAGCCACCGCGCCCGGCCTCCTGACTTTTTAATGATCGCCATTCTAACTGGTGTGAGATGGTATCTCATTATGGTTTTGATTTGCATTTCTCTGATGATCAAACACTTCTAAACACAAAAAATGCACAGCACAAATACAGTATAAAAGATTTAAAATGGGCTGCACGGTGGCTCATGCCTGTAATCCCAGCACCTTGGGAGGCCAACGCAGGTGGATCACCTAAGGTCAGGAGTTCGAGACCAGCCTGGCCAACATAGCAAAACCCTGTCTCTACTGAAAATACAAAAATTAGCCGGGCATGGTGGTGGGCACCTGTAATCCCAGCTACTTGGGAGGCTGAGGCAAGAGAATCACTTAAACCTGGGAGGCGGAGGTTGCAGTGAGCCAAGACTGTGCCACTGCACTCCAGCCTGGGCAACAGAGTGAGACTCCATCTCAGAAAAAAAAAGATTAAAAATGACACACCTGTATAGGGCACTTACCATAAATGGAGCTTGCAGGACTGGAAGTTGCTCTGTGTGGTGAGTGGATGTGAAGGCCTGGGACGTGACTTTGCACCATTGTGGACTCTATAGACACTGCACACTGAGACCACATTCAATTTATTTAAAATTTGGTTCTTTCCTCTTCAATAATAAATTAACCTTAGCTTACTAGAACTTTTTTACTTTATAAACTTTTTAATTTTGTTAACTTTTTAACTTTTTTGTAATAACACTTAGCTTAAAACACAAACACATCAAACACATTGTACAAAAATGTATTTTATGTCTTTATTCTACTAGCTTTTTTTTTTTTTTTTTTTTTTTTTAGATAGGGTCTTACTCTGTCACCCAGGCTGGAGTGCAGTGGCACAATCTTGGCTCTCTGCGGCCTTGACCTCCCGGGCTCAAGCGATCTTCCCATCTCAGCCTCTCAAATAGCTGGGACTACACATGCACATCACCACCCCCGGCTAATTTTTGTATTTTTTTGTAGAGACAGGGTTTCGCCACCTTACCCAGGCTGGTCTCAAACTCCTGAGCTCAAGTAGTCCACCCAATGCTGCCTCCCAAAGTGCTGGGATTACAGGCGTGAGCCACTGCACCTGGCCCTATTAACTTTTTTCTTCTTCTTCTAGACAGAGTCTCATTCTGTTGCCCAGGCTGGAGTGCAGTGGCATGATCTCCGCTCACTGCAACCTCTATCTCCTGAGTTCAAGCAATTAATTCTTCCTGCCTCAGCCTCCCACGTAGCTGGGATTACAGGCGCCCACTACCATGCCTGGCTAATTTTTGTATTTTTTAATGGAGATGGGGTTTCACTATGTTGGCCAGGCTGGTCTCTAACTCCTGACCTCAGGTGGTCTGTCTGCCTCCCAAAGTGTTGGGATTACAGATGTGAGCCACTGTACCCGGACGGCCTTTCCTATCAATTTTTTTTAAACTTTTTAAACTTTTTTATTAAAAACTAAGACACACTTACACATTAGCCTAGGCCTACCCAGATTCAGGATCATGAATGTCAGTGTCTTCCACCTCCACATCTTATCCCACTGGAAGGTCTTCAGAGGCAACGTGTATGGAGACTGTCATCTCCTATGATAATAATGTTTTCTTCTAGAATACCTCCTGCAAGGCCTGCCCGAGGCTGTTTTACAGGTAACTTTAAAAAAATATGAGTGCCCTCTAAGTAACAATAAGGGCCAGGCCCTGTGGCTCAGGCCTGTAATCCCAGCCCTTTGGGAGGCTCAAGGTCGGAGGATCGCTTGAGCCCAGGAGTTCAAGGCCAGCCTGGGCAACTTAGTGAAACCTTGTCTCTACTAAAAATTTTTAAAAAATAGCCAGGAGTGGTAGCGCACACCTGTAGTCTCAGCTACTCGGGAGGCTGAGACAGAAGGGTCATTTGAGCTCCAGAGGCCACGGCTACAGAGAGCTATGGTCGCACCAGTGCACTCCAGCCTAGGCAACAGAGCGAGACTCTGTCTCTATAAAAACAAAACAAAATGAAATGAAAAAAGCATAGTGTAGTAAATACCTAAGCCAGTAACACAGTTATTATCATTACCGAGTATTATGTATGGTGCATAATTACATGTGCTAGACTTTTATATGACTGGCAGCACGGTAGGTTGGTTTACACCAGCATCACCACAAACTCGTGAGGAATGCGTTCCCCTATGAAATCTCTAGGCCATAAGAATGTTAAGAATTTTTCAGCTCCATGAAAATCTTATGGGACCAAGGTGCTATACGCAGGCTGTTGACCCACACCTCTATGGGGTGCACGACTATCCATCCCTCCCATGGGCTGGGCCGAGTGCTGGGCCTTGAAAAGGCATTGCATGGCACCGCCCAAGGATCCTATAACTGGGCCACGCAGGGGGTTGATGATCTGCCTGCGCCAGAGCAGGGAGACCCCCGCGGGCTCCAGGTCTCCCCAGGGAGAGCCTGGCGCGCTCTCGGGCGCCACCTAGCGCCAGCCAGAGCCGGAGCGCTCAGACTTGAGACCCCAAACCCCAAAAGAGGCCCCGCGGCTTCAGGAGCCCCAGGCTCCGGGACCGAGCGAGCGTGGCCTGGGCATCCTGGGATTCAGAGCCAGCCTCTGGGCGCCCTTGGGACAGGCGTCCGCAGCCAGCGTCCCCCACGCGGCGTCCTGCCTGGGGTCCAGGCGCTCTCCCTGTTGGGTTTCTGGAGGCGCCGTGCCAGGAGTGGGACGGGCGCTGGCTCAGGAACGGGGATGGGGTCCTAGTCCCTCCTCAGTCCTCCCGGCACCCCTTTCTTCATGCAGGCGGAAGTGGCCCCGGTGCCACTCAGGGGCTCTTCCAGCTCTGCAAGCCCGGGACCAGTTGCACAGACCGCCTCCAGCCCCTGACCCATCCTTGGAAGCCGCCCAGACTCCTGCAATTTCTTAACTGTGCGGGTCACATTGGAGTCACTGTGAAACTTTAAAAAAAAAGACAAATATCTGGGCCCTACTTTAGACCAGTCGAACTGGGGGTGGGGGCGCTGGACGTCAGTATTCTTCCCGTTCACCAGGCGATCCCAATGCTCTGCTAAGCGTTGAGAACGCCGCCTTAGGCTTAGCCTGCGTCCCCTGTGCACGCCCATGCACTCCTTTCCTGCAAAATCTCACCTTGCCCTGGAAAGCATCCGCTTGGGATTTAGCTCTGGTGTGTCTGACCGAACCTCTCTCTCAGCCTGGATGGTGGACGCAGTGGGGGAGTTGGAGAGGGGCTTCTTTTAACCAGAGGCCTGAGAAGCAGTACCTTCTTTGCTCCAAAGGAGTTAGGCTTTGCGCTAACTCCTGGTTAGCGCAAAGCCAGGACTAGAATCTGGATCTTTGAACTTTGTGTACAGTGAATGTTTCCAGATTTAGCAAATAAAAATACAGGGTATACACGTAACTGTGAGGGTCAGATCAACAATGAATACTTTTTTGGTATAAGCGTATCCCAAATATGCATGAGTTGGGATATACTTACATTTAAAAAATAATTTGACATTTGAAATTATTTGAAATTCAAATTTAGGCCAGGCGCACTGGCCCACGCCTGTAATCCCAGCACTTTGGGAGGCTGAGGCAGGAGGATCACTTGAGGTCAGGAGTTTGAGACCAGCCTGGCCAACATGGTGAAACCCCGTCTCTACTGAAAATACATAAATTAACCAGTCATGGTGGCACATGCTTGTGATCCCAGCTACTTGGGAGGCTGAGGCAGGAGAATCTCTTGAACCTGGGAGGTGGAGGTTGCTGTGAGCCGAGATGGTACCACTGCACTCCAGTCTGGATGACAGAGTGAGAGTCTGCCTCAAAGAAAAAAAATAAAAATAAAATAAATAAATTTAATAGGCTATACTGTTTTTTCAGGCAAAATTACATCTATGTCTATCCATTTACACATATGTAAATAATACAGCTGGTTAAAAATTGCCCAGTGCCTTTTATCCAGG
The DNA here is from genome assembly GCF_009764315.1 of Trachypithecus francoisi. NCBI lineage: Eukaryota > Metazoa > Chordata > Mammalia > Primates > Cercopithecidae > Trachypithecus > Trachypithecus francoisi. The sequence goes on from NW_022681460.1 coordinate 111,184,146, forward strand.
GCCAGCAGCTACCCTTCTCTCCAGGCCGGTGTCCACCCATGCCAAATACTGAGTACCCCTGGCTGGCCCTTCGAGAGTGCTTCCCCACTAGCCTGAGACACCTCCACCCCAGCTCTGCCTGGAGAGCCTGGCTTGCTACCCATGGACCGTAAGGAAGGTGGCTGGAGCCTGTGGTGTCTTCTTGGACATGCCCTTGTAGCTGGGGAGCCCAGGGAAGCTGAGATGTCTACAGCAGTGTCCTTAACTAAAATGCTCAGCAAAACGGGCCAGCTACTGGCAACATAACGACACAAGTTTAGAGTTTTATCCAATCCATATTCCTCTAGTTTCTTTCTTCTTTTTTTTTATTTCTTTGAAACAGAGTCTGGCTTTGTCGCCCAGGTTAGAACTCAATGAAGTGATCTCAGCTCACTGCCACCCCTGCCTCCTGGGTTCAAGCTATCCATCCTCCTGCTTCAGCCTCTCAAGCCGCTGGGACTAAGACTACAGATGTACACCACCACACCCAGCTGATTTTTGTATTTTTTGCCTCACCACATTGACTATGCTGGTCTCAAACTCCTGAACTCAAGGGGTCTGTCCACCTCGGCCAGTGAAAGTGCTGGGATTACAGGCGTGAGCCACCATGCCCGGCCATATTCCTGAACAGTTTCTTGAACTTCCCTGACAATAAGAATCCCTGAGATTGGAGCCAGTTGCATAACTTTTAGGGCCCAGTTCTAAACGAAAATGAAGGACCCCTTGTTCAAAAAGTTGGGATCAGGCTACGTGCAATGGCTCAAACCTATAATCCCAGCACTTTGGAAGGATGAGGCAGGAGGATTGCTTGAGCCCAGGAGTTCGAGACCAGCCTGGGCAACATAGGGAGACCCCTGTCTCTACAAAAAAATTTTAAATTAGCCAGGCATAGTGATGTGTGCCTGTAGTCCCAGCTACTTAGAAGGCTGAGGTGGGAGGATCACTTGAGCCCTGGCAGTTGAGGCTGCAGTGAGCTATGATCACGCCACCTCACTCTAGCCTGGGCAACCGAGGGAGATGCCATCTTAAAAAAAAATTTTTTTTTAAGGTAGAACAAAGTGCTATGAAAGTTGTTAACGTGTAAACTTTCTTCCTTTCTTCCATGGTCTCTCTCCCTTGACTCGTCACGGTGTATTTTTTTATTTCTGTTTAATGTCATTCTACGTAAAGAAAAATAAAATTGTAAATTATCAGCATGAACTTTACTGTTCATCAGTATATTGTGCAATGCCAGTTTTAAGTGCAAATATGAGAGCGTTTAACTTGCGTGCAGAATCACAGAAATTACACCATTTGTGTTGTGCTTTTGTCCTTGGGCGTGCTGAAAGAGACCAATGCAGGCCTGACTCAGAGAGGGTGGAAGGAGGAAGAGGGGGTCCCCAGATATGGAGCTCAGGCAGGGCACGTGGGGACCCTCTGCGGAGGTCGAGCCAGGCACCTCTTCTCCCATATGCTCACTGCCCCATTGCATTGCAGACAGGGACCCTCAGGGATTTTAAACATCTGTGCCAAGAGGTGCGGGGCTCACCAAACCCACCAAGACAGATGTGCCGGGCACTGTCAGCCCGGGGCAGGAATGGCCGCAACCCCACAATGTTGCAGGCAGCACACCCGACTCCAGTCCTTCCCACACTTGTGCCCAGGCCCTCTGGGGACAAAGGATAAAGGGCAGAGCATGGCAGTGCACGAGGCAGGGGCAGGTAGTGGAACCAAGCCTGGGGCATCCAGGTGTGGGGGGACTCCAGGGAGAGCCTTCCCAGGGAGGCAGAGAGTGGGTCGGGGGTGAGATCACAGGTGCATAGAGCCCGAGCCCCTGGTGCACATCACACTGTCCCATCACTTACAAAACACACATTTGAAGATTATATTATTAAGAATTTCAGCCCACGCGGTGGCTTACACCTGTAATCCAGCACTTCGGGAGGCCAAGCGGGGCGGATCACTTGAGGTCAGGAGTTTGAGGCCAGCCTGGCCAACACGGTGAAATCCCATCTCTACTAAAAATACAAAAATTAACTCGCCATGGTGGCACGTGCCTGTAGTCCCAGCTACTCGGGAGGCTGAGGCACGAGACTCACTTGAACCTGGGAGGCACAAGTTACAGTGAGCCAAGATTGCGCCACTGTACCACGGCCTGGGCAACAGAGTGAGACTGTCTCAAAAAAAAAAAAAAAAGAATTTCAGGCTGTTGACTGCTGAGGTTTGAAGCAAGCATGGCCCCTCGAGGGTGAGCTGTCAGTGGCTGCCCAGGTCTGCGAAGCTGGGCCCGCCTGGGACCCTTGCTGGTTCCTGGGTCCTGCCTCAGACCCAGGAAGTAGAATCTCCGAGATGCCCTGGAATCCTAGAGTTAAAGAATGCCCCAGGCGGTTATTATCAGGGAGTTGGGAGCCAGTGCCCCAGGTTTCCAGATCTGGGGATCATTAGATTCCTGCGCCCCCTCCCCTGCTGACTCACATTGAAAATCCCTAAATTCTGCTCTCCTCTTCCCTCCCCACCACTGCATGGAATTCTGCTAGATTTTTAGAGCTGCTCTGCCTGGATCCCGTAAGTGCCACCCCCACTATCCACTAGCTGCGTGATTATAAACAAGCTGTGTAAACTCTCTGTGCCTCACTTTTCTTATCTGTGAATGGGGGGAGGGTAATCGCACCTTCCTCCTGGAGTTGTTGTAAGGATTCAGTGAGTTGCTGCAGACCAAGTGTTCAGAATTATGTCAGCTACATTGTAAGTCCAAAGTAATAGCTGTAGCTGTTTTTATTACCACGGATTCTCAGCGCAGGGCTGCGTATGACAATAACTGTTGTTTGCTTTCTTTGTTTGTTTTTAGTTTGTTTTTAAATACCGTGCCTGGGTCTCACTGGAGAACAATGACATGCGAATTGCACAGTGATTCTGATGCGTGAGGATTGAGGCACGCTGATACTGAATTGGGATTCGCTTTGTTCATTCCCTTATGTGTCATGGAGTTCCTTCCTTATATGCGGATATACAGATCCACACTATCATTTTTAAAAACTTTTTATTTTTGAAGCCTGGCCTGGTGCCTTATGCCTGTAATCCCAGCTGTTTGGGAGGCCGAGATGGGCGGATCACCTGAGGTCAAGAGTTCAAGACCAGCCTGGCCAACATGGTAAAACCCTGTCTCTACTAAAAATACAAAAATTAGCTGTGTGTGGTGGTGGGTGCCTGTAATCCCAGCTACTCAGGAGGCTGAGGCAGGAGAATCGCTTGAACCAAGGAGACGGAGGTTGCGGTGAGCCAAGATGGTATCACTGCATTCCAGCTTGGGTGACAGAGTGAGACTCTGTCTCAAAAAAAAAAAAAGAAAAAAAAAACTTTTTATTTTTGAGGTAGTTACCCTATCATTTTAACTGCTTTATGTATTCCGTGGTGCAGACATATCACAATCTAGTTAATCCCATGTATTTTTGGTGTTTTGTTTTTGCTTTTTGAGATAGGATCTGGCTCCGTCACCCAGGCTGGAGTGCAGTGGCACAATCGCGGCTCACTGTAGCCTCGACATCCTGGGCTCAAGCGATCACACCTCAGCCTCCCAAGTAGCTGAAGTGTATGCCACTATGCCCAGATGATTTTTTAATTTTTTGTAGAGACAGGTGTTTCACTGTGTTGCCCAGGCTGCTCTCAAACTGGCAGACTCAAGCAATCTGCCTGCCTTGGCCTCCCAAAGTGCTGGGATTATAGGTGTGAGCCACCGTGGCAGGCCTAATCCCATGTTATTGCTATTGTGCCACTGTGCTCATCCCAAAACTCTGTGAGATAAAACTATATCCCCCTTTATGCCCGGGGATCGCCCCAGTCAAGTTCAGAGATGTTAAGTACCTTATTCAAGGTCACACAGTTAGAAAATAGCAAAACAGGCCGGGCGCGGTGGCTCAAGCCTGTAATCCCAGCACTTTGGGAGGCCGAGACGGGCGGATCACGAGGTCAGGAGATCGAGACCATCCTGGCTAACATGGTGAAACCCCGTCTCTACTAAAAATACAAAAAACTAGCCGGGCGACGTGGCGGGCGCCTGTAGTCCCAGCTGCTTGGGAGGCTGAGGCAGGAGAATGGCGTAAACCCAGAGGCGGAGCTTGCAGTGAGCTGAGACCGGCCACTGCACTCCAGCCTGGGCGGGCAGAGCGAGACTCCGTCTCAAAAAAAAAAAAGAAAATAGCAAAACAGATAATGGATCCAGTCTTTTTTTTTTTTTTTTTTTTGAGGCAAGGTGTCACTCTGTCACCCAGGCTGGAGTGCAGTAGCGTGGTCATGGCTCACTGTAGACTCAAACCTCCAGGCTCATGGCACCCTCCCACCTCAGCTTCCTGAGTAACTGGTACCACAGCTGTGTGCCACCAAGCCCAGCTAATTTTTAAATTTTTTGTAGAGACGAGGTCTCCCTAAATTACCCAGGCTGGTCTCAAACTCCTGGACTCAAGCAGTCTTCCTGCCTTGGCCTCCCAAAGTGCTGGGATTACAGATGTGAGCCACACACCCAGCCTGGACTTTTTGATTGTTTATGTTTTTGGGGATCCATTTGCCAAGTTGTATTTTTTTAAAAGAACTGTTGGGATGTTCACTGGGGTTACATTGGATCCATAGATCAGTCTGAAAATTGATGTACTTTCATTATTGAATCTTCTTATCAATGAATGTTTTATTATATCTCTCCATGTTTTGAGGACTTTTTAAAATTTCTTGTAATAACTTAATTTTTTGTTTCCTATTTAGAGGTCTTTGCATATCTTTTGCTAGTTTTAGTCCTAGGCAATGACATATTTTAAAGGTATCGTAAATCAAATCTCTTTTAAATGTATTTTTCTGTTTACTATCTAAATGCTCTTGATTTTTGTATATTGACTCTATATCCATTAACCTTGCCAAAATCTTTTAACTTTAATGTTTATCAGTAGATTCTTTTGGATTTTCTTCATATAGAATTGTTATCTAAGAATAATGGCTCTTGGCCAGGCTCAGTGGCTCACGCCTGTAATCCCAGCACTTTGGGAGGCCGAGGCAGGTAGATCACCCGAGGTCAGGAGTTCAAGACTATCCAGCCTGATGAACATGGTGAAATCCCTTCTTTACTAAAAATACAAAAATTAAACGGGCATGGTGGCGCATGCCTGTAATCCCAGCTACTTCGGAGGCTGAGGCAGGAGAAAGGCTTGAACCTGGGAGGTGGAGGTTGCAGTGAGCCGAGATCGTGCCATTGCCCTCCAGCCTGGGTAACAAAAGCAAAACTCCGTCTTAAAAAAAGAATAATAAAATAAAATAAATAATGATTGTTTTAGGTGGGTTTTTCCCCACTTCCTAACCCTTTATACTTTTTTTTTTTTTTTTAAAGAGACAAGGTCTTCTTTTGTCACCCAGGCTGGAGAGCAGTGGTACAATCATAGCTTACTGTAACCTTGAACTCCTGGGCTCAAACGATCCTCCCACCTCACCCTCCTGAGTAGCTGGGACTACAGGCATCCATCACCATGCCCAGCTAATTTTTTGTACATACAGGGTCTCACTGCATTGCCCAGGCTGTTTTCTTTTTTTTTTTTTTTTTTTTTTTGAGATGGAGTCTTGCTCTGTCACCGGGGCTGGAGTGCAGTGGCCGGATCTCAGCTCACTGCAAGCTCCGCCTCCCGGGTTACGCCATTCTCCTGCCTCAGCCTCCCGAGTAGCTGGGACTACAGGCGCCCGCCACCTCGCCCGGCTAGTTTTTTGTATTTTTTTTTTTAGTAGAGACAGGGTTTCACCGTGTTAGCCAGGATGGTCTCGATCTCCTGACCTCGTGATCCGCCCGTCTCGGCCTCCCAAAGTGCTGGGATTACAGGCTTGAGCCACCGCGCCCGGCCAAGCCCAGGCTGTTTTCAAACTCCTGGCCTCAAGCTGTCCTCACACTGTGGCCTCTCAAAACACTTGGCTTCAGTTTGGCTTCTCAAAGTACAGGCAGGAGCCACCACACCAGCTGAATTTCCTCCTTCAGTCTATTACCATGGGGGGGTCTATCCACTGATTTCCTAATGTTACACCAAAGCTGCATTCCTGGAATAAATCCAATATGGTCATTATGTATAATCCTTTTATATGTTGCTTGATCTGACTTGCGAATATTTTGTCTAGGATTTTTGCAGTTATATTAATGAGTGAAATCATCTGTATCTTTCTTTCTTTCTTTTCTTTCTTCTTTCTTTCCTTTATTCTTTCTTCTTTCTTCCTTCTTCTTTCTTCCTTCTTTCTTCTTTCTCTCTCTCTCTCTCTCTCTTTCAACTGTTCTTGTTGGGTGTTAGTATAAAGGTTATGCTAGTCTTCCAAAATTAGTTGGTGATTCTTTTTCTGCTTTCTAGAAAAATATGTTATAACTTAGCTTTATTTCTTTCTTCAATGTTTATTTAGTCTTATTCCCTAAAGAAGGAATTTTGTCTCTGAGTTTTTACCATAGGATGTTTTTAAATTACAGTGTAGTTTCTTTGATAGTTACAGGACTAAGGTTTTCTTTTTTTTTTTTTTTTTTTCTTTTGAGACGAAGTCTCAGTCTTGTCCCCCAGGCTAGAATGCAATGGTGCGATCTCAGCTCATCGCAACCTCCTCTTCCCAGGTTCAAGCCATTCTCCTGCCTCAGCCTCCCGAGTAGCTGGGATTACAGGCGCCTGCCACCATGCCTGGCTAATTTTTGTATTTTTAGTAGGGATGGGGTTTCACCATGTTGGCCAGGCTGGTCTCGAACTCCTGACCTCAGATAATCCACCTGCCTCAGCTCCCAAAGTGCTGGGATTACAGGCGTGAGCCACCATGCCCAGCCTTTTCTTTTTCTATTTTCTTTTTCTTTTCACAGATGCCTTTGGTGATAACTGTCAACTTATTTCCTTTTAATCATTCTCATAAGGTGTTAGTCAATTTTATTAGTGGTTTCAATTTTGGCTGTGTTGATTCTCTCTGTTGTGTGTTTGTTTTTATACTTATTATAGATTTAAATCATTTCCTCCTGTCTACTTTGTTGGGTTTCTTGGTTGTTCTTTCCCTGACATCTTAAAATTAATGTGCTTAGCTCATTCTATTTTAAGCCTTTCTTCTTCCCTAAAATACGCAATTAAGGCTATAAATTTCCCTCCAAGCACTGCATTAGCTTTACTCCATAAGGTTTGTTGTATTTTGTTTTTCATGACATATAGTATAGTTCAAAGTAATTTCAAATTTCCACTTTTATTTGTTCTGAAACCCATGCATTATTTAGAAGTATATTTTAGAAGCATGTTACTCGAAAGTATCGTTTTCAAAGATACAGGGACTTTTTAATATTTTTGTTATCGATTCTTAAACTATTTGCAATATGTTAGGATAACATTATCTGCTTTATTTTAATCCTTTGAAATGTGTTGAAACTTGCATTTTGGCCCAGCAGATCATCATATTTTAAAATGGATGATATCTTCTTGAAAATAATATATTTTTCACTTGTTGGATGCACAGTTCTCCATATGTTCATACAACAAGATTGTTCATTATGTTGTTTCAAATCTTCTACAGTGTTATTGATTTCTGGTCTGCCTGTTCCATTGATTACTGAAAAAGCTGTGTCAGACATCCCACTGTGAATATGGACTTGTCTATTTCTCCATATAATTCTGTTCACATTTGCTCTATGTATCATGTAATTAGGTACATACAAATTTAGAATAATCATTTATTATTATAGAGTGACCCTCCTTACCCTCCTTAATTCTAGAGACTTTTTTTTTCCTTTATCAAGCAAACGTATGTTTGCTTGATATTAGGATTTACTACACTGGCTGACCTAATAGTATTTCAATTCTATATAATTTTTTTTTATTTTCCTTTCAGTCTTGCTTTATCTCTCAGTATTACATGTGTCTCTTGTATTTAATATGTGTTGGATTTGGTGTCTATCCAGTATGATAATCTTTGTGTTTTAGCTGGAGCATTAACCCACTTACCATTAATGTAATTATTTTTTTTTTTTTTTTTTTTTTTTTTTGAGACGGAGTCTTGCTCTGTCGCCGGGGCTGGAGTGCAGTGGCCGGATCTCAGCTCACTGCAAGCTCCGCCTCCCGAGTTCACGCCATTCTCCTGCCTCAGCCTCCCGAGTAGCTGGGACTACAGACGCCCGCCACCTCGCCCGGCTAGTTTTTTGTATTTTTAGTAGAGACGGGGTTTCACAGTGTTCGCCAGGATGGTCTCGATCTCCTGACCTCGTGATCCGCCCGCCTCGGCCTCCAAAGTGCTGGGATTACAGGCTTGAGCCACCACGCCCGGCCTTAATGTAATTATTGATATGCAGTTTGCCATGAATGGGTTTTCTATTCATCACTTATTCTCAATATGTCCTTTTTTTTTTTTTTTTTTTGAGACGGAGCCTCACTCTGTCTCTCAGCCTAGAAGTAGCAGAATAGTATCTTCAATCTGTTGGAAAGAAAACTAAACAATACAAGCAAACTTGAGTAAAATTCTGAGTAAAACTAGAATTTTACTCAGTGGAAAAGTTCTTCAGTAAAGAGAAGTCTAGGGTGTTCTTCACGCAGAAGCAAAACTTGTCCCAGAGGGGAGGTTGGGGATAGAGGAAGGAATGAAAAGGGATAAAAATGTCTCACTCTGGTGGTCAGGCTGGAGTGCAATGGTGCGATCTCAGCTCACTGCAACCTCAGCCTCCAGGTTCAAGCATTTCTCCTGCCTCAGCCTCCTGAGTAGCTGAGATCACAGGCACCTGTCACCATGCCTGGCTAATTTTTGTATTTTTAGTAGAGACGGAGTTTCACCACATTGGCCAGGCTGGTCTTGAACTCCTGACCTCAAGTGATCCGCCTGCTTCAGCCTCCCAAAGTGCTGGGATTACAGGCGTTAGCCACTGCTCCTGGCCTTCTCTGTTCTTTTATCTAATTTTGCCTTTGTTTAGTTTGGTTGAATTTTTACATTTTCATTTTGTTCCTGTTTTAGTTTGAGAGTTATTCAGTTTTTTTTTTTTTTTTTTTTTTTTACCATTTTTAGTAATTATTCTAAAAATTACAATAAGTATTTGGGCATGGTGGTTCACACCTGTAATTCTAGCACTTTAGGAGGCCAAGACGGACAGATCACTTGAGGTCAGGAGTTCAAGACCAGCCTGGCCAACATGGTGAAACCCTGCCTCTACTAAAAATATGAAAATTAGTAAGGCATGGTGGCACATGCTTATAATCCCAGCTACTTGGATGAGGCTGAGGCGGGAGGATCATTTGAACCCAGGAGGCAGAGTTTGAAGTGAGCTGAGATTGTGCCACTGCACTCCAGCCTGAGCACCAGAGTGAGACATTTTTATCCCTTTTCATTCCTTCCTCCATCCCCAACCCCCCTCTGGGACAAGTTTTGCTTCTGCGTGAAGAACATCCTAGACTTCTCTTTACTGAAGAACTTTTCCACTGAGTAAAATTGTAGTTTGGCAAGTTTGCTTGTGTTGTTTAGTTTTCTTTCCAACAGATTGAAGATATTATTCTGCTACTTCTAGCTTCCATTGTTGCTGCCCAAAAGTCAGCAAAAGTTGTACTTTCTTTTTTTTTTTAGACAGAGTTTTGCTCTGTCCCCCAGGCTGGAGTGTGATGGCACAATCTCGGCTCATACCACCTCCCAGGTTCCGGTGATTCTCCTGCCTCAGCCTCCTGAGCACTAGAATTACAGGCACGTGCCACCATGCCTGGCTAATTTTTTTTTTTTTTTTTTTTGAGACGGAGTCTCACTTTGTGGCCCAGGCTGGAGTGCAGTGGTGCGACCTTGGCTTACTGCAACCTCCGCCTCTCAGGTTCAACCAATTCTCCTACCTCAGCCTCCCAAATAGCTGGGATTACAGGTGCCCACCACACGCCTGGCTAATTTCTTTGTATTTTTAGTAGAGACAGGGTTTCACCATGTTGGCCAGGCTGGTCTCGAACTCCTGACCTCAAGTGATCCACCCTCCTTGGTCTCCCAAAGTGCTGGGATTACAAGAATGAGCCACCATGCCTGGCCTGCCCCTCCCTTCCTCCCTCCTTCCTTCCCTTCCTCCCTTCCTTTCTTCTTTCCTTCCTTCTTGTTGTTGTTTTAGGTTCACAGCAAACTTGAGCAGCAAGTAGAGAGAATTCTCATACACCCATTTCCCCACATACATAAAACCTCCCGACGACCAGTATCCCGCCCTGGAGTGGTATGTTTGCTACAGTCAATAAATCTACACTGGACAGCACTTTGGAAGGCCAAGGCAAGAGGATTGCTTGAACCGAGGAGTTCAAGACCAACCTGGGCAACAGAGCAAGACCTTGTCGGTAGGTAGGTAGGTAGGTAGGTAGACAGACAGATAATCAGTCTACACTGACACGCCATCATTACCTGAAGTCCACAGTCAACATCAGGGTTCAATCTTGGTGTTGTACATCCTATGGGTTTGGACAAATACATAATGACGTGAATCCACCACTATAGTATCATACAGAATAGTTTCACTGTCCTAAAAATCCTCTGTGCATCACCTATTCATCCCTCCCTCTTCCTTAACCCCTAGAAACTAGTGATCCTTTTACTGTCTCCATAGTTGCATAGCTTTGCCTTTTCCAGAATGTCATATAGTTGGAATCATATACTATGTGACCTTTTCAGGTTGGTGTCTTTCACTTAGTGACATGTGTTTATAGTTCGTCAAAGGCTGGGCGCAGTAGCTCACCCCTGTAATCCCTGCACTTTGGGAGGCCGAGGCGGGCAGATCCCCTGAGGTCAGGAGTTCGAGACCAGCCCGACCAACATGGTGAAACCCCATCTCTACTAAAATACAAAAATTAGCCAGGCATGGTGGCACGTACCTGTAATCCCAGCTACTCGGGAGGCTGAGGCAGGAGAATCACTTGAACTGGGAAGCAGAGGTTGCAGTGAGCAGAGATCGTGCCACTGCACTCTAGCCTGAGCAACACAGTGAGACTCTGTCTCCATAAATAAATAAATAAATAAATAAATAAATAATAATGGCTGGGTGTGGTGGCTCACGTCTGTAATCTTAGCACTTTAGGAGGCTGAGGCTGGAAGATTGCTTAAACCCAGGAGTTCAAGACCAGCCTGGGCAACATGGTAAGACCCCATCTCTGTTTTAATAAAGTTAAAATTTTTATTTTTATTTTTATTTTTATTTTATTTATTTTTTTTTTGAGACGGAGTCTCGCTCTGTCGCCCAGGCTGGAGTGCAGTGGCCGGATCTCAGCTCACTGCAAGCTCCGCCTCCCGGGTTCACGCCATTCTCCTGCCTCAGCCTCCCGAGTAGCTGGGACTACAGGCGCCCACCACCTCGCCGGCTAGTTTTTTTGTATTTTTTAGTAGAGACGGGGTTTCACCGTGTTAGTCAGGATGGTCTCGATCTCCTGACCTCGTGATCCACCCGTCTCAGCCTCCCAAAGTGCTGGGATTACAGGCTTGAGCCACCGCGCCCGGCCTAAAATTTTTATTAAAAAAAAAAGTTCCCTGTGTCTTTTCATGACTTGATAACTTTTTAGCCCTGAATAATATTCCATTGAATTTCTTTTTAGTACTGAATAATATTCCATTGAATTTCTTTTTAGTACTGAATAATATTCCATTGAATTTCTTTTTAGTACTGAATAATATACCATTGAATTTCTTTTTAGTACTGAATAATATTCCTTGAATTTCTTTTTAGTACTGAATAATATTCCGTTGAATTTCTTTTTAGTACTGAATAATATTCCGTTGTCTGGATGTGCCAAGGTTTAGTTATCCCTTCACCTACTGAAGGACATCTTGGGTGTGTCCAAGTTTTAACAATTACGAATAACGCTGCTATAAACATCTATGTGCAGATACTTGTGTTGAACTAAGTTTTCAACTCATCTGGGTAAATACCAAGGCATGTGATGGCTGGATCATATGGTATGTTTAGCTTTGTAAGAACCTGTGACACTGTCTACCAAAGAGACTGTACCATGTTGCATTTCCACTGGCAATGAATGAACATTTCTGTTGCTCTGCATCCTCACCAGCATTTGGTGTTGTCAGTGTTCTAGATTTGGGCCATTCTAATAGGTGTGTAGTGGTATCTCATTATTGTTTTATATTTTATTTTATTTTTTATTTTATTTTTGAGACATAGTCTCATTCTGTTGCCCAGGCTGGAGTGCAGTGGCACGATCTCCACTCACTGCAACCTCTGCCTCCCGGGTTTACGCCATTCTCCTGCCTCAGCCTTGGGAGTAGATGGGACTACAGGCGCTCACCACCATGCCTGGCTAATTTTTTGTATTTGTAGTAGAGACGGGGTTTTCACCGTATTAGCCAGGATGGTCTCGCTCTCCTGACCTCGTGATCCTCCTGCCTTGGCCTCCCAAAGTGCTGGGATTACAGGCGTGAGCCACCGCGCCCAGCTTATTGTTGTTTTAATTTGTATTTCCCTAATGACATATGATATGGAGCATCTTTTCATATGCTTATTTGCCATCTGTATCTCTTCTTTGGTGAGGCGTCTGTTTAGATCTTTTGCCCATTTTTTCAATCCATCTGTTCATGTTCTTATTGTTGAGTTTTAAGAATTCTTTGTATATCTTAGATAACTGTCCTTTATCAGATATGTCTTTTGCAAATATTTTCTCCAAGTCTGTAGCTTGTCTTTTCATTCTCTTGAAAGCGTCTTTCACAGAGCAGACGTTTTTAATTTTAATGAAATCCAGTTTATCAGTTATTTCTTTCATGGATTCTATCTTCTTTGTTGTTTGCTAAAAGTCACTTCTATGCCCAAGGTCATCTGGATTTTCTCCTATGTTATCTTCTGGGAGTTTTATAGTGTTGCATTAACTCAAAATAGTCTGAGATCCATTTTGCATTCATTTTTGTGAAGGGTGTAACAACGTCTGTTGATATGGTCGTGTGATTTTTCTTCCTTAGCCTGTCGATGTGATGGATTACATGAATTGATTTCCAAATGTTGAACCAGGCTTGCATACGTAGGATAAATCGCACTTGGTAGTGCTGTAGACTTCTATTTATACATTGTTGGATTCTGTTTGCTAATATTTTGTTAGGAATTTTTGCTTCTATGTTCGTAAGATAGATTGGTCTGTAGTTTTCGTTTCCTTTTCTTTCTTTCTTAAATTAAGACAGGGTCTCACTCTGTTGCTGAGGCTAGAGTGCAGTGGCACAATCAGGGCTTACCGCAGGCTCAACCTCCCAGGCTCAAACAATCCTCCTGCCTCACCCCCCACACCGAATAGCTGGGACTTTGGGTGTGCCCCACCACACTTAGCTAATTTTTTTTTTTTTTTAACTGAGTCTCACTCTGTCACCCAGGCGGCTGGAGTGCAGTGGTGCGATCTTGGCTCACTGCAACCTCCACCTCCTGGGTTCAAGGGATTCTTGTGCCTCAGGCTCCTGAGTAGCTGGGATTACAGACCTGGGCCACCATGACCAGCTAATTTTTGTATTTTTTGTACAGACGGAGTTTCACCATGTTGGCCAGGCTGGTTTTGAACTCCTGACCTCAGGTGATCTGCCCGCCTCAGCCTCCCAAAGTGCTGGGATTGCAGGCGTGAGCCACCATGCCCAACCTTTTTTTTTTTTTTTTTTTAATTTTAGTAGAGACAAGCTCTCACTATGTTGCCCAGGCTGGTTTTAAACTGAGCTCAAGCAATCTTCCCACCTCAGCCTCTCAAATAGCTGGACTACAGGTGTTCCCCACCACACTCAGCTAATTTTTTTTTTTTTTTTTTAATTTTAGTAGAGATAAGCTCTCACTATGTTGCCCAAGCTGGTTTTAAACTCCCTGAGCTCAAGCAGTCCTCTGCCTCAGCCTCCCAAATTGCTGGGATTATAGGCAAGAGCCATTGCACCCCGCCTTGTGGTTTTCCTTTCTGGAAATGTCTGGTTAAGGTGATGCTAGCCTCATAGAATGAGTTAGGAAGTATACCCTCAGTTTCTCTCTTCGGAAAGAGATTGTAGAGAATTTGGTATAATTTCTCCCTCAAGTGTTTGGTGGAAGTCACCAGTGAGCCCATCTGGGCCTGGTACTTTCTGTTTTGGAAGGTTATTAATTACTGATTCAATTTCTTCTCTATTGCGGTTTCTTTTTCAGCTGTCTCTTACATTACTGCAGATTGTTGCACCATCAATTATGTATTGATTGTTTTTAGTTTGAATGTTCAGGGTGATATTTTCTTTCCTAGTCCTCACTTTTCATGGGTGCCTCAGAGTAGAATTTGTACCCTTATCTTATGCACTTACTATAACAGGAAATTCTTTTATTGTTAGCCCTATCCAGTCCAGGTCAATCATTTCACAGATGGCTGGAGGGATTATAGGAGATCCTACCACACAGACTAAAAAGAGACTCCCTGACCCAAAATTCTTTTTCTTTTTCTTTTTTTTTTTTGAGACAGAGTCTGACTCTGTCGTCCAGGCTGGAGTGCAGTGGCCGGATCTCAGCTCACTGCAAGCTCCGCCTCCCGGGTTCACGCCATTCTCCTGCCTTAGCCTCCCGAGTAGCTGGGACTACAGGCGCCCGCCACCTCGCCCAACTAGTTTTTTTGTTTTTTTTTTTAGTAGAGACGGGGTTTCACCGGGTTAGCCAGGATGGTCTCGATCTCCTGACCTCGTGATCCGCCCATCTCGGCCTCCCAAAGTGCTGGGATTACAGGCTTGAGCCACCGCGCCCGGCCAAAATTCTTTTTCTTTAAACAGTTTTACTAAGATATAATTCACATACCATATGATTCACTATTTCTTTTTTTTTTTTTTAGTTTTAATTTTTATAGAGACGGGGTCTCACCATGTTGCCCAGGCTGATCTCAGATTCCTGGGCTCAAATGATCCTCCCACCGTGACCTCCCAAAGTGCTAGAATTACAGGCATGAGCCACTGTGCTTGGCCTGACTCACCCCTTTAAGTATACAATTCAATAACTTTTCATATATTCACAGAGTTGTACAACCATCACCATGATCCACTTGAGGACATTTTCATTATCCCAAAAAGAAACACCATTATCTCTTAACTATCACTTCCCTAATCCTATTAGGGAAGCCATTCCCCAATCCTAACTCCAGACAACCACTCGCATCTACTTCCTGTTTTTTTTTTTTTGTAGACAGAGCCTCGCTCTGTCGACCAGGCTGGTGTGCAGTGGCACGATCTCAGCTCACTGCAACCTCTGCCTCCCGGGTTCAAGTGATTCTCTGGCGTCAGCCTCCCAAGTAGCTGGGATTACAGATGCCCACCACCACACCCAGCTAATTTTTGTATTTTTAGTAGAGGCTGGGTTTCACCATGTTGGCCAGGCTGGTCTCGAACTCCTGACCTCAGGTGATCCACCCGCCTCAGCCTCCCGAAGTGCTAGGATTCCAGGCGTGAGCCACTGTGCCTGGCTTCAGTCCTATCTATGGTTGAGTAATATTCCACTGTATGAATAGACCACATTGCGTTTATTCATTCATCAGTTTGTGGATATCTGGATTGTTTTCACTCTGGGCCGTTAAAGACAATGCTGCTGTGAGCATGCCTGCACACGTTTTTGTGTGGATGGTGGCTTTCATTTCTCCTGAGTATATATACCTAGGAGTGGGGTTGCTGGTAACCCTGTGTTTAAACTTTTGGGGAACGGCCATGCTATTTTGCGCAATGGCAGCACTATTTTACATTCCCATCAAAGGTGTGTAAAGGTTCCCATATCTTCATGTCCCTGCCATTGCTTCTCATTCTCCATGGTTTTGACTGTGGCATCCTCGTGGACAGAAGGTGGTATCCCATGTGGCTTTGTTTTTTGTTTGTTTGTTTTCAGACAGAGTCTTGCTCTTTCACCCAGGCTGGAGTGCAGTGGTGCGATCTTGGCTCAGTGCAACCTCTACCTGCCGGTTCAAGCAATTCTCCTACCTCAGCCTCCCGGGTAGCTGGGATTACAGGCGGGCACCACCACGCCTGGGTAATTTTTGTAATTTTAGTAGAGATGGGGTTTCACTGTGTTGGCCAGGCTGGTCTCGACCTTTTGACTTTAGGGGTGATCCACCTGCCTGGGCCTCCCAAAGTGCTGGGATTACAGGCGTGAGCCCCTGAGCCCGGCCTCATTGTGGGTTTGACTTGCAGTTCCCTGCTGAGGAGTGGATCTGCTGTTCTTGACCGGGCTGGAACCACAGCTGCCTTTGGGTGGCCTTCTGCTGCTGTTGCTTTCAGCTTCCCTGCCTCACCCTCAACCACAGACCGATGGTGAACCCCTGAGTGCATTTTGCAGAGAGAAAGGTGCTTCTCAGCCTGCATCAGTGAGACTGGCACCTGCTTCCTCCCAGTTTTGCAGGAATTTTCCCCCATATCAGGTTTTCTTTAAGGGGCATTTTTCCCAGATTGTTCTCTAACACTTAAAATCACTCACCTTATCTTTCCCCATTAAACAAGTATATCTTACCCAATTTCTATCCAGTTTTTTAAAAATCCCCCTTCCAGACAGGCAAGGGTCAAGATGAGCCAGGACCACCCAACCACTCCACAGAGTTTCCCTGCGCAGCACAGCACCTCCCACCTCAGAACAGGTTTTCCTCGTTCTGCCAGCGGCTTCCTCCCTGCCCTTTCCAAGTTCTGGACTCTGGTAGCTGCTCTGGGGCATTTATGCAGGAGGTCTGGCCAGCGAGTTGATTTCCTCCATGATAATTGGCAGCTCATGGACCCGGCAAGCCAAAGCTGCCTCTCTGCCCGGGACAGTGCGTGGCAGGGGCCCCACTGCAGCCAGGTAAGTATTGGCCATTTGCCTGAAGTCAAAGGAGGTTAACACCAAGAAGGTGTGTGTGTTACTCCAAGCAGCTACCTAGGCTGGGAGAATTGCCGTCAGCGGCGGGAGAGTTCTTTCTGGAAACTATCTGGCCAATACCTTCCCAGTTTAGGTGATTGAAGAACTGAGTAAGAAAAGACCACTTCTCCTCTTCCTCCCCTACACCTCTTAACCGTGTCTCTGAGAAAAGGACGAAATAGCACAACCTTATTATTTAGTGTATTCTCTTTCATTAAACACCTTTTTTTTTTCTTTTTTTTTTTTTTGCTCTTGTTGCCCAGGCTGGAGTACAATGGTGCAGTTTCGGCTCACTGCAACCTCTGCCTCCTGGGTTCAAGCAATTCTCCTACCTCAGCCTCCCGAGTTGCTGGGATTACAGGAGCCCGCCTCCACGCTCAGCTAATTTTTGTTATTTTTAGTACAGACGGGGTTTCGCCATGTTGGCCAGGCTGGTCGTGAACTCCTGACCTCAGGTGAGCCACCCGCCTTGGCTTCCCAAAGTGCTGGGATTACATACGTGAGCTACCATGCCCGGCCCATTAAATGCCTTTTAACACTTTGTTTGTTTTACCATCTTTCCAGCCACTCAGGAAAGATGAAATCTTTCTATAGGGGAAAAAATCCTGGTGAAACAATCAAACAGGATGGAGAGACAAAGTTTGGTAAAGGCAACGCCAACAAGGTTTCACAGGTGTAGCTCTCACGTCTGTGCTGCAAGACGGGTGCTGGAAGGTGAGCCGTCGGAGGTCTTATTGGTGGGAGAAAAGGTCTCATCAGCTCACCAAGCGTGTCTTGGGCAACTTTCCCCTGCAACAGCCGGGACCTCCACACTGGGGCTTTGTGGCTTGGCCCCTCATGTTCTTTGGCAGAATCTCCTGCCCGGCACAGCCAGCCCACCGACAGTGGGCTGTCTATGGGCAGGACCCACTATGGGTCTGGGACCCATACTATGGGAAGGACCCCTGAGGTCCCAGCATCCACACAGAACCCGTTTTTCTAGACCCCAAGAGTGGTAAACTCCCTACCGGGAGGCGTAGCCACAGAAGGATTCACAGGATACACAAGAGGCCGGGAATTTTGGATCCGTCCTTTCGTCTAAATGTTCATTCGGCAACTGTTTAACGAGAAGGTGGTGAGAGAGTAGTGAGAAAAATAGTTCTGGAGTCGGTTGAGTGGGAAACCTCCTCACTGTGGGATTATGAAATGGACACATTCAGCACTTTGGGAGGCAGAGGCCGAGGCAGGCAGAGGTGGGCAGATCACTTGAGCTCAGGAGTTCAAGACCAGCCTGGGCAACTTGGTGAAACCCCATCTCTACTACAAATACAAAAATGAGTCGGGCATGGTGGTGCATATCTGTAATCCCAGCTACTCAGGAGGCTGAGGCAGGAGAATCACTTGAACCCAGGAGGCAGAGGTTACAGTGAGCTGAGATCGCACCACTGCACTCCAGCCTGGCAACAGAGTGTGACCCTCTCTCAAACAAAACAAAACAATGAACTGGGCATACGCTAGGAAGGCCAGACCCCAGAGTGGGGAGCAGGGTTCCTGGACCTGTCTAGGGCTCAGGGAAAGCTTGAGAAAGGGAACGAGGAACTGTCTTCAGAAGGAAGAGGGGGATGTTTTCAGGTCAGGCAGCTCCTAGGGAAAACAGCCACTGTGTGAAGCCCCGAGGGAGCACAGCGTCTTCGAGGAGTGGATCACAGGCCAGCACGGCTGGATCTGGAGCAGGCAGGCAGGGGACAGCAGGGTCTTTGGCCAGTGGGGAGATCAAGGCAGGGTCTGGGTGACTCCCAAGAGCCAGGCTGATGTTCAGCCGGCGAGCCCCGGTTCAGCTAGTTTAGGTGTTGAAATCTGTGAATACTCCAATGTGGCTAGGCCTCATAGGCCTCCCTGGCATTCCATCCCCCGCCCCGGGGACCCCCGGACTTCCCGGCAGCCAGACGGTAACACGGCAGCCTTTGGACCCAGCTCCACTGTGACGGTGGGGTCCCTGCTGGGTAGCTCTGCCCGTGCCTTCCCCTGCTCAGAGTCCCACTTGGCGTTCAGGTCCCACCAGCTCCCTTGGGTCGAAGACTCCTCCAGGGTGTCCTCCTACAGGTATTTCTGGCTGTGCCTGTCCTGTATGCCTTGGACTGACCCCAAATCCACAGCAGTCCTGGGGAAGAGGTTTGCATCCTACAGCCATGCGGTCACTGGATCCTTGCTCCACACAGAGGGACGGCTGGCCTGGCAGACCCCACATGAAAACCCACCCAAGGGGAAAAATCATGGTGTTCCAGTCCATGTGTGTTACCTGGAACTAAATCAGAGAAAGATGTAGCTCCCCTCAGAACATCAGCACTTGGAAACCCCTAATAAGAACTTTCCTGGATTAAAATGATCATGATGCAAGTAAGAAAGGTTATAAGAACTGTATACTGGAAGAAAGGCTGAAAGTGATTAACTTCCTTCATGGAAGGGTTTTCCAGATGGTGCCTCTGGAACCTGGAGCACCTCCAAAGCTTTTAAAAGGGAATGTGATTGATATTGAAAAGCTCTCCAGCCCACAAACATTTGTCAAGTGTCTGTGGTGTGTCTCACACATTTATTATCTCACAAGTCTCTGCTGTGTGTCTCTCCTAGCCCCTGAAGCAAGCACAGCAGAGCTCTGCTCTGAAGGAGTTTCCATGCAACAGCTGGCTTCAGACAATAATTATGCAGACGGGATATTTTAGCTGGTGCTAAAAATGATGAGATAATGTGGTCAAGAGGACCTGGGGTGGGGCATGCTCTGAGAAGGTGACACTAAGTAAAGATGGAACAACAGGAAAGAAGGCAGCCTTGTGAAAATCAGGTGGAAGAATAGTTTGCGTCAGAGAAACAAAGTGTGGTGATCTGGTGAGTTTGCAGGGCATGGAGAAGAACATCATGAATGGTCACATTATGGGGTTTGAGGCATATTATAGGAGTCTTATAGCCATGGTCACGGGTTGGGATTTTTACTGTAATGGTAAAGGGAAGCCATGGAAGGGATTTAAGCAAGAAGTGATATGATCTAGGCAAAAAAAAAAAAAAGTTTAATGTTTAACAGCATACAAACTGATTTCTTTGATCCTTTGTTTAGAAGTGAGCATGGGCCTCCCCCAATGTGACGGGGTCTCTGGTGGGCAAGGCCAGGGGAAAGGCAAGCCTTGGGAAAAGGAGGAGGAAGCCAGGAACCTGGCGGGAGGACTGGCCCCTTTGTAGGCATAACCACGGTCCAAACCTTGCCACCATGAGGAAGGGGATGCTGAGACCTCAGTGTGGAAAGGAGCTGATCAGACTGAGGGTCCATTGTGCATCTGGCCCCTTGTGTATGTTGGCCCAGTAAATCCTCATGCATACCTTGAGATGAGTCTGTCAGTTATCTATTGCTGTGTAGCAATCTACCCCCCAAAACATATTAGCTTAAAGCAACAAAAATTCATTATCTCACAGTTTCTGTAGTCAGGAATTCAGAAACATCATGGTCATTTTAATCCAGGTGGCTCTGGCTCAGGGTCTCTTGTGAGGTTGCAGTTGGGATGTCTGCTGGGGCTGCCATCATCTGAAGACTCAAATGGGGCTGGAGGAGCCACCTCCAAGATGGCGCCTTCATGTGGCTGCTGGCTGGAGGGTTCGGTCTTCACCAGTGGCCAACACAGTGCTGTTTTTTTTTGTTTTTTTTTTTTTTGAGACGGAGTCTCGCTCTGCGGCCCAGGCTGGAGTGCAGTGGCCGGATCTCAGCTCACTGCAAGCTCTGCCTCCTGGGTTTATGCCATTCTCCTGCCTCAGCCTCTGAGTAGCTGGGACTACAGGCACCTGCCACCACGCCCGGCTAGTTTTTTTTTTGTATTTTTTAGTAGAGACGGGGTTTCACCATGTTAGCCAGGATGGTATCTATCTCCTGACCTCGTGATCCGCCCGTCTCGGCCTCCCAAAGTGCTGGGACTACAGGCTTGAGCCACTGCTCCCGGCCCACAGTGGTGTTTTAATGACATAGCAGCTGGTTTTCCCCAGAGGAGGGATCTGAGCGCAAGGGAGGGAACAAGTAGGAACCCGCAGGCCTTTTATGACCAGTCCCTAAGGTCACACAGTGTCACCCCTGCCTTATTATTTAGAAGTGAGCCACTAATTCCGTCCCACATTCAAGGGCAGGGGATGAGGCTCCACCTCTTAAAGGGAGGAATATCAAAGAGTTTGTTGTGGATATATTTTAAACCACAGTGGGCAGCAGCATTCGCATCCCAGTTTAAGAGTCTTTAAATAACTTGCCCCAGATCACACACAAGGAAGTGGTGAGAATGAGATCAGAATCCAGCTCATAGCCAGGCATAGGGACGCATGCCTGTCATCTCAGCACTTTGGGAGGCTGAGGCAGGAGGATCACTTGAGTCCAAGAGTTTGAAACCAGCCTGGGTAACATAGTTAGGCCTTGTCTCTACCAACAATCAAAAAATGAGACAGGAAGATTGCTTGATACCAGGAGGTCAAGACTGCAATGAGCCATGATTGTGCTATTGCACTCCTGCCCGACTGATGGGAGTAAGACTGTCTCAAAAAAACCCAGCTCCCCAGAGCCCATGTCCTTCCTCTGGTGCGCGCTGCCCTCATGGGAAGAAGCAGTCACAACCCAGCCAGTTCTCACCTTGACCTTGCTACCTACAGCCTCTGAGAAGATGTCACTGAAGGCTGTGTCTATGTGTACACTCAGACAAATTGGCCGCTACGGCTTCACCAGGCTGCATCTTCTCTCTCTGGACTACTGGTGGCTACTATCATCACCAAAGCAGTGCCTGTGCCCTGTTTTGTAGGGTAAATCAGCTCATCTTTACTTATGGCATATATACACCCCCAGGTTCCTCCTGCTCTCTGGCTATGTATGCCACAGGGTCTGAAGAACCAGAGGGGCCTGCGGTGTTGGTATGTGATAGGCCATATAACTATTCCAGGTCAGCTCACTGGGCCTAGCTCCTCCCTTCCACGGGTGAGTGATTTCCTGGAAGCTCCTTGTCCTCTGCACAAGCTTCTGGTGAGGCCCGACCCACTGGCCCAACATGCATTTCCAAAACATCTGAGTCCATCCCAGGTCCCAGCCTGGGCCCGAAACTAGGGTTTCCCCCATCAGGAAACAAGGGGAGGGAGCCCAGGAGGTTTGAGCCAGGGCCACCTGTCATGCTTAAGGCACAAACATGGACCCAGATGCTACTGAACAGTATATTGCCTGTGCCAGGCTGGCTCAAGGCCCAGAGGGGCCAACCGCCAGGTGGATCTCCATGTGCCCAGCAGAGAGGGGCTTGGGAAGGCACAACCCGCGGTCTCCTCTCTCCTCCTTTCCCTGCCCTGCATCCGTCACCAGGAGGTGCTTCATGATGGAAGAGCCAGAGGGACCTGCAGTGTTGGTATGTGATAGAACTTGTTTGATCACTCCCTGCTATGCAATTAAGGGCAGATTCCCCATGCGGTGGGGAGTGCGCCAGACCCGCCCTCTGTGCGGTGTGGGACTCAATGCTGTCACTGTGAGCTCGGATGAGCCTTGGTGTCCTGCTGTCCTTAAGTATGTTCCTGAGCTTAGGGTGATCCATTTGTAAAAGGGGAATAGGGGCATCTACTTCCCAGAACAGTTGTGAGGAGTCAACAAGATCGTGCACAGAGAGCGCTTGACTCAGCCCTCCTGGCAGGGTAAGCGCTCAGTGGGTGTCTGCTGTTGGAGGATGGTCCAACTATTGTCACCATTGTCACCGTTAGAGGGGTGGCCACCTTTGTCACCATTCAGAGGGGTGGCTGCATTTTGCACATTCATTGCCATGGTGTGGCCCTAGGACTGCTTCTACAGGACGGGACTGCTCGCCGTCAGTCCAGGAGTGCTGTGACGCCATCAAGAACCACTCTTACTCTACACGGGCCTTCAATTTGCATCATACAAGTCAGACTCCCGAGAGGGGCTGGACTCCCAGGGAAGGGCCCTCAAGAGCGCAGGATGAGAAGCTTTGTGGGTCAGGAGAGAGCTGGGCCCATTCATATCAAATGCGTTTGTCCCAGAACTGTTTCTACCCTCCAAGGAGCATCTTGCAATTGAAGTAGGTAAAGTCCGCTGTTGCTGTTGCCCGTGGGAGGTCATATATGTCCTGGTTTGCATAGGGGCTATTTTGGAGGGTTCAGAGTGGTTAAGAGGAACAGAAGCACCCATCGAAGGTCATGGCCAGACACCTGCAGGAACAGGTGGAGGAGACAGAGAGAAGTGAAAGAGGGACAGAGGACTTAAAGGAAAGAAGAGGCCACCAGGTAGCAGGAGAGCACCAAGGAGGCGCGAGTCCTGGATCCTGCGTCTGTCTCTGTGTCCTGGGGGAGTCCAACTCCCACTGCAGCTCACCCCAGCAAGACAGCTTGACAAAGCTCTGCTGTCTCCTGATCCTGGTGACAAACAACCCGTCTGCTTATTTTAGGGGTGCCTAGGTCTGTTGTACAATGCAATGGGGTAAACCCTGCAGACATCAGCCTTCCTTATTCATCTGCTGTTTGGCACTAAGCATTCAGTATTTATTTTGGCCAGGCACAGTGGGTCACGCTTGTCATCCCAGCACTTTGGAAAGAAGAGGTGGGAGGATTGCTTGAGGCTGGAAGTTCGAGACCAGCCTGGGCAACTTAGTGCCCAATCTCTACAAGAAAAAAATTAGAACCACCCCGGCATGGTGGTCCACATGTATAGTCACGGCTAGTCAGGGAGCTGCAGCAGGAGGATTGCTTGAGCCCAGGGGTTCAAGGCTGCAGTGAGCTATGGTCATGCCACTGCACCCCAGGCTGGATGACCAAGAGAAACTCTGTCTCTAAAAATAATCAAATAGGCCGGGCGCGGTGGCTCAAGCCTGTAATCCCAGCACTTTGGGAGGCCGAGACGGGCGGATCACGAGGTCAGGAGATCGAGACCATCCTGGCTAACACTGTGAAACCCCGTCTCTACTAGAAAATACAAAAAACCAGCCGGGCGAGGTGGCGGGTGCCTGTGGTCCCAGCTACTCGGGAGGCTGAGGCAGGAGAATGGGGTGAACCCGGGAGGCGGAGCTTGCAGTGAGCCGAGATAGCACCACTGCACTCCAGCCTGGGCGACAGAGCGAGACTCCGTCTCAAAAAAAAAAAAAAAAATCAAATAAATAAATAAAAATCTTGGTCGGGCGTGGTGGTTCATGCCTGTAATCCCAGGAATTTGGGAGGCTAAGGCAGGTGGATCACCTGAGGTCAGGAGTTCGAGATCAGCCTGGCCAACCTAGCAAAAGCCTGTCTCTACTAAAAATACAAAAATTAGCTGGGCGAGGTGGCACGCACCTGTAAACCCAGCTACTTGGGAGGCTGAGGCAGGAGAATCGCTTGAACCCAGGAGGCGGAGCTTGCAGTGACCCGAGATCATGCCACTGTACTCCAGCCTGGGCTACAGAGTGAGACTCCTTCTCAAAAAAAAAAAAAAAAATCTTACTGCTGCAAATGACTAGTCTTACCTTTTTTTTTTTTTTTTTTTTTTTTTTTTTTAATATTATCCCAGGCTGGGCACAGTGGCTCATGCCTATAATCCAAGCACTTTGGGAGAGGCTGAGGCAGGTGAATCACTTGAGGCCAGATGTTCAAGACCAGCCTGGCCAACACGGCAAAACCACGTCTCTACTAAAATATATATATATATATAAATTATCTGGGTGTGGTGGTGTATGTCTGTAGTCCCAGCTACTCAGGGGGCTGAGGCACAAGAATCGCTTAAGCCTGAAAGGTAGAGGTTGCAGTGAGCCGAGATTGCGCCATTGCACTCCAGCCTGGGTGACAGAACGAGACTGTCTCGAAAAAAAAAAATTATCCCAAAAAGAGAACTATTAGACAGTCCACGCATCTGTGCACAGATCATGGATGCACAGGACCATGCATGCAGCAGTTTAAGGGATTGTAAGGATCATGAGTCACATGGAGCAAACATGATTTCATCATCATTTAGAGCCCACAGTAGACAGGACGCTGCGGTTTCAGCTGGGGCTGGGCTTGAGCAAGTCACTAAACATCCATGTGCCTCAAAGTTAGTAGAAGCCGTACGTTCACAGCAAGTTGGTGACCAAGACACAGCTCATGGATACCGGATGCCGATCCCCACCTGGGCCCCTGCAGTCTACCCTGTGGCCACCCAGCCCAGGTCACTCAAAGGCAGCCTCATCCCTGCTCTCACGGCTTCTTCATGTACCACTGAGTGGGCCTAAGGGAGGGAAAGGATCCACACGCGGGGCTCCCACTATGCACTAGGCACTGAGCTCATTGCTTTCCATGATCTGGTAACCACCATTTGCTGTGCAACGCCTACGCTCCTCAGATGCTCACGACATCTTAGCAAGAGGAAATCCAGGTTCTGAGAACCCAGCTTGCCCAGAGTTGCCTGCTAGTGGTGGCAAAGCCTGTAGATGAGCCACCCGGCTCCTCCTGAGTCGAAAGCCCAGTTTGCTGTGCTGCATCCTCTCTCCCCATCACCTCATCTGAGCCTCATGACAACTGGCAGTAGGTGACGAGATCAGCCTCGTTCTATAGGCAATGAGATGCAGGCTCCAGGCTGGGACTCGGCCTCATTCCCCGGTTCTTCCAAGGCCCCTCATGCCCATGGACATCACAGAGGAGAGAGGGGGGCCTGGAGCAAAGAGAGAAAGCACCACACAAATGACATCACAGCCTCATCACTTCTAAGAACAAAGGTCTTCTGGGGAACCACCATGAGGAGGCCCACGTGGCCATGTGCGGAAACACGCCTCTCTGTCAGCAGCCACCCGCGTCCTCCTTGAAGGTGAACGTCTTTCTCAGTTGCTGCCTTTTGATTTGATTTGACTTTTTTTTTTTTTTTTGAGACGGAGTCTTGCTCTGTCACCAGTGCAATCTCGGCTCACCGCAACCCCTGCCTCCCAAGTTCAAGCGATTCTCCTGCCTCAGCCTCCCAAGTAGCTGGGATTACAGGCACTTGCCACCATGCCCAGCTAAGTTTTGTATTTTTGGAGAGATGGGGTTTCACCATGTTGGCCAGGCTGGTCTTGAACTCCTGACCTCAGGTGATCTGCCCACCTCCGCCTCCCAAAGTGCTGGGATTACAGGCATGAGCTCCTGCGCCCAGCCTGATTTGACTTTAGAGATAGGGTCTTGCTCTGTTGCCAAGGCTGGATGCAATCACAGCTCACTGCAGCCTCGACCTCCCGAGCTCAAGTGATCCTCCAACTTCAGCCTCCCAAGTAGCTGAGACTATAAGTATGAGCCATCACACCCAGCTAATTTTTTTTTTTTTTCGAGACAGTGTATTGCTCTGTCACCCAGGCTGGAGTGCAGTGGCACGATCTCAGCTCACTGCAACCTCTGCCTCCAGGCTCAAGCGATTCTTGTGCCTCAGCCTCCTGGATAGCTGGGACTACAGGCACATACCACCATGCCCAGCTAATTTTTGTATTTTTAGTAGAAATGCAGTTTCACCATGTCGGCTGCACTGGACTCAAACTCCTGGCCTCAAGTGATCCACCCACCTGGGCTTCCCAAAGTGCTGGAATTATAGGCATAAGCCACTACATCTATCCAGCTAAATTTTTTTTTAATAAAAAAACATTTTGGCCAGGCGCGGTGGCTCAAGCCTGTAATCCCAGCACTTTGGGAGGCCGAGACGGGCGGATCACGAGGTCAGGAGATCGAGACCATCCTGGCTAACACGGTGAAACCCCGTCTCTACTAAAAATACAAAAACTAGCTGGGCGAGGTGGCGGGCGCCTGTAGTCCCAGCTACTCGGGAGGCTGAGGCAGGAGAATGGTGTAAACCCGGGAGGCGGAGCTTGCAGTGAGCTGAGATCCGGCCAGTGCACTCCAGTCCGGGTGACAAAGCGAGACTCCGCCTCAAAAAAAAAAAAACATTTTAAGAGACGGATCTTGCTATGTTGCCCAGGCTAGTCTCAAATTCCTGGGCACAAGCAATCCTCCTGCCTTGGCGTCTGAAACATTGGGATTACAGGCATGAACCACGATGCCTGGCCAGTCACTGCCTTTTGAGATTTCATGTCCAGTGGCCATTGTCCCTTTGGTTGCCCCGGGAAACATCCTTTGGCTTCCTGGAAGGTACAGAGTCAAGAGGACACTGAGGGCACCTCCAGTCGTGGCTGAGTTTCCCCTGAGTACTCTGTGATCCCTAGAGCAGAGCGGAATGGACAGACTCCAAGTGCAGGCCCAAACGGGGCCCCTTTGTACAATATCAAGATATGGATGATAAGAAAGAACACTATGAGGCTCGTACAGTTCCCCGCTTCGTGGTTGAGTTTACCAGCGGAGGAGCCTGGTGTCACCAGGTGCAGTGTGACTATTATTTTTATGTGGCAACTTGCCAGGGCTGAGGGCGCCCAGAGAGCTAGGGAAGCTATTTCTGGGTGTGTCTGTGAAGGTGGTTCTGGAAGAGATGCGCATTTTTTTTTAAATTTTGTTTTGTTTTTCATTTTTGAGAGAGAGTCTTTCTCTGTCGCGCAGGCTGGAGTGCAGTGGCCGGATCTCAGCTCACTGCAAGCTCCGCCTCCCGGGTTTACGCCATTCTCCTGCCTCAGCCTCCCGAGTAGCTGGGACTACAGGGCCCGCCACCTCGCCCGGCTAGTTTTTGTATTTTTAGTAGAGACGGGGTTTCACCGTGTTAGCCAGGGTGGTCTCAAACTCCTGACCTCGTGATCCGCCCGTCTCGGCCTCCCAAAGTGCTGGGATTACAGGCTTGAGCCACCGCGCCCGGCCGCATTTTTTTTTTTTTAATTTTGTTTTGTTTTTCATTTTTGAGAGAGAGTCTTTCTCTGTCACGTAGGCTGGGGTACAGTGGTGGGATCTCGGCTCACTGCAGCCTCCACCTCCTGAGTTCAAGCAATTCTCATGTCTCACCTTCCCCCAGTCACTGGGATGACAGGCGTGCACCACCACACCCGGCTAGTTTTTGTATTTTTAGTAGAGATGGAGTTTCACCATGTTGGCCAGGCTGGTCTCAAAGTCCTAGCCTCAAGTGATCTGCCCAACTCGGCCTCTGAAAGTGCTGGGATTGCAGGTGTGACCCTCGGAGTCCGGCAGAGCTTAGCATTTGAATTGGGGTAGAGTCCGTATAGAAGATCAGCCTCACGAGTGCAGGTGGGCGTGTACAATCCTGAATAGCACAAAAGGGTTGAGGAGAGGTGAATTCTCTCGGCTCGAACTGGGACGTCCTTCTTTTCCCGCTCTCTAACATTGGTGCTTCTGGTTCTCAGGCCTTTGGACTCAGACAAGGACTTAACTCATGGGACCCCCAATTCCCAGTCATTTGAGTTTGGATTGGAACCACACCTCCAGCCTGCAGATGGAACATCTTGGGACTTCTCTGCCTCCATAACCACGTGAGCCAGTTCCTCATACTCAACCTCTTTCTGTGTATCTATCTACATCCCAATGGCTCTGTTTCTCTGGAGAACCCTGACTCATACATGCCGTCTCCCAGTTGATATCTCGGGGCCCTAAATTCCTGGGAAGGTACCTTTGACTGGCTTGGCCCACACAGAAGCACTTAAAACTTCAACCTTGACCGCTTCCCTTTATCCTCGGTGGAAAGTTTCAAAAGACAGCCAGATATGGTAGCTCACAACTGTAATCCCAGTGCTTTGGGAGGTCAAGGCTGAAGGATCACTTGAGTCCAGGAGTTTGAGACCAGCCTGGGCAACACAGTGAGATCCCATCTCTACAGGATTTTTGTTTGTTTGTTTGTTTTTAATTAGCCAGATGTGGTGGCGTATGTCTGTAGTCCCAGCCACTCAGGAGGCTAATGTGGGAGGACTGCTTGAGCCTAGGAGGTTGAAGCTTCAGTGAGCGGTGATTGAGCCACTGCAACCCAGCCTGAGCAAGAGAGCAAGACTCTGTCTTAAAAAAAGAAAAGATTGAGAAACAGGAACACTTTTACACTGTTGGTGGGTTTGTAAACTATTTCAACCATTATGGAAAACAGTATGGCAATTCCTCAAGGATCTAGAACTAGATGTACCATATGACCCAGCCATCCCACTACTGGGTATATACCCAAAGGATTATAAATCATGCTGCTATAAAGACACATGCACACGTATGTTTATTGCGGCACTATTCACAATAGCAAAGACTTGGAATCACCCAAATGTCCATCTGTGACAGACTGGATTAAGAAAATGTGGCACATATACACCGTGGAATACTATGCAGCCATAAAAAAGGATGAGTTTGCATCCTTTGTAGGGACATGGATGCAGCTGGAAACCATCATTCTTAGCAAACTATCACAAGAACAGAAAACCAAACACCACATGTTCTCACTCATGGGTGGAACTGAACAATGAGATCACTTGGACTCGGGAAGGGGAACATCACACACTGGGGCCTATCATGGGGAGGGGGAAGCGGGGAGGGATTGCATTGGGAGTTATACCTGATATATGACAAATTGATGGGTGCTGACGAGTTGATGGGTGCAGCACACCAACATGGCACAAGTATACATATGTAACAAACCTTCACGTTATGCACATGTACCCTAGAACTTAAAGTATAATTAAAAAAAAAAAAAACCTCCTGATAGCAAAAACAAAAAACGCACAAAACAAAACAAAACAAAACAAAAAAAGAAAAGTTTCAAAAGACATCCAACCAAGCCATCAGGCCTGCTTTCTCTCCTAAGCTGGCCTGCTCACCTGCTCACCCTAGAGGGGCAGGGCTGAGGGGAAACTCTCTTGGCTGCAGCACTGGGGGTGCTGACGTGGGGGTGGGGTCTGTGTCTCACCTGCACACCACATGTTGCTCTCAGTACCATCAAGAGCGGACAGTTCACGGCGGTGGCAGGTAGGGCTATTCATGCTGCCACCCTTTCTGAGGAGCTCCTGGAGGCCCAGAGACAAATGCAACCAAGACGCTGCCCTTCCTGGAGCTCACCGGTTGCTCTTAGTGTTGCCATAGAAACGGAAGCCTGGACGGCGGCCGAGGACTCAGTTGTGGCCTCCCCTAAAAGATACGTCCACCTGGAACCTCCAGGATGCGATCCTATTGGAGTAAGGATCTTGACAGATGTGATTACGCTGAGGCTCTCGAGATGAGATCATCCTGGATTACAGTGGGCCCTATGACAAGTCCTTAGAAGAGAAGGGGAAGCAGATACAGAGGCTCCGAGGAGAAGGCCATGTGAAGATGGAGGCAGAGACTGGAGAGATGCAGCCACAAGCCCAGGAAGGCCTGGAGCTGGGAGAGGCAGGACAGGTCCTCCCCTAGAGCCTCTGCAGGCCGTGTGGCCTGCTCACGCCTTGATTTTGGACTTCAGGCCTTCAGAACTGTGTAAGAATAAATTTCTGTGGTTTAAGCCACCCAGTTTGTGGTCATTTGTTTTGGCAGCCTCCAAAAAGAATACAAGGCGGCCAGGCTCACTGGCTCATACCTGTAATCCCAGCAATTTGGGAGGCTGGGGCGGGTGAATCACCTGAGGTCAAGAGTTTGAGACCAGCCTGGCCAACATGGTGAAACCCTGTCTCTACTAAAAATACAAAAACTAGCCAGGTGTAGTGGCACATGCCTGTAATCCCAGCTACTCAGGAGGCCGAGGCAGGAGAATCACCTGAACCCAGGAGGCAGAGGTTACTGTGAACAGAGATGTACCCCTGCACTGCAGCCTGGGCAACAGAGTGAGACTCTGTCAAAAAAAAAAAAAAAAAAAAGAAAGAAAGAAAGAAGAAAGAAGAAAGAAAGAAAGAGAAGAAAGAGAGAGAGAGAGAAGAAAGAAAGAAGAAAGAAAGAAAGAAAGAAAGAAGAAAGAAAGAAAGAAAGAAAGAAGAAAGAAAGAAAGAAGAAGAAAGAAAGAAAGAAAGAAAGAGAAAGAAAGAGAGAGAGAGAGAAGAAAGAAAGAAAGAAAGAAAGAAAGAAAGAAAGAAAGAAAGAAAGAAAGAAAGAAAGAAAGAAAGAAAAAGAAAGAAAGAAAGAAAGAGAAAGAAAGAAGGAAAGAAAGAAAAGAAAAGAAACAAAGAATGTAAGGGCGGCTACCGTCGAAGACGGGGCTCCCCAGGACGCATGCTCTGAGATGGAGAGAGCATGCAGAGATTTCTCAGGGGTGCTCGGGGTCAGCTCATGTGGGGAAGTGTGGAAGCTGGGCAGGCCGGGAGACGCTGGGCTGCATCACAGGCTGGAGCATGGCCTCAGCAGCCTGACCTCTGCTTCAGACCAGGCTTCAGGGAGTGGACTGAGATTCTCCCCCTGCCTCAGCCACCTCAAAGCAGACCCCAGAAAGGGGATGTGACCTTCAAGAAGGCAACTCTCCTCAGTCACGGGCAATTCACAGGGCATTCCAGCAGTCAGAGGGAGCCCAAGTCGTTCAGTCCAGAAGGGAGGGCGGAGGGTGATCATGCTGGCCCTACAGCCCCAATTACTTTTATGCCAACAGCGGGCAGAGGAATCCCCTGCTTCGGGGGAACAGGGCTGCCCCGATTCAAGTGTCACCTGGAACTCAGCATCCATCATGTAGCTTGTTCCAGCCCAGCAGCCTGCGTGAAGCACGCCACCATTTGTGGGTATCCCTGTGAGGGGCTGGGAGAGGCCAGGCCTGAGTCATACTGGGTTATTACTGCAGGGACTTAAGTGGGGCCTCCACAGGCACGGTGGCATATGTCTGTAGTCCCCGCTACTCAGGAGGCTGACGTGGGAGGATTGCTTGAGCCCAGGAGACAGAGGTTGCAGTGAGCCGTGATCATACCACTGCACTCCAGCCTGGGCAACAGAACCAGACCCAGTCTTAAAAAAAAAAAAAAAAAAAAGCCAGATGCAGTGGCTCACACCTGTAATCCCAGAACTTTGGGAGGCTGAAGAAGGAGGATCACTTGAGGTCAGGAGTTCCAGACCAGCCCGGCCAACATGGTGAAACACCGTCTCTACTAAAAATGCAAAAATTAGCCAGGTGTGGTGGTACGCACCTGTAGTCCCAGCTCCTTGGGAGGCTGAGGCAGGATAATCACTTGAACCCTGGAGGCGGAGGTTGCAGTGAGCTGAGATCATGCAATTGCACTCCAGCCTGGGCTACAGAGTGAGACTCCATCTCAAAAAAAAAAAGCCAGGCGCAGTGGCTCATGCCTGTAATCCCAGGACTTTGGGAGGCCAAGGCGGGAAGATCACGAGGTCAGGAGATCGAGACCGTCCTGGTAACACGGTGAAACCCCATTTCTACTAAAAAAAAATAAAAAAACTTAGCTGGGCATGGTGGCAGGTGCCTGTAGTCCTAGCTACTCGGGAGGCAGGAGAATGGCATCAACCTGGGAGGCAGAGCTTGCAGTGAGCCGAGATTGTACTGCTGTACTCCAGCCTGGGCGACAGAGTGAGACGCTGTCTCAAAAAAAAAAAAAAGACAGGGGGGTTCCTTTGCACAAGCTTGCCGCGGATGCCTGATTGCTGTGTTCCACGATGTTGCCCAGGACAGGTAGGGCAGACCTTGTTGCAGTCGTGTTTGCCAACATCTCAGTTCTTGCCACTCAGTCTCCCTCCCGTGCTGTGGTTGTCCACTCTCAACCTCCATAAGAGAAAGCATTCTGTCTCCTGGGCTTCTGTTGATGGCTCTGAGGGACCTGGGGACTCACGCAGTGGCCAAACAGACCTGAGCTCCACCCCAGCCTCTTTACTCAGCCCTCTACAGGCCCTGCCCACACCCCAGTTCCATGTAGGTATCCAGGCAACTCCCTTGGCTCCTCCTTAAAACTGGTGACACCTTTTAATCCTCAACTGAAAATGGTTCCTCTAGTCCCTGGATTGTTCTCACAATTTTTTTGTTGTTGTTGTTTAGATGGAGTCTTGCCCTGTCCCCAGGTTGGAGTGCAGTGGTGTGATCTCAGCTCACTGAAACATCCACCTCCCAGGTTCAAGCGATTCTCCTGCCACAGCCTCCTGAGTAGCTGGGACTACAGGTGTGCACCACCACGCCAGGCAAATTTTTGTGTTTTTAGTAGAGACAGGGTTCCACCATGTTAGCCAGTCTGGTCTCGAACTCCTGACCTCATGATTTTGCCCGCCTTGGCCTCCCAAAGTGCTGGGATGATAGGCATGAGCCACTGTGCCCAGACTCTTATGATTTTTTTTAATGACTTTACTACTTTTTTTTTTTTTTTTGAGACGGAGTCTCACTCTGTCCACCAGGCTGGAGTGCAGTGGTGCTATCTCGGCTCACTGCAAGCTCTGCCTCCCGGGTTCCCACCATTCTCCTGCCTCAGCCTCCCGAGTAGCTGGGACTACAGGTGCCCACCACGGCGCCCGGCTAACTTTTTTTTGTATTTTTAGTAGAGACAGGGTTTCACCGTGGTCTCGATCTCCTGACCTTGTGATCCGCCCGCCTCGGCCTCCCAAAGTGCTGGGATTACAGGCGTGAGCCACCGTGCCCGGCGACTTTACTACTTTTTTTTATCGTGGTAAAATACATATAACATAAAATTGATCATCTTAGTCATTTATATTATTTTTCCCTCCTTAAGCATTGTGGGTTTTTTTTTTTTTTTGAGATGGGGTCTTGCTCTGCTGCCCAGGCTGGAGTGTAAGTCACAATCACAGCTCACTGCAGTCTGAAACTCCTGGGCACAAGCAGTCCTCTCGCCTCGGCCTCCTAATGTGCTGGGATTACAGGCATGAGCCACTGTACCCGGCTGAGTTTTTTGTTTGTTTGTTTGTTTGTTTTTTGTTTTAAAAACAGGGTCTCAGTTGCCCAGGCTGGAGTGCAGTGGCACAATTATAGCTAACTGTAACCTTCATCTCCTGAGCTCAAGCGATCCTCTCAACTCAGCCTCCCACGTAGCTGGGACTCCAGGCACATAGAGAGACAGGGGTCTCTCTTTGTTGCCCAAGCTGGTCTCGACCTCCTGGACTCACGTGATCCTTCCACCTTGGCCTCCCGAAGCACTGAGATTACAGGTGTGAGCTACCATGCTCAGCCTACCATTCTACTTTCTGTCTCTATGGATTTGACTCCTCTAGGTACCTCATGTAAATGGAATAATAGATTAATAGTATCTGTCTTTTTATGCCTGGCTTCTTTCACTTAGTCTAAGGTTTATCCATATTATAGCATGTGTCAGAATTTCCATCCTTTTCAAGGCTGAATACTATTCCATTGCAGGCATGGCCTGTATTTAGTTTAGCTGTTTATCTGTCATTGGACAGTTGGGTTGTTTCTACATTTTGGCCACTGTGAAAAATGCTGCTATGGACATAGTGTACAGATATTTCTTCTAGACCCTGCTTTTGGTTCTTCTGGGTATGAAGCCAGAAATGGAATTGCTGAATCATAGGGTAATTCTATTTTTAATTTTTTAAGGAATTGCCCTACCGTTTTCCATAGTGGTTGCACCAGCTTACATTCCCACCAGCAGTGCGCAAGGATTCCGATTTCTCACATCCTCACCTACACTTGTTATTTTCTGGGTTTTGGATAGTAGCCATCCTAAGGGGTGTCAGATGGTATCTCATGGTGGTTTCAACTTGCATTTCCCTAATGATCAGGGATGTTGAACATCTTTTCATGTGCTTTTGGTTCTCTGTATGCCTTCTTTGGATAAGTGTCTATTCAAGTCCTTTGCCCGTATTTGAATCAGGTTGTTTGTTTTTTGTTGTCGAGTTTTAGGAAGTGTCTATATATTCTGGATGTCAATCCCTCATCAGATATATGATTTGCAAATATTTCTCCCATTCTGTGGATTGTTTTATTACTGTATTCATAGTGTCTTTTTATGCACAAATTTTAAATTTTTTCATGAACAGCTAGCTGGGCATGGTGGCTCACCCCTGTAATCTCAGCACTTTGGGAGCTGAGGCAGAAGGATCACTTGAGGCCAGGAAGTTACGACCATCCTGGGCAACGTAGCAAGACCCTGTCTCAATAAAAAATTAAAAAATTAGCCATATGTGGTGGCATGCACCTGTAGTCTCAGCTACTTGAGGGGCTGAGGCAGTAGGACCAGTTGAGCCTGGTAGATCAAGGCTGCAGTGAGCCATGATTGTGGCACCCCATTCTAGCCTGGATGACAGAGAGGGATCCTGTCTCAAAAAAAAAAAAAAAAATTTTTTTTTTCATGAAGTTTAATTTGTCTTTTTTTTTCTTTGGTTCTTGAGTTTTTCTCATAATTTTTTAAAAACTTAATTTTGGAGGTGGCGGGAGAAGGAAGAGCATCAGGATAAATAGCTAATGCATGTGGAGCTTAATATCTAGGTGATGGGTTTATAGCTGCAGCAAAGAACCATGGCACATGTTTACCTGTGTAACAAACCTGCATGTCCTGCACGTGTACCCCAGGACATAAAATAATATAATATATATACGATTTGAAAGCTTTACATTTTGAAAACTGTTGGAAGTGATACATGAATAAATATGTTTGCTTTTAGCCTTTTTTTTTTCCTTTTTTCCTCTGTTTTTTGACCCCAGGCACCAAGCATTGAGTGATTCACCTCTTGGTTCATGATTCACGTCAGACTGTGCAAAGCCTCTCTTTTCTTTTGTAAAGCGTAGCTGGCATGCAGCCTGAGGACAGAAACCCCAGGGGGGTGGTGGCCAAGATGGCAGCACGGACTCAGAGGGTAGCCGTGGTGTGGCGCTGGCAGCAGAGGCAAGCTGGAGGCCTGTTGCTAAGAACAGGAATTCCCATGGCAGAGTTTCTATCCAGAGACCCTGACTTGACCAGTGTTTGGCTTCAGTTACTCTCACCTGTGGAACTGTCCAAAAGGGCACTTTGGGAGGCCAAGGTGGGAGAATCGCTTTAGGCCAGGAGTTTGAGATCAGGCTGGGCAACATAGGGAGAACTTGTCTCTATTTTAAATGTTTAATTACTTTCTTTTTTTTTTTTTTTGAGACAGAGTTTCACTTTTGTTGCCCATGCTGGAGTGCAATGGCACAATCTCGGCTCTCTGCAACCTCTGCCTCCTGGGTTCAAGCCATTGTTCTGCCTCAGCCTCCCGAGTAGCTGGGATTACAGGCTCCTGCCACCATGCCTGGCTAATTTTGTATTTTTAGTAGAGACAGGGTTTCTCCATGTTGATCAGGCTGGTCTCAAACTCCCAACCTCAGGTGATCCACCTGCCTCAGCCTCCCAAAGTGCTGGGATTACAGGTGTGAGCCACCGTGCCTGGCCTAATTAAATTTTTTTTAAAAAAAGAAAGACATCACTGGGCCATGCATGGTGGCTCACACCGGTAATCCAGCACTTTGGGAGGCTGAAGCAGGAGGACCACTTGAGCCTAGGAGTTGGAGCCTACAGTGAGCTATGATTGTGCCACTGTGCTCCAGCCTGGACAACAGAATGAGATCCTATCTCTTCTTGATAAATAAATAAATAAGTTAGAAGGCTGAGGAAGGCTTTCAGGGGATGTGTGAAGCCAGAAAATCCAGCAAACCGAAAGTGGTGATCATTCATTTTCTGGGTTCTCTTTCATGCCATCAGGCAGTGGGCTACCAAAGATACTGCAGACCCTCCAGAAGGGACATTCTCCCCAATGTCCAGTGCAGGTGTTTCCACTGTGACCTCATAACAGGGTTGGAGGGGGCAAAGGACGTGGCAGATCCTGGTGGAGGGCTGGATGGTGGGCAGTGGAGGTGAGGCCAGATCTACTGACCAAATAACTCGCTCCACCATCAGGACAAGGACCTCTTACTACCCCGGACATCAGAATGTACATGCCATGGGCAGGTGACCGCCCTCCTAGTCTCCCCTCTCCACAGAAGGGGGGTTTTGGATGCTTTCTGTTGTGGTTTTTTTTGTTTTTTTTGGTTTTGTTTTTCCAAGATGGAGTCTTGCTCTGTTGCTCGGGCTGGAATGCAGTGGCACAATCTCAGCTCACAGAAATCTCCACCTCCCAGGTTCAAGCAATTCTCCTGCCTCAGCCTCCCGAGTAGCTGGGATTAGAGGTGCCCACCACCATGCCTGGCTACTT
Source organism: Trachypithecus francoisi (assembly GCF_009764315.1). Lineage (NCBI taxonomy): Eukaryota > Metazoa > Chordata > Mammalia > Primates > Cercopithecidae > Trachypithecus > Trachypithecus francoisi. The sequence goes on from NW_022681460.1 coordinate 111,220,867, forward strand.
TTTGTATTTTTAGTAGAGACAGGCTTTTACCACATTGGCCAGGCTGGTCTTGAACTCCTGACCTCAAGTGATCCACCCACCTCGGCCTCCCAAAGTGCTGGGATTACAGGCGTGAGCCACCACACCTGGCCTGGGTTTTGGATGGTTTTATAGGTCTCTTTCTAGAATACCCCCTTCGTGGGCTGGGTTGGTCAAATTCCTCAGTCAGCCATAGGTGGCCAGACTATGAGGACCCACATCCTAGACTTAGCAGAAAGGCCAAGTCACCAAAGATTCCAGTCCTAGATTTAGGAGGCTAAGACAGGAGGATCACCTGAGGTCAGGAGTTCGAGACTAGTCTGGCCAGCATGGTGAAACTCCATCTCTACTAAAAATACAAAAAAAAAATAGCCAGGTGTGTTGGCACCATGCCTGTGATCCCAGCTACTTGGGATGCTGAGGTAGGAGAATCACTTGAACCTGGGAGACTGAGGTTGCTGTAAGCCGAGATTGTGCCACTACACTCCAGCCTGGGTGACAGAGTGAGACTCTGTCACAAAAAAAAAAAAAAAAAAAGAGAGAGAGAGAGATTCCAGTCCTAGAGTGGGAAACTGTGGCTGGATAAAACTGGTTTGGGACTGGGTACAGTGGCTCATGCCTGTGATCCCAGCACTTTGGGAGGCCCAGGCAGGTGGATCATTTGAGGTTAGGAATTCAAGACTAGTCTGGTTCAAGACCAACCCCATCTCTACTAAAAATACAAAAATTAGCCAGGCAATAGTAACGCATGCCTATAAGTCCCAGCTACTCAGGAGGCTGAGGCAGGAGAATTGGTTGAACCCTGCAGGCGGAGGTTGCAGTGAGCCGCCGAGATCGTGCCATTGCACTCTAGCCTGGGTGACAGAGTGAGACTCTGTCTCAAAAAAAAAAAAAAAAGAAGAAGAAGAAGAAAATAAAAGAAAGAAAAACTGAGTTTGCTCCTCCAAAGAGGAAGTAAATGCATGGTCAGTGTGAGCAGATGTGTCTCTGTGGCTGTGAGTAAGGAAGGAGGGTATTTGTGGCTATTGGGCATCCAGGAAGGCATAGGCATTGTTGTGATTGCCCAAGTACCCCTTTGCTCATCTCTGGCTACTGTCCCCTGCTTTTCACTTGGAGGTCCACATCTCCTCCAGTCTCAGCTCAGATAGGCTGAGTAAGTGAATTAGGACGAAAGCTATTCCGGCATCACACCCCCAATAGGAGCAATAGATCCAGGAAGGACACAAGGCTCCTTGAAACTCAAGGAGGAGGCCTTGCTGGGGTTTGCAGGAAATACTTTAGCTGCTGCTGCTGCTGCTGCTGGTTCTGGGGCTACCGTCTCTATTCCGCCTCTGCAGGAGGCCTGAGATTGAAGCCAACAAAAGGAGGCCAAGGCTGAGGTGTGGAGAGAAGTCAAGTTTGGATTTTGTCATCTGAAACCCTGAAGCCTGGGTGTCTGAAGCAGGACCTCCTCATGGCCTCAGGCCTGGCGATATCATTTGCAGGGGCCAGTGCAAAATGAAAATGCAGGGCCTCTTGTTCAAAAAGCAGGTTAATCCCAGCACTTTGAGAGGCCAAGGCAGATGGATCACTTGAGCCCAGGAGTTCAAGACCAGCTTGGCCAAGATGGCGAACACTGTCTCTACTAAAAATATAAAAATTAGCTGGGCTAGCTGGGTGCAGTGGCTCACATCTGTAATCCTAGCATTTTGGGAGGCTGAGGTGGGAGGATCACTTGAGCCCAAGGATTCGAGACTAGCCTGGGCAACATGGCAAGACCCCGTATCTACAAAAAATACAAAAATTAGCTGGGTGTGGTGGCAAGTGCCTGTAGTCCCAGCTACTTTAGAAGCTGAAGTGAGAAGATCGCCTGAGCCTGAAAAGTTGAGGCTGCAGTGAGCCATGATCATGCCACTGCACTCCAGCCTGGGTGACAGAGTGAGACTGTCTCAAAAAAAAAAAAAAAAAAAAATATATATATATATATATATGTATATACACACACACACACACACACATATATATATAATTATCTGGGCACTGTGGCACATGCCTGTAATCCCAGCTACTCAGGAGTCTGAGGCATGAGAATCACTTGAACCTAGGAGGCAGAGGTTGCAGTGAGCCAAGATTGCACCACTGCACTCCAGCCTGGGCAACAGAGTAAGACTCTGTCTCAAAAAACAAAAAACAAAAAACACTGTAGCTAGGCAAATAAACTAGGCATAGTGATGCACACCTTTGCTCTCAACTATTTGGGAAGCTGAGGCAAGAGGATTGCTTGAGCCTGGGAGGTGGAGACTGCAGTGAGCCAAGACTGCACCACTGCACTGCAGCCTGGGCAACAGGACTTAAACAACCAAAAAAAGAATAATGAAACTGGCCAGGCACAGTGGCCTGCATCTGTAATCCCAGCCCTTTGGGAGGCTGAGGCAGGAGGATTCCTTGAGGCCAGGAGTTTGAGACCAGCCTGGGTAAAATAATGAGACCTCGTCTCTACTAAAAAAAAAAAAAAAAAAACAAATTAGCCAAGTGTGGTGGCACATGCCTGTAGTTCCAGCTACTCAAGAGGCTGAGGCAGGAGAATGGTTTGAGCCTGGGAGATGGAGGCTGCACCTTTGGTCCCAACTATTTGGGAGGCTGAGGCAAGAGGATTGCTCGAGCCCAGGAGGGAGCAGTGAGCTGTGATCATGCCAGTGCGCTCCAGGCTGAGTGACAGAGTGAGATCCTGTCTCAGAAAAAAGAAGAATGATGCTAAGAACTTTGTGTGCAAGTCTGTGTGCAGATACATGCTTCATTTTTCTTGTGTAGATACCTAATTTCTGTGGAATTTCTGCATCATAGGGTAAATTTTACATTTTTTTTTTTTTTTTTTTTTTTACAATTGAATGGTTTTGATATACTCACAGAGTTTGGCACCATTGCCGCAATCAGTTTTTGAACGTTTTCATTATGGCAAAAAGAAGTCCTATACCCTTTATCATTTCCCTTCCCCCTACCCTTATCCTCACCCTCCACCCTGAGCAACATTAATCTAATTCCTGTTTCTGCGGATTTGCCTATTATAGATATTTTATATCAATGGAATCATGTAACATGTGGCTTTTGTGTTTGGTTTTTTCTCCTAACAGAATGTTTTCAAAGTTCCTCCATGTTGTAGTATGTATCAATAGTCGATTCCTTTCTATAGTTGGATAATATTCCGTTGCATGGATAGATCACATTTTCTTCATCCATTCATTAGTTAATGGACATATGGCATGTTTCTACCTTTTGACCATCATGAGTGATACTGGTAAGAATGTTTGTGTACAAGTTTTTCGTAGACATAAGTTTTTATTTCTCTTCAGTATATATCTAGAAGTAGAATTTGTGGATCAAACGTTTAACATTTTGAGGAACTGCCAGACTGTTTTCCACAGAGGCTACAGCATTTTACATTTCCATCAGCAGTCCACAAGGGTTGCAGTATCTCTACATCCTTGCCAACACCTATTACTTTTTTTCTGTTTTTTTTTATTATAGCGACCCTAGTGGGTGTGAAGTGGTACCTCACTGTGGTTTTGATTTGCCTTTCCCTGGTGACTAATGATGTTTATATGTTTTTGTGGGCTTTTTGACTATTTGTATACTTTCTTCAGAGAAATGCCCATTTAGATATTTTGTCCTGTTTTTATTTTTGTTTCTGTTTTTTGTTTTTGAGACGGAGTCTTGCTCTGTCGCCCAGGCTGGAGTGCAGTGGCGTGATCTTGGTTCACTGCAACCTCTGCCTCCTGGGCTCAAGCGATTCTCCTGCCTCAGCCTCTCGAGTAGCTGGGATTAAAGGCACGCAACCATGCCCGGCTGACTTTTGTATTTTTAGTAGAGACGGGGTTTCTTTTCACCTCTTCGGCCATGCTGGTTTTGAACTCTGGACCCCAGGTGATGTACCTGCCTTGGCCTCCCAAAGTGCTGGGATTATAGGTGGAAGCCACGACGCCCGGCCCTTTTGTTCATTTTTAACTGGGTTGTCTTTTAATTATTATTATTGTAGTAGTATTATAGAAACGGAGTGTTGCTCTTGTTACCCAGCTGGAGTACAATGGCGCAATTTTGGCTCACTGCAACCTTCACTTCCCAGGTTCAAGAAATTCTTCTGCCTCAGCCTCCCGAGTAGCTGGGATTATAGGCACCCACGACCAAGCCCGGCTAATTTTTAGTATTTTTAGCAGAGACGGGGTTTTGCCATGTTGGCCAGGCTGGTCTTGAACTGTTGACCTCAGGTGATCCACCTGCCTCGGTTTCCCAAAGTGTTGGTATTACAGGCGTGAACCACCACTCCCAGCCGTCTTTTTATTATTGACTTGTAAGAGTTATTTGTATATTCTAAATACAGTTCTCTGATAGACATATGATTTACAAATATTTTCCCCATTATTTTCACTTTCTTGACAGTGCCTTTGAAATACAAGTTTTAAATGCTGATGAAGTCAAATTGTTTTATTTATTTATTTATTGCTACTTGTGTTTTTGGTGTCATGTCTGAAAATTTGGGTTTTTGTTTTTGTTTGAGACGGAGTCTCACTCTGTCACCCAGGCTGGAGTACAATGCCACCATCTTGGTTCATTGCAAGCTCCACCTCCCGGGTTCAAGCGATTCTCCTGCCTCAGGCTCCCAAGTAGCTGGGCTACAGGCACGTGCCACCACGTCCAGCTAATTTTTGAATTTTTGGTAGACAGGGGGTTTCACCATGTTGGCCAGGCTGGTCTCAAACTCCTGACCTCAAGTGATCCACCCGCCTCAGCCTCCCAAAGTCCTGGCACTAAAGGTGTGAGCCACAGTGCCCAGCCAATCTTAACCATTCTTTAAGCATGCAGTTCAGTGGCATTAGCCATATTCACATTGTTGTGTGACCATCACTGCTATTTTTCTCCAGAACTTTTTCATCTTCCTAAAGTGAAACTCCATCCCCATTAAACACGAACTTGCCATATTCCCCTCCTCCCACCTACTGTAACCACTATTCTAGTTTTTGTCTCTGAATTCAACTTTTTTTTTTTTTTGAGATAGAGTCTTGCTCTGTCATCCAGGCTAGAGTGCAGTGGTGTGATCTTGGCTCACGCAACCTCTGCCTCCCGGGTTCAAGTGATTCACCTGCTTCAGCCTCCCGAGTAGCTGGGGCCACAGGCACACGCCACCACGCCTGGCTAATTTTTTAATTTTTTGGTAGAAATGGGGTTTCACCATGTTGGCTAGGCTGGTCTCAAACTCCTGACCTCAAGTGATCCACCCGCCTTAGCCTCCCAAAGTGCTGAGTTTACAGGCGTGAGCCACTGTACCTGGCCTCTGAATTCACCTATTCCCTTTGACTCTTCTACTTGTAGGTGGTACAACATATAAGTGGAATCATGCAATACTGGCCCTTTTGCATTTGGCTTATTAGCGAGTCTTCAAGGTCCGGCCATGTTGTCCATGTTGTAGCAAGTGTCAGAGCGCACTTCCTGTTGAAGGCTGACTCACAGCTCATTGTATGAATGGACCATAGTTTGTTTCTCCATTTATCCATGGAAGAACACTTGGGTTGCTTCCACATTTTGGCAATTGTGAATAATGCTGCTGTGAACACGGCTGTAAAAATATATCTCCAAGTCTCTGCTTTGACTTCTTTAAGGCATTCACCTTGATATGGCGTTGCTGGATCATATGGTAATTTTATGTTAATGTTTGATGAACCACCATATTGTTTCCACAGCAACTGTACTGTTTTATGTTCCCACCTGCAATATACATAGTTGTTATTTTCTGGGGTTTTTTTTTGATAATACCCATCCTGGTGGGTGTGAAGTGGTATCTCATTATAGGTTTTGTGTCTGTGTGTGTGTATTTTTGAGACAGAGGCTCACTGTGTCACCCAGGCTGGAGTGCACTGGCGCGATCTTGGCTCACTGCAACCTCTGCCTCCCGGGTTCAAGTGTTTCTCCTGCCTTGGCCTCCTGAGTAGCTGGCATTACAGCTGGGCATCACCAGGCCCAGCTAATTTTTGTATTTTTAGTAGAGACGGGGTTTCACCATGTTGGCCAGGCTGGTCTCAAACTCCTGATGTCAAGTAATCCACCAGCCTTGGACTCCCAAAGTGCTGGGATTACAGGTATGAGCCACCGTGGCCAGCACAATTTATCTTTTTTTTTTTTTCTTTTGTTGCCCTGTACTTCTGGTGTCATACATTAAATGTGTATGTATTTACTTATTTATGGAGATGAAGTCTCACTGTGTTGGGTAGGCTGGTCTTGATCTCCTGGGCTCAAGGGATCCTCCTGACTTAGCCTCCCAAGTAACTGAGGCTTCAGGCATGCACTTGCCTACATTAAACTTCTTTTTTTTTTTTTTTTTTTTTTTTTTTTTGAGACGGAGTCTTGCTCTGTCGCCGGGGCTGGAGTGCAGTGGCCTGATCTCAGCTCACAGCAAGCTCCGCCTCCCGGGTTCACGCCATTCTCCTGCCTCAGCCTCCCGAGTAGCTGGGACTACAGGCGCCCGCCACCTCGCCCGGCTAGTTTTTTGTATTTTTTAGTAGAGACGGGGTTTCACCGTGTTCGCCAGGATGGTCTCGATCTCCTGACCTTGTGATCCGCCCGTCTCGGCCTCCCAAAGTGCTGGGATTACAGGCTTGAGCCACCGCGCCCGGCCGCCTACATTAAACTTCTTAAAGAATTGCTGAACAATCTACAAAGAACTCAAACAAATATACAAGAAAAAAACAAACAACCCCATCAAAAAGTGGGGAAAGGATATGAACAGACATTTCTCAAAAGAAGACATCCATACAGCCAACAGACACATGAAAAAATGCTCGTCATCACTCGCCATCAGAGAAATGCAAATCAAAACCACAATGAGATACCATCTCACACCACTTAGAATGGCAATCATTAAGAAGTCAGGAAACAATAGATGTTGGAGAGGATGTGGAGAAATAGGAACACTTTTACACTGTTGGTGGGATTGTAAACTAGTTCAACCATTATGGAAAACAGTATGGCGATTCCTCAAGGATCTAGAACTAGATGTACCATATGACCCAGCCATCCCACTACTGGGTATATACCCAAAGGATTATAAATTACTCTACTACAAAGACACATGCACACGTATGTTTATTGCGGCACTATTCACAATAGCAAAGACTTGGAATCAACCCAAATGTCCATCTGTGACAGACTGGATTAAGAAAATGTGGCACATATACACCATGGAATACTATGCAGCCATCAAAAAGGATGAGTTTGCGTCCTTTGGAGGGACATGGATGCAGCTGGAAACCATCATTCTTAGCAAACTATCACAAGAAGAGAAAACCAAACACCGCATGTTCTCACTCATAGGTGGGAACTGAACAATGAGATCACTTGGACTCGGGAAGGGGAACATCACACACTGGGGCCTATCATGGGGAGGGGGGAGGAGGGAGGGATTGCATTGGGGAGTTATACATGATATAAACGTTATGCACATGTACCCTAGAACTTAAAGTATAATAAAAAATAAAAAATAAAAAAAAAAAAAAAAAAAAGAATTGCTGAACTATTTGTTCCGAAGAGCGCCATTTTACACACCCACCAGCAATGTATGAGCGATTTTGTTTCTGCTCGCCAACACTTGTTATTTATTTATTTATTTATTTTTACTATAGCCATTCCTGGTGGTGGTTAAGTATTATCTCAGCTGGGCGAGGTGGCTTACGCCCATAATCCCAGCACTTTGGGAGGCCAATGTGGGCAGGTCACCTGAGGTCAGGAATTTGAGACCAGCCTGGCCAACATGGTGAAACCGCTTCTCTACTAAAAATACAAAAATTAGCCATGCGTGGTGGCAGCCACCTGTAATCCCAGCTACTCAGGAGGCTGAGGCAGGAGAATTGCTTCAACCCGGGAGGCGGAGGTTGCAGTGAGCCGGCACACCATTGCCCTCCAGTCTGGGCGACAAGAATAAAACTCTGTCTCAAAAAAAAAAAAAAGAATTACCTCATTGTGGTTTCAAATTGCACTTTCCAAATGATCAGTAATTTTAAGGATCTTTTCTTGTCTCTTTTTTTTTTTTTTTGGAGACAGTCTCACTCTGTTACCCAGGCTGGAATGCAGTGGCATAATCTTGACTCACTGTAACCTCTGCCTCCTGGGTGTCAGAGATTCTTGTGCCTCAACCTCCCCAGTAGCTGCAGTTACAGATGCCCACCACTGTGCCGGCTAATTTTTGTACTTTTAGTAGAGATGAGGTTTCGCCATATTGGCCAGGCTAGTTTCAAACTCCTGGCCTCAAGTGGTCTGCCTGCCTCAGCCTCCCAGAGTGCTGGGAATAGAGATGTGAGCCACTGCACCCGGGCTTGAGGATCTTTTCATATACCTATTTGCTATGTGTACCTTTTTTGTTTTTTTGGTAAAATGTCTAATCAAACCTTTTTCGATTGATTTGTTGGGTTGTTTTCTTATTTCATTGTAAGAATTCTTTGTGTATTCTGGATACATGTGCTTTAATGAGTAAGTGTTTTGGAAATATTTTCTCCCCATGAATTGCTTACTTTGCCATTTTTTTAATGGTATCTTTTGAATAATAGAAGATTTGCATTTTGATGAGGTCCAATTGATCAATTTTTTTTTTTTTTTTTTGAGGTGGAGTTTTACTCTTGTCACCCAGGCTGGAGTGCAATGGAGTGATGTCGGCTCACTGCAACTTCCACCTCCTAGGTTCAAGCGATTTTCCTGCCTCAGCCTCCGGAGTAGCTGGGATTGCAGGCATGCACCACCATGCCTGGCTAATTTTTGTATTTATGGTAGAGACGGGGTTTCACCATGTTGGTAAGGCTGATCTCAAACTCCTGACCTCACATGATTTGCCTGCCTCGGCCTCCCAAAGTGCTGGGATTACAGGCATGAGCCACCGCACCTGGCCCCAACTGATCAATTTTTAAAAATGTATTGCACTTTTGTTGTAGGTTTGCTTTTTTTTTTTTTTTTTTTTTGAGACAGAGTCTTGCTGTGTTGCCCAGGCTGGAGTGCAGTGGCTGGATCTCAGCTCACTGCAAGCTCCGCCTCCCAGGTTTATGCCATTCTCCTGCCTCAGCCTCCCGAGTAGCTGGGACTACAGGCGCCCGCCACCTCGCCCGGCTAGTTTTTTGTATTTTTTAGTAGAGACGGGGTTTCACCGTGTCAGCCAGGATGGTCTCCATCTCCTGACCTGGTGATTCGCCCGTCTCGGCCCCCCAAAGTGCTGGGATTACAGGCTTGAGCCACCACGCCGGGCCCTGTTGTAGGTTTTCTGCGGATGCCTGTTATCAGGTCAAAGAAGACCTCTCCTATTTTAGTTTGCTGAGAGGTTTTTTTTTCTTCTTTTTCTTTTTTTAAAAAAATTATGGGCCGGGCATGGTGGCTCAAGCCTGTAATCCCAGCACTTTGGGAGGCCGAGACGGGCGAATCACCAGGTCAGGAGATGGAGACCATCCTGGCTGACACGGTGAAACCCCGTCTCTACTAAAAAATACAAAAAACTAGCCGGGCGAGGTGGCAGGCGCCTGTAGTCCCAGCTACTCGGGAGGCTGAGGCAGGAGAACGGCGGGAACCCGGGAGGCGGAGCTTGCAGTGAGCTGAGATCCGGCCACTGCACTCCAGCCTGGGCGACAGAGCGAGACTCTGTCTCAAAAAAAAAAAAAAAAAATTTATGAATAGGTATTGAATTTTGTCAGATGGGTTTTTTTTCATCAAAAGAGATGATTATGAGATTTTTCTAATTTAATCATGTATTTGCTAGCTGAAGCTGCTGTAAGAAATTGCCACAAACTTGGTGGCTTCAAACAACGAAACTCAGACCAGATGTGGTAGTTCATGCTTGTGATCCCAGCATTTTGGCATGGTGAGGCAGGCGGATCACTAGAGGTCAGGAGTTTGAGACCAGCCTGGCCAACATGGTGAAACCCTGTCTCTACTAAAAATACAAAAATTAGCCAGATGTGGGGGCACACGCCTATAATTCCACCTACTCAGGAGGCTGAGGCACAAGAATCCCTTGAACCCGGGAGGCAGAGATTGCAGTGAGCTGAGATCGTGTGCCACCGCCCTACAGCCTGAACAGCAGAGCGAGACTCTGTCTCAAACAACAACAACAACAACAACAAACAAACCAAACAACAGAAGTCTATTATCTAACAGTTCTGGAGGCTGGAAGTCTGAAATTAAGGTGTCATCAGGGCCACACTTAACCTGAAGGCTCTGGGGGAGGAATCTGTCACTTGCCTCTGGTTTTTGGTGGCTGTTGGCATTCCTTGGCTTGTGACTGCATCACTGAAATCTCTGCCTCTGTCTTCATATTTTCTTCTCTGTGTGTCTGTCTCCTCTTTCTGTGTCAAGTGTCCTTCTACCTTCTTTTTATATGGACACTTGTCACTGCCCTTAGCAATGGAGCCAAGTGTCACTTAGCAACAGCGATATGTTCTGAGAAATGCATCATTAGGCAATTTTGTCATTGTGTGAACATCCCAGGGTGCCCTTACACAATCCTAGACGGTACAGCCTACCACACACCCAGGATACATGGTACAGCCCATTGTTCCTGGGCTACAAACCTATGCAGCTTGTTACTGCACTGAGTACTATGGCAATTATAACCTCGTTGTATTTATGTATCTAAACAGGTCTAAACATAGAAAAGGAACAGTACACATACAAAACTACAGTTTTGTTTTGTTTTGCATTCGAGATGGAGTCTCGCTTTGTCTCCCAGGCTAGAGTGCCATGGCATGATCTTGGCTCACTGCAACCTCCACTCCCTGGGTTCAAGAAACTCTTGTGCCTCAGCCTCCTGAGTAGCTGGGATTACAGGCACCCAACACCACACCTGGCTAATTTTCCTATTTTTAGTAGAGACGGGTTTTATCATGTTGGCCAGGCTGGACTCGAACTCCTGACCTCAAGTGATCCTCCCACTTCAGCCTCCCAAAGTGCTGGGATTACAGGCGTGAGCCACCTCACCCGGCCTTTATTTTATTTTTTAACATATGATTCAAAGGCCTACACAAAAAATACAAGACATCCTGGAGAAAAAAAAATATTAATATGATTGGAACTAATAGGATAGTCTGGGAAATTTGTTGGATCAGCCAAAAGATGGGCAGGCCCTTATGCAGAAAATTATAAAACTTTATTGCAAGACAGAAGAAAATGTAAATAAATGAATAGCTATATCATGTCTGTGGATGGAAAGACTCAATATTTCAATGTTTTTATTGTTATACTATAATGCTAATGTTATTATAGTATTATACTATAATAATACACTGTATAATAATACACTGTTTAATAATAATCACTCTGTTGCCCAGGCCGGAGTAAAGTGGCACAATCACAGCTCATGCAGCCTCAAACTCCTTGGCTCAAGTGATCCTCCTTCCTCAGCCTCCCAAGTAGCTAAGACTACAAGTGTACATCACCATGCCTGGCTAATTTTTTAATTTATTGTAGAGATGGGGTCTTGCTGTGTTGCCCAGGCTGGTCTTGACTTCCTAGCCTCAAGCAGTCCTCCTACCCCAGCCTCCCAAAGTGCTGAGATTATAGGCAGGAGCCACCACACCTGGCCCTCATATTTTAAAACCTTTTATTATGGGAATTTTTGAAATACACAAAAGTATGCAGAATAATGTAATGAATTCTCAGGTACCTATCACTCAGTTTCAATAACTATCTATTCCTGACCAATCTATTTTCATTGATTATTCCACCTACTCCCAGGCATCCTATTATCATACTATATTTTATATACATTTATATCTGTTGTATTGTTTTTAGATTATAAATATTTCAGCCTATGCCTCTAAAGAGAAGAACTATTTAAAAATACACAATCACAATGTTACCATCACACTTTAAATAATTGGCTGGGGGCAGTGGCCCACACCTGTAATCCCAGCAATTTCAGAGGCCAAGGCAGGTGGATTGCTTGAGTCCAGGCAATACAGCAAGACCCACCTCTACAAAAATTAAAATATAACAAAAAAATAATGGTAACTGCTTAGTGTCATTCCATATCAGTCATTGTTTCAATTGCTTTCTTTTTTTTTTTTTGAGATGGAGTCTTGCTCTGTCCCCCAGGCTGCAGTTCAGTGGCATGATCTCGGCACACTGCACCCTCTGCCTCCCAAGTTCAAGCGATTCTCCTGCCTCAGCCTCCTAAGTAGGTGGGATTACAGGCACCCACCACCACAGCTGGCTAATTTTTGTATTTTTAGTAGAGATGGGGTTTTACCATGTTGGCCAGGCTGGTCTTGAATTCCTGACCTCAAGTGATCCACCTACCTTGGCCTCCCAAAGTGCTGAGATTACAGGCATGAGCCACCGCCCCTGGCCAAGACACACTATTTTTTAAATGGCAGTTTTCCTCAAATTAATTTACAAATTCAAAGCAATTCCAATGAAAATCCCAACTTTTTCTTCACACTCCTTGAATAATTGAAATTCACATGGAAGACCAAAATAGTCAAGAATAATAGTCAAGACAACTTTGAAAGGGAAGAGGGGTGGGGGAAACTCTCCTCTCCAGAGACCAGGAGTTACCCTTACCTGGAAAGATTTTATACATTGTAATATTGGCACAGGGGAATACAAATAGGCCAAATGACAGAAGAAAGAGGATCTTGGGGCCAGGCTCTGTGTCTGATGCCTGTAATTCTAGTACTTACGGAGGCCGAGGCGGGCAGATCACTTGAGGTCAGGGATGAGTTTGAGACCAGCCTGGCTGGCCAACATGGTGAAAACCCATATCTACTACAAATACAAAAATTAGCTGGGTGTGGTGGCACGTGCTTATAATCCCAGCAACTCGGGAAGCTCAGGCAGGAGAATCACTTCAACACAGGAAACGTAGGTTGCAGTGAGTCAAGATTGTGCCATTGTACTTTAGCCTGGGCAACAGAGCGAGACTCTGCCTCAAAAGAAAGAAAAAGGAAAGGAAAGGGAAAAGGAAAAGGAAAGGGAAAGGGAAAGGAAGAGCATGAGGGAGGGAGGGAGAGATGAGGGAGAAAGAGAAGAAAGAAAAGGAAGGAAGGAAGGAAGGAGGGAAGGGAGGGAAAGAAAAAAGAAAAGGAAAGAAGAAAAAAGAGAAAGAAAGAGGATCTTGTATAAGAAAAGAGTTGACATTGGCTAGGCGCGGTGGGTCACGCCTGTAATTCCAGCACTTTGGGAGGCCAAGGCAGGCGGATCACGAGGTCAGAAGATCGAGACCATCCTGGCTAACACGGTGAAACCTCATCTCTACTAAAAATACAAAAAATTAGCTGGGTGTGGTGGCAGGTGCCTGTAGTCCCAGCTACTCGGGAGGCTGAGGCAGGAGAATGGCATGAACCTGGGAGGCAGAGCTTGCAGTGAGCCAATATCGCGCCACTGCACTCCAGTCTGGGCGACAGAGGGAGACTCCATCTCAAAAAACAAGAAAAGAGTTGACATTAGAAATCAAAGACACAAAGATGGAGTATTTCATAAAGGGAACCAGCTATCTATAAGGAAAAAGAAGTAAATCCCTACCTCAAACAATGAACATGTGCATGCTCACATGCACAGTCCCAGAATCCACTGAACACCCAAATGTGAAAAAGCAAAACTAAAATTTCTAGAAGAAAACATGGGAGACCATCTTTATAACATCAGAGTAGGGAAGGAGATCTAAGCCACAGATACATACCATGAAGGGCAAGAGTAATCAATTTGAAGAGATGAAAATGTACACATCCAGCCAGGTGCGGTGACTCAAGCCTGTAATCCCAGCACTTTGGGAGGCCAAGGCAGGTGGATCACCTGAGGTCGGGAGTTCAAGACCAGCCTGGCCAACGTGGTGAAACCCCATCTCTACTAAATATACAAAAATTAGCTGGGCATGGTGGCAAGCACCTATAATCCCAGCTACCTGGGAGGCTGAGGAACGAAAATCACTTGAACCCGGGATGGGGATTGCAGTGAGCTGAGATCGTGCCACTGCACTCCAGCCTGGGCAACAAAGCAAGACCCTGTCTCAAAAAAAAAAAAAAAAGAAAAGAAAATGTAAAAGTTCTGTATAACAAAAAATACTGCAAGGGAAAAGATAAGTCACAGACAGAAGAGAATAGCTACAAGTTTTTTGTTTGTTTTTGAGATGGGGTCTCACTGTATTGCTGAGACTGGAGTGCAGTGGTGCCATTATAGTTCACTTCAGCCTCCAGGTCCTGGGCTCAAGAGATCCTCCCACCTTGGCCTCCTGAGTAGCTGGGGCTACAGGTGCTTGCCATTACGCCCAGTCAATTTTTATTTATTTATTTATATTTTGTAGAGATGGGGTCTCACTGTGTTGCCCAAGTACATCTCAAACTCCTGCTCTCAAGTGATCCTCCTGCCTCAGCCTCCCAAAATGCTGGAATTAAAGGTGTGGGCCACTGCGCCTGACCAAACAGTTACAATTTATTTATGAAGGATTAGCATCCAAAATTTAAAAAGAAACTTATTAATGAATCAGAGAAAGATAAACAACCCAACAGCAAAAGAGCAAAGGATAAGGCAATCCACAGTACATAAAACCTCCCCTAAGCAAATAAGTATGTGAAAATACTCAGCCTCATTAGTAATTAGGGAAGAGCATATTAAAATTAGGAGGCACTGGTCGGGCACGATGGCTCAAGCCCGTAATCCCAGCACTTTGGGAGGCCGAGACTGGCAGATCATGAGGTCAGGAGATCGAGACTATCCTGGCTAACACGGTGAAACCCCGTCTCTAGTAAAAAATACAAAAAACTAGCAGGGCGTGGTGGCGGGCGCCTGTAGTCCCAGCTACTCGGGAGACTGAGGCAGGAGAATGGCGTGAACCCGGGAGGCGGAGCTTGCAGTGAGCTGAGATCTGGCCACTGCACTCCAGCCTGGGCGACAAAGCGAGACTCCATCTCAAAAAAAAAAAAAAAAAAAAAAAATTAGGAGGTACCATTTCATCCCCAAAGGCTGGAAAACAACTCAAATTAATGAAAATTACGTCTGGTAAATAACAGCAAATGTCAGGAAAGATGTGGGTATATGGATAGCATAAGTTGCTGGTGGGAATGTAAATGGATAAAATCATTTTGGAAAGCAAATTGGGCCTAGTGCAGTGGCTCATGCCTGTAATCCCAGCACTTTGAGAGGCTGAGGCAGGTGGATCACCTGAGGTCAGTAGTTCAAGACCAGCCTGGCCAAAATGGCGAAAATCTATCTCTACTAAAAATACAAAACAACTGAGCTGGGCATGGGGGTGCACACCTGTAATCTCAGCTATTAGGGAGGCTGAGGCAGGAGAATGGCGTGAACCCAGGAGGTGGGGCTTGCAGTGAGTCAAGATCGCACCACTGCCCTCCAGCCTGGGCGACAGAGCAAGACTCCGTCTAAATAAATAAATAAATAAATAAATACAAGCAAATTGGAAATTCCCCCTACAGTTGAGGATGGCTATACTCTATGTGCCAGACATCTTCTGGATAGCCTTCCAATCGATCCCTTCACCCCTTTCCCCGTTGTCCTGGCCTCAGGAGGCTGACTTGGACAGGTTGCCATGTCTCGGGCCTGGGTTCCTAGTGGGCAGCCTCGTGGGAGATCAGAAGGAAGGAAAGGCTGGGCACGGTGGCTCACACCTGTCATGTCTGCACTTTGGGCAGCTGAGGTAGGAGGATTGCTTGAGCCCTGAAGTTTGAGACCAGCCTGGGCAACATAGTGAGACCCTGTCTCTACAGAGTGTAAAAAAAAAAAGCCAGGTGTGGTGGCACATGCCTATAGTCCCAGCAACTCCATGGGCTGAGGTGGGAGAACTGCCTGGGTGGTCAAGGCTGCAGTGAGCTATGATTGTGCCACTGCACTACAACCTGAGACCCTGTTAGAAAGAAAGCAAGAGAGAGACAGAGAGAGAGAGAGAAAGAGAGAGAAAGACAGGAAAGAAGGAAGAAGGAAAGCTAGGCATGGTGGCTCACGCCTGTAATCCCTGCACTTTGGGAGGCGAGGTGGGCAGATCACCTGAGGCCAGGAGTTCGAGACCAGTCTGGCCAACATGGTGAAACCCTCTCTCTACTAAAAATACAAAAATTAGCCAGGCATGGTGGCATGTGCTTGTAATCTCAGCTACTTGGGAGGCTGAGACAGGAGAATCGCTTGAACCCAAGAAGTGGGGTGACAGTGAACCAAGATCGTGCTACTGCACTTAAGCTTGGGCAACAGAATGAGAATTGAAAGGAAGGAAGGAAGGAGAAGGGGAAGGGGAAGGGGAAGGGAAAGGAAGGGGGGAAGGGGAAGGGGAAGGGAAGGGAGGGGAGGAGAGGGGGAGAGAAGAAGAAAGAAGGAGAGAAGGAAGGATGGAAGGATGGAAGGAAGGAATGAAGGAAGAAGGAAAGGAAAGGAAGGAAAAAAAGAGAGAGAGAAAGAGTGGTTACAGTATTTGGTCACCTCAAGTCAGCTGAGTCCCTCTGCAAAAGATCACCCCTCTCAAGATGACCATCTCTACACAATTCTTTTCTTTCCGGGTCTGGGAGGCTTTCCCTTCTGTATCTCTTTCGGCCTTGTGGCAGTTAACAGCTCAGCTGCTACAAGCCCTAGGTTGCTGCTCTATCCCTTATGGTTTCCTTGCAACCTGCCCTAACTGTGTACGCAGTTCCTCTATGAAACCTTCCATAAGTTGGCTGATTTTAAGTGTGCCATCTCCTTCTACTGGGGCTCTGCCTGATATAACCTTAAACCCAGTAAATCCACTTCTCAGTGTTCATCCGGTGATACTCTTAGGTGCACAAGGAAACCTGTACAAGTACATTAATTGCGGCCCTGTTTGTAACAGGAAAAAAGTGGGAACAAACCAGTCCCTTAGGAGGAGAATAGATAAATAAAATGTGCTTTGTTCCTGCAATAGAATACAAGACAGTGGCTAAAAGGAATGAGCTGAAAGATAGCACCTCACACCTATCGGAATGACTATTATCAGAAAAGAAAAGAACAAAACAGCATAAGTGTTGGTGAACATGTGGAGAAACTGGAACCCCTGTGCACTGCTGGTGGGAATGTAAAATGATGCAGCTGCTATGGAAAACAGTATGGGAGTTCCTCATAGAATCAAAAGTAGAATGACCGTATGAGACAGCAATTATCCCACTTCTGGGTATATACCCAAAAGAACTGAAAGCAGGCCGGGTGTGGTGGCTCACACCTGTAATCCTAGCACTTTGGGAGGCTGAGGTGGGAGGATCACTTGAGCCCAGGAGTTTGAGACCAGCCTGAGTAACATGGCAAAACCCCATCTCTACTAAAATACAAAAATGAGCCGGGCATGGTGGTGGGCACCTGTAGTCCCAGCTACTCTGGAGGCTGAAACACGGGAATCGCTTGAACCCCAGAGGCAGAGGTTGCAGTAAGCCAAGATCACGTCCCTGTACTCGATCCTGGTGACAGAGCAAGACTCCATCTAAAAAAGAAAAAAAAAAATTGAAAGCGTGGTCTGGAAGAAAAGAAATACACCCATGTTCACCGCAGCATTAATCATGATAGCTACATGGTGGAAGCAGTTCCGTGTCCATCAACAGATGAATGGTTAAGCAAACTGTGGTCTATCCATACGACCTAGTATTCATCGTTCATAAGGAAGGAAATTCTCTATTGGCACGGTGGCTCACATCTGTAAACCCAACACTTTGGGAAATTGAGGCAGGAGGATCACATGAAGCCAGGAGCTCAAGATCAGTCTGGCCAACATAGCAAGACTCCATAAAAAAAATTAGCTGGGCATGGTGGTGCACACCTGTGGTCTTAGTTACTCGGGAGGCTGAGGCAGGAGGATCACTTGAGCAGGAGATGTCAAGGCTGCATTGAGCCATGACTGCACTACTGCACTCCAGCCTGGATGACAGAGCGACACCCTGTCTCAGAAATAAAAATAGGCCAAGCACGATGGCTCACGCCTATAATCCCAGCACTTTGGGAGGCCGAGGCGGGCAGATCACCTGAGTTCAGGAGTTCGAGACCAGCCTGGCCAACATGGTGAAACCCCCATCTCTACTAAAAATACAAAAAATTAGCTGGACATGGTGGCGGGTGCCTGTAGTCCCAGCTACTTGAGAAAGAAGAATTGCTTGAACTGGGGAGGCAGAGGTTGTGGTGAACTGAGATCATGTCACTGCACTCCAGCCAGGGGGACAAAGCGAGACTCCATCTCAAAATAATAACAATAATAATAAAACAAAAATAAAAATAAAAATAAACACAGGGCATGGGAGAAGAGGAGATGAGCCCAGCCTTTGTAGACAACTTGTTCAAGTTTCCTTGGCTGGGGATGGAAGAGACAGGGTGGAATCAGGGCTGAAGCTGGAGCTGACTGCCAATGTGTTTGAGGAGAAGGAGGCACTGGGGTAGGTGAGGGAGAAAAGATTTAGGGGAAGTGATGGTAAAAAGCAACAGCGAGAGAGGCGGGTGCGGCCTCCCATGTGGAAGGCAGAGAGAGGGGAGGGGCCTCTCCCCTTTGAGCACTTGCTTCCCACTGCCCCAAATAGCAGCTGCCTTGTATGGTGCCTTGGTGTGCCAGGGACCCCATGCACCCTCCATCTCATTTCCACCGCACCTCAACTCTCTCAGCAGGTGAGGAGGTATTTGGTTTTTTTCTTTTTTCTTTCTTTTTTTTTTTTTTTTCCTTTTATTGAGACGGAGTTTTGCTCCTGTTACCCAGGCTGGAGTGCAATGATGCTATCTTGGCTCACCACAACTTCCGCCTCCTGGGTTCAAGCAATTCTCCTGTCTCAGCCTCCCAAGTAGCTGGGGTTACAGGCATGCACCTCCAAGCCCGGCCGATTTTGCATTTTTAGTGGAGACAGGGTTTCTCCATGTTGGTCAGGCTGGTCTCGAACTCCTGACCTCGGGTGATCCGCCTGCCTCGGCCTCCTAAAGTGCCGGGATTACAGGCGTGAGCTACCGCACCCGGCCGGGGTATTTGTTTTCAGCACAGCTAAGAAAAAGCAGTAGGTTTGGGACTTGAACCCAGCTCTGTCTGGATCTCTCCACACCACCAGACCACATTCTGCCTTTCGTCCACAAGGAACTGGCTGGAATCCTGCCCTCTTGGGACTATTCCCCCAGGCCTCTGCCCCGCAACCCCCTGGACTTCCACCCCTGGGGGATCAGTTACGGTTGTGTGCTCTTCTGACTTGGATTCTCTGCTTATCTTTTCAATGTGTGTTGTGTTTGTGTTTTTCTCCCCAATGCTGTTCTGCATCGCTTGAAGGCAAAGTCCAAACCTGATGCTATCTTTTAATCTATTTAAGCCTAGAAAGGGACAATCAATATCAAATTGCATCAATTCCATTTCTTTTTCTTTTTTTTTTTTTTTTGAGACGAAGTTTCACTCTTGTTGCCTAGGCTGGAGCACGATCTTGGCTCGCTGCAACCTCCGCCTACCGGGTTCAAGCAATTCTCCTGCCTCAGCCTCCCAAGTAGCTGGGATGACAGTCGCCCGCCACCATGCCCAGCCATTTATTTGTATTTTTAGTAGAGATAGGGTTTCACCATATTGGCCAGGCTGATCTTGAACTCCTGACCTCAGGTGATCCACCAATCTCAGCCTCCCAAAGTCCTAGGATTACATGCGTGAGCCACCGGTCCTGGCCAACAATTCCATTTCTTTCTCTTTGTTTTTATTTTTTAGACAGTATCTCACTGTTGCCCAGACTGGAGTGCAGTGCTTTGATCATAACTCACTGCAGCCTCAACTTTCTGAGCTCTGGTGATCCTATTGCCTTGGCCTCCCAGGCAGCTGGGACTACAGGTGCACGCCACCACACCCAGTTAATTTTTTCTAACATTTTATTGTAGAGATGAGGTTCTCACTGTTGCCTAGGCTGGTCTCAAACTCCTGGGCTCTAGAGATCCTTCCACCTTGGCCTCCTAAAGTGCTGGGATTACAGGCGTGAGCCATCGTGCCCAGTCCCTTGGTTGTTTTTTAATGTGGTCTCTGAGACTGGAGAAAGTGAGGTTTGTGGAAACAGCAGGAAGCCTTAGGTGTGCACTGGAGTGAAGCCCCTTAGTGGCTGGGTGACTTGTCCTCCTTTGGGCCTTATTTCCTCATCTGTGAAATGAGGACAATTTTTCCTTCCAGGATTGTAGGAAGTGCTATCCATGGGATACATGGCAGAGCGGTCTGGTATCCCCAAGGCACTCACTTGTCAGTGGTGATCCCCAGCGAAGTGAGTGCAGGCCAGAGCCACGTTTCCCTCCTTGCTCTTCTCCCATCAGTGTCTGAGCTCAGGGTTCTTTGAGTCAGACTGAAGGGAGAAGACATTGAAACAGGAGAGAACAATGAGACAGAAAAATGGACTGCAGAGCAGGTACATTTTGAGGGTGGAGCATGGAGAGACAGGAAGACTAGGGGCTTTGGAGAGTGAGGACCTGGGTTCCAGGCCCAGCCTTGCCATGTCTAGGTCATTTACTTCTGAGTCCTTGCAACTGGGTTCCCTTGCTTTCCTCTGTAAAATGGAAACCTGTCAGGCAATGGTTGAAGTTCCTGTGCACACTTCTGTGTAAACCACTTAGCAAGGGAACCCTGGGGGGCTGCATGGTGTCTGCAGTGCCCCAGAGCAGGCCCTAAGGCCTCTACGTGGCTGGACACCTTGTCCCTTTTGAGGAGTGGCCTGGAGCCACCTCAGGCTGGGGCCCACCCTTTTCAGTGACCTGAAGGCCTCTAGGACTCAGGGCACCTGACACAGCTCATCACTCATTTATTCAATTTTACAAACCTACTTCTTCTTGCAGAGCACTGTTTCTGTGACTAAGACACCACCTTTGCCTCCAAGGAGCTCAAAGACCCTTGGTGAGATGGACATTCAGATACACGGTGTGGCCTGCCCTGTGCCACTGATAAACTTCTTGCCTTTCCTGTGCAAATTGACTTTTTGAATGCATCCATTTATGGTTTCCAGGGTATGCTATTTTAACTCCTTGAATATATGGGGATCTCTTTATGTTTGGCAAAGGGGATTAGCACAGCCTCAATGCCCTTGGGATTTTCAAGAGCTATTTGAGGCATAAGTAAAAACGTGAACTACTTCAGGGACAGTGGAGGGCAGGAAGATGGGGCAAGGTGTGTTATGTGTTCTCTCACAGAGCCCAGAAGTGATATGGGAGCCGAGGAGTGGGTTAGGAGGGCTTTCTGGAGTAGGTGACATTTGAACTGGGTCCTGGAGGATGAGTTAGAATTTGCCAGGCATGTACTCTTAGCACAGGGAACAGCATTTGATTAAAAAAAAAAAAAAAGCCTGAATGATGAGAATTGCCTACTGGCCAAGTGGGTATAGGATGATGATGGTGAAGTGAGGCATGTAAAGTGGAAGAGACAGATTCAAGAGGGGTGTCACGGTGCAAGGTTTTGAGCAGTACAGATAAACAGAGAAAACCAGAAAGTTCACTCAATCTTGACACTCAAGGACAGTCACCATATGTACATATACCTATGTTTTTAAGAGAATTCATACATGTTCTTTTTAAAAGAAAGACTACATATGCAGTGTTTTCTTTTTCGGTGTCAGGGAGTTCTGTTTCGTTTTGTTTTTGAGACGGAGTTTCACTCTTGAAGCCCAGGATGCAGTGCAATGGCGAGATCCCGGCTTACTGGCCTCCTGTGTTCAAGGGATTCTCCCGTCTCAGCCTCCTGAGTAGGCTGAGATTACAGGCCCACGCCACCACGCCCAGCTAATTTTTGTATTTTTAGTAGAGACGGGGTTTCACCAAGTTGGCCAGGCTGGTCTTGAACTCCTGACCTCAGGTGATCTGCCATGACGCCTAGCCAGGGAGTTGTTTTAAACAGATGTTTTTCCCTCTCTTCTCGGGATGTTAACTTTGGTGCTGGGTGGGGAGAAACGTGGCAAGCAAAGAACAGTTAAGTGAGCAGCTGCCACCATAGCCACCGGGACAGTGCGGGAAGAGCCGTCTCCCAGGTAAAGACTGTGGGTAGAGGGGCACCTGGCGGGTGAGAGGGAGGAGTCTGCGCTGACTCAGGGTTTCTGGCTTAGGAAACAGCGGTGCTGCTGATACCCTTATGAGGAAGCCGGGCTAGTTTGGAGGGGCAGATAAGTAACTTGGATGGGAACACCTCGGGTGTTCGTGAAAGCGTCCTGCGGGCTGTGGTCTCGCGTGGGGGACTCCCCAAGCCCGCACCCCTGTCTGGGGCACCTGCGAGGCGCCAGGCGAGTTGCCTGGGGCGGGGAGTGCGGCCTGGGTGTCCAGGCTTAAGCCCCGATGCGCGGGCCCTTCTCCGCCCAGGCCGGCCACTCCGCTCTCCCAGGTGAGGATGTCGGCCCCACCGCCTCGGGCTGTGAACAGGCGTGAGGCCCCCTTACTCCCTAGTGTCACTCCCTAGTGTCGGGCGGGACCCGAATCCCGGCCCTGACACTTCCTGCCTCGATGACTTTGGAGAAGTTGCTCTCCCCCCTCCTGCCTCAGTTTCCCCTTCCGCCCACCTCGTCGGCAGACCTGAAGGCGGTCTGTAACCTGCAGGGCCATTCCACTTCCCTGGCCGGCTGCGAAGGCTAGTGGTGCGGCTTGGGCTGGGGTCGGCCCGCCCGTCCCCGCCCGACGCCACCGAGGAGGGTATCGGGCAGGGACGCGAGGAGCTGGGAACACGCAGCGCCGCCCCAGCGGGACGGGCGGGCCTGGGCTGGCGTCGGATCCGCGCTGGAGAGCCCAGCCCGTGGCCAGGCCGCCGCTCACGGAGCCCGCTGGGGCCCGGAGCCCCGGCCCTCGCCGCCTCGTCGCCATCAGAACAAAAGCCGCGGCTCAGCCCGGAGCCCGGGCGCCCCGCAGGCCTGGCCCGCGCCCGGCAGCCCGGCGCCCTGCGCTTCGCGGCCGCCCCTTCGGCCCGAGCACGCTCGGCTCTTTCCGCCACGGCCGGCGCAGGTGGAGGGGGCGGGGCGGGGGCCGTGCGTGGTGACGCCGCGGGGGGGTGACGCACCGGCGTGCCCCGCCCCCACCCCCTCCCCGTTCAGGCTCTGGAAAGAGAAGAAAAAAAACTTTCTTTTTTTTTTAATTGAGGAATCAACAGCCGCCATCTTGTCGCGGACCCGACCGGGGCTTCGAGCGCGATCTACTCGGCCCCGCCGGTCCCGGGCCCCACAACCGCCCGCGCACCCCGCTCCGCCCGGCCGGCCCGCTCCGCCCGGCCCTCGGCGCCCGCCCCGGCGGCCCCGCTCGCCTCTCGGCTCGGCCTCCCGGAGCCCGGCGGCGGCGGCGGCGGCGGCGGCAGCGGCGGCGGAACGGGGGGTGGGGGGGCCGCGGCGGCGGCGGCGACCCCGCTCGGCGCATTGTTTTTCCTCACGGCGGCGGCGGCGGCGGGCCGCGGGCGGGAAGCGGAGCCCGGAGCCCCCTCGTCGTCGGGCCGCGAGCGAATTCATTAAGTGGGGCGCGGGGGGGGGGAGCGAGGCGGCGGCGGCGGCACCATGTTCCCGGGGACTGCCTGAGCCGCCCGGCCGGGCGCCGTCGCTGCCAGCCGGGCCCGGGGGGGCGGCCGGGCCGCCGGGGCGCCCCCGCCGCGGAGTGTCGCGCTCGGGAGGCGGGCAGGGGATGAGGGGGCCGCGGCCGGCGGCGGCGGCGGCGGCGGCCGGGGGCGGGCGGTGAGCGCTGCGGGGCGCTGTTGCTGTGGCTGAGATTTGGCCGCCGCCTCCCCCACCCGGCCTGCGCCCTCCCTCTCCCTCGGCGCCCGCCCGCCCGCTCGCGGCCGCGCTCGCTCCTCTCCCTCGCAGCCGGCAGGGCCCCCGACCCCCGTCCGGGCCTTCGCCGGCCCGGCCGCCCGCTCCCGGGGCTGTTTTCGCGAGCAGGTGAAAATGGCCGAGAACTTGCTGGACGGACCGCCCAACCCCAAACGAGCCAAACTCAGCTCGCCCGGCTTCTCGGCGAATGACAGCACAGGTGAGGAGGGGGTCCGGGGCGGCGGGGGCCCGGGGCGCGCTGTCACCCCCACCTGAAAGAGCGTGTCCGGCGGTGGTGGTCGCGGATACCGACCGAGCCGGGAGCCCGGAGCAGGCCCCGCAGCCCGTTCCCTTCGCCCCGCGCCGGAGGGTGGAAGTTCGTCGCAGGACTGTCACTGGGCCCGAGTTGGGCAGCACACGCCCGGTGCACTCGGCGTCCCCGCACCCGTCAGCCCTCCTCGCGGGGACCCGAGTGGCACTCCAGGAGGGAAGAAGTAAAGTGCAGCGTGTGGGTTTGTTTGGTAATGTCCTACGCATCCATCGGCGGCCGTGTCCACACGCGTGGCCGTCTAGAGGAATGACAGCGGAGGGTACCTTTGATGCTTACAGAAAGCAAGATCGCGGCCAAAGGTAGCGCAGTGTATTTTCTGGATTGGCGACACATTGACCAGGCTGCAGTCAGAGGATACTCACAGCAGCCACCAGCTTGCGAGTTAGAACCGAAGTTTCTTGGAATGAGTGAGTTCCTTGGAAAGATGCTTAGTGCTTATTTTCAAAACTCCTTGTTTTTTTTTTTTGTTTGTTTGTTTTTTTGGTTTTTTTTAGTCAACTGGTCATTCCATTTTTCAAAACCTAAACTTCGTTAGCAAGATGTCATTAAAGTTGCTGTGGTGTGTTTCATTTCCATGTGTAACTTCAAAAGAAAGTTAAACAGCAGATTTAAGTTCATTTGGGCTGTCATCTCCATTTGAGTTTGTGTTGCTTTCACAGTGTAGATGTACAAAAAATTATTTTAAGGCATGTAGGAATTTCAATTTTTCAAAAAAATGTAGCAGGATACTGAATAAATCATCTTTTGTTTGTTTGTTTCCTCTCATTAAACAGCTTCCCTGGAAACTTAAGTAATCTTTGCTGCTTAAGAGAAGTATTTAGTTTTCTGTTCATTCAGTAATTCTGGGTTCTACTGCGCTGGTTCATGGTAACATGAACTAGTTGTATTTCCTCTTTTAGAGCTCTCTCCTTTGCAGCAAAAACTTGTGTGCCGCTGCGAACAATTCCGTCTCCAGCGCAGCTTGCATTTCTCCAGTAGTCTTGTAGTGGCAGCATCTGAAAATCAGTTTCTAATGAATGAGTCCAAATTGAACTACATTGCTGCCTTCAGATTTGCGCTAGACACAGCTGTTCAACTTGTGGAAATAGTTCTGTGAGCGACCACTAGCATATTCAAAAAACTGCTATTGCTGTCGAAACAAAACTTGAATTTTGTGGCTTAAGTTTGAATACAATTCCTGGAATCAAGTTATGATAAGCGACATTTAATATTAACGTGGAAGAGAAAAACCGTTTTTAAAAATCAATCATAAGGAGATTCTTATTTAGTTAAAATTTCTTAAACAGTGGGGAGGAGTAAATGATGCTCATGGTATGTAAAAATCACTAATAATGCTTTTCTTTTTAGCTGATAAAAGTTGAGTTTGACATTAATCTTATGAAACGAACTTACTGAAGTGAGAAATTTGGAAACAGTAGTTTAATTGCCGTTGTACTGCAAAGCAGATCTCCGTTGCTTCGTTAATCTTGCTGTGTTTGAGTAGTCTTCAGTTCTGTGAGACGTAGATCATACGAGGCGAGTTCAGCTTTGAAGCTTGTCTTCTGAAACTGGTAACCTGGGTGGCTTTGTAGCTTTGCTATTGTTGAATGAATTTGTTGTAGATTTTGTCTGAAAAAGGAGGACAATTAGTAACGCAAGACTTAACAAAAAGGCTTGTCCTACTGTGTACATCCAGCTGTTTCCAAAATGGAGCCCAAAGGATAGCTTTTTCCATAGTAGTTTCCATTATTGGATGATCAGATGCTTAATAACAAGTTGATCAGAAAGGATTTTCCACACTTAACCAACTTTTCCCTCTTCCTTTCCAGTTTTGATCCTTGTAAAGCACAGGGGCTCTTTTGTGGGACCAAAAGTCAGCTTTAAATGACTCCGATTTAATCCAAAGTAGAAAGTCGACATCATACTTAAGTTGGGTCCTGGGTTACACATTCATCACCATCACACTATTGTGAAAGGGTCTGTTAGTGTGGGGGACCAAGGAAGGGATCATTGTCAGGCACATTAAACAAGGGGCTGGATGCCATGGCTGATGCCTGTAATCCCAGCACTTGGGAGGGGGAGGCTGGTGGATCAACTTGAAGTCAGGAGTTGGAGACCCGCCTGGCCAACATGGTGAAACCCCATCTGTACTAAAAATACAAAAAAATAGCCAGGCATGGTGACATGCACCTGTAATTCCAGCTACTTGGGAGGCTGAGGCATGGGAATAGCTTGAACTCGGGAGGCAGAGGTTGTAGTGAGCCAAGATCGCGCTGCTGCACTCCAGCCTGGGTGACTGAGTGAGACACTGTCTCCAAAAAAGACAAGGGACACCTTGTCTGGTGTAACTACTAGTCTAAGAAATTGAGTAATGAGATGGACAGAGATCTTAGGGATGTATATTAAACAAATAAATGGCTTGAGTTTTTATATTAAATACATTCAAAGGACTGAAGGCATTTGGTTGGGTGGGACAGACCTGAGAATAACATTCTTGAGAGACTCAATCTTATTTTAGCGAGAGGATGTGTCTCTGAGGCTCCCAGGGGAAAATTGGGCCTAGGGGAGCAGGACGTATGCCCCGTGCATGAGATCAAATTTGAGGGAGGGGTCCTCTGTCTGGGAGCTGAGGGGTTGAAAGGAGGAAGAGGCCTTGGCAGCCTGAGAAACAGGAGCTACTTGGACTGCAGTGCTTGTCTGTAGAGACTGGCCTGTGGGGCCACCAGTGTCACGTAGATGTTTCTGTGCAGAGTGGCAGTGAACTGAGAGAAGAGTGCCCCCGACACTGGGGAGCTGCTCAGCCAGGGTGCTGCTCATCGGGGGCATGGATGTTGCAGACAGCACTCCCTAAGGTCAGGCAGCACCTCAGAGTGAATTAAATGTCACTGCCACTGATGACAAACAGAAGTCGCTGAAGGCTGGGAAGCTTACGCAGATGTGATGCAGAAATAGGGAATGTGCTGCGAAGGAGGGTAGCAAGAGGAAGAAGGAAAAACAGTACCTTTCACCCCGCTGAAGCAGCAGCCCCGGAGAGGCACAGGATTTGATGGCCTCAGATGTTAAAGTAGCATTTTCTTATATTATGTTGAAGCCTTAACACTTTCTCCTAGATGAGGTCTTCCTTTACTTGGCACCGTTACAAAAAGTGGGGACTTCATGTTTCCAGTATATAGTTAGTTGGGTGTTTTGGAAACTTCTGTATTTAGTATGTCCAAGTTAAAATAGTATATTGTGTCTTTCAACAGCAGAGATTCATGATTTAACAGTATAAGACAAATATCCAGGCAAGCAGTAGACTTTGTTTTTGTTTTGCTTTCTGTTTTCTAGGGTTTTTTTGGTCAGCTTTATCGCAAAATTTGCACACAACAGACTATTTATGAAGTTTTTTGAAATTGCAGGCCAGGGTGGTGGCTCATGCCTATAATCCCAATGCGTAGGGAGACTGAGACAGGAGGATTGCTTAAGGCCAGGAGTTGGAGACCAGCCTGGCTAACATAGTGAGACCCCATCTCTATAAAAAAAATTTAAATTAGTTGGGTGTAATAGTACAATCCTTTAATCCCAGCTATTCAGGAGGCTGTGGCAGGAGGATCGCTTAAGCCCAGGAGGTTGAGGCTGCAGTGAGCTGTGATCATGCCACTGCACTCTGGCCTGGGTGATAGAGTGAGACCCTGTCTCTGGGGGAAAGAGGAAAAGAAAAGCTACATTCTGAAGACTGAACATAGCTATTTCATCTTGTGCTGTATAAGTGGCTCTAAGCAGTTGTGATTACATTTTATGACGTGAATCCTTTTAAATGCAATAGGGAAGCTTATTTAAAGAAAGCGGTGGCGAATACAGTTGTCAACCAAATGATCTGGTATGTATGTCTGGTATGTATGTATTATGTATCAGAGTGCTTTTCTCCACATCACCTCAGTTTGTTCCTTACAGCGTCCTGTGAGGAAGGGAAGATGCTGTTACTGCTATTTTCTAGGTGAGGAACTGGACTTGAGAGGTGATACAGGGTCAAAACCAGATCCAACCTAGATTGTTAAAGTCAATGGTTCTATGTATTTGTTTGCTAAGTCTCTATCTGTAAACAATGCACTTACTTGAACGGAGGACCCAGGAACCTCCCATGCTTGGTAAGTTTCAGTAGCGGCCCTCCCGCACCGAAATGAGATCGCTGGGGGGAGGTTTGTAACCACCTGTGGTGGGGGCAGCCAGGAGTGTATTCTTCCTCCTGGGTTAGGGGCTCCCCCTTTTTTCCCTCTGGTTCTGGTGTTATCCTCAGCGTGAAGTGTGTGGGCTCATGTTCCTGTTTACCTCAGGGAGAATGAGAAACAGTTATGTTACCCCATCAGTGAGTTCTGTCTAAATAGGAATAAAAGTTGTCATAGAAACCTTTAGGGCTAGGACATTTTATGACCGTGCTTCACTTTTGAATAACAGAGGGGTGACAGCGGTGACCCCATTCAGAGGTCCTCAGGGATGAAGGTAGGCAAGGACAAGTCCTGTGCAGGGCACCTTAGAGGGCCTTCAGAAGATGGAAAGTGGCTCCTGGCTGAACATTCAGATTTGATTCTGTAAACAGAATTGAACATAACTTACAAAGAGAATGAGTCCTGCAGTCGTTAGTTGATGCTTAGATTAGTAGCCTGTGTTTTCACAGCTTCTAAGTTGTGCGTTGTAATTGTGTGGCAAAGTATGTGATTACTTGGGGGGTCCATAATTGCTTGGGTTTTTTACTTGATGTATTTGAACACAGGAAAATGATTTTTGCCAAAGTGTGTCTTACCTTAGTTAAGATGAAATGTACCTTATTGTGAGTTTCTGAAGATTGCAAAAGCTTGTCAGTTTAGTTTTTGGGGTCCCATTGGTGAGGGCACCCCTCTTTACCTCACTCAAATCAGCTCTTCACATGTATTCCAAGAAACTAGAGGGCATGCTAAGAGGTGTTTCTCAACAAAGGGTTTGTGCTCAGATGCGGTTGGTTGTAGCTGAGGAATTTGACTGCGCGCTTTCCCAGAGCCTTGGTGTGCTAATGGGGCACTGAGCGAAGGGCTGCAGTTGGACCACTCTCAATCCTGTTTGACCCTAGAACTCTTTGTAGCCTATTTATGGGTCTGCAGACTTTCTCTGTAAAGGGCCAGAGAGCACGTGTGTGGCTTTGTGAGCCATAAGGTCTCTTGTTGCAACTACTTAAGGCTGCCATTTCAGCAAGAAAGTAGCCATAGGCGGGTGGGCATGGCTGTGTTCCAGTAAAACTTTAGTTGTAAAGACTGGTGTCTGAGTACTTGACCCATGGGCTGCAATTTGGTGACTCTGATATAACGTGGGACTTCATTCTCTGAGCACCCCTTGGGGAGCACTGGCCTGCCGCGGCTGCACAGACAGCTTTAAGGAAAACAGCAGCAGGGCAAGTTTCCCCAGCTACATGAGGTGGAGCCAGGAGAGCCCAGGTAAGCAGCAGGCTTGCACGGGTCTCCTGTCTTGGAGCACTTCAGAGCTTAGCAGGGTCCTCTCCCTCTGTCTTTTTTGTTCTGTGGATGACTTGATTTCAAATCAGACGAGTTGATCAGAAAGCCAGGTGGCCCAGTGCATTTTTCTTTGTTCTTTTGCTTTGTGTCAACCCCGGTGGCCCACATGGTATTTCTCATCCCTCTTTGTCATCTCAGGCTCTGGGCTTCCTCCCCTTCCTGTGACACCAGAAGGTGAGGGTCAGTAAGAACTCTAGAGCCTTTCCACAGCCCTTTTCCCAGTGCTTCCCTCCCCAGGGACAGCACCTGACAGATAGTAAGCCCTCAGGAAATACTTGAGGGAATTGGTGAAAGAGTTATATGATATTTGTCCCTTAAAGTTCTCATCATTTTCTTGTTAAGATTTTACTTTTAAGCAAATTGCCACCTATCTTCAAGTTGTGTCTGTTATTTGCTTCCATAATCCAAGTTCCATACCCATGGGCTCCCACCTGACCACCAAACCAGCTGGCCTTAGGAGTGCTGGGGCTAGAGCATGTTTGGGGCAAGTTATATCAGCTCTCTGAGCTCAGAGTCTCCTCATCTGTAACATGGAGGTAATAACAGTTCCCATCTGAGGGTGGTTATGAGGGTAGCCTGAGATGATGTGTGTCTGGCATCTACGCTCAATGAGAATTGACACTGGCGTTAACCAGGGACGTTGTTATACCTTGTAGTCCTAGGACTTACTGGGGGTGCTAGTCTGATTGGACCAAGACCTGTTTCTCAGCAGTTCTGGAAAGGACAGAAGCCATGTGCTCGTATCCCCAGAAACCAGTGTGCAGGCACGCGTGTGGTAGTGTACCACATACATAGCCGGGAATTCTGTCATCTATACCATTGATTCTGTCTCCATTTTTTATTGTATTTTTAAAAATAGGAACATGATGGCCATGAAATTTTAAAATTATGAGAACTTAAATGGTGTGTGTTCTGAAATTTTTCTTTTAAATCAGATCAGGATGTACACTGAAAATTGATAATTTTGAAGCATATTTCATGGACCGATTAAGCAGGAAACAAGTATGTGATTCTGTTTCTTTACTGTGTGTAATTTATCTTGAGGTACCTGTTAAACAGTAGCAGTGTACACAGGATTCTGATAGATGGATGCCTGTGAGTAACTTAGAACCATCTTGATAAGATGAAACCTCGAGGCAAAACTTAAGGAAAGAATACAGAAATGCAGTTAAGTGCCAAAACTCTGGAACCAGAAAGGGTGATCTGAATAAGTCTTCATTTGCTCCCTCCCCTGTTTCCTGAGTGTCCCCATGTGCGGAAGTCCAGGACTGCATGCCCCAGTGGGAGGCAGACCCTGGCATGGTTGAGGAGCCTTGGGCTCGTGTGACAGCCGTCCTGCCGAGTCAGCACAGAGCCAGGAGCTGGGGAACCTGCCTGTTTCCATGCATCCCTGCTTGTTGGGGAAAGCACCCTGACCATGACAGTTTGTTTCCTGGGGTATCGTTGTAGGCCCATGGCTTGCTTGCATCTGAGTCCTCTTCTGGTTGTCCCCAGACAGTCTCTCCTAAGCTCTGAAACTCCTGGCCATGCCGTCTCCTTTTTAGCACATGTGCCCAGCATTCCGTTTAGTCCTCTCTGAGGCCTTTTCCTTGCAGTGCATCCCTCCAGATACACTCCTTGCTTTAACTGGCAAAGGATGCTGCTCTTCCCAGTCAGGCTCAAACTTGGCTTTCAGGAAAATTCTCCCATTGCATGAGTCTTTGATGCAGAAATGTAAGCCTTGGGAGCAGTGCCTGTGGGGGCTTTTGCCTGTTTTCCTTTCCCTGGGGCTGTGCTCTGCTGACAGGGGTGCCACAATAGGCCATGAGCAGAGTCCCTGGGGCGTCCTGGAGTGGTCAGGACTTGAAGAGATTTGAGCATGGGCACACAAATCAAATTGGGGAAGGCTGTGTGAAAGGCATAGAAGTAAACAAAAGTGGCCCCTCTCTTTTTAAAGTTTTTTAAATTAATTTCCTAGACAGTATAGGCAGTGACTGTGGCTGTATTTAAAATACTGCCTTTAGGGTGTTTTCTGGTTCTAAATTTAGGAAGCAAGGCTATTTTTGAGCTCTGTCTCCAAAAGTTGAATTCCTTTTAAAACTTACCCTTAAGAAAGATTTGGATATTATCCCGTGTGACATTTTCCCCCGTGTTTCATTTCCATTAATCAAAAGACTGTTTAGTTGAACCATCGCTAAGAATAGTAAAATCTAATGGGGAAAATAATTCTACATGATTAAATCTGACTTTACTTTCCCATTTCTAGGTGTCCTGTCTGCTGTTGTTTGAAAATGTCTTAATTTGCCTTTCTAATATGCCTGTACTATGCTGTATACAGTAGGTGTATCTTCCAGTTGCACCTAATTCAGCCTTTCGAATTTGAATAATCTATGATAAGGAGAGAAAACTAGCTGTGTAGTGGAGTTGTACAATTCTGTTGCAAAGCAAATCTTTTTATAATTCAGAAGCTGCTTCTCCTCCCCCTAGTTTGGATTTTTCTTATTAAAACTGCACCACCTAAGCATGTTTTAACTTTATGGTTAAAATAACCAGTGAAATAGAAAAATAAATCACTGTTCTCTATGATAACCTGTAGAGAAGGCTTGTACGACATTTAAATAAGGAGATTTGGGTATTTGATTACAAACTGAATCAGGACATTCAGGAGCTATAGAAATTTATCAGGTAATTAGGATTTGCTTAGACAATTATGGACTCTACGAGTTTGACCCATTTGCTTTGGATTAAAATATTTTGAGTATTTGTCACCTGATTAAAAGTAGAACCTTCTAACCGTGAGTCACAGTTGAAGGAAATGTCAGAGCTTTTTATACTGGGAGGCAGTGTGGTGCTGAGGAGGGAGCTCTGGCTCCTGCTCAGAGTGGGCTCTTGAGTCCCAGCTCCCAGCTCATCAACGCTGTGACTTGGACTGGTGACGTCACATTTGAGTTTTGCAGGGTGGGGTGTATGTGTGTGTGAGAGAGAGAGACACACAGAGAGAGAGATCTCTAAAAGGGACTTTTTACCATGCAATATTCCATTTCTCTCCTCTCCTCTCCTCTCCTCTCCTTCCTTCCTTCTTTCGTTCCATCCTTTCTGTCTTTCTTTTCTTTTCCTCCCTCACTTCTTCTTTCTTTTCTTTTCTTTTCTCTTTTCTTTTCTTTCTTTTCTCTTCTCTACTGTACTCTACTCTTCTTCTTTCCAATGGGGTGTTGCTTGTCCAAGCTGGTCTTGAACTCCCAGCCTCCAGCAGTCCTCCTGCCTCAGCCTCCTGAGT
The DNA here is from genome assembly GCF_009764315.1 of Trachypithecus francoisi. Taxonomy (NCBI): domain Eukaryota; kingdom Metazoa; phylum Chordata; class Mammalia; order Primates; family Cercopithecidae; genus Trachypithecus; species Trachypithecus francoisi. The sequence goes on from NW_022681460.1 coordinate 111,253,654, forward strand.
AGCTGGGATTACAGGTGTGGGATGGAGTCACTGTGCCTGGCTCTGTTTCTGCTTACTTTGATTAGCTTGGTACATTGGGCTACTAGGGTGCCTGGCATATAGCAGGTTGAGGCAGCTGTTATTATTGTTTAATTGTATGGGAAAATATGAGCCATCACCTACTTCTTCGGCCAGTGAGGACTGAGTTGATGTAGCCTGACCCAGAATCAGGAGGCTTCTTACTGAGTACATGGGAAGCTTCTGCCCCTACCTATTTGGCTTCCAGTACCAGCTCTAGTGCAGTTTGGGAACCAGTTTGTAAGAAAATGAATTAAGAGCTAAGATTCGAGAATCTTACAAAATGGGTAATCGTTTGACTCATTTTACTGCGTCTGTGTTTGCAGTTCAACTGTTCTTTATTGGAAAATTGAACTCTTAATTAAATGGAACTGTGTTTCTAGTTATTGCTTCAGAACAAGGGCTTGATTTAGATTAGGACTTAGAGAAAAGGGAAAAGTGAATGCAGAGAAATTATAAACATAGTATTTTATTGAAAACAGAGTTGGAGAGAAAATGGCCTTGGATCACTGTCCAGTTTAGTCAGGTTGGTTGAAAGGAATACCAGTGAAACTCAATTTCCTCCCGGGCTCAGCTACACAGATCTTGAAAGGAACAGACTCAGCTCTGTGCTGTACTGTAAGACTTTTCTCTTACTGCAGATTCATAATAGGAAATTCTTTTAATGGAGGTTACTGTTTTACTGTTCTCCTAGATTCAGTGTGATTATTTTTTTGAAGTAAAAGTTACCCCGTGATGGACAAAGAATTTTTCCCGTAATTTGTAGATATCTTTACTTAAATCTGATTTACATATTCAGTAAGTCACCTTTATTGAAAATAACAAAAGACATAAAATATTGATAGATTTTCTGTGTCATTGTGGTGGTTCCTCTGCTACTGTGGGAATCGGTTTTTGTTTGAAGAGCATACCTGCCCATAGTTGAACTTCTGTTGAAAAGTCTCTGAGGGAATCATTTGAATGATGGCGAGAGAATCAAGTGTTTTGCTTTCACTGATGGCTTTCTCAGTCACTGAAACTTAGGGGAGAATGGATTCTTTCCCAGCAGGAAGAGGGTGGATTGAGATGTTTCCTTTTTCTGGAATGCCTTTGTTCTCAGGATGCCCTCCAAGCCATCGCTGTCCAGTGGTCCTTTTTGGGAGGGTAGCTCTATGTTGTATCTGTATGACACGGTACTGGAACCACGAGCCATGTGTGGCTGTTGAGTACTTGAATTGTGATTAGTGTGACTTAGGAACTAAATTTTAAATGTTATTTGATTTAAGTAAATGAAGATAGCAACATCTGGTTAGTCGCTACGGTATTGGACCACACAACTGTAAGTACATTTACTTATCCTGTTTGTCTAGAATTTTCTTTAAGATATGTATCACCTAGATATTTATGACAAAGTTCCTTTAAAACGATCATTTTTTACAGATGCAAGACTCCAAAAAAAACACATGATGAAAGACTCCTTCAAAAATATTCACGGCTTAGGTCACACTGTTCAGGATTATTCACTAATTTAGAAAATATTTGTTATGCTGTGGTGTAGGCCCTGGCGATCCAGTGGGGACGTGACAGGCCCATTCTCTGCCCTCATGGGTAGTGATGGATACTGGATGGGTAACTGCAGTCAGGTGTGACCTTGGAGGGGACATACTGTGCACTGACTGGGGCACCAGACAGGGACTGAGCCTGTTTTTGAAGGGTATTGGAAGTCCCTGGGGGCTGTGACGTTAGCACTGACACCTGAGGGTGAATAGGAGTTGGCAGATAGTACTGTTCCAGGCGGAGGGAACAGCACACATAGCAGGCATGGAGGGCTGACTCTTGTGACAGTTTTTGGGTTATGTTCACTGGGCTACCAGAATTTAGGAGGCCTCATGGTTTTGCTTCTGAGAGGGTGGAGACTAAAGGTGTGGTTCTGCCCTGCAGGGGTTGGTCGGGCCTAGGATCCAGTCTTGACTCCTACCACTTCATTCTTTTATTCAGCAAATATTTAAGCACATTTTATGTGTATCAGCTGTGGTGATAACAGTGGTGGCAGAAGCTGCTTCTGTCCTCAGGGAACTCTGAGTTGTGTGGTGTGAGTGAGCAGTCCCGTGGTGCCCACCATTGCCTATAGCATTTCACACTGAGTTCGATGTCTGACTGGAAGGAATTGGATGCCTCAGGGTGGGTGGTCAGGGAGGCTTGTTGGAGGAAGGACACCGGAGCTCATTGAGGGTGAGTAGAGCATCAGCTTGGGCATCTGAAGGTGAGGTAACGTCACCAAGGGCCTTGAATGTCAGACCAATGAGTCCAGTTTATTTTTTTTTTTTAGGGCTTATAAAACACAATTAAATTTTAAAAAAACCATGTCTGGAGTAATTGGGGGAACTCTTGTGATTTATTTTCCAGAAGTTTAGATTAGTTTTTTCCAAGGTGTATTTTTTCATCCAAGCTCAGGTCTGTAGGGAGAGTAGACAATGCTTTCCCCTCCTGAGCCCCATTTTTGGGAGGAAAAGGGCCCCATGGAAAGCAGCGTAAGAACTGGAACTAGTGTTCTTATTTAAGATGTTAGGAAATTTTTGTACAGTTTTCTTTTAAAAGTTTTTTTAAGTTCTTTTGAGTAGATAATATATTCATATGGTTCAGAATTCCAAAAAAGTGGAGTAATTGGTGAAAACCCTTCCTCCTCTCTGTTTCTGGTGTCACTGGTCATAGGCAACCAGTGTTAGCTGTTTCTTACATATTCTAGAGATGTACTGTGCGTAGCCAGGCAAATATGGTGTCTTCTTACTCTTTTTGCCCTAAGTAGCCCATTATATGTTATTCTACTATCAGTGCCTTTCAGACTGATACGTATCTCAGAGCTGTTAGAAATGTTAGTATTAGAAATGCAGGCTTTGTTCTATTTTTTAAAATTTATTTTTATTTATTTTGAGAAAGGGTCTCACTCTGTCCACCAGGCTGGTATGCAGTTATGTGATCACAGCTCACTGCAGTGTCCACCTTCTGGACTCAAGCAATCCCACCTCAGCCTCCCAAGTAGCTAGGATGACAGGTGCATGCCACTGTGCCTGGCTAATTTTTTTTTTTTTTTTTAGTAGAGATATGGGGTCTTCCTATGTTGCCTAGGCTGGTCTTGAGCTCCTGGGCTCAAGCAATCCTTCCACCTCAGCCTCCCCAAGTTTAAGGATTACAGATGTGAGCCACTGTGCTTGGTCCAGGCTTTCTTTTAATTAAGTCTTCTTTTTTAATGGTAAAATGTTTTGGTGCTGCACTTAGATAGATAACACAAAACAATTTTAATGTTTTCACTATATTATATAAATAGGAATAATTGAAGTTTTCTTGTTTTTTGTTTGAGACAGTCTTGCTCTGTCTGTCACTTAGGCTGGAGTGCAGTGGTGAGATTATAGCTCACTGTAGCCTCAAACTGCTAGGCTCAAGCCATCCTCCCACTTCAGCCTCCATAGTAGCTTGGACTACAGGCATGCACCACCAAGCCCAGATAATTTTTTATTTTTATTTTTGTAGAGACAGGGTCTTGCTATATTGCCTAGGCTTAAAGTTTTTTGTTTTTAAATTAATTCCATGTCATCTCAAAGAATATTAGAGGTTTTGTTACGGTCATCAAAATGCATGTAATGCAGCCAGCTCACACAGAAGTTGTGTTTATTGTCTCTCAATTCCTGGAATCGATTCTTAAAACTTCTGGTTTTTATTACCTACCTTACGTAGTATTTGAAATAGAAATATCTGCGGGTTAGCAACCTACTTCAACACCAAGCAGATACAGTTTCTTGATTGGTAGGACTTCTAAGAACATTCTCATTAACTCCAGACCTTTTCATTAATTTAGTTAATTAATGTAGAGATTGTAAAACACTGAATATGACTCAGAAATCCTTTAGAAAAGAAAGGGTAAAATCATTGAAGCTCCATCAGAAGAGTAGCTGAGTTCCCTGGCATTGCAGATCCAGTTGAGGGAGAGTGATGGGTACTTAGGAGCCAAGATAAGATTGAGAATCAATAAACAAAGGATAGAGAGCAAAAATGATAATTATATCTCTTTTAGGGGTAGAAAGAGATATGCTAATGGTGTAGATAGGAAATTTCTAGAAATTGTTTTTCGGGGTTGAGCTAGGGCTGTTTTGGGGGCTGTTTTTCATTTTATATTCTTCTGAGTTTGTTTTTTTTTTTATTAAAGCAAAAAACCATAAATGTATTACTTTCATACTGAAAAAAGAAAAACTAGTTAAAAACAAATTCAAAACAAAACATATTTTGGGGGTATATATGTTTTTGTATTGTTTTATTTTTATATTTGTGATTAGGAGAATCTGTTAAATGGGGACAAGCAAAGTTTTGGTTAATTCCTGTCGCAAAACCTTTAGACCTGTAATGAGAATTATTTCAACAAAGTACAAATTACCCCTAAGAGGTGCCATCCAGAGATAGGAAAATGTGACTTTTTTAGTGTAGCATCTGATCATCACGTCCTTTGTCACAAGCTCCATTTTTAGCATCATTTTTATATTAGAGGTTTCTTCATTGATTTGCTAGAAGCCACAAGACATGACAGCCAACTAATTTTTGAGTATTTTGAAATAATGTCAGATTTCCCTATGTGAGCATTGGGTACAAAATGTTACATGTCGATTGTCACATCCCTTTAGAAAAAAATACTTACTTTTGAAAAGTTCTTCTTTAAAGTGCCCTTCTTTTCTAGCCTTTTTTTTTTTTGTGAGGCGGAGTCTTGCTCTGTCGCCCAGGCTGTAGTGCAGTGGCCGGATCTCAGCTCACTGCAAGCTCCGCCTCCCGGGCCCACGCCATTCTCCTGCCTCAGCCTCCGGAGTAGCTGGGACTACAGGTGCCCGCCACTGCGCCCGGCTAATTTTTTTGTATTTTTAGTAGAGACGGGGTTTCACCATGTTAGCCAGGATGGTCTCGATCTCCTGACCTTGTGATCCGCCCACCTCAGCCTCCCAAAGTGCTGGGATTACAGGCGTGAGCCACCGCGCCCGGCACTTTTCTAGCCTTTTAAGCTTATTTGTACACTAAATATATATATATATATTTTTTTTTTTTTTTTTTTTTTTTTTTTTGAGACGGAGTTTCGCTCTGTCACCCAGGCTGGAGTGCTGTGGCCGTTTCTCAGCTCACTGCAAGCTCCGCCTCCCGGGTTCACACCATTCTCCTGCCTCAGCCTCCCGGGTAGCTGGGACTACAGGCGCCGCCACCTCGCCTGGCTAGTTTTTTGTAGTTTTTAGTAGAGACGGGGTTTCACCGTGTTAGCCAGGATGGTCTCGATCTCCTGACCTCGTGATCCGCCCGTCTCGGCCTCCCAAAGTGCTGGGATTACAGGCTTGAGCCACCGCGCCCGGCCCACACTAAATATATTTTAAACTAATAGTGAACCCATTTCAGATTTTATCCTCAAATCATAAACACTGTAACTGGAAACTGGAGCACTGGGAACCATTCCAGGTGTTATAACCTGGTGCTGAAGTTAATCACCTGGACCAGTACACCCCCAGTGGGGGTGCCTTAAAAAAATCAGTTTCTTGGCCGGGTGCGGTGGCTCATGCCTGTAATCCCTGCACTTTGGGAGGCTGAGGTGGGTGGATCATGAGGTCAGGATATCGAGACCATCCTGGCCAACATGGTGAAACCCCGTCTCTACTAAAATATAAAAATTAGCTGGGCATGGTGGCGTGCACCTGTAGTCCCAGCCGCTTAGGAGGCTGAGGCAGGAGAATTGCTTGAACCCAGGAGGTGGAGGTTGCAGTGAGCTGAGGTTGCGCCATTGCACTCCAGCCTGGGCAACAGGTCAAGACTCCCATCTCAAAAAAAAAAAAGTAGTTTCTTTAATTACTTAAACTAGTAGTTCATTCACATGGCTCAGAAAACTCAGAGGACAAAACTTGTAGAGAGAGCCACCTTCCACCTAGTTCCTCCCAGGTAACCACTGGAAGTAGTGCTGTCTTCCAGGGTTTATCTGCATTCAGGCAGACACTGTTGTCTCATAGTTCTCTCTTCCCCCTTCCTGCCTTTTTCTTCTTAACTGAGGTTGCGTAGTGTACACATGGCTACATACCTTTATTGTCTTCTTATAGTTGCCTACCATTCCATTATGTGAGCTGTGCTATAATTGCTTTAATCCTGTCCCCACTGATCGACATGTAGGTTATTTCCAGTCTTGTCTTCTCACAAACAGAGCTTTAATGAATAGCCTTGTAAAGTTATGCAGGCAAGCAAATCTATGGAACAGATTCATAGAAATGGAATTAGTGATTAAAAGGCATCTGCATCTATAGTTTTGATCATAGCAGATTTTCCTTCAAGAGCCTGTGTGTTGGTAGAGTCTTAAAATGTGAAAAGCAGGCCAGGCGCAGTGGCTCATGCCTGTAATCCCAGCACCTTGGGAGGCTGAGGCAGACGGATCACGAGGTTAGGAGATCGAGACCATCCTGGCTAACACAGTGAAACCCTGTCTCTACTGAAAATACAAAAAAATTTAGCTGGGCATGGTGGCATGCGCCTGTAATCCCAGCTACTTGGGAGGCTGAAGCAGGAGGATGGCCTGAACCCAGTAGGTGGAGGTTGCAGTGAGCCGAGATCTCGCCACTGTACTCCAGCCTGGGCGACAAGTGATTCTGGTGCCTCAGCCTCCTGGGATTACAGGCATGTGCTACCATGCCCTGCTAATTTTTGCATTTTTAGTAGAGGAGGGGTTTCGCCATGTTGGCCAGACTGGTCTCGAACGCCTGACCTCAGGTGACCTGCCTGCCTTGGCCTCCCACAGTGCTGGGATTACAGGTTTGAACCATCGTGCCCAGCCACAGATACTCTTTATCAGCATAGTCTATGATGAGTAACACTAAGGTTGTTCTTCAGCTTGTGATTCTCCATCATGTTGTGCTTCTTAGTTATTTCTGAATTCTCTCATTTTATGGTGTACCTTATTATTATTATTTTGAGTCAGGGTCTCACTGTCACCCAAGCTGGAGTGCAGTGAGGTGATCTCGGCTCACTGCAGCCTCCATCTCCCAGGCTCAAGCAGTTCTCCCACCTCAGCCTCATGAGTGGCTAGGACTATAGGCATGTACCACCATGCCTGGCTAATTTTTGTACTTTTTTTTTTTTTTTTTTGAGACGGAGTCTCGCTCTGTCACCGAGGCTGGAGTGCAGTGGCCGGATCTCAGCTCACTGCAAGCTCCGCCTCCCGGGTTTACGCCATTCTCCTGCCTCAGCCTCCCGACTAGTTGGGACTACAGGCGCCCGCCACCTCGCCCGGCTAATTTTTTGTATTTTTTTTTTTTAGTAGAGACGGAGTTTCACCGTGTTAGCCAGGATGGTCTCGATCTTCTGACCTTGTGATCCACCCGTCTTGGCCTCCCAAAGTGCTGGGATTACAGGCTTGAGCCACCGCGCCCGGCCTGTACTTTTTTTTTATAGAGACTAGGTTTTGATATGTTGTCCAGGCTGGTCCTGAACTCCTGGACACAAGCAGTTCACCCTCCTCGGCTTCCCAAAGTGCTGGGATTACAGGCGTGAGCCACTATATCTGGTCCTGGCATACTTTTTGGACTTAAGACATTCATTTTCTGTTTGTGGCTCTCAAATAGCCTGCACGCCTCCACGCGTTCGTTGTACATAGAACTGGCACTTGCATATCTGCTTTCACGTCTGGAATATGCTCTTTCCCCCTTTCTTGACTTCTTGTTGCCACCCGCCAGCTACATCTCGCAGTATTTGGGGCAGAGGACCTGGTCTCTGCATGTCCGTTTGCTTGATCTTATGGTAAGGCTGGGGAGTCTGAGGTGGTTGGGAATCTGGGGTCTGGGGCTGCTTCTGCAAAGGCTAGATCCTAGCTCGGCCCCGACATTCTTCCTCCTCCAGGTCTATTCTTGGCTGGAGAATCCTCCCCCTGTAAGCAGGGTGGACAGGCGGCTGACTAGAGCCCCTCTCCGGGGTTTGGTGCCCCTCTCAGCTGTGGTGGTGGTCAGCAGTCAACCCCTTTTTGCTCTCCTGTCCCAGATAATTCGGCTTATGTGCAGGGGCTGCTGGGTCATTACTGTGTTCTGGTGGGAGCTGGCTGCTATGACAGCCACCTTCCGTTCCACCCTTGTACCCACCCTTCAGGGCTGAGAGAGGCAGCACACAAACCGTGTTGAGGAAACTGACATTGTCTTGGCTGTCTGGGAATGGCACTTCCCTGTGACTTATAAGTGCACCAAGTAAAAATAGACTGGCTGCATTTCCAGGACAGTTTAGGGTCCCAGGTGACAAAGAACTTTGAATAAGGACTGTCTTGGGATTTGTGTGTGTGTGTGTGTGTGTGTTTGTTTTTTTTTTTTGAGACAATCTTGCTCTGTCACCCAGGCTGTAGTGCAGTGTCGTGAGCTCGGCTCACGGTAGCCTCTGCCTCCCGAGTTCAGCAATTCTCCGGTGTCACCCTCTCAGGTAACTAGGATTACAGGCACCCACCACCATGCCCGGCTAATTTTGGTATTTTTAGTGGAGATGAGGTTTTACCATGTTGGCCAGGCTGGTCTTGATCTCCTGACCTCAGGTGATCTGCCCACCTGGACTTCCTAAAATATTGGAATTACAGGCATGAGCTACTGTGCGTGGCCCTGTCTTGCTTGGGTTCTTTAAATGGAAGGTAAATAGCAGTCATTCAGCAAAGCAGGATGTTTTTGATACCTGATACACCATGAAGTGCATTTGAGAATGAATAAAAAAGCTAAAATTTTATAATCAATTACACAAAGTAGATTTTGCCTTTTCCAGGTAGCATTCTTGAAAATTGTGTTCAGTGATTTTGATAAATCAGATATTTCTCTTCTGATTTACATCACAGTTTCTAAGGTTCTGTAATTTTTATTTCAGTTAGTTTAACCTAATGCCGTAGCTTGATTTGTTTCCCCTACCTTCAAACTTTGAAGTTCGTGATGTTTCCATATTAAATGTACTTACTGGGCCGATTTACATCTAAAGAGTCCCCCTGGATGGACCCTTCTGTGACATGAAGAATATCCTGTAACTTGACTTTCAAATAATAGGCAAAGACTGAACAGAGCTTTAGAGGGAAAGGAATCTAAGAAAAGACAATTCCAAACAGGCAGGGACTGAAGACAGCAAGGCAGGCAGGCAAAGCTGGCTGCTCTGGTGTGGGGAGCTTCAAGGGAAAAGCTCCAAGATGGCAGGAGCCCCTCAGTAGCTACGAATTCAATACAGTGGGAAGGGCCTCACTTTGGTAGGTATGTGGATCTGATACAGTAGGAAGAACCTCACTAGAATGTTCTATATGATGAATGGATTCCTTGGGGAAGATCATTGTTAATGTCTACTTAAATATCGTTCATCATACAAAACACAGCATATGACAGGAAAACAAGAAAACCCGAATTCTAGGCTCTAGTATAAATGTTAAGTGCTGTCTTGAGGGCTTTAAGACAATTCAGTTTATTAAACCCAAATTTAATAACCCGAGATTGTGTCACTGCACTCCAGCCTGGGCGACAGAGCAGGACTGCCTACTGTAGTGAGGCCCTTCACACTGTATGGAACTCGTATTACCCTGGGGTTCCTGCCATCTTGGAGCTTTTCCCTTGAAGCTCCCCACACCAGAGCAGCCAGCTCTGCCTGCCTGCCTTGCTGTCTTCTGTCCCTGTCTCTTTGGAATTGTCTTTTCTTAGTGTCCTTTCCCTCTAAAGTTCTGCTCCGAATTTGCCTCTTATTTGAAGCCTTTCCTACTTTTGTTCACTACCTTATTCCACTTGGCTGTAAAATATGACATACATGTTAATCAATTTAAGTTTGTGACTTGATGTCCATGGGCTGTCTTCCTGAATTAGAGTACAGTCCTCTGGGGAGGCCAACTTCTATTCTAGTCTCAAACCAGCCAATCCTGCACTGAGTGAGGGCCGCTGAGCAGTGACTTGCTTCCTTCTGTAGGGGAGGGGAGGGGAGGGTGGGGACTGCCAGCCAAGCTCTCTGGCTCTTCAGCAGATCACTGATTCTGAGGAGGGGCAAGACTTAGTCCAGATAAGATCCCTGTTCAGAGTGAAGTACAACCTCATTATTCTGTTCTAATTAGGGGTTGATGTGTCTGCATAAAAGAAGCCCAAATTACAGAAGATTTTAGAAGGAGGTTGCTTTAATTATTTCCTAATAGTCATTGTAAAAAAAGAAAAAAAGTTAGATGTCTTTTGGGAACTTGTTTAAATGCCTAGATAAAAATTACTTACGATGGCATAAATATTAATAAAACAGCTTTTCTCTTTCCTTTTTTTTTTTTCTTTTTTGGTATGGAGAGTTACTCCATTATTATTTTTTTTTGTGTATAATCCCCAAGAACTTTCAAAGCAAAGTAACCTTTAATTCTACTAGAATTGCCAGAGATCACCAGGGTTGAGTTTATTAGCAAGTTACTACCATTGATAAGTAGTGACTGTTGAGCGCCTGCTCTGTACCAGCCCTGTGGGGCCAGGTTCTTACGGCTTTGGCTGGTTCAGCCCTCGTAGGTGCCTTGGGAGATGGGCTTGGGACAGTGATAATAATGACTAATATTTTTTGAGTCCTTACTGCGTGCCAGGCTCAGTGCTAAATGCTGTATGGTTTAATTCTTTGATCAACGATCCTGTGAAGCAGGTGCTACTGTCCTTCCATTTTATTTTATTTTATTTTATTTTATTTTATTTATTTATTTGAGACAGAGTTTTGCCGTTGTTGCCCAGGATGGAGTGCGATGGCGCAATCTTGACTCACTGCAGCCTCCACCTCCCCGTGATTCTCCTGCCTCAGCTTCCTGAGTAGCTGGGATTATAGGCACCTGCCACCATGCCCAGCTAATTTTTTGTATTTTTTAGTATTTTTAGTAGAGACGGGGTTTCACCATGTTGGCTAGGCTGGTTTCGAACTCCTGACCATGGGTGATCCACCCGTCTTGGCCTCCCAAAGTGCTGGGATTATAGGCGTGAGTCACTGCACCCAACTGTCCTTCCATTTTAGAGCTAAGGAGCAGCATACAGGGAGGCAGTAGCTGTGATGACAGCTGTGATCTGAACCAGGGCTTGGTTGAGTACTCTTCTCACTACACCAGACTGCACTTCCTGTGTCCGTAGTGTCTAATTAGTAAGAGATCAGTAAACACACCGAGAGTCTAGTGTGGCCTTCAGGTCATTTAACAATAATAATAACGCTGTGAATCCTTCCACCACTCTCTAGATTCCTCATCTTTAGATGTGAACTTTTCCAGGATGCTTTGCCCTTGCTGGATCAAGTTTTTTGTATGTAGATTTTTTCCTTCAAATTTTAATTAACAAATAAAAATTGTACGTATTTATAATATACAACATGATGTTTTGAAATATCTGTACATTGTGGATTGGCTAAATTGAGCTAAGTAACATATGCATTACCTCTTTCCTGTGTCTAGTGTTAACTTAGAAATTAAAAATTCTTTTTGGAGCCACAGTGGCACATGCCAGCAGTCTTGGCTACTTGGGAGGCTGAGGCAGGAGGATTGTCTGAGTCCAGGAGTTTAGGAGTTTGAAGCTGCATTGAACCATGATCACACTTGTGAATGACCACTGCACTCCATCCTGGGCAGCACAGACCCCATCTCTTAAGAAAAACTTCCTTTTGTAAGTTTTTCGAGGGTAAGTAAATAGGTGAATAAAAATGTTTAGCTTTTGAAAGATTTAATAGAAGCATTTGAGTAGTCAGGGTTGTAGTACAAGTCTGAGGATGTAGGGAAAAATCAGGTTTCTCCTATACTCATTTATTTCTATATTCAGTGTCAACAGTCAATACAGAGCACTTCTGGGACCAGATTTGTGAAGGTTCCCCCCAGCCACACACATACACTGAGTAAGCACTCGGTACTGCAGTAGACACCAGTTGACATGTAGATGGTGTCAGATCCCCCGGTTGAGGGCTCAGTTCCCAAGACTGCTCCCACCCCCTGCCGTTTGCAAGCCCCAAGTTGTTTTACCTGTGCTTCTGACTGGCTATAAATGGGGTTCCCACAAGCCCCTCCTTGGGTTCAATTAATTTGCTAGAGTGGTTGACAGAGCTCAAGGAAACATATTTACGGGTTTTTTTTTTTATTGTAAAAGATATTAAGAAGGATACCACTAAATATCAGGTGATAAGGCAAGGCATGTGAGAGGGCCATGTAGCTTTTTTGCCCCTTCCTTTTTTGCCCCTCTTTAGGAACCTCCTTGTGTTCAGCTATCTGGAAGCTCTCTGAACCCTCTACTTTTGGGTTTTTATGGAGGCTTCATTACATAGGCATGATTGATAAACCAATGGCCGTTGGTTATCAGCTTAATTTAACATTTCTCCCTTCCTGGGAAATTAAGGATGGGCTGAAAGTCCCAGTCCTCTAATCAGTCATGCCTTGCTCTTCCTGGTGACCAGCTCCCATCCGAAGCTATCTAGGGGCTGCCAGCCATCATTCAATTCGTGAGCGTACAAAAAGACATTACTGGCTGGGTGTCGTGGCTCACAGCTGTAATCCTAGCACTTTGTGAGGCCGAGGCAGGTGGATCATCTGAGATTGGGAGTTCTAGACCAGCCTGACCAACATGGTGAAACCCTGTCTCTACTAAAAATACAAAAAATTAGCCAGGCGTGGTGGTATGCGCCTGTAATCCCAGCTACTTGGGAGGCTGTGGTGGGAGAATCGTTTGAATCCGGGAAGTAGAGGCTGCAGTGAGCCAAGATCTTGCCACTGCACTCCAGCCTAGGCGACAGAGCCAAAAAACAAAAAACGAAACAAACAAACAAAACTGCTTTGGAGATTCCCAGGATTTTAGGAGTTGTATGCCAGAGACAGGATGGAAGACCAAATACATATTCACGGTATTACAAAAGTAATGCAAAAGACAATCTAAAGAAACCATGAAAAAAAAATCTAAAGAAAGGAGACCTTTTTCACAGGAAATAGGGATGTGAGAGAGAAATTAGGAGTGGGTGAGGAAGATAAAATATGTGTGGGAGGGAAAGCAGAGAAATATGAACACATCACAAAATAGCATCTGAACTCTTTCTTGCTTATTTCTCACACTACTGTTGCTCATTCTACATTATGCCATTTATTCTGTGTATCAGTTCTAGGGTTGGGGTTCATTGATGCTGAGTTTGTAGTCAAAGACTGAAATATACTTGGGTGGTTCCCTAAAAGGTAAAGAGGGCAATAGGAAAAAGTCTTAAAGAGAAAGATGAGTCAGTGTAATATTTCTAGAGAATTCATTATTGTTTCTGTTTTCAGAAAGTAGTGGTAAACATTAAGATTACTTAAGATTACTGGTTTATATCTTTGACTAGACAGGCAGGTTGTTGATACTGTGTATCCTCTATAATTTGTGTACTCAGACGTGGGTTTATTGAGTGCCTAGTACATATAAAGCATTTTATGCTAGGCACTGAGTAGATAAGCAAGACAGGATCCCTGCTTTCAGGGAGCTTACAGACTCACGCGTTATAACGTGAAGTTGTTAGCATAATTTTAATGGATTATGTCTGTAGGAGCATAAAATAGTTCTTATTTCCAGAAGAAGGTGTGATAAACCAGTCCTGTCCATACAAATAGTTTGGGACTCTAAGTGGAAATCGAAGAAAAAAATAAGGTATTAGGAAAGAGGAGACTGTAGAAAACCTGAAGAAAGGTGTGTTTTGTGGATACTTTGGCTGATGCCTTTGACATTTTTTTCAGATGAGACTGTTTTCAAATGTTATTGGCTGCACAGATTGATTTAGCCACCCACCTGGGGTTTGATTCTAATAGTTCATTCCTTGCTTAAGGTGAAATGCTGATTTCTGGTCATGATTATTAAGAATGGATCCTGGAACAGATGTGGGTCCCATTTGTCTTTCAGTGTTTAGGAGTGATCCCCATCTAACAGTCTCTGTGTGCGGACCGCCGACTTGGGTTTCCGAGTATACAAGTGAATGTCTCTCTACCTTGCTTGTCTTTCCTGAGGCTGCCTGAGTTTGGCTGTAACTTTTTCCTTCCTAAGTCCCTACTATTTTCCTCATTCCTCACTGGGTCTTCCCAGCCTTGTATGAGTGTGATAGAAATGGGAAGTGTGTAGCCTCTCTTTACTCTCATTTCAGCTTAATGAAAGGGGTAGCCTCCCGGTTGGCAGCCAGGAAGCTCCAAAAGAGAAAATTCCTGTCCCTAGCTATGAAAGTATGACAGACAGTGTTTGCTATTTGACATCGGCTGGGGAAGTCTCCCTTGAGGTGCAAACGCCCTGGGTGCAGGGTGCCCACAGTCTCCTTTGCTTTGCGTTCTCCCGGGCCCCTGGTGACGGTCAGAGAGAAGAGAGCTTACCTGGGACTGGATCGCTGTCAGTCCTGAACCTTAGGAACTTCCGATGATACAGATTGCTCTTGCTCAAGCCATGTGTTGGGACACTTTGGTGTGTAGAAAGCAAAGCTGTGCTGTGTTGCAATATCCTGGCCTGCCTCCTTCACTCCCCTTTGTCAGTGTTTTTGAACTAGGGAATATGAAAATGTGACACTGGTGAACAGAAGGGTGATGATACGACTATGTGTGCACCCTATCTTGTCTTTTAAAAAGCCACACCTATATATTTGGCTTTACATATATTCATAGGGTGAATTACAGAAGAAAAATCAGTCAACTGTCCCTTCACCCAAACAGCTGGTATATGTATTTGGACTGAAATAGGATGAAAAAGTGGTCAGGGTGGTCAGAATGTAGCAGACCAGTGAAAAACAAGAACACTACCCAGGACAGAAGCCCTGCTTACAATTTGGAAACTTGCTTGTGAATTTAAATTTGGTAAGAACTAGAATAAATCAACAAATGAAAGCTGATAGCTCTGAGAGTGGCAGGATGATAGGTGAATTTTTTAACTGTGGGGTGTTGGTACCCTTGTTTTACAGGTGGGGTATGAAGATGCAGAGATGAAGCAGTTTGCCCAAGGATGCAGGATTTGAACTCCTTTGCTCAGCTTCCTGGTGTTCTATTCCCATTGGCCTACACTGAGGCCAGCCCTGCTGGGTTTCACTAACTACTCTGAGTTTGTCTGCTCTTCTGTGGCCTGGCCTCCCTCTCCTAGGAAGAGTGCTTAGGGATGTTTGAAATAGCCAGTTAGGTCGCCTTTTGCAGATTTTTCCAAACTTAAATGTAAAATATTTGGCACTTGTTTGCTTCTGGGTTACAGTGCTTGACATGGTCTCTTCATCCTTGCCCTGGACAGAAAAGAAGGAAAGCTGATCTCTCATGTAATGGCTCCACTTCCTTGTTTAGATGAAGTTTCATTTTCATGCTCATCAGTTAAGGAACACTGCATTTTTTTTTTTTTTTTTTTTGAGACGGAGTCTCGCTCTGCTGCCCAGGCTGGAGTGCAGTGGCCGGATCTCAGCTCACTGCAAGCTCCGCCTCCCGGGTTTACGCCATTCTCCTGCCTCAGCCTCCCGAGTAGCTGGGACTACAGGCGCCCGCCACCTCGCCCGGCTAGTTTTTTTGTATTTAGTAGAGACGGGGTTTCACCGTGTTAGCCAGGATGGTCTCGATCTCCTGACCTTGTGATCCGCCCGTCTCGGCCTCCCAAAGTGCTGGGATTACAGGCTTTCGCCAACGTGCCCGGCGGAACACTGCATTTTTAAAAGTTATTTTGGACTGCAGTGGCTCATGCCTGTAATGCCAATGCTTTGGGAGACTGAGGTGGGAGTATTTCTTGAGGCCAGGGATTTGAGACCAGCCTGGGCAACATAGCAAGACCCCATTTCTACAAAAAAATAATTTTTTTAATTAGCTGGCAAGTCTGGGAAACATGGTAAAACCCTGTCTCCACGAAACAGTACAAAAATTAGGTAGATGTGTTGGTGCGAGGCAGAAGCTGCAGTGAGCCTACAACTTGACTGCACTCCAGCCTGGGCGACAGAGCAAGACCCTGTCAAAATAATTATTTAATTAATTCATTAATTAAAAATAAAATAAAAAATGAGCTGTGTGTGATGGGGTACACCTGTGGTGCCAGCTGTAGGGGGCTGAAGCGGGAGAGTTGGTGGAGTCCAGGAGTTCGAGGATACAGTGAGCTGTGATTGAGCCATTGCACTCCAGCCTGGGTGACAGAGCAAGACCCCATCTCTAAAACATAAAATAAAAAATAAAAAGTTGTTATTTTTGGAGGGTACGTATTTTATTTTTTTCTTTTATTTGTAGTTGACATGTAACAGTTGTATATATTAATAGGGTACAGAATATTTTGTAACATGCATGCAATGCACAATGAGCAAATCATAGTAATTAGGATATCCACTACCTCAAACATTTATCATTTGGTTGGACAAAAGTATTCATTAGGGAAGACTGTAAAAGTGTGTGTGCAGGTGGACAAAGCCGGGAGGGCAACAAAGAAAACAGTAGTTATGTTAGGACTTTTTTTTTTTTTTTTTGAGACAGAATCTCTCTCCGTCACCCAGGCTGGAGTGCAGTGGCGCGATCTCGGCTCACTACAAGCTCCGCCTCCCAGGTTCACGGCATTCTCCTGCCTCAGCCTCCCGAGTAGCTGGGACTACAGGCACCTGCCACCACGCCCGGCTAATTTTTTTTTTTTTTTGTATTTTTGGTAGAGACAGGGTTTCACCGTGTTAGCCAGGATGGTCTTTATCTCCTGACCTCGTGATCTGCCCGCCTTGGGCTCCCAAAGTGTTGGGATTACAGGCGTGAGCCACCGCGCCTGGCCTGAGAGGACTTTTTAATAAAATGTTATATTGTGCAGTCTTTGTATCTGGACACCTCAATGAATCTCCAAATTTAGGATAGCATAATAGCATAAAAACTATGAATGGGGACCCTCAGAAGCATGTTGAGTCCTAGTTCACCAGGTACAGGCCCTGTGCCCTCATGGAGCTGTCTGCTGTATCCGGGATCAGATTCCTGTTTCTTCAGAATGACGTGTCCTATAACCATGAGGAGGTACCCCAAATTGAAGGACCTTCTACAATAACAGCTAGCCTCTATTCTTAAAAAATGTGAGTTATGACTGGGTGCAGTGGCTCACGCCTGTAATCCTAGCACTTTGGGAGGCCTTGGCGGGCAGATCTCCTGAGGTCAGGAGTTCGAGACCAGCCTGGCCAACATGGCGAAACCCCGCCTCTACTAAAAATACAAACGTTAGGCGGATGGAGTGGCGCACACTTGTAATCCCAGCTACTCCGGCTGAGGTTGGAGAATTGCTTGAACCCGGGAGGCAAAGGCTTCAGTGAGCCTAGATTGTGCCACTGCACTCCATCTAGCCTGGGTGACAGAGCTAGACTCTGTCTAAAATAATAATAATAATAAATTAATTAATAATAAAATGTCAGTTAGAAAGACAAAGGCCAGGGAACCTTTGAACCTTTTTCGATTAAACAAGGCGACAAAGACATGACAATTAAATGCACTATGATCCTGAATTAGATCTCGGATCTTGTAATCTCATAGCTATAGGACATGTCATTTTGAAGAGACAGATGTGAAAAGAGCATTATTGGGACAACCAGCAACATTTGAGTAAGGGCAGTATATTCGGTATTGTATCAGTGTTACATTTCCTGAGTTGCACATGCATACTGTGATTATGTAAGAGGATGTTCTTAGGAGATACGTACTGAAGTACTTAGGAGAACAGTGTCATTTTGTCTGCAGCTTACTGTCAGTCTCAGTTTTTCTTCAAAAACTGTTGCATGCATGTACAGACTCCTAAATCACACCTCATTCCTTATAGACAGGTGGGAAGATACAAGTGTGTGTTAGACATGATTTTCTAGACTGACAAGAGGGACTGTTCGGTTGGGCAGGGGCAGCCCAAAGTCTTCCTAGTTGCTGTGTCTAATCTGAGTGGGAACTGAGGTGAGTTTTAGAACGAGAGAGAGATTCAAGAAGAAAGATTCCCAATGCATGTGCCAGCTCTTAGTGTTGTGGCTGGAAAGTAGGAGGCATCTGGTGTTGTCCTGTAAAGGAAGGCCGAAAAGATAGCCTCACGTGCCATGAGAAGGTGTTTGAACTTCTTCCAAAGACATGATGGGTCTGTTAGGGTTAGGGTAAGGGTTAAACTCTGGCTAAAATGGCTTAAATGATAGTAAGTGTATTTTCTCGCATAACATGAAGTTCGAAGATGGGAGAGTACCACGGTTGCATCACTCAGCAGTTCAGAGATGATCTACCCACCCCAGGTGTTTGTGTTTTTGGCTACAGCCATTCTTAGCATGCAAGTGGTGTCTGCTCTCCTGGCTACAGGGTGGTTGTCACCCGCCCATGACGAGATGTAGTGAACAAGAGGAGGGAGATTTCTTTCCGAGCATCCCTTACTGTTAGGAAGGAACACCTTTTCCACAATGGTCCTGGTTCAGTGTACCTTCAGATTCCCTTAGCTGAGATTGTGTCACCTGCAAAGGAGAATGTGATCATGGTAGTGGGCTTATCTGGTCACTCCCCCTCCTGTGGCCAGGAAAGGTGTTGCCCTTCTTCAGAGGAACCTCCTAGGGAGCCACCTCGGATCATGTGGGTGTTGCCAGCAGCATGGGGGCAGGGGTATTGGCTAAGCAGACATTAGGGTCTGCCACCATGCAGAAAAAATGTTTTAGTTTTTTCTTTTTTTTTTTTTTGAGATGGAGTTTCGCTCTTGTTGCCTAGGCTGGAGTGCAATGGCGATATCTCAGTTCACTGCAGCTTCCACCTCCCAGGTTCAAGTGACTCTCCTGCCTCAGCCTCCCGAGTAGTCGCAATTACAGGTGCCTGCCACCACGCCCAGCTCCTTTTTGTATTTTTAGAGGAGACAGGGCTTTGCCATGTTAGCCAGGCTGGTCTCGAACTCCTGACCTCAGATGGTTTGCCTACCTCAGCCTCCCAAAGTGCTGGGATGATAGGCATAAGCCACAGTGCCTGGCTGATGTATGGTGTTTTTTGTTTGTTTTTTTTGAGATGGAGTCTCACTCTGTTGCCCGGGCTGGAGTGCAGTGGCGCGATCTTGGCTCACTGCAAGCTCCACCTCCCGGGTTCACACCCTTCTTCTGCTTCAGCCTCCCGAGTAGCTGGGACTACAGGCGTCCGCCACCACGCCCAGCTGATTTTTTGTAGTTTTAGTAGAGACAGGGTTTCACTGTCTTAGCCAGGATGGTCTCAGTCTCCTGACCTCATGATCTGCCCACCTTGGCCTCCCAAAGTGCTGGGATTACAGGCATGAGCCACTGCGCCCGGCCTGAAGTTTTAAAGTATTATACAGCAGCTTATTACCCCTCCTGTTACGGATAGCAGTAACAATAATACACAGTACTTAGCATATACCACCCACAGGCACTGTTTGTTCCCAGTCGTGTTTTACACTTATTTATTCATTTGGTGCTCACAACAGCCTTATGAGGTGTAGGGGCCATTGTTACCCCTAGTTTCCAGATGAGGAAACTGAGGCAAAGAAAGGCTGAGTAACCTACCAAGGTCACATCACTAATGAATGGGGGGAGCTGGAGTCCTGTGTGGGCAGCCCCAGTCTAGATTCTGTAACCACTAGGAAAAACTGCCTCTGGGTATTTTTTGTGCTTTTTTTTGGGATGCTACAGATAATACTAAAATGAACATATTTCTACATACCTCTTCCTTTGCACATACATGAATAGCCTGGCCATCGTGGGTTAGAGTACGTGGGAGATGAGAAGGTAGAGATGACATGTGTAGACCATGCTTCAGAGAAAAGTTAATTTGAAAGGGACCAGAAAAAAGGGGTTGTTTTAGTTCCCATTTGTTTCCTTATCAGGAAGGATGGATTATTTTGTTTAGTGTTTTATCTCCCCTTGGGGTGATGACCTGCTTATGTCCTTTGTCCATTTATAGTCGGGACTCAGTGTGCTTCTCATCTTCCTGTGTGATTGACATTTACCCTTTTCATATACTACAAATACTTTTAGTCTCTTTATTTTCTTTTATTTTCAACTCTTCGTATTTTCTGTGTGTGTCTTTATTATCATTTCCTGCAGCTTCAACACTTTAAGAAATCACTGATTTCATTTTGCATTAAAGCTAGTTTATTTTTTGTATTTTAACTTTTAAATAATGTAATTGGCCGGGCACGGTGGCTCAGTAATCCCAGCACTTTGACAGTCTGATGCGGGTGGATCACGACGTCAGGAGATTGAGACCATCCTGGCTAACACCGTGAAACCCCGTCTCTACTGAAAATACAAAAAATTAGCCGGGCGTGGTGGCGGGGGCCTGTAATCCCAGCTACTCTGGACACGGAGGCAGGAGAATGGCGTGAACTCGGGAGGCGGAGCTTGCAGTGAGCCGAGATCGCGCCACTGCACTCCAGCCTGGGCGACGGGGAGACTCCGTCTCAAAAAAAAAAAAAAAAAAAAGTAAGATTGACTTTACTGTCCCTAAATTGCTGTTCATCCAAGTCAGTGCCCAATTACTTTTCTACACACATACATTGTTTTTTCTTTTGTTTGTTTTGTTTTGTTTTGTTTTTGGGGGACGGAGTCTCTCTGTCACCCAGGCTGGAGTGCAGTGGTGTGATCTCGGCTCACTGCAAGCTCCGCCTCCCGGGTTCACGCCATTCTCCTGCCTCAGCCTCCTGAGTAGCTGGGATTACAGGCGCCCGCCACCTCGCCTGGCTGATTTTTTGTGTTTTTAGTAGAGACTGGGTTTTACCGTGTAAGCCAGGATGGTCTCGATCTCCTGACCTTGTGATCCGTCCACCTTGGCCTCCCACGGTGCTGGGATTATAGGGTGAGCCACTGCGTCCGGCCACACATGCCTTCTTAAAAGCATTTTAAAATTATAATTCAGTGAATTTGGGGTCTTCCCATTGTTTTCTTTTAATTTGTATATCTGAGTTTGCCCTCACACCACACTATTATGGTAAATCTAGTAGGGCTGTCCTCATCTGTTTAACTTTTCTGTCTTCAGAATGTGAAGGATATTTTTTTCTTTTTTTAGTTTCCCCAATAAACTTGTAAATCATTTTGGCATTACTCTTTTTTTTTTTGAGACGGAGTGTTGCTCTTGCTGCCCGGGTTGGAGTGCAACGGTGCGATCTTGGCCCACTGCAACCTCCGCCTCCCGGGGTCAAGCTATTCTCCTGCCTTAGCCTCCGGAGTAGCTGAGATTACAGGCATGCGCTACCATGCCCGGCTAATGACATGACTCTTAAGACATGCTAGTGTTCGTGCTGAATGCCCCATTAGGTTAAGATCATAGAAACATGGCAGTTGGAGAGCTGTTAAGATTGCCTAGTTTCTCATTTCCATTTCTGTTTAATTTCTAGATTTTGGATCATTGTTTGACTTGGAAAATGATCTTCCTGATGAGCTGATACCCAATGGAGGAGAATTAGGCCTTTTAAACAGTGGGAACCTTGTTCCAGATGCTGCTTCCAAACATAAACAACTGTCGGAGCTTCTACGAGGAGGCAGCGGCTCTAGTATCAACCCAGGAATAGGAAATGTGAGCACCAGCAGCCCCGTGCAGCAGGGCCTGGGTGGCCAGGCTCAAGGGCAGCCGAACAGTGCGAACATGGCCAGCCTCAGTGCCATGGGCAAGAGCCCTCTGAGCCAGGGAGATTCTTCAGCCCCCAGCCTGCCCAAACAGGCAGCCAGCACCTCTGGGCCCACCCCCCCTGCCTCCCAAGCACTGAATCCGCAAGCACAAAAGCAAGTGGGGCTGGCGACTAGCAGCCCTGCCACGTCACAGACTGGACCTGGTATCTGCATGAATGCTAACTTTAACCAGACCCACCCAGGCCTGCTCAATAGTAACTCTGGCCATAGCTTAATGAATCAGGCTTCACAAGGGCAGGCGCAAGTCATGAATGGATCTCTTGGGGCTGCTGGTAGAGGAAGGGGAGCTGGAATGCCATACCCTACTCCAGCCATGCAGGGCGCCACGAGCAGCGTGCTGGCCGAGACCCTAACGCAGGTTTCCCCGCAAATGACTGGTCACGCGGGACTGAACACCGCACAGGCAGGAGGCATGGCCAAGGTAAGTGAGCTGATGCACTTTCAATACTTCCTACCTAACCGCGGGCTTTCCCTCTGAGTAATGCGTAAAATGGGACCATGTGGCCCACTCCTGTTTCTCCTCTTGGGCTCTCCACGTGCCACTCATACTTGGAAGAGACAGATTTCTTTCTAGGTTAAAGATCTCTGCACCATTTCTGTCTTTAAAATGAGAATTCTTAAAGAAGTAGGATAGCTTGCAGGTCAGGCAGTTGGAAAATACAGGGCCTAATGTGTCCATGAACCTGTTAAAGATTGCTTCCCGCCTCTGTACTGCCCACTGAGGAGGGGATCGTTAGTCTGTGTGCTCCTCTATGGCTACCCCGTGAAGTATCTGTTGTCACAGTGTCCATTTCACTGAATGAGAAAGCTGTGTTCCAGGGTTGTCAGCTCACTCTCTGCCGTGTTAACAAGCAAGAGGTGGCAGAGCCAGGGAGAGGCGCGGGCATTCGGGTCCCAGAGGAAACCCTAGTGCAGTGGTGCTTGAAGTGGGGTCTTCTAGACCAGCAGCAGCAGCAGCAGCATCCCCTAGAAGCTTGTTAGAAATGCATACTTCTTTATTGACTCAGAAACTCGGGGTGGGGCCTGAGCTTTAAGAAGCCTCCAGATGGATGCTGGACGCAGTGACTCATGCCTGTGATCCCAGTACTTTGGGAGGCTGAGGTGGGTGGATAGCTCAAGTCTAGGAGTTCAAGACCAGCTTGGGCACTGTAGCGAAACCCTCTTAAAAAAAAAAAAAAAAAAGGCAGCAACAGCAGCCTCCTGATGGTTCCAAGCTCACCCACATCCCCCCAGTACACACACACACACACCACACACACACACACAGCCGAGAGCTCTGCTAGGGTAGGAAAAGGCCTGGACTGGGATTTGCAGCTGCCTTCTAGAGTAGGAACTGAACTTGGAGAAGGGGGAAGGCATGTGCCTAGAGAGATGCGAGACAGCTGGAAAAGCCCAAGGCTGACAGGGAGGTGTGCAGAGAATGCATCGCCGCCTGTTCCCACTGAAGTGACAAACACTGTGGATGCTCTGCAGCCAGAGGCTTCTCAGCAGCAGCAGCCAGGCGCGCCTTCAGGCAGTGGAATTCCGCACATCCCAGAACAGAAAATCAATTTGGGTTGTTCTTTGGATTTGTTTAGTCCCAAGTAAGAGTGAGGGAGAAATAAGAGTAGAACACAGTTTCCCCACAAGGGATGAGAGCGTTGGGTGATGGGTCCGAAGCCCTGTGACTGTCGGAAACAAGGAGAAGATTTTTTTTTTAACTTAAGAAATGAAGATGGAGTAATTCTCAGTGTTTAAATTGCATTTGTGTCTTTTGAAATGTTAGTAGAGGGGAACGTGAACTTAAATTTTACTTGTACCTGGCATTTGAAGAAGAGTCTGTATGAGTGTGTCATTTAGAGTCGATTGAGAAGGAATTTCTCATGGGTTTATGGTTCCTGGAGATATGATCTGATCCTTGTTCCTCGTCCTAATTCAGTCATCACTCTACTCCTTACTACCCATTTTTAAAACTCCGTCTATTCTGGAGAGTTTTAAATCACACGAAGTCGACATAATAGTATAAAACAGTGATTCCCAAACGTTTTTTTAATGTCAAGACTCCTGAATAATCTTAACAATTACTGAGGACCCCAAAGAGATTTCTTTAATATGTGCAGTATACCTCTCAATATTTACTGTGTTAAATAGTAAAACAGAATTTTGAAACACATTTCATTATCCGTCCAGCTCAGTGGCATCACACATCACAAAGTAACTAGAAAACTAGATCTACTGTGTTCTTGTGAGAGAATGAGAGGGAAAAGGCAAATCATGTCTTAGTATTTTATGGAAATAGTTTTGACATCATGGTCCCCCTGAAAGGGCTGGGACCCTGGACTGAACTTCAAGAGCTTTTGATAACATGTATGTAGAAGTTAGACTTTGTAGACCTAAACACAAAGCCGTTGTCACATATTAACAAATTTAACAGTAACTTCATGTCATACAGTATACACAGAATAGCCACGTTTCCAGTGGTCTCATATGTTGTAATTTGTTTTTTTTTTTTGGAGATGGAGTTTCACTACTGTTGCCCAGGCTCTGGAGTGCATTGGCGCCATCTGGGCTCACTGCAACCTCTGCCTCCTGGGTTCAAGTGATCCTTCTGCCTCAGCCTCCCGAGTAACTGGGATTACAGGCGCCTGCCACCACACCCGGCTTTTTATATTTTTAGTAGAGTTGAGACCAAGCTGGTCTCGAACTCCTGACCTTAGGCAAACTGCCTGCCTCGGCCTCTCAAAGTGCTGGGATTACAGGCATGAGCCACTGCGCCTACCCTGTAACTAGTTTTTACTAGTTTTTTACTCAAAAATCTACAGATTTTTACTCAAAATCTACATTTCAGTCAGTTGATATGCCTCTTAAGAATCTGTTCTCTGTTGGTCTGTGGGATCCTTACAGTTTATTTATTGAAGAAACATGTTTTGGTTGTTGTCTGCTATTTATGCTGGGGAGTGTCTTCCAGGGGTTGGACTTTGCTGATTACACCTGTAACATTTCATGCTCCTCTGTCCACCCAGGCTTTTCATTCCATCCTGGGGTTCCTTTACACAGAGTGGTCTTTCTTTCAGACAGGAACTCGTGGATGTCACTGGAAAGTGAGCCTCACTTTAGCATGCTGGAGACAGTTGTCTCTTGTTTCCTATAGGTATCTCAAAGCAGCCCACTAGAGGTGGGTAGAGTGCATTTTTTAAAGATGTGTCATGGCCTTTGGGTGGAGTGAAGGACCAAGTGGTGGTGGGCAGAAAGTAAGAACAAGAGACAAGTCCATTTTAACCTATTCCCTCTCTAGAACCTTATGATAGCAGAGCCAACTAGATTTTAAAATGCACAGGGAAAAGGCGCTTTTTTAAAAAGATAATTTTGTTTTAAGAACTGTTACACAGGAAGTACATCCTATGAAATAAAATAGTAGGAAAAAAACAGCATCCTCCTTACAGATAAAGTTTTAAAATACATAATGAAACCGGACTACATAAGCACCTTGATGTTTTATTTGACAGTGTACCTTAGATGGCTTTCCGTGACACTGCACAGAGATTTTTTTTTTCTTAGTGATAGCAAAGTATTCCATTATATGATGCATCATAATTTATTGATCTAATCCTCTGAGGATGAACGTTTGGATTGTTTCTGACTTTTCACAAGTACAACAGTGCCTGTCCACATATGTCATGGATTAGATTCTGAAAAGGAAAATTAATGGGTCACAGACTTGTTAAAAGTTTTGTTTTTAGAAAGTAAACATGCACATGATTTAACAACAAACAACCATAAAAATACTGTAAGGGTAAGAACCAAAGAGTTAATCCTTAATTCTTGAATTTTGGTTCTCCCAAATTCTCACCAAAGGCAACTATTATTTCTTATCTGTCCCGCTAGAGATGGTGTATGCATATAGAAGCGTAGAGAGAGGCGTGTGGGCATGTGTGTGCTATCTCCCCAGACATAAAGAGTAGCATTACAGAACATTTTCCTGTGAGTGTAGATGTTCCCCTCCCCACCCGTGGCTTACCAATACAAGTTGGAAATTCTTCCATGCTGCGTGTAGCTGTCAGTCATTCTTCATAGGTAAAATAGGAATTCCTGATTTGGGTGTATCATAATTTAAGGACTTGTGCCATGTAGGTTGAGCATGTGGGTTATTCTCAGTGTCTGTCTGTTTTCACAATTTTACTTTGAACACATTGTACATACATGTTTGTACAGCTGAGTGACCATATCTGCTAGATAATTTATTGGACGTGGAATTTCTGAATTAAAAGATACTGAGATTTTTAAATAAGCGTAGATAATCTCAGATACTCCTCAGAAATATTGTGCAAAGTACACCTTCACCAAGAGTGGGTGAGTCTCTATCCAGATCTTGACCAACACTGAATATTACCATCCTTTTACTTACTTGACATTCTGTTAAGCAAATTGTCTTCTTTATTAAGTGTGGCTTTTCATAAAGTCACTGACAGTTGTATTTTACTAATTGTTCGTAATCTTTGTCCATTTTTCTCTTGAATTGTTTGTCATTTTTTTCTCATTAATTTATATTCTTAAGTCTCTTAAAACATGTGTTTCCCCTTTGTTATTTACCATAGTCTGTTTCACCAGGAATATGGTCACATAGGTTTACAATGTTTTTACCTAGTGTATGTTTTCATTTTGTATAGAAACACATTTATCCATTTATTTCCTTCATGACTTTTAGGTTTTATGTCACATTTTAGAAGTACTTTTCTTATTAAAAAATTATGAAATATTTTCCTCTATTTTTCTCTTTATTACTTGACTTTTTTTTTTTTTGGAGATAGGGTCTCAGTTTGTTGCCCGGGCTGGAGTGCAGTGGCATGATCTCGGCTCACTGCAGCGTCCGTCTCCTGGGCTCAGGTGATCCACTTGCCTCAGCCTCGCCAGTGTCTGGGACTACAGGCACGCAACACCACACCCGACTAATTTTTGTATTTTTTTGTGGAGACAGGGTTTCGCCATGTTGCCCAGGCTGGTCCTGAACTCCTGAGCTCAAGCAATCCACTCACCTTGGCCTCCCAAAGTGCTGGGATTACAGGCCTGAGCCACCGTGCCTGGCCTCCTTGAATCTTTAACTCAATTTGTGTTGGCATAAGGAGTGAGACGCAGAGATCCAGCAGTATATATTTTTCATGTTATAATCATCTTAGTACCATTTATTTACATATCGATAATCCATCTTTTCTCCCACTGATAACGATGTGCTATTTTTGGTATATACCTTATTCTCTTTTCAGATATGTAGGATTTGGGTCTTATTTCTGAGCTCTTTTCTTTAGTTCCATTGGTCTTTGCTTGTTCCTGTGCCAGAAATGTATTAACTTAGCTGTGTGATGAATTTTAGTATATGACCACACTAGGTATTTCTCACACAAGTGGTTCTCAACTCTGTCTATACTTTATCAGATTTATCTGGAGAGCTTTTAAACATATGATGCCTGAACCCCACTGCAGAGCAATTAGTTAGAATCTGGGGGATATGATAGAAGCATTCATATAGTGTGTATTTCCTCAGATGATTTTTATGGCAGCCAGGGTTGAGAACCCCATTGTGTTAGATAAATTTAGGACTTTTTTTTTTTTCAAATTTTAAAAACAAAAAATCTTTGGGATTTTGGATTTAGAAGAATCAGTGCAACTTTATAAGTAATTTTAGGAGGGATGTGACATTTTAACAGTTCTGAGACTTCCTGAGTCTTCTTATACGTGCGAATTATCTTTTCTGGGGGTCTTATGTTGCTTGAAAGCATAGTATGGTTTTCTTTGTCTGTGTAATCTTTCTCACTAAGTTTATTTCTGGAGGCATGGGGTTTTTGTTGCTGTTGGTGATGAGTTATATTTCATTATCTAACTGGCTATTTTAATATAGGAAAGATGTTATGTATATGCTACTCTGATAATCTGGCTGCTTTGTGGGATTATCTTAATTATTCTAATATGCTTTCAGGAGATTCTCTTGGGTTTTCCAAGGAGATAGTCATCTTTTGGATTATTGATACTCTTGTCTTCTCCTTGCCAATATCTTTACCAGTGTTTATGCTCTTAGGCATCACTGTCTCGTATCCTACTTAAATGGAGGTGTATCTAGTGTTTTATTATTAAGAATAATGTGAGCTTTGGTTTGCAGTCAGTAGTATATTTCTTTTAAAGTTGGGGCATAATCTGTTCCTCATAAAGTAAATGATAAAATCTAAATGTTAGGTTTTATCAGATTTCTTTTTGATACCTACCTATGTTGATAACCCTGTGATTTTTCACTTTCCGTTTATTTATGTGACATATCATCTGTGTAGGTTTTATAATATCAAATTGAACCATGTCTGTAATTTTAAAATCAAAAGTTAATGTATTGCTGAGTTTTAATTGCTAGTGTTTCATTTAGAATTTTGTTTCTCATTTATAAGTGATGAAATTGATCCATAGTTCTTTTTGTGCTTTGTCAATTTTTATATCAGTGTTATGTTAACTTGGTCAAAAAGAGTTTGCAAGTCTTTCATATTTATTCTCTGAAGCAGTTTAAATTAATTTGGAATTATCTATTCCATGAAGAATTGAGACTTCATCCTTACAGTAATGTGGGTCTGAAGCCTTTTTTTTTTCTAGGAAGTGACTGAAGATCTTTGACAACAGTGCTGGTCGTGGTGGCTCACACCTGCAATTCCAACACTTTGGGAGGCTGAGGTGGGAGGATTGCTTGAGCCCAGGAGTTCAAGACCATCCTGGTAACATAGGGAGACCCTGTCTTTAAAAAAAAATTTTTAATTTGCTGGTCATGGTGGCACATGTCTGTGATCTCAGCTACTCCGGAGGCTGAAGCAGGTGGATCGCTTGAGCCCAAGAGTGCAAAGCTGCAGTGGACCAGAATCGTACCACTATACTCAGGCATACCAACAGAGTGAGACTCTGACTCAAAAAAAAAAAAAACTTTGACAACAACTTTATTGCTATTTTCTGTAAATATTGGCATTGGCTCTTTTAGGCTTTTAGTAGTCTCTTAGGTCAATATAGTTTTTATGTAGTAAAGTCTAAATTTGCTTTGATTTTGAGAAAAACTAAAAGATACTTAACTTTTAATCTTTGTTTTTAAAAAAAAAATAGGAGGTAGGCAAGTCCCATGTTACAGATTAAGAAGTGGAGGCCGCCAGTGAGTGGCAGAACCAGGCTATTTTTTTTTTTTTTTTTTTTGCATCTACACGGTCTGGCCAGGGGACTGCTAACACTAACGCAGTGCAGTCTGTTCTTTTGTGAGGTTTGCAGTTTCTGTTTTAGTAGAAAATTCTTTTCATCTAGTCTTTAAAATTTGTTAACTTAAAGCTGTGCAAAAATGTGTGCAGCTCTTTGTCATTGTTGATGTTTGTGATGATTTCTCCTTTTCTCATTCCTAATTTTTTTTTTTTTTTTTTTTTTGAGATGGAGTTTCGCTCTTTTTGCCCAGGCCGGAGTGCAGTGGCGTGATCTCGGCTCACTGCAGTCTCCGCCTCCCAGCTTCAAGTGAATCTTCTGCCTCGGCCTCCTGAGTAGCTGGGATTACAGGCGCCTGCCACCACGCCCGGCTAATTTTTTGTATTTTTAGTAGAGGCGGGGTTTCACCACGTTGGCCAGGCTGGTTTTGAACTCCTGACCTCAGGTGATCTGCCCACCTCAGCCTCCCAAAGTGCTGGGATTACAGGCCTGAGCCACCGCGCCCGGCCATCTCATTTCTAATTTTATGTGACTCTTAAAATATTTACAGTAGGAAAAACACGACCCGTGTTGACAACATGGCACTGTTAACAATACATGATATTACTGTTTTTTTCTTTTTTTTTTGAGACGGAGTCTCGCTCTGTCGCCCAGGCTGGAGTGCAGTGGCCGGATCTCAGCTCACTGCAAGCTCCGCCTCCCGGGTTTACGCCATTCTCCTGCCTCAGCCTCCCGAGTAGCTGGGACTACAGGTGCCCGCCACCACGCCCGGCTAGTTTTTTGTATTTTTTTAGTAGAGACGGGGTTTCACTGTGTTAGCCAGGATGGTCTCGATCTCCTGACCTCATGATCCGCCCGTCTCAGCCTCCCAAAGTGCTGGGATACAGGCTTGAGCCACCGCGCCCGGCCTGTTTTTTTCTTTTGCTTACTCTTGTGATAGAAGGCATGATAAGAGTTTTTTAAAGAAAAAAACAAAATGAAACAATTGCTCTATTTCGACAGTAGCCAAACTTACCATGTAGTCTTACGAGGGGAGCATGTGCTCGTTTTCTACTAAGAATAACTCATACACTTGTCCTCTAGAAAGAAAGGAAAAAAGATCAATTTAGGTGGGATTTAGAAGCCGTACAGACACTCTCTCTCCTGCCTACAGGTGTTGAGAGATGTTGCTCGGCACAGAGATGACAGAAGGAAGTCAGAAGCTGGTAGAAAGAGGAAGGTGTAATTTCGGGTCAAGGGGTCCGGAGGCATTCTAATTTTAAGGTTGATAAGAATTTGCTTTTGTGACCTTAGAAATCTTTTAAGTACTTTCTTTTAACTAACAAATCTGAAATGTGTCCAAAATAGTTTGTATGCTAATCCATCTTCACAGGGGGTCAGATTAGGGCTTATTTTTTGAATAAAGTTTTTGGAATATTCGTCTTTTTTAGAAAGTTGTCAGAAAACACAGGGCTTGATTTTTGACTAGAGGTATTCCTGGAGTAAAGGGTTTAAATTAGATCAGCTCCCAGGACTCAGTCAGCCATCATTATGGTCAGATACTGTAAAGCAGTGGTTCCCAAACTTTGAACATTCAGCAGAGTCACTGCAGGCTTGTCAAGACAGATTTCTGCCTCCAACTTTCTAAGTTTCTGATTCAGCAGATTTTGGCTAGGACCTGAGAATTTACATTTCTAACCAGCTCACAGGTGACCCTAATTGTGGCGGTCAGGGACCACACTCTGAGAATCTGTGCTCTAAAGGAATAGATTAGCAGAATATAGTCGAACCAAGTTGACTAAGAAATGACTAATCTACCTTCTCTGTTTTGGGTAGATTATTGAAAATCTCTAATTTTATTTATTTATTTTGAGACAGGGACTCACTGTCACCCAGGTTAGAGTGCAGTGGCATTATCATGGCTCCCTGCAGCCTCGAACTCCTGGGCTCAAGCAGTGCTCCAGCCTCAGCCTCCTAAGTAGCTGGTACTACAGGTGTGCACCATCATGCCTGGCCAATTTTTTTTTTTTTTTTTTTTAATAGATTCTCGGCTGGGCGCGGTGGCTCAAGCTTGTAATCCCAGCACTTTGGGAGGCCGAGGCGGGTGGATCACGAGGTCAGGAGATCGAGACCATCCTGGCTAACATGGTGAAACCGCGTCTCTACTAAAAATACAAAAAACTAGCCAGGTGTGGTGGCGGGCGCCAGTAGTCTGAGCTACTCGGGAGGCTGAGGCAGGAGAATGGCGTAAACCCAGGAGGCAGAGCTTGCAGTGAGCCTCTCCAGCCTGGGTGAAAGAACGAGAGTCTGTCTCAAAAAAAAAAAAAAATTGATTCTCTTATATACACCTTTATTTGTACTGAAAATTGTAAGAAGAGCACAAAGTTTCCTCTTATTGCAACCCAAATTTTTCTTAGTATTACACTCTAGCCAAACTACCCGGTGCTTTCTTTACCCACAAATGACTTTGCTTCAAATTCTCGATGTTGGGTTTCATGTCACTGACTTTGGGCTTCTAAAACTTACATGGGGATACTTACGTCCTCTTGGCTTCTTTGAGTCAAACAGTAGAGCTGAAGTATACTGAAGTTACTCAGATACGGTCAAAGTATACAGACCCGGCCGGGCGCGGTGGCTCAAGCCTGGAATCCCAGCACTTTGGGAGGCCGAGACGGGCAGATCACGAGGTCAGGAGATCGAGACCATCCTGGCTAACACGGTGAAACCCCGTCTCTACTAAAAAATACAAAAAAATTAGCCGGGCAAGGTGGCAGGCGCCTGTAGTCCCAGCTAGTCGGGAGGCTGAGGCAGGAGAATGGTGTGAACCCGGGAGGCGGAGCTTGCAGTGAGCTGAGATCCGGCCACAGCACTCCAGCCTGGGCGGCAGAGCGAGACTCCGTCTCAAAAAAAAAAAAAAAAAAAAAAACTACACAGACCCATTATACGTCACTAGCATCATGGTAGAAAGGAAAAGATACAAGAAAAATACATCCTAGAACTCATCAAAATTTTTGGTATATAGTGTGTTGTAGCATAGAGTAGCTTTCTCAACCTGCTAAATAAAATTACCAGCAAGAAAAAAAAGTACAAGAATAAGGTTTATGGCTGAAGTGGCTCAGTGTTGTAATTCCCTATTCTAGCACTCTTAAAAGTACCCCATCTGTTACACATGCAGAAACTGCAGCAACATCTGAAATGTCCACTTCTTGATTCATTCTGAACTCCCTTAAGCCCAGTGTTTGTTAGTTCTCTTTCAAGCCTGGGAACTCTGCCAAGTAACAGGTATCTCAATTTTGCCATCCTTTCTTTTTGCATAGACAGCAGTGTTCTTCATCTTCTCCTGTCAAGCAAGTCGTCTCTGATTTCCCTGAGGATCATTGCTCCAGTATACTGTTGTTGGGGTGAGCCTTCTGGTAGAGGGGAAGAGAATTTGGTACTAGGGTTGATAGTCAAGTTACTAAGGTTCTTCATCAGCATCTCAGAGCCTGGCTAATTTTTGTGTTTTTAGTAGAGACGGGGTTTCAACATGTTGGCCAGGCTGGTCTTGAACTCCTGACCTCAGGTGATCCGCCTGCCTCGGCCTCCCAAAGTGCTAGGGTTAGAGATGTGAGCCACCTCACTTGGCCTTACGAATTTCTTTTTTAAACTTTTTAATTAAGATTGCATATGTATATTAAATGGATTGACACACACATAGTACTTAGTATACTTACTGCAGCAGCAGTAGTAACAGCAGCAGCTCAGACTGCCTTCTGCAGATGTAGTGGCTAATTGCTTTCAAGCTTGGCGTGGGCTCTGAAATACGCTGCCTCAGTTCACATCCAGGCTTCACTAATTATTAGCTATGGGAAACTTGTTTAATTTCTCTGGGTTTTAGTTTTTTTGGCTTTTTTTTTTTTTTTTTTTTTTTGAGACGGAGTCTTGCTCTGTCACCCAGGCTAGAGTGCAGTGGCACAATCTCGGCTCACTGCAAGCTCCGCCTCTCGGGTTCACGCCATTCTCCTGCCTCAACCTCCCAAGTAGCTGGGACTACAGGCACCTGCCACCATGCCCGGCTAATTTTTTGTGTTTTTAGTAGAGATGGGGTTTCACCGTGTTAGCCAAGATGGTCTCGATCTCCTGACCTCATGATCCGCCCACCTCGGCCTCCCAAAGTGCTGGGATTACAGGCGTGAGCCACCGCGCCTGGCTTCTTGGCTTTTAAATGAGGATAATAGTAGCTGCCATTGAGAATTGTTCTATCAGTTAAAAATAGATGATAATCTCTATCTTACAGAATTGCGTGCCAATTAGATGATGTATGTAACATTCTTAGTATATGCATAGGTTTACTGAAAACCTTCCAGAGAATATCGAGTAGTGAACTGGTGAGGTGCTTTGCCACATAAAATATTTGAGATAGCCACAAAACATTTGAAGTGATAATGAGACTGCTTTTCAAATGTTTTCTGACAACATTTTTTGGTAGTAAAAATAGCTGTTGAGCTTGGTGGCTCATTCCTGTGATCCAGCTACTTGGGAGGCAGAGGTGGAATTACTGCTTTAGGCCAGGAATTTGACACCAGCCCGGGCAACAGATCAAAATCCTGTATCAAGTTTTAAAAAGTTGATGTTTGTTACACAAAATTAGCACAGAAATGTCTAGAAAAGAAAATCTTGCCTATAAGCCTATCACCCAGTCATACTTAGCACTAAAGAAAACATATTCGGCCGGGTGCTGTGGCTCAAGCCTGTAATCTCAGCACTTTGGGAGGCCGAGACGGGCGGATCACAAGGTCAGGAGATCGAGACCATCCTGGCTAATACGGTGAAACCCCGTCTCTACTAAAGAATACAAAAAACTAGCCGGGCGACGAGGCGGGCGCCTGTAGTCCCAGCTACTCGGGAGGC
This sequence comes from Trachypithecus francoisi, assembly GCF_009764315.1. NCBI lineage: Eukaryota > Metazoa > Chordata > Mammalia > Primates > Cercopithecidae > Trachypithecus > Trachypithecus francoisi. The sequence continues at coordinate 111,287,323 of NW_022681460.1, forward strand.
TGAGGCAGGAGAACGGCGTAAACCCGGGAGGCAGAGCTTGCAGTGAGCTGAGATCCGGCCACCGCGCTCCAGCCTGGGCGACAGAGCGAGACTCTGTCTCAAAAAAAAAAAAAAAAATACTCCTGGTGTTTTCTCTACCAGTCTTTTATCTATAATCATGTATCTTTTTTAAAGTGAAAGTTGGAGTAATATTTCCAGTTAACTTTGTGGCTGATTATTTTCTGTAACACAAACTGAATGAATGTTTGGCATGATAACAACAGTAAAGATTTTTATTTGACGTATCTCCCAGGTGACCGTCTTGAAGAGTAACGTAGACATGCGTCACTTAATGATGGGGGTGAAATGCATCCTTAAGTGATTATGTTATTGTAGGTACATTATAGAGTAGTTACACAAACCTAGATGGCATAGCCTATTACACACCTAGGCTATATAGTATACCCTGTTGCTCCTAGACTCTAAATCTGTACATCATGTTACTGTAATGAATACTGTGGACAGTTGTAACACAGTGCTACAATGCTAAATATTTATAAACCTAAACATTTCTATACATAGAAATGGTATAGTAAAAAATACTGTGTAAAAGATTTAAAATAGTACACATGACCAGGCGCTCAGTTCCATGCCTGCAATGCCAGCACTTCAGGAGGTTGAGGCAGGAGGATCACTTGAGCCTATGAGTTGAAGACCAGCCTGGGCAGCATAGATCCTGGTGTGTGTGGCATGGGTGGGCGGGTGTGTGTGTAAAACACACCTGTATAAGGCGTGTTTACTATGAAAGGTGTTTGCAGGACTGGAAGTTGCTGTGGATGAGTGAATGAGTGGTGAGTGAATGTGACAGCCAAGAATATTGCTGAACACTGCTATAGGCTTTATAAACACTATACACTTAGGCCACACTCTTTTTATTTATTTTTTTAATTTCAGTAATAAATTAACCTTGGCTTACTATAACTTTTCACTTTATAAACTTCAGCTTTTTAAAAACTTTTTTATTCTTTTGTGTTAACACTTAGCTTAAAACACAAACGCACTATACTGCTATACAAAAGTATTTGTGCTTATTCTATAAGCTTTTTTCCATTTTAAAAGTTTTTATTTTTATTTTTATTTTTTTTGAGACAGAGTCTCGCTCTGTTTACTGGGCTGGAGTGCAGTGGTGCAATCTCCGCTCACTGCAACCTCCGCCTCCCGGATTCAAGCAATTCTTGTGCCTCAGCCTCCCGAGTAGCTGGGATTACAGGCGCATGTTGCCACGCCCCCCTGATTTTTTGTGTTTTAGTAGAAACAAGGTTTTACCTTGTTTCCCAGGCTGGTTGCAAACTCCTGAGCTCAGGCAATGCGCCCGCCTTGGCCTCTCAAAGTGTTGGGATTACAGGCGTGAGCCACTGCGCCCAGCCAATTCTTTAATTTTTTAAACTTTTTTGTTAAAAACTAAAACATAACTGTACACACACACACACACACACACACTAGCCTAGGCCTGTACAAGGTCAGGATCATGACCTCCACATCGTGTCCCACTGGAAGGTCTTCAGAAGCAGTAACATGTATGGAGACTGTCATCTCCTATAATGACAATGCTGCCTTCTGGAATACCTCCTGAAGGACCTGCCTTGAGGCCATTTTACAGTTATGAAAAAGTAGAAGGATTATACTCTAATAAGTGTAGTAAATACATAAACCAGTAACATAGTCATTTATTATCATTATCAAGTATTATGTACTATACATAATTGAGCCATGCTTTTATACAGCTGGTAGTGCATAGATTTGTTTACACCAGCATCTTCACAGACACCTGAGTAATGCCTTATGCTATGACAGTTTCAACAGCTACTACATCACTAAGCCATTGGAATTTTTCAGTTCCATGATAATCTTATGGGACCACTGTATATGAGGTCTGTAGTTGTCTGAAATGTTGTTATGCAGTACATGACTGTACTTGTATGAAAAACCATTATCTTCGTTACTTTATCAACTAAAAGTAGCTATTAAGATCTGAAGTTAAAGACCTACGTATATTTTTAAAATATTTTTATTCTTTTATTATTTTTGGAGTTGTAATTTACATAGCATGAAATGCACAGATCTTATATTTGTCAAAACCCTTTACCCATGTAGCCCACACCCCTATCAAGATTCAGGACATTTCTCTTAGCCCAGAAAGTTCCTTTGTATGCCTCCGTTTTTCTGTCCCCACTCATTCCCGCACAATTACTGCTCATTTCTTTCTTTCTTTCTTTTTTTTTTTTTTTGAGACTGAGTCTTACTCTGTCACCCAGGCTGGAGTGCAGTGGCACGATCTTGGCTCACTGCAACCTCCACCTCCCAGGTTCAAGCAATTCTCCTACCCCAGCCTCCAGAGTAGCTGGGACTACAGGTTTGCACCACCATGCCCCTAGATTTTGTCTTTTTAGTAGAGACAGGGTTTCACCACGTTGCCCAGGCTGGTCTTGAACTCCTGACCTAGTGATCCGCCACCTCAGCCTCCCAAAGTGTTGGGATTACAGGCATGAGCTACTGCGCCCGGCTGCTAATTTCTTTAACCATGAATTGCTTTGCCTGTTCTCAGACTTCATATAATGGAATCATGTAGTATGGTGACTTACAGTATGTGCTTTTTTTATAAGGCTTCTTTTGCTCACAACTTGTTTTTTGAGATTCATCCATGTTGTTGGCATGAACTAGTTATTTTTTATTGCTAAATGGTATTCTATTTTGTGACTATAGCATAATTTGCATGTCCATTCTCCCATTAATGGACGTTGGGGTGGTTTCCAGTTTGAAGCTATTAAGAATAAATCTGCTGGGCGCGGTGGCTCACGCTTGTAATCCCAGCACTTTGGGAGACCGAGGTGGGCGGATCACGCAGTCAAGAGATCAAGACCATTCTGTCTAACACGGTGAAACCCCCATCTCTACTAAAAAACAAAAAATTAGCTGGACGTGGTGGCAGGTGCCTGTGGTCCCGGCCACTCAGGAGGCTGAGGCAGGAGAATGGCGTGAATCCGGGAGGTGGAGCTTACAGGGAGCCGAGATCGCGCCACTGCACTCCAGCCTGGGTGACAGAGCAAGACTCCGTCTCAAAATCAATCAATCAATCAATCAATCTTCTGTGGACATTTTTGTGCAACTTTTTTTGTGGGCATAGAAGTTTTCATTTCTTTTAGATAAATAGGAATGAAATTGACTGTATAAGGAGGTGTCTGTTTCTGGACTTTGTAGTCCAAGAGCAAACTATAGCCCACAGGCCACATCCAGCCCCATGACCTGTTTTTATATGGCGTGCCATGTAGGAGTGGGTTTTATAGTTTTTAAGGATTGTTTAAAAAGAAAACAATCTGGAATGGAAACCATAGGTCATCTGCAAAGACTAAATTATTTATTAACTGGTGGCCCTTCACAGAAAAAAAAATCACTGTACCTCTGTTCTAGTCTATTCAGTTGATCTATTTTTCTATTCATTTAGTTTGTTTTTAAGAAAAGCTTTTAAAGATTTAATTTTTTTTAGAGTAGTTTGAGCGTCACAATGAAATGAAGGTACAGAGATTTTCCATCTATCCCCTGTTCTCCTAGTTCATAGTCTTCTCCATTATCAACATCTTCCCCAACTCCCCTGTCTAGAACGGTATAGTTGTCACAATCAATAAACTGGTATTGATATATCATGATCAACCCAAAGTCTGTAATTTACATTAGAGTTCACTCTTGGTGGTGTACATTCTGTGGACTTGGACAAATGTATAATGATGTGCATCATTATAGTGTCATGCAGAGTATTTTCACTGCCCTAAAAGTCCTCTGTATTTCACCTCTTCATCCCTCTCTCCTCCCCCGAAACCCTGGCAACCACTGATTGTCTCCATAGTTTTGCCTTTTTGTAAAGTTACCGTCATACAGTGTGTAGCCTTTTCTGATTGGCCTCATTCATTTAATAATAGTATTTAAGGTTCTTTTGGGTCTTTTCATGGCAATTATCCCTTTACCTACTGAAAGACTTCATGGTTGCTGCCATAAACATCCATGTGCAGTTTTTTGTCTGGACGTAAGTTTTTACCTGTTTTGGGTAGATGCCAGTGAGCACAATTGCTGGATCATATTGTAAGAGTATGCTTAGTTTTGTGAGAAACTGCAAAAATGTCTTCCAAAGTGTCTGTATCATTTTGCATTCCCACCAGTGAAGAATGAGAGTTCCTATTGCACTACATCCTCGCCGGCATTTGGTGTTGACAGTGTTCTGGATTTGGCTATTCTAATAGGCAAATAGTGGTATCTCATTGCTTTAATTTGCATTTCTCTGGTAAGCTGTGGATCATCTTTTCATACATACATTTGCCGTCTGTGTATCTTCTTTGATGAGGTGTGCGTTAAGGTCTTTGGCCCATTTTTAAACCAGGTTGTTATTGTTGAGTTTTGAGAGTTCTTTATATATTTTTGCAAATAGATCTTTATCAGATGTGTCTCTTGCACATATTTTCTCCTAGTCTGTGGCTTGTATTCTCATTCTCTTGACATTATCTTTGAAGGGGCAGTTTTAATTTTAGTGAAGTCCATTTTATCAATCATTTCTTTTATAGATGAAGCTTTCGTAGATGTACTTTAGTTTTACAGTAAGTATTAAAGTCAGGTTGCTTAGTTTCTCATTTTCATTTCTGTTTGATTCCTAGATTTTAGATAATTATTTGTTGCTAGTGTGGAGAAGTATAATAATAAATTTTCCTGTATTAATGTTGTATCTTGTAACCCTTCTGAACTCACTTATTAATTCTATAAGATGTCTTAGAATTTTCTGGGACATGTCTGAGAATAAAAATAACTTGTTTCTTCCTTTTTCATCTGTATGCATTTTATTCATTTTTCTGGCTTTAATGTTCTGCCTAGGACCTCTAGTACAATGTTTTGTTTGTTTGTTTTGGGTTTCTTTTGAGATGGAGTCTCACTCTGTAGCCCAAGCTGAAGTGCAGTGGCGCTGTCTGGACTCACTGCAACCTCCACCTCTGGGGCTCAAGCGATTCTTGTGCCTCAGCCTCCTGAGTAACTGGGACTACAGGCATGCACCACCACACCCAGCTAATTTTGTATTTTTAGTAGAGATGGGGTTTCACCATGTTGGTCAGGCTGGTCTCGAACTCCTGACCTCAGGTGGTCCGCCCACCTCGGCCTCCCAAAGTGCTGGGATTATAGAATGCAAGCCACTGTGCCCCGCCAGTACAATGTTTAATAAAAGCAGTGACAGTGTTCTTCCCTTGTCTTATTCATGACCTGTGGGAAAAAAGCATTCAGCCTTTCGTTAAGTATAATGTTATTGTAGGCTTTAGGTATCATTCATTAGGGTGAGGAATTCTGTTACTAGTTTGCTGAGTCTTTTGATCATAAGTGATTACTGAATTTTGTCATGTCTTTTCTTCGTTTATTGAGATGAATCATAGGGTTTTTTTTTTTTAATTTGAATGTGAATTACATCTTTCTGAATGTTGAATCAACCTTATATTCCTATGAGATAAACCCACTTGATTGTGGAGTGTTAATCTTTTTTATTACTGGATCTGATTTATTAGAATATCGTTCAGGATTTATGCTTCCACAGTAATGTGCTACATAACGAATTTTGGTCAACAGCAGTACTGCATATACAACAGTGGTTCCACAAGACTATAATATATTTTTACTGTGCCTTTTCTATGTTTAGATACACAAATACTTACAGTTGTGTTACAGTTGCCTCCAGTATTCAGCATAGTAACAAGCTGTACAGGTTTGTAGCCTGGGAGCAGAGGGCTATACCGTACAGCCTAGGTGTGTAGTAGGCTGCACCAGCTAGGTTTATGTAAGTACACCCACAGTGTGAGTTCCCACAGTGACCAGAATCACCTGATGACACTTTTCTCGGAAGATATCCTTGTCTTTGGATGAAACATGATTGGTATATTCATGAGTGATATGGGTCTATAACTTTCTGGTTTTTTGGAGTGTTCTTATTTGGTTTTGGTAACAATAATATAGTGGCTTCATGAAGTTACCTGGGAATTGTTCCCTCTCTTCTGAAAGTTCATCTAAGATCAGTATTATTTATTCCTTAAATATTTGATAAAATTCACCAGTGAAGCGATCCAGGTCTGGAGTTTTCCTTGTGGGAAGCTTTTAAAATTATGATTCAATTACTTTAATAGGTATTAGTTATTCAGATTTTCTGCTGCTTGTTCCTCATTTTGGTAATTTGTACTTTTAAGTAATATATCCATTTTATTTAAGTTCTTGAATTGATTTGGCATAAAGGTGTTCATAACATTTCTCCACTGTTTTCTTTTTTTCCTTTTCCTTTTCTTTTTTTTTTTTTTTTTTTTTTTAGCTGAGTTGGAGTCTCCCTCCGTTTCCCAGGCTGGAGTGCAGTGGCACCATCTCCACTCACTGCAACCTCCACCTCCTGGGTTCAAACACTTCTCCCACTTCAGCCTCCCAAGTAGCTGTGATTACAGGCGTGTGCCACCACACCTGGCTAAGTTTTGTATTTTTAGTAGAGGAAGCGTTTCGCCATGTTGGCCAGGCTGGTGTCGAACTCCTGACCTCAAGTGATCCACCTGCCTCAGCTTCCCAAAGTGCTGGGATTACAGGCGTGAGCCACCATGCCCAGCCTCTCTATGCTTTTCTTAATGTGGATAGAATTTATAATAATGTCTGGTGTACTCTCTTGTTTTTTCCGCGTTGATCTAGGTTGGGGTTTGTCCATTTTATTGATATTTTCAAAGAGCCAGCTTTTGATTTTGTCAGCCTTTTCTTGTTTGTTTTCTATGTCATTTATTTCTGTCTTTATTTTCTTCTGCTTACTTTGGGGTAGAAGTTTGTATCACTGATTGTAGACTTTTCCAATATTAACATTTGGGCAATAAATTTCTCCTTAAACCCTGTGCATCTTTTTCATTTCCCATTTCCTTGAATCCTTTAAATCCATAAACCTAAAAAAGTGCCCCAAATACTGTTGTTAATTGCATCTCAAACTTTAATACATTTTTTAAATTAGTTTAAAATGTTTATATTTTGCATGTGATTTATTCTTTGACCCATGAATTATGCTGAAGTGTATTTAGCATAGGAATTTTGCAGATAATTTGTTGCAGGTTTCTAACTCCACTGTGTTGAGAGAATGTGCTTTGTATGATTGTTGTCCTTTGAAACTGGAGACTTGTCTTACGGCCCAGCAAATGGTTTTTCTTGACAAATATTCTGTCTATACTTGAAAAGAATGACCAGGCGCAGTGGCTCATGCCTGTAATCCCAGCACTTTGGGAGGCGAAGGCGGACAGATCACTTGAGTTTGAGACTAGCCTGGCCAACGTGGTGAAACCTGTCTCTACTAAAGATACAAAAAAAGGCCGGGTGCGGTGGCTCACGCCTGTAATCCCAGCACTTTGGGAGGCCGAGACGGGCGGATTGCAAGGTCAGGAGATCGAGACCATCCTGGCTAACACGGTGAAACCCCGTCTCTACTAAAAAATACAAAAAACTATCCGGGTGAGGTGGCGGGCGCCTGTAGTCCCAGCTACTCGGGAGGCTGAGTCAGGAGAATGGCGTGAACCCGGGAGGCGGAGCTTGCAGTGAGCTGATATCTGGCCACTGCACTCCAGCTTGGGCGACAGAGCGAGACTCCGTCTCAAAAAAAAAAAAAAAAAAAAAGATACAAAAAAAATTAGTAGCCAGGCATGACGGTGCGCATCTGTAGTCCCAGCTGCTTGGGGAGGGGGCTGAGATACGAAAATCACTTCACCCCAGGAGGCAGAAGTTGCAGTGAGCTGAGATTGTGCCACTGCACTCCAGCCTGGGCAGGGAGCAAAAACTGTCTCAAAAAAAAAGAATGCGTATCTTACAGTTGTGGGACGTGATGTTTCATAATTGTCAATTAGAATAAATTGGTTGGGCCGGGCACGGTGGCTCGAGCCTGTAATTCCAGCACTTTGGGAGGCCGAGACGGGTGGATCACGAGGTCAGGAGATCGAGACCATCCTGGCTAACGTGGTGAAACCCCGTCTCTACTAAAAATACAAAAAATTAGCCGGGCGCGGTAGCGAGCGCCTGTAGTCCAGCTACTCGGGAGGCTGAGGCAGGAGAATGGCATGAACCCGGGAAGCGGAGCTTGCAGTGAGCCGAGATTGCGCCACTGCACTCCGGCCTGGGGCACAGAGTGAGACTCCGTCTCAAAAAAAAAAAAAAAAAAAAAAAGGAATTGGTTAATGGTGTTCAAATCCTCATTGATTTTTTTTGTTCTGTTGGTTACTAAGAGAGGATTGTTAAAATCTACAATTATAATTGTAGGTTTGTCTAGTTTTTCGTTTAGTCAGAACAAAATGTAGCTACTTGTTTCATGTGATTTGAAACTCTTATTAGGTTAATATGTATTTTGGATTGTTATGCCTCTGGTATATTTAGCCTTTTATCATTATGAAATATTTGTTTTTGCTGATATTCTTTGTCTCTTTTTTCTTATGTTTAATGTAGCCTCCTTATGATTAGCATTCACAATTTTTTTTTCCACTCTTTTTGTTTTGTTTTGATGCAGGATTTCACTCTCACCTAGGCTGGAGTACAGTGGCGCAATCTGGGCTTACTGCAACCTGTGCCCCCCACCCCGGGTCAAGCGATCCTCCCACCTCAGCCTCCTGAGTAGCTGGGACCACAGGCACACACCACCACGTCTGGCTATTCTTTTATGTTTTTAGTAGAGACAGGGTCTTGCCATGTTGCCCAGGCTGGTCTCAAACTCCTGAGCTCAAGCATTCTGCCCACCTTGGCCTCCCAAAGTGCCGAGATTACAGGCATGAGTCACCACATCCACACTCTTAACTTTGTCTTTACATTTAAAGTATGTCTCTTGTAAACAGCATAGCATTAGATATTGTTTTAATTTATTCTGATAACCGTAGTCTTTTAATTGTAGTGTTGAGTTTATTTATATTTAATGTTGATAATTGTTGGGTTTAGGTTTCTGATCTTTTTTGTTTTCTGTTCGCCCCTTCTACGTTTTGTTCTTTTTTTTTTTCTCCCTTCCTGCTCTTCTTTTACAGGCAAATTCCAACATCTCTGTCATCTCCATCTGTTGCATTTGCAGTCTTTCTTTGTTTAAATATAGAATTCCTGGTTATGTGTCACATCTTCCTGCTCCTTGGCATATTCAGTACTTTTACACTGTGCAGTGGACATGGTGGATAACATTGCTGAATATGGGTTTTATTGTCCTTTAATAGTGTGTTTTGTTCTGGCAGGCACTTAATTACTCAGATCAGTTTGATTCTTTCAAAGCTTGTTTTTATACTTACTTAGGACAGGTCTTGAAGCCCTGTTCCTTAGACATGGTCTTTTTTGGGGTCTCCGTTTAATTCCTGGGGTGTTCAGCAAGATCTTGAAACTCTAGCTGATCAGAACTTCTTTGTCTCTAGCACTGTGCCACCTCTGGAATCTGTTCAATTCACAATTCCTTTGTAGTCCTGCACGCTTAGTCACACCTCCGGTAAGCCCTAGGAGGTGTTGGTGATGTGATTGTTGTGTGTGGTCGCACTGGGAGATACTCTCCATTTTAATGGTGTGAACATAACATTATGGTATATAACGGTTATCCCGTAGTGACTGTGGATTTCACACTTTAAACGTTATCTCTCATCTTCTGAATCGTCTGAGGATTAAGTTCAGTGTAGAGACTTGGGAAGTGCCACATCTAACATTCTTAATGTAAATGGGTCCAAATCATAACTTCAAGGATCAACTTTTCCAAAATATTTTTGCTGTATTTTAAAAAGAGTTACATTTATACAAATTACCAGAGACAGTAATTTGCTGTCCATCTGTCACCAAGTTAAAATATCTAAGGGTTTTTATTTTGATTACCATGTATTTTTTTTTTGCATTTTTCAAAATTATATATATGACTATAGCATAAAATTTCAGTGTGATCCCGGTATGAGCAAGGATAACAATTACTATATTTATTCTTCCTGAATTATAGTAAGAGGAAGAGCAGAAAAGGACATGCCTATTGTACTGGGCACTGTGCTGGGTGCTTTGCAAACATGATCTTGCTTCATCTCATTTTTAATAATCCTGTGAGTTGGTTGCCATACGTCTTTTATAACAAGGAGTAAAATATTCTGAACCACTTTCCTGCCTATCCAGAAAATTATTCAAGATGACACATGTTTGAAAGTGGTAGACTTTTACTTAAAATCCACCTATGATTGACTCCAAGTCTGCATTTTTTTCTACTACATCATTTTGTTTGTAATATAGCTGTATTCAAACTATGGTGGGGAAACACATAAGACCTTATTTTCTATATGTGGATCAGGTTTTCCCCCATACACAAAATTTATAGAAAGATAACCTGGAGAGTGAGTCTAATTTCCTGGGACTATTTTTGTCAAATGAAAGAATGTACGCTTATTCCTTTCTAGAAACATACCCTTGTATGCTGTAAGCTTTGCCTGTGGTCTTATTGGGCTATGGCTCTTAATCCGAAATACTAATTCAGCCAAACAATTTTTGTAAGACCCATAAAGAAGTCAGCTTCGGCCAAGCGCGGTGGCTCACACCTATAATCCCAGCACTTTGAGAGGCCGAGGCGGGTGGATCACCTGAGGTCACAAGTTTGAGACCAGCCTGACCAACATGGAGAAGCCTCGTCTCTACTAAAAATTAAAAATTAGCCAGGTGTGGTGGCACATGCCTGTAATCTGAGCTACTCGGGAGGCTGAGGCAGGAGAATAGCTTGAACCTTGGAGGCGGAGGTTGCGGTGAGCTGAGGTTGCGCCACTGCACTCCAGCATCGGTGACAGAGTGAGAGACTCTGTCTCAAAAATAAACCAAAAAAGAAGTCAGCTTTTCTGGCTAGAAAGATGTACCTTGGCCTATGTGCAAGAGGCCAGCATAATTAATTTTCTTAAACATTATTTTTTAAAGTGATCTTGGCCAGGTGCAGTGGCTAACACCTGCAATTCCAACACTTTGGGAGGTTGAGGCAGGAGGGTTGCTTGAGCCAAGGAAGTTGAGACCAGTGTGGGCAGCACAGTGAGACTCCATCTCTACAAAACATTTAAAAAATTAGCTGGGTGAGATGGCACGTGCCTGTAGTCCCAGCTACTCGGGAGGCTGAGGTAGGAAGATCGCTTGAGCTCAGGAGGCCAGGGCTGTAGTGAGCTGTGATTGCACCACTGTACTCCAGCTTGGGCGATGGTGTGAGACCCTGTCTCTAAAAAAATAAAAAGTAACCGGGCATGGTGGCTCACGCCTGTAATCCTAGCATTTTGGGAAGCCGAGGTGGGTAGATCATGAGGTCAGGAGTTTGAGACCATCCTGGCTAACACGGTGAAACCCCATCTCTACTAAAAATACAAAAAATTAGCCGGGCGTGGTGGCGGGCACCTGTAGTGCAGGAGAATCTTGTGTACCTGGAAGGGGGAGGTTGCAGTGAGCCAAGATTGTGCCACTGCACTCCAGCCCGGGCAACAGAGCAAGACTCCGTCTCAATCAGTCAATCAATAAAATAAAAAGTAAGCAAGATCACTTTTTGAAAAATATTTTTCTTAAATTATGGTAGCAGAGAAAGGTTTGATTTTTATGTTCTGAGTTTTTAAAGTTTTCAACACAAGGACAAAGGATAGTATAACCAACACCTGCGTTTTTGTTAGAATTAATGCCTGTTGATATTTATCACATTTCCTTCATAGTTTTTTTTTTTCTTTTCATTTTTTAAGTAGACTTAAGTTTTTTTAGAGAGATAGGTCTTCCTATTATGTTGCCCAAGCAGTGACCGTTCACAGGCGTGATTATAGTGTACTATAGCCTTGAATTCCTGGGTTCAAGCGATCCTCAAACCTCAACTTTCTGAGTAGATGAAACTACAGGTAGTGCAACTGACTGAGTAGACTCTATGTTGAGAACAGTTTTAGATTTACAGAAGAATTGAAAGAGAGTACAACAGGGTTCTATATCTCCTCCCCTCTGCCCACGCACTTTACTATTGTTAGCCTCTCACCTTTCCTATGTTTGTCACAAGTAATGAAGCAATATTGATACCTGTGATTAACTGACGTCCACACACTTTAATCAGATTTCCTTAAATTTTCCCTAATGTCCTTCTGTCTTAGGATCCCATCCATGATACCCCATTACTTTTAATCATCCTGTCTCCTAGGGCACCTCTTGGTTGTGACATTTTCTCAGACTTTCCTTGGTTTTTAATGACCTTGACAGTTTTGAGGAGAACCAGTCAGGTGTGTTATAGGATGCGCCTCTGTACAGATTTGTCTGATGTTTTTCTCATGGGGAGACTGAGCTTGTGGACTTTTGAAAGGAAGATCATAGCAGCCAAGGGCCATTTTCACGTCACTTTAAGGGCACATCCTGTCATGGTGACTTACTATTATGGTTGATGCTGCCCATAGCCACTTGGCTGAGATCGTGCCTCTCAGTTTTCTCCACCATAATGCTCCTTTTCCTTCCTCCATGCTACCCTCTTTGGAAGGAGTCACTATGTTTAAGGGTAGGGGGTTTATACTCTACCTTCTTTAAGGCAAAGTGTCTACATAATTAATTTGGACTTCATTGTGGGAGATCTGTCTCTTCATAGTTTTTTACTAAATGAAATCAACTTTAACAGTAAAAATGAAAGTGTCTTTTACATGATAGGTATTCATCTTGCTTCCCCCATCCCCCATCCTGAGACTGAGTCTGGCTCTGTCACCCAGGCTGGAATGCAGTGATATTATCTTGGCTCACTGCAACCTCTGCCTCCGGGGCACAAGCAATCCTCCCACCCTAGCCTCCCAAGGGGACTACAGGTGCATGCTACTGCACCTGGCTTTCTTTTTTTTTTTTTTTTTTTTTTTGTAGAGATGGGGTTTTGCCATGTGGCCTAGGCCGTTCTCAAACTCCTGAGCTCAAGCAATTCATCTGCCTCAGACTCCCAAAGTGCTAGGATGACAGGCGTAAGCCACCACGCCTGGTCTCATCTTGCTTTTTTAAGAACAATATTAAAATTCCTACATATAGATTTGATTCATTTATTCTGACCTGTTCATATGATTATGAATTCTTCCCTGTAGTTTTTTCTATTACAGTTTTCTCTATGCTTTTGAAGATACACAATGACATTTTAATGAAAACTTTGTCTCTTATAAGAGGTTCAAATGGTGTGGCTGAATCTCAGAAACAAGAGATTTTGTCTTAATAATTTTTAAAATAAAGGCAAAGTTACTCACAAATTAGGGTTCCACCAAGCATCTTTAATCATCTTTGATTACTTGATAAAAAATGCCTTGTAACTGTGTGTAGATCTCATTTTCTTTTTTGTTGTCCAAAGAGGACTGAACCGCTTTTCTGGGTGCTCTACTAAGGCAGGTGTCCAGATCCCTCCACTTAGAGCTAGGAACTGAATGTCAGTGACATTTTCTTGTCAGGAAGTGTAAATGCTTATCAACTAATCGTAATTCCAAGGCCATACTTCCATAGATATACATCTTTATAATTATTACATATTTTTGGACAAGAATGTGGCACTGTGGTTTGTGGCTTTCAGAAAATGGCACATGGTCTGAAGTAGTGGGATTGCAGGGATTGCATTTTTATTTACTAAATAAAAATTTAATGCCCTTAGCAGTGAGTCATATTATTCATTTCATGTTTTTCATTTCAAGTAATGAAGAATGAAATGGAAAACAAGCCATCTGAAATCCTTCCTAGAACAAAGCAAGAGATAGATAATACTGAGAAATGCCAACTTTATACATTGTCTTGCAGTTATTGATTTTAAATTGTTGTAGTAAGGATGCATTCCTGTTTTCAGTACTGTACAAAATCTGTTTATTTTATAGAGTCCTATCACATGTTAGAGACTTTATGTGCTCTATTTTTGGAAAGAGATCTTAGAGCCACCTGAAGATTGCGCAGTGCTTTGTGGTTTTCAGAGCATTTTCCCATGTGCTGTCCCATTTAAGCAAGAAACCGGAAGTTAGTGTGGCCCTGTGTAAATGGCAAACAGGAGTGTATATATTAGTGATGAGTGGGCACACTGTTGAGGCACAGGGAGTGACTGGGCATAGAGATTGGGGACAGTCCAGGGAGGGGACAGAGTGTGTTTTCTCCCCTAAAAAGCTGGGACATTTTACTTAGAGAGTTACTCTACACCGGGAGGCACTGGCCTGCTTGGCAGTTGCAGTCTCCAAGTTGTCCAGGTGTGATTCAGCCTAGGTGTGCTGCCGCCGCGTGTGGACTCAAGTGAGGCAAAGGCGTGTGGGGATGGGAGTGGCCGGAGGTGGGAGTCACTCTTGACTTGAGTCCGTCAGGATTTGAGTGGAGAGATCAGAGCAGTGTTTGTTCCTGTCTGTCGATGTTATGAGTGATGCTCTTCTGAGACAGTGCTTGCCTTTTGTGACTAACCATCAGCATGAATAACCAGCTCTCTCCTGAGCTTTCCAGTTTCCATGTTCATTTTAATTAACACATTAGCTCTGTCAGTTAACCCCCAGCCAGATGGCTGCACATCTTACCATTTTTTTTGTGGACATTTAGATTATTTGGTTAGAGATAAACTTTGAAACTGCAAGATTCATGGCTATCCAGGCCCCTCCCAGAGGTGTTTCACCCCATTCCTGTTCATGGCGAGGTTGCAGACGCATAGCCGCCATCGACTGTGGCTGTTACCATTTAGCTCGCCTTTGCAGGCCCAGCTCTTGACCCTCTTGCTGGCCTCCCAGTCAGGACCCCTCTCCCTCTTCAAACTCCATTTAGCAGTCAATGTTGCTGACACCTGTTAACAGCACATGTCTGATTTCCTTGTGGCTTGTGTCGCTTACCTTTGGCTTGGGAGAAGATGGCCCTGTGTGCGTCACCACTGCACAGTATCTCCCTTCTGGAAGACCTTAACACACTTTGCATTCCTAGATAAGTATGTGTGTGTGTGTTGCCGTAGCCTTTTCAACTTCCAGTGTCCTAAAGATAAGAGCATCACTGCTGAAGAGAGCTAGGGATGGGTGGTGATGTGATAGCTGCCTAGTGGTCTCCTTGCTGGAAAGGTCTGCTGCTCAAATAGGCACTGTCTGACTAGAAGTGTGCCTCGCCCTGGAAACTTGGGAACTAAATGCATTCAGGTCCATCCCTCATGTTCCGGTCTCTTGCTTTGAAGATCACCTAATGATAATCTAAATGCTTACTATTACATAGATGAGGAAAGCTAAGGGACCAAGAGGTTTGTCCCAGTTACATGGCTGATTGGGACAGAAACAGGATTAGAAATAGTTTGTCCAGTGACCTTGACCCATTCATGTGGACTGCACCCTGGGGAGCCAGCATCTCTAACTGTAAAGACCTGCCAGGGTGTACCAATAGTATTAGGGTGCCAGTTTCACTGCTGGCAGTTTCTGGAGCAGTTGGGTGACTAACCCAACAGTTTCTGGAGCAGTTGGGTGACTAACTAAGATACAGGCCTGCATTTCCACTCTTCTTCTAAGTCACATTCTGGTCGTGGCTGTGTGTTTGTGTACACAGTGGCTCAATTATGGATCACTACATCCTCGACCTCCTGGGTTCAAGCAGTCCTCCCACCTCAGCCTCCCAAATAGCTGGGACTACAAGCACATGCCATCATACCTGGCTAATTATTTTTTGTAGAGAAGAGGGTTTTGCTTTGTTGCCCAGGTTGGGCTCAGACTCCTGGCCTCAAGCGATCCTCATGCCTGGGAGGATCTTAACCCAAGAAGAGGAAGAATGCTTCTGGAAAGACATTATTCAAATGAAATACACTGAGAGTTGCTACATATTTTGTTACTAGTCTTCCAATTAGGACTTATCCTTCCAGGGCAAATGTTCAGACCTGGGGGCTGCACATTTTCTTGAATGCATTCAAAGTTGGCGGCACATAAGAGTTCAATTGAGGGGGAAGGTGGGCTGCTTACCTGCCCAGGTGCTTTAGCCAAGCTCTCCTGTCCCAGGCTCACCCTGGACAGCCAAGTGCTGTCTATGGCACTGTAATCAGTGGTGTATTTCTCCCTACTCTATATTTGCCAAGTTGATATACTGGAAGGATTCCAGGAGCAAGCGGGTGACAGCAGACAACTGAATGCAGTCATGTCTTTCCATGAAAACTGCTTTTCTTGGCTTTCTTCCAACAATGGTAGGTTGCCAGGAGAAAATGCTTTTGGCTTTACAAATGATCTGGCCGTAGTCTGGGTTAGTTCTGGTTCTTTATGTCATTGAAAACAATAAATATTTCTGGCTATTAAATTATTTAGCAAACTTTTGCTCTTGGTGTACTGAACTGAGTTGTTTTTTTTTTTTTTTTTTTTTTTTTTTTGAGACGGAGTCTCGCTCTGCCGCCCAGGCTGGAGTGCAGTGGCCGGGTCTCAGCTCACTGCAAGCTCCGCCTCCTGGGTTTACGCCATTCTCCTGCCTCAGCCTCCCAAGCAGCTGGGACTACAGGCGCCCGCCATGTCGCCCGGCTAGTTTTTTGTATTTTTTAGTAGAGACGGGGTTTCACCATGTTAGCCAGGATGGTCTCGATCTCCTGACCTCGTGATCCGCCCGTCTCGGCCTCCCAAAGTGCTGGGATTACAGGCTTGAGCCACCGCGCCCGGCCCTGAGTTGTTTTTTTACACCTTATATGAATTTGTGGTTTTACATGTGTACCAGCTTGTGGAGAAAGATGCTAAAAACTCCAGCTTGAAAAATATGTCAAGTTAGGCTGAAGCCGCATCAAATGGAAGTTTGTTGCTGTGTCGTGGCTGGCTTATGACTGGTAGTTGCATCAGTTTCTTTTTTCATGGGAGTGTTCTTTCATGTTCAGTTCTTCTATATTTTGGTTTAACTTTCAACCCAAGAATGTTAGGCTAGGGCCTTTTGATCATATGTCATTACTGCTTATGATTTACTTTAAGTTTGAAATAAACACCCTGAGTTTATTGTTTTTAAAGTTATAAAACAATGTAGAATGAAAACTGGAAACGCTTGTGATTTACCAGGACAATTGGAAAATAATGGCCTCTTCATAGTATTTCTACAAATAGCAAATGCACAAGATTGTTGTTGTCACAAGTGTTTCTCTGAAAATATCTCATAATCAAATGCCAATAATCCCAGCTGGTCTCTCCCTGTCGCCCTATGTGTTGGAACCACTCTCCACCATCACACGTTCTCTGAGAAGCATTCCTTTATTTCATTACTGCTTAAGCGTGGTCAGGAAAGAAATCATATGTAGTGTAGAATGATTCCTCCCAAACCTGTCTCTCATCTCCTCACCCCTGGTACTCACTGTGGCAGCTGCTCATCTTAGTGCTTCGCACATAGGAACTTGTTTAGTTCTCACACAACCCTTAGAGGAGGTGCTGTGATCTCCATTTTATAGGTGATAAAACCAGGGTGCAGAGAGGTATAAGTAAATCCCTAGCAGGTGGCGGAGCTACCATTCAGATACCCCAGAGCCCACATAGTTGACCACAGTGGCATACTGTCTCTATGAATGAAATTGTATTTGTGGCTGTATTCCAATAAGAAAAATTTTGTTTTTTCATAAAGAGGCATTGGGCTGCCCACAGCCCGCAGTTTGCCACCCTGTTTTCATAGACAGTTCCTGTCTCTGTCCCAGGTACTGGTGTGAGGCTGGTGAGCTTGAAGGAGACAGAGTTCCATTAAGCAGGGAGGTGATGAGTCCCCGTGCAAGGGCGAAGTCTCTGTGGGGGCTGTGGCGAGTGCCTGCTGAGTTCTCAGGCTGATTTAGTGTGTCCCTGTGTTTTTCTGGGGACCCTTTCCTCACCTATGAAGTGGTAGATTTTAACTAGTCTTACTTCTCCACTTGTCTTTGCAAAACATCGTATTTTGGTTCCTTTCTGTGTGTTTC
Organism: Trachypithecus francoisi; assembly: GCF_009764315.1. NCBI lineage: Eukaryota > Metazoa > Chordata > Mammalia > Primates > Cercopithecidae > Trachypithecus > Trachypithecus francoisi. The sequence goes on from NW_022681460.1 coordinate 111,305,204, forward strand.
TGACCAGCATCAGTGACCTCCCCCCCTCCCCCCCCACCCCGGGCCAAAGCCCACTTCCTGTGAGTGCTCTGCTATGCAGTGTGGCTTGAGGCGTGTCTTGAGGCGCGAGGAAAACTGCTGAAGTAGTCAGCTGCTGCAAAAACGGATTTATTGGGCTCCTCAGAACCACCTCAAGGCCAGGTGCGGTGGCTCACGCCTGTAATCCCAGCCCTTTGGGAGGCCAAGGCGGGTGGATCACTTGAGGTCAGGAGTTCGAGACCAGCCTGGCCAACACGGTGAAACCCCATCACTACTAAAAATACAAAACTTAGCCGGGCGTGGTGGCATGCGCCTGTAGTCTCAGCTACTCAGGAGGTTGAGATGGGAGAATCACTTGAACCAGGGAGGCAGAGGTTACAGTGAGCTGGGACGGTGCCACTACTCTCCAGCCTGGGTGACAGAGTGAGACTCCATCTAAAAAAAAAAAAGAAAACCCAAACATCAAACCTCGGCACTTGCTGCACTGAGAGTTTCTGATGGCCTGGCCAACTCTAGGTCAAGTTCTGCGTCGCAGTGCGTTTCTGGCCATCCTCCTCCCCGACCCCCCATTGGTCACCTGGTGGCCCCTCAGGGGCGTACTCATAAGTGGTTATGGTCAATCCCTTCTTGTGAGTGTGCGCTTCAAAAGGACATTAGGAGATGAAAACTGGGGGAGTTTGTTTGTCAGAGTGGTTGATGTCTCTGGAAGTGGGCTATTTGCAAAGGCTCCCATACGTGGCATGGGGTTGTATGAGATTAGGAACCAGCTTGCCCTTCCCTGAAAATGAAGAACATGAAGGAAGTTTTCTTCCCCCAAGGACAAGTATTCTTAGAGTGTCCCTCAAAAATGAACATCACACAAAATTGTGGACTGGTGCCCACCCAAGTGCTCCCTCCCCTACCCCCATGGACTACCTGGCCCATTGCCTCCTCTCAGTGGAGTTTGGTCTGCGGATGGCAGGAGAGGAGCTATAACCTGTGTTGGCCCTAACTGCAAAGAATGTGTTTCTCTGACCTTGTTCGACAGAAGAGCAAGAAAATGGATCCTGGTTTGCTACTATTGTAGAGACCTGTTCTGTGGAGATACTTCTATTTTGATGATTTCTTCTATAACCTTTCAGTCTAAACCCCTTTTCAGTATCAGGAGTTTTTCTGCTGATATTGAAGGACTTGACCTGACTTTTCTGTCTCCTTAAACCCCTTAATTACTTCTTGGATTTCTGTTTACTAACTTTTTTACGAGACTAGATCTCACTTGAGAGAAGGGGAGTTACGTGATAGTAGAGATAATTCTCCTGGGTAGTGAGTGGAGAGAATCTTTCTGGTCTTTCTGAGCCTGGAACTTGTTTTCTTATGAATGTTTTGATAGCTGTCATATCATTACAAGTAGAAAATGGTAGTATTTGTCCCACATTCTGAGGTAAACAGAGGAGGCTGTTGGCAGCCAGAAGTGACCATGGAGGCTGGTGGGTCAGTAATTCTGTGTCTAAGTGGAAACTCTGGGTAAGAGCATCAGTGGGGCCTTGTACCAAAGCCAGGGTTTTCTTGGCCCAAAGATGTAGCACAGAGGGCCCATTTTATAGCCAGACTAGACTTGTGTATCTCCTGTGATATCACACACACACGTTTCACCGTTCCGAAAACCAACTCCAGGGGCCTGTTCTCGTTCTGCCTGACTTTTCAGCATGGGAAGGTAGCTGTCCACTCCAACTAGTAGCTGAGATCCTTGTTTGGCAGTTTTGAAGATAGAAAAGGGACTGTTCCTGCCGCCTCTTCCGACGCCCCCTCCAGCCAGTGCTGACTCTCTTTGTACCTTGACTTTGGTGACTTGCTCGTGGTTCTTTGACCACCACCTTCCTGGCTCTACTCCTAGGGGCTGCGTGGCGTGGCGTGTTCATTCATTTGGGTCCTTCTGCTGCATCCCTGGTATGTTGCAGGGGATACAGAGAATGTTCCAGGAAGGTGAGAAGTTTTATCCTAGTTTTGTGACCAAAACAGGTTCAGGATAGATTATTATAAGCGTTTATGTGACAGATAATCCTCTAGAGCTGTGTGGTACTTTGTACTTTCCATGGTAGCCATGTCTGCTGGAGTAGACAGACAGTCATTCTGCCTTTTCCCTCCTCTTTGTTGATGATGGTCACTCACCTACTTGCCACACAACTCAGGCCTGCAGCAGCAGGATTTGATGGATGGGCTGGGCTCAGCACCAGGATTTGCTGCAGGTGCCTCTTTGTATTGTTCTTGGGTTTTGAGCTGAGCTTAAAGAGGAATTTCCTCATCAGAGCTCACACTGCAGTCATGTTAAGGCTAATCCAGTTTCACCCCCATTCTTTCTTGGGGGCAGTGGTTGGAGTTGGGGAAACCTCAGGACTGGCTTCAATATTTTTCTTATCATACACAAGGACTGTGGATTACATATTTTTACTCTCTGAATGCAGTGATAGAAAACTGAAGTAGGTTCTCAAACAGTTAATTGATTGATAAGCTTGGTCACAATGGTTTTTCATGAGAAACCTGGGAGAGCTGTGAGGCATTATTTAACTTAGTTTCATTGTGGAAGCTCTTGTTCTTTTTTTGGGGTACTACTATAGTTAACTTCTCCTTTTTTCTGAGATTAAGGTTGAATTAAATGCTTAAAGGGGTTCTGTTAGGAAGAATAGAGTAAAAGAAATTTCTGCCGGGCACGGTGGCTCATGCCTGTAATCCCAGCACTTTGGGAGGCTGAGGTGGGTGGATCACGAGGTCAGGAGATCGAGACCATCCTGGCTAACATGGTGAAACCCCATCTCTACTAAAAATACAAAAAATTTGCCAGGCATCGTGGTGGGTGCCTGTATTCTCAGCTACTTGGGAGGCTGAGACAGGAGAATGGCTTGAACCCAGAAGGTGGAGCTTGCAGTGAGTCGAGATCGTGCCCCTGCAGTCCAGCCTGGGCGACAGAGTGAGACTCCGTCTCAAAAAAAACAAAAAAGAAAGAAGCTTCTAATATGTATGGGCATGGGTTGTTGTTGAATGAGGCAGAATATAAATACTTTATGGGTTTTAATTTGTTAATATATTATATAAATTTTAGTATTAACAGTTGACTATTCTGCTCTGTTCTGCTTTTTGAATTTTATTTAAAAGAGTATATGGAATACAAAAAATAAGAATGAATAAGACTTTGTATTTGCTAGCACAACAGGGTGACTATTCAAAAGTAATTTAATTGTACATTTTAAAATAACTGAAAGACTGTAATTGGATTGTTTATAACACAAAGGATAAATGCTTGAGGTGATGGATACCCCATTTACCTGGATGTGATTATTACACAGTACATGCCTGTAAAAAAATCTCATGTAACCCCTAAGTATATATACCTACTATGTACCTCCCAAAATTAAAAATGAAAAAACTTTTTAAAAGATTATATAGAGGTTCTCTAGCAGCATTAAACCAAATCCTGATGAACTTGTTGAAAAGCCAACTTTACAAAAAAAAAATTTTTTTTTTTTTTTTGTTTTGAGACAAAGTCTCCTGCTGTCATCCAGGCTGGAGTGCATTGGCAAGATCTCGACTCACTGCATTTTCTGCCTCCTGGGTTCAAGCAGTTTATTCTGTCTCATCCTGGGATTACAGGCATGCACCACGATGCCTAGCTAATTGTTGTATTTTTTTTTTTTTTTTTTTTTTTTTTTTGAGACGGAGTCTTGCTCTGCCACCCAGGCTGGAGTGCAGTGGCCCGATCTCAGCTCACTGCAAGCTCCGCCTCCCGGGTTTACGCCATTCTCCTGCCTCAGCCTCCCGAGTAGCTGGGACTACAGGCGCCCGTCTCGTCGCCCGGCTAGTTTTTTGTATTTTTAAGTAGAGACAGGGTTTCACCGTATTAGCCAGGATGGTCTCGATCTCCTGACCTTGTGATCCGCCCGTCTCGGCCTCCCAAAGTGCTGGGATTACAGGCTTGAGCCACCGCGCCCGGCCTAATTTTTGTATTTTTAGTAGAGATGGGGTTTCACCATGTTGAACAGACTGGTCTCGAACTGCTGACCTCAAATGATCCGCCCGCCTGAGCCTCTCAAAGTGCTGGAATTACAGGCATGAGCACCTGACCTACCAAATTATTATCAAGTACCTGTTGGGACATTTAAAGAAATGTAGATTTTCATTAATTAGAGTTAGACATCTTGATGTTAGTATTTCATTTTGGGCATTGGTCCTAAAAAGTATATGTTAGCCTAGGCTTGGGGACCACAGTGCTCAGTTTGATTAATGGAGAATAGATATAGACTAGGAATTCAGAAATCTAGAATCTCTAGAAGCAAATGGTTTTTATTCATAACTGCAGCCTAGGACCAGTTCATGGCTCTTGAGTTCTGCCAGGAGATGGTTTGGCACCAGGAGGTAGCCTTGCCTGGGCAATGAGCAGTGATACCCTGTGGGAGAACTGACCTCTTTAGCCTGGTTAGTAACTTGCTCTGATAAGGAGAGGCTGGGGCTGGCCCTGGTGCCAGAGATTTGAATCCTAACCTCCTGCATATAACCTGGGTTTTGTTTGTTTTTATTATAGGCTAAGGACGGGATTTTTTCCCCCTATTTTTGAGAATTGTGTAGATCCCTTTGGGCTGGACATTCCTTACATACTGTTCATGATCTTTGACTAGCCATGTTCTTTACCTTGTGAGAATCAAGGTAAAAACTTGGTGAGACTATTTCTTTGGCTGTCTTATTTGATGGCCAAGAAGAAAAGGTACAAACACGTTTCCTGATGAAATCTGTCAGAGCTCTTCCAAATACTGGGTTGCCCTTTGAAACTGACCAGTTATGGCCGGGGGTGGTGGCTTATGCCTGTAATCCCAACACTTGGGGAGGCTTGAGGTGCATGGATCACTTGAGGCCAGGAGTTCGAGGCCAGTGTGAGCCAACATGGCAAAACCCTGTCTCTACTAAAACATACAAAAATTTGCTGGATGTAGTTGCGTCTGCCTGTAAACCCAACTATTTAGGAGGCTGAGACGCGAGAATTGCTTGAATCTGGGAGGCAGAGGTTGCGGTGAGCTGAAATCATGCCATTGCGCTCCAGCCTAGGCAACAGAACGAGACTTGTGTCTCAAAAACAAAAACACACACACACAAAATAAACAACATTGACCAACTAGAAAAGGGCCCCAGGCCAGGCAAGTATTACCCACCTGATCACACACATACACCTCATACTCACCCTGGCAGGGCTATCTTAGGAAAATTGTCAAAATATCTGGGAAGTTTTGGAAATAAACTTTCTGAAGCAAGTCAGGTGAAGTTTGAGGTCCATGGGACCCCTTTCAGAGCACGCTGGCCTCTTGGTACTGTCCCCTTTTCTCTGGAGCCAGGGTACCTGGGCATTTGGTGTGGAAAGAAGATGGTTACCTGTCCTCTTCCCCACCCCATCAGCTGTCACCCACTTTGGTTTGTCAATGCTGGGCCTAATTAATTAGAAACTTCCAAAAGACGTTGATTTTTTGTTGTTGTTTGTCAAATTGGTGGACACAAGGTGCAAGCTCCATGATAAGTGGGAGATGCATCTACACAACCTCAGAACTGGGGTTGGCTCATAGCAGGCACTTGGTGAATACCAGTTGACTTTGAGGATGAATTGATTGAGGGAAGATGAGTACATGTGTTCTGTCATATTTTGTCCAAAGTGAGAAATTTAGGAAGTGGAAAAAAACAACAACTGTATTTTTTGTTGTTGTTCGTGTTATTGTATTCAAATTCTAGGCTTCTGAGAACAATGTTTCAGCAGTTTTATTATATGTAATAAGACAAATTCTGAGAGTAGTAATTGTCCCATGGAATTAATTTAGTGTAGTAGTTTCTGAAAATATAAATTCCTGCTTCAATTAAGTTTCAGGTGACAGTTGAAGGAAGCTTCTTGCAAATCAGAAATGTGCTTAATATTTATTGAGCTACCATCTTGCCTTGATTAAGTCACTTGAATTCGAAATTGAGTCTGGTTTGTGGATTTGGTGAACAATTAGTGTCTCAGTTCACGTAAGTAGAGTGCCTAGTGGTGGCTAGAATGTGATTGCTTTCAAAAAGGTGAGAAATGTCACCTAGGAGGACTACATGTGGAAGGAAATCACCTGTGTATAAAATGCATAGAGCTAGAACTTTCTGGTTTTACTCCTTTAGTTTTTATTTGTGTTTTTGTACGAGCATTTCAGCAGAAACGGCCAGTTGTGTTGAGTGTTGATTTGTTTGTAGCCTAGACTTTTAGAGCTGAAAGAAATAACGCGATCCTTCTTGTTGAAGACACTCATCTTACAGGCGAGGAGATTGAAGTCCATAGAAGGAATGTAAGTTACCCAGAGTGGACATGCTGGTGTGACAGTCACCAGGTGAGGCTGATCGAGAGAACTAAGCAATGATTTCTTGACTGGAAACTCACCCCTGGGAGGTTTTCCGTATGTGGGGACCTTTTGCAGTCCATCAAACTGACCACTACACCAGAAATGCAGAGCACACAATAGTGCAGAAGGTGGAATATTAGAGCTTTGCGAAAAAACAAAGACAGGCAGCCCAAGCATCTGGTTTCTTAATTAGCCTTTGTTCCTCCACAGAGAGAAAGGTAGGCACTGGGATATTGCCATGGCAATTCCTGAATTGACCTGTGGAGGCTGGAGCTGGGGGTCATCAGGGAACTTGGCCCATGTCTGTTGATGGAAGGAATCCCAGTTGGTTGCTGGCCCTCACGGAAGCATAGCTGAGGGTTCCTCTTTCCCTGTCCCGCCTTTATCTACTATATATTTGATTTCAGTTCACTTTAATTTTATAAAAAACTTTATTATGGAAAATTTTAGGCCGGGTGCAGTGGCTTACACCTGTAATCCCAGTATGTTGGGAGGCCGAAGTGGGCACATCACCTGAGGTCAGGAGTTCGAGGCCAACCTGGCCAACATGATGAAACCTTGTCTCTACTAAAAATACAAAAATTAGCTAGGTGTGGTGGCACGAGCCCATAACCCCAGCTACTCAGGAGGCTAGGGCAGGATAATTGCTTGAACCTGGGAGGTGGAGGTTTCAGTGAGCCAAGATCATGCCGCTGCACTCCAGCCTAGGTGACAGAGTGAGACACTCTGAAAAAATAAATAAATAAATAAATTTTACACACGTACAGTGGTAGGATACTATAACCTCTGTGTACCCATCGCCTACTGCTTGGTTAGTGATGATCAGTACCTTATCAGGCTCTCTCCATCTGTGCCCTTTTCCTGCTGGAGGACCTGCCCAGTGGATTAGAGGTGACCCTTGAGCAACTCAGGGGTTAAGGGTGCTGACCCTGCCAGTCGAAAATCTGCTTATAACCTTTTGACTGCATAAAAGCTTAACTACTGGCTGGGCGCGGTGGCTCAAGCCTGTAATCCCAGCACTTTGGGAGGCCGAGACGGGCGGATCACAAGGTCAGGAGATCGAGACCATCCTGGCTAACACGGTGAAACCCCATCTCTACTAAAAAATAGAAAAAAACTAGCCGGGGGAGGTGGCGGGCGCCTGTAGTCCCAGCTACTCGGGAGGCTGAGGCAGGAGAATGGCGTAAACCCGGGAGGCAGAGCTTGCAGTGAGCTGAGATCCAGCCACTGCACTCCAGCCTGGGCGGCAGAGCGAGACTCCGTCTCAAAAAAAAAAAAAAAAGCTTAACTACTACTAATCCCCTGCTGTTGATCGGAAGCCTTACCAATAACATACACAGTTGCTTAACACAAATTTCGTGTTTTATATCTTATATACTGTATTGTTACAGTGAAGTAAGCTAGAGAAAAGAAAATGTTACTGGAAAACTGTAAGGGGCTGGGCGCGGTGGCTCATGCCTGTAATTCGAGCACTTTGGGAGGCCAAGGTGGGCAGATCACCTAAGGTCAGGAGTTTGAGAACAGCCTGGCCGACATGATGAAACTGCGTCTCTACTAAAAATACAAAAAAATTAGCCAAATGTGGTGGCGTGTTCCTGTAGTCCCAGCTTTTCAGGAGGCTGAGGCAAGAGGACTCGCTTGAACCCAGGCGGCAGAGGTTGGCAGTGAACCGAGACTGTTCCACTGCACTCCAGCCTAGGCGACAGGTGACAGAGCGAGACGCCGTCTCGATTAAAAAAAAAAGAAAGAAAAAGCCATTAAGGAAAAGAAAATACGTACCATTCACCAAGTGAAAGTGGGTCATCACCACGGTCTTCATCCTTGTGGTCTTCACATTGAGTAGGCTGAGGAGGGTGAGGAGGGGCTGGTCTTGATCTCTTGGGTGGCAGAGGCTGAGGAGGTTGAAGGGGAGCAGGAGAGATTAAAAACTATGTCCATATATGTAGACTCACACAGTTCAGACCCATGTTGCTCATGGGTCAAGTGTATTTTAAAGCAGATCTCAGGTGTTGTATCATTTCATTGCAATATTTCCACTGCCTGTTTTGAACTAATGGAAACTTAGTTCCAATTTGATGGGGAACCTAACAGAAACTAGATACTTATAGAGTGATTAAGGATTAAACTGAAAGAGTTCCCCTTGGGTAGCAACTTCGGAAAGTTTTGTTTTCCAAATGACTTTCTTCAGGTGTTGGTGCCGTTGTTGGGGCAGGAGGGGTTAAGTGAGGAGAGCGGCTGAGGGTGGGGGGAAACAGCTAGGCTTCTTCTGGGATGGGGTTGTAGGGTGAGGAGAGAGTGGCTGCTAGTAGCAGCTTCATGAGCCTTGTGCTTGGAGCATGTGAACCTGATAATGAACCTTGAATTTATGATTGCAATGAGTATTTCATAGAAAACCATGTGAGCATTTCCCAGGCCCTTCCTTTTATATGTGACTGCGTCACCACAGCTGATGTTACCTCTTTTTGTTTCAGATGGGAATAACTGGGAACACAAGTCCGTTTGGACAGCCCTTTAGTCAAGCTGGAGGGCAGCCAATGGGAGCCACTGGAGTGAACCCCCAGTTAGCCAGCAAACAGAGCATGGTCAACAGTTTACCCACCTTCCCTACAGACATCAAGAATACTTCAGTCACCAATGTGCCAAATATGGTAAGTTACCCTTGGCTCTCAGTGCTGTGGCTCTCCAGTGGGTGCCGTGATCTATGGATTTTTATCATGCTCACAGTGAAAATCTGTAACTAAAAGTGTGTCAGTAGGTGATAGGAAGAGAACCCAGATTTCTCATGAGTAGCTCTCTAAATGAGTTTTAACATTTTCTGTGATGAGCTAGCAACAGGAGAGGTGAGGATGATTCAGCCGCTCCTCCCAGGCTCCTTTTGTTGATGGAGAAAATCCATGTACACGAATCACTTTACCTTTCTCTCCAGAATCATGAGAACCAGAGAGACTGGCTTTTCTTACACTTCCTGTTTGTTAGTGGCTTCATGGTATCAGTAGAAGCCCACTGATTTGTATTACCGTCAGATGAAGGGCATTTATCTTCCAAGGACAATACTCTGTTGATGACTTGTGTATTATATACGACACGATAGATGGTTCCACGTGTCTTCATCCTCCCTGAGGTTTGAAGGGATTTTATAGCTGGGAAATCTATGAAATAGGAACTATCCTTATCTCTTCTCAACCTGATGAATCAAGATATTAATGGGAAAATATCTCCTTTTGTGCCACAAAATAATAGAATCTCTTTTATTTCAAAACACTGAGGGGTAGTGCGTTCTTTTGTCCAGCCTGTCTTGCTCACCCCAGCTGCTGCATGTCTGGTGTGCACTTGGTGGTAGGTGAAGACCACAAGCAGCCATCTCTCCCCCGTGTACTTGTTGCTGGGAGCCTGGCCTTCCCAGCTGCCGTAGTGATTTGGGAAGATCACAAGAAAGTGAGAGGACTATGTTTAGAAAAAGTTGCTTTTTGGCCGGGCACGGTGGCTCAAGCCTGTAATCCCAGCACTTTGGGAGGCCGAGACGGGCGGATCACGAAGTCAGGAGATCGAGACCATCCTGGCTAACACGGTGAAACCCCGTCTCTACTAAAAATACAAAAAATTTTGGGAGGCCGAGACGGGCGGATCACGAGGTCAGGAGATCGAGACCATCCTGGCTAACACGCTGAAACCCCGTCTCTACTAAAAAAATACAAAAACTAGCCGGGCGCGGTGGCGGGCGCCTGTAGTCCCAGCTGCACGGGAGGCTGAGGCAGGAGAATGGCATGAACCCGGGAGGCGGAGCTTGCAGTGAGTGGAGATCCGGCCACTGCACTTCAGCCTGGGCGACAGAGCGAGACTCCGTCTCAAAAAAAAAAAAAAAAGAAAAAGTTGCTTTTTGTCTTTCAGGTTTTTATACTTTTTATTTTGAAGTATTTGTTGTAAAGATAGTACAGAGAATTTCTGTATATCTTTCACCTCACCCAGCTTCCTCTGATGTGTCTCATATAACCTTGGTCGTTCCTCAAAACTAAGTAATTAACATTGCTTACAGTGCTTAGAAGTTTTGAGGCTATTGGGAAGCAGAGAGAGCCAGATCTCTTTCTCTTCTTGTTTGATAAAATCAGGAAATGGGAATAATGGGGTGTCCTGTCAGGTGCTGGCTCCCTGCTGTATGGTACCTCCATTTAAAAAGGTGGTTGAGGCTGGGCATGGTGGCTCACACCTGTAATCCCAGCACTTTGGGAGGCTGAGGCGGGTGGATCATGAGGTCAGGAATTCGAGACCAGGCTGGCCAAGATGATGAAACCACGTGTGTACTAAAAATACAAAAATTAGCCGGGTGTGGTGGCAGACACCTGTAATCCCAGTTACTCAGGAGGCTGAGGTGGGAGAATTGCTCGACCCAGGAGGGGGAGGTTGTAGTGAGCTGAGATCGCACCACTGCACTCTAACCTGGGTTAGAGAGCAAGAGAGTAAGTAACAAAACTTGCTCTCAAAACTATGAAAACAACCTGAAGTTCTTAGGACTTCTTTATTTCTTCTGACCATCTCCTTGTAACTTTCCTTGATATGCTGCTTTCTTTCTAATCAACTTTTTGTTACCAGGATTGCCCTGTTCCTGATAGTACAGGTCCAGAACCCGAAACAGAGCCCAGAGGACCCTAGGTCAGCCCCTCAAGTTCAGGGAACAGTACTGACCTGCATAATGCTGGGCTCTGTCTCCACACAAATCCTTTTCTCTCCTGGGCTTCCTTTTCCAGTCTTCACTGAAAGGACAGCAGTGTGGACTGTGGGGTTGGCTGTCATCGATTATGCCTGCTCAGTAACCAGGAGCACATTTGGCTTCATAGTGAAAGCGTTTGCTTTTCCAAGACTTCCTGTGTTTTACAGTCAGGGAAACGCTGACCTAACATTTTCCTCCCTTTTCTCTTTTAAAATATTCACCAGCCCCACTTCCTCATCCCCTCTCCTTGATCCACAACTTAGTGACAGAATCTGTGCTCTGGGCCCCTCTGCTGTCTCCACTACTGCTCCAGAGGGCTGAACTTGGCAGATGTGGTATGCTTGTCAAGGGCAGGTTGGGCCGAGAAGGCGAAGAGGCTACTCATTCGCTTCACCTGCAGGAGGGCTGGAGCCCTTTGGCCCGGGGCAGGCCCCCCTCTGCCTCTGCACTGATGGCAGTTCTCTGCTGTGAACCGGTTCTGCCCCAGAGGATGTTGGGCAGCATCCCTGTCCCTACCCATTGGGTGCTTATGACCTTCTCCCCTAAGCCATGACAATCAAAAATGGCTCTAGGCACCGACATATGTTCCCCAGGGCATAGTCTCCCCCAGGTAAAAACTCCTGCTCTGGAGAGTAATTAGGAGAAGCAGTAGCAACAGTATCTCATCCTTTTGCCTGTCTTCGAGTCGTCTGACAGAAGTAGAACCACTTCTCTTCATCTCTGCCTGTCTCTCTTTCTCCCCTCCGCCCTGCCTTTCCCTTCTTTCATCCCTCCTTCTCCCCTTCTCTCCCCACCCCCTGTCTTTCTCTCTCCCTCTCTTCTGTTTGTGCTTCTCTCTCTGGTCTTCTCAGGGTAAACTGAGAAAGCATTTTTGTCCATGGAAACTGCATTGCTTGCCTGGTGGCCACTGTCTCACAGGAACCCCTGTGGACTTTGAGACAGATCGATAGATGCCTCTTGGGGATAAACTGACACCACTGATCCTGGAGGGCACAGAACAGATGGGGCTGTGCCCACATGTGCCTTTGTGAGGCAGCCTGACCCAGGAACAGCCTTCAGTGCTCCACATAGTGGTAGGAACCAGAGGGAACTGGTGGAAAAGTGGGGTACCAGCACACATGGTCTCCCCGACATCTTTCTAGGTAATTTTTACCCTATTCCTGCAATAGCCTCTTGAGAGACATCATTCCAGGTCCCATTTTACAACTGAGCAAGTTGAGACTCTGAGTGGTTTGGGTTATTCAAAGCTATGTAGCTTCCTGTTTGCAAAGCCTAAAACTCCTCAGTTATGTTCTGAGGTCATGTTTTTGTAGCCCTGAGCCTGCCAGGAATGCTTCACCAGCCCGTGCTTACAGTTTGTCTGCAGTTCCTCAGATGCGTGTTGTAGTCTTTTTGAATTTTCAAAATTGTATCTGGCCTCAAAACCCACAGACTTTTGCACACTGAGGGTAAACACTTAAAAAGAAATCTAGAGGCCGGGCGCGGTGGCTCAAGCCTGTAATCCCAGCACTTTGGGAGGCCGAGACGGGCAGATCACGAGGTCAGGAGACCGAGACCATCCTGGCTAACACAGTGAAACCCCATCTCTGCTAAAAAAATACAAAAAAAACTAGCCGGGCGAGGTGGTGGGCGCCTGTAGTCCCAGCTACTTGGGAGGCTGAGGCAGGAGAATGGCGTAAACCCGGGAGGCGGAGCTTGCAGTGAGCTGAGATCCGGCCACTGCACTCCAGCCCGTGTGACAGAGCGAGACTCCGTCTCAAAAAAAAAAAAAAGAAAGAAATCTAGATCTATTTAGTGAAAAAATAAAAATAAGAGGTGTCGAACATATTTGCATTTATTGTCATGCTTTGGGGGTATCCAACTAAATTTGGTGTCCCAAGCAATCCCAGTCAGCACTCCAGTACCCAGTCACCTGGTGCCCTCTGCAGCTCTTTCCTGGAGTGATTCAGCCACGTGGTCTTGGGCCAGGGAGCTCTTGTTCCTCTCCCCTCCTAATTTCTATAGGAGTTCAGCATCATTGGGTAGAATTGAAGACGGGAAGGATATGATTATTCAATTAATTTGTCACGTGTTAAAAGCCTTTTGTGGGCTCACGTGCTAGAGTCGGCTCCCCAGAAGGCAACTGGGAGTGCCCAGAGCTCGCTCCACTTTCATGAAATGGAGGGTGTAGTGGCCACGGAAAATATATCATTACAAACTGCTCCAAGAGGTCTGAGTAGCACTCAGCGGTTCAGATTGACACAGGGATCTCTTTAGATGGAGCCATCAGAGAAGGCCACATTGAAGAAGGAGATTTAAAGGCAAGACTGGAAAGTTGAGAAGAAGCCATAGAGACCCCATGGTACTGGGAGAGCACTGGCTTGTGTAGGAACTGGTAGAAGTCCAGAAAGGCCACCATGAGGGAAGGGAGCACGGCGTGAGTGGAAGTTGGGGCCTGAGCGGGAACCAGTTCAGGAGGCCTTGGAGGGAAGGTGGGCCATCGGCTTACAGGGTAGGTTGTGATGCAGGAAGTTGAAGCCACTTTAGTTGAGTGAGGAGAAGTTCAAGGGCGGTCCTTTTGGAAGCGGAACCCAGCTGATTCTTAGTGACGTCTTGCTTAAGCTTTGGATTGGGCTTTCTGACATTTTTCACAAAACGCCGTGTAGAAGTGGGACACGTCTTGGACTGAGAACATTCAGTGACCAGAGGGGCCTCATCTTCAGGTTCTCCCACGTGGTCTCCTATAAGAGTTATTTCTAATGTGAGTTTTTTTTTTTTTTTTTTTTTTTTTAAAGAACTGCATTATGGAAACTTCATCGTTCTTTTTTTTTTTAATTTTATTTTAACTTCACCATTGTTAAAGTTGAGATGCAGGAGATTCATCAGGAGTGCTGCTTATTTAAAATTGCTCATGAGAGTGGTATTACTATTTGTTGTGATGGAGTGTCAGAATTTTGGAGTTGAGGTTGTGGACGGGGCCCACAGCAGCTGCTGATTTACATCTCTGAACAGAAGGGCGGTGCGGCTGGAAGACTGTGTAGACAGGAGGATGGGAGAGTGGTCTTCTGTGTCCTGCCAGAATATCACAGCTGCGGCAGTGACACTGGTAGCTCCTGAGTGGCAAGCCATGTGCTGGGATGCCCTCCAGGGCCCCCTATGTCCAGGGGTTCATTCCATTGCTGTGTCTCAGCACCTGTCCATGGCCCCACCTGCATCTGAGTGACTTGCAGTTTCTGGGCCTCACCCAGTCCTCCTGATTCACAATCTCTTAGGACAAAGGTGCAGAATCTGTATTTTGTAGTCACTCTTGTGAAAGTTCAGCTTTATTCTTTCTCAGTTTCCCGATTAATACCACCTAATTCCCTCTGATACAACTGAGATAATTCCTGAACACATGGGCTTGCGGTTCTTGGTGTTTTGCTGGAACTCGTGGTTTTACATGAGCTGCTCCAGTGATTCTGATCTGGAATAAAGACCGTGAAAGCCACTGTCCACTGACACCGTGAGCCATTGGCGGCGTGACCAGCTGTCCCACTGTGGAGTGGACTTCCTTTGTTGGTCTTCATGTCCACGTTAGTACTTCGGAAGACTTCACTAATCTTCCTTCACCCCCCAACCTTGTTTGTCATATTTTCATAATTTTCTGTCCTGTGTCTAGATTGTGATCGTTGAGGAGCAAGACTTAAACTGGCTGCACAGTTGAAGGGTTAAGCTTTGTGAGCGCCGGGGTCTCTCTCTTTGTTGTCATCTTTGATGAACTCCTCTGAGTTTTGGTTTCCTTGCACGGATGCCTGTGTTCCCTGACATTATGCACAAGCTCCTTTCACTGCACAAGTAGAAATTGTAAAATCACTGCTTGTCTAATACCTCCCTCTAGCCTAGGACTAACGAGAGTCCATATAGAGTTCTCTGGAGACGGCAAGTGAATGAATAGTCTTGTCATCTCTTCACCATAACAGTGTCTATAGAAAAATTACACCATGATTATGAATTGTGTTTCACTAACTGAATTGGAAAACGTGGGGAAGGTTTGGAAGTAACCCCTTGTCCATAATTATTAGTGATTTAAGTGTTTGTGTATTCTTAAGAGTTTACATCTATTGCCTCCATCTGTGTCTTGAAGATCGCTGAGAAAACATGTATGGAGGGCCTTCAAATGCCACCAAGTATAAATCTTCCGTTCAAACTTATCCCCATTGGTTTTGGCAATAAGAATCAGCTGGGAAACATAATTTAAGCACAAAATAATGATATGTGATGTGTTACAAATAGCAAGAAACTAGAAATTGAGAAAAAGTAGCCAGTCCTTTGGTATCAGGCCCCCACGTTACGGGTGCTCAATCAAGGTCGTTTAACTTTTCCAGTATGGGTTTCCCAGTAACCAGCAGTATCTTTTCTAGAGTCTGATTAGCATAACCCATTCTTCAACAAAACCTCCTAGGTGTAAGCATAAATCATCTCAGAGATAGTCATGTAAAGTGGAGGCTCACCCAGAACGTTTTTTTGTTTTGTTTTTTGTCTACACAAGATGTACTGCATACTTACTAACAACCAGCATTGCAGCCTCTGCCTGCCTGCTGGAAGTATATAATAAGGATAGCAGGCATTTCTGAGAAATGAAGTGACTTTTAGAAGAATCAAGTAAATACACCACAGTAGTCCTGCAAGAAGCAACAACTCAGTAAGCAGCACAGGTCATGGGTCTGGGTGAGGTGAGTCGTAGCTAGCAGTAATGCGAATATAATACCTCACTTCCTCTGGAGTGGTGTGAACTACATCAGTCTCTACACAGCCCAAATCACCCTAACTTCCTTTTACCTTTTCCACAACCTTTGGAGATGGCCCTGAGGTTCAAGTCACCAAAAAGACAGTCTGTCCAGTAACTAATTTGCCAAGTTATCAAAAAATTATTGTGTAAATTTTTGTTTGTGTTCCTTTTTTCCTCTAATCCTTACAACCTATCAATGTCATAAGTATTCTTGAAGAATATATATATCAACAGTATTGAAGAAGAGTATTCTAAAAACTTTATGTTTTTAGTAAATTGGTAATTCTGTTGAACTTGGTCATTCGGCTCCTAGTCTGGTCCACCTGTCCCTTTGACCATAGGAATAGATCCAGTGCCTTCTACCTTGCAGGTTGTCTTTTTTGTTGTTTCTTTGGTTGGTTGGGTGTTTTTTTTGAGATGGGATCTCACTGTCACCCCAGTTGGAGTGCAGTGGTGTGGTCTCAGTTCACTGCAACCTCTTCCTCCCAGGCTCAAGCGATCTTCCCACCTCAGCCTCCCGAGTAGCTTGGACCACAGGCATGTGCCACCATACACAGCAAATTTTTTGTATTTTTTGGTAGAGACAGGTTTTGCCGTGTTGCTGAGGCTGGTCTCAAATTCCTGAGCTCAGGAGATCCACCCACCTGGGCCTCCCAAAGTGCTAGCATCACAGGTGTGAGCCACCTCTCCCGGCCACCTTATAGGGTTTCTTTGTGCTGTAACAACTAACTCCCACCCCTTCTAGGTAGACTGCTGGGTTCTGAAGGCTGTGGCTGTGGGTCCAGAAAGAGAGTGGGGAGGGAGTGGCAGGTCCGCCGCGCTTGGCCGCATTTCTTACACCGAGCCTTGGCCTTGGGCTCGGGCTCTCTTGCTTCCCTTGGCCATTTGCTTTCTACTTTAAATCACAGCTTTAAGATTACTTATAAATCATTCTGGATTATTCCCCTATTGAATTTAGATGTTTTGTTTCGTTTCGTTTTGTTGTTGTTGTTGTTGTTGTTGAGACAAAGTCTCTATCTGTCACCCAGGCTAGACTGCAGTGGCGCTGTCTTGGCTCACTGCAACCTCCGCCTCCCAGGTTCAAGCTATTCTTCTGCCTCAGCCTTCTGAGTAGTTGGAATTACAGGCACCCGCCACTGCACCTGGCTAATTTTTGTATTTTTAGTGGAGATGGGGTTTCACCATGTTGGCCAGGCTGGTCTGGAACTCCTGACCTCGTGATCCACCCACCTCAGCCTCCCAAAGTGCTGGAATTATAGGCATGAGCCACTGTGCCCGGCCTGAATTTAGATCTTAAATTTTAAGATAATCTTATTTTTTAAAAATCAATAAACACAAAGCAAAAAGAAGAAAACACAAGAAACGTTTTGTCTATGAAAATAGCTATGTTGTGTTTCTTACCAGTTTATCACCTCAGAGGTGATCATCACTTCTTCCCAGGTTGGCAGCGTGTACATTTAATGAGCATTTTCTTTGTTTTATGGCGCCACAGCTTTGCATACCCAGCTGTTGTAGGTCCTTATGAGGGAACCTGAGGAAGCAGTTATTGCAGAGCCAGCCTTCATTCTGCCTGATGTTCACTTTGGTGTCGTTTTCTGATTCTAGGTGGAGGTTATGGAGGAGACAGGTTTCCAGTTGGGTGGGGGAGCATCCAAGGAGCATGGGTTTGGACCCTGTTGGGATGTGGAAGGTTGGGGATGAGCAGCGGGAATCCCAGCCCGGTGTGGATCCGGGGCAGTGGTGGCACAGAGGGGTGACGCTGTCCTTCCTTGTTCTTTCGCGGTCAGTCTCTCACTGTTTGGAACACAGGGTCTTTTGAAGACGTGATAACCTACTCTTGGACACACAGTATAAAATGACTTATTTTTCTGTGAGGAATGTGAGGATAAATGTTATTATCCACATTGTGTATGCACATCTCTGTTATGTTCTTAGCATAGAATACAGGCACTATAGGAAAAATGGCATTGGGGCTAAATTACCCAAAACCTATGTAGCAATAACAATCCTAGTAAAAATGCATGTTAGAGTCTTTTGAAAATTAAGGAATAGGCTGGGCACTGTGGCTCACTCCTGTAATCGCAGCACTATGGGAGGCTGAGGCGGGCAGATCACTTGAAGTTAGGAGTTCGAGACCAGTCTGGTTAACACGGTGAAGCCCCATCTCTACTAAAAATACAAAAAGTAGTCAGGTGTGGTGGCACACGTCTGTAAGCCCAGCTACTTGGGAGGGTGAGACAGGAGAATTGCTTGAATCAGAGAGGCAGAGGTTGCAGTGAGCCGAGATCATGCCATTGCACTCCAGCCTGGGCGACAGAGCGAGACTCCATCACAAAAAAAATAAAAATAAAACAATAAAAAAAATTTAAGGAATACCAGAATAAATGTAAAGAGTTTGTTTTTAAAGGTAGTTTGACAGCTGGGCGCAGTGGTTCACACCTGTAATCCCAGCACTTTGGGAGGCGGAGGCGGGTGGATCACAAGGTCAGGAGATCGAGACCGTCCTGGCTAACATGGTGAAACCCCATCTCTACTAAAAATATAAAAAATTAGCTGGGCGAGGTGGCGGGCGCCTATAGTCCCAGCTACTCAGGAGCCTGAGGCAGGAGAATGGTGTGAACGCGGGAGGCGGAGCCTGCACTGAGCCAAGATCGCGCCACTGCACTCCAGCCTGGGGGACAGAGCGAGACTCCGTCTTGGGGGAGGAAAAAAAAGGTAGTTTGACAGTGGAGTATACACAGTGGTTGAGGCTGCCAATTATGTAATAAGCAACACATGCAAAGAGCCTGTAGCTAAACCCAGTGCAGATGATGAGTGGGGTGAGTGGGCTCAGTGAACTTTGTGTTTACCTGCTGTTACTCAGTGGCTCAAAATAATAGGAAGGGGAGACTAAGGTTTAAACTAGTATGGCTCTCACACCATACTCACCTCCTCCTTCCACATTACAAATTTCGTGTGAAATGATCCTTGCTCCAGAAACATACATTGCATATATTTTAAGGCTTTTGACAGATAGCTTTCTAGTGCCTTCCAACAAAAGCCATGTACCCAGTTACCAGCATCACACCATCTTCTCAAGGCTAGGGACTGTCACCCCGTCCTTTTGTTTTTTTTTTTTTTAGATGGAGTGTTGCACTTGTTGCGCAAGCTGGAGTGCAATGGCGCAATCTCTGCTCACTGACACCTCTGCTTCCTGGGTTCTAGCTATTCTTTTGCCTCAAATTCCTGAGTAGCTGGGATTACAGGCGTGTGCCACCACACCTGGCTAATTTTTTCTATTTTTAGTAGAAATGGGGTTTCACCATGTTAGTTAGGCTGGTCTCAAACTGCTGACCTCAGGTGATCTGCCCACCTCGGCCTCCTAAAGTGCCGAGATTCCAGGCGTGAGCCACTTGTTCCCAGCCCACCTTATCCTTTAATAGGAGAAAATGATGTCATCTTATTTTGATGAGCATTTCTCTCACGAGTAAGATTTGAAGTGCTTATGTTTAGAGACATAGGCATTTATTTGAGTTGCTTCGGTCCTGTTCTTCACCAGTTTTCCTGTCACATTATCTTAGAACACTTTATAAAGCAAGGTGGTCAGCCCTCTGTGCAGGAGGAACACAGAGAGCTGCAGGATTGTGGCTCTACTGCTAAGTGGCTGGCTCATCACCCAGGAAAGGCCCTTTCCTTGGGGCCTCGGTTACTTCACCTGTCATGTGTGGCTAGTTCCCAGAGCACTCCTTCCTCGGTGATGTGTGTGTCTTCAATGAGCTGCTGTACCTTGGACCCTGAACACAGAGCCTGGCACAGAGTGAGGAATAAAGATGGACTGGGAGAAGAAGAAATAATAGCTCCATCATGATTTGTTTTGTCTTGTGTCTTTCAGATTTAATTTTTCCTGGTTCATCAATGGCCTTTACACTTGTTCCTAGTGGTTTTAGTCGTAGAAACAATGCCAGTCTTTATGTAATCTAGCCTCTCACACCTATTCAATGGTACATACAGTCTTCTGCATTGGAATTGCCCTTGGAGCTTTTGTTCTTTTTTCTCTCTTTTCTCAATGGTTTTGGTATTGTTTTTGTCTTTTTTTAGCAACAGGGTCTTGCTTTGTTGCCCAGGCTGGGGTACAGTGGCAATTCACAGACACAATCATGGAACACTATAGCCTTGATCTCCTGGTCTCCAGCAGTTCTCCCACCTTCGCCTCCTGAGTAGCTGGGACTACAGGTGTACCACCACTCCTGGCTTCTTAAATGTCTTTATTCTCATTGTAAAGGTACATATATGTTAGTTTTAGAAAAATTGGGAAAAGTCTAAATTAAAAAAAAAAAAAAGGCAGCCTTGTCTCTTAGGGGAAAATGGGAGGATCTGTATTTTGAGAATTTTTACTGGAAGGCTGGGCACAATGGCTCATAGCTATAATCCCAGCACTTTGGGAGGCCAAGGCGAGAGAATTGCTTCTGCCCAGGAGTTCAAGACCAGCTCGAACAACATGGCAAGACTCCTCTACAAAAACTTTTAAAACTTAGCTGGGCGTTGTGATACACACTTCTGTGATCTCAGCTACTCAGGAGGCTGAGGTGAGAGGTTCGCTTGAGCCCAGGAGGGTGAGGCTGTGTGAGCCGTGACTGCACTACTTTACTTCAGCCCGGGTAACAGTGAGACCCTGTCTCCCAAAATAAAAATAATTTTTACTGGAAATAGTGAGGAACACTGCTTTATGTTCTGTGACTAAAGCCTTTACTACCTTTGCATAACAAAGCACTCACCTTAATTACCTTCCAATACTTTTACAATTTAATTTTTTATATTTAATTCCTCATCATTTTCTTATTGATTCTTCTGATTTTGTTTTCTCAGGAATTTTCCCCCAGAATGGAATGCTTTTTGGTATAAAAATAGTAGTCACTTAAAAAGTTTTTTGTTAAAGCATAAAGGTCTACCTTATTGTTGTTACTAACTTGTTGCCTTAAATAACAGTCATTGGATGTTCTCTCCCACGAATTCAGGCAGGGCTTGGTTGGCCCATTCCCCTGCTCCACATGGCTTTGACAGGGGTTATTTGAGGTCTGCCTTATTTTTCATGGCTGCCTCTTATTTCATTATAGGTCTGTAGCCATAGGATGTTTAATTAGTCCACCTTTCATAGGCATTGATAATTTTTCCAGTTTTTAATATTGAATCAGAATGTGATGCATTATCTTTGCACACATATTTTTTTTGTTGTTGTTGTTGAGACGGAGTCTCGCTCTGTCGCCCAGGCTGGAGTGCAGTGGCCGGATCTCAGCTCACTGCAAGCTCCGCCTCCCGGGTTTACGCCATTCTCTCGCCTCAGCCTCCCGAGTAGCTGGGACTACAGGCACCCGCCATCTCGCCCGGCTAATTTTTTGTATTTTTTTAGTAGAGACGGGGTTTCACCGTATTAGCCAGGATGGTCTCGATCTCCTGACCTCGTGATCCGCCCATCTCGGCCTCCCAAAGTGCTGGGATTACAGGCTTGAGCCACCGTGCCCGGCCTGCACACATATTTTAACATACTTGTCCAGTTACTTCCTTAATAATAAATAATGAGAAGTGGAATTACTGTCAAAAGAAATGCATCTTTTTCTTTTTGATACATGTTGCTTTCCAAAATTATACTGAATTGCCAGAGTACTTGAGAATTGCCATTTCTTTATATCTTCATCAATACCATTTAGCAGTTTTAAAATCTTGGCCATATTGATAGATTAAAAATGCCTCATTGTTTTATTTCTATTTCTTTAATGATTAGTAAGAACTTTTTAAAAACAGCTTTTTAAGATATAATTCATGTACCATATAGTCCTTGCTTTAGGCCGGGCGCGGCAGCTCAAGCCTGTAATCCCAGCACTTTGGGAGGCCGAGACGGGCGGATCATGAGGTCAGGAGATCGAGACCATCCTGGCTAACACGGTGAAACCCCGTCTCTACTAAAAAATACAAAAAACTAGCCCAGCGAGGTGGCGGGCGCCTGTAGTCCCAGCTACCCGGGAGGCTGAGACAGGAGAATGGCATGAACTCGGGAGGCGGAGCTTGCAGTGAGCTGAGATCCGGCCACTGTGCTCCAGCCTGGGTGACAGAGCGAGACTCCGTCTCAAAAAAAAAAAAAAAAAACTAGTCCTTGCTTTAAAGTGTGCAGTTCAGTGGTGGTGTATTGTGTAACCATCACCACAATCAATTCTGAAACAATTTCTCCACTCCAAAAAGAAACCCAGTACCATTAGCAGTTATTCCCCATTTCCCCTGAACCCCCATCTCCAGCCAACCACTAGTCTGTCTACCCCCATGGCTGTGTCTATTCTGGGCATTTCCTAGAAATTGAAGCACACAATATGTGGTCTTTTGTGACTGGCTTCTTTGACGAAGCATGTTTTCAGAGTTCGCGTTGTGGTATGTGTGGTTACTTCCCTTTTTATGGTTGAATAATATTCCATTTTGGATATATACCATGTTTTTCCCTTCATCACTTGATGGGCATTTGAATTGTATCCACTTTTTGGTTATTTGTAAAAGGCTGTTGTGAACATTTTTTACAGTTTTTGTGTGAACATGCATTTTCAGTTCTTTTGGTTATATACCTAAAATAGGAATTGCAGAGGTCATATGGTAATTTTATGTTTGACCTTTTGAGGAATTGCCAGACTTCTACATTCCCACACCAGTGTATGTGGATTCCAAGTTCTCCACGTTCTGGCCACCCTGTTGCTATTGGTTAGCGTTTGGCTTTTTATTATAGCCATGTGGTGGGTGTGAAGTGGTAGCTCACTATAGTCTTAACTTGCATTTCCCTAGTGGCTAATAAGGTTCACCATCTTTTCATGTGCTTATTGGCCATTCATGTATCTTCTTTGGATAAATATCTATTCAGAGCTTCCACTCATTTTTTAATTGGGCTATTTGTCTTTTTATTAACTGAGTCGTAAGAGTTTTTAAAATATGTTCTAGATGCAAGTGCTTTACCTGTGATTTGCAAATATTTTCTCTTTCACTTTCCGTTTTCACAGTTCATTATTTTGTAATGGTATCCTTTGAAGCATAAAACTTTCTAATTTTTTATGAAATCAGTTTATTTTTCTTTTATCACTTGTGCTTTTGGTGACATACTAAGAAACTGCCTAATCCAAGGTCGTGAAGATTTATTCCTGGTTTTCTTCTGTGAATGGTATGATTGTCACTCTTACGTTGAAGTCTTTGCTCCACCTTGAGTTCATTTTTGAGTAGGAGGTAGAGAGGAGTCTGCCTGCAGCCCTCTGCCTGGGCTGTCCAGTGCTTGCGCTCCTCTTCATTGGGAAATGATCCCTCTCTCCCTTGTGTTGCCTCGGCACCAAGGTGTAGAACATTTTTGTATTTGTTGTTTCTTTGCGTTTTGTGAGGTATCTGTGCATTTTCTTTGCCCAACTTTTTAGTGGGATAGTATCCTTTCTTTATTGAGACTATGTGCATAAAAGAAAACCAACAAATTTGCTCTCAGTTTTTCACTTTTTAAACTTTATTATGTGTTTATGTTAAGAAGGCTTTCTCATCCTCATGTCCTAAAAGTATTTTAAATTTTTGTCTCCATTTTAATCCCTTTTTATTCACTTTAGTCCATATGAAGTGTTTTTGTTTTTTTTTTTTTAAATAGAAGATAAGGATCCAAAGATGCCTCACCACTCTTGAATATAAAGCACCACCTTTAGGAGCAGTCATCCTCTCTTATCGGGGGTTTCACTTTCTGGGGTTTCTCTTACCAGCAATCCCAAAATAAGTGAGTGCAGTACAATAAGGTGTTGAGAGAGAGAGAGAGACCACATTCATGTAGCTTTTATTACAGTGTATTGTTATAATGGTTCTATTTCATTATTAGTTACTGTTAATCTTACTATACCTAATTTATAAATTAAACTTTAGCATAGGTGTGTGTGTATAGGACGTAATACAGTATATATAGGATTCAGTACTATCTGAAGTTTCAGGCACCCATTGGGGTTCTTGCAACCTGTCCCCTGAGGATAAGCGGGGACTTCTGTATGCTAATTTGATGTATACATATGTCTGTTTCTGGACTTATGTAAAAAAATTAGCTTTATAGTATGTTTCAGTATCTGGCAATACAGAGTGCCCCTTTATTTTTACTGTTTTTCAAAATTTTCTTGGCTCTTAGAAAAACAAAATCACACAAAATGTAGATTACTTTTGGGGCAGCTTCCACGACGATGGCTTTGTTCTGGGCTATAAAGGGGGTTCGAAGTACTCTCCCTCCATCCTTAGTGCCTGCTTGCCAGTGGGAACTGGGCAGGGAGGTTGGGGAAGTCTGAAGGATGCTTCTGAAAGATTTGGGGGCCACCTGCAGTTCACATCTAACTCTCATGGCTCATTGAACACCAGTCTGGGAGAGGAGGAAAGTAAGTGTGCCCCTGTATTTGTAACTACTTTGCAAAACTAAGCTAGTCCCAGACAAATACACAGAATTCCATGGGGAGGGCCAGACACAGGGTCATAAGACATTTTCCATTCCACCATTGACTGAGCTTCACCCTCAGAATGGCTTTTGAGATGCATGTTGTAAACAGTATGTAGAGCTCATTAAACTGTACATTTGTCCTCCATCCAGAGGTAGACAAATAACAGACCAAGTTTTAAATTTGACATATAGTTTCCAACCATACTATTTTGACATATGGTCAGGTGTAGTGCAAAAGACACTATTAAAAATACATTCCAGGCCTCGCATGGTGGCTCACGCCTGTAATCCCAGCCTTTTGGGAGGCTGAGGCGTGCCGGTCACTTGAGGTCAGGAGTTCGAGACCAGCTTGGCCAACATGGTGAAACCCCATCTCTACTAAAAATACAAAAAGTAGGCAGGTGTGGTGGGCACCTGTAATCCCAGCTACTTGGGAAGCTGAGGCGGGAGAATCGCTTGAATCCAGGAGGCAGAGGTTGCAGTGAGCTGAGATGGTGCCACTGCACTCCAGCCTAGGCAACAGAGTGAGACTCTGTCTCAAAAAATAAATAAATAAATACAGGCCAGCTGGGTGCCACCACACGTCTGTGATCCCAGCTACATGGGAGGCTGAAGTGGGAAGATCACTTGAGCCCTGGAAGCCAGCCTGGGCAACATAGCAAGACCTTGTCTCTGAAATTTAAAAAAAAAAAAAAAATCTTTTTAAATCCCAAATGAAAAGCAGTGTGTTAATTTTTGGTGAATTAAGAACAGCCTGCTTATAATTTACTTGTAGAGCTAAAATGTTTGCCTAATTGTTATGTAATTTTTTTGGTGATATTTCTGTACTTTAAGAAACAGTGCGAGGACAACTGTGTAGTCTCTTCAGCAAAGGTAGTGTCAGGAGTAAAAGAATGGAAGACGTAATAGATTAAGAACCTTAAGAACAACCAAATACAGGATGTGGGCCTTCATGGAGTCCTGATTTGTGCAAACCAGCTGTGAAAGATGTGTTTTGGACAACCAGAGAAATTGGGATATGACTCGGTATTAGCTGATACCCAAGAAGGATTGTTCTTTTTCTTAGGTTTAATGATGATATCCTTTCCTTTCCATTTTTCTGTATGTTTGAAATTTTCATAAATGTAAAAGAAAGAGACCTAAATGAGGCTCATTTTGTGTTTCTCCCATTCTTCTGTATCTCCATTCCTGTTGATTTCTGGATGGACCTTCCAATCCACAGGAATAAGCCACTCGAGCATTGGACTTAACGCCAGTATTGCATGCTTGCAGGGGCAGCTTAAGGGCTGGCTGTTTGCTTACTGAAGCTTTATTTACAATTATAAAAATTAAAGGAGGGGGCCGGGGATTCCAGTTTATGCCCCATAACAAGAACTAGTTCAATGAGTGTAAAGTTGTAGAGTAACATGCCGTTCGTTCCAAGTCGTCCCAGCCACTGTCTGAGACAGTTTAGTGGTATGGGGCAGAACATGGAAAAACACTAAGCAAAACATGTGTGTAGCAGGGGAGATATGAGGCTTTATTGATTATGGTTCATACATAAGCATTTTTTTTTTTTTTTTTTTTTGAGGCGGAGTCTCGCTCTGTCGCCCAGACTGGAGTGCAGTGGCGCAACCTCGGCTCACTGCAAGCTCCGCCTCCCGGGTTCACGCCATTCTCCTGCCTCAGCCTCCCGAGTAGCTGGGACTACAGGCGCCCGCCACCTCGCCCGGCTAGTTTTTTGTATTTTTAGTAGAGACGGGGTTTCACCATGTTAGCCAGGATGGTCTCGATCTCCTGACCTCGTGATCCGCCCGTCTCGGCCTCCCAAAGTGCTGGGATTACAGGCTTGAGCCACCGCGCCCGGCCACATAAGCATTTATATAGAAAAAGGAAGGGGAAAAAAACCTATCAATGCTTTAATAGTGGACTCCTGGATAATGGGATTTTAATTGTTGTTAATTATTTCTGTAGTAGTTCTCTAGCTTTCCAAAATTCCTGCAGGGTATATATATACTTTCATAATCAAGAAAAAATAAACGTAAGGGAAAGAGGCTATTTTCTTTTAGGAGTTGAGCCCTGCATTCATGGTGTTCTGCTTCTCAGCTAGGATGCTGATTTTGCTTTG
Source organism: Trachypithecus francoisi (assembly GCF_009764315.1). Classification (NCBI taxonomy): domain Eukaryota; kingdom Metazoa; phylum Chordata; class Mammalia; order Primates; family Cercopithecidae; genus Trachypithecus; species Trachypithecus francoisi. The sequence goes on from NW_022681460.1 coordinate 111,331,604, forward strand.
GGTCCTTCTCAGAATTGCTTTGGGTCCTTCTCAAACTTCCAAGGATTTTACTACCATGCCCAGCCACCCAGCTTTTCTACACACTTATTTTCTAGTTCTCATAACAGTAAAACCTGAAACAAAACTCTATAACCTTTTAAAAATGAGCTTTGATTCATTAAAAATTATTTTCATAGTTTTCTCTCTTCGTGAATGTGCAGTTTTGATTCATACATTTTTTAAAAATCAGAGTGGCGTACTTTAGGGGAGGTAATGAGGGTTGTGGAAGCAAGCTGGAAATATCAGAGTACTAGAGAAAATTGGAAGTCCTGGAACTGTGGTTGATACTGTTGCACATTAGGAACGCTTCTCTTATTGCCTAAGTCTTTTTTATTAAGTTCATCTGAAGAATGCTTGTAGTTTGTGAAGAGTAAGACTCTGCGGGTCCCCTTTTCCATTTTCCTTGCTATTAAACGGTTTGTTTGGTTTGGCTTCTTATTTCAGGCAACTGAAAGCAAACTCTTTCTGTACCTTTAGCAGATCACCAAATCTTTAAAAATTATCAACTGTCTGAGTGGAAATTTTAATGAGAAACAAAGCATAGGACAAGAATGCATTTCCCATTGTACTGGGTGGTTGTATTAAGGCTAAGTGTCATTAGTCTTTAGGAGAGGTAATGTTTGCTGTGAAATCAAGCTGCAGGCATTGCCCTTCTAGTCATGTGATAATGAAATCCAAAAGGTAGCTCTGATTCTTTTTGCTACATCAGATGTTTGCAGTACACTGCAATTGGTCAGGCCTTGGCAATCTTTTTTTTTTTTTGAAACGGAGTCTCTGTCACCCAGGCTGGAGTGCAGTTGCGCGATCTCAGCTCACTGCAAGCTCTGCCTCCCAGGTTCACACCATTTTCTTCTGCCTCAGCCTCCAGAGTAGCTGAGACTACAGGCGCCTGCCACCACGCCTGGCTAATTTTTTCTATTTTTTAGTAGAGATGGGGTTTCACCGTGTTAGCCAGGATGGTCTCGATCTCCTGACCTCGTGATCCACTCTTGGCCTGCCAAAGTGCTGGGCTTACAGGCGTGAGCCAACGCACCGGCCGGGCCTTGGCAATCTTTTTAATTATGTTGAACCCTATGAAATTGCTGGTGTTTGGCCATTTGGGACATACAGAAACAGCAGTTTCATATGGTCCAGCTGATATAATACACAGCTTTTCCTGTAGTTGTGTACATCGTAGAGTGAGTTGGGTTTTGGTTGCTGCAGTGAAGAGCCAGCCATTGTCTTGCTTGGATGATAATTGTATACAAGTGAACTTGAATCAGTCTTGCTGCTGAGTTGGGTTGATTTCTGTGGTTCTGAATCTTCTTAAAGTTGTCAGTGGATTAGAGAACTACACCAGCCTTCTTGTCTCTGTGGTCAGTATTATCCATCAACTTTTGCTTTTGTTTGAGAAATAATTAATGAATATGAGTTGGAACTCTGAGAGGTTAAAGTATTTTTATTATTTTGCTTTATTTTAGTCTCAGATGCAAACATCAGTGGGAATTGTACCCACACAAGCAATTGCAACGGGCCCCACTGCAGATCCTGAAAAACGCAAACTGATACAGCAGCAGCTGGTTCTACTGCTTCATGCTCATAAGTGTCAGAGACGAGAGCAAGCAAACGGAGAGGTTCGGGCCTGCTCGCTCCCACATTGTCGAACCATGAAAAACGTTTTGAATCACATGACGCATTGTCAGGCTGGGAAAGCCTGCCAAGGTAAGTGCTGTTTTTGGAACTCCTAGTGGCAGAGGTCAGGAAGAATTTTTCTCTGTTGTTCTTACAGCAGCTCTCTGGTTCATAAGGCTCTGGCAGCCTGAGTGCTACCTTCCATTTGGTGTGGCAAAACATGTTGCGCTCACGTTCCCCACACAATGACAAGTCAGGTGCTCTAGGAAGTCTTATCTGCTGAAGAGAAAGGCGATTTGGTTTTCTGATACTCTGTGAACTTCTGCTGCTTGAAGCTGTGCCCCGTATTTGTTCTTTTCCTCCTTCCTCTGTCATGGAAGATGTTGGTCACTTCTTGAGCACTGTCTTTGTTGTGAATGTCTAGATCGTGGTTTTCTTTTGGGCAATGAATATAGCACACGCACGTGCAGGCACACGCCCTTCCTGCACCCCAGCATCTGTCTTGGTGGCCTGCGGCCTTGCTCCTCTGTCCTGTGTCTTGAGGCAAGTCCAGATGGCAGTGAAGTTGTCCTGGGTGACTGGCAATGACATGGGGAACTACGCACTGTATCATCCCAGGGGAGGTGGTGAACTAGGCACTTCACGTGCCCTCTGTCTCCCCTTTTACTGCAGACACCTCTTTTCTACCGAAGGAAGTGTTTCCTATTAACAGCTATACTTTCCTTTAATCTTTATTCTCTTTCCTTCTCTTCTTATGCTCATAAACCTTGGGGGAATCTCCCCCTGGTCTCCCTGTCTCTCGTTGTGACATTTGTGAGTCCCCAGAGTAACCCTGTCGTAACAGAGAAGCAGAGAAGGGTAAGGTTAGACCTTTAGAAGCTGAAGCCGGAATAACCAGGGTCAGTTACCCTCTCGAGTACTTGTTCACCAGGTGCCCACAGTCCCTTTCAGAATCTCTGCAGGCTTCTCATGTGCTTCTCTGTCTGTATTTCTTCACTGTAGTATTTAGGTGGTTTCATCTTGAAATGTAATTGAACATTTTTATTTTAAATAGTTACATCACGGAACTATTATATGTTCTACCTTTCATTGCAGTTGTTTGGTATTCCAGATTGAATAGTGTTTGTTTTGTTTTGTGGGCTGCCCTTAATCACCCATCCTTCATAACATTGCTTCTAGGGGAAGTTTTGTTTGGATTTCTCAACAGTCAACTTACAAACTTTTTGGAAAACAGCCTGTTTGTAAGTTGAGGACTGCCTATACTGTGTTATGGTTACACTTGTTACCATTTTCTTATGGAATCTGGCATTATAATTTAGGTATAATTGAAAGTGTGACGATTTGGATAGAAAAATAACATCTCGTTGTTTTTCTGGTCATAGTTGCCCATTGTGCATCTTCACGACAAATCATCTCTCATTGGAAGAACTGCACACGACATGACTGTCCTGTTTGCCTCCCTTTGAAAAATGCCAGTGACAAGCGAAACCAACAAAGTAAGTGAGCACGGGGGCAGAGAAGCTTGGAGATGAGAATAGAAGTTGTTTCTAAAGAAAATTCAGAGAGTAGGTAGGGAGTGGGCAGGGGTTATGAGCCACGGAGTGCAGGGTGAGGTAGGGCGGACAGTGGCCCAAGGTGCAGCCAAGCTCAGAGGGCAGGCAGGCTCTCTGTCAGGAACTGCTGTGATAATGTTGGACCCTGACTCACTCACTGCCCCTCCCTCTCCCTGCCCCCTGCATACACGCACTTGAAGCAGCATGGAACGGCAGAGTCACTTTGTTCACTGAGCCCACATGAAGACATGGTATTTCCTGACAGTTACTCCATATGTGAGAATTTAAATTCCATGTCGCTATAATGGCGGTGGCGTCTTGGGGAGGGGAGAGGGGCACTTCTTTTGGAACTGGAAAGCCCTTATCCTGAAGTAAATTTTGAAGGCTCCGTCAGTCAGGCTGGGTCAGTATAAAATCCCACACGAACATTTTTGAAGGTTTCCCTCTGCGTGGATCTGTGGTCCCCAGACCTCTTTGTATAACTAACCATTCACTCTGCTTGGCAGTGAGAGCCTCTGCCTAGGGCTGCTGCATCCTGGTCATCCCGGTAGTTTTGCCATTGTCTAGGTTGTCTGTAGCCCTTGGCAAGACTGCTTATGCAGCAGTCCCTGCTTGTTGGGAGGCCTGCCTGGGGCTCTGGGGCTCCCTGCCATTTGTAGGCTTCAGGCAGTAAGAAGGATGAACCTCCCTCCCGTTTTTCAACCCTCTTCCTGTCATTTTAGAGGTAAAACCGTGGTCTTTGGGTGTGTCCGTCAGTTTTGGACAGCTAGGAAGTGCCCTTCAATCTCCTGTCCCCTCTGGCTGGAGGTGCTCCCTTAGCGACCCTTCCAGCACAGTACAGTCTTCCTCATCTTCCTCCATCTCGTCTGTGCCATCTTGCCACCCTCCCCTGTTTTGTGTTTTCTGTGTTCATTCCTCTCATTCTTCTTGATCATCCTTCCTTAAGACCCCGCAGCTGCCTAGAGAATATGTGCTGCTTTTCCTTCTGGTTGTTTCCGAGTGGCCCAGGTAAAGATAGAAAAAGTGCTTTGTTCCTAAGAGTACTGTGGAGTGGCGTGCCAGTGACAGCCCCTGTGGTTTTCCTTTTACTGAGTCTAACCCACCTCCCTCTGGCGACAAGGGAATAGGCAGCGAGCTGACGCTGACCCTGCTTCATTTAAAGCAGGGTGTCCCTGTCACACAGAAGAGAAATGCCAGGGTAATGGGGCCTGTTATCTGCCTTCCTACAGAAGAACCACAACGAGTTTCCTTTAAAAACCAGTTTCCTGACCAGGTGCGAGGTGGGCAGATCACCTGAGATCGGGAGTTCGAGACTAGTCTCTACTAAAAACACAAAATTAGCCAGGCATGGTGGCGCATGCCTGTAATTCCAGCTACTTGGGAGGCTGAGGCAGGAGAATCGCTTGAACCTGGGAGGCGGAGATTGTGGTGAGCCAAGATCTCGCCAGTGCACTCCAGCCTGGGCAACAAGGGCAAAACTCCGTCTCCAAAAAAAAAAACCACGTACCTAAAAGTCAATTAAATTATTCTTTGATTGACTAAAATTTGAATTAATAAACAATTTCCCTGGACATCTCTTATATAAAGTGACATTCTGGAATCCTGGGTCTTCTAGAACCAGCTATTTGGGACAGTTGTTCTAATGGAATAGAGTCTGTTTTTCCTCCCACATTACTGTAAAACTTTTTTCTTTAGTATATTGTGATGGCTAAATTTCTTGTGTTTTAGGGCACATTTCAGTAATAGGCTCTTTAAGTACCAAAATATTCGTTGTCAAGTTTGTAGTTATACAATATTCCATGAATAATGAGCTAGAATTTTATTCTTAACTTTTAATCTGAGGGTGTGGCTTTTTGGGGATCTTTTGTTTTTAGTACATACTACCATGACAGTTGTAAACTTTTGTGATTTCTCTTTTTAAGAAACGCTTATGTGGTTTTTGTTTTAAAAGAAAAAAGAAGTGTATGTGGTTTTTTTTTTTTTTAACCATCCTTATAACTGCCGGAGTGTTGTGAAAATTGATTGTGTGCCTGCTCTCTCAAGTGGTAAACCACAGGTTTTCTACTAGTCATAATGTAAGATATTACCAGGATGATTTTATAAAGTCACAAGGAAGATTTAGATTAACTTGCTGCAGGGTTTTGGTAGTTTTTTACAAAAGTATGATTGACGGGGTTTCAGCAGTATCCTTTCTGTACATTTTGTTGTTTTTTTCTCTTCTCCCAAAGCAAATTATGCTTACGGTGTGTGAACTCTTGAGTTAAGAACCCAGAGAGGAAAATGTGAATCTGACCCTACTTTGGCTTAAGGTTGGGTTTTGAAGACAATATATATGTTAAAAATAATGTAAGAGTGACCTCCCTCAAAGGACTGAGGTAGAGTCTAAAAATGTAGGTTTTAAAATACGAATAATCAGCTGGATGTGGTGGCATGCACCTGTAGTCCCAGCTACTCGGTATCCTGAGGCGGGAGGCTGAGGCAGGAGAATCATTTGATGAACCCAGGAGTCAGTGCAATCAACATTCTTTTTGAGGAGAATTGGAGTGCACCTGACTACTTTATAGAGAAAGGTGAGACTTGGTGGAGCCCAGTGCAAACAAAATAACGAAGGAAGAACATTTCAGACAGTGGGGACAGTGTCTGCACAGTGCACAGGTTGTGAGGCATGCATTTGACTGGACTGGGGTTCCTGTGCAAACAAGGTGAGCCGAAAGGTGGACTGTGGTGAGCTGCTGGAAGCCTCAGGGACTCTGCCAAGACCCACCTGTGCTCGCTCTATGGCGACCGCCTTAGGGGCCCCAGGACTCTGCTTTTTAGGCAGTGTTTCCCACAGGCCAGCGCTGGTCTTAACTGATGCACACTTCCTTGGTTAGCACATGCTGCACTCTCTAACTTCTGTGATTAATGTCTCTACTGAGAGAACCTTCCAGAATCACCTGTGGAGCTAATCTGAGGTTCTTTGAAATGAAGCTGAGACCATTGATTACCTTTTTGGCCTATGTTGAGTTTTGTTTGGTTGGTTGGTTGGTTTTGAGACAGAGTCTTGCTCTGTCACCCAGACTGGCTTGTAGTGGCGTAGCCACGTCTCATGGCAGCCTCAACCTCTTGGGCTCAAGCAGTCATTCCACTTCAGCCTCCTGAGTACCTGGGACTGCAGGCATCTGCCACCACACCTGGCTAATTTTTGTATTTTTTGTGGAGATGGGGTTTCACCATGTTGCCCAGGCTTGTCTCGAACTCCTCAGCTCAAGTGATCTTCCCACCTCGGCCTCCCAAAAGTCCTGGGATTACAGGCATGAGCCATTGCGCCTAGCCTCATTTAATTTTTCTTTGAATTGTTTTTTAAAGATTCTATAATCACTGATCTCGAATTAACCATCCCTTATAGCATTATTTAGTTTTTGTTGAATTATTAGGACTTTCCAAGATATGTACCTTATGTCAGTGCTGGCATCTGACCTCCAGTAAATTCAGTGCACAGAGTGGCATAGAGGACTGGGCTGTGGGACCTGTGACCAGGTTCCCTTCTTGGGGCTCATGTTGCCTCATTTGTGAAGTTCTGGCTGCTCAAAGTGTAGGCCTCAGGCAAGCTATAGAGGCACTCCCAGGTTGCTTGTAAGCAGTAAAGAAATTGGGGCCCTATTTCAGACCTCTTATATTAAAACCTACATTTTTACAAAATTCCCGGGTGATTGGTGTGCACATTAAAATCCAAGATGGACTGCTCTGGATGCCTTGAAAGACCAGGTGTCTGGGCCAGTGCTGGTGAGAGGGTTTGAGTCATTCTCTGAGAAAGACCACGGGTTTTCCAACCCAGAGTGCCCCCAGGGACTGTTGAAGCAAGTGCACAGGGTTGGTCCCAGAGCCAGCCTAATGCATGCACTGCCCCGGCTGTGTCAGCCATGGCCCCAGCTGCTGCCAGACATCTCCATGAGTGTAGCACCCACTGCTTCATCTGGCAACATGTTGCATTTGTAGGTGCCTCAGATTGTTTAAAACACCTCCTTTCGGCCAGGCTCGGTGGATCACACCTGTAATCCTTGCACTTTGGGAGGCTGAGGCAGGCGGATTGCCTGAGCTCAGGTTCAAGACCAGCCTGAGCAACAGTGAAACCCCGTCTCTACTAAAATACGAATAATCAGCTGGATGTGGTGGCATGCACCTGTAGTCCCAGCTACTCGGTATCCTGAGGCGGGAGGCTGAGGCAGGAGAATCATTTGATGAACCCAGGAGGCAGAGGTTGCAGTGAGCCAAGATCGCACCAGTGCGCTGCAGCCTGGGCAACAGAGCAAGACTCCGTCTCAAAAAAACAAAACCAAAACCAAAAAAAACCTCCTTTCATTATATGGAGTCAAGATCTCCCTCCTTTGAACTGCCACTCATCGAATAGCCCATCAGGTGCCCAGTGAGTGTGTGTGGAGCAGGCCCTTTGTTGACTTGAGGGCCCTTCAGAGATTTTCACCTCTTTTGACAGACTGTGGTGGGATGGGGAACAGCAAGGAGCAGAATCTGAAGGTTATAGAGAGAATAGTGGCCTTGATTGACCCTGACTTAAGTACCAGAGGGTCGTGAGTGATGTGTTACATCTGAACAACTTTGCTCCTTGATAGCAAGGAGAATGTCGCTGCGCCAATGTCACTTGGCGTCTGAAGAAAGCCTTTTGCTTGAGGGCTTGTGGCTGTGCCTCATGGGAGTCTGAGTCTCCAGCCCCCACACAAGGTGGTGCCACCAGCAACTTTGTAGAGATGTCTGCAGGTCTGGATAAATTCTCTCTCTCTTTTTTTTTTTTTTTTTGAGACGAAGTCTCACTCTGTCACCCAGGCTGGAGTGCAGTGGTGCGATCTCAGCTCACTGCAGCCTCCGTCTCCCTAGTTCAAGTGATTCTTGGCTACTTTATGTAGTTTTAGTAGAGATGGATTTTCACCATGTTCAAGCTGGTCTTGAACTCCTGACCTCAGGTGATTCCCCCACCTCAGCCTCCCAAAGTGATTGGATTACAGGTGTGAGCCACCTGAATAAATTCTAGCATTGCTTTTTTAGTAGAAATCTAAGTGTGTTGGTATCCTCGGGAAACTGGTTCCAGGACCCCCCAGGTACACTGAAACCAGGCGGACTCAAGCCCCGCAGCTGGCCCTCCCCATACGCAAGTTTCGCCTTCCACAAGCACTGTGTTTCTGGCCTGCGTTGGGTGGCCCCTCGGCTCACTGTTGTGCTGCTGACAGATCAGCTATAGCAGCTACTGCTCTGCTTCATGGTGTATCTCACCCTACCCTGACAAAGTTTGGACATTTAATTCATGTCCGTTTTAACTGAATTTCCAAATGGAGTTCAGTTTTATTAAGAATGATTAGGGGCTGAAGTTGTCTGAGTAACTTGAGTGCTTTGCATCGGCGACATAGACTGTACAGGGAACCTCTTAGTGGAACATTCTTTTTTTTTTTTTTTTTTTGAGACAGAGTCTGTCTTGCCTAGGCTGGAGTGTAGTGGTGCGATCTCAGCTCACTGCAGCTTCCACCTCCTAGGTTCAAGCAATTCTCCTGCCTCAGCTTCCCAAGTAGCTTAGATTACAGGTGCGCACCACCACGTCCAGCTAATTTTTGTATTTTTAATAGAGACAGGGTTTCACCATGTTACTAGCCAGGCTGGTCTCGAACTCCTGACCTCAAGTGATCCAAAGTGTTGGAATTTCAGGCGTGAACCACTGCACCTGGCCGCACCCGGCGTCTTAGTGGAACATTCTTTGTGCATGAAGAATGGCAGGTGAGTCCAAGAAAGAGCCTGCTACAAAACTTGGCCTTTTTTTCATAGGCCATAGGCTCCTTCTTGGCTACATCAGAAGGTGGTGAGGCTGAGGGCGCTGGGGAGCTTTAAAGAGGGAGTCCAGCCGGTGTGTTAGTGCACTGCAGGTGTGTTGTGGCTTCCTAAAAGTTAGAGCTTTATGCTCTAGCAAGGAAAAAAGATGTAAAAATGGCCAAATGAGCACACGGCCTTGACATTAGAAGAGGTAAGTGGCAATAATGTGGAAAGGATGAGTAGAGAGCAACTTCATTCTTAGGGATGCCAGGTAGATGGAGCAGTGCTGTCTGTAGCTCTCCCTGCGTTTGTGTTCAGTTCCAAGGCGCTCCATGGGTTGCGCTGGGAGGGCCCACGGTGTGCTGACCGCTGCGCTATACCTCACACATCCTCTGGACGCTGCACAGCAGGTTACGTGGCCCATGTGGCAAGTGGTGAAGAGTAAAACCGAGTTTCACGTTAATCCCACCTTTCAGGGATGCACAGGGAACGTGAGATGAGCCTGATTTTCCCTGTCCCAGGGTTCCAAGGTGCAGTTTGAGTGCGTTAGGTGATTATTAGATAATCTTTTGTCCCTCCCAACAGATTCTAGGCTCAGGGAATGCAGAGATTGTGCCCGCACTATATCTGGGAGCCTGGCAGAGTGTACTCACTGAGTCTGTCATGTGAGTGAGTGAATACACGAAGGGTCAGTGTCGAAAGACAAGCAGCGGTACAGGAGGCACTGTGGGATTTCAGAGAGGGATCGGGAATACCACCATGGAGCACGCAGAGCACCTTGAGGTGACAGTACGGTTGATGGTGGCTTGTACATAATGACTCTCCTTTCAGTCAGCCATCACCCCACAGTGAATGCCTGAGCACCCTTACCCTTCAGTATTTGTGTCATTTCATCTAATAGCATCATTTGGACTTCGAATTCAGCCATGCTTAAATGGCAGAGACCTTCTCTATTTGTTCGTAATTTCCTTTGCTTCTGAACTTTAGAAATGGTGAGTTGCAAATGCTTCTCATGGGTATATTTTCTTTTAAAATAAAAATATAATAATTTTTACTTTTAGAAAATGAATGATTTTAACACAAAATGCAGTGACCATGTCAGCAGCTTGCATGGGAGGCCTGTGTGAGTATGAGGCATTGGCTGCCCTGTAAGTGGCTGTGGGCTTAGGAGTAGCATTCACTGAAAGGTGGTGCATTTTAGTTAAGTAGGTGGCACTTGGGGAGGTGTCGATAAAAGGGAAATATTGTAGGAAGAAGTCAATAAAGCATTCACTGGAAAGTGGAAGACTGCATACTTTGTTTCTTTTAAGTTCCTCTCCACAGTGCATCACCATGTGTGTTAAATATAGTGTAGCCCTGTTCTTCCTTACATCGCAAGGTCATAGAAAAATAAAACTATCCTGTCACTGGTAACTTTGATTTCTATACCATAGTGCTTCTTAAAAATGTAAGATGTCGGTTTCAGAAGTATGGTGGACACATGTTTAAAGTTTTGGGGAGTAGTATTAGAATACTTTTAAAGGTATTGTGCATGACTTACTTCAGCTACACACTTGTCATAAAGTGCACCTTGGGAGTTGCTTTTCATTTATGATAATGAGTGCTTGGTGTGTGTAATTGTGTCTGATGAGTGTTAATGAGTTGATCTGAGTATCCTTATTAGAAAAGTTAATAGTATGGAATGTATAATTACCAGGAATTTTCTTTTCACACATTTTAGTTTAATTAGGTCGCTCTGGGTAAGTATTGGGGTTACTATAGGTGCACTGATGGTTGAATGTGAGAATATTACTGTTACACATAATGGTTGAAATTTGAAAGAAAGGCTTTGTGATTGTGTTTTATGTATCAAAAAATGGTGTGTTATAGTAGCAACATTATAAGATGCTATTTTTAACATGACTGTAAAATTTGTGGAAGTTAGAAAGGAACTCAAAAATAAGAATAAATAGTATGATATAGAACTTCTGCCATATGATAAATTTTCACACAACATTTGGGTTGTTGGGACGGATGAGTGGGCAGGCAAGCAGGTGGGTAGGTAGGTGGGTAGATGAATTGACCTTGAAATGCCCAAGTTGATGCAAGTTTGGAGTAGTCTCTCCATTACCTTGGAAGCCCTTTGGGATGGAGCTTCTTATGTTGACACCAGTTTTTCCTTTAGTCTCCTGGGGTTAGCTAGCTGAATGGGGCAGCTTCCCTGCCAGCCAGCAGTGGGCCTGGGTAGCAGAATCTCATGTTGGCCATGTGAGGCAGAGCCACATCCTGAATATTAGAGGTGCTGAGGTGGCCCCGGATAACAAGACCCATGCAGAATTGCGAAGCCTCACTCCAACCTTAATTTCAAACAAATCAATCAATCAATCAAGTTGAGTATTTCTTAAACAGCTTCATATAGCCAGAGAGCTCAGCATGGTGCTCTGCTGCATAGGAATCCCGTCAGAAGGATGTGTTCATGCTGTCTTTGCTTGTGTAAGTTTCAAGGACTTGCAATTATGTGATTTAGAAGATCACATCATAGATTTATTAATCAAAACTGACCAACGAGGTATCATCTCCGCTCCTTCTCTTAAGCCCTCTGTACCTGTGCAGGTGAGCAGTGAAGGACAGGGTTGGGGTCAACAGCAGGCGGGGGCTCCTCTGTGTATCTCAGAGGTGTCTGCTGGCCACCAGAGAATCAGACGTTTCCCCTTTCATACATTTGCCACTCCCTGGAACTGACTTCTTGAGGAGTCTCTAGGTTTTAAAACATACTAATTTTTTTCAGGTGTTATCTGTGAGATTTTATGATCTGTTGCATGCTAAGATAGAAACTTGACTTTTCTTTAACTTTTTGTTCCTCACTTACTGCTAGGCAGAATACATGAGTCCTTCAGCACAGTTCCTTTCTCCCTAGCCTTGTTTTACTGCTTTATGATATTCATGTGTAGTATCTTGATGAAATGTATTTGCTTCTCAATAGTTTTTAAATCATTTGTGGGCTTCTCCCTTTTACTTACCTTTCTTGTTTGTCTGTCTGTTTGTCGTTATAGCCATCCTGGGGTCTCCAGCTAGTGGAATTCAAAACACAATTGGTTCTGTTGGCACAGGGCAACAGAATGCCACTTCTTTAAGTAACCCAAATCCCATAGACCCCAGCTCCATGCAGCGAGCCTATGCTGCTCTCGGACTCCCCTACATGAACCAGCCTCAGACGCAGCTGCAGCCTCAGGTTCCTGGCCAGCAACCAGCACAGCCTCAAACCCACCAGCAGATGAGGACACTCAACCCCCTGGGTAGGTGAAGGAACTCTCAACTTCATTCTTACTTGTCCAAATGTAGCAAAGAGAATGGAGTGATGGAACCCAAGACAGTTTTCAGTTTGTTTTGTGTTTTTACTACAGTGGTTGAAATTAAAATCTCCCAGGAAAAAGCTGAAGTGTCTAATGCAAGGAAAATGTTATATGCTTATAAAAAGAGCAGCATTTGCAAATGAAGCAATGTTTTTGTTGCTTGCTGTGCCATTTCTCTCTGGACAGTTTTCATAAAGAATGTGCCATGTGGCTCAGAATGCAGATCTCACAAGTCAGGATGCTGACTGGACCCCGCGTTCTGACTGTTGTCATTTCTTTGATGGAGAACTTGCGTTTGCCACTTCCTCACACATCTTGGTTAGGGTCTACCCCACAATTGGAAGTGACCAGCCTGGACTTCGGCAGGTTAATGACAGGAGCCCTGGAAACTCTTTTCCCAGGCTGCTGGACACCATGTCAGCATTTCTTTTGTCACCCCAGCCCATTATTTGCCAACCTTTGGTCATTTGCTCACATATACCCATGATTTTTGCCATTTCTGCGTAAGGTTTCCTTAATATTTTTCTTTAAGTGGACACAGTCCCTTTACATTTAGGCTTAAGCTAAGCAGTGATGTCTGTGAAGTCGAAACTAGCTGACTGGTTGTGCTAGTTTTGTTCTTTTCCTAATAGAATAAGTATTTTACAGTTAAAAATTACTCCTTAAAATATGCCCAGCTAAAGTCGTCTTATTTGTTGCTTTTTGGAAAACAACTGCCCCAATGAATGTCTAACTAATACTGGCCAGGAGACTGGGTTAGAGTCCTGAGACCCAAGTCTTAATCTAACTCCTCTCCTGTTGACGGTATGATTTAGGACAAACTTAACCTTTATTAATCTCGGCCTTCCTTTCCTTTAATACGAAGATTGTAGACAAATTGACCTCTGTATTTTTTTCATGAGCTTAATTTTATGATTTTATTTTCTGATATTGGAGGTGGAGACACAGAGGTATATGTCAGTGCAGCTGAGTCACTCAGGAATGATACTAATGAAGCAGAATGAAAGTCAGAGGCTCCATATGGGTCATTTATAACTTTTTAACTTAGATACCAGCTAATCTCCATAAACACACCTTATTTTGGTTACATAGTAGAGTGGGGAGGTGTCTACTGATTATTTGTGCACGTTGATTACCGTTACTGAAAATATGACACTTGGAGTTCCTGCCTCAGTGCTTATTATAACTGACCAGAATCACTTGTTTAAATAATCACCAATTGTTTATGTGGTGACATGTTGGTTATCTGTCGTCAAAACTTTGAAGTATATATTAAAATTTAAGAGTTGATTGATTTCTTTCTGTCTTTAAAGGAAATAATCCAATGAACATTCCAGCAGGAGGAATAACAACAGATCAGCAGCCCCCAAACTTGATTTCAGAATCAGCTCTTCCGACTTCCCTGGGAGCCACAAAGTAAGACCCTGTTTCAGTTCTGAGTGACAGTCCAACAAGAGCGTGGACTGAGAACCACACAAAACTGATTCTTTCTAAATGTGTGGCAGAGAAAATAGTTTAAATGGGGTGGTGAGGGGTGAATGCTGTTTTCCTTTTTTTCTTTAATTGTAAGTGTAGAGCAGATAATAGATTAAACATAGTTTAAGTTTTATTTATATACATTACTTGGCTCTCCTGACGTAAACTTTTAGAAGTCACATGTGGTGGTAGAAGAACCTTATTAGACAAAGTATGTTTGAGTCGCTTCAGTAGATGGTTGAAGTGTCCTTATTTCCTCCTTAGCCCACTGATGAACGATGGCTCCAACTCTGGTAACATTGGAACCCTCAGCACTATACCAACAGCAGCTCCTCCTTCCAGCACTGGTGTAAGGAAAGGCTGGCACGAACATGTCACTCAGGACCTGCGGAGCCATCTAGTGCATAAACTGTACGTAACAGTTTTGCAGTTTCATAGATGTTTGATTTTGTTGCTGCGTTGCCCATTGGCTACCAGATGACAGTACCCTAGGAGCCTATGCAAGTCACGTGCTTACTTAGAGAGCCGCTCTCACTGCTGGTAGGACCCTGGCAGCCCTCGGCAGGCCAGAGATTCCCGCACTTCATGTCCTCGGTGAGCGGGGGTGACAGAGAGCATTGGTGGCTCTATATTGCCGAGGGGCACTGACTTACAGCCCCTGTCACAGAGGCAAAGACCCTCAGTGCAGCCTGGCCTTAATGCTGCATGAGGCGGCTGGGGTTGGCTCAAGAACCTCACCTTATTTTGTAGTTCCAGATTCTAGTTGTGGAGACCCCTCAAAATTGGATGAGTTTAGAGTATAGATGGCATGTCATTATCACCTTACAGTTAGTTAACGTAATAGAAAGTTAACTTTTTTTGAGGGGGGGAGACAGAGTCTCGCTCTGTCCTCTAGACTGGAGTGCAGAGCGCAATCTTAGCTCACTGCAACCTCTGCCTCCCAGGTTCAAGCGATTATCCTGCCTCAGCCTCCCGAGTAGCTGGGATTACAAGTGGGTGCTACCACCCCTAGCTAGTTTTTGTATTTTTAGTAGAGACAGGGTTTCACCATGTTGGCCAGGCTGGGCTCAAACTCCTGACCTCAAGTGATCTGCCCACCTCAGCCTCCCAAAGTGCTGGGATTATGAGCCACTGCACCCGGCCCTTCTTTTCTTTTTTCTTTTTTTTCGTTCTTTCTTACTTAAAGAGAGACAGAGTCTTGCCATGTTGTCCAGGCTGGTCTCAAACTCCTGGCCTCAAGTAATCCTCTTAGGCCGAGACGGGCGGATCACGAGGTCAGGAGATCGAGACCATCCTGGCTAACACAGTGAAACCCCGTCTCTACTAAAAAATACAAAAACTAGCCGGGCGAGGTGGCGGGCGTCTGTAGTCCCAGCTACTCGGGAGGCTGAGGCAGGAGAATGGCGTAAAAACCCGGGAGGCGGAGCTTGCAGTGAGCTGAGATCCGGCCACTGCACTCCAGTCCGGGCGACAGAGCGAGACTCCGCCTCAAAAAAAAAAAAAAAAAAAAGTAATCCTCTTGCCTTGGCCTCCCAAACTGCTGGGTGGCATGAGCCATCACACCAAGCCTAACTTTGTTGAGCTAGTTATTTTAAATGAACTAGACTTATATTCCCTGAGTTTTTTCCATTCCTATTTTGATCAAATTTTTTTAGTAGTAAGTAGTTTAAAAATCAGGAATTTAAAAATCGTGTTATTCTGGAATGACCCAGCACATACTTGTTAATAGCAAAATATTAATGTGTTTGATGTGTAGATACGTTGATAGGTCAGGATTGTCTCCAGGGAGTTACTTCATTCATGTATTGATATGCTGGGCAAGAGAGGCTTGGCATTCCCACAGTGTATTGCCACCAGAGATACATGATCCTGATTTTGTAGTGCTCATTTGACAGCATTGGGAGTAGCTTCAGGCCAGGTGCAGCAGCTCCCCCCTATAATCCCAGTGCGTTGGGAGGCTGAGGCGGGAGGATTGCTTGAGCCCAGGAGTTCAGGCCAGCCGGGGCAATATAACAAAACTCTATCTCTACAGAAAATTTAAAAATTAACCAGGCATGGTGGTGTGCACCTGTACCTCCCTTCTTGAGAGGCTGAGGTGGGAAGATCACTTGAGCCCAGGAGTTCAAGGGTGCAGTGAGCTATGATCATGCCACTGTACTCCAGGTTGGGCGACAGAGCGAGACCCTATGTCTTTTTTTTTTTTTTTTGGATACGGAGTCTCGCTCTATCGCCCAGGCTGGAGTGCAATGGCACTCAGCTCACTGCAACATCTGCCTCCCGGGTTCAAGCAGTTCTCTTGCCTCAGCCTCCCAAATAGCTGAGATTACAGGCATCCACCACCAGGCCCAGGTAATTTTTGTATTTTTAGTAGAGACAGGATTTCACCACGTTAGCCAGGCTGATCTCAAACTCCTGACCTCAGGTGATTCTCCCGCCTCAACCTCCCAAACGGCTGAGATTACAAGCATGAGCCAGCACGCCTGGCCGAAACCCCATGTCTTTAAAAAAAGAAAGGAGAAAAAAGTAGTCTGATAGATGTGTTATCCTTTCAGCGTCCAAGCCATCTTCCCAACACCTGATCCCGCAGCTCTAAAGGATCGCCGCATGGAAAACCTGGTAGCCTATGCTAAGAAAGTGGAAGGGGACATGTACGAGTCTGCCAACAGCAGGGTAGGTTGCTGCTTACCGTGCTCTGGCCTCTACAGCATCTGTAGTTAGACAGCATTGCATTTGTCTGCTTTGTTATCTAGAAATTGTGGAGTCTGTGTAGTTGGGAGAAACTCCTCACCTTGAGGCCACTGGCCAAGGAGACTTCCCAGATAAGACACAAATTTCCTGCAGAGCTCTCTTGGTTAGTTACATTAGTGCATGGAATATATAAATTTACATTATGTCCGTGGGATATATTTTTCACAGTAGGTGGTGGTGTAATATTGCTAGCATCAGTGAATATTCAAAAGTTCATTTGAATGAAATGGAACGTGTATTTAGTACCTACTATTTGGTATGTCCTATAAAGTCATAGGGAATTTAGCAAGAATGTGGGCTTCTGGTATATCAAGTGTTTGCATACTTACTTTTGCCAGTGTACTCAATGAAGAAGTTCATTAGTTAGAACCTACAACACAGATCATTCAGTTGCTTTTTACAGTTTTAACTGTTTCATATTGAATATTACTGCTTTTTAGGATGAATATTATCACTTATTAGCAGAGAAAATCTACAAGATACAAAAAGAACTAGAAGAAAAACGGAGGTCACGTTTACATAAACAAGGCATCTTGGGGAACCAGCCAGCCTTACCAGCCCCGGGGGCTCAGCCCCCTGTGATTCCACAGGCCCAACCTGTGAGACCTCCAAGTAAGCATTTTATTTCCTTCTGCCATCCCTTAGCCTGTTTCCTTGGTTTTCCTTCGTGTTTGGGGTGTATTTCTAAGAACAGAGAATTAGAATCTCTGATGCGTGCACTGCAGAAGCTGTTGATGTGGCAGTGGCCCTGACCACCTGCCTCAGGCCGTGTTGGGACACTGAGTTTCTCTCTCGGGAAGGCCCTTTACAGGGTGCTCTGGCATTGGAACACACGTGCCTTTGGACCTATTGGCTGTTTTCCCTTTTAAGTTTGAAGTCCTAATAAGAAATTTCGTATTCCTGAATCAAGGATTATATTAAATAACTAGGGTGGTTTTGTTTTTGTTTTTGTTTTGCCACCACAGATGGACCTCTGTCCCTGCCAGTGAATCGCATGCAAGTTTCTCAAGGTATTGAACTATTTGCTGTGAATCATATTTTAGTTTAACATTCAACAGCCATAACTTTCACTGTTTTTTTCCTCTCCCCCTGTATATTTCTTTCTAGTCCTTTCTTCTTTCCATTCCTTTTTGCTGATGAGCAGAATTCAGTTCTGTAGGTAGTATGGATCTGTTTATAGTATGAAGTTTGGAGATTATAGGAAAGATCTTCCAAGAGATAAGCAGTATTTAGCTATTTATTTTATTTTGTTTATTTTTATTTTTATTTTTTTGAGATGGAGTCTTGCTCTGTGGCCCAGGCTGGAGTGCAGTGATGTGATCTTGGATCACTGCAAGCTCTGCCTCCTGGGTTCACGCCATTCTCCTGCTTCAGCCTCCCCAGCAGCTGGGACTACAGGCACCCGCCACCATGCCCAGCTAATTTTTTGTATTTGTAATAGAGATGGCGTTTCACTGTGTTAGACAGGATGGTCTTGATCTCCTGACCTCGTGATCCACCTGCCTCAGCCTCCCACAGTGCTGGGATTACAGACATGAGAGCCCCTGCACCCAGCCTTAGCTTTTTATTTTATTTATTTATTTTATTTTATTTTATTTTATATTTTATTTTATTTTGAGATGGAGTCTCACTCTGTTGCCCAGGCTGGAGTGCAGTGGCGCGATCTCAGCTCACTGCACGCTCTGCCTCCTGGGTTCATGCCATTTTCCTGCCTCAGCCTCCCAAGTAGCTACGACTATAGGTGCCCGCCACCACGTCCGGCTAATTTTTTGTATTTTTAGTAGAGACACGGTTTCACCGTGTTGGCCAGGATGGTCTTGATCTCCTGACCTTGTGATCTGCCTGCCTCGGCCTCCCAAAGTGCTGGGATTGCAGTTGTGAGCCACTGCTCCCAGCCCAGCTTTTTATTTTTTTAATGGATGGTGAAGGGGGCATGGTACATTACTCTTAGGAAGAGTCTGAGAAAGAAGCACTCTAGATGTGGGGAGGGAGTGCTTCTAAATGCTGAGAAGGAGAGGCATGCAAGACACTCCTAGACTGCTGAGCACTTGCAGAGGCTGACGTGGGGACATCACAGGCTGCTCCTGGCCATAGGGGTTAAGCCTAGCTGGCTGGATGTCACCTTCTGGAGAGTGTGTACACACAGGTCCTGTGCCAGGTTGGGGTGGCAGCAGCTGTCTCAACAACCTTGAAAGTTTCTTAAGTAGAGAGCCTAGGCCGGGTACGGTGGCTCAAGCCTGTAATCCCAGCACTTTGAGTGGCCGAGACGGGCGGATCACGAGGTCAGGAGATCGAGACCATCCTGGCTAACACGCTGAAACCCCGTCTCTACTAAAAAAAAAAAAAAAAACTAGCCGGGCGAGGTGACGGACACCTGTAGTCCCAGCTGCTCAGGAGGCTGAGGCAGAAGAATGGCGTGAACCTGGGAGTCGGAGCTTGCAGTGAGCTGAGATCCGGCCATTGTACTCCAGCCTGGGCGACAGAGCGAGACTCCATCTCCAAAAAAAAAAAAGGAGAGAGCCTATGGTTTTTGGTTGATTGAAGCACTGATTTTTATTTTGGGACAGGGAGCATTTGAAAACCTTGTAGGTCTTGACTACTGAGACCCAAGGAGGAGGACATTTTTCCAGGTTGTGAAACAAGGTGGTGACATTTTCCAGAAGACTCTGAGGAAAGAGGCTTTATTGTGGTTTACAGAGTAGTTTCGGAGGGAAGGTAGAAGAGATCATTTTAAAAGTTGTATTCGGGCTGGGCGCGGTGGCTCAAGCCTGTAATCCCAGCACTTTGGGAGGCCGAGACAGGCGGATCACGAGGTCAGCAGATCGAGACCATCCTGGCTAACACGGTGAAACCCCGTCTCTACTAAAAAATACAAAAAACTAGCCGGGCATGGTGGCGGGCGCCTGTAGTCCCAGCTACTCGGGAGGCTGAGGCAGGAGAATGGCGTAAACCCAGGAGGCGGAGCTTGCAGTGAGCTGAGATCCGGCCACTGAACTCCATCCCGGGCGACAGAGCGAGACTCCGTCTCAAAAAAAAAAAAAAAAAAAAGTTGTATTTGTATTGCATCCTGGAAAAGACATGGTAGATAAGCTGATATGGAAAAAAATTTATCAGGGACTTGTTTTGATGGACTAGATTTGAGGGGTGAAAGAAATCAAGGAGTCAGGCTAGGCGCAGTGGCTCACACCTGTAATCCCAGCACTTTGGAGGTCAAAGCAGGAGGATCACTTGAGGTCAGGAGTTCGAGACCAGCCTGGCCAACATGGTGAAACCCCATCTCTATTAAAAATACAAAAATTAGCTGGTCATGGCGGTGCACATCTGTAATCCCAGCTACTCAGGAGGCTGAGGCAGGAGAATCACTTGAACCCAGAAGGCAGAGGCTGCAGTGAGTTGAGATTGTATCACTGCACTCCAGCGAGAGCAACAAGAGTGAAACCCCATCTCAAAAAAAAAAAGAAAGAAATCAAGGAGTCAGAGAAATTGAGTCTCAGGAAAGTGGCTGGATGCTGTATTGGGGATTGGTCCAGGACTTGGGCCTAAATAGGAGGATGCTGCTGGTGTGGGGTATGATGAGCCTGCTGTTTACCAGCAGAATATTAGAATAGATGTTTTCTGGTTATGCACTTAGCAACCTCCCTACCAGCACATCTGGGTAAATACAGATTTCTTTAAATGCTGTTCCTTAGTAATTGTTTTTCATTTTGTTTAAAAAAATTCTCAAGGAGAGGGGAAGCTTACATTACAGACTCCCTGGAAAGTCTTCCTGGTCTGCATTGGCACTCAGTTATTTGAAGGTACAATTTCTAGGTAGTCGTTGAAGGTAGTGTTCCGTGAGAGTCATCCTTTGGGCCTTCTTATGACTACAGCAGCGCTAAGGTAACACCTTCCAGAAATTCTCTAAATGGTTCTGTCAGATTTTAGTGTTGGTCCTAAGACTCATTTGAACTGGTGCTTCTTTAGACTCAGAGTTTACAGAGTATTGTTATAAATTGGAAGGAACTAGATACCACAGTCTGGAGACACTTACTGGCTGTGGAGTGTCTTTCAGTGATGTGGTGCTCCTGTAAACTACACAAGGCTAGGGTTGAGGACGGCTGACCCTTGGGCACTTCTTAATGCTTAAAGTGCTTGCAAAATTAAAAGAATGTTTGGAGTCTTAGCACAGATTCAAACAATGAATGTAAACCCAGCAGAGAGCTGGGAAGCCTCGGTTATGGGCACCAGCTGCCCCAGGCATTAGGTATGGGTGTGCACAGAAGCTTGCCCTGGCCTCTGGAAACATCTCTTCTGTAGACTGTGGGGGTGCTGTCGTTTCAGGGCACCTCCTCACCCTCTTTGTTGCTATGATACTTTGTTCGGTACTCTGCCCTCTGCCCTCTGCCCTCTGGCTCAGCTCTACCTCAGCCTCATTTAATGTCTCGCTTACTTGTTCCTGTCTTACCCAACCTTATGCCTTCATGTCCTTGTCCTTCCCTCGAACTCCTCACTGTGCCACTCTCACCACACCCACATTGATGCCATTTTCTCTGGATGTAGAGAAGTTTGTTCCTTCATCATCTTCATTGATTAATTGGGTGATTTCTTTTCAGTTTTCTGTTGCCTATGTGTTCCATCTTATTTTACTTAGAGTTTATTTAGCAAGTTGCAATTCTGTTTTCCTGTGGGTGCTTTTCCTAATGAACTATTGTGGGTACATTTACAGGGATGAATTCGTTTAACCCCATGTCCTTGGGGAACGTCCAGTTGCCACAAGCACCCATGGGACCTCGTGCAGCCTCCCCAATGAACCACTCTGTCCAGATGAACAGCATGGGCTCAGTGCCAGGGGTAAGTGTTCTCTTTAGCTGTGCTGCAGATAGCCCTCCCTCTCACATGGAACATTATCTGAGCAGCAGAATCCATGTCAGTTGAGAATCCTGTGGTTCTTCCTTTGAATTTGGGTTTTGCTTTATTTCTTTCATCTCTCCTTTAAAGAATATCTTCATTACTACACAGAATTATTTGACTGTTTTTTTGTTTGTTTGTTGTTGTTGTTGTTGTTTTTTTTTTTTTTTTTTTTTTGAGACGGAGGCTCGCTCTGTCGCCCAGGCTGGAGTGCAGTGGCCGGATCTCAGCTCACTGCAAGCTCCGCCTCCCAGGTTTACACCATTCTCCTGCCTCAGCCTCCCGAGTAGCTGGGACTACAGGCGCCCGCCACCTCACCCGGCTAGTTTTTTGTGTTTTTTTAGTAGAGACGGGGTTTCACCGTGTTAGCCAGGATGGTCTCGATCTCCTGACCTCGTGATCCACCCTTCTCGGCCTCCCAAAGTGCTGGGATTACAGGCTTGAGCCACCGCACCCGGCCGACTGTTAGTTATTTTATTGGAATAACAAATTCATAGGAATGTGTGGCTTTGTGAGAATGTGGGAGTTCCAAGGCTGGAGAAGGCAGCCTCAGATATGTGGCCAGCAGGGAATTGTCAGCATCTGTTGACTGAGAGCTCGCTCCTCCGAGGCTGCTTTCTAAACACTTTAGAGAACTCATACGTAGGCATGTCTTAAATTTTAAATTATAGTCTGCTATTGATTTCTATTCAGAGGACATTTTGAAGCTGGCTCATTTGAGAGATTGCCTGAGAAAGTGTGTAAAGTACCCAGGAGCCCGGGAGTTCTTAGCAAGTGGTGATCTCCTCCCATGAGGAAGGGCAGGATGTGAGCCCTGTGCTTGGCATCTCTGGGGTTGTGAGGCCTTGGATCATTCTGGCTCACCTTGAAAACTCTGGCTGTTAGCTTTGGAACTACAGCTCTGGTGGTGCTTGTTGTCTTGTAGATGGCCATTTCTCCTTCCCGAATGCCTCAGCCTCCAAACATGATGGGTGCACACAGCAACAACATGATGGCCCAGGCGCCTGCTCAGAGCCAGTTTCTGCCACAGAACCAGTTCCCGCCATCCAGCGGGGCGATGAGTGTGGGCATGGGGCAGCCGCCAGCCCAAACAGGCGTGTCACAGGTACTGTGCCCCATTGGGAACCGTGCTCCCTAAAAGATAAAATTCTCGTTTTAAGGTTTTTTGTTTTGTTTTGTTTTGTTTTTTGTTTTTTTTTTCCTGTCTTCCTTCGGGGAAATTAAAATTCCAGAATGCACATTTCATTTCTGTGTATCAGCATCTCTTTATTTTCCCCACCTTTGTCTTATAGTCCTTACCTTGTTTGGACTTTCTCTTATCCTCTCTGAGTTAACTATATGCAAAAGTGGTAATGGATTTACTTTTTTTGGTTTGTATGCTTTTGTGTTTTGATCTTGGGGTTTTTGTTTTCCTATTTTTTGTTTGTGTATTTTAAATTCTAAGTTTAATGTGACTCTGAGAGACATGAGGATTTTTGTGTTGTTGTTGTTGTTGAGACAGAGTCTCTCTCTGTCACCCAGGCTGGACTGCAGTGGCCGGATCTCAGCTCACTGCAAGCTCCACCTCCCGGGTTTACGCCATTCTCCTGCCTCAGCCTCCCAAGTAGCTCGGACTACAGGCGCCCACCACCTCACCCGGCTAGTTTTTTGTATTTTTTAGTAGAGACGGGGTTTCACCATGTTAGCCAGGGTGGTCTCGATCTCCTGACCTCATGATCCACCCGTCTCGGCCTCCCAAAGTGCTGGGATTACAGGCTTGAGCCACCGCGCCCAGCCGACATGAGAATTTTAAAAAGGGAGTGAGAAGGATCCATGAATTCACTTTTGGTGATGTGGCTTTCGTATCTTTTGCCCTGTCTCCACTGCCAGGTGAAGTCAAGCTAATAGAATCATTTCAGTAGTTCTCTTCCTGTTGAATGTTTTAAATTTCTCAATCTAGAGCTGAAGAAAATGATTTTCCATTTATTCCTTTTTTTCCTTTTTTGTTGTAGTGCATATGATTGCTACTGTATACAAAATATACACATATTTAAAACAGACCAGGCTGGGCGCGGTGGCTCAAGCCTGTAATCCCAGCACTTTGGGAGGCCGAGATGGGGGGATCACGAGGTCAGGAGATGAGACCATCCTGGCTAACACGGTGAAACCCTGTCTCTACTAAAAAATACAAAAAACTAGCCGGGCGAGGTGGCGGGCCCCTGTAGTCCCAGCTACTCCGGAGGCTGAGGCAGGAGAATGGCGTAAACCCAGGAGGCGGAGCTTGCAGTGAGCTGAGATCCGGCCACTGCACTTCCAGCCTGGGCCACAGAGCAAGACTCCGTCTCAAAATAAATAAATAAATAAATAAAACAGACCAAATCCTCCCTAAAAGATAAAATTGTTGTTTTAAGTTTGTTGTTTTGTTTTGTTTTGTTTTGTTTGAGACAGGGTCTCGCTCTGTTGTCCAGGCTGGGGTGCAGTGGTGCGGTCTCAGCTTTGCAATCTCCACAGATTCAGAGCCGCAGGTTCAAGTGATTCTCCTGCCTAAGGCTGCCAAGTGCCTGGGATTACAGACGCGTGCCACCACACCCAGCTAATTGCCTCCCAAAGTGCTGGGATTACAGGCGTAAGCTGCTGCACCCAGCCTTGTTTTGAGTTTTTAATGTGAAATAATGCAGCATAAGTCATTATTATATATTAGATTTCCTCACTAAATAATCTTAATTTTCCGTAACATTTCATTGCTCTAGAACAAGGATCAGCAAACATCATGTAAAGGGCCAGATACTAAATATTTTCAGCTTTGCAGGCCATTCAGTCTTGGTTTTCATTTACTTCTGTTCTTGCAGTGCAGAAGCTGCCATGGTACATAAATGAGCTGGCTGTGTGCCAATAAAGCTTTATTTACAGAAACAGCTCGGTGTGTTTGGCCCTGGTATTTTGCCAACCCCTGCTCTAGAACAGTGATTCAGAATCGTTTTTAAAATGTTCACAAATAATTCTGAAGTGTCTTCCCAGTATAGAACCACTACACTGGAACAGTTCTCTTTCAGTAACTAAGTGTGTGTGTGTGTGTGTGTGCGTGTGTGTGTGTGTGTCTGTGTGTTTCAGAGAGAATGTTTTTTAATTTTTAATTGTTAAGGGTACTTATGGATGTATATATTTATGGTCAATAACTTTTTCTTATTTTTATTTATTTTATAGTCCCCAGGGAAGAAGCAACTTAAAAAAAAAATACGTTTTTCTAAGCTAAGCTTAGAAAATGTTAAAGAATACTTGGTACATGTTACAGAACATGAAGCTTACAGGCTGGGTCAATGTACGGTAGCCCCCTGATCTGCCTTTTCACTTTCTGAGGTTTCAGTTACCTGGGATCAACTGTGGTCCAAAAATATTAAATAGAAAATTCTGGGAATAAATAATTCATACGTGTTAAATTAATTAGCCAGGCATGATGGTGCATGCCTATAATCCCAGCTGCTGAAGAGGCTGAGGCAGGAGAATCGTTTGAACCTGGAAGGTGGAGGTTGCAGTGAGCCAAGATCATGCCATTGCACTCCAGCCTGGCTGACAGAGAGATATTCTGTCTTTAAAAAAAAAAGATTTTGGGCCGGGCGCGGTGGCTGAAGCCTGTAATCCCAGCACTTTGGGAGGCCGAGACGGGCGGATCATGAGGTCAGGAGATCGAGACCATCCTGGCTAACACGGTGAAACCCCGTCTCTACTAAAAAATACAAAAAACTAGCCGGGCGAGGTGGCGGGCACCTGTAGTCCCAGCTACTCGGGAGGCTGAGGCAGGAGAATGGCGTGAACCCGGGAGGCGGAGCTTGCAGTGAGCTGAGATCCAGCCACAGCACTCCAGCCTGGGCGGCAGAGCGAGACTCCGTCTCAAAAAAAAAAAAAAAAAAGATTTTAAGTTGAATGCCATTCTAAGTTGCATGATGAACTGCCTCACCATCCACTCTGTGCTACCAGAGATATGAATCATTTATTTGTCCAGCATTTCCACACTGTAGACACTACCCGCCTGTTAGTCACTGAGTGTCCACCTTGGTTGTCAGATCCAAAAAATCTTGGTAAATACTGGGTTCCGTACTATATGCAGTTTCAGGCATTCCAAGAATGGAGGTCTTGGAATGTATCCAAGTGGATATGAGGGGACTGCTGTAGATGTATTTGTTTAAGCCATAAGTTTCAATGGTTATTTTAATTATATAAATCAGACTATAAGAAATGTGTATAGTTTTATCATTGTTGAGGAGTGCACGTTACAAGTGTATAGCTCAGTGAATTTTCACAAACAGAATACTCCCAAGAAAATGTGATTAAATTCGTATACATTTGGCTGGGCGCAGTGGCTCACACCTGTAATCCCAGCACTTTGGGAGGCCAAGGCGGGCGGATCACGAGGTCAGGAGATCAGGATCATCCTGGCTAACATGGGAAACCCCGTCTCTACTAAAAATACAAAAAATTATCCGGGTGTGGTGGCGGATGCCTGTAGTCCCAGCTACTCGAGAGGCTGAGGCAGGAGAATGGCGTGAACCCAGGAGGTGGAGCTTGCAGTGAGCCGAGATTGCACCACTGCACTCCAGCCTGGATGACAGAGCGGAGTCTCAAAAAATAAATAAATAAATAAATATTTTAAAATAAAAATACACATACAAAAATTAGCTGGGCATGGTGGTGGGCACCTGTAATCCCTGCTACTCAAAAAGCCGAGAAAGGAGAATTGCTTGAAACTGGGAGATAGAGGCTGCAGTGAGCCAAGATAGCACCATTGTATTCCAGCCTGGTGACAAGAACGAAACTCTGTCTCAAAAAAAACAAAAAAAAAGTCATACATTTAAGTTTTCAAATGTTTTGTCACATTTCCAAACGTGGGAAATAACTTTAACATACTCTGTCCATTTCTGGTAGGGACAGGTGCCTGGTGCTGCTCTTCCTAACCCTCTCAACATGCTGGGGCCTCAGGCCAGCCAGCTGCCTTGCCCTCCAGTGACACAGTCACCATTGCACCCAACACCGCCTCCTGCTTCCACGGCTGCTGGCATGCCATCTCTCCAGCACACAACACCACCTGGGATGACTCCTCCCCAGCCAGCAGCTCCCACTCAGCCATCAACTCCTGTGTCGTCTTCCGGGCAGACTCCCACCCCGACTCCTGGCTCAGTGCCCAGTGCTACCCAAACGCAGAGCACCCCTACAGTCCAAGCAGCAGCCCAGGCCCAGGTGACCCCGCAGCCTCAAACCCCAGTTCAGCCCCCGTCTGTGGCTACCCCTCAGTCGTCGCAGCAACAGCCGACGCCTGTGCACGCCCAGCCTCCTGGCACACCGGTAAGGCTCTCTCTGTCTGCTGGTTTTGGGTCAAGACTCTTAGAAGATAATTTTCCCATAAAAATTGTCTGTCAGTCCAGGTGCAGTGGTTCACACCTGCAATTTCAGCACCTTGGGAGGACAAGGTGGGAGAATCGCTTGAGCCCATGAATTCAAGACCAGCCTGGGCAACATAGTGAGACCTTGTCTCTACAAAAAAAAAAAAAATTTAACTAGACAAGCATGGTGGTGTGTACCTGTATTCCTAGCCACTCAGAAGGCTTGGGTGGGAAGATCACTTGAGCCTAGCAGGTGCAGGTTACAGTGAGCCAAGATCGCACCACTGTACTCCAGCCTGGGCTACAGAGCGAGGCATTGTCATTTTTTGTTTGTTTACTTAAAACTCCATTGAGGCTGGGCACGGTGGTTCACGCCTGTAATCCCACCACTTTGGGAGGTTGAGGCGGGTGGATCACCGGAGGTCAGGAGTTCGAGACCAGCCTGGCCAAAATTGTGAAACCTTGTCTCCACAAAAATTAGCCAGGCATGATGGCGGGTGCCTGTATTCCCAGCTACTCGGGAGGCTGAGGCGGGAGAATCGCCTGAGCCTAGGAGGCAGGAATTATATTGAGCCGAGATCATGCCATTGCACTCCAGCCTAGATGACAGAGTGAGTGAGACTCCATCTCAAAAAAAAAAAACAACTCCATTGAGTGAGAATTTGCAAGTTAGGAATTCTTTTAGTGGTTCCTTCTTGTAATGTTCATTTACTCCCCCAGCACCCGTGTTTCTATCGTTCACACAGGTTGGGTAACACTCTGGCTTTGGGTAGGCGCTTGATTTCCCTCCCTTCAGATGTGCTTAGACATTCATAATTCAGCCTTTTACCATACACGTTAACCACCGTATTGAAGGGAATTAATTTCAAAATATGAAGTTTCATGATTTATCTAGAAAACTTCGTGAAAATAATTCTATCTCAAAGTTTGAAAAGCTCTGCTGTTTCCTCTGCCTTTGTGGCAAGACCTGAGTTGTGCCTCTGGCTGCTGTTACCTCCCTCTAGAACTTGTTCGTACTTTAACCTCCGTTCTTCGGTTTCACCGAAGGGTACCTGCTGGATCAGTATTGAGAAGTCTTCACGGGAAATTGTAGGTTGCATGAGCAGCATAGTTGAAGATCATTTAT
Source organism: Trachypithecus francoisi (assembly GCF_009764315.1). NCBI lineage: Eukaryota > Metazoa > Chordata > Mammalia > Primates > Cercopithecidae > Trachypithecus > Trachypithecus francoisi. Next base: position 111,359,523 of record NW_022681460.1, read on the forward strand.
GGCCTTGCTTACTGAAGTCAGTGCTTTTGGTTTTTTCACAGCTTTCCCAGGCAGCAGCCAGCATTGATAACAGGGTCCCTACCCCCTCCTCGGTGGCCAGTGCAGAAACCAATTCCCAGCAGCCAGGACCTGACGTACCTGTGCTGGAAATGAAGGCGGAGACCCAGACGGAGGACACTGAACCTGATCCTGGTGAATCCAAAGGGGAGCCCAGGTCTGAGGTGGGTGCCGCTCCCTAGGAATGTGTTGATGGCTGTGTGTCGCAACTGCCGCCAGGTGTCCTTGGGCGAGGCTTGGAGCCTGCCATGGGTATCCCTGACTTTAGTTAAAATATTCTGGTTGAATGTGGGTTCAGGGTTCAGCATGTAGGAAACTGATTTAAAACTGCTTGGTTTTTTCATTTTTAAATGTGAGAGGTGGGTTTATTTTGCCAGAAATGAAGAATACTGGCCTATATTTGAAATATTTGAATCATCCAACAGCCTTTTATTTGATGTCCTCCGTTCATTTCTAGTTCTGCAGAGGTAGACTACAGAAGGGGTGGTGGATTCATTTACTAATTAACCTATGGCAGAAGCTGAAAACTGGCAGACCGTGGGCTGGATCCAGCCTGTAAATGTGTTTGGCCCACACAATACCTTAAAAATCAGGAAATTGCAAATAAAACTCTAAATTTCTGGCTTTTCTTGAAAAATGAGATGCTTTCAGCATTGTGCCTGCATCCCTGTGTGACAACAGTCTGGTTGTAAACACCAACCGTGGTGGGCTCTCCAGTTAGCCACAGTCCCCAGTGCTCCTTCCTGTCTCATACCACACCTCCTGCCTCTAAAAAGGACTTTTGGTCCCTGCCCCAGCTTTCAAGGAGATTCTTATTCCAAATTAAGAAATATCTGTATGTGAAAAATCTGAGTATGTGCAATTTTTAAAGCACTTTTACATTTAAAAACTTTTAAATTAGGCCGGGCGCGGTAGCTCAAGCCTGTAATCCCAGCACTTTGGGAGGCCGAGACAGGTGGACCACGAGGTCAGGAGATCGAGACCATCCTGGCTAACACCGTGAAACCCCGTCTCTACTAAAAAATACAAAAAACTAGCCGGGCGAGGTGGCGGGCGCCTGTAGTCCCAGCTACTCGGGAGGCTGAGGCAGGAGAATGGCGTAAACCTGGAAGGCGGAGCTTGCAGTGCGCTGAGATCCTGGCACTGCACTCCAGCCTGGGTGATAGAGCGAGACTCCGTCTCAAAAAAAAAAAAAAAACTTTTAAATTAGACTGGGCATTGTGGCTCACGCCTGTAATCCCAGGACTTTGGGAGGCCAAGGCGGGTGGATCACTTGAGGTCAGGAGTTTGAGACCAGCCTGGACAACATGATGAAACCCCATCTCTACCAAAAATACAAAAAATTAGCCAAGCGTGTTGACACGCACCTGTAATCCCAGCTACTCGGGACGCTGGGGCAGGAGAATTGCTTGAAGCCAGGAGGCGGAGGTTGCAGTGAGCCAAGATCATGCCACTGCACTCCAGCCTGGGTGTCAGACTCCATCTCAAAAAAAAAAAAAAAAAAAATCACTTTTAAATATAGGACCATAATTGCACTGACTCTGTATTGAAGTGACTTAATGAACACCAAGTACTTTATTTCTTCTTCTGAAAGAGAAGAGGAATCATAAATGCAACTCTGACTAGAGGAAAGTTTTAACAAACCCATCTTAGGCTTGTAAGAGCCTTCCAGTGAGGCTGAGGTAACATAAAAGTGTTTAATATTCTTATGTTATCTGTAATGTTTTTCTCAAGATAATGGAGGAGGATTTGCATGGAGCTTCCCAAGTTAAAGAAGAAACAGACCCAGCAGAGCAGAAATCAGAATCAATGGAAGTGGATGAAAAGAAACCTGAAGTGAAAGTAGAAGTTAAAGAGGAAGAAGAGAGTAGCACTAACGGCACAGCCTCTCAGTCAACATCTCCTTCGCAGCCACGCAAAAAAAGTAGGCTGTTTATTCATTACCTTATTAAACCATGCTGCTTTTCCACGGTTTTGGGATTCCACGTGGAGGATTAGAAGCTAAAGTAGAAACATAATTCTGTCTGCCCTTTTACCTTTTTTGCCTGCCATTCCGCAGACTTCCCCTTGCAGAAATACTGAGGCTGAGCAGGACCCCAGCCCTGTGCCTGTGGGGTTCATGGTAGGAGTGAGAGATGAGCTACGGCTCTGAGGCCACCCTGGCTGCAGAGCTGTCTTCTGAGATGGTACTGGCAGTGGCCGGGGTTGAAATGGGTCTGGGTCCTTGAGCAGGCTAAGGAGCTTGGCTTTACTCATAAAGGTATAAAGAACCAGTGATGTATGTGAGTAGAAAAATAACCAAAAAAGCTATAATTTAAGGAAAATGATCATTATGACAGCAAAGGGGTGAGCTGGAGGCAGTTTTCTGCTGGTGCAGTGAGGAAGCTGAGCATGCAGAGTGAGGGACAGGGTGGCGCCTAGGGACCCTGTGTAGGGAGACATGGGGAGGGGTAGGTTAGGCAACTTTAGGGGTCTGAGATGTGTGGGATAAGCCCGCCTCCCAGTGGAAGTTGGATGGAATCCATTTGAGATGTATCCAAAGTAAAGAGATAACAAGGTATCAGAAAATTGTCAAGTGAACCTTAGAAATGGGAGTTGGGACTCAGCAAGTCCAAGACTGCAGATGACACTTTTGGGAAAGATTGCAGAGAACTGGTAGAGACTGAGACCATGTCACTCTGCAGCTGGAAGGGACCCTCGAGAGTGTGGAGTACAGTGAATCTGAGGGCTCTTTATGCTCTTAGAATTGAGGGCCCCAGAGAGCTGTTGTTTGTGTGGCTTATCTATCATTGCTTACTCTATTGGAAATTAAAATTGAGAAATTTGAGTACAGTGGCTCACACCTGTAATCCCAGCACTTTGGGAGGCCTTGATGGGAGGTTTGCTTGTTGCCGGGAATTCAAAACCAGCCTGAACAACATAGCAAGACTCCATCTCTACAAAAATAAAATAAAATTAGCTAAGTGTGGTGGTGCACGCTACTTGAGAAGCGGAAGCGGCAGGATCACCTGAGCCTATGAGTTTGAGGCTGCAGTGAGCCCAGATCATATCACTGCACTCTAGCCTAGGAGACAAAGTAAGATTCTTGTCTCAAAAAAAAGAGAAAAAATTTTAAATATTTAGTTCATTTAAAATAGTCTGTTACATGGCACCCATAGAAAACATTTATATGAAAAATAATTTTTCCAAAACAAAAATAAGTAAGAATAATGATGTTATTAAGGGCATCTGCCTTTGCATTTACTGTGTTGTGTTTGGTCATTTTGGTTGAAGTGTATGAAGAAAATCCTGTAGTTGGTAAAGGGAGAAGTATTTTCATAGCCTTTCAGCTGATTATGGATAGTCTTTGATACTATACCATATTAAGCCAGTGAAAGGTTCTTAAAGGTTCGTTACGACATTGAACCAGAATCTGTAGCACTGGATTTTTCATACTCTGTGACATTAGAATCCGTTGATCCATTTTGTACTTGGAATGGATGGTTTGTGCTTGCATTATTTTTTTTTTCAATTGACACTAAGTTCTGCAGATTTTCCATATGTTAACATATTTCACTATACAGTGTCAAAAAACAGTCACATTTGTTAATACCACCATCAGTCTCTTCAAACAAGTCTTACCAACTTTGAAAAGCAGGGCGTGCATGGTGGTTCACGCTTGTCATCTCAGCATTTTGGGAGGCTGAGGGGGAAAGTTTGCTTGAGCCCAGGAATTCAGGGTCTATGATTGCACCACTGCACTCTAGCCTGGAGCTCAGGAGTTCAAGACCAGCCTAGGCAACATGGTGAAACCTAATCTCTATAAAAAAAAAAAAAAAATTAGCTGGGCATGGGTAGTGCATGCCTGTAGCTTCAGCTACTCAAGATGTTGAGGTGGGAGAATCACCTGAGCCTGGGAGGTCAAAGACGCAGTGAGCCATGATCATGCCACTGTACTGCAGCCTGGGTGACAGAGTGAGGCCCTGTCTCAAAAAGGAATAGTAAAATAAATTTTGAGACGATGTCAAGCCCGTGTACAAGTTTTCCAAAACATTTGATTTTTTAATGAGAGTCCAAATTTTATCATTGGCATCGAATATTGTCAGTTGTCCTTGAAGTAACTGGCCCTCTTTTTTCATTTCTGAGAAAATGTCTGATATATAACTAGAGTTAGTAACTATAGCTTATCTCTCAGTCATTCTTGAAAGTTTTAAGGGGTCCACGAGGGCAAGCAGCTACTTCAGCTGTAAATTCCGACACTTGCACAAGTACTGCCTCCTCATGTGGCCACTGTGCATATGCAGCAGACATCTTTTATTCTGTATGATGAGATACACTGAATATTTCATCACACAGACTAAAAGACATGTACCAGGAGGCCGGGCGCGGTGGCTCACGCCTGTAATGCCAGCATTTTGGGAGGCCAAGGTGGGCGGATCACGAGGTCAGGAGATCAAGACCATCCTGGTTAACACGGTGTAACCACGTCTCTACTAAACAAAATACAAAAAATTAGCCAGGTGTGGTGGCGGGCGCCTGTAGTCCCAGCTACTCGGGAGACTGAAGCAGGAGAATGGCGTGAAACCGTGAGGCAGAGCTTGCGGTGAGCCGAGATCGCGCCACTGCACTCCAGCCTGGGCTACAGAGTGAGACTCCATTTCAAAAAAAAAAAAAAAAAAAAGATGTACCAAAGGCTGAGCTTTAATACAAGGAATACTTCTTACCACCTCATCAAGAATGTTTTTTCGGCCAGGTGTGGTAGCTCACGTCTGTAATCTCAGCACTTTGGAAGGCCAAAGTGGGAGGATCACTTGAAGCCAGGAGTTCAAGACCAGCCTGAGCAACATAGTAAGACCCTGTGTCTGCAAAAAATTAAAAATTAGCCAAGTGTGTGGTGGTGCATGCCTGTAGTCCTGGCTACTTAGGAGGCTGAGGCAGCAGGATCACTTGAGCTCAGGGATCCAAGGCTGCAGCAAACTGTGATGGCACTGTTGGACTCCAACCTGGACAACAGAGCAAGGCCCTATCTCAGAAATAAGTTAACTAAGAAATGAGTGGGCACAGTGGCTCCCACCTATAATCCCAGCTCTTTGGGAGGCCAAGACAGGAGGATCACTTACAGCCACGAGTTCAAGACCAGCCTGGGCAATGTAGTAAGACCCTGTCTCTATAAAACAATTTAAAAACTAGCCAGGTGTGGTAGTGCACCTGTGGTCCCAGTGGCTCAGGAGGCTGAGGTGGGAGGATTGCTTGAGCCCAGGAGGTTGAGGCTGCAGTGAACCATGATTGTGCCAGTGCATTCTAGCCTGGATGAGAGAGTGAGACCCTGTCTCAAAAATAAAGAATACTTTTTCTTGGCCGGAAGCAGTGGCTCATGCCTATAATCCAAGGACTTTGGGAGGCTAAGGCAGGAGGGATACTTGAGGCCAGGAGTTCAAACCATCCTGGGCAACATAGCAAGAACCCATCTCTACAAAAAAAAAAAATTTTTTTTTAAACAAATTTTCTTAAGCATGGCTGGTATTTTTTTCTTGGGACTGTACAGCAGCAGCAGTGTATGATAACAATAGAGTTTGATGATGTTGGCTTTGTTTTCCTTTGCTTTTGCTTTTTAGCCGGGTGTGGCAGCATTCACCTATAGTCCCAGCTACTCAGGAGTCTGAGGCAGGAGAACCACTTGAACCCAGGAGGCCGAGATTGCAGTGAGCCGAGGTCACGCCACTGCACTGCAGCCTGGGCAGTGGAGTGAGACTCCATCTCAAAAAAAAAAAAAGATTGCTTTTTCCCATCTGTGCAGATGTCTGACGTAGTGCAAAAGGCAAATGATGATCTAGTGTTGTAGAAGTTGCTTCAGGCCGGGCGCAGGGCTCATACCGGTAACCTCAGCACTTTGGGAGGCCGAGGCGGGCAGATCACCTGAGCTCAGGCATTCCAGACCAGCCTGGCCAGCATGGCGAAACCCTGTCTCTACTAAAAATACAAAAATTAGTTGGGCATGGTGGCGCATGCCTGTAATCCCAGCTACTTGGGAGGCTGAGGCAGAAGAATCACTTGAACCCGGGAGGCGGAGGTTGCAGTGAGCCGAGATGGTGCCATTGCACTCCAGGCTGGGCAACAAGAGAGAAACTTCATCTCAAAACAAAACAAAATTGTTTCAAGCTGGGCATTGGGGGTCATACCTGCAATTCCAGCACTTTTGGAGGATCACTTGAGGCCCAGAGTTCAAGACCACCCTGGGCAACATGGTGAGACCCTGTGTCTAGAGAAAAAATAAAAATATAGCTGGTTGTGGTGGTACGTGCTTATAGTCCTTGCTACTCATGAGGTAAAGTTAGGAGAGTTACTTGAGCCTAGAAGGTCAAGGTTGCATTGAGCTGTGATTATACTGCTGTAGTCCAATATAATCTCGTCTCAAAAAAAAAAAAAAAGTGGTTTCAGTTTTGATGAAATAATTTTCATCTTACAGTACATAGATAACTTGAGCACCTAAAATGTGACCAGGGTGGCCGGGCGTGTTGGCTCATGCCCATAATCCCAGCACTTTGGGAGGCCAAGGTAGGCGGATCCCGAGGTCAGGATATCAAGACCATCCTGGCTAACACGGTGAAACCCCGTCTCTACTAAAAATACAAAAAATTAGCCAGGCGTGGTGGCGGGCGCTTGTGGTCCCAGCTACTCGGGAGGCTGAGGCAGGAGAATGGCGCGAACCTAGGAGGCAGAGGTTGCAGTGAGCCAACATCGTGCCACTGCACTCCAGCCTGGGCAACAGAGCAAGACTCTGTCTCAAAAAAAAAAAAAAGTGACGAGAGCGACCGAGGAACTGAGTTTTTATTTTCTGTAATGTTACTCATTTGGTGAAATTTCAGTAGTCACAGGGGCTGGGGACTGGGATATGAGACAGCAGCCTCCAAGTGCTTGAGAGACGCGCTTTTGGGAGCTTCTGGTGCGCTGCAGCAACCCTGCCGCGTGGAGCAGGTCCTCGGGCTAGAGGAGGGGAGCGGTGCAGTTCACACACACTCCTGACTTCACTTCTGCACATATGGGATCTTCTTACAGAAAGGTGGTGGTAAAGACAGGAGTTTGAAAATGCTCTCCTCGGCCGGGTGCGGTGGCTCACGCCTGTACGAGATCGCACCACTGTGCTCCAGCCTGGGCAAGGGTGAGACTCCGTCTCAAAAAAAAGAGGCCGGGTGCGGTGGCTCAAGCCTGTAATCCCAGCACTTTGGGAGGCCGAGACGGGTGGATGACGAGGTCAGGAGATCGAGACCATCCTGGCTAACACGGTGAAACCCCGTCTCTACTAAAAAATACAAAAAACTAGCCAGGCGAAGTGGCGGGCACCTGTAGTCCCAGCTACTCAGGAGGCTGAGGCAGGAGAATGGCGTAAACCCGGGAGGCGGAGCTTGCAGTGAGCTGAGATCCGGCCACTGCACTCCAGCCTAGGCGACAGAGGCAGACTCCGTCTCAAAAAAAAAAAAAAAAAAAAAAAGAGAAAATGTTCTCCTCTGCAGGGAATTTGAATGGTTATTTAATGAATGAATAAATGGTCAACCAAAGTGACACTTGTTTCAGGCCCTATCACTCCCGATTACCAGTGGGGCGGTGATAGGGTCTAGAACAGGGTCTGCAGGCCTTCTCCATGCAGAGGCCTAGTGGTCCATGCTGTGGGCTTTGTGCATCCTGAGGCCTCTGTTACCACTCCTCAGTGCTGCCACTGTGGCGCGGAGGCAGCTACAGATCTATATGAACAAATAAGCATAGCTATGCACCAATAAAGCTGTATTTTTGGAGACTAACACTTGAATTTTGTGTGATTTTCACATGTCATGAAATAGTATTCTTTTCTTTTTTTTCTGCCAAACGTTAAAGAATGTGAAATCCATTGTTAGTTCTGGGGCCATACAGAAAAGCAAGCAGCTGGCCACATTTGGCCTGTTGGTCATAGTTTGCCAACCCCTCATTTAGAGAAATCAAAAGGCTATTCGTTACATAATTGTTTTCTTATGAAGAGTTATTCAAAGACTACCAAATGCTACTTCATCTCTGTGTAAAACAGAAGAAAGGAGTTAGTGTAAAGCAAGGATGTGTGTTTCTGTTGCTTCTGAAGGGCACATCTGCACCCTCGACCAGGCCTTTGCACTTTCAAGTGCTGGGGACCGTGTGCTTGGGGTGTGCTGCATCTCGGGGTTTTTACCTGGTTGCCCAGACCTCAAGCCGCTGTTGGAGGTCTGAAGCAGCCAGGTGCCCTAGAGAGGAGGTGGTGTCTGCGGAGGTTGGTCAAGAGTCTGGATCCTGGGCTCTGATGGGAATGAGCCCTGAGGCACGTTCTTGGTGCGCCTGTTTTCATCTCTAAAGTGAGCCTGTTAAACAAATGGGTTTTTCCTTCAAATTTTAACTTTTGCTTTCACCAGTTAGGAATCAGATGGCGCTTTCCAGAATTTGTCAAGTTAGACCATCTCCACCCCACACAAAATTGATGGCAGACCCATGTACCTGATACTTGCCCCTTCCCAACTGGAACTTTAAATGTTTACCATATTTTAATCTGATTTTTAAATTACAGTTTCCCACTTACCTGTTGTAAGAAATCTTTTCAGCCAGGGGCGGTGGCTCACACCTGTAATCCCAGCACTTTGGGAGGCTGAGGAGAGCAGATCACCTGAGGTCGGGAGTTCGAGACCAGGCTGACCAACATGGAGAAACCCAGTCTCTACTAAAAATACAAAATTAGCTGGGTGTGGTGGCACACGCCTGTAATGCCAACTACTCAGAAGGCCGAGGCAGGAGAATTGCTTGAACCCGGGAGGCGGAGGTTGCAGTGAACTGAGTTCGCGCCATTGCATTCCAGCCTAGGCAACAAGAGCAAAACTCCATTTCAAAAAAAAAAAAAAAAAAAAAAAGTCCTTTCTTTTTTTTTTTTTTTTTTTTTTGAGACGGAGTCTCGCTCTGTCGCCCAGGCTGGAGTGCGGTGGCCAGATCTCTGCTCACTGCAAGCTCTGCCTCCTGGGTTTACGCCATTCTCCTGCCTCGGCCTCCCGAGTAGCTGGGACTACAGGCGCCCGCCACCTCGCCCGGCTAGTTTTTTTTTTGTATTTTTTAGTAGAGACGGGGTTTCACGGTGTTAGCCAGGATGGTCTCGATCTCCTGACCTTGTGATCCGCCCGCCTCGGCCTCCCAAAGTGCTGGGATTACAGGCTTGAGCCGCCGCACCTGGCCTAAAAAGTCTTTTCAAGATACAAAAAACAGACCAGGCCCCAGTGGCTCACACTTATAATCTTATTGCTTTGAGAGGCTGGAATCACTTGAGGCTGAGAGTTCAATACCACCAACCTGGGCAACATAGTGATACCACGAGATCACTTGAGCCCAGGAGTTAGTGGATGCAGTGGCTATGATGGCGCCACATTGCACTCCAGCCTGGGCGACGGAGCAGGACTCTGTCTCTGAAAATATAAAATGAGCTGGCCATGATGACTAGGCACAGTGGCTCGTGCCTGTAATCCCAGCACTTTAGAAGGCCAGGGCAGGTGGATCATTTGAGGTCAGGAGTTTGAGACCAGCCTGGCCAACATGGTGAAATCCCATCTCTACTAAAAATACAAAAATCAGCTGGGCGTGGTGGTGGGCACCTGTAATTCCAGCTACTCGGGAGGCTGACGCAGGAGAATCACTTGGACCCAGGAGGCAGAGGTTGCTGTGAGCCAAGGTCGTACCACTGCACTCCAGCCTGGGTGAGAGAGCAAAACTCTGTCTCAAAAAAACCTGGGTGTGATAGCTCAATGCCTGTAACCTCAGCACTTTGGAAGGCTGAGGCAGGGGGAAATGCTTGAGCTCAGGAGTTCAAGACCAGCCTGGACAACATAGTGAGACCTCATCTCCACAAAAAAAATTTAAAGGCCGGGCGCAGTGGCTCAAACCTGTAATCCCAGCACTTTGGGAGGCCGAGACGAGCGGATCACGAGGTCAGGAGATCGAGACCATCCTGGCTAACACGGTGAAACCCCGTCTCTACTAAAAATACAAAAACTAGCCGGGTGAGGTGGCGGGCGCCTGTAGTCCCAGCTACTCAGGAGGCTGAGGCAGGAGAATGGCGTAAACCCGGGAGGCGGAGCTTGCAGTGAGCTGAGATCTGGCCACTGCAGTCCAGTCTGGGCGACAGAGCGAGACTCCGTCTCAACAAAAAAAAAAAAAAAAAAAAAAAAAAAAAATTTAAAAATGAGTCAGGCATGGTAGCACACACCTGTAGTCCCAGTTACTCCTGAGACTGAGGCAGGAGGATGACTTGAACCTGGGAGGTTGAAGCTGCAGTGAGCTGAGATGATGCCAGTGTCCCCCAACCTGGGCAACAGAGTGAGACTTTGTCTCAAAAATAATAAATTAAAAATTACAAGAACACAAAAAAATACGTGTCACTTATAAGCTAAGGCATCAGAACGCTTGAGACAACTTTGCCTCCAGTTTCTTCTCTGTGTGAGTGAACATGAGCCAGGTGGGGTCATGACACGCTGACTGCTGACTGGCCGGTCTCCCACACCGAACAGCTTCCCCAGCACCTGTTCCCATACTCACTGAGGGTTTGTATGAATGTACCATCTTGAATGTATTTGGCAGCCAGTATTTATGTTTGTATTAGTGACAACAGAAAGTGTAGTAGGGGCCGGGCGCGGTGGCTCAAGCCTGTAATCCCAGCACTTTGGGAGGCCGAGGCGGGCGGATCACAAGGTCAGGAGATCGAGACCATCCTGGCTAACACGGTGAAACCCCGTCTCTACTAAAAAGTACAAAAAACTAGCCGGGCGAGGTGGCGGGCGCCTGTAGTCCCAGCTACTCGGGAGGCTGAGGCAGGAGAATGGCGTGAACCCGGGTGGCGGAGACTGCAGTGAGCTGAGATCCGGCCACTGCACTCCAGCTTGGGCGACAGAGCGAGACTCTGTCTCAAAAAAAAAAAAGAAAGTGTAGTAGGCAGTGAGGTGGCTGAGGGGTTGGAGAAATTGGCATTAGTAAATGTGGGAGTAAGCAATATGGAAGTTTTTATTAAAATGCTTTTTTTTGTATCTCTATTACTGTTTACATTTATGAAATTCAAAACCATTTGTCTCTAGTGGCCTGAATTTAATTTAGCCAAGAATAAAAAAACTTTCCTCAGAGGATCTTTTAAGGTCCCTTCCAATGAAATGACTTTTTTTTTTTTTTTTTTTTTTTTTTTTGAGACAGAGTTTTACTCTCGTTGCCCAGGCTGGAGTACAGTGGCGCGATCTCAGCTCACTGCAACCTCCATCTCCTGGGTTGAAGCGATTCTCCTGTCTCAGCCTCTCGAGTAGCTGGGCTTATAGGCCCCTCCCACACACACAGCTAATTTTGTGTTTTTAGTAAATACAGGGTTTCACTACATTGGTCAGGCTGGTCTTGAACTCCTGACCTCAGGTGATCTGCCCGCCTCAGTCTCTCAAAAGTGCTGGGATTACAGATGTGAGCCACCATGCCCAGCTTGAAATGGCTTTATTTGCCACCCAGTTTGATGAATGAGACAGATTTGAGAGTTAGCTTTACTTTCTTTTTCAGCAAGGTTTTAAATGTTGGAAACCTTTCATAGAAGATGCATACTTCTCATATTTTGCCTCTCAACCTAAACGCAGTTCTGACACTAGTGCGTTTTCAGAAGCTTTAGTCCTTATGGTGGTGGATGAGAGCCCCTCGAATGCCTTAGGAGCATCGTGGTTGGGACGTCACAGCAACCAGGATTCCGTTTTAAATGTGAGGTAGGAGGGATCTGAGCACCTTTTACAGAGTATCTTTTCTTGATGTTTTCTCTGCAGTCTTTAAACCAGAGGAATTACGCCAGGCCCTGATGCCGACCCTAGAAGCACTGTATCGACAGGACCCAGAGTCATTACCTTTCCGGCAGCCTGTAGATCCCCAGCTCCTTGGAATTCCAGTAAGTTAATTCATAAAATTAGATTATAACTTTGCCGGTGTGACTTTTGAGTGTCCATTGTTTTATCTCTTGAAATTAGATTAAATAATCCCCCTGCCTTGAAGATTGTCCTTGTAATATAAAAAACTGTTGTCTGTTAACAGTTATCAATGAAAGTGTTTATTTTGTTTGATTTCACTTGTTCATGAAGCCCCGGTCCTTGGAGGGGTGCACTGAAGCAAGGGAAGCACACGCCCCTGAGACTTCATTTTATATTTGGATCCTTGTGTCACTTTTGTCTGAAAGGATTTGTGAACATCAACTGTAAAAAAATACTTAGGCTTCTCTCTTTTATATTCCTGGAGAGTCTTGCAAAGGCCATGGGGACCCAGCAGATTCTATGTAGCAGTAATTACTAGCTTTGTGTTTATATTTATCTTGGAATTTCATTTTGCTTGCCAGGATCAAGAGTGAATATCTAGAAATACACACTGTTTGATAAACTGGCTCACTATTTTAATTCCGTGGATTAAAGATCTATTTTAAAAATTTTCTGTTAGAAGTATCTTTTAACAATTTTTCTTTATCTTTGCCTTTGAAGTATTATAATGTGATCATACCTGAAAATACTAATTATGCTTTTAGTGAGTAAAATCAGTTGCGTCAGAGGTTATTTTCTTTTCATTTCCCATTTCTTACTGTTGGGAATGGAAGTTATTTTAGTACTTCTGTTTCTATTATTTTAAAACAAAGCTGCCAGATATGACTGGCATTTGGATGTTGGGGGATTCCCTGAGACCATTGTTTTTTTTAAAAGGATTATTTTGACATCGTAAAGAATCCCATGGACCTCTCCACCATCAAGCGGAAGCTGGACACAGGGCAATACCAAGAGCCCTGGCAGTACGTGGACGACGTCTGGCTCATGTTCAACAATGCCTGGCTCTATAATCGCAAGACATCCCGAGTCTATAAGTTCTGCAGTAAGCTTGCAGAGGTCTTTGAGCAGGAAATTGACCCAGTCATGCAGTCCCTTGGATATTGCTGTGGACGCAAGGTGCAGTTTTAAGTTTTTCCAGAAAGTGAATTTTCCTAGTTAATCCAGCCAGAGGGGTGTTACGCTAATACGAGACCACACCTGTGTACTGGGAGTGCATATGTGCAGTCTGCTGTCTGGTGACACAGTGGATGCCTAAAGTGATGTGATGGGTGATCAGAGCTGGGTGTACAGGCGCTTACTGAGGGAGGCCATGAGGAAGCATTTCTGGCTGCCCCTCTGCCCATGGTACCTGTCTGTAATAAATGTCTCTTAGAGCCAGTTGTATCACATGCTATCCCAAAATGTCTTTAAAGCTACTAAAATTGTTAGAAAACTATCTAATATACTCACAGAGATAATTTACTAGTCTCTATAGTAGACTAGAACGTTATAGGACAGTAAATGGAATGTATTTTTATATAAAAGTATTTCTCCTTTATTTTTGCAGTATGAGTTTTCCCCACAGACTTTGTGCTGCTATGGGAAGCAGCTGTGTACCATTCCTCGCGATGCTGCCTACTACAGCTATCAGAATAGGTAAGCGTCAAGCAGCATCCTGCATTGTGTCTTAGGGCAAGGCATGTTCATCTGGTTATAGTCTGTGTACATTATTTCTTTCCTGAAGTTCCAATAAAAAGTGGCCCAATTTCAGGCCGGGTGTGGTGGCTCACGCCTGTAATCCTAGCACTTTGGGAGGCTGAGGTGGGAGGATCGCTTGAGCCCAGGAGTTACATTATCAGCCTTGGCAACATAGTGAGACCCCCATCTCTATTTGAGAAAAAGAAAAGTAGCTCAATTTCAGTGTCTTGTTAGTCACACGGATAGGCCCATGGCCTCTTAGTTATAAAGCATACTTTTATAGTATAAAAACTGTAACCTCTGAGTCACGTCTTGCCGTACTACTTAATTAGGTACGTTCTTTCTTCAGCCATGCCTGTTCTAAAACGCAACCCTAGAAACAAGCGTCTGAAGTTGAGAGTAACTCTGATAAAGGTTGGCATGCCTTTTTTAAGATGTTCATAGAGTAGAAAATGTGGATTTTACTATTCTGCCTGCAAATATTTGCCTGGGTAATTTGGCCAGGTCAATCTCATGGAAAGACTTGCACGAGTGCTACTTCCTTTGAGGCAGAGGAAAAGGGTCCATGATGTTTATTTTTAAATTTGACACTAGCAGCATGATACAAAATGAGATCTGGTGTTTTAATTGAGTTCAAGAATCACCCTCCTGTTATAAGATGGCCATTTCAGGGTTTTGTAAGTGGTGGATCTGCTTAAGAAATACTTGCCATTCTTTTGGAATATGAAGATGGCTAAAGAATAGATCTCCTGTCTTAAAATAGATGGAGAGTGAAAATAGTATTTTTTGTTGTGGTTTCCCACACAAACACACCTTGCGTAGTTTTGAGGTTGTTTGAGAAGTCAGCTTATCTGTACCGCAGCGTGTAAGTGTCCATGTGCGGCTGCAGTGTAAGCACACCATGCGTGGAGGCACAGGTCAGGAATCTTGCTGAAACTGTGACGTTGCCTCCATTTTATGAGCCAGCAGCTGGATTCTCCGTGGCCAACATAGAGCTTTGTGCCTGTTCTTTGTCTTTAGGTTCAAGTATTAACTGTCAACACTGAAGTTTGGCGTTTTTTATTATTTCACTCTCGTTTGGATGCAGTAATTATGTCCTATACTTCAAAGAAGACAGAAGCCTTTTTGTTATTTGTTCACAGGCCTGAAAATTTTGGAATTTTGTGGTTGTTTTAATTCTTCTGTGTTTTTTAAAAAACCATATTCAAGATAAGTAATAACTCCCATCAAAATCCTGTATTTTAAAAAATCCTTTTGACACAAAAATGTCTCGAAAAAAGGTTCCTAAGCCTTTTCTATTAGGAATAGGCCTGGCCTGCTTATTCCTAATACTGTTCAGTGTAGGGAAACACCAGTGCAAGGGGGAAGGACAGACCCTAAACTGCATCTCTGCTGGAAGTGCAGCCTGTGCAATTGTCCTGCTGAAAATAGTTTAACATTCGGAGTCTGATTTCCATCTCAACTTCCCCTTTATCAATAGAAACATTTTGTGATCAAGTTTAAAATGATACCATAGCCCCTTCCTAATGGAATCTCTCCCATAGTGACTTGATGCTCTTCTGGAAGTTCTGGCCACTCCTTTTACAGTTTTAGCACCATGACTTCAGCACACGCTATGATGTATTAATGTATTAAGCTTAGCTTTGTCCGTGATACAGACAATAGCGTCTTCCCTCGCAGCCTCATTTTGTCAAGTCCCCAATGATGAAATAATGAATAGGAATGTGCTTTAAAAACCATTTGTGCCAAGCAAAATAAAGTTAATGATATCTTAAGAGAAAGGTTAATATTAACTGTACCCAGAAAAATGCCACCCCTGCTACGTTGCCCAACAGAGTTTTGGTCTGTAAGGAAGGTAGATTGTTTACCACTCTCTCTAAAGTGTTATGGGGCCTGTTCCTGGGTCTGCTGGGACCCTGCCTTTGCTGATTTGCACAGATTTTGGTCTTTTACATTGAGAGCAATTAAAGTTAAATGGAATTGGTAGGATCGAAGAGTCATTGATGGCGTATAAACATAGGACCATCTTGAAAGTTCTGAAACGTCTTATTTTTTTTCTGTATAGAACTTCATTTTGACTAAACAAAAGTAATGTATTTTGAAGAGTGGAAATGCAAATAAAGGAGTTCCTTGTTATTAGTAATAATTTTTAAAGTGTAGGCGTAGCATTCCTCAGGTAATCACAGGCATGCTCGCTAGAACAGTGTGTCTGAGTAGGTTAGCATGTTACCATCCTAAGAAAGCAGTGGCCTGATTCTGTAACAAATACTTTAACTGCTTATGTTTTTATTTTCAACTTTAACTATTTATGAACACTGCAGTGTTCTCAAGAATAATTGTCTTGGCACTTGTAGTCCTAAACTGGGCACTTAGAACAATAAAAAGTCCTACAGACCATTTAAACAAGTGAAACCCTAATATATAAGTGAGCGTATGGTTACGTTTTCACTTGTTTTCATACTTTGCAAATTTGAAAGTAACTCATGTTGGAAAAACTGTTCTTTAGCTTTCCCAGTTAGTATCTATAGATAATAAAATATTATCTGTAGATATCCCAGTTATTCATATGTACTGATACGGTACTGAAAACAATCTGCATTTGAAAACTTACTCCATATATTAAATTACCCTTACAGATAAACTATGCAGTTACATTGTACTAACTTTAGCAACCCTGAAATGCATCATTACTGGATTATGTGAAGTATTTCTCCTTTGCAATTCCATATTCATCAAGCTACTTCCTTCACATCAGGCAAAATGTCATCTGGGTGCTTAAGTTGAGAAGCAAATTTCTAAAGCTTTATGTGTTTCCAGGGAGAATGAAGTGTGGACTAGGTAAGAAGGTAGGGGCAGTCTGGCAATAACATCTAGCATTCACTGACTGCCAGGGTTGCTTTAGCTGATTTTACTAGTTGGGGGTGACTGCTGTCTGTTCTGTGTGCTTTCTTCATCTCTCAGAACAGTAATAAAGTGAAGCCACGGCCTCCTCTTCCTCCCCTTCTTAAACATGAACAGGCTAAATTGTCCATTTCTCCAGCAGTTTTGGGTCAGACAAGGAGTCTGTTGACATGCTTTGCCTCCGCGGTTCTGATCCTTGGATTTTCCAGGATGGGAGTCAGTCATAGAGGAGGAGCCTCAGTTTCCCAGCCACTGCAAGGGTTGCTGTTACACCACCAGTGTCTCCCTCTGTGTCACTTTCCTTGGTGGGAAAAGATGGGTTTATGGTTCTTGTTTCCTGGATGTTGCTGGGCTTGCTGTCCTTGAATAGAAGCAAAGAATTTCTCCAGGATTTTAAAACCATTTAGACTCACCTGTGATTACGGTGGGAGTTTCATTTCAGAATGTCTTGAACGGTCCCTTCTTGCTGGCCATAGTGCTGTGTGTTTGATTGTAACATGAATGGAGCACTCAATTTGGCGTTTTACTTATAAAAGGGAAGTATTGGGGATTGAGGGAATGTCTTTTTTGCATATCGTTTTGGTTGCCACTGAATTGGTTTATAGTTTCTGTACTTTAATTCCTTCTTGCCAGTGATGACCATGCCCTCCTGCACATGGAAGTTCTTCTCCACACAGAATTTTAGGATATTTACAAAATAGTGAATGGCCAGAATATTGCTGTAGTTCATTCAGGAAAAAAAAAAATACATATTTAAAGAAAAACATTAATTTGCCTGTTCCCTGTCAGAGTTTTAAATCCTGACATAATTTATTAATTGAGTTAGTCCCACATAAATTAGTCCCAGCAAGAAACCTTCATTAATCCAGTGAATCCGTCATGTTCCTCATCAACCAAACGCAAAAAAAATGGCTCATCTTGAGATGTTGTGCATGCTCTGAAGTTGTATGCTTTAAAATGTGCTCGGTGTGTGGGGTTAGTGAAATACAGCAGACAAAATGCTCAGTGTATTGAATTAAGATTAGATTTGGGACTTGTGGGGGACCTGTGCTAGTGGTAGTGAACTGGCCACACGATGGCCCACACCTCTGTCTCCTGCAGCCATGTGAGTGTGCAAGTGAGTGAGACTGCAGCTGCCATGTCCCATTCTGCACTTGGTGGTTCAGCCTGGCGCTTGAGTCCTGTCGCACTGTTTTTAATACTAATCCTTCCTGGCATCTCGTAGACATAGTTTTGAGCACTAAACCGCATTCGTGCTGCCGTTGCTACCTGACACTCATTCTTCTCGCTTGTGTGACCCACCTCCGCCCGCTTGTTTATTTTTACGGTATTCTTGTGTACTCGTGTCGTTTTATGCAGCATCAGCCTGCATTTCTGTTGATTTCTCATTTATGTTCTTTCCAAACATTTAGTAGTTTTTATTTTAATTGTTCGTATTTGATAGCTTGAGCCCAGGCTCTAGATTGTCTTACAAGAAATTGGGGTGATGGATAATTTCTCAAATGCAGATTGTTCTTTAAAGATTAACTCTAAATTCACTTAACGTGGATTGCCCCCAAGTCAGAACAGTCATTGGCTAAGTCTCTCCGATTGATGGATGATTGGTCCCAGTACCAAAAATGTCACATCAAAGCTTAGAATTGAATTTTCAAAGATTGTTCATGGATTTACATATATTGTATTTCTTATACAATATATCACATTTCTTACTCTGTATATTCATATTGATAAATGGGTGGAAAGTCTTTGACCCTGAATGCATTTATGTTAAATGTTTGTCTAGAATATGGATTTGGTTTCATTTGTATTGTAACGCAATTAACTGAATGATTAACATGAAAAAAAAAAACAGGAAAAAATTAAAATCAGTTCTGGGTGCTCAGCATTTTCATGCATTTAAAGATCTGGCTTAATACCGGAAATAAAATCTCTGAATTGCTGTCAAGCATAAATTTTCCATTTTGAAAAATAAAGCTATTTCAGTTTAAATTGCTTTTTTAAGGCCTTTTGTCAGACTGTTTTGTTCAAGTAAATTTTTCCATCTCAAACCCTAGAGTTATATTTGACTTTCTCTGAGTAAGAACAAAATTCAGATTCCTAAATTTGGGCTCCATGCAATTCTAGTATTAACAACTCCTTGAAAACATTTGCCTCTTGGAGCCGGACCGAGCCTGTCGTTGTTAGTGATGATGGCCTGTGATGTGTGCAATGAGACCGAATGCTAATCAATGCTTTGCCTTGGCTTTCTGCTCTGTGTTGTCTTGGTGTCTGCGTCTTACCTCTGTGTCTGTGCTGTTTGTTCCCTTCCTTGTTCTCTAATCCTACCTTTCCCCACCTGCCCCCTGTTCCTTTCATTGTCCTCACTGACCCATCAATCAACCAACAACGCCCCCCCTTCGTCGTGGTGCTCTGCCCTGCTCTGATTGGTGGCTTCGTTGCTTGGGTGGCTGTGTGTTATGATGGACCAGTTCACCCAAGTATGGCCTTCTTGCTGACAGGTATCATTTCTGTGAGAAGTGTTTCACAGAGATCCAGGGCGAGAATGTGACCCTGGGTGACGACCCTTCACAGCCCCAGACGTAAGTACCGTCCTGTCGTTTTTTCTGGGGTGAGGGAGGGTGACCTTAAATTCTTTTTTCCTCTTACCAGTGACTGTAAGGAAAGTACCACTGCCATTTTGACTTTCATGCAGTGGTTTTTGGTTTTTTGTTTTTGAGACAGGTTTTCATTCTGTCACCTGAGTGGTGTGCAGTGGCACTATCTCGACTCGTTCAAGCGATCCTCCTTTCTCAGCCTCTCAAGTAACTGGGATTACAGGGGCACGCCACTATACACAGCTAATTTTTTGTATTTTTTGTAGAGACGAGGTCTCGCCATGTTGCCCAGTCTGGTCTCAAACTGCTAGACTGAAGCACAGTCCACCTGCCTGGGCCTTCTAAAGTGCTGAGATTACAGTGTGTAGTGTTGTGGGGTTTGTTTCTTATTAATTTTGCTCACGTTTAATTTGAATATGTGTACACATACACATTTACACTGAAAAATGTGTTTTTGGCTGAACCACAGTGCCACCTCTGCCTTTATCATTCAAGGCGGTGGTACTGTGGCCTACCACTGTAGACCACTGCTCTCTCTTGACCTTGGTCTGTCTTTTCTTCTAAAATAATTGGTTTTTCCCTAGTTGTTGTTAACTTCCATTTGGGGGAATTATAAATTTTCTTTATTTTAATTTTTTTTTTTTTAATGGCGTCTCACTGTGTTACCCAGGCTGGTCTCGAACTCTTGGCCTCAAGCGGTCCTCCTGCCTTGGCCTTCCAAAGTGCTGGGACCACCATTCCCGACCATGTAAATTTTCAGTTATGCCTGAGAAACCAGGTAGCCCCATTTACAGAACTGGCAGTAGCTAAAAATGAGTTTGGTGTACATGCCCTGCCCTTTACATTTAGTTTATCTCCACTTAAACCTCCATCCTTGCAGTTGCTGAGCTCTAATGCAGATTAATGGATTCCAGTACCCCATTTTTTGGCCTAAAGTGGCCAAAATGTGTCTCCTTCCCTCAGTAGTGCTTTACCTATTGTTTATCAGCTCCAAAGTGGACAGGTATGACTTTGTTAGTTCATTCCTGCACAGGGTTAAACTTTTATTTCCAGTATTTATTATCCAGCAGAGTTACCTTCGAGTGATAGAATGGCCAGTGTGTGGCAAGAAAAAGCAAATGCACAAATTGTGTTATCAACTCATTTCTATGCTTGAAATATCTAAAAACCTGCCAGCCACCCACCGCATCTGCCCAGGTCTGCCGTTCCCTCTTTTCGTCAGAGTGAGTTCCCCAGTCTTCCATGATTCCTACCACCCTACCCACAGTGTGACTTCCCCCAACAGAAAGGAAGGCTTTGCCACAGGAGCGGTTTCCAGCAGTGTAGGCACTTACGCTCTACCATTTTCTTTGTTCAAATGCAGAAAAAAACCTAACTTGTAAGACATACAAACCAAAGTGACTGAAATTCTACATTTTCAATTTATTTCCCTTGTCATCCTAATTCTCTTTAGTTGTGTGATTAATAATTGGACTGTTGCTTGAGCAACATAGTGAGACCCCCATCTCTACAAAAAATGAAAAAAACTTAACAGGGCGTGGTGGTTTGTATCTGTAGTCCCAGCTACTCAGAACCGGGGTGAGTTTGAGTTCAGCCTGGGCAACATAATGAGACCCCCATCTCCACAAAAAATCAAAAAATTAGCCAGTTGTGGTGGCGCATTCCCATAGTCCCAGCTACCCAGGGGGATCACTTGAGCCTGGGAGGTTAAGGCTGCAGTGAGCCATGATCGCACCACTGCACTCCAGCCTGAGCAGCAGAGCGAGACCCTGTCTCTGAAAAAAAAGAAAGAAAAGAAATGGTAGTGGAATATGTGGAAAAAGAAATTGTAGTGTTCTGCGAAATTAAATTTTCTGTTCATTCCGTTATTACGTGTACTTGAGATTTTAAAGGGCCATCATGTCTTTTTGTTTGAAGAACTAGTTACAAAATCACATTCCAGAGACCCTATAGTTTATACTCAGCAGATAAACTTTAGTTAATACAACATGTTTTCTTTTTTTTAAAACAAGGACAATTTCAAAGGATCAGTTTGAAAAGAAGAAAAATGATACCTTAGACCCCGAACCGTAAGTATACAGCTATTTCTTTTTTATTTTTAATTTTGGTTTGAAATTGGTAAAGTTACTCCTTATGGAGTGGGTTGTGGGTAAAAACATTGGAAATATGTTGCAATAAGTGGAATTTCTGGTGTGAGGTTATCTTTTAGATACAGATTTTTTTTTTCTTTTTTTTTTTTTTCTTTTTTTTTTTTTTGAGGCGGAGTCTCACTCTGTCGCCCAGGCTGGAGTGCAGTGGCCGGATCTCAGCTCACTGCAAGCTCCGCCTTCCGGGTTCACGCCATTCTCCTGCCTCAGCCTCCCGAGTAGCTGGGACTACAGGCACCCGCCACCTCACCCGGCTAGATTTTTGTATTTTTTAGTAGAGACGGGGTTTCACCGTGTTAGCCAGGATGGTCTTGATCTTCTGACCTCGTGATCCGCCCGTCTCGGCCTCCCAAAGTGCTGGGATTACAGGTTTGAGCCACCGCGCCTGGCCTGTATATAGATTCTTTTTAAACTTAAACAGAATATGTATGTCTCTGTAACGTGTTCTCTAATTACTGGATTTTAACAATGATAAAATTAAATGGATGTTTCAGTTCTATGAAAACCTTTCTAATAATTTGGTCATGGATGTCTTTAAGAAGCCATTTAGTATGAATCTTTAGAGACCAAAGATAGGAGTATTTGGTGGGATAGTACTAGTAGTATCGTTTAAAGGGAAATACCAGAAAGAAAATCTGTTGGAAACTGCTTTCTCAAATAATGTAAAGTTTGGCGCATGTTCTTGCCATTGTTAAGCACTTTCTACAGTGATGAATGAGAGGGTTGCATTTGCTAACCTTGCTTCATAACAGCCCCTAAAGAGATGCCAGAATTTCTTCAGTGTGGTAGCCTCTTCCCAGGTCCCCAGTGTAAAGTTCTGAGGGCACTCCAAATTGGCATGGTGATACTGCTATTTTTTGTCCCCACAGTGAGCACAGGCTCCAGGAGTATTGGCTGCTTGGGAAATGTGGACTGTGACTCAGCCAAAGCAAGAAACAGATCCTGCTCTCCCTATCCTGACCCTCTCACTCCAGGGAAGCCAGTGGCTAGAGTGGCAGGCACAGATTTCTACCCAGGCCACCTCTGGAAACCTAGCTTGACTTTCAGCAGGTTATTTCATCTCTACTAGCACCTGGTACACAGACAGGACGATGATGTGAAATCTTAGAGCTGTAGTCTTGGCGAGATGGTAGGGCAGAGCACCCACCCCTCTCGTGACCAGCAGATCGTTTTTCCTGGCTTTCCACCTTTCTTTTCACATTGTGTCTTTCTCTCCGTGGCTTTATAGTTTCATTATGATTTATATCTACTTCTCCTCCCCCCTCCCGCCCCCCCACCAAGATGAGTCTTGCTCTCTCCCCCAGGCTGTAGAGCAGTGGCACGATCTCGGCTCACTGCAACCTCCGCCTCCCGGGTTCAAGCAGTTCTCTGCCTCGGTCTCATGAGTGGCTGGGATTACCAGCCCAGCTAATTTTTTTGTGCTTTTAGTAGAGACGGGGTTTCACCATCTTGACCAGGCTGGTCTTGAACTCCTGACCTCGTGATCCACCCACCTCGGCCTGCCAGAGTGCTGGGATTACAGGCGTAAGCCACCGTGCCTGGCCGACTTACATCTACTTTTTAATTTCAAAATATATTACATTCAAGTAGTAGGTGCCAGGCAGAGGGAATACATGGATGGGTGAAGGGGTCTCCTTCTTCATGCTGGTTGTAGTCTAGAGAGACAGCTGGGTAATGGCACAGCCTGCAGCAGGAGACAGTGCAAGTGAGTCCCGGACAGAAGGGACCCCGCCTGGGCAGAGCTGCATCATCACAGTTGGGCCTGGTTTCCTGGACAAGGTGATACTTGTGTTGAAACTGCAGAGCATTCTAGAAACAAAGGCATGAAAGAACACAGGTTGCTCAATAAAACTACAAGTCCCCTAGAGTGGGTGGTTGGTAGGCAGAGATTAACTTCATGAAGGGCCATTTCACTGTCTCTTGACAATAAACTTTATCCTATAATGTGCTGAGGAGGTTTTGAAGAATAGCATTGGTTCTAATGTAGGAAGGTCACCCTTGGTCTATGAGGTGAATTGATCAGAAGAGGAAAGACATTGTTCTCTAGTAGAGAAATTAGTTAAGAGACACAAAGCAGCAGCAGGGAGAAACTGAAACCCCAATTAAAGCAAGAGCTTTTGGAGCCAGGCAGAGGGGCTTGTTGGGCTGAGGGAAGGGGAGCCACCTAGTTGGCCAATAATAATTGGGAGTGAGAGAAAGGGGGAAATTCAAAATGGATGTCTAGAATACGCAGTGTTTTGCTTGGATTTTGTTTGTTGTTTTTGAAACAGGGTTTTGCTGTGTCACCCAGGCTGGAGTGCAGTGGTGCAATCATAGCTCACTGCAGCCACAACCTCCCAGACTCAAGCATCCTCCCAGCTCAGCCTCCTAAGTTACTGGGACTACAGGCACATACCACCATGCCCAGCTAATTTTTTAATTTTTTGTAAAGATGGGGTCTCCATATTTTACCCAGGCTAGTCTTAAACTCCCAGTAAAACAATCCTTCCACCTCAGCCTCTCCACATGCTAGAATTACAGGTGTGAGCCACTGTACCTGGCCCAAGTGTAGTTTTGGGGGGCACTCCTTTTCCCTGACATGGGAGGGAATAGTTGAGAGCAGGGGACCTTTGGAGACGGCACAGGAATTGACGACGTTCTTGGCCCCAACCTTTGAAATTCTTAGCATAGGGGATGAGCTCAGTGACTGGGTTTTCAGAGACAGGGCTTTTGGAGGACAGCACTGGAGGAAAGGAGTGCAGATTCAGAGCAGCTGCCACGTGGAAGGGAGAGGGAGCCAGACGGAGTTGGGTTGTCAGAGAGTGCCACGGGACTGTGAACGGGTGCCACCATGGTTTCACAGTTTTGTGTGTGTGTCTTTTCTTTCCCTTTAGCAAACTGTGCAGAGAAGCTTGATGAGGGTAGAGGGCTTGCATAGCACATGCAATGGACAGATTAAGGGGACAAGGGCAGGGGCACACTGTAGAGGAGCCATAGCTCAGAGCTCAGGAGCACACAGGGAGTCACATTACTCACCAGTCCCTTCAGCCCCTCCTCGGAGGTATGCATTGTGGAGGCAGCAAGGGAGGGAGCTGACAAAAACCCAAGGCCTTGACCTCAAGGCATCTTGGCATTGAAGATTCCTGGGTAAGCCAGTTCCTGGAGGTGACGGAGCTCCGGTGAGCCGTGGTTGTGGGCTGCCGTAGAACAGTGTGGAGGATTTGTGGGGAATGGGTGGTCTATCCTCTCGGTTCACCAGTGTTTACTTGAATAAACCCCTGTCAACTTACCCGTAGGCCTGACATGTTCCACCTTTTGTAACTGACTCAGAACTGGTGTTTTTTTGTGCCTCCGGCCTAGCATGGCTGCTCTGAACTGGCCATGTTTCCCATTAGTATCCTAAACAATTTTAGACTTAAGAGCACGTGTTTAGAACGGTAAAAGTATTGTTCTCTATTTTTTAAGTCAGTTTAGGCATGTGAAATCACCTAGAGAAGGCATTGTTCTTGAAAATGTGTAGTAGTGTCAGAAATATCAGCCTGTGAGATACACGTATTTGTCACAGCAGTTTTTAAAAATAGTTTCCTTTCTGGTTGCAAAGGGAGATTGGGAGAAAAGAGGAATGAAGCACTTGTACAAAGAAAAGAAGAAAGCTTTTTCCTATAGAAGATATCATATGGATGCATTGTAAAATATAGCTGAATCAGCCAGCACATGCATTAATGTCAGCATTACTCAAAGTAACCCAGAGAACAAGGTGTGGATGCACACACAGACATCTACAAGTGCCTCCGGTCGTGTGGTTCCATGTGCTTTAACAGTGCGCCTTCTTTGTCTCCTAGTTTCGTTGATTGCAAGGAGTGTGGCCGGAAGATGCATCAGATTTGTGTTCTGCACTATGACATCATTTGGCCTTCAGGGTACGTAGTTTCCCCTGGCCTAGAAGGCAGTTCTACACAGAGCCAATGGTGGGGCAGTTGCGGTCGCTACTGCATCTCATTCATTGTTGTTAGCAAGAATTCAACAATTAAGAGAGATGGCAGTTGGTTCTAAATTTAAGTTCTAAGTGTTTGTCTGCTTTAGGAATTGTGGCATCAAAGCAGTCTGCCTCTTCACTCTTTAATTTTATAATAATAATGTGATTTAAACTGCCAACAAAATATCTGAATGCTGCATTTTGTTGGTTTGACAATTTACATCATTATATACAGTCTCATCATACCACCATTATTTTTGCAGTTTTGTGTGCGACAACTGCTTGAAGAAAACTGGCAGACCTCGAAAAGAAAACAAATTCAGTGCTAAGAGTAAGTTTGGGGAAGCTTTCTGTTTCCTGGACTACACATTTTAGAAACTTGTAGAAATTGTCCCCATTGTCCTTTGGTTCCTCTCAACACATGGTTTTGACGTTTGGTTGTCAAAGATTTTTGTGAGTTTTTTCCCCAGTACTTTGTAGTTTTCTTGTCTCATCCTTAAGGAGAGCCAGGCCAGTCATGAGGGTGAGAACGCACGAATGTTCTTCAGGGGCTTCACTGAGAATAGGCAGCACAGCTGTGAGTCCCTGAAGTCTGTGTGTCTCAGAATGGTCATCTCAGCCACGGGACTGCTGAGCACGGGGCTTGGAGCAGGACTGGCAGCCTTGGGCTGTGGATCTTCATCGAGTGTAAAACCTCTCAGTCCACCCTTAAAGGGAATCTTTAGCCTGATTGTTATTCAGCTTTTATGATCCAGTGCATGTTTTAGATGAAAGGTTAGGTGTACAGTGAACTTTGTAAATTCTCAGAGAAAATTTGTCAACAGATGATTCTCAAGTGGCTTAGACCTAAGACCCCTCACCCCTCGTGCGTGCATGTGTACACACTGGGGTAGTGTTGGCCAGCACTCTCTAACCCTGGGCCCTTTGTGGGCTGTCATGGGTCCGTCCCGTGGGTGCTGGGTTCTGCTACAGTGGAGCATGAGCCATGGCCCCTGGGAACCAGCTGCCACCCTGGGAGTAGGATCCTGGCCTGCATGTAGACTTGGCTGGACATGTTACTGCAGCTGGTGGTGTCTGTGCAGAAATAGAACAACCTGTTAGTGCTAGAAGTAACTTTGCATGAGTAGACTTTCATTTTTTTAATTTGAGACAGTCTTGCTCTGTCGCCAGGCTGGAGTGCAGTGGTGCAATCTCAGCTCACTGCAACTTCCGCCTCCCGGGTTCAAGCGATTCTCCTACCTCAGCCTCCCGAGTAGCTGGGACTACAGGCGCCCGCCACCTCGCCTGGCTAGTTTTTTGTATTTTTTAGTAGAGACGGAGTTTCACCATGTTGGGTTGGCCAGGATGGTCTGAATCTCTTGACCTTGTGATCTGCCCGCCTCGGCCTCCCCAAGTACTGGGATTACAGCCGTTAGCTACCGTACCCGGCTCGCTTTTTTTTTTTTTTAAGACCGCATTGTTTTCAAAAGTTTATGATTATTTAATCTTTATAATAGAGTCAGTTCTCAAGTCTTGGGATGGCCTTCTGTAGCTTGACGTGCCAGGCTGTCCTTTTGCTGAGTTAACCAGCAAAACCACACAAGAAAGGCAACTGCAGCAGCGTTCTTTTTTTTTTTTTTTTTTTTTTTGAGACGGAGTCTCGCAGTCGCCCAGGCTGGAGTGCAGTGGCCGGATCTCAGCTCACTGCAAGCTCCGCCTCCCGGGTTTACGCCATTCTCCTGCCTCAGCCTCCCGAGTAGCTGGGACTACAGGCGCCCGCCAACTCGCCCGGCTAGTTTTTTTTTTCTATTTTTTAGTAGAGACGGGGTTTCGCCGTGTTAGCCAGGATGGTCTCGATCTCCTGACCTCGCGATCCACCCGTCTCGGCCTCCCAAAGTGCTGGGATTACAGGCTTGAGCCACCGCGCCCGGCCTGCAGCAGCGTTCTAACGTTCACTTGCCTGCTGCTCCCTACAGCTGTCACCTTTCTATGGCAGGACAGGTGACTGGCATGTTGCTCAGGAGATCCCCAACAGAACCAGGGTCATTTGGGGAGCTCAGAGTAGAAGAGAGATGGAAATGCTGGGATGGACCATACACTGGGGGAAGGGGAGGAGGAAGCTACCTGTAGACTTGAGACTGAGTCCTAATTAAAATTCAAACTCTGTTGTTAACCAACATCCAAAGTTATCCTATAGCTTACACTGCCTCTGTTAAAATTTTTTGAAATACCACTCATTGATAAACTATCGTAATACTTAGCTCAGTTTCTCAACTGAGCCACTATTGACATTTCAGGCCAGGCAATCCTATGTTTTGTGCATTATAGGATTTTAGCAGCATCTCTGGCCTCTACTCACTCAGTGCCAGTAACACCTTCCTCACATAATGAAATGACCAACAAATTCATTATGTCTGTCAAAAATGTCTCCAGACGTTGCCAGGTGTCCCCTGGAGGAAGAGCACACTTGCCTCCATTTGAGAGGCCCTGCTTCAGAGGATTCATTCTGAATGAGTTCACTAATGCATTTGAGCACATTGGAAGTTCTTCTCTGGACCAGAGGCTCAGTAGCCAAAACAGAATTACCCAGAGAGCTAGACCTCCATAGAACAGTCATTGCCTGGAAGAGGCAGGAGGTGACTGGGGGGAATGACACAAGTGGCCCCAGAGTGGGTCCGGTCCCACTCCCACCCCAGCATCCAGAAAGACCCATGGGCATTCGGTGGATGAGCCCAAGATCTAGAAATGGAACGTTACAGGAGAAAAGGGCCTAGGAGACTAGAGGTAGCTCTACTCTGTCGGTGTGGGCTTGTGTCAGCACAGGGGTTGTGCTGTGTGTGGTCACAGAGTGAAGGTATGCTTCCTTAATCTTGCATTGAAAACCACCTCCTTCGCACACACCATATGCAAAATCACATTCAGGTAGATTAAAAGCGAGAAAAGTAAACCATACTACACATGCATTCAGGATAAAAGTAAGATAATAATTTTACTGTGTTGAGTTATGAAAAGCCTTCCTTAAAAAGATACAACCCAGAGATGAGAAAGGAAAAGGCACAAAAGGCTCGTCATGCGCCATGGATGAAAATGTAAGTTGAATGCCAGAAAGCGAGGGGCAGAATTTAAAGTGTTCATTTTTAGATTTAGCAAGTCTGCTTTCACACATGTATCCTATAAAAATATTTGCACATATGCATAATAAGGCACATACAAGGACATGACTGCAGCAGTGGCAAGGAGTGATGAAAAAGTAGGACAGCGGCCAAATCAAGTGATAACAGAAAGGGAGGTAGCACCGTGAGGAAGGTGGCGCTGTGTGCACTGCAGGTGTACACAGGCCTGCCCCTAGACCCCTGTGCTGTCTGAGGCCACCTCTGGAGTATGCAGCCATATATGGATCACAGGTGTCAAATAGCGAAGTTACTATGGAAGAGTGTTTGTTTGTTTTTTGAGACAGAGTCTCGCTCTGTCGCACAGACTGGAGTGCAGTGGCGCGATCTCAGTTCACTGCAAGCTCTACCTCCCGGGTTCACGCCATTCTCCTGCCTCAGCCTCCCGAGTAGCTGGGACTACAGGCGTCCACCAACACACCTGGCTAATTTTTTTTTTTTTTTTTGTATTTTTAGTAGAGGCGAGGTTTCACCATAGTAGCCGGGATGGTCTCGATCTCCTGACCTCATAATCCGCCCACCTCGGCCTCCCAAAGTACTGGGATTTACAGGTGTGAGCCACCATTACCAGCCAGACTGTGTTTTGTTTTAATATATATACATATGAAAATATGTATTTTCCCCATGAGAAGGTGTATCGTTAAAATTTTTATTTCTGAGTGTGCTGGCTCCTCTACCCCCTACGTGTGCCTTCCTGCAAACAACATGTTGTTGGTTCTTGGCAGCCGTTTAAATGTCTCTTTATATAGTACAGTTAATTTAGGTGATTTGAAGAAAAAAGTAAAGACCTAATGTAAAAGGTTGATTCTGGCCACGCATGGTGGCTTACGCCTATAATCCCAGCACTTTGGGAGGCTGAGGCGAGAGGATCACTGGAGCCCAGGATGTCGAGGCTACAGTGAACTAAGATCGTGTCACTGCACTCCAGCCTGGGTGACAGAACAAGACCCTGTCTCAAAAAAAAAAAAAAAAAAAAAAGGTCAATTCCTTCTGTTTGCTGTTTGAAAATGGTAGTGTGTGGGGCCACCCTTTTACATGGGGAAAGAGACAACATATTGGTGTTTTGCTGCAATGTGGCCCTTCTTAGCCGTGTCTAACTTTCTCAGCTGGAAGCCACTTCGTTTGGGAGCAAAACTGGTCAGCAGTTGCACAAGGAGAAGA
This sequence comes from Trachypithecus francoisi, assembly GCF_009764315.1. NCBI lineage: Eukaryota > Metazoa > Chordata > Mammalia > Primates > Cercopithecidae > Trachypithecus > Trachypithecus francoisi. The sequence continues at coordinate 111,388,998 of NW_022681460.1, forward strand.
ACGCAATAATGTTCTTCAGGGGCTTCACTGAGAATAGGTAGCACAGCTGTGAGTTCCTGAAGTCTGTGTTTCTCAGAATGGTCATCTCAGCCACGGGACTGCTGAGCACAGAGCTCGGAGCAGGACTCGCAACCTTCGTGGAGTGTGAAACGTCTCAGTCCACCCTCCCCCACCTTTGTTTTTTTTCTGAGACGGAGTCTCATTCTGTCACCCAGGCTGAAGTGCAGTGGCGCCATCTCGGCTCACTGCAAGCTCCACCTCCCGGGTTCACGCCATTCTCCTGCCTCAGCCTCCCAGGTAGCTGGGACTACAGGCGTCCGCCACCACACCTAACTTTTTTTTTCCTTTGTTTTTTTTTTTTTTTTTTTTTTTTTTTTTTTTTTTGAGACGGAGTCTCGCTCTGTCGCCCAGGCTGGAGTGCAGCGGCCGGATCTCAGCTCACTGCAAGCTCCGCCTCCCGGGTTCACGCCATTCTCCTGCCTCACCCTCCCGAGTAGCTGGGACTACAGGTGCCCGCCACCTCACCCGGCTAGTTTTTTGTATTTTTTAGTAGAGACGGGGTTTCACCGTGTTAGCCAGGATGGTCTCGATCTCCTGACATCGTGATCCACCCGTCTCGGCCTCCCAAAGTGCTGGGATTACAGGCTTGAGCCACCGCGCCCGGCCTTTCCTTTGTATTTTTTTTTTTTTTTTTTTTTTTTTTTTTTTTTTTTTTTTTTTTGAGACGGAGTCTCGCTCTGCCGCCCAGGCTGGAGTGCAGTGGCCGGATCTCAGCTCACTGCAAGCTCCGCCTCCCGGGTTCACGCCATTCTCCTGCCTCAGCCTCCCGAGCAGCTGGGACTACAGGCGCCCGCCACGTCGCCCGGCTAGTTTTTTGGTATTTTTAGTAGAGACGGGGTTTCACCATGTTAGCCAGGATGGTCTCAATCTCCTTACCTCATGATCCGCCCACCTCAGCCTCCCAAAGTGTTGGGATTACAGGCGCAAGCCACCACGCCCAGCCCACCCTCCCCTTATTTTTATAGTTTTGCCAACTTTTACATTTTTGTAGAGTTTTTATTTCTTTGCCACTGTACTTTTTTTTTTTTTTTTTGAGACAGAGACAGAATTTTGCCCTTGTTGCACAGGGTAGAGTGCAGTGGTGCGATCTCTGCTCACTGCAACCTCCGCCTCCCTGGTTCAAGCGATTCTTCTCCCTCAGCCTGCCAAGTAGCTGGGATTACAGGCATGCACCACCACGCGCGGCTAATTTTGTATTATTAGTAGAGACAGGGTTTCTCCATGTTGGTCAGGCTGGTCTTAAACTCCCGACCTCAGGTGATCCGCCTGTCTCAGCCTCCCAAAATGCTGTAATTAAAGGTGTGAGCCATCGCGCCTGGCCTAATTTTACATGTTTAGTGAAGACGGGGTTTCACCATGTTGGCCAGGCTGGTCTGAAACTCCTGACCTCAGGTGATCCATTCGCCTCAGCCTCCCAAAGTGCTGGGATTACTGCACCCAGCTTAATTTTGTATTTTTAGTAGAGATGGGCTTCTCCGTGTTGGTCAGGCTGGTCTCAAACTCCTGACCTCAGGTGATCCGCCTTCCTCGGCCTCCCAAAGTGCTGGTATTACAGTCGTAAGCCATCACGTCCAGTCTAATTTTCATTTTTAGCAGTGATGGGGTTTCACCATGTTGGCCAGGCTGGTCTCGAACTCCTGACCTAAAGTGATCCATTCGCCTCAGCCTCCCAAAGTGCTAGGGTTACAGGCATGAGCCACCATGCCTGGCTTAATTTTGTATTTTTAGTAGAAACAGGATTTCTCCATGTTGGTCAGACTGGTCTTGAACTCCCTACCTCAGGTGATCTGCCTGCCTCGGCTTCCCAAAGTGCTGGGATTACAGGCGTGAACCACTGTGCCCAACCACACTTTTCTTTGTAAATCATTTTTATTCAGGTACAACATACCCAAAAAGCAGCACCACTGATTTGTTTATTGCAGCGAAATGAAATTTAAAAGTTTGCTCTAAATTTTCCAGCTCACTAAAGCATCTTCTAAAATTCCCAATTTTCCTCTTTCTCACTAACATAGGAAATATTTGAAAGCCAGTAAATAAAGAAACGTCTTTTAAAATCTCATTGTCTAGAAGTAATCACTAAGAACCTTTTTGCAACTTTCCCTTATAGTTTTTTAACCTGTGTATGAGGAGTTCTCTGTACTGAAATAATGTCCTGCCACTGGGCAGCTCCTATGACAGTAGCCACCCAGAGTTGGCCCTGGGTGAGGAGGGGTGCAACGGGGAGGGGAGCCCAGGAAAGGCTGCCCTCATCAAGGATCGGAAACTTCATTCCTGCACCGCACGAGGCGGTGGCTCAGGGCAGGCTTGGAGGCCAATACTTTGCCGGCTCCTGAGGTACCAGGCAGGCTGTGGCCAGAGCTTGATTTGTCAGCCCTAGAACATTCCACGCTCATGTCAGACTCTGTAGTAGGGACTTTCTCCTCAGAGCTGGGCAGGAGGAGCCCACTGAGGGTGTGCCGTCTCTGCCCTCCAGGAAAAGCAGGAAGCATGTCGTTCTAATAGCAATAGGGAAACATCCCTCTGCACCACCCTAGAGCCCCTGTCAGTTTTGGGCCCACCTCTGTAGCTCTTCTGCCCCGTACTGTTAGAAAAAGATGCAGCTTACCTGGGCACGTAAACAGTTTTCAGGAGTGAAGTGCCTGAGATCCCAGAGTCCACCTTTCCCTTCTGTAACACTCCTGTCACAGGCCAGATCAGATTTCTTCCATGTTTGGAGAACATTAGTCCTTTAAAATATCAGCCTGTGCTGCAAAGTGGGATGGATTCTGTAGTCTCAGTCACTGTCTCAGCAGTGCTGCTGAAGCCTTCTCACCTGCTCCTTCTGGACTTCCTAGGGCTACAGACCACGAGACTGGGAAACCACTTGGAAGACCGAGTGAACAAATTTTTGCGGCGCCAGAATCACCCTGAAGCCGGGGAGGTTTTTGTCCGAGTGGTGGCCAGCTCAGACAAGACGGTGGAGGTCAAGCCCGGGATGAAGTCACGGTCAGTGTGCCTGCTCTCTACAGTGCTCTGCGAGCAGTCCCCACTCCCGCATGCCAGAGTCTGCTGTCTGCAAAGCTCTTGAATTTGATGTCATCCTTCAAAGACTTTGCAGCAGCAAACGTGTACAGTAGTAGCTCCCTCAATCGCGGTTGTCCTGTTTGGGTTTCAGTTACGCGATACAGTGCAGTAAGCTCTTTCAAGAGAGAGAGACCACATAGCATATTACAGTATACTGTTTTTATAATTGTCGTTTTATTATTACTTATTAATCTCTTGCTGTGCCTAATTTATAAATTAAAATTTTGTCACCAGTACAGATGCATAAGAAAAAACACAGAGGTTGATACTGTCCATGGTTTCCAGCATCCAGCATCCACTGGTGGTCTTGGAACATACACCCCATGGATAAGGGGGACTGCTGTATATAGCCAGTCCTACTCAGAATCCCGTATTTCATTCACAGTGGTGCAGTCTCTAGTGAGGGAAACTGGTCAGAAAGCAGGCACTCCCCGCTCCAGGGCTGACTGGCCCATAGCGAGGACTCCAGGCCACGGTCTGAGGAGGTAGACATGCCTCCGCTCATCTGCAGTGGCCAGAGTTAGAGGAGCAGACCTGGTGTGCAGAAGCACTTTGTCAGCAACAGCCTTTGTAAATGTCGGACTCTGACTTTTGTTTCAGGTTTGTGGATTCTGGGGAGATGTCTGAATCTTTCCCATATCGAACCAAAGCGCTGTTTGCTTTTGAGGAAATTGACGGCGTGGATGTCTGCTTTTTTGGAATGCACGTTCAAGAATACGGCTCTGATTGCCCCCCTCCAAACACGAGGTAGTTTTCCAGCTCCTTCCGGGGCGTGTCATTCAGTGAGCTGTGTTAGGATAGACCAAGGCTCTTAAGTGTCCCAGAGGAGCCTGTGAGCCTTCATAGGGGATTAAAGTAAATCAAACCACAATTAACTAACTAAAGTAGTTAGTTTTGTTTGCCATCAAACTAGTGGGAAATGAACTGTTGAGATGACTGCAATAAGCGTGTTTTGTGTGGTAAGTCTGTGTGAGTCCCGCTCTTATCTAAGGCAGGTAAACGTGGGGAGTTGGGATGGGGCAGCCTGGCACCTGCAGAGAGGAAGCAGCTCTGCCATGAGGGACTTCATGTGCCATCAGGAATCTGGGCAAGAGGGAACTAAAAGTAGCTTTTCTCAGTTTGCCGCAACTGTGGCTCTCTGTGCCGAGTGATGCCATTCATCCTTTTGTTCAGTGACGAAAACTGAATTCCATTTAACTCGTTGGCAGCAGGGTTGGTGACCAGTTTTTTTTGTTTGTTTGGTTTTTGGTTTTTTTTGTTTTTTTTTTTATTGTTTTGTTTGTTTATCACATCCTTTTTGTGGCCAGTGTAAATACCATCAAAACAAAAACTAGCCATGGGCAGTGGCTCACACCTATAATCACAGCAGTGTGGGAGGCCTAGGTGGGAGGATCACTGGAGCACAGGAGTTTGAGATAAGTCTGGGCAACAAAGTGAGACCCTATCTCTACAAAAAATAAATTATCTGGGCATGGTGGTTCATACTTTGTCATCCTAACTACGTGGGAGTCTGAGGCAGGAGGATTGCTTGAGCCCGTGACGTTGACACTGCAGTGAGCTGTGACCGCACCACCGCATTGCAGCCTGAATGGCAGAGTGAGACCCTGTCTAAAAATTAAACTTCCAGGGTGTTTTTTGTTGCTTGTATTTGATTTCAAATTTGAGGGATACCCTGAGTTAAACATGTGCCTCCTTCCCACAGGCGTGTGTACATTTCTTATCTGGATAGTATTCATTTCTTCCGGCCACGTTGCCTCCGCACAGCTGTTTACCATGAGATCCTTATTGGATATCTAGAGTATGTGAAGAAATTGGGGTGAGTTTGGATTAAATTATTTGGAACTAGTAAAAACTATTTTTTGCTGTATGTTTATTCTGTGGAACAATGGGTGTTTTAAGTTTTATATGTTTTTATTTTTACATCCTAAGATCAATTCAGAATCTCCAAAGCGCCCCTTTCCAGATGCTCCCGGAGCCTCACAGATCTGGCTCCTGGGCACGTAGCAAGCTCTTTCCCTACCTTTACCTTCTTTTCATTCCTTTTTTTTTTTTTTTTTTTAACCTTTATTGAGGCAGAATTTATATATCATAGAATTCCCCTTTTTCGGATGTATGATTCAGTGGTTTTTTAGTAACTTTACCCATTAGTGCAAGTATCACAAGTCAGTTTCAGAACATTGTTACTGGCCTATAAGATCCCTCCTGCTGCAGTGGATCACCTGAAGTCAGGAGTTTAAAACCAACGTGACCAACATGGTGAAACCCCACCTCTACTAAAAATTTTTTAAAAGGCCAGGCGCAGTGGCTCACGCCTGTAATTCCAGCACTTTAGGAGGCCGAGGCGGGCGGATCACGAGGTCAGGAGTTTGAGACTGGCCTGACCAACATGGTGAAACCTCATCTCTATTAAAAATACAAAAGATAGCCAGGCATAGTGGCGTGAGCCTGTAATCCCAGCTACTCAAGAGACTGAGGCAGGAGAATTGCTTGAACCCGGGAGGTAGGGGTTGCAGTGAGCTGAGATTGTGCCACTGCACTCCAGCCCGGGCGACAGAGCAAGACTCCATCCCAAAAAAAAAAAAGAAATAAAAGAAAAATACAAACAAAAATTGGCTGGGTGTGGTGGCTCACCCAGTGTGTAATCCCAGCACTTTGGGAGGCCAAGGCAGGTAGATCACCTGAGATCAGGAGTTCAAGACCAGCCTGACCAACATGGTGAAACCCTGTCTCTACTAAAAATACAAAAAATTAGCCGGGTGTGGTGGCAGGCACCTCTAATCCCAGCTACTCGGGAGGCGGGGGCAGGAGAATCGCTGGAACCGGGTTGACAAGGTTGCGGTGAGTCGAGATGATGCCATTGCACTCCACCCTGGGCAACAAGAATGAAATTTCGTCTCAAAAAGAAAAAAAGAAAGAAAATTTCCTCCTGCTCCTTGCTGTTAATCCATCTCTGCCCCAGGCGACCACTAATCTACTTTGTCTCTCTGAACTTGTCTTTTGTGAACCCTTTGTGCAAACAGAACCCTGCAGTGTGTGCTGTCTTGGGTCTGGCTTCCTTCTCTAGCACTTGGTTTCTGTATTCTAGACCTGCCCCATTCCCTTCTGAAACCTGAAAAGGTTAGGGGCATTTGATCAAAGTGTCTTGAACAGAATGAATGAGATTTATGTTGATACTGACCCTTGGAGAGAAATAGATAACTGAACTGCCTTTACAGTGCACAGGAGGAAGGGGATGGCATTGCATTCATGAGCCATCATATTCCCTGGTTCTTTAATGAGGCCTCAGGTTTCCTTTGCAGCCTTGGCCCGGCCTTGTGTGTGCACCCCGAGGGAGAAGTGTTTCCGGGCCAATTTGCAGGCTTGCATTTGCTTGAGATAAAGTTCCAGCCTTGCCCCCACCACACCCAGCCTTGTGGGCATTCGTTCTCTCTGGTCTCTCAGGTTACTTCTGCTCTGGCTTTAGTCCTTGCTCCTCTGCTATAACTCCTTAAAGGCAGGGCCGATTTCACTGACACTTTAATCTGACCTGTATGCATGGGTCCTGCAGGTATGTGACAGGGCACATCTGGGCCTGTCCTCCCAGTGAAGGAGACGATTACATCTTCCATTGCCACCCACCTGATCAAAAAATACCCAAGCCAAAACGACTGCAGGAGTGGTACAAAAAGATGCTGGACAAGGCGTTCGCAGAGCGGATCATTCATGACTACAAGGTACTTGGTGCTGAAGGAAGGTGGTGGTTTTTGTCACAACTGAATGAAGGATGTTTGCCTTTTTCTTGCATTTACAAACTTGTTAATTACCTTCACTTATGAGGATTAGAAAGCAGAAAAATAAAAGCCTAAAGTGAGAACTTAGAAGCATTTTCTTCAGCTGATTGAGGCCTTCCCCTGGCCATCTGAGAGCAGCACAGTTGAAGCTATTTCCATCAGTGGGCATTGGGGCCTGTGCATCACTGTTGCACACATAGGGGCTCCAGCACCGCGGTGGGGGGTGCACATGTGTGGGGGTCTGCTGCACTGTGGTGGGGGGGGCACATGTGCATGGGGTTCTGCCATACCGTGGTGAGGGGTGTGCTTGCGTGGGGGTCTGCCGCACCATGGGGGGGGGGGGGGCGCGCGTACATGGCCCTCATCTCACTGTTGTGCTTTGCCCACTCAGGATATTTTCAAACAAGCAACTGAAGATAGGCTCACCAGTGCCAAGGAACTGCCCTATTTTGAAGGTGATTTCTGGCCCAATGTGTTAGAAGAGAGCATTAAGGAACTAGAACAAGAAGAAGAGGAGAGGAAAAAGGAAGAGAGCACTGCGGCCAGTGAAACCACTGAGGTACAGACGCTTCTCTGAGCCCCACTGCCCATGTGTCCCGCCAGAGCTGCAAGGTGGCAGGCTGGGAGGCGCATGTCGACCGTTAGGTCCTTTCTGTGGTGGTGTCTCCGTTCACACACGCATATTGACACCATCTGCAGCCCAGGGCGTTGGTGGGCAGCAGCGTGGGCTCTGCACTCTCTGCGTGGTGGATGCTCTGGGGAGCTGGGGGTCCACTTAGACTCAGAGAGGAGAGAGAGGAAGACAGAAAATGGGACATGGTGGCAGTCAGGACACAACTCGCTGATGTAAAAAGTGAGTCAGGAGGCACAGAGTTGCCAGGCCTTGTCCCCGTGTTTGGTGGCCACTTCGCAAATGGTGCTCATGCCCTGCTGCCCTCTCTCCTTGGCGCTGCCCCTGAGTGCCAGGCAGTGCAGAGTGAGCCAGACAAAACCCCATCCCTGGCCGGGCGTGTTGGCTCACGTTTGTAATCCCAGCGCTTTGGGAGTCCGAGGTGGGCGGATCTCAAGTTCAGGAAATCAAAACTAGCCTGCCTAACGTGGTGAAATCTGTACTAAAAATACAAAAAATTAGCCAGGTGTGGTGGCGGATGCCTGTAATCCCAGCTGCTAGGGAGGCTGTGGCAGGAGAAACACTTGAACCCGGGAGGCGGAGGTTGCAGTGAGCTGAGATCTCGCCATTGCACTCCAGGCCAGGAGACAGTGCGAGACTCTGTTTCAGAACAAACGAACAAAACCGCATCCCTGCCCCCAAGGGAGTGGCTGTGTCCTGGTAGGATGTGAAACCAAAAGAACCCAGACCCGAGCATCGTGTGCTCTGAGCGTGGTGGAGCTGTGAAGGGGAAGGAGCCTTGGGGAGGTATTGTGTGGGCCAGACCCGCCCACCACAGGAAGGTGCTGGAAGAGGACCTTCCAGGCATTGGGAGGAGGCGCGCCATGTGCGGGTTTGTGCGGCTGTCTGGGAAAGAGATGGTGGTGTGTGGGTTTGGGCTGTAGCTGTAGGTGCAGGGAGAGCGATGACAAATGTTGAAGGCTGCAGCCCCAGAACTCAGGACAGGCCATTGTGACCAGTGAGGAAAAACCATGAATGGAGGTGCCTCCTGCATGGGACTGAGCCGCTGCCAAGGGTGAGGCAGCCGGGTGCCGGCTGGGGACGTGTTGCCACTCTGGTGCTTGTCGCATATGAGAGCAGGTCTGTGAGGTGGGTGCCAGGTGGGCTGCAGACTCAGTGCAGGGCCTGGGCCGCTTCCGGCAGGCACACTCGTGCTCACTGCACAGGTGGTTGAGAGGCAGCCACCTGCTGGACGGCACCCCAGACAGTCATTCACAGGACAGAGGAGGCACGGGCAGGGGGTGGCGTGTGTTTACGTCCCAGGTGGTTCCTAAGCAGAGCTCCTGGCCTGTTGTTTTCTGATTTGCCCCCGCTGGAGTGTAGCTGGCCTCACTGGTGTCTGATGAGTTAATGCCTGAGTTCCATCTCCTGAGGGTGACACAGGAGGATACCGCGTCCAAGACAGGCTTTGAAGAGGGCAATGCTTGTGCTTAGTATGACAGTGACAGCTGGTTTTGCGAACCCAGGCTCTGCATCCCAGATGCTGCAGCAGGAGGTGGCCTGATAAGAGCTACTGCAGTCCTGTACGGGGTGGCGGGGGTCACTGCAGAAGAAGGAATCTGGGCCACCAGGCGTGGAAGCCTCTAGTGTCCATCAGAGCCAGTGCCCTGACCACTAAGCTCCCAGAAGCACTCGACAGCACAGAGACACACCCTCTGCTGCTGCAGGGAGAGGACTCTGAGGGAGAACACTGCTGAGTCCCACCCCAGGAGGGGGCACCTGCCTGTGGCATGGCAGCAGCGGGGCTGTCCAGAAGACAGGCCTGAAAGGGGCTTCTGCTGGGGCAGCTTTCCCTGTGCACCGGGGACATGCATGTACTAGGGAGGGCAGGATGCTGAGGTGTCGGCATGTAGACCCTGCTGTCCCGTGTGTGTTTGGTTCATGGACAACAATGGGCAGGGACATGTCTTCATCAGCAACACCCCAGGAGCTCGGTCTGGGGGGTCTCCTTTAGTGAGGGCCGGTGCATGGGGTGGAGCACTGCTGTGCCATTAAAAATCATGCTGTCGAGTCTGGGAAATGGGAAAGGCCCGCGATAGTGTCAGGTGGGGTGAGAAACGGAACCAGCTCCCTGTATGTACTCCCAGCTTCATGAGGAATGTCGCAAACACAGACACAAACGTACCCAGGGAAAGCTCCAGAACGCAGAACACTGCTGCCCGGGAAGACCAGAAAAACAAAACTTTTTAAAATTACTTGTCTATATTTTCTTAATTTCATGAACATATTTATTTTACAATTTTGTTAAAATAGACTTCCAGGCTGGGCATGGTGGCTCACGCCTGTAATCCCAGCACTTTGGGAGGCCGAGACGGTGGATCACTTGAAGTCAGGAGTCTGAAACCAGCCTGGCCAACATGGTGAAACCCTATCTCTACTAAAAATACAAAAATTAGCCGGGTGTGGTGGCGCGTGCCTGTAGTCCCAGCTACTCAGGAGGCTGAGGCAGGAGACTCGCTTGAACCTGGGAGGTGGAGATTGCAGTGAACTGAAATCATGCCACTGCACTCTGGCCTGGTGACAGAGCAAGACTCCAACTCAAAAAAAAAAAAAATTGACACCAGCCGATGCAGTGGCTCGTGCCTGTAATCCCAGCACTTTGGGAGGCCAAGGCAGGCAGATCACTTGAGATCAGGAGTCTGAAACCAGCCTGGCCAACATGGTGAAACCCTGTCTCTACTAAAAATACAAAAATTAGCTGGGTGTGGTGGTGCACGCCTGTAGTCCCAGCTACTTGGGAGGCTGAGGCAGGAGAATCGCTTGAACCCAGGTTGCAGTGAGCCAAGATTGCACCACTGCACTCCAGCCTGGTGACAGAGCGAGACTCCGTCTCAAAAAACAATAGGCTTCTTTTGTTTTAAGGCTGACACACAAATTGAGGAGAGAGTTCCAGTATATTCCAGCAGCCAGTTTCTCCTGTTACTAATGTCTTAGCGTGTCACGTTTGCTGCCACGCTGAGCCATTTGTTGATGTTGATGCATTATTACTAGCTAAAGTTCACACTTTGTTCCAATTTCCTCAGTTTTCCCCTCATGTCCCTTTTCTGTCCCGAATCCCATGGAGGACCCACGTGACATTTGGGCTCCTTGGGCTCCTTGTCAGTGAGGCGGGATTGTTGAATTCTCTCTGGACTGACCCCTCTGAACACCAAGAGTCTCTCTCTCATCTTGTTAAAAATTAAGCTCTCTGGCTGGGCGCGGTGGCTCCCGCCTGTAATCCCAGCACTGTGGGAGGCCCAGGCGGGTGGATCACCCGAGGTCGGGAGTTCACGACCAGCCTGGCCAACATGGTGAAACCCTGTCTCTACTAAAAATACAAAAATTAGCTGGGTGTAGTGGGCTGCGCCTATAATCCCAGGTACTAGGGAGGCTGAGGCAGGAGAATCGTTTGAACCTTGGAGGCAGAGGTTGCAGTGAGCTGAGATCGCGCCATTGCACTTCAGCTTGGGTGACAAGGACGAGACTCTGTCTCAAAAAAATAATAAGTAGCCGGGTATGGTGAGGGGTGCCTGTAATCCCAGCTACTCAGGAGGCTGAGGCAGGAGAATCACTTGAACCCGAGATCGCACCACTGCACTCCAGCTTGGTAACAAGAGGGAAACTCCATCTCTCAAAAAAAATAAAGCTCTCTGTTGAAGTGTAAATGAGTGACAAGCCTGCGTTCTTTCCAGAGGAGGAGCCTGTGGGCTGAGAGCAAGCCCACCTTCAGCCAGTCAGGTGCAGCACTAATGGGCCCCGGCAGGGAGCCAGCCTGCTCTCAGCAGGCCTTGGGTAGACCCTGCAGGAACCTTGGAGTCCCTGCTCTTGATGGGGCAGCTGCTTTTCCCATCAGCAGCTCTCTTGTCTCCTGAGAGCGCTCACGCTTTCTCAGGTGTGTAGAGCCTTCCTCAAGATAGGCAGCCGCTGACCACAGCTGTGACGTGGAATCTTCTGCCTCTGGTTGTGGCGCAGTGGAAACGGCGCCCACTGCCCTAATTTGTTAATTTCTGAACTTGCACTCTGCATCTGTTTTCCGCTCTAGAGGTGACGTGGCATAAAGCTGATAATGGCACCAGCCTAGCCGAGGACAGGCCCGCTCTGTCCCAAAGGCAGCAGCACCTACAGCCACCTGTAGCTGTGCACGTGTGGGGTCTGCCTGGCAGTGACCTGCTTTGGCCTCAGCTTCCTGATGCCCACGGCCTGGGATCTGGGAATCCATACCAAGTGTGGAGGGGCACTTGCCTGGTCTCACAACCTTGTGTGTGGTTGCAGGGCAGTCAGGGCGACAGCAAGAATGCCAAGAAGAAGAACAACAAGAAAACCAACAAGAACAAAAGCAGCATCAGCCGCGCCAATAAGAAGAAGCCCAGCATGCCGAATGTGTCCAATGACCTATCCCAGAAGCTGTATGCCACCATGGAGAAGCACAAGGAGGTAGGCGTGGGCTGCCGTGCTGCAGCCGAAAGGAGGGAAAGACTTGCAGCTGGCGGTCGAGGGCCCCTGTGCAGGTCCGTGGCGAGAGGGAATTGGTCTCCAGGAAGCCAAGTGTACCACTAGGGTGACATCATGCAACATGTCACCAATTCCGTTCCATCCCAAGGCATCAGGGCCCTCAGGCTCAGCCACCTGCCTTTTCTGCAGGCTGGGTGGTTGCGCCTGCCCTGAGCCCACCACTGGAGGTACCACATCCCTTGTGTGAGACTAAAGCCCCTCCTCTCCTGCAGGTCTTCTTTGTGATCCACCTGCACGCCGGGCCTGTCATCAACACCCTGCCCCCCATTGTCGACCCCGACCCCCTGCTCAGCTGTGACCTCATGGATGGGCGCGATGCCTTCCTCACCCTCGCCAGAGACAAGCACTGGGAGTTCTCCTCCTTGCGCCGCTCCAAGTGGTCCACGCTCTGCATGCTGGTGGAGCTGCACACCCAGGGCCAGGACCGCTTTGTCTATACCTGCAACGAGTGCAAGCACCACGTGGAGACGCGCTGGCACTGCACTGTGTGCGAGGTAGGCCCTGTGCCGCCCCCTTCCCCACCCCCGAAGCTGGCCTGGGGTCTGACGAAGCATCCTATCCCTTTGCATGGGTGCTAGGGTTGGTGTCTGTGCCACACGGCGGTCGCACTGACTCCTCCAGAAGTAGGACGGTGTCACAAGGCAGAAGGCGCTGCCGTGTGTGTGTGTTTCCTAAACCTGCTCTGTGTAGCCACAGCCACAGGCCTGACCCTGGGGACAGCCAGAGGGAGGCTCTGCTGGGAAGTCTGGCCTGGCTGTGCCCAGTTACAGTCTTGCTAAACGACTGGAAACACCCACTGTCCTGTTGGCAGCTTGGGCCCCTCTGGTCGCTTGTTCCCGACAGACCCCACCGTCGTGCTCCCTCACTCCCCTCTAGGAATTTTAACCCCACTGCAAAATGGCGCGGGTGTCCCTTGCATGGGCTGAGTCAGGCTGTGCAGGGCAGGCAGGTGACAGATCCCACCATCCCTCCCAGAACAGTCACCATCACTTGCCAACCCGGAGCCCACTTACTTGCTGTGGCGTCTGTAGGGAGGCAGAACAGGTCCTCACCAGAGTGAGAGCCTTTCTTCTCTCCCCACCCTCACATACCTCTCCTGCTTTCCACCTTTCTCCAGTCTCCTTTGTCCTCTTTCTAGTTTCTGAATACGGCAGTTTTCATATCTTTCTGTGAACACAGTCATCGTACCTGGTCCTAGGACTCCATCAGGTTGCTAGGTGCAAGCAGTTTTCAGTAACTTGGGCTTGCGCATTGGGGAAGGCCCACTGATGCGCTCTGGATAGCCCAGGCCTTCCCAGAGGCACTTCCTGGCAGCTATTGGCGCTTTGGGAGGGACCGGCCTCCCTCAGCCTTTCAGTGTCAGGCTTCATAGTTTGAGTACAGCAGCTGAACAGGCTGTGGCAGGGGCCGATGTGACTCCTAGGGCAGAGGAAGTCAGAAGGAACGGGGGCTGGGGTCTACTGTCCATGAGCTCACAGGCCGGGACTTCTCAGGGCATAGGTCAGGTTATCTTTGAGCCTTCAGGGCTGTTCCCAGGAGTGAAGGTCCTTGGGAGCAACACATAGATGGTCCATGCCCCCGTCCTGTCCACGCTCCCATCCTGACTGTGCCCCGTCCTGCGTGCTCCCATCCTGTCTGTATTCCCGTCCTGTCCATGCACCCTTCCTGTGTGGGTCTCCCACCTGTCAGTGCTCCTGTCCTGTCCGTGCTCCCTTCCTGTCCGAGTTGCTCACCTGTCCACGCTCCCATCCTGTCTGGGTCTCCCACCTGTCTGTGCTCCCGTCCTGTCCGGGTCTTCCGTCATGTCTGTGCTCCCATCTTGTCCATGTCTCCTATCCTGTCCTTGCTCCTGTCCTGTCCATGCTCCCGTCCTTTCCGTGCTCCCATCCTGTCTGGGTCTCCTATCCTGCCTGGGTCTCCTGGCACAGACCCAGACTTAGAGGTGTAGGGAAGCAACCAGGGTGCCTGGTGGGACTGGGCCCCATGCTGACACCGGCCTGTCCCCTTTCCTTGCTTGCAGGACTACGACCTCTGCATCAACTGCTATAACACGAAGAGCCATGCCCATAAGATGGTGAAGTGGGGGCTGGGCCTGGACGACGAGGGCAGCAGCCAGGGTGAGCCACAGTCAAAGAGCCCCCAGGAGTCGCGCCGGCTGAGCATCCAGCGCTGCATCCAGTCACTGGTGCATGCGTGCCAGTGCCGCAACGCCAACTGCTCGTTGCCATCCTGCCAGAAGATGAAGCGGGTGGTGCAGCACACCAAGGGCTGCAAGCGCAAGACCAACGGGGGCTGCCCGGTGTGCAAGCAACTCATCGCCCTCTGCTGCTACCACGCCAAGCACTGCCAAGAAAACAAATGCCCCGTGCCCTTCTGCCTCAACATTAAACACAAGCTCCGCCAGCAGCAGATCCAGCACCGCCTGCAGCAGGCCCAGCTCATGCGCCGGCGGATGGCCACCATGAACACCCGCAACGTGCCTCAGCAGAGTCTGCCTTCTCCTACCTCAGCACCGCCCGGGACCCCCACGCAGCAGCCCAGCACGCCCCAGACGCCGCAGCCCCCCGCCCAGCCCCAGCCCTCACCCGTGAGCATGTCACCAGCTGGCTTCCCCAGCGTGGCCCGGACTCAGCCCCCCACCACGGTGTCCACAGGGAAGCCTACCAGCCAGGTGCCGGCCCCCCCGCCCCCGGCCCAGCCCCCTCCTGCAGCGGTGGAAGCGGCTCGGCAGATCGAGCGTGAGGCCCAGCAGCAGCAGCACCTATACCGGGTGAACATCAACAACGGCATGCCCCCAGGACGCACGGGCATGGGGACCCCGGGGAGCCAGATGGCCCCCGTGAGCCTGAATGTGCCCCGACCCAACCAGGTGAGCGGGCCCGTCATGCCCAGCATGCCTCCCGGGCAGTGGCAGCAGGCACCCCTTCCCCAGCAGCAGCCCATGCCAGGCTTGCCCAGGCCTGTGATCTCCATGCAGGCCCAGGCTGCCGTGGCTGGGCCCCGGATGCCCAGCGTGCAGCCGCCCAGGAGCATCTCACCCAGCGCTCTCCAAGACCTGCTGCGGACCCTGAAGTCGCCCAGCTCCCCTCAACAGCAACAGCAGGTGCTGAACATTCTCAAATCAAACCCGCAGCTAATGGCAGCTTTCATTAAACAGCGCACAGCCAAGTACGTGGCCAATCAGCCCGGCATGCAGCCCCAGCCTGGCCTCCAGTCCCAGCCCGGCATGCAACCCCAGCCTGGCATGCACCAGCAGCCCAGCCTGCAGAACCTGAATGCCATGCAGGCTGGTGTGCCGCGGCCTGGTGTGCCTCCACAGCAGCAGGCGATGGGAGGCCTGAACCCCCAGGGCCAGGCCTTGAACATCATGAACCCAGGACACAACCCCAACATGGCGAGTATGAATCCACAGTACCGAGAAATGCTACGGAGGCAGCTGCTGCAGCAGCAGCAGCAACAGCAGCAGCAACAGCAGCAACAGCAGCAGCAGCAGCAAGGGAGTGCTGGCATGGCTGGGGGCATGGCGGGGCACGGCCAGTTCCAGCAGCCTCAAGGACCCGGAGGCTACCCACCAGCCATGCAGCAGCAGCAGCGCATGCAGCAGCATCTGCCCCTCCAGGGCAGCTCCATGGGCCAGATGGCGGCTCAGATGGGACAGCTTGGCCAGATGGGGCAGCCGGGGCTGGGGGCAGACAGCACCCCCAACATCCAGCAAGCCCTGCAGCAGCGGATTCTGCAGCAACAGCAGATGAAGCAGCAGATTGGGTCCCCAGGCCAGCCAAACCCCATGAGCCCCCAGCAACACATGCTCTCAGGACAGCCACAGGCCTCGCATCTCCCTGGCCAGCAGATCGCCACATCCCTTAGTAACCAGGTGCGGTCTCCAGCCCCTGTCCAGTCTCCACGGCCCCAGTCCCAGCCTCCACATTCCAGCCCATCACCACGGATACAGCCCCAGCCTTCGCCACACCACGTCTCACCCCAGACTGGTTCCCCCCACCCCGGACTCGCAGTCACCATGGCCAGCTCCATAGATCAGGGACACTTGGGGAACCCCGAACAGAGTGCAATGCTCCCCCAGCTGAACACCCCCAGCAGGAGTGCGCTGTCCAGCGAACTGTCCCTGGTCGGGGACACCACGGGGGACACGCTAGAGAAGTTTGTGGAGGGCTTGTAGCATTGTGAGAGCATCACTTTTTTTCCCTTTCATGTTCTTGGACCTTTTGTACTGAAAATCCAGGCATCTAGGTTCTTTTTATTCCTAGATGGAACTGCGACTTCCAAGCCATGGAAGGGTGGATTGATGTTTAAAGAGACAATACAAAGAATATATTTTTTTGTTAAAAACCAGTTGATTTAAATATCTGGTCTCTCTCTCTCTTTTTGCTTTTTTTTTGGGGGGGGTTCTTTTTTTTCCGTTTTGTTTTTGTTTGGGGGGAGGGGGGTTTTGTTTGGATTCTTTTTGTCGTCATTACTGGTGACTCATGCCTTTTTTTAACGAGAAAAACAAGTTCATTATATTCATATTTTTTATTTGTATTTTCAAGACTTTAAACATTTATGTTTAAAAGTAAGAAGAAAAATAATATTCAGAACTGATTCCTGAAATAATGCAAGCTTATAATGTATCCCGTTAACTTTCTAATGTTTCGGGAAGATTTTTTTCTATAGTGAACTCTGTGGGCGTCTCCCAGTATTACCCCTGGACGATAGGAATTGACTCCGGCGTGCACACACACGTACACACACCCACACACATCTATCTATACATAATGGCTGAAGCCAAACTCTTGTCTTGCAGATGTAGAAATTGTTGCTTTGTTTCTCTGATAAAACTGGTTTTAGACAAAAAATAGGGATGATCACTCTTAGACCATGCTAATGTTACTAGAGAAGAAGCCTTCTTTTCTTTCTTCTATGTGAAACTTGAAATGAGGAAAAGCAATTCTAGTGTAAATCATGCAAGCGCTCTAATTACTATAAATACGAAACTCGAGAAGATTCAATCACTGTATAGAATGGTAAAATACCAACTCATTTCTTATATCATATTGTTAAATAAACTGTGTGCAACAGACAAAAAGGGTGGTCCTTCTTGAATTCATGTACATGGTATTAACACTTAGTGTTCGGGGTTTTTTGTTATGAAAATGCTGTTTTCAACATTGTATTTGGACTATGCATGTGTTTTTCTCCCCATTGTATATAAAGTACCGCTTAAAATTGATATAAATTACTGAGGTTTTTAACATGTATTCTGTTCTTTAAGATCCCTGTAAGAATGTTTAAGGTTTTTATTTATTTATATATATTTTTTGAGTCTGTTCTTTGTAAGATATGGTTCTGGTTGTTCGCTCATAGCGGAGAGGCCGGGGCTGCGGTTGTGGTTGTGGCGGCGTGGGTGGTGGCTGGGAACTGTGGCCCAGACTTAGTGGCTGCCTGGAGGCTTTTCTTCCCAGAGACTGAGGTGGGTGGCTCAGCGTTGGCCCCACACATTCGAGGCTCACAGGTGGATGTTGCTCACACAGTTAGGGTCGTCAGTTGGTCTGGAACTGCACGTGGCCCACTCCTCCATCCTCCCTGTCCAGCACAGCTGCCACCCCCAGAGGCAGGGCCGCTTCCCGTGTTCAGGTGGCTCCCCACATACACAGCTCCCAGAATCTGAGGCAAAGGGTGCTCCAGGCTCGCGAGGTGCTTCCTGACTTCCCCCCACATCCTGCGGCTGCCACACAGCATGTCCCGTGTGGCCTTTGAGGAAATGCTGAGGGACAGACACCTTGGAGCACTGGCTCCAGTCCCTGTTGCAGTGAGAAAGGCCCCCACTTCGGAGGATACTTGCATTTAGGCACATGGTCTGCCTCCCTTGGAGTCCAGTTCCAGGCTCCCTTACTGAGTGGGTGAGACAAGTTCACAAAAATCATAAAAGCAGAGGAGGACCATCGGTGGGGGAGCTGAAGTTCATCCCCTAGCCTACCGCCCCCAATACCCAGAGAATCACTTTATCCCTAGTCCTCCAGCAAAGGCTGGTCTTGGTGGGGGGTGATGGTAAATTTAGAAATCATGGCCCAAATAGCTTCCATTTGGGCCCTTTACATTCTCAGGTATTTTTTTTAAATACTTGAATACTTGGTTTGGGAATCTAAATTCGAGGAAACGGTCTGAGAAATTGGAAACATCCAATCTAGTTTTAGCACAGAGCTTTGAACCTTGAGTTATAAAATGTAGAATAATTAAGCGAAGTGAAAATAAGACCACCATCTGGCACCCCCGACCAGCCCCCGGTTCACCCCATCCCAGGAGGGGAAGCACAGGCCGGGCCTCCCGTGATTGCTGCCCCTGCTCGGCCTGCTGGGTTCTTACACCTCCACCGTCCTCTTCACCTTTTCCAGCCATAGGGAAGCCTTGAGCCATGTGTTCAAACGAGGTGGGGCTAGAGCCTGGGAGCAGTAGCTCTAAGCTCACGCCCAGAAAGTGGCACCCTCCTGGTTGTGCAGCCTTTTAATGTGGGCAGTGGAGGGGCCTCTGTTTCAGGTTATCCTGGCATTCAAAACTTTATGTACCAACCTCATCCTCTTTGGAGTCTGCATCCTGTGCAACCGTCTTGGGCAATCCAGATGTCGAAGGATGTGACCGAGAGCATGGTCTGTGGATGCTAACCCTAAGCTTGTCGTAAGGAAATTTCTGTAAGAAAGCTGGAAAGCCCCAACGCTGTGTCTCATGCTGTATACTTAAGAGGAGAAGAAAAAGTCCTATATTTGTGATCAAAAAGAGGAAACTTGGAATGTGATGGTGTTTATAATAAAAGATGGTAAAACTACTTGGATTCAAAGATGGTTCAGATTGGCTAATGACTTAGAGTTAGCTCAACAGCTCGTCATTATAGGATTGCAGATGCGGGCCGGGCGCGGTGGCTCACGCCTGTAATCCCAGCACTTTGGGAGGCCAAGGCGGGTGGATCGTGAAGTCAGGAGTTCAAGACCAGCCTGGCCAAGGTGGTGAAACCCGGTCTTTATTAAAATACAAAAAAATTAGCCGGGCGTGGTGGTGGGCGCCTAGAATCGTAGCTACTCAGGAGGCTGAGGTAGAGAATCGCTTGAACCCAGGAGGCGGAGGTTACAGTGACAGTGGGCCGAGATCGCACCACTGCACTACAGCCTGGGCGGCAGCGAGACTTCATCTCAAAAAAAAAAAAAAAAAAAGATTGTAGGTGCTGGTTGAGCTTGGTGGCTCATGCCTATAATCCCAGCACTTTGGGAGGCTGAGGCGGGTGGATCACATGGTCAGGAGTTTGAGATGAGCCTGGCCAATATGGTGAAACCCTGTCCCTAGTAAAAAACTACAAAAAATTGACTGGGGTGCGGTGGCTCACGCCTGTAATCCCAGCATTTCGGGAGGCCAAGGCAGGCGGATCACGAGGTCAGGAGTTTGAGACCAGTCTGACCAGCTTGGTGAAACCCTGTCTCTTCTAAAAATACAAAAATTAGCTGGGCGTGATAGCGCACCCCTGTAATCCCAGCTACTCAGGAGGCTGAGGCAGGAGAACCACTTAAACCCAGGAGGCAGAGGTTGCAGTGAGCCAAATTGCACCACTGCACTCCGGCCTGGGCAACAGAGCGAAACACTGTCTCAAACGAAAAGAAAAGAAAAACTTAGCTGGGCGTGGTGGTACCCACCTGTAGTCCTAGCTACTAAGGGAGCTAAGGCAGGAAAATCAGTTAAACCCAGGAGGTGGAGGTTACAGTGAGCCAAGATCATGCCATTGCACTCCATCCTGGGCAACAGAGTAAGACTTCGTCTCAAAAAAAAAAAAAAAAAAAAAATTGCAGTTGCTTAGTGGAGTTTTTCTCCACAGAGCATGTGTTTGATGCTATCTCTGAAATTCTAGCATGTTACCATAGAATGAGCTGTCCCTGGATAATGTGCCACGGAGAGGTTTCTGCTTCTAAGATCTCAAGTTGGGCTGAGCACAGTAGCTCACGCCTGTAATCCCAACACTTTGGGAGGCCAAGGTGGGCAGACTACCAGAGCTCAGGAGTTCACAGTCACCCTGGGCAACACGGTGAAACCCCGTCTACTAAAATACAAAAACTTAGCCGGGCGTGGCAGCGAGCGCCTGTAGTCCCAGCTACTCGGGAGGCTGAGGCAGGAGAATTGCTTGAACCTGGGAGGCGGAGGTTGCAGTGAGCTGAGAGCTGGCCACTGCACTCCAGCCTGGGTGACAGAGCAAGACTCCAACTCAAAAAAAAAAAAAAAAAATCTCATGTTGCAAACATGTTAACTGTCTTCCTTTTTTCTTTTTGAGACAGTGTCTCCCTCCGTCACCCTGGCTGGAGTGGAGTGGCATGATCTCGGCTCACTGCAACCTCTGCCTTCCGGGTTCAAGTGATTCTCCTATCTCAGCCTCCCAAATAACTGAGACTAGAGGCATGTGCCACTATGCCCAGCTAATTTTTGTATTTTTAGTAGAGTCAGGGTTTCGCCATGTTGGCCAGGCTGGGTCTTGAACTCCCGACCTCAAGTGATCCACCTGCTTTGGCCTCCCAAAGTTCTGGGATTACAGGCATGAGCAACCATGCCCGGTCCTTTTGATTACTATAAAATGGAATAAAAAATTGTATTTGAACTAAAACATGCTTTGAGCATTACATGGCAAAATAAACTTTTAAAAAATGAAAAACACCTTTTCATTAAGGAGATGATTGCACGTTGGTGGCCATTTTGCTACCAAGAAGTTCTTAGCACAGGACAGCGTGTGCCAGGAAGCAGAGGCTGTACCCACAGTGCCGTAACAGATGGGCAGGGGCATGTAGGCGTGAGAATAACTTCATCTCAGACCATGAAGACATCACAGCCTCATGGACGTATGGATTTTATATGTTAATTTCATATGAATTACTTGTATACATTTCATAATAAATAGTCAGAAGTGGGGAAACACAGGTCCCTTATAAGATACTGAAGGAATGTAAGTGAATGTAATGCCCAGACTAGCAAAGTAGACGCTGAGGAACTTTGATGAGTAGTTGACAATGCTTTGCAGTTGATCTAAATTGTGCATAAATCGGTGCTTTTGACATGCTCGCATCTTTTTATAGAGGATTTACAGGAATTTTTTGGGTATGAGACCACTGTTAAATCAACCCACCAGATAGAAAAGTTCAATGGGAGCTAATATTTATAAAACACCTCAACTAAGAAAGTATTGCAAGAAGAAAAAAAAAAGGGCCAGGCGCAGTGGCTCACACCTATAACCCCAACATTTTGGGAGGTTGATGCGGGCGGATCACGCCAGGAGTTTGAGACCAGCGTGGCCAACATGGTGAAACCCTGTCTCTACAAAAAATACAAAAATTAGCCAAGTGTTGGCAGCACATGCTTCTAATCCCAGCTACTTGAGAGGCTGAGACACAATCGCTTGAAACAGGGAGGCAGAGGTTGCAGTGAGCCAAGATCGCACCACTGCACTCCAGCCTGGGCGACAGAGCAAGACTGTCTCAAAAAATAATAATAAAGAAATAGATGGCCAGGCGCGGTGGCTCAAGCCTGTAATCCCAGCACTTTGGGAGGCCGAGACAGGCGGATCATGAGGTCAGGAGATCGAGACCATCCTGGCTAACACGGTGAAACCCTGTCTCTACTAAAAAAATACAAAAAACTAGCTGGGCGAGGTGGCGGGCGCCTGTAGTCCCAGCTACTCGGGAGGCTGAGGCAGGAGAATGGCATAAACTCGGGAGGCGGAGCTTGCAGTGAGCTGAGATCTGGCCACTGCACTCCAACCTGGACGACAGAGTGAGACTCTGTCTCAAAAAAAAAAAAAAAAGAAATAGATATGGCTGGATGCGGTGGCTCACACCTGTAATCCCAACACTTTGGGAGGCCAAGGCAGGTGGATCACAAGGTCAGAAGATCAAGACCATCCTGGCTAACACAGTGAAGCCTCGTCTCTACTAAAAAAATACAAAAAATTAGCCAGGTGTGGTGGCGGGCACCTGTAGTCCCAGTTACACGGGAGGCTGAGGCAGGAGAATGGCGTGAACCTAGGAGGCGGAGCTTGCAGTGAGTGGAGATGCGCCACTGCATTCCAGCCTGGGCGAAAGAGGAAGACTCCGTGTCCAAAAAAAAGGAAATAGACATAAGAAAGTATTGCATGGGCCAGGCACAGAGGCTCATGCCTATAATCCCAGCACTTTGGAAGACCAACCTGGGAGGATTGCCAGAGGCCAGAAGTTGGAGACCAGCCTGGGAACATAGCAAGACCCCTGCCTTTACACACACACATGCACAAAATTTTGAGACACAGTTTCACTCTGTTGCCCAGGCTGGAGTGCAGTGGCGCGATCTCAGCTCACCACAACCTCTGCCTCCCGGGTTCAAGCGATTTGGCCTCCCAGGTTTGTGTGTGTGTGTGTTTGTTTGTTTTTGAGACAGAGTCTCACTCTATCGGCCAGGCTGGAGTGCAGTGGCACGATCTCAGCACCACAACCTCTGCCTCCCGGGTTCAAGCGATTCTCCTGCCTCAGCCTCCCAAGTAGCTGGGATTACAGGCGCCCGCCACCAAGCCTAGCTAATTTTTTTGTATTTTTAGTGGAGATGGGGTTTCACTATGTTGTCCAGGCTGGTCTTGAACTCCTGACCTTAGGTGATCCACCCACATCGGCCTCCCAAGGTGCTAGGATTACAGGCGTGAGCCACCGCACCCAGCCGACCTCCAGGGTTTAAGCGATTCTCCTGCCTCAGCCTCCTGAGTAACTGGGATTAGAGGCCCCTGCCACCAGGCCCGGCTAATTTTTGTATGTTTAGTAAATACAAGGTTTCACCATGTTGGCCAGGCTGGTCTCGAACTCCTGACCTCAAGTGATCCTCCTGCGTTGGCTTCCCAAAGTGCTGGGATTACAGGCTTGAGCCACCACACCCAGCCTATAAAATTTTTAAAAAGAATTAGCCAGTCATGATGCCACACACCTGTAGTCCCAGCTACGGAGGAGGCTGAGATGTGAGGATCACTTGAGCCCAGTAGGTTGAGGGTGCAATGAGCTACGATCGCACCACTGCACTCCAGCCTGGTCAACAGAGGAAGACCCTGTCTCTTAAAAAAAGATCCCAGAGGCCGGGCGCGGTGGCTCAAGCCTGTAATCCCAGCACTTTGGGAGGCCGAGACGGGCGGATCACGAGGTCAGGAGATCGAGACCATCCTGGCTAACAAGGTGAAACCCCGTCTCTACTAAAAATACAAAAACTAGCCGGGCGAGGTGGCAGGCGCCTGTAGTCCCAGCTACTCGGAGGCTGAGGCAGGAGAATGGCGTAAACCTGAGAGACGGAGCTTGCAGTGAGCTGAGATCCGGCCACTGCACTCCAGTCCGGGCGACAGAGCGAGACTCCGCCTCAAAAAAAAAAAAAAAAAAAAAAAAAAAAAAAAAAAAAGATCCCAGCACTTTGGGAGGCCAAGGCGGGCAGATCATGAGATCAGGAGCTCAAGACCAGCCTGGCCAATAAAATGAAACCCTGTCTCTACTAATAATACAAAAATCAGTGGCGCATGCCTGTAGTCTCAGCTACTTGGGAGGCTGAGGCAGGAGAATCGCTTGAACCCAGGAGGTGGAGGTTGCAGTGAGCCGAGATCGCGCCACTGCACTTCAGCCTAGGCAACGGAGTGAGCATTCATTTCAAAAAAAAAAAAAAAAAAATGAGAGAGAGGAAAAGGCTGGGCACGGTAGCTTATACCTGTAATCCCAGCACTTTGGGAGGCCAAGGCAGGCAGATCACCTGACATCAGGAGTTTGAGACCAGCCTGGCCAACATGGCAAAACCCTGTCTCTACTAAAAATACAAAAATTAGCCAGGCATGGTGGCGTGCACCTGTGGTCCCAGCTACTTGGGAGGCTGAGGTAGGAGAACTGCTTGAACCCAGGAGGCAGAGGTTGCAGTGAGCTGAGATCACACCACTGCTCTCCAGCCTGGGTGACAGAGCGAGATTCTGTCTCAAAAAAAAGAAAACAGGCCGGGCGCAGTGGCTCACGCCTGTAATCCCAGCACCTTGGGAGGCTGAGGCGGATAGGTCACGAGGTCAGGAGATTGAGACCATCCTGGCTAACATGGTGAAAACCTGTCTGAACCAAAAATACAAAAAAATTAGCCAGGTGTGGTGGCGGGTGCCTGTAGTCCCAGCTACTCAGGAGGCTGAGGGAAGAGAATGGCATGAACCCAGGAGACGGAGCTTGCAGTGAGCCGAGATCATGCCACTGCACTCCAGCCTGGACGACAGAATGAGACTCCATCTCAAAAAAAAAAAAAAATAGTTGTAAGTGTTACAGATATTTTTAAGGGGATTAGGAAGAGACTCTGACAGATAAGATTATAAGGGTTGAGCTGTGGCTCTGTGAGGCTGAGGGGACTGACGAAGGAACACCGCCCAGCCAGGAGTCCTGGGCCTGGAGTAAGGGCCTCGGCATCAACTTTGATTGAGTTCCCAAATTCTGCCTTCCTCCTGTGGGTAAGAAAGTGAAGAGATAGGCCGGGCGCGGTGGCTCAAGCCTGTAATCCCAGCACTTTGGAAGGCTGAGACGGGCGGATCATGAGGTCAGGAGACCGAGACCATCCTGGCTAACACGGTGAAACCCCATATCTACTAAAATACAAAAAACTAGCCGGGCGACGAGGCGGGCGCCTGTAGTCCCAGCTACTCGGGAGGCTGAGGCAGGAGAATGGCGTAAACCCGGGAGGCGGAGCTTGCCGTGAGCTGAGATCCGGCCACTGCACTCCAGCCTGGGCGACAGAGCAAGACTCCGTGTCAAAAAAAAAAAAAAAAAAGAAAGTGAAGAGATGGGAAAATACAGCATGTGACAAACGCTGTTTACATGTATTCTTGTAGGGAAACAGAGGTGGTTAAGTAACCATCAAGTTCACAGAGCAGCGAGGGACAGAGAGGGTGCCAGCCCTTAACCCTCTACTGGAAAAGTGTCCTACACCTCCGCCTCTCATCCTCTGTCCACACGTTCACCTTGGACTCACTTTGGGGTGCCTTGGGAAAGCGTGGAATTTATAATGCACCTACGTAGCCCGCAAGCATCGTGGCGGCAGTAAGTGGTAACCAAGGCCTTACAAAGGCCTGGTGGGGATCGGCTTGCCTGTGTTGGATTGCCCACTGGTTAACTATGGCATTGGAGAAAAAGAAACGTTGACAGTCCTCATGCTGGGCACCCCTAGTGTCCACTGTGCCAAGCTCCTGGTGTGGGTGACGCTGATCCATCCCCACCCAGTGTATGGAAGGGAACTGAGTGACGAGCAGGCTTTATCATCTCTGATCTGAAGTCCCCATGGCTCCAGACTAGCAGCAAGAAAGAGTTTTCTTGGTCAGGCACGGTGGCTCACGCCTATAATCCCAGCAGTTTGGGAGGCTGAGGTAGGCAGGTAACTAGAGGTCGGGAGTTCCAGACCAGCCTGGCCAACGTGATAAAACCCTATCTCTACTAAAAATACACAAATTAGCCAGTCGTGGTGCCTGTAGTCCGAGCTACGTGGACAACTGAGGTGGGGGAATTGCTTGAACCCGGGAGGCAGAGGTTGCAGTGAGCCGACACTGTGTCACTGCACTCCAGCCTCGGCGACAGAACGAGACTCCATCTGAAAAAAAGAAAAAAATGGACGTGGCACCCAGTGGCAGCCTCAGGTCCTCTGCAACAGGATAGGAGTCTCGGCAGAGCTAAGGCTGAGAAACACCAGGGGCAGCCAACAGTCCCTGCGGTGGGCTTGAAACCTGAAGTTACCTGGAAGGCGCTCCCTGACCATGTTGCTTGTCCCTGGAGAATACAGGGGTGCTAGGAGATGTCCTTCCTGTTCACTTGTGACAAGTGCAGGTTGTGAGGGAAATTGAAAAGGGAATCAAGTCATGCTTGCTTTTCAAAGACATAATTAGGGATGCCTAGCATTCCCGACCAATCACCCAGGTGAGCTGGAACACGCTTCCACCATCCTTCACGTTTCATGAGCTGCAGGGCCAAGGCTGTGCAGACCAGCGTGGCACCACCATAAAGTGATGTAGCTAACAGGGACGATGGACAACATCCGCCTTCACCTCATGCCTGGGGAAGTTGGCACCTTCAAGGCCAGACATCAGGAAAGACAGCAGATGGTCCACATTTCCACCTGCCCGAAGCCCTGTCCTCCATCCATGCCCCAGGGACCAGCGTGAGAATCGGAACTGAGGGGCCCTCTTTACACCCAAGGAGACCCCAGGATAGCAGGCGCTGCTCAGGACACCAACCATCTGGAATCCAGGCCCACGGCACCCAGGTGAAGGAGCAGTCTTGAGGTGGCAGGGTGGGGTGGTGGGGACAGAGCCACCAGGCAGCCACACCAGCAAGGAGGGGGCCTTGCAGAGCTGCCTAAGTGGCCTGTGCAATTCCCCTGGGCACATAGGACTGAGCTGCCCTTTCACTCTGTTTTCTCTCAGGTCAGACCAATCCTCACTTGTTTTTTATTTATTCATTTATTTTTTTTTATTTTTTTTTTTTTTGAGGCGGAGTCTCGCTCTGTCGCCCGGACTGGAGTGCAGTGGCCGGATCTCAGCTCACTGCAAGCTCCGCCTCCCGGGTTCACGCCATTCTCCTGCCTCAGCCTCCCGAGTAGCTGGGACTACAGGCGCCCGCCACTTCGCCCGGCTAGTTTTTTGTATTTTAGTAGAGATGGGGTTTCACCGTGTTAGCCAGGATGGTCTCGATCTCCTGACCTCGTGATCCGCCCGTCTCGGCCTCCCAAAGTGCTGGGATTACAGGCTTGAGCCACCGCGCCCGGCTATTCATTTATTTTTGAGACAAGAGTCTTGCTCTGTTACCCAGGCTGGAGTGCAGTGGTGTGATCACCACTCGCTGCAGCCTAAACCTCCTGGGCAAAAGCGATGCTCACACCTCAGCCTCCTGAGTAGCGGGGCTACAGGCGCCACCACACCCAGCTCATTGCTGTATTTTTTTTTTTTTTTTTTTTTGAGACGGAGTCTCACTCTGTCGCCGGGGCTGGAGTGCAGTGGCCGGATCTCAGCTCACTGCAAGCTCCGCCTCCCGGGTTCACGCCATTCTCCTGCCTCAGCCTCCCGAGTAGCTGGAACTACAGGCGCCCACCACCTCGCCCGGCTAGTTTTTTGTATTTTTTAGTAGATACGGGGTTTCACCGTGTTAGCCAGGATGGTCTCGATCTCGTGACCTCATGATCCGCCCGTCTCGGCCTCCCAAAGTGCTGGGATTACAGGCTTGAGCCACCGCGCCCGGCCCATTGCTGTATTTTTTGTAGACACTGCATTTTGCCATGTTGCCCAGGCTGGTCTCGAACTCCTGGGCTCAACAGATTTTCCTGCCTTGGCCTTGGAAAGTGCTGGGATTGCAGGAGTGAGCCACCACACCTGGCCCACCTGGCTAGTATTTGTGTTTTTTGCAGAGACAGGGTCTCTCCTGGCTTCTTTATTTGATTTTATTATTTTATTTTTTTGAGACAGAGTCTTGCTCGGTCACCAGGCTGGAGGGCAATGGCACCATCTTGGCTCACTGCAACCTCCACCTCCCAGGTTCAAGTGATTCTCCTGCCTCAGCCTCCCGAGTAGCTGGGGCTACAGGCATGCACCACTATGCCTGCCTGATTTTTATATTTTTAGTAGAGACGGGGTTTCACCATGTTGGCCAGGCTGGCCTCGAACTCCTGACCTCAAGTGATCCGCCCACCTTGGCCTCCCAAAATGCCGGGATTACAGGCGTCAGCCACCTCGCCCAGCCACTTCCTTCCTTTTTATGGCTGAGTAATATTTCATTGTATGAACAGACCATATTTTGCTGACCCATTCGTCTGTCCATGGATACCTGAGTTGCTTCCACAGTTTGGCTATTGTGCATACAGCACCGGGCATTTGTCACGGTCCTCAGCTGACCCCCGCGGAAGGCAGGGGCTTTGTATGGGCAGCCTCACACTGGCCATAGAGGAGACTTGGGGATTCTTCCCTTTCCCTCCAAAAGCAGCTCCCAGTGATTCTCCACTAATTCAAGTCAAGTTTCTCTGCGTGTAAACTTGTTTTCCTCCTTCTAGATTATTGGTTTACGCAGAGGCTGAAATCTGTGTGTGGCCATCTTAGGGCATGCCTTGGATCCCTCAGTACCTTAAAAAGCCACAGGTCCGGCTGGGCGCCGTGGCTCACGCCTATAATCCCAGCACTTTGGGAGGCCGAGGCGGGTGGATCACGAGGTCAGGAGATCAAGACCATCCTGGCTAACACGGTGAAACCTTGTCTCTACTAAAAATACAAAAATAAATTAGCCAGGCGTGGTGGCGGGCGCATGTAGTCCCAGCTACTCAGGAGGCTGAGGCAGGAGAATGGCGTGAACCCGGGAGGTGCAACCTGCAGTGAGTCAAGATCGCACTACTGCTCTCCAGCCTGGGTGACAGAGCAAGACTCCGTCTCAAAAAAAAAAAAAAAAAAATGATGATTTCCTGAATGTGGTGAAAAAGGGATGAAATGTGAAGCCAAGACAGCCCCCAACATTGCCCCCATTCCCTGGGCACATGCTGGAAAGGGCTTTGCCTGGAGTGTGGTGATGGGGAACACTGGCAGGTCCATGCAGGCCTATAGGAGGAGGCAGGAGTCTGGAAAGAATTCTAAGGACATGCATGTGTGTTGGCAGGGGGATCACTGGAGGATCTGAGAGACGGAGTATGATCTGGCTGCCGTGGAGAATGGGAGGCTGTGAGAGTGGAAGCAGGGGGCCTGTCGTGGCTGCTGGAGTGGTCCAGGTGAGAGGACCCTGCTCTTCCACCCAAATCTGCCCACCCTCTTTCTGTTCCCCTTCTCAATTGCTTAAGCTGGAAACTTGCCACTTTCCACCTGGAAGCGTTTCCTGATACATCCTCTTCCAACACCTAACTCTGTCCCAGCCCCTCTGGAGGTCACTCTCCTGGCTCCTGCACTTCTCTGCAGCACCTGCCACGAGCTGGAGTCACTATTTCTGTACAGTTATTGGAGTATGGCAGTGAATTTTCAGTGTGCCTCCGAATTACCTGGGAACCTCAGTGGAGCCACCTGGGCCCCACTCCGGGACTGAGGAGGCGCTGGGAAATCGGCATTATGAGGTTGCAGCTGGGTCTGGACCAAATGTTAGACCAGGGTTTATGGTCTGAATCTTCAACGAGACTCTAACCTCCAGCAGGGTGTAAGGCAAAAATAAATTCTTTTTGTTGTTATTTGAGATGGAGTCTTGCTCTGTTACCCAGGCTGGAGTGCAGTGGCATGATCTTGGCTCACTGCACCCTCTGACTCCCAGGTTCAAGCAATTCTCTGCCTCAGCCTCCCGAGTAGCTGTGATTACAGGCACCCACCACCACACCCGGCTAATTTTTTTGTTTGAGATGGTTGCTCCTGTTGCCCAGATTGGAGTGCAAAGGCGTGATCTTGGCTCACGGCAACCTCTGCCTCCCAGATTCAAGTGATTCTCCTGCCTCAGCCTCCTGAGTAGTTGGGATTATAGGCATGTGACACCACGCCCGGCTAATTTTGTATTTTTAGTAGAGATAGGGTTTCTCTATGTTGGTCAGGCTGGTCTCAAACTCCCAACCTCAGATGATCCGTCTGCCTCGGCCTCCCAAAGTACTGGGATTACAGGCATGAGCCACCGTGCCCGGGTGGCAAAAATACATTATAAGTCCCCCAACCCACGGAATGGACCATTCTTCTCGGCCAAGGGGATTTCAAAGACACCTAAAAAACTAGTTCAGGCCATAATTGGAAGGAGAGGGTCGGTCATGCCTCGTTATACGCTCCTCCCCTTGGAAATGAGGCACAACTGAGCAGCGTTAACATTATAAAGGAGGTTTTTTAAAATTTATTTATTTATTTTTATTTTTTGGGACGGAATCTTGCTCTGTCACCCAGGCTGGAGTGGGAGTGCAGTGGTGCGATCTTGGCTCACTGCAATCTCTGCCGCCTGGGTTCAAGCAATTCTCCTGCCTCAGTCTCCCAAGTGGTCCCAGCTGTACCACAGGTGCACACCACCACACCCAGGTAAGTTTTTTTTTTTTTTTTTTTTGAGACAGACTTTCACTCTTTTTGCCCAGGCTGGAGTGCAATGGCGCAATATCAGCTCACCGCAACCTTCACCTCCTGGGTTCAAGCGATTCTCCTGCCTTAGCCTCCTGAGTAGCTGGGATTACAGGCATGCACCACCACGCTTCACTAACTTTTTGTATTTTTAGTAGAGACAAAGGTTCTCCATGTTAGTCAGGCTAGTTTTGAACTCCCGACCTCATGTGATCTGCCCGCCTCAGCCTCCCAAAGTGCTGGGATTACAGGCGTAAGCCTAATTTTTGTATTTCGGCCTAATTTTTGTGTTTTTAGTAGAGATAGGGTTTTGCCAATGTTGGCCAGGCTGGTTTCAACCTCCTGACCTCTAGTGGTAAGACCACCTTGGCCTCCTAAAGTGCTGATTATATGCATAAGCCACCACATCAGGCCACCTTTCCAGGTCTTTTTCTGATTCTGAAGAGATTGGCTGAGGGTCTAGGAACTTTTAATGGTTTGAATAGAAAACATCTGCGCAAACATTTGTCATCTATTACCTGTAAGGGTGGGCATCTATGAGACTTCATCTACATAATAAGAACCTTGGCCGGGCGCGGTGGCTCAAGCCTGTAATCCCAGCACTTTGGGAGGCCGAGACGGGCAGATCACGAGGTCAGGAGATCGAGACCATCCTGGCTAACAGGGTGAAACCCCGTCTCTACTAAAAATACAAAAAACTAGCTGGGCGAGGTGGCGGGCACCTGTAGTCCCAGCTACTCGGGAGGCTGAGGCAGGAGAATGGCGTGAACCCGGGAGGCGGAGCTTGCAGTGAGCTGAGATCTGGCCACCGCACTCCAGCCTGGGCGACAGAGCAAGACTCCGTCTCAAAAAAAAAAAAAAAAAAACCTTGGTCTCCACAACCTCTTGCTTTTATTTTTATTTTTTGAGACAGGGTGTGGCTCTGTTGCCCAAGCTGGAGTTCAGTGGCATGAGCTTGGCTCACTGCAACCTCTCCCTCCTGGGCTTAGGCAATCCACCCACCTTAGCCTCCCTTATAGCTGGGATTACAGGCCTCTGCCACCACATCCAATACAGGCATGTTTAGTACAGACAGGGTCTCACCATGTTGCCCACGCGGTCTCCAACTCCTGACCTCAAGCAATTCGACCACCTCGGACTCCCAGTGATGGGATTACAGGCTTGAGCCACCATGCTCGTGCCCACAACCCCTTATCTTCACTCAAGACACTCTTTTTATTAATTCAGGTCTGTAGAACTCTATTTTTTTTTTTTTTTGAGATGGAGTCTCAGCTTTGTAGAACTCAACTTTTATTTATTTATTTATTTTGAGACGGAGTCTCAGCTCTGTCGCCCAGGCTGCAGTGCAAGTGGCACGATCTCAGCTCACTGCAATCTCAGCCTCCCGGGTTCCAGCTATTCTTCCGCCTCCGCCTCCCCAGGAGCTGGGACGACAGGTGCCACCTTGCCTGGCTAATTTTTTGTATTTTAGTAGAGATGGGGTTTCACCATGTTGGCCAGGCTGGTCTCGAACTCCTGACCTCAGACAATCCGCCCACCTCAGCCTCCCAAACTGCTAGGATTACAGGCGTGAGCCACCCCGCTCAGCCAGAACTCAACTCTGAAACAATTGCCAATCAGAAAATTTTTGAATCCACCTATGACCTCTAAGTATTTAAACCTTTGAGTTGTCCTGCCTTTCCACACAGAACTAACCTGTCTTACATGTATTGACTGATGTCTTATGTCTCCCTAAAATGTATGAAACCAAGCAAGCTGTAACCCAAACCACCTTGGGCACAAGTTCTCAGGACCTTTTGAGACTCTGCCTCCCTCCATGCACACTAATATTTGGCTCAGAATAAACTTCCAAATATTTTAGTTTGACTCTTCTCGACAAGGGCAAGAGAAGTGGAATACAGGAATAACCGCAGCTTTCCTAGTGGTGTTGGCTACTGGGTTCACGTTTTGGTGTAGCCAGTCAAGCGTGGAATTCCCTTCCTCATTCGTTTTAGCTTTTTGGCCAGGCTTGGTTTGCAAGAGACTTGCAGAGGCCTATACGGATGGCTGGGATTCACAAAGGTCGCAGAGACGGGAACTGCTTCTTCCCCGACGACGCCTCCACACTCTCGCGTGGATACTGACATCCGCCCCGTTCCAGGAATGCGCACAGCTAGGCTCAGCCGACAAGCGTGGGCCGGGGGCGGCGGGGCCACCTCCCCCAGCTCCGCGCGCAGGCCCCGTCGCCCTTGACAACGCGACCCAAGGTCACAGAGGCCCCGCCCCCAGGCCCGACTGTCCACGCGAGGGGTCGTACCCCGCGACGCGCCAGACCAGGCAGCTGCCCGGACAGCCCGGCGCCCGCCGTGACGTCACCGCCCCGCGCCCGAGGAAGGCCCCGCCCCGCGCGGCCTCGTCCCGTCCCGTCCCATCCTGTTTGGTCCCGCGTGGCTGTGCGCGGCGCTCTGGGAGGACGACATGGCGCGCGAGTTGCGGGCGCTGTTGCTGTGGGGCCGTCGCCTGCGGCCTCTGCTGCGGGCGCCGGCGCTGGCGGCTGCCCCGGGAGGTGAGGGCGGCCTGGCTGGACGGGCAGCGGGCGGGCCGGGCCACGAAGACTGCAGGGGCGTCCCTCCTAGGTGCTCCGGGGCGCGAGGCGCCGGCACCAGCACCTGCTTCACGGGCGTGGGAGGTCCGGCGAGGCCAATATCTGCAGGCGCGTTTCCTTTCGCTCCACTCCTCGCCAGCTCCGGCCGGGCTGCCTTTTTCTCGGCTGCACTCCTCTCGACACCGGTTCCTCGGAGCCTTGAAGGAGGTCGGGGCTGGGGGCGTCGCGGGGTCGGGCGGAGCGGCCGCGGCGTCTTCCCTCTTGGAGCTTCAGGTCCAATCAGGTAGCACACGAGCAGGTGGAGCCGCTGCGGAGCGCGGAGTCTTTGCGGGTGTATGTTGCAGGGAACAGACTCACTCGGGGTGATCGTGCGAGTTCCCTGGATGGTGCTTTACCCCTCCCCGCCCCCCAGTAGCGCACTGACTGTTTATTTGTTAATTCGTTCATTGGACGCACATGTGAGCGCCCGCTCAGTGCCCGGCACAGTACAGGTTCTGGGGACGCCGTAGTGAACAAAACCAACGGCGGTCACCCGGGTTTCCAGAGTAGGTGGACTCGATGTCGTTGACGCAGTGTTGTCCTCGGGGCCTGGAATTGATGGATGCGCCAATAAAAGAGAGAATGACCCTAACCTCTGCTTTCCCAATCTCCACTCGGAGGTAACAGCACTGAACACTTTTGGTCCTTTGGGGCTGTACGCACTGTTACACGTGTAAACATAAATGTCTACGTATAACTGTTTTCACTCTAAAAAGCCTAAACCATGTTTGCATTGTGGTACGTTGTGCTCCAGAAAATTTTAACTCTCCCAGCATTCTTTCCACATCTTTTCAATTCAGTGGACACAGGTCCACGTGCTTTCCAGTGACCACACAGTATTCTGTATGATGGACTTGTCGTTTGCCTAAACATTGTCCTTTTAATGGACGCAATAAAGATTATTTAAGTTTTTAATTTTTATTACAATGCTGCATAGAATGGATGAGTACTTAAATATTTGTTCACGTGTGGTATTTCTTTAGCTTTACATCATTAGAGTTTTAGAACTGATGTTTCAGAGGCTACGCATTTTTGAAATGTTAGCGGATACTGCCAAATTGTCCGAGAAGGCATTATCAATTTATATCCCCATTAGCAGGCATCAAGACTGCCTATTACAAAGATATTTTCTTCAACGCTGAATGGTATGTCTTTTCAAAACCAGTCGCCTATAAAAGCATACCTTGTGACCGGGCGCAGTGGTTCAAGCCTGTAATCCCAGCACTTTGGGAGGCTGAGGCGGGCAGATCAGGAGTTCAAGACCAGCCTGGCCAACATGGTGAAACCCCGTCTCTAATAAAAATACAAAAATTAACTGGATGTGGTGGCACACGTCTGTAATCACAGCCTCTAGGGAGGCTGAGGCCGGAGAATCACTTGAACCCAGGAGGCGCAGGTTGCAGTGAGCTGACATTGCACCACTGCACTCCAGCCTGGGCGACAGAGTGAGTCTCCGTCTCAACAACAAAAATAATAATAATTTTCCCTCAGAAAGTGATGCTGTTGCTTTCTTCTAGCACCGCTGTCTGATCAATTATTTATTTATTTGTTTGATTTTCTTGTCTTTATGAGGTGGGGTTTCACTATGTTGGCCAGGCTGGTCTCAAACACCTGACCTCAAGTGATCTGACGGCCCCGCCCCCCAAAGTGCTGGGATTGCAAGAGTGTGCCACTGTGCCCGGCCAACTGTCCTATTAATTTGGTTCTTGTTTCTTTTGTAGCTGACTTGGGTTTTTTCCTCCTTGGAGGTTGAGGTTTTTTCTCTTTGTCGTTTGTGGTCTCGCGTCCGCAGCTGTTTGTGATTCGTGCTCTGTATCATGCACTGTCACTTACATTTGGAAAATATGTCAGTTTTCAGCTCAGGGACATTTTAATTCTAATTTTTTTTTTTTTTTTTTTTTTTTTTTTTTTTTTGAGACGGAGTCTCGCTCTGTCACCCAGGCTGGAGTGCAGTGGCCGGATCTCAGCTCACTGCAAGCTCCGCCTCCCGGGTCTAGGCCATTCTCCTGCCTCAGCCTCCTGAGTAGCTGGGACTACAGGCGCCCGCCACCTCGCCCGGCTAGTTTTTTTTTTGTATTTTTTAGTAGAGACGGGGTTTCACCGTGTTAGCCAGGATGGTCTCGATCTTCTGACCTCGTGATCCGCCCGTCTCGGCCTCCCAAAGTGCTGGGACTACAGGCTTGAGCCACCGCGCCCGGCCTTTTTTTTTTTTTTGAGATGGAGTCTTGCTCTGTCTCTCAGGCTGGAGTGCAGTGGCGCAGTCTCGGTTCACTGCAAGCTCTGCCTCCCAGGTTCACGCCATTCTCCTGCCTCAGTCTTTGGAGTAGCTGGGACTACAGGCGCCCGCCACCATGCCCGGCTAATTTTTTGTATTTTTAGTAGAGATAGCGTTTCACCGTGTTAGCCAGGATGGTCTCTATCTCCTGAGCTCGTGATCCGCCCGTCTTGGCCTCCCAAAGTGCTGGGATTACAGGCATGAGCCATGGAGCCTGGCCTTAATTCTGTTTATCTCCTTTTTTTCTTTTTTTTTTTGAGACGTTGTCTCTGTACCTTAGGCTGTAGTGCAGTGGCGCAGTCTTGGCTCCCTATAAGCTTCACCTGCTGGGTTCACACCATTCTCCTGCCTCAGCTGCCCGAGTAGCTGGGACTACAGGCGCCCACCACCAAGCCTGGCTAATTTTTTGTATTTTTAGTAGAGACGGGGTTTCACCGTATTAGCCAGGATGGTCTCGATCTCCTGACCTCGTGATCTACCCACCTCGCCCTCCCAAAGTCCTGGGATTATTGGAGTGAGCCACCGTGCCTGGCCCTTGATCTCTTTCTTAATCATCTCTGTCCTCTCGTCCTGGTGCAGTGGTTCAAGCATTCCTCTGCCTGAGTCTAAGAAATGGAACGTGTTCTTGGCAGTCTTCTGTGTTGCAGATGCCCTTGCCATTGTCACCTGTGTGGATGAGTGGGCAGGTAAATTGTTTGAATTGATTGAATGATGAGTGAATTTAGCTAAGACAATACTTGTCTTGTGCAACAGAGGAGAAAGAATGGTTTAGGCAGATCTACCTACATAGAAAATCCAGACTTCTCGAATTTTTTTTCTCTTGGGAAAGTGTTTCCAGGTTCTAGCATGTGCCTGGCCTCGCTTGTATACGTCTTGTATCTGTGGAATCCTCTCGCCCATGCTGCCCTACCTCACTCACCCATGAGCTCAGCCCTCTTACCCTTTCAGGCCTCACTGACCCCTGACACTGCCAGGCCCAGTCACTTGTCCTCAGAATATCTTGTCTTTTTTTTTTTTTTTTTTTTTTTGCAAGACGGAGTTTTGCTCTGTTGCCCAGGCTGGAGTGCAGTGGTGCAACCTCTGCTCACCGCAACCTCCGCCTCCTGGGTTCAAGCGATTCTCCTTCCTCAGCCTCCCGAGTAGCTGGGACTACAAGCAGGTGCCACCACACCCAGCTAAGTTTTGTATTTTTAGTAGAGATAGGGTTTCACTATGCTGGTTAGGGTGGTCTCGAACTCATGACCTTGTGATCCATTCGCCTCAGCCTCCCAAAATGCTGGGATTACAGGCATGAGCCACTGTGCCTGGCCTACCCTCAGAATATTTCTGTGAGGGGTGGGCTAGGATCTTTGCTTGTGCACTTTATATTTGTCATTTTTGCCCGTAACAGTTTATTCAACAAATACATTTCAGAGGCCCCCTGAGTCTTCAAAGAAAATGTGACCCTGCTGTCTGGGTCATAGGTGACTGCTGGGCAGTGTACCAGGGCCATCTTGGTGGCCTGGACAGCACATTAGGGAATGCAGAAATGATAGCCGCTTGCCTCAGGGTAAGTTTCACAGATGAGGAGCGATTTGGGCCACGTCTGCAAGGGTGTTTGCACTGGAGCGAAGGGAGCAGCCTCCGTGTCTGGGAAGCTGCAGGCGCAGGGGTAAGGAGATGGCTCTGAATAATTGGTTTGACGAAAGACTTGCGAGAGTGTGCAGAAGGGATGGTGAATGAGGCTAGCAGTTGTGTCTTTTCTGTCAGATACAAGCTTATGGGTAGGAGCCTCGTCCTACAGTCCTCAGGACAGTCACAGAGCCAGTCCTGGGCCTGGTGTTTGGGGAGTCCAGCCACGTGGTCCTTGGAGGTCCACACACTATAAACCACCATGAGACCTTTTTGTCGGAGCTCCAACTGTCAGAAGTGTCAGATGTGCCAGTAGAAGGGTGAGGCTGCCTCCTAAAGGAGAGGGAAGGCCTGGAAAGATCAACAGCCGATGTCGTCTCCCAAAACAAACATGATTTTGTGGTCAGGCAGGTAAGGCGACTGGTTGGTCATTTTGCATGACCAGGTGACTGCCACGATCACCCAGGGCGCCGAGCCCCATCTCTTGGTCGTGTCAGATGCTCTTGTTTTCGTGAAATTGCCAGAACATGACTGTGAGGCAACCACGATAGGACTGGTTGGTGCAGGCGTCAAGGTCGTGGGCGTTTCGTTCTCTGTAAGCTGGAGCCTTTGCTGGAATTCCTGTCTTGGAAATGAGAGTTGTAAGAGTAGGTGAGCTGCCGGCGCCAGGAAGGTCAGGAGAGCTGGTTTCCTCATGTTGCTCAGGGCTCAAGCACTGGCGAGTTTCTTTCATCTTCCAGAAAGAGCCTGACCTGGACCACGCTCCTGCGGGCGGCGCCTGCCTGCTGCGCCCTCCTCTTCAGCGCTTATTTTGTTGACCGGTTTTGCCTCCTCTCTCTGCTCTCCCTTTGTTTGGAGACTGTGCTGTTTGATTTCCATGTCTTGTGTGCTGCACCCTTCAGGAGAATTCAGGTGAATTTCTAGTGCTCTCCGGCCGTTCTTTTCAGAGTGGAGGGGAGAAGTGCTTGCTGGTCAGATGCCACTGTCTCTGTGAAACAGCTCTTTGTGTTGCTGAGATGACACTAGAGGTGTAGCGTCCACGACACCTTTGTCGTCTGAATAAGCCGTGGTGCTGGCACTTAGACGGCAGAGGAAAGTGTGGCCCAGCTGCCCAAGACCACGAGGAGGACCTTCAGTTTGGTTAGGACCAGGGGGACTGAGTTATCTGAGTGCCTGAAAAAGAACACATCCGCCGGGCACGGTGGCTTTTGTCTGTAATCCCAGCACTTTGGGAGGCGGAGGTGGGTGAATCACTTGAGTTTGAGACCAGCCTGGTCAACATGGAGAAACCCTGTCTCGACTAAAAATACAAAGAAATTAGCCAGGGTGGTGGCAGGCGCCTGTAATCCCAGCTACTTGGGAGGCTGAGGCAGGAGAATTGCTTGAACCTGGGAGGTGGAGGTTGAAGGTTGCAGTGAGCCAAGATTGTGCCACTGCACTCCCTCCTGGGCGACAGTGCAAGACTCCATCTTGGAAACAAACACATCAATCCAAATGTAAGCGATCAGCAAAGCGTTTATTAGTTACTGGGTGAGTAGTTGGCCTAAGCTAAGACAAAAGAGAAATCCCCAAGTATTTTGCTACCCCTTGGCAAGAAGGGAGGGAATGCAGCTTGTGGGGGTGGTGGTGGGGTGAGGGAGGGTGTCAAGTTGATAAGAAAACTGCAGAAAAATAAACATTTACTCCTGCCGCCCATGTCAGTAAATAACATGTGACAAAGGCGAGTTCCATGAAAGAGGCTGTTACTGAGGCCAGTGATACTTGCTTGTCTCAAAATACTGATATCTTTTTTTTTTTTTTGAGACACATTCTTACTGTTGCCGGGCTGGTGTGCGGTGGCATGATCTCAGCTCACTGCAACCTCCGCCTCCTGAGTTCAAGCAATTCTCCTGCCTCAGCCTCTCAAGTAGGTGGGCCTACAGGTGCCCGCCACCATGGCCAGCTAATTTTTGTGTTTTTAGTAGAGATGGGGTGTCACCATGTTGGGCAGGATGGTCTCAATCTTTTGACCTTTTCATCTTTCTGCTTTGGGCTCCCAAAGTGCTGGGATTACAAATGTGAGCCACCACCCAGCAGTTGGGGCCAGACAAAGAATCTTGATAGTGATTGAAAATGTATCCATTCCCACTCAAACGAGGTAAAAAGTGCTTTTAGGTTCAAAGCCAGAGAATGTTCATGGATTGCGTTTTTGGTACCACAGGTGTAGCCAGTTAGAACTTTTATACCACCATCCTGCTTAGTCCTGCTGAAGACCTGCCTTCTGCTAGGAAGCTGCTTTTGCTTAGTGCACAGAGTGGCTTCCCTGTAGTTTCATAGCATTTAACAAAATACCTTTCAGGGAGTTTGTGGTGTGGCCGGTTATTTCTGCTAAAACCACTAGGTATTACTATAAAAGCTGTAGCTTAGAGAAACAGTATCTACTTGCGGGAGTATTACTGCCACCAGTTTTTTTTTTTTTTTTTTAAAGACAGTCTTGCTCTGTTGCCTACGCTGGAGTGCGGTGGCATGAACTCGGCTCACTGCAACCTCTGCCTCCCGGGTTCAAGCAATTCTCCTGTCTCAGCCTCCTGAGTAGCTGGGGCCACAGGCACGCACCATTGTGCCTGGCTAATTTTTGTATTTTTTTAGTTGAAGCAGGGTTTCGCCATGTTGGCCAGGCTGGTCTTGAACTCCTGACCTTGTGATCTGCCTGCCTCAGCCTCCTAAAGTGCTGGGATTACAGGTGTGAGCCATTGTTCCCAGCCG
This sequence comes from Trachypithecus francoisi, assembly GCF_009764315.1. Taxonomy (NCBI): domain Eukaryota; kingdom Metazoa; phylum Chordata; class Mammalia; order Primates; family Cercopithecidae; genus Trachypithecus; species Trachypithecus francoisi. The sequence continues at coordinate 111,428,373 of NW_022681460.1, forward strand.
TGCCATTGGCTTTTTAACCAGGTGAATTCCTGTAGATGAGGTAAATTGAAAGGATGTGTAGCTGAATCATCGGTTTTAAAAGAATGGTTCAGTTACGTAATAGCCATATAATTAAGAAATGTGGTTAGAAAGTAAAAAATTGGCCAGTCCTGGTAGCTCATGCCTGTAATCCCAGCACTTTTGGGGCTGCGGTGGGAGCATCCTGTGAGTATAGGAGTTTGAGACCAGCCTGGGTAACCTAGGGAGACCTCCAACTACCTAAAACACCATTTTTTTTTCAATTAGCTGGGTGTGCCTATGGTCCCAGCTACAAGACTGAAGTGGGAAGCTCGCTTAAGCCCTTGAAGCCTACAATCTGGGTGACAGAGCGACAGTATCTCAACAATATATATATATATATGAAATTAATTTTAAGATAGCTAAATTAAATGCCATATTAAAGAAGAGCAGGAGGCTATACAGCAGTGCTGCTGAGAACAAGATAGAAGGGCATGGGTCCTAATGTAACTGTATGTGTCAGGTTAGTGATACGCTCCTTGAAGGAGAAGTTAAGACAGCACGTTGCCGTGTTAGTTCACGCTTGCCAGTATTTCAGCATTTGTCAGGCAATGGAATGTTCAAGCGAATTTTCCATGAGGCTGACTTGAAAACATTTCGTTTTATGTTATCATGAGAAGTCTTTCTGAAACACTTCATCATTACATGGCCCATAACTGAACCTTGCTTTGATGTTTTCAGGGTCATTATTATGGGTGTTAATTTTTGGTCTTCTGTTTTAATACATAGGCTCCCATTGAAATGTGAAGAATCCTTTGTCTGTAAAGTGTCCCCACATCAAAACTGCATTGTAACTGTTTATTTTTGGCCTCTCTTACTGTGGCCTTAACTTGCAGGCTTGTCTGGAGCGGTGTTCTCTCCTTTCAGATGTGACTGGGAAACTTGTTAGCATCACATTGTTAAAAAGAGAGAGATGGATTTCATGTGGGGCTAGTCGTCCTTCATGACCAAAGCTTAGCGTGAGGGCTTCAGGCCCGTATTTTGAGTGTTCCAGGGCGCCCTTTCCCTTTTTGTTCTTTTTCTTTATGTTTGAGGAGTTATGTTTCCCGATGAATGAAGTATCAATATATCATAGAGAACGGGTAGACCAGGTTCTGGAACACAGGAAGCCCCAAGAAGCAGTGAGTGTTGAAAATGCCAGAGCTAAGAACGCAGACATTCGTGAGGGAATACAGGTCTTCCTGTCCAGAATGCTGACGTGCTTAAGAAGCTTCTCATCAGGTGCTGTGGCTCACACCTGTAATCCCAGCACTTTGGGAGGCTGAGGCGGGCAGATCACCTGAGGTTGGGAGTTCGAGACCAGCCTGACCAACATGGAGAAACCCTGTCTCTACTAAAAATACAAAATTAGCCGGGTGTGGTGGTGCATGCCTGTAATCCCAGGTACTCGAGAGGCTGAGGCAGGAGAATCGCTTGAAACCAGGAGGCAGAGGTTGTGGTGTGCCGAGATGGTACCACTGCACTCCAACCTGGCAGCAAGAGCGAAACTCGTCACACACACACACACAAAAGAGAGAAACAAAGGTAAACTGGGAAGGGACCTTGTGTAATCTTCCATACCTTGCGTTTTCCACTTATATTCTGGGGTTTGTTTCCTATCGCCACAGAGCTCTAGTATTCCACAGTGTGGATTTTCGTAATTTATGTAACCCTCTCATGGTGGACATTTAGGTTGTTGCTGACTTTCCCCAAAATCACAGACGGCATTGCCACCAGTTTCTCACACCTTCACCGATGCTAGAATGACAGTATTCACAACATCTCTGTCAATCTGGTAGTGAAAATGCTATCTTGTTTTAAAGTGTATTTCCTTCCTTAAGAATGTGGTAAAACATCTTTTTCTGGAATGTAAAGGCATTGATGTTTCTTGTTTTTGTGAATGGCTATTTTTCTCTTGGACCAATGGCCTTTTTCTTTTTTTTTTCTTTTTTGAGACAGAGTTTTGCACTCGTCGCGCAGGCTGGAGTGCAGTGGCAGAATCTCAGCTCACCACAACCTCTGCCTCCTGGGTTCAAGTGATTCTCCTGCCTCAGCCTCCCGAGTAGCTGGGATTACAGGCATGCGCCACCACGCCCAGCTAATTTTTGTACTTTTTTTGTTTGTTTGTTTTAAGTAGAGACGGGGTTTCACCATGTTGCCAGGGTGGTCTCAATCTCTTGACCTCGTGATACGCCCACCTCAGCCTCCCAAAGTGCTGGGATTACAGGTGTGAGCCACCGCGCCCTGCCGACCTTTCTCTTATAGGTGATTTGTAAGTGGTCTTGGTGTATTAAGGAAAGTAGACCTTGGTACATTAACTGAAACTAGTGAGTTTAAGATTCTTTTAACATTAAATTTAATTACATAATTTTGTTTTTTTGAGATGGAGTCTCGCTCTGTCGCCCAGGCTGGGGTGCAGTGGCATGATCTTGGCTCACTGCAAGCTCCGCCCCCTGGGTTCACACCATTCTCCTGCTTCAGCCTTCTGAGTATCTGGGACTATAGAGGCCCGCCACCAGGCCCGGCTAGTTTTTTTGTATTTTTAGTGGAGACAGATTTTCACCGTGTTAGCCAGGATGGTCTCAATTTTCTAACCTCGTGATCTGCCTGTCTCGGCCTCCCAAAGTGCTGAGATTAGAGGCATGAGACAACACGCTTGTCCTTTTAAATAATTTTTGAAAATTGAGACAGAGTCAGGCCGGACATGGTGGCTCAACCCTGTAATTCCAGCACTGTGGGAGGCTGAGGCGGGCGGATCGTGAGGTCAGGAGATTGAGACCATCCTGGCTAACATGGTGAAACTTCATCTCTACTAAAAATACAAAAAATTAGCCGGGTGTGGTGGTGGGCACTTGTAGTCCCAGCTGCTCGGAAGACTGAGGCAGGAAAATGGTGTGAACCCGGGAGGCAGAGCTTGCAGTGAGCCGAGATCGCGCCACAGCACCCCAGCCTGGGCAACAGAGCGAAACTCCGTCTCAAAAAAAAAAAAAAAAAAAAATTGAGACGGAGTCTGACTCTGTTTCCTGGGCTGGAGTGCAGTGGCGCCATGTCATGTCACTGCAGCCTGCCCCTCCCGAGGTCAAGCAGTCCACTCGCCTCAGCCTTGCAAGTAGCCGGGATTATAGGCACGCGCCACCATGCCCAGCTAGTTTTTATTTATTTATTTATTTATTTATTTATTTATTTATTTCGAGATGGAGTCTCACTGTGTCGCCCAGGCTGGAGTGCAGTGGCGCGATCTTGGCTCACTGCAGCCTCCACCTCCCAGATTCAAGTGATTGGCCTGCCTCAGCCTCCCGAGTAGCTGGAACTGCAGGTGCTGCCACCATGCCCAGCTAATTTTTGTATTTTTAGTAGAGATGGGGTTTCACCATATTGGTCAGGCTGGTCTTGATCTCCTGACCTCGTGATCCATCTGCCTCAGCCTCCCAAAGTGTTGGGATTGTAGGCATGAGCCACCGCTCCTGGCCATCTGGCTAATTTTTTTTTTTGTATTTTTAGTAGAGACAGGCTTTCGCCATGTTGGCCAGGCTAGTCTCAAACTCTTGACCTCAGGGGATCCACCCGCCCCAGCTTCTCAAAGTGCTGGGATTATGAGCCCCGGCACTAAATTCTATTTTAGAGACAGGGTGTTGCTTTGTCACCCAGGCTTGAGTGCAATTGTGCGATCCTGGCTCACTGCAGGCCTGACCTCCTGGACTCAAGTGATCCTCCTGCCTCATCCTCTTAAGTAGCACGTGCCACCATGCCTGGCTAATTTAAAAAAATTTTTTTAGAGATGGGGTGCCACTATATTGTACAGGCTTGTCTTGAACTCCTGGCCTCAAGTGATCCTCCTACTTCTGCCTGCCAAAGTACTGGGATTACAGGCAAGAGCCATTGTGCCTGGCCCCCAATTTTTTTCTTAATGTGTTTGTCTTTTTTTTTTTGAATCGGAGTCTCACTCTGTCTGTTGCCCAGTCTAGAGTGCAGTGATCTTGGCTCACTGCAGCCTTTGCTTCCCGAGTTCAAGCAAGTCTCCTGCCTCAGCCTCCCGAGTAGCTGGGATTACAGATGCCTGCTACCACGCCCGGCTAGTTTTTGTATTTTTGGTAGAGACGGGATTTCATCATGTTGGCCAGGCTGGTCTCGAACTCCTGACCTCAAGTGATCCACCCGCCTCAGCCTCCCAAAGTGCTGGGATTATAGGCGTGAGCCACCTCACCTGGGCGTTTGTCTTTTGACTTAAATTTTTATGTAGTCCTTATATTTATGGCCTTTTGGGTTATATATTTTGTTTAGAAAGATTTCATCTTAAATGGTTTTTTTTTTTTTTTTTTTAACTCAAGATGCCTGGCATCATTAGCCATTTAGGAACTGCAAAGCAAAACCACAGTGAGTTAGTACTTCCTACCCACGAGGGTGGCTATAGTTACACATTAAAGAAACAACAACAACAACAAAAATAGGTGATACTAAATGGATAACTAGGATGTGGAAAAATCAGAACCCTTCCACGCTGCCGGTGAGAATGTAAAATGGTGCAATCTCTGCAGGAAAACATGGTGGCAGCTCCTCGAACAGTGAAACCGATTACCATATGACCCTACAGCTCTACCCAAGGCACATGCCTTGTAGACATGAAAACATGTCCACAGAACAGCTTACACATGAATGTTCATGCTAGCATTATTCATAATAACCCAAAAATGAAAGCAATCTGAAGATCCATCAGAAGGTGGAAACGAGGCTGGGTGTGGTAGCTCATGCCTGTGATCCCAGCACTTTGGGAGACCAAGGCAGGAGGATTGCTTGAGGCCAGGAGTTGAATGCCAGCCTGGACGATATAGTGAGACTCCATCTCTACAAAACATTTTAAAAAATCGCTGGGTGTGATGGCACGTGCCTGTGGTCCCAGACACTCGGGAGGCTGAGGTCAGGGAACTGCTCGAACCCGGGAGTTTGAGACTACGTTGAGCTATGATTGTGCCACTGCACTTCAGCCTGGTCAAAGAGCAAGACCCTGTCTCAAAAAAAAAAAAAAAAAAGTGGAAATGGGCCAGGCATGGTGCGCACTTCTAATCCCAGCTGCTTGGGAGGCTGAGGTGGGAGGATCACTTAAGCCTACCAATTGGAGACTACCATGCACCATGACGGTGCCTGTAAACAGCTACTGCACTCCAGCTAACACAGTGAGACCCTCCGCCCGCCGGCAAAACAAAAGTTACAGCAAAAAGTTGGAAGCTGGGCCAGGTGCAGTGGCTCATGTCTGTGATCCTAGCACTTTGGGAGGCTAAGGTGGGTGGATGACTTGAGGTCAGGAGTTCAAGATTAGCCTGGCCAACATGGCAAAACCTGTCTCTACTAAAAATGCAAAAATTAACTGGGTGTGGTGGTGGGTACCTCAGCAGGAGCATCACTTGACCCTGGGAAGTGGAGGTTGCGGTGAGCAGAGATTACACCACTGCAGAGTGAGACTCCGTCTCAAAAAATAAAAGATTGGGCGCAGTAACTCAGGCCTGTAATCCCAGCACTTTGGGAGGCCAAGGCAGGCCGGTCACCTGAGGTCAGGAGTTTGAGACCAGTCTGGCCAACATGGAGAAACCCCGTCTCTACTAAAAAAAAAAAAAACCGGTTGTGGTGGCACAGGCCTATAATCCCAGCTACTCGGGAGGCTGAGGCAGGAGAATCGCTTGAACCCGGGAGGCAGAGGTTGTGGTGAACCGAGATCCCACCACTGCACTCCAGCCTGGCAGTGAGAGTGAAACTCCGTCTCAGAAAAAAGGTGGAAGCCACCCAGTTGCCCATAATCGGATGAATGGAAAAAATCGTCTATACAGTGGTGTGCTCTTCAGCTACGAAAAGGAATGAGATGCTGGTGCATGCTAGATGTGGATGAACCCCAAAGCCTTTATGCTAAGTCAAAGAAGCCAGACAAAAGACCATATATTGTATGATTGTGTTTCTTTGAGGTGCCCAGAAAAGGCAAATCCATAGAGACAGACATAGTTGAGTTGTTGCCGAGAGCTGGTGGGAGAGGGAAAAGAGAGTGAGCATGAGTGGCTTTAGGGCTTCTTTTTGGGGTGATAAAAATGTTCTGTAGTTGGCTGGGCGCAGTGGCTCACGCCTGTAATCCCAGCACTTTGGGAGGCCGAGGTGGGCAGATCACGAGGTCAGGAGATCGAGACCGTGCTGACTAACATGGTAAAACCCCGTGTCTACTAAAAAAAAAAGTACAAAAAATTAGCCGGGTGTGGTGGTGGGCACCTGTAGTCCCAGCTACTCGGGAGGCTGAGGCAGGAGAATGGCGTAAACCCGGGAGGCGGAGCTTGCAGTGAGCTGAGATCCGGCCACTGCACTCCAGTCTGGGCGACACAGCGAGACTCCGTCTCAAAAAAAAAAAAATCTGTAATTAGTGGTCGTGGCTGTATACCTTTGTGAATATACTAAAACCACTGAATTGTGCACTTTAAATGGTGAATTATATGGCAGATATATCTCAATAAAGTTATTAAATCTTTCATGTTTTCTTTCAGTACTTTTAGCTTTTATTTTTACTTCTATGGCCCATCTGGAATTCATTTTCACTTAAGAAGTGAAGGTGGGAATTACAAAAAAACAAAAAACAGAGGTTGGTCTTGCTGTGTTGCCCACGCTGATCTAGAACTCCTCCTGGCCTCAAGTGATCCTCCCAACTTGGCCTTCCAAAGCACTGGGGTTACAAACATGAGCCCCTGTGCCCTGCTGGAAATGAATTTAAAATCTTTTTCATTTTTACTTTTTGAGAGTTGGGGGGTCTCACTATGTTACCTAGGCTGGCTTCCAACTCCTGAGCTCAAGGGATCCTCCTCCTGCCTGGATCTCCCTCCCAAAGTGCTGGGCTTACAGGTGTGAGCAGCCATGCCTGGTCTGGAAATTTATGTTAATAGTGTAGCTTTATATTAATGTTCTTTAATATTTGATAGTATTTCTTCACTGTTTTCAAAATTTCCTTGGCTATTTATGTACACTAACTTTTCCATATGAATTTTAGAATGAGAATAGTTTAAAAATATATTTGACATTTTGTAAATGTGTTTATGTTTCTGGTAAGTTTGTAAGTGTTTTTTATAATGCAACGTTTTGTTTTGAGACAGAGTCTCACTCTCGCCTAGGTTGGAGTGCAGAGATGGGATCTCAGCTCAGTGAGCCTCCACCTCCCAGGTTCAAGCGGTTGGTTTCCCGAGTAACTGGGATTACAGGTGTGCACCCCCATGCCCAGCTAATTTTTGTATTTTTAGTAGAGATGGGGTTTCACCATGTTGGCCAGGCTGATCTCTAATTCCTGACCTCAGCTGATTCGCCTGCCTTGGCCTCCCAAAGGGCTGAGATTACAGGCATGAGCCGCCTCGCTCGGCCTGTAGTGTTAACTTTTGTAAATAGTTTTATTTTTTATTTTTTTTGTTGAGACGGAGTCTCGCTCTTTCGCCCAGGCTGGAGTGCAGTGGCGCGATCTCAGCTCACTGCAAGCTCCGCCTCCCGGGTTTACGCCATTCTCCTGCCTCAGCCTCCCGAGTAGCTGGGACTACAGGCGCCCGCCACCTCGCCCGGCTAGTTTTTTTTTTTTAGTGGAGACGGGGTTTCACCGTGTTAGCCAGGATGGTCTCGATCTCCTGACCTCGTGATCCGCCCTTCTCGGCCTCCCACAGTGCTGGGATTACAGGCTTGAGCCACTGCGCCCGGCCTATAGTTTTATAAGTAGGGTATTTTGTAGATAGACTATTGATATATATAGTCCAATATGCAAACGGTAGAGAGGTATGTCTGATGAAAAGCCCATCTGCCACTGACATGCCTCAGACACCAGCCCTCCTGGTGGCAAGTCCATTAGCCAGTTTTTGGGTGTCCTTGCAGAGATCTGCCTGGCATATGAAAATAGCCGTGCATGCGCGCATCACATAAACATTCTGTGTATGCATTTGAACAGCATGATCATGTGTGCAAACTGCTGTTCTACCTCTAGTTTTTTTTCTTTGTGTTAGAGGTAATTCAGCATCAGCAAACGTTACACAGCGTTGCCCCATTTCTCTCTGATGCTTTCCAAGTGTTAGGTAATGTCTGTAGTTTACTTATTAGCCTTCTGCCTGTGAGCGTGTGGTGTATGTAACAATCTTAAGTGGGTTATTCAATGGCAGTCCTTGGCCCTAGTAGTGTTTCAAAGTTTTCTTAAAGATCTTGCCAAAGACGAAAAAAAAGGAAGGATTTTGCAGCTTTCTTGGTAAATGCATTATGCATTCTTAATTGTTTAGTTTTTGTTCCTGGGGTCTCATGTCGTATTTTCTAACTAGTGTTCTGTATATAGGATGGTTGTTGAGTTTTGTATTCTGCCATCTTACTGAATGCTTTTTTTTTTTTTTTGAGATGGAGTGTCACTCTTGTTCCCCAGGCTGGAATGCAGTGGCACCATCTCGGCTCACCACAACGTCTGCCTCCCAGATTCAAGCGATTTTCCTGCCTCGGCCTCCCAAGTAGCTGGGATTACAGGCATGTGCCACCACACCTGGCTAATTTTCTATCTTCAGTAGAGATGGAGTTTCTCCTTGTTGGTCAGGCTGGTCTCAAACTCCCGACCTCAGGCGATCTGCCCACCTCAGCCTCCCAAAGTGCTGGGATTACAGGCATGAGCCACCACACCCAGCTTTTCTTATTTCTTTTAAAGACAGGATCTCGCTTTGTCACCCAGGCTAGAGTGCAGTGGTGTGATCTCAGCTCACTGCAGCCTTTACCCTCTGGGCTCAAGTGATCCTTCCGCCTCAAGTACCCCAAGTAGCTGGAACTACAGGTGCGTGCCACCATGTCCACCTAGGTTTTTGTATTTTGGGTAGGGATGGGGTTTCACCAGTTTGCCCAGTCTGTTCTCAAGCTCCTGGGCTCAAATGATCTGCCTGCCTCAGCCTCTTAGAGTGCTGGGATTACAGGTTTGAGCCACTGTACTAGGCCTTATTCTTTAAAATAATCTCCCTCTTGAAAAATGAAAGTCTTTTCTCAAAAAACTTCTTCCCAGGTCTGTGAGGCAGCACAGTGGCCCCTTCTGGCTCTCATCTTGTACCTCGTCCTTGTTTGCCTCTAGCATGGGACCTTCTCTGTGTCCGTGCTTCAGGACCCCTCCCTCTGTCTTTGCTGGGTCCACTTAGCCTGGTCATTGGGCCTTGGCTCCTGAGAGGCCCTTAGACTGAATTCCTCATCCCATGTGTCCATACCAGCTTTCACGTGACCTCAACATTGACAGCAGGGAAAACATTAGCACTTTTGTGACAGTGTCATATTTTTTTGCACCCCCTGAGATGGCGTCTCGCTGTGTCGCCCAGCCTGGGATTACAGGCGCACGCCACCACACCCAGGTAATTTTTGTATTTTTAGTAGAGACGTGGTTTCACCATGTTGGCCGGCTGGTCTCGAACTCCTGACTTTGTGATTCACCCGCCTCGGCCTCCCAAAGTGCTGGGATTACAGTCGTGAGCCACTGCACCGGGCAGCCTCATATTTTTTATAATTTAATATCTGTTTTGAATAAATAAATATGGTTTGATTGAAAAGCCAAAACCGTGTGAACAGGTAAACCTTGAGAAGCCTTGCTGCTGCTCAGAGCACCTGCTGCCTTCATAATTACTGTTAATTACCTGTGGGTCCTGCCACTACTTACTTATACTACTGTAGTAAGTGCAGATGTACATCTTCCCTCAGGGACACACCCTTCTCTGTGTTCTGTTACTTCAGAGCTCGTAGAGAGCTTGCTGTGTTCGTACATAGTTTGCTGCTCCTTTGCCTTCTGTAGCCACTGTGAAATGCCGTTCATATCTTTTGCCCCAGGTTTTTCTTCTGGACTGGCTGGCTTTCTATTTTTTCTTTTTTTGGGGGGGACAGGATCTCTCTGTCGCCCCGTCTGGAGTGCAGTGGCGCGATCTTGGCTCACTGCAACCTCTGTCTCTAGGGTTCAAGCGACTCTCCTGTCTCAGCCTCCCAGAGTGCTGGGATTACAAGCATGAGCCACTGTGCCTGGCTTCTGTTTTGTTTTTTGGTTTGGTTCTGTCAGTTGTTGGGAGAAGAGTGTTAAGATCTCCAACTATGATTGTGGAATTGTTTTTTCTTTAATTCTTTCCATTTTAACTTCATATATTTTGAAACTCTGTTATTAGGCAAATACATACTTGTGATTGCATTTTCCTGATGAACTGTTCCTTGTAGTATTCTGAAATATCCTCCTTTTTTCCTAATAATGTTTTTTATTTTGAAATATATTTTACTTGATATTAATAGAGCCACTCCAGCCTTCTTAAACACACTTTTTGGATGGTATGTATTTTTCCATTCATTTGTCCTCAGTGTATCTTTTTCTTTATATTTAAAGTGTCTTGTAGATAGCATATAATTAGGTCTTCCTTTATTAATTCCAACAGTCCTTGCCTTACAATAAGAGTTCAGTTCATTAATATAAGAGTAAATATTGATGTAGTTGGATTTATTGCTACTATTTTATTATTTGCCTTTTATTTGTCCTTTTGGATTTTTTCCATTTTTCCTTTCCTTATTAATTAAATATATTTGAGATTTCCATTGTGGTTTATCTAATGCTTTTTTTTTTTTTTTTTTTGAGGCGGAGTCTTGCTCTGTCGCCCAGGCTGGAGTGCAGTGGCGGATCTCAGCTCACTGCAAGCTCCGCCTCCGGGTTCCCGCCATTCTCCTGCCTCAGCCTCCCAAGTAGCTGGGACTACAGGTGCCCGCCACCTCGCCCGGCTAGTTTTTTGTATTTTTAGTAGAGACGGGGTTTCACTGTGTTCGCCAGGATGGTCTCGATCTCCTGACCTTGTGATCCGCCCGTCTCGGCCTCCCAAAGTGCTGGGATTACAGGCTTGAGCCACCGCGCCCAGCCTATCTAATGCTTTTTAAAGCGATTCTTCTGGTTACTCTGGTGTTTGAAATATGCCCCCTTGGCCGGGTGCGGTGGCTCACTCCTGTAATCCCTGCGCTTTGGGAGGCCGAGGCAGGAGGATCCCTTGAGCCCCAGAGTTTGAGACCAACCTGGGCAACATAGGTAGGCACCCATCTAAAACAATTTTTTTTTAAAGAAATATGCACCCTTGTCGTAGTCTAATTTAGAATTAGTATTACAATACTTCATGTAAAATGTCAAAACCTTGTAACTGTATACATGAATTCTCTTCCCCACCCCATCTTTTATGTTATAGTTGTCATGTGCATCACACTCACATATGTTACAAATACCACAAGATAATACTTTAAGTTTTGCTTTCGACTGTCATATTTTATTTATTTATTTATTTATTTATTTGAGATGAAATCTCACTCTGTCACCCAGGCTGGAGTGCAGTGGCATGATTTTGGCTCACTGTAACCTCTGCCTCCCGGGGTCCAGTGATTCTCCTGCCTCAGCCTCCACAGTAGCTGCAACTACAGGCGCCCACCACCACGCCCAGCTAATTTTTTTCATTTTTAGTAGAGGTGGGATTTCACTATGTTGGCCAGTGGTTTTGAACTTCTGGCCTCAGGTGATCCACCTTCTTTGGCTTCCCAAAGTGTTGGGATTACGGCGTGAGCCACTGCACCTAGCCTGTCATATACAGTTAAAATATATTAAGAGAAAAGTACTTTTTTTTTTTTTTTGAGAGGGAGTCTCGCTCTGCCGCCCAGGCTGAAGTGCAGTGGCCGGATCTCAGCTCACTGCAAGCTCCGCCTCCTGGGTTTACGCCATTCTCCTGCCTCAGCCTCCCGAGTAGCTGGGACTACAGGCGCCCGCCACCTCGCCCGGCTAGTTTTTTGTATTTTTTAGTAGAGACGGGGTTTCACCGTGTTAGCCAGGATGGTCTCGATCTCCTAACCTCGTGATCCACCCGTCTCGGCCTCCCAAAGTGCTGGGATTACAGGCTTGAGCCACCGCGCCCGGCCTTTTTTTTTTTGAGATGGAGTCTCACTCGGTTGCTCAGGCTGGAGTCTGGTGGCATGATCTTGGCTCACTGCAGCCTCCCCACCTCCTGAGTTCAAGCGATTCTCCTGCTTCAGCTTCCTACAGAGGTGGGATTACAGGTATATGCCACCATGCCTGGCTAATTTTTTGTATTTTTATTAGAGATGAGGTTTCACCATGTTGGCCAGGCTGATCTCGAACTCCCTGACCTCAGGTGATCTGCCCTCCTTGGCCTCCCAAAGTGCTGGGATTACAGGCGTGAGCCACTGCGCCTGGACTCAGAAGAATAGTTTTTTGTTGTTCTTGAGACGGAGTCTCCCTCTGTTGCTGAGGCTGGAGTGCAGTGGCATGATCTTGGCTCACTGCAACCTCCACCTCCGGGGTTCAAGCGATTCTCCTGCCTCAGCCCCCTGAGTAGCTGGGATTATAGGTGCCACCACAGCCAGCTAATTTTTTTTTTTTTTTTTTTGAGACGAAGTCTCGCTCTTGTCCCCCAGGTTGGAGTGCAGTGGCTTGATCTCGGCTCACTGTACCTCTGCCTCCCAGGTTCAAGCGATTCTCCTGCCTCATCCTCCGAAGTAGCTAGGATTACAGGCGCACACTACCACACCTGGCTAATTTTTGTATTTTTAGTAGAGACAGGGTTTCACCATGTTGGCTAGGCTGGTCTCGAACTCGTGACCTCATGAGCCACCTGCGTTGGCCTCCCAGAGTGCTGGGATTACAGGCGTGAGCCACCATGCCTGGCTGAGAAAAATACTTTTTATCTCAGGTTACCATTACTGATACTCTGCATTCCTTGCTGAAGATCTAGGTTCTCATCAGATAGGATTTTCATTCAGCCTGAAGAATTGCAACATTTCTTTTAGTGCACATTTGCTGTTGAAGGCTTTAAAGATGCTCTACCATTGTCTTCTGGTCTCCATCATTTCTGGTGAAGAGTTAGCTGTCATTCTTCTCCTGTGGAATATGTCTTTTTCCTTTGGCTCCTTCCAAAACTTTTTGTTTTCTTTGGTTTTCAACAGTTTGTTTATGATATATCTAGATGTTTTTCTTTTTTTTTTTTTTTTAGAGACAGAGTCTCGCTCTGTCGCCCAGGCTGGAGTGCAGTGGTCGGATCTCAGCTCACTGAAAGCTCCGCCTCCCAGGTTTATGCCGTTCTCCTGCCTCAGCCTCCCGAGTAGCTGGGACTACAGGCACCCTCCACCTTGCCTGGCTAGTTTTTTTGTATTTTTTAGTAGAGATGGGGTTTCACCGTGTTACCCAGGATGGTCTTGACCTCCTGACCTCGTGATCCGCCCATCTCGGCCTCCCAAAGTACTGGGATTACAGGCTTGAGCCACCACGCCTGGCTGATACATCTAGATATTTTTCTTTGGTGTTTTCCTATTAGTGGTTCATGGAGCTTTTTGAATCTGTAAATTTATGTCTTTAACCAAATTTGGGGAAAAATTTTGTTTTTTTATTTCTTCAGATTTTTTTTTTCTGTTCCATTATCTTTCTCTTCTTCTGACACTCCAATTACATGTATGGTAAACTTGTTTCTGTTGTTGCAGATATCCTGAGGCCCTGTTCATTTGTTCTGAATTTTTTTTTCTTTTTCTTTTCTTTTTTTTTTTTTTGAGACGGAGTCTCTCGCTCTGTCACCCAGCCTGGAGTGCAGTGGTGCGATCTCGGCTCACTGCAAGCTCCGCCTCCCGGGTTCACGCCATTCTCCTGCCTCAGCTTCCCAAGTAGCTGGGACCAAAGGCACCTGCCACCTTGCCCGGCTAGTTTTTATTTGTATTTTTTAGTAGAGACGGGATTTCACCTTGTTAGCCAGGATGATTTCGATCTCCTGACCTGGTGATCCACCCGTCTCAGCCTCCCAAAGTGCTGGGATTACCGGCTTGAGCCACCGCGCCTGGCCTTTTTTTCATTTTTTTTTTTGAAATGGAGTCTCACTCTGTTGCCTAAGCTGGAGTGCAGTGACGCAGTGTCAGCTCACTGCAACCTCCACCTCCTGGTTCAGGCAGTTCTCCTGCCTCAGCCTCCTGAGTAGCTGGGATTACAGGGGCCTGCCACCATGCTCAGCTACGTTTCACCATGCCCAGCTACGTTTTGTATTTTTAGTAGAGATGGGGTTTCACCATCTTGGCCAGGCTTGTCTTGAACTCCTGACCTCAGGTGATCCACCCTCCTTGGTCTCCCAGAGTGCTGGGATTACAGGCGTGAGCCGCTGTGCCTGGCCCTGAATTTTTTTCCTCTCTGTTTTATATTGAATAATTTCTGTTGTTAAGTTCACAGACTTCTCTGACATTTTCATTCTATTGTGCCCATCCAGTAATTTTAAATTTTTTTTTTTTTTTTTGAGGCGGAGTCTCGCTCTGTCGCCCGGACTGGAGTGCAGTGGCCAGATCTCAGCTCACTGCAAGCTCTGCCTCCTGGGTTTCCGCCATTCTCCTGCCTCAGCCTCCCAAGTAGCTGGGACTACAGGCGCCCGCCACCTCGCCCGGCTAGTTTTTGTATTTTTAGTAGAGACGGGGTTTCACCGTATTAGCCAGGATGGTCTCGATCTCCTGACCTCGTGATCCGCCCGTCTCGGCCTCCCAAAGTGCTGGGATTACAGGCTTGAGCCACCGCGCCCGGCCTAAATTTTTTTTTTTTGAGACAGGTTCTACTCTATTGCCCAGGCTGGTCTCAAACTCCTGGCCTCAAGCAGTCCTCCTGCCTCAGCCTCCCAAGTTGCTGAGATTACAAATGTGTACCACTATGCCCAACTAAGCCCTTCCAGTCACAAAAGTCAGGTTTTGTGTGTGTGTGTGTGTGTATTCAGGTTTTGTGTGTGTGTGTGTATTTTATATATATTCATATATATTTATATAGTATATATTTATATATATATTTATATTGTATACATTCATTATATATATTTATATATATATATTTTTTGAGATGGAGCCTTGTTCTTTCTCCCAGGCTGGAGTGCAGTGGTGCGATCTCGACTCACTGTAAACTCTGCCTCCTGGGTTCACACCATTCTTCTGTCTCAGCCTCCTGAGTAGCTAGGACTACAGGTGCCCGCCACCACGCCTGGCTAATTTTTTGTATTTTTAGTAGAGACGTGGTTTCACCATGTTAGCCAGGATGGTCTCGATCTCCTGACCTCGTGATCTGCCCTCCTTGGCCTCCCAAAGTGCTGGGATTACACGTGTGAGCCACCGTGCCCGGTCTGTATATATACTTTTTATATCTAGAGTTACAGCTAAACATTATGCATCTGAGATATCCCATCTTTCATTTTGGGCATATTTTATTTTGTCATATAGTATTTTTGTCATGGCTGCTTTTAAATCTTTGTCTTTCTGATTCCAACATCTGGATCTTCTTGGGATTGGTCTCCATTAATTAACTGTTGTGTTCAGCAGGGGTCACCATTTCTCTGTCAAGTAATTTTTGATGACATGCTGGACATTGGGGATGCATATTCTGGAGTCTCTGAACTCGGTTATGTTCTCCTGAAAAATTGTTTTTTTCAAGCGGGATCTTGGCTGGACTCAGACTGCAGAGCCTTTCTTGAAGGCAGCGGTTTGTTTGTTTTACCCGTAGCCCCACACGTGCATGGTTCAGGGGGCCAGGCAGAGACCTCTGAGAGTTTATTTGCAGAATTTGGGGCTCTCTTCCTTTGACTTTCCTTTCAGGGGTCTCCCCTCACTTTCCTGCTTCTTTGGTTGCCCTAGTCTCTAACCTGGATGTTATGACCATTAGAGGTATACATTGTACACATTTTCTCCTAGTGTTTTCCCCACTCTTGAGTGGCATGATTGCACCCTGTCCTCATTTTGTGCTGTTCCCTTCTTCCGCATGTCAGTTCTCCTCCAGAAGCTGCCTGCTCTTGCTGACTCTCCAGAGGGTGCTCGTAGTCTTATCTTGCTGACATTCTGAGTTCCTGTAGAGCTCTGCTGGGACACAATACAGCCGTACAGGAAGGGGCATTCTGTGAAGCGGAATTAAATCTAAATGTGAAATTATTCTCTGTGTTGCATGTGGTAAAATTGTAGGCTCATTGAGATATGTAGTTTCAGAAAAATAATTGAGCATTTCTCACAGCTGAAAAAAAATACTCAGCATGTGTATGTAAAGAGCGTAACTGAAGATGCCATCGAGAGGCAGAACCACAGAACTGTGGGTGGTGTACAGGACAGATAGGTGTTTTTCTTCAAGCACAGAGCATGTGCAGTGCGCTCTTCCTCATCTGCCTTACTTGAGCGACCCCTGTAGGTAGTTGCCGTTTTTAATTTTTGTTTTTGTTTTTGATTTTTTTGAGACCCAGTTTTGCTCTTGTCACGTGGGCTGGAGTGCAGTGGCAAGATCTTGGCCTACTGCAACCTCCGCCTCTCGGGTTCAAGTGATTCTCCCGCCTCAGCCTTCTGAGTAGCTAGGATTATAGGCGTGTGCCACCACCCCCAGCTAATTTTTGTATTTTTCATAGAGACGAGGTTTCACCATGCCATTGGCCAGGCTAGTTTCAAACTTCTGGCCTCAAGTGATCCACCTGGTTCGGCCTCTCAAAGTGTTGGGATTACAGGCGTGATACACCATGCCTGGCCTGTTTTTAATCTTGAAAGTGAGTTTGAAATGACCTTGCAGGACCCCTGGCACCATCTTTTGGCTCCCTGAATGAGCTTTTGCTTGAGCACAGTGAGGTTTATGTCTGTGGAAAAAAAAAAAATTATGTTTGTTGCCAGGTGCGGTGGCTCACAACTGTAATCTCAGCACTTTGGGAGGCCGAGGTGGGTGGATCATCTGAGGTCAGGAGTTCCAGACCAGCCTGGGCAACATGGAGAAACCCCGTCTCTACTAAAAATATAAAAATTAACTGGGCATGGTGATGTGCATCTGTAGTCCCAGCTACTCGGGAGGCTGAGACCTGAGAATGGCTTGAACTGGGAGGCGGAGTTTGCAGTGAGCTGAGATTGTGCCAGTGTACTCCATCCTGGGTGACAGAGTGAGACTGCGTCTCAAACAAACAGACAAAAAAGTCCGGGTGCGGTGGCTCACGCCTGTACTCCCAGCACTTTGGAAGTCCTGTGTGGGCAGATCACCTGAGTTCGGGAGTTCGAGACCAGCGTGACCAACATGGAGAAACCCTGTCTCTTCTAAAAATACAAAATTAGCCAGGCTGGTGGCACATGCTTGTAATCCCCGCTACTTGGGAGGCTGAGGCAGGAGAATCACTTGAACCCAGGAGGAGGAGGATGGGGTGAGCCGAGATCATGCCGTTGTGCTCTAGCCTGGGCAAGGAGAGCGAAAACTCCATCTCAAAAAAAAAAATTTTTTTTGTAAAGAGTAGCCTTTGTGGTAGATGCTTTGGCATACCAAGAAATATGGATTTTCCTGTCTTCAAAGAGTGTTACTGAGAAATAAAAGCTTGTCCCTGCCCTAAGTTGGTGAGATAAATTATACATTAACCAAAAAATTAACAGTGGGAAATGTCATATGCTGGCATATAGCATCCGTTTCAAATGAGCAGCACAGGCCGGGCGTGGTGCCTCAGACCTGTAATCCCAGCAGCTTTGGGGAGGCTAAGGTGGGAAGATTGCTTGAGACCAGGAGCTTAAGACCAGCCTGGTCAACATGGAAACACCCTGTCTCTACAAAAAAAAAAAAAAATTTAATTAGTCATGTGTGATGGTGCTTACCTGCAGTCCCAGCTATTCAGAAGAGTAAAGCAGGAAGGTCCCTTGAGCCCAGGAGTTCAAGACTGCAGTGAGCCATGACTGCACCACTGCACTCCAGCCTGGGGGACACAGCAAGCCTTTTCTAAGGCTTCTTTCTAAAGAAAGAAATAGTAAATACATGAATAATTCTTTTTTTTTTTTTTTGAGACAGAGTTTCACTCTTGTCGCCCAGGCTGTTGGAGCGCAATGGCATAATCTTGGCTCACTGCAACCTCCGTCTCCCAGGTTCAAGTGATTCTCTTGTCTCAGCCTCCCGAGTAGCGGGGATTACAGGCACCTGCCGCCACGCCCGGCTAATTTTTATATTTTTAGTAGAGATGGGGTTTCACCCTGTTGGTCAGGCTGGTCTCACCTCGGCCTCCCAAAGTGCTGAGGTTATAGGTGTGAGCCACTGCACCTGGCCAATGCAAAAATTTGTTAAATGGGCAGCATAAAAAGTAAGTACAGTGAATTCATAGGAAGAGATTATTGTGAACTGCAGGGGCCAGGGAGGCCTTAATGAGAGAGAAGGCCTGTAGCCGGGTCTTGCAGCAACTCGGATGGGAAGGAGTCCCAGCTACTGGGACTGCGGCTGCAGAGTGGAGGAGCTGCATGAGCACTGGCAGTAGTGAGTAGGGATGTGGGGGTGGAAGGGGAGGGATGTGTGGTGTCACATTCAGACTATCAGTGCTTCCCACTTTGTGCGACTCCAAACCACCAGATAGTTTAACAGTAAGACCTTGTAGTCTGACATTGAGGTTTGTGGTTTTTCCTTTAGGGTGTAGGAGAAACACAAAGACAGAAATTGTGCACATAGCGTGTTTGGTATCTGGTTTAGGCAGATTTACTCCTCTAGTGGTTTATTTAATTATTTTTTTAATTTTTAATTTTTTTTTGAGACAGGGCCTGGCTCCATCTCCCACCCTGAAATACAGTGGTGTGATCTTGGCTGACTGCAACCTCTGCCTTGCAGGCTCAAGTGATCCTCCCAAGTAGCTGGGACTACAGGCACGCACCACCACACCTGGCTATTTTTTGTAGAGATGGGGTTTTTGTTACCCAGGCTGGTCTCAGACCCCTGAGCTGAAGCGACCCTCTGACCTTGGCCTCCCAAAGTGCTGGGATTACAGGCATGAGCCACTGCACCTCACCTAGTGGTTAAAAGTTATTGTAGAGGCTGGGCGTGGTGGCTTATGCCTGTAATCCCAGCACTTTGGGAGGCCGAGGCGAGTGGATCATGAGGTCAGGAGATCGAGACTATCCTGGCTAACATAGTGAAACTCCATCTGTACTAAAAATAAAAAAATTAGCCGAGCATGGTGGTGGGCACCTGTAGTCCCAGCTGTTCGGGAGGCTGAGACAGGAGAATGGTGTGAACCCGGGAGGCAGGGCTTGCAGTGAGCCGAGATCATGCCCCTGCACTCCAGCCTGGGCGAAAGAGTGGGACTCTGTCTCAAAAAAAAAAAAAAAGAAAAAGTTGTTGTAGAAAGTTTGCATAAGGCCGGGCGCGGTGGCTGAAGCCTGTAATCCCAGCACTTTGGGAGGCCGAGACGGGCGGATCACGACGTCAGGAGATCGAGACCATCTTGGCTAACACGGTGAAACCCCGTCTCTACTAAAAATACAAAAACTAGCCGGGCGAGGTGGCGGGCGCCTGTAGTCCCAGCTACTCGGGAGGCTGAGGTAGGAGAATGGCGTAAACCCGGGAGGCGGAGCTTGCAGTGAGCTGAGAGCTGGCCACTGCACTCCAGTCCGGGCGACAGAGCGAGACTCCGCCTCAAAAAAAAAAAAAAAAGTTTGCATATCCTGAAGTCAAATCTGCTTTTAACAATGCTGTCAATTAATGTAATCTTGGAATTAGGATACGAGGTCTTGCAGTTCTGGCTGGTAATACAGATTTATTTTTTTCTTTTTCCTAACTGTAAAGACTTCTGTGTACTCGTCCCATCATGAACATTATATTAAATCCTTTCAAAAATACAGGCTGGGTGCAGTGGCTCGTGTCTGTAATCTCAGCGCTTTGGGAGGCCAAGGCGGGCGGATCACGAGATCAGGAGTTTGAGACCAGCCTGACCAACATGGTGAAACCCTGTCTCCACTGAAAAATAAAAATAAAAATAAATACAAAAATTAGCCAGGCATGGTGGCACGCACCTGTAATCCCAGCTACTTGGGAGGCTGAGGCAGGATAATTGCTTGAACCTGGAAGGCAGAGGTTGCAGTGAGCTGAGATCATGCCATTGCGCTCCAGCTCTGGGCAATAGAGGAAGTCTCTGTCTCGGGGGAAAAAAAAATTCCGTGTATTAATTGGGGAAAAGCCAAAAAGACTAGAAAAATGAAACATGGGGGAAATCGTGCTTAATCTTAGAATAAGGAAGCCTTTTACAACCAAAAGACTAATTTCCTTAATATATAAAAAGCTCTTGCAAATCAATAAGATTTAAAATGTAGCAGAAAAATCATCAGAGGATACCAACAGTCCCTTAACAAAAAAGGAAATAGGAAATATTTCAAAATATGGGAGAGTGCTCAGTTTTGCTTATAATAAGAGAAATGTAAGTGAAAACTACAGTGAAAATTTTATCTGACCAATAGGCAAAGATCCAAGAGTTTCATCTCAGTACTGGCTTGGCAGGAATGTGGGATGATACGCACTTTAGTACATTGCGGTGGTAACGTAAACTGATAGAATCTCTGTGGAGTGTGACTTGGCAGTATCTCCCACTACTTAAAATACATAACCTTAGGCTGGGCGAGGTGTCTAACGGCTCTAATCCCAGTACTTGGGAGGCAGAGGCTGGGGGATCACTTGAGCTCAGGAGTTTGAGACCAGCCTGGGCAACATGGTGAATCCCTGTCTCTACAGAAAACACAAAAATTAGCCGGGTGTGGTGGCGTGAGCCTGTAGTCTCAGCTACTCAGAAGGTTGAGGTGGGAGAATCACTTGAACGTGGGGGCTCGAGGCTCTTGTGAGCCAAGATCACTCTACTGCACTTCAGCCTGGACCACAGACCCAGTCTCAAAAACAAAACAAAACACACAATTATTTAGGAGTGGTATTACACGCTTGTAGTCCCAGCTACTCAGGAGGCTGAGGTGGGAAGATGACCTGAGCCCAGGATGGTCGAGGCTGCAGTAAGCTGTGATTGTGCCATTGTGATCCAGCCTGGGCAACAGAGTGAGACCCTGTCTGTCTCAAAATAGCAGTCATTTATACCTGCAGTTATCACTGGGGTGTTTCCTGATGGTGCGCTGTTTGCTGCCCTTCCTTGTTTTTATTCATTGGAATTCTGCTGTGATGAAGAGCTGCTGCTCCTCCTCTGTTTCAGTGTGCACCGATGGTTGCTTGATTCGCCAGGTCACAGCTTACAATCCTTTACTGTCGTTATTTCGCTGCACAGATTGTCCTAGATTCTGCCACTGGGAGCCCTTCTGGCTGGGCTGTGTGTCCTCCCGACACACCCCGTCCTTTCTCGTCCTTCTGCACACCACAGGGTGTCCTAGGCTCCTCTGTGTGCTCCATGGGGATCTGTGCTTCCTGTTTTTGGAGAGAGGTATTCACAAACCAAGATCTGGCTTCCAGGTAGGGTGACCAGCCGGCCTAGTTTGCCAGGACAAAGGCTTTCCCTGGGACGTGGGACTTGAGAGTGCTGAAACTGGAACAGCTTTTGGACTTTGCTCTCTGTAGCCTAAGTGGGGGGTCATGGCGCCCGGGCCCTGTCACGCATCGGTGGATAGAGTGGGGGAATGTGTGTGTGTGAGTGCTCTGGTACTGATTTCTGCATCCAGTCTACACATGGGAAAGGTCGGGAGCCTGTACTGATGGGTGCACTTCCATTGCCGCACCGCAGGGGTTTTCCCCGCCGCTTTCCTTATCAGTGACTTTTCTTCAGCCGTGAGGACCCCAGCTCGTTAGCCACAATGAGCTTGTCCGCTTGATCTTGGCACATGGGTAAGTCGGGCTCAGACCTGCTGACCTCTCGATGGGCGCGTCTCCTGTCCGAGCCCGGTGGTGGCACCGCCCGCCGAGGGCACTTTCCCGGTACGGTCAGGGGCCGCTTCTGAAGTCTCTGGGTTGGTTCTTCTTTCAGAGTGGTGATGTCATTGTCACAGCTGTGCGTATTTGCTGTTTGTATTTCATTTTTTGTTCCTGTGCACCATGTTTTGTTTTCATGGTTTCTTTTTCTTTTTCTTTTCTTTTTTTGAGACAGTCTCACTCTGTCGCCCAGTCTGGAGTACAGTGGTGCGATCTTGGCTCACTGCAACCTCCACTTCCGTGTTCAAGCAGTCCTCCCACCTCGGCCTCCCAAGTAGCTGATAACTACAAGTGCGCTACCATGTCTGGCTAATTAATGTTTTTTTTGGGGGGGGGGGGTATGAGAACCCTGACCATGGTTCTGAGAGAGACATACGGAAGATGTGCGTGGAAGTGTCACGTCCCTTAGCTCTGCTGGCGCGCTCCCCTTCCCACTTTGTTTCCATTTTCCACACCTATGCTGATTGGAGGTTGAAGTGTGTCTCCCCACAAAAGAGGTTGAAGTCCCAACTCTCAGAACCTGTGAATGTGACCATGTTTGGAAACAGGGTCTTTGCAGATGATCGAGTTGAGTTCACTTGAGTGGGTCCTAATCCATCATGACTGTGTCCTTATAAAATGGGGACATTTGAACAGACACACGTAGAGGGAGAAGGGCAGACGTCCTGGAGGGAAGACACAGGGAGAAGACGACCACCCACAAGCCTAATCTATGCCAGAGGCTGCAGAGGCTGGGAGAGGCGCAAACAGACCCTCCCTCCCAGCCTCAGGAGGAACCAGCCCTAATGGCACCTTGATCTTGGACTTCCTGCTTCCAGGACTGTGGGAGAAGAAGTGTCTGTTACTTGAAGCTACCGGGTTTGTGCCACGGGGAGCTTCATACACACCTCCTGTAGGTAACCGAGCTGTGGGGCTCGAAGGCCGGGCACAGTGGCTCATACCTGTCATCCCAGTGCTTTGAGAGGCCAAAGTGGGAGGATTGCTTGAGTTCAGGAGTTCAAGACCAGGCTGGACAACAAAGAGAGACTTTGTCTCTATTTTTATTTTTTTTAAAAAAGAGGCCAGGTATGGTGTCTCATGCCTGTAATCCCAGCACTTTGGGAGGCCAAAGTGGGTAGATCACTTGAGGTCACGAGTTGGAGACCAGCCTGGCCAACATGGTGAAACCGCGTCTCTTTTTTTTTTTTTTTTTTTGAGGCGGAGTCTCGCTCTGTCGCCCGGGCTGGAGTGCAGTGGCCGGATCTCAGCTGACTGCAAGCTCCGCCTCCCGGGTTCACGCCGTTCTCCTGCCTCAGCCTCCCGAGTAGCTGGGACAACAGGCGCCCGCCACCTCACCCGGCTAGTTTTTTGTATTTTTTAGTAGAGACGGGGTTTCACCATGTTAGCCAGGATGGTCTCGATCTCCTGACCTCGTGATCCGCCCGTCTCGGCCTCCCAAAGTGCTGGGATTACAGGCGTGAGCCACCGCGCCCGGCCCGTTTTTGTATTGTTTTGCAGAGATGGAGCCTCACTTTGTTGCCCAGGCTGGTCTTAAACCCCTGGACTCAAGTGGTTCTCATGCCTTGGCCTCCCAGGTGGTGGGATTACAGGTGTGAGCCACCATGCCTGATGCAGGACTGTGGACCTTTTTGAAACTGCCTAGTTGGTGGTGCTGTGTTTCAGTAGCCCTAGGAAACAAAAAATGCACAGTGACATCAGTTTCTGGTTTATCCTTTTCGTGTTTCTTTTACACAAATGATGAGAAACATTGATACGCTCTGTGGGTAGGTGGGTGGCACTTGGATGCGTCCCTCCTGTGTTCCCAGGGCTGGCTCTGCTTTGGGTGGAGGCACAGAGACTTCAGCACCCTGGGGTAGTGCAGACTATTCACGAACTCCTCTAACACCAAATACCATTTAATTCCAGAAGAAATGTCCTGGGGTTTTTTTTTTTTTTTTTTTTAACTGTATGAATAAAGTAAAAATTATATAGATCCAAATAATTGGATATTTACATGATTTGGAAATTGAATATTTTCTGAATTGTAGTAGATGTTTTTAAGGTATCTGCATAGAGAGAAAGGCTAGGGTTGGCCGGGCGTGGTGGCTCACACCTGTAATCCCAGCGCTTTGGGAGGCCTAGGTGGGTGGATCACCTGAGGTCAATAGTTCGAGACCAGCCTGACCAATAAAGTGAAACCTCGTCTCTACTAAAAGTACAAAAATTAGGCGTGATGGCGGGCGCCTGTAGTCCCAGCTACTTGGGAGGCTGAGATAGGAGAATTGCCTGAACCTGGGACATGGAGGTTGCAATGAGCGGAGATCGCCCGACTGCGCTGCAGCCTGGGCTACAAGAGCGAGATTTCGTCTCAAAAAAAAAAAAAAAAAGAATAGGCAAGTTTGTGTACTTTTTAGGAGTGTGAAAGTTGATATGTTAATTTTTTTTTTTTTTTTTTGAGACAGACAATTGCTCTGTCACTCAGCCTGAAGCGCAGTGGTGCAGTCTTGGCTCACTGCAACCTCCGCTTCCCGGGTTCAAGCCATTCCCCTGCCTCAGCCTCCCAAGTAGCTGGGATTACAGGTGCACACCACTGCGCTTGGCTAACTTTTGTATTTTTAGTGCAGTTGGGGTTTCTCCATGTTGGCCAGGCTGGTCTTGAACTACTGACCTCAGGTAATCTGCCTACCTCGGCCTCCCAAAGTGCTGGGATTACAGACGTGAGCCACCTCACCCTTGGCTGATATGTTAATTTTTAAAACCTTGATTCCTGGATATTCTATGTCCATCTTTTGTATTCGTTACAAATTTGTGAAGAACAGGAGAGACTCCCAGTTAGATACGGTTCATTTAGGCCTAGACTTTCACACGGCGTGGCTGGCTGGCCACGTATCCTTGATGCCACCGTGTATTGCAAATCTGCTGACCAAGGCAGGATCCTGTTGTGTGGTCCTGGGGTCTGTGGGTGATGGTGTTGGGTCGGTCCTGTCCTGTGTTGGAGTGAAAGTGTCTGTGGTTTCTGCACCATCAAAGGCTGGGCCTGCGTCGGTGAACTGCATGCGGCTGGAGATACACTGGCTGCTTTCCTCCCTTACTGGACTCTCCAGGCGACTTTCTCAGCCCACTGGGCTGATCAGGAAGTTACAGAAGACAAGTCTCCTTCCTAGTTACAGAGTAGAACCCATCGTCAGCTGTTTTTCAGTTTTTAAAGTACACTAATTTTTTAAAAAAAATCTGTTTTGGGCAGGTGCGGTGGCTCACACCTATAATCCCAGCACTTTGGGAGGCTGAGGCGGGCGGATCACGAGGTCAGAAGATCGAGACCATCCTGGCTAACACAGTGAAACCCCGTCTCTATTAAAAATACAAAAAAATTAGCCGGGCGCGGTGGCGGGCGCCTGTAGTCCCAGCTACTCGGGAGGCGGAGGCAGGAGCATGGCATGAACCCAGGAAGCAGAGCTTGCAGTGAGCGGAGATTGCGCCACTGGACTCCAGCCTGGACGACACAGCGAGACTCCGTTTCAAAAAAAAAATACCTGTTTTGGATGAAAAAGTCATGGAAAAGAATCAACTTTTAGAACATAATGAGACAGTTTCAGAATATTAACATTTAAAGATCTGGATCCCTTTCGGGAGTATTTTTTTTTCTTGACTGTTAAGAGCAAGGAAGTGTGGCCCATCGGGGGGTTCTGCAGGGGCTGTGAGGATCAAGACAGGTTTGAGTTTGGGGGGCTTCTGCGAGTGCTGCAAGGATGGAGGCAGGTTTGAGTTTGCGGGTTCTGCGGGGGCTGCGAGGATCCAGGCAGGTTTGAGTTTGCGGGTTCTGCGGGGGCTGCGAGGATCGAGACAGGTTTGAGTTTGGGGGCTTCTGCGGGTGCTGCAAGGATGGAGGCAGGTTTGAGTTTGCGGGTTCTGCGGGGGCTGCGAGGATCCAGGCAGGTTTGAGTCTGCGGGTTCTGCAGGGGCTGCGAGGGTCGAGGCAGGTTTGAGTTTGGAGGTTTCTGTGGGGGCTGCAAGATCGAGACAGGTTTGAGTTTGGAGGGCTTCTGCGGGTGTTGCAAGGATGGAGGCAGGTTTGAGTTTGCGGGTTCTGTGGGGGCTGCGAGGATCCAGACAGGTTTGAGTCTGCGAGTTCTGCTGGGGCTGCGAGCATTGAGACAGGTTTGAGTTTGGGGGGTTCTGCGGGGGGTTGCAAGTATTGAGGCAGGTTTGAGTTTGTGGGTTCTGTGGGGGCTGCGAGTATCGAGGCAGGTTTGAGTTTGCGGGTTGATGGGAGGTCTCACCTGTGAGTGAACGTGGGAAGTGCTGTCAGCAGGCAGTTGCCAGCTGGGCGCGGTGGCTCATGCCTGTCATCCCAACTCTTTGTAAGACCAAGGCAGGAGGATCGTTTGAGCCCAGGAGTTCGAGACTAGTCTTGGCAACATAGCAAAACTCCAATTCTACAAAACACTTTTTAAAAATTATGGGGGCATGGTGGTCTATGCCTGTGGTCGCAGCTACTCGTGAGGCGAAGGCAGGGGCATCGCTTGAACCCGGGAGGTCGAGGCTGCAATGAGCTGTGATTGCAGTGACAGAGCGAGACCCCCTCTCAAAAGAAGGCAGCAGCCCACCCGCTCCAGTTTTGCTTCGGCGGTTCTGAGAAGACCCAGTATCTTAAGCTGACGACGTGTGTGAGGGCTCCTTGCCAAAACCACACCCTGACACTGTGGCGTTTGGTTCTGTGGATTTCTCTTTCAGCAACAACCTTACTTAGAGGTGTCTACACTAAGTTTTGCTAGACACCCTTGATGGGACGAATTACCATATTGTTTCTTGTGTCTTCCTAATTCTCGTTCTTTCTGCATATTTGTCTTTTCAGGAAAACCAATTCTGTGTCCTCGGAGGACCACAGCCCAGTTGGGCCCCAGGCGAAACCCCGCCTGGAGCTTCCAGGCAGGACGGCTGTTGAGCACGCAGAGTGCCGAGGACAAGGAGGAGCCCCTGCACTCGATCATCAGCAGCACGGAGAGCGTGCAGGGTAGCCTGGGCTCGCACTGTGGTCTGGGAGGGCTTCTCGGTTCACTGCTGTGCGTAAAGGGGCATTTTCAGGGTGGAGGCAGTGATTGGCAAAGCCTCCGCCTCAGGTCTGAAATCAGAAGGTCTTGGCTGTGGCGAGTGCTGCGCCCTCCATTTCTGTCCCAGCGAGGGACTTCTGCCAGTGTCGGGTGTGTCTTGCCCCCTCTGGTGGCCACCCGTGAGTTTGACGTCCAGCACCTCCCCTGAGTGGTGATTCATGGCACATCTGCTAATAATCATGGAAGCGGGAGGGGAAACTCAGCATTGGCCCAGCCAGCGCAGGACCGAATTCCGGAGCTGACTTTTCATTCCCTCTGAAATATAAAAAAGCGGTCTTTGGAGCCAGTCCTGAAGTGGCTCCATTTCTGGCTTTTAAGTGGGTCAACAAGAGTAGAATCTTTGAAGTTAAAAAGAGAAGTGAGGTTTTCTTATTTTGATTGCTAAATAATTAATTTGGAAACCGCTTATTTGGAGAATACAGGCCGGGCACTGTGACTCATACTTGTAATCCCAGCACTTTGGGAGGCCGAGGCAGGAGGATTGCTTGAGGCCAGGAGGTCGAGACCAACCTGGGCCACACCGACCCTTTCTCTACAAGAAAAATTAAAAAGTTAGCCAGGCATGGTAGCACATACCAGTGGTTCTACCTACTTGAGAGACTGAGGCAGGAGAATCACTTGAGCCCAGGAAGTTGAGGCTGCAGTGAGCATGATCATGCCTCTGCATAGCAGCCTGGGCAACAGAGCCAGATCCTGCCTCTAAAAAAAAAAAAGAAAAGGAAAGGAAAGAACATATAATCTGGTTCTTGGAGGCAGCCCAGTTCTCGTGAGCATGCACATCGGGGAGCCGGGCTCAGCAGTCCCTCGACGAGGCCTGTCTGGCCTCAGCAGTGCGATGATTTGTTTTCCCTGTGTTCTTTCTGTGCAGATGGGAGCCTGATTTGTCCTGCCCTGAGACCTCCTTTCTGGGAGACTTTTTGTTTCGTTTTGTTTTGAGAGAGAGTCTTTCTCTGTCGCCCGGGCCGAGTGCTGTGGTGCAGTCATGGCTCACTGCAGCCTCAACCTCCCTGGCTCAAGGGATCCTCCCACGTCAGGCCCATGAGACTGGGACCGTAAGTGTGCGCCATCATGCTCAGCTACTTTGTGTAGTTTTTGTAGAGATGGCGGGGTCCTGCTCTGTGGCCTAGGCTGGTCTTGAACTCCTGGGCTCGAGCGATTCTCCTGCCTTGGCCTCCCAAAGTGCTGGGATTACAGGCATGAGCCATGGCACCCAGCCAGACTTTGTTTCTGTCTACTTCTTTCTTTTTGTTCACGATCGTTTGGGAGGCTGAGGCGGGCGGATCCCGAGGTGTGGAGATCGAGACCATCCTGGCTAACACGGTGAAACCCCGTCTCTACTAAAAATACAAAAAATTAGCCGGGCATGGTGGCGGGCACCTGTAGTCCTAGCTACCCGGAAGGCTGAGGCAGGAGAATGGCGTGAACCGGGAGGCAGAGCTTGCAGTGAGCCGAGATCACACCACTGCACTCTAGCCTGGGAGACAGAGTGAGACTCCATCTCAAAAAAGAAAAAAATGTTTAAATCTCATAAACTTAAACATTCTTTGGAATGTGACGTAGCATATTCTTGCACAAAAATAGAAATTAAACTTTATTGTTTGTGTCTGTGTTTCATTACTAGGTTCTGTTTCCAAACATGAGTTCCAGGCTGAGACAAAGAAGCTTTTGGACGTCGTTGCCCGGTCCCTGTACTCAGAAAAAGAGGTGCATTCCCTGCTAATCTGCCCGATGCTAGCAAAGTTCCTTTTCACAAAGCTGTTTTTATGCCATTCTGGAGAATTGCCAGATAATATATTAGCTGTGAGAAAGCATTAAACTTTGGACAGGTCCCCATCTTAAGCTACTAGTGAGAGGAGTTTTACCAGAATCTGTTTTGGTTTTGTGAGTAAGTGTATCCAGATGGTTCTTTGGGCTGGATCAACTCTGGGAATTAGTTGAATTTTGCCAATAATTTTAAAAGTTCCCCAAATACAGGCCTGGTGCGGTGGCTCACGTCTGGGAACTCAGTTCTTGGGAGGCTGAAGCGGGAGGATCATTTGAGCCCAGGAGTTTGAGACCAGTCTAGGCAATACAGCAAGACTCCTCCTCTACAAAAAATTTAAAAAATTAGCCAGCTATAGGGGCACTGACCTGTGGTCACAGCTACTCAGGAGGCTGGGGTGGGAGGATGACTTGAGCCTGGCAGACTCTGGGGTTGCAGTGAACCATGATCGTGTTACTACATTGACCTGCACGACAGAGTGAGACCCTCTCTCCAGAAAAGAAAAAAGTCCCCCAGATCCTAGCATGCAGCTCTGCTGAAATCCATTTCTGTGGAGCTTTGGATGTGCTGAGGCCACTTTGCCCAGTGTGACTACCTGCAGGTCTTGGGGGCTTTGGCTGCCAGAGGAAGAAGATTCCCCAGTCCTGTGTGTATGGTGCAGGGAGGAGTTACTGAGGAAATTAAAATGCATCTGGGCCGGGCGCGGTGGCTCAAGCCTGTAATCCCAGCACTTTGGGAGGCCGAGACGGGCGGATTACGAGGTCAGGAGATCGAGACCATCCTGGCTAACACAGTGAAACCCCGTCTCTACTAAAAAATACAAAAATCTAGCCGGGCGAGGTGATGGGCGCCTGTAGTCCCAGCTACTCGGGAGGCTGAGGCAGGAGAATGGTGTAAACCCGGGAGGCGGAGCTTGCAGTGAGCTGAGATCCGGCCACTGCACTCCAGCCTGGGCGACAGAGGGAGACGCCGTCTCAAAAAAAAAAAAAAAAAAAAAAACGCATCTGGCTCCGGGTGCGGTGGCTCACACCTGTAGTCCTAGTACTTTAGGAGGCCAAGGTAGGAGGATTGCATGAGCCCAGGAGTTTGAGACGAGCCTAGGCAATGTGGTCAGACCCGGTCTCTGTTAAAAAAAACCCACAAAACTCATTTGGGGTGACAGGACAAGGAAAAAGAGAAAAATGAAGGCCACCATTGTTGACATGCTGATTATTGCTGGAAGGCAAAGGAGAATCTGGAAGAAAGGTAAAGCACCAAATTTCGAAGCTCAGAGGGGCTTCCAGGAGCTGTTTCCAGGTTTTGTACTAATGAGTGCTGCGTTCCTGCCTCCCAGCAACCTCCAGCTTCCGCTCAGATCAGCCGCTGCTTCCTGAGCTCTTGCGGACTTATTTTTTCTATTTTTATTTGTTTTGTTTTTTAGTTTTTTGGAAAAGGATCTGGCTCTGACGTCCAGGCTGGAGTGCAGTGGTATGATGTCAGCTCACTGCATCCTCCGCCTCCTGGGTTCAAGCCATCCTTCCTCCTCAGCCTCCCAAGTAGCTGGGACTACAGGCGCGCCACCGTGCCTGACTGATATTTGTATTTTTTGTAGAGACGGGGCTTTGCCATGTTGCCCAGACTGGTCTTGAAGTCCTGGGCTGAAGTGATCTGCCTGCTTCAGCCTCCCACAGTGCAGAGATCACAGGTGTGAGCCACCGCCCCTGGCCTCTTTCACTGACTTCAAATGGAAGGTCTGTTTGAGGTCAGGGTCCTTTTCAGCTCCTGAGGGACAGCTGGGCCCTGCGGCCTGTGTTTCTCGGGGTGTGGTAGACCTGGTGTTTGGTGGTCCTCACTAGATGAGATGAAGCCAGGGAACCTGTTTTTGTGGAGTAGGAGTGTATTCGTCCGTTTCCACACTGCTGATAAAGGCATGTCTGAGACTGGGCAATTTATGAAAGAAGGAGGTTTAGTTGGACTTACACCTCCATGTGGCTGGGGAAGCCTCACAGTCATGGTGTAAGGCAAGGAGGAGCAAGTCCCGTCTTACATGGATGGCAGCAGGCAAAGAGAGAATGAGCAAGATGCAAAGCAGAAACCCCAAATAAAACTGTCAGATCGGCCGGGCGCGGTGGCTCAAACCTGTAATCCCAGCACTTTGGGAGGCTGAGACGGGCGGATCATGAGGTCAGGAGATCGAGACCATCCTGGCTAACACGGTGAAACCCCGTCTCTACTAAAAAAAAAAAAAAAAACTAGCCGGGCGAGGTGGTGGGCGCCTGTAGTCCCAGCTACTCGGGAGGCTGAGGCAGGAGAATGGCGTAAACCCGGGAGGCGGAGCTTGCAGTGAGCTGAGATCTGGCCACTGCACTCCAGCCTGGGCGACAGAGTGAGACTCCGTCTCAACAAAAAAAAAAAAAAAAAAAAAAACTGTCAGATGTCGTGAGACTTACTCACTACCACGAGAACAGTACCGGGGAAACGGCTCCCATGATTCACTTATCTCCCACCGAATCCTGCCCACGACACGTGGGAATTATGGGAGTACAATTCAAGGTGCGATTTGGGTGGGGACACAGCCAGACCGTATCAAGGAGAAATGGATGTTTGAGTGATTTGCCGTCATCCTTGTGCAGGAGTTGGGAAAGAAGTTGTTCCTCGCGGCCGGGCGCGGTGGCTCAAGCCTGTAATCCCAGCACTTTGGGAGGCCGAAACGGGTGGATCACGAGGTCAGGAGATCGAGACCATCCTGGTCTACACGGTGAAACCCCGTCTCTACTAAAAAATACAAAAAACTAGCCGGGCGAGATGGCAGGCGCCTGTAGTCCCAGCTACTCGGGAGGCTGAGGCAGGAGAATGGTGTAAACCCGGGAGGCGGAGCTTGCAGTGAGCCGAGATCGTGCCACTGCACTCCAGCCTGGGCGACAGAGCGAGACTCCGTCTCAAAAAAAAAAAAAAAAGAAATTGTTCCTCGCAGGGCTCTTTTGTTTGTTTTTTTGAGACAGAGTCTCTCTGTCGCCCAGGCTGGAATGCAGTGGTGCTATCTTGGCTCACTGCAGCCTCCGCCTATTGGGTTCAAGCGATTCTCCTGCCTCAGCCTCCTGAGTAGCTGGGATTACGGCGTGTTCCATCACTCCCAACTAATTTTTATATTTTTAGTAGATACAGGGTTTTACCATGTTGGCCACGCTAGTCTTGAGCTGCTGACCTGAAGTGATCTGCCCGCTTCATCCTCCCAAAGTACCAGGATTACAAGCGTGAGCCACTGTACCCAGCCAGAGGGCTCTTCTTAAAGTTTTAATTAACAGGTAGACACATAACTTCAGGCTTGATTAAAAATCCTAAAAAGGGCCAGGCACCGTGGCTCACGTCTGTAATCCCAACACTTTGGGAGGCTGAGGCACAAGGATCACTTGAGCCTAGGAGATCAAGACCAGCCTGGGCACCATAACAAGACCCTGTGTCTGTACACATTTTAAAACAATTAGCTGGGTATGGTGGTGCGTGCCTGTGGTCCCAGCTACTTAGGAGGCTGGGGTGGAAGGATTGCTTGGGTCCAGGAGGTTGAGGCTGCAATAAGCCGTGATTGCAGCCTCCAGCCTGGGTGACAGAGCGAGACTGTCTAAACAAATCCTGAAGGGAAAGATCAGTAGAAGTTAGCACCTTTAGTCACTTTGTGACCAGCCCAGAGGAGCTGCCTTTGACTAAAGCAGATACGCTTTATGCTTTGAGAACTGAATATTCTGTGACTGTTCTCTACCTTTTAACAGTTATTGGAAGTGCAGCTGACCAGATAGATCCTGCAGGATGAGTGTCCTTCATTGTCTGCGCCTCCCGATTCTATTCCTGTAGGTGTTTATACGGGAGCTGATCTCCAATGCCAGCGATGCCTTGGAAAAACTGCGTCACAAACTGGTATCTGACGGCCAAGCACTGCCAGAAATGGAGATTCACTTGCAGACTGATGCCGAGAAAGGAACCATCACCATCCAGGTACCTCCCTCAGTGTCGAGGCATGTGGGTGGGCCCAGCCATGCAGCAGGGACAGCACCTGCCTTCTAGTGATGTCACTGGGGTCCCAGGGATGTACTGGCCGTCCGTACCACCAAGATAACTCTGGCTATAATTTATTGTTACAGTAGTACTCATTCATTATAGAAAATTTTGGAAAAGCAGGTATAAGCAGAAAAGAAAATTCGAAATCACCCCGTCATCCAGTGACAACTACTGGTAACATTTTAGCATATGGCCACACAGGGTTTTGGTGTATGCAGTTATTAACATATCTAAACTTATCTTATTTTTACTGTACTCTTTTCATATTTTTAACTGTGTTTTCCCCTCAAAATGCAGATGAAGCAGTGCTGTGACTGCTGCTCTATGCTCGTGGAAATTTTAAGGCTGAAAAGTTAGGCCAAAGAGGGTCAGGTGGGCGCCCTGAGAGACATTGCATCCCAAGACAGCTGCCTTAGGACCTTTCGTCCCAGGGTCACGGCATCATTGGGGGGTGTCTATCTCTGTGGAGAGGTGGACAGACAGGCTTCGGTGGGTTCTCAGTATCCCCTTTGAGGGTGCTGGCTTGCTCTGAAGGTCTTGTCAGATGAATGAATGCAGGCACGTGTGAATGAATGCACTTGTGAAGGGACAGCTGTTTTAATTGAAAGAGGGGTTTTTAGGGCCGGGCGCGGTGGCTCAAGCCTGTAATCCCAGCACTTTGGGAGGCCGAGACGGGCGGATCACGAGGTCAGGAGATCGAGACCATCCTGGCTAACACGGTGAAACCCCGTCTCTATTAAAATATACAAAAAATTAGCCGGGCGAGATGGCGGGCGCCTGTAGTCCCAGCTACTCGGGAGGCTGAGGCGAGAGAATGGCGTAAACCCGGGAGGCGGAGCTTGGCAGTGAGCTGAGATCCGCCACTGCACTCCAGCCTGGGCGACAGAGCGAGACTCCGTCTCAAAAAAAAAAAAAAAAAGAAAGAGGGGTTTTTGTGAGGTGTCGGCTTTATGTACTCCCTCTCGGGTTTAGAGAATCCAGACTGAGCCCTGTGGTATGTGCCAGCTGTTTGTCATAGCCCTTGGTCATAAGGATTGGGTGGGGAGTGATTTCTTCTCTCCCTGCCTTCGTTGAGCTGGCCTGGCTGTGGAATGGGCCCTGTGGGCAGGGCTGGGGCACAGGGCTGGGATGTGCTGCTGGGGCGCCCTGCACTTCCCTCCTGTTTTCAGCACAGAGGTTCCTTGCAGGTGATTGAAAATGCATGTGCTGGCCGGGCGCAGTGGCTCAAGCCTGTAATCCCAGCACTTTGGGAGGCCGGGACGGGCGGATCACGAGGTCAGGAGATGGAGACCATCCTGGCTAACCCGGTGAAACTCCGTCTCTACTAAAAAATAAAAAATACAAAAAACTAGCTGGGCGAGGTGGCGGGCGCCTGTAGTCCCAGCCAGTCAGGAGGCTGAGGCAGGAGAATGGCGTAAACCCGGGAGGCGGAGCTTACAGTGAGCAGAGATCCGGGGAGGCGGAGCTTGCAGTGAGCTGAGATCCGGCCACTGCACTCCAGCCTGGGTGACAGAGCGAGACTCCATCTCAAAAAAAAAAAAAAAAAAGAAGAAAATAGATGTGCTGGGGCAAGGGGTCATGGGGATGTGATTCGTGGTCTTCAGCAGAGGGAACTGTCCTATGTGCTAGTACTTCCTGGTACCAAGACTGTTTATGTTATAAGAATGATTTTTGGTTTTGTCTTTTGTCGTCTTTTTTCTGAAAGAACAGTTCTTGATTTACAGAAAATTTGAGCAGATAATTTAGAGTTCCATTATATCCTTTGGCACCCAATTTTTCTATTCTCAACACCTGATGTGAGCATGGTCCATTTATTGATTGATTGATTGATTTTTGGAGACAGAGTGTTGCTGTGTCGCCCAGGCTGGAGTGCAGTGGTGTGATCTCAGCTCACTGCAACCTCTGCCTCCCAGGTTCAAGCAACTCTCGTGCCTCAGCCTCCTGAGTAGCTGGGATTACAGACGTGCGCCACGATGCCCAACTAATTTTTGTATTTTTAGTAGAGATGGGGTTTCCCCATGTTGGCCAGGCTGGGTGAACTCCTCCCCTCAAGTGATCTCCCGCCTTGGCCTCCCAAGTGTTAGATTACAGGAATGAGCCACCCTACCTGGCCCATATATTACAATTAAGTAATAGCGATACATTATTCGTACCTAAAGTTTTAGGAAAGGAAGAGTTCTTGTGGGGTCTCAGAGATATCATGCCATTCCGTCTCTTCTACTGATAGCTACATTGCTTTTTGTTATTTTTAGGGGATTTTTTAGGGAATAAAATATGAAGCCTTAATTTATCACTCTCTAGCTTGAATTAATATTTAACACTTCAATGTAAGAATCTTACAACAGTATCTTTCCAGTGGCAGAATCGTGTTTTTCTTTTGATGTCAAATATTTTATGTATATACCTATTGTAAGCCCTCACAAATTCCTTTTTATTTTTAGTTTTTTGAGACAGAGTCTTACTTTATTGCCCAGACTGGAGTGCAGTGGTATGATCTCACCTCACTGCAGCCTCAGCCTCCCGGGTGCAAGTCTTTCTCCCACCTTAGCCTCCCAAGTTGCTGGGTTTACAGACACATGCCACCACACCTGGCTAATTTTTGCATGTTTAGTAGAGATGGGGTTTCACCATGCTGGTCATGCTGGTCTCGAACTCCTGACCCCAAGTGGTCCACCTGTCTCGGCCTCCCAAAGTGCTGGGATTACAGGCATGAGCCACTGCCCCCGGTCTCACCATTTCCTTTTAAAATCACATCGTGCGGGTCGCCTGGCAACAGATGATTTCTGTCTACATCTGAAAAATCTGTATTTTTTTTTTTAAAGTAAATATTTTAGAACAGATTTAAATTCTCAGAAAAATTTTAAAGATTGTACAGCGTTGCCATCTACTCCAACACCAGCCTCCCTTATGATTGAAATCTTATGGCCGGGCGCGGCGGCTCAGGCCTGTAATCCCAGCGCTTTGAGAGGCCAGGGCGGGCGGATCACCTGAGGTTGGGAGTTCAAGACCAGCCTGGCCAACATGGTGAAACCCTGTCTCTACTAAAAATACAAAAATTAGCAGGGTGTGGTGGTGGGCACCTGTAATCCCAGCTGCTCAGGAGGCTGAGGCAGGACAATCGCTTGAACCTGGAAGGTGGAGGTTGTGGTGAGCTGAGATCGTGCCGTTGCACTCTAGCCTGGGCAGCAAGAGTGAACCTCGTCTCTCAAAAAAAAAAAAAAAAAAAAAATATTATGTTAGTATATTAGATTGGTTACAGTTAATCAACCGGTATTGATATATTATTCTTAATGCAAATCTGTTCAGATTTCCTTAGTTTTTACCTCATGTCTTTTTCTCTCCCAGCATCCCACATGACATTTAGTTGTCCTGTCCCCTTAGGCTCCTCTTGGCTGTGACAGTTTCTCAGACTTTCCTTGTTTTTGATGACCTGGAGGATTTTGTTTGTTTGTTTTTTTGGTGGGGGACGGGGTTTTGTTCTTGTTGCTTAGGCTAGAGTGCAGTGGCGTGATCTCAGCTCACTGCAACTTCCGTCTCCCGGGTGCAAGCGATTCTCTTGCCTTCATCCTCTTGAGTAGCTGGAATTACAGGCATGCACCACGATGCCTGGCTAATTTTGTATTTTTAGTAGAGACAAGGTTTCTCCATGTTGGTCAGACTGGTCTTAAACTCCCGGCCTCGGGTGATCTGCCCGTCTTGGCCTCCCAAAGTGCTGGGATTATAGGCATAAGCCACCGTGCCCAGCCTGACCTGGAAGGTTTTTTGTTTGTTTTGAGTTAGGATCTTCCTCTCTCTCCAGGTTGGGGTGCAGTGGTGCTATCAGGGTTTGCTGCAGCCTTGACCACCTGGGCTCAAGTGATCTACCACCTCAGCCTCCTGTAGGTAGGGCCACAGGCATATGCCACCATGCCCAGCTAACTTTAAAAAAATTATTTTTTTGGCCGAGTGTGGTGGCCCACGCCTCTGATCCTAGCACTTTGGGAGGCCATGGTGGGCAGATTGCCTGAGCTTACGAGTTCGAGACCAGCCTGGGCAACATGGTCTCTGCTAAAAATACAAAAGAAATTAGCTGGGTGTGGCAGCGTGTGCCTGTAGTCCCAGCTACTCAGGAGGCCGAGGCAGGAGAATTGCTTGAACTTGGGAGGCAGAAGTTGCAGTGAGCGGAGATCATACCCCTGCACTCCAGCACTCCAGCCTGCATGACAGAGCAAGATATATTTTTTTTTTTTTTTGTAGGCATAGGGTCTTGCTTTGTGGGCCAGCCTGGTCTCAAATACCTGGGCTCAAGTGATTTTTCCACCTTGACCTTCCACAGTGCTGGGATAATAAATGTGACCTGTTGTGTCCAGCCCTATGTTTTCTTCTAGCGGTTTTATAGCTTTAGCTCTTACATTTAGATCTTTGATCCATTTCAAGTTAATTTTGTGTATGGTGTGAGGTAGGGGTTGAGGTTTATGTTTTGTTTATGAGTGTACAGTTGTTTCAGTACTGTCTGTTAATAGATCTATCATCCCCCATTGAATTATCTTGGAATCTTTGTTAAAAATCAAGTAATACACTCTCTGTGCAGTGCTGTTTCTGTGCTCTGTTTGGTTCTTTGATCTGTGTGTTGATCCTTAAATGCCCACATCACACTGCCTTAATTATTGTAGCTTTATAGGAAGTCTTAAAATTAAGTATTTTAAATTCTCTAACTTTGTTCTTCAAAATATTTTGAAAATATTCTAGGTTCTTTGTATTTCCACATACATTTTAGAATCAGCTTGTCATTTTCTACAAAACCTGTAAGGATTTAGATTGGGATTGCAGTGCAGATCAGTTTGGGAAAAAATAAAAATAATTGAAAATAGGAGCTATTAGTTGCATTTTCTCCTTTACCTTGGTCTGACATTAACCTTTGCCTTAAGGACTCTATTTAAGCTTCTGATGTATTAAAGTAAACACTTAAATGAAGATTATATTTAATGACTGATGTCAACTAGATATTAATTTTAAGTAGTTTTTTATTCATAATTATTACATGATCTACAATAAATGAATCAGGCTGGATTTTGGACTATTCATACCAGCACCTCAGAAATAATTGCCCAGAAGCCTTTTGGTGCCATGTTTCTTGTTGGCTGCTGGGGCCCATGGAACATGCACACATGTGTGCACTGCAGTAACTGGTGGTGATGTGGTTTTGGCACCCATTCTGCCTGTGCTGCCTATAATGGGAAGGCTGACAGCTGGCCAGTCTCCCCGGCCTGCTGCTTGCTGTGGGTTATTTGCTGAGTAGCACTGACCACCCCCGCTGTGCCAATGGAGACAGCACTGCTGCCCGGTGCTAGTGGGCTCCCATGGCCCCTGCGGGCTGTCCTGGAGAGGAAGCCTTTAGAAAGGAACTTCCTAGAAGGAAGTTCAGAAAACTGCTTCTGAGGGCCTTTGTCCCAATTCATAGATGTGGAGGCTTGGAGCGAACTCTTTTATTTAAGGTGGTCTGCACATCGTAGCAGAGCAAGCTGGGGCTGTGGCTGTGTTATGGGCATGTTGAGCAAGGAACTCCAGATGGGAGTCTGACCGGGCTTTGAGGAAGGAGGAGGCCATGGTCAGTAAGGCCTTGTGTGTTCACCGGCGCATTGGTCTGTGTTGTGATTCAGGCTGCTATAGCAGAATACCTTAGACTGGGGAATTTATAAACAACAGAACCATATTGCTCACAGTTCTAGAGGCTGGGAAGTCCAAGAGCAAGGGGCCAGCAGACTGGGTGTCTGGCGAGGGCCCTTTGTCTCAGGCAGTGCCTCTTGCATCTTCACACAGAAGGTGGAAGGGACCGACAAGCTCCCTCAACCTTGTTTTCTAAGGGCCCTACTCCCATTCATGAGAGTGGAGCCCTTATGACTTGATCACCTCCCCAAGGCCCCAGTCCCAGAGCCATCCCCTTGGGAGTTAGGTCTTAACATATGGATTTGGGTGACATCGGCACTCAGACCAGAGCAGCTGCAACAGGATAAGCCAGATCAAGGCTCCCACGCGAGGGCTGCGCCTTCCTGCAGGAGAGGCATCCGTGCCCGCTCTCCCATGGTGGTAGGGTGGGTGCGGGGGCCGCGCACAGAGCTGCGCGGTCTCCTCAGTCAGATCATTCTGCTGGATTGAGAGAGCCACCAGAGGAGGGGACCGCTGTTCCCCAGAACCACAGCCAGGGAGAAGGCGGGGGGCCACATCTTGATGACGGGAGAGCTGTGCTTTCCTCCTAATTGCTGGCATCATATTTTCTTTTCAGGATGGTTTTTAACAAACAAAGCAACTTTCTGCTGTCCCTTCCTGTTTTCTCTGGTGAGGCCGGGCTGCTATGACTAGCATTAGTCTTTTCTGTTTTTCTTTTCTTTTCTTTTTTTGTTTTCTTGAGATGGAGTCTCGTTCTGTCACCCAGGCTGGAGTGCAGTGGCACAATCTCAGTTCACTGCAGTGTCTGCCTCCTGGGTTCACTGGGTTCAAGTGATTCTCCTGCCTCAGACTCTGAGCAGCCGGGACCACAGGTGCTCGCCATCATGCCTGACTAAATGTTTTTTTTTTTAGTAGAGATGGGGTTTTACCGTGTTGGCTAGGCTGATCTTGAACTCCTGGCCTCAAGTGATCCGCTTGCCTTGGCCTCCCAAATGCTGGGATTACAGGCATGAGCCACTGTGCTTGGCCCCTAGAATTAGTCTTTTCTGATGAGCATCTAGTGCTACCTGGCTGGGCCCTGTCTGGCCAATGTCATTGACACCATTTGAGCCCCTGGGGCTGCTGGTGCACCTGTTCCCCAGGTGCTGGGGGCTTGGCGCTTAGCGTGTCTCTCTCCTCAGGATACTGGTATCGGGATGACACAGGAAGAGCTGGTGTCCAACCTGGGGACTATCGCCAGATCAGGGTCAAAGGTAAGCGTGGGCCCCCCGCACGGCCTACCCCTTCCCGTCAGGGTGCAAGGATCCCTCCAGTAGGGGTGGCCCTGGGTGCCAGATTAAGTAACAACATTGTTAGTTGCATGCCACGCAGTGGGCATTGTGGGAACACCTCATGACATGACAGCCATCCCTCAGTATCTGGGGGTTGGGGTTGGTTCCAGGTTCCTCTTTGCATACCAAAGTCTGCAGATGCTCCAGTCCTGGATTAAAGTGGTGCCATATTTTGTAGACATATCTTTCTGTATGCTTTAAATGATCTCTAGATGACTTATAATACCTGATACAACGTAAATGCTATATATAGATATAACATAGTTTTGTTTTTTATACTACTTTTTATCATTGTGTTATTTTTTATTTTTTTCTGAGTATTTTTGATCCTTGGCTGGTTGAATCTGTAAATGTGGAACCCTGGAGATGAGGACCGACTGTATTGGCTCACTGCAACCTCTGCCTCCCAGTTCAAGCAATTCTCCTGCCTCAGCCTCCCAAGTAGCTGGGATTACAGGCGCGTGCCACCATGCCTGCCCAATTTTTTGTATCTTCAGTAGAGACAGGGTTTCACTATGTTGGCCAGGCTGGTCTTGAACTCCTGACGTCGTGATCCACCCATCTTGGCCTCCCAAAGTGCTGGGGTTACAGGCGTGAGCCACTGCGCCCGACCTAGTGTTCTCATTTTATACATGAGGAGATTGAAGTCAGTGCTTTGCCCATAGTTGGAAAAGGGTGAGAGCTGGAGCTTCCCAGGCTGTTGGTCTGCGTCCAAATGTGTTGTTCTGCCTCACGACACTTTTCTGCAAAGTCGATTGCCTGAGCGTCGTGGGCTTGATGCAGAGAGGGTCAGAGGGATCAGTCTCCTCTCACACAGTGCCATGCATGAGAACAGGCTTAGGATGCGATGTCTGTGGGTTTGATGGTTCTGGTCAGAACTGCTCTGTGGGTCTGGGCGTGGTGACATGCGCCTGAAATCACACCTACTCAGGAGGCTGAGGCTGGAGGATCGCCTGGGCCCAGGAGTTCAAGGTTGCAGTGAGCTATGATTGCACCACTGTGATCCAGCCTGGGCAACAGAGCAAGATCCTGACTGAAAAAGAAAGAGAGAAAGGGGGAAAGGAAGGAAAGGGAAACTGCTTTGTAGGGACAAGTCAGCCCTTAGGTCTAGGGTGTCGTTTGGCTGCTGGTGTGACTTGCAGGCTGCAAAGGGAAGACAGGTGTGGGCGGTCAGGGTTTCCTTAACAATGTCTGTGCCAAACTAGGACAAAGGTGGGTGGCCTTGGGTCACTGCGGTGCCCTCCTTACTGGCTGAGTGCTTTTCTGCCTACTTGTTGTTAGCCTGAGTGCTGCCCATGTGGCACTTGGTACCAGCTCCTTGAAAATAGAGCAGTTGTTGATCCAAAGTAATTCACAGAAATTTCTACATTTATTTATTTATTCATTTATTCGTTGATCTGCTTATTCATTCAGAGACAGGGTCTCACTCTGTTTCCTAGTCCGGAGTTCAGTGGTGCAATCACAGCTCACTACAACCTTGAACTCCTGGGCTCAAGCAGTCCTCCCGCCCCAGCCTCCTGAGTAGCTGGGACTACAGGCATGTGTCACTATACCCAGCTAATTTTGTATTTTTTTTTAGAGACAGGGGTCTTGCTTTGTTGCCCAGGCTGGTCTCAGACTCCTGGCCTCAAGCAGTCCTCCTGCCTCAGCCTCCCAGAATGCTATGATTACAGGCTTGAGCCGCTGCATTCAGCCAGAAATTTCTACTTTAAAAAAACTACCTGGCCAGGTGCTTTGGCTCATGCCTGTAATCCTAGAACTTTGGGAGGCCGAGTTCGGTGGATCACCTGAGGTCAGGAGTTCATGACCAGTCTGGCCAACATGGTGAAACCCTGTTTCTACTAAAAATACAAAAAATTAGATGGGCATGGTGGGAGGTGTAATCTCAGCTACTTGGGAGGCTGAGGCAGGAGAACCACTTGATCCTAGGAGGCGGAGGTTGTGGTGAGCCGAGATCGCGCCATTGCTCTCCAGCCTGGGCAACAAGAGTGAAACTCCATCCCAAAAAAAAAAAAAAAAAATTACTGGGCCAAGCACTGCGGCTCACGCCTGTAATCCTAGCACTTTGGGAGGCCGAGCAGGATGATCACCTGAGGTCAGGAGTTTGAGACCAGCCTGACCAACAGGGTGAAATCCCATCTCTACTAAAAATACAAAATTTAGCTGGGCGTGGTGGTGGGCACCTGTAATCCCAGCTACTCGGGAGGCTGAGGCAGCAGAATCACTTGAACCTGGCAGGCAGAGGTTGCATTGAGCCGAGATCGCACCACTGCACTCCAGCCTGAGTGACAGAGCAAGACTCCATCTCAAAAACAAAACCGAAAACAAACAACCCCCCCCAAAAAAAAAAACCTACCATAACTGACTTTATCCGCCATGTTACGTTTTTTGTTGTATTTCTCTCAAGGTTGGTCTGCTGTCCTGTGTGGCGGCCACCAGCTGCATGTGGCAGTTTAAATGTAAATGCATTAAAATGAAATAAAAGTGGGCATCGAGCTCTTCAGCTGTACAGGCCACATTCCAGGTGCTCGGCAGGCTGTCCAAGTGCACCTGGCAGATGCAGAACGTTCCCATCATCGGAGAAAGTTCCATCAGACAGCATGGGCCAGGGCAGTGGGCGTGTGCATTTTACTTGATTTTTGGTCTTAGGATCTTTGGCAATGTTATAGTAGAAAAATTAAGTGCTGTACGGTGCTTACAGACACATGTGCGTGATTTCCACTGTTTTCCCACAAAGTATAGTCTCCAGGAGACTTGAATCTGGAAGCCAGTTTGGAGGCTCTCCTCACTCCTGGCCTTCCTGTGGAAGGAGCTTATTCAAGGGAGGGAGCTTATTCAGGCTGCTCTTTCTCCACTCCAGGTGTGACCTGCAGGCCTCCACCTGTCTGGGACAGGCAGGACTACGGGCTTTGGGAATCAAATGGAATATACACTTGTCCCACTGCTGCCAGCTGGTTGTCCTAGGGCCAGTGTGTCACCTCTCTGTGACGTAGCTCTTCATGTGTAGAATGGGGTGGAAAAGTACTCGGTGTGGTTGTTTTAAGGATGAAGAGGTCTTAGCGGTGCTGGCAGAACAGCCGCGGTGTCGTGAGTGTCTGCTCTGTGGAGGGGAGTCTGCCTCTCTAACTGGCCTCTGCCCCGCAGGCCTTCCTGGACACGCTGCAGAACCAGGCTGAGGCCAGCAGCAAGATCATCGGCCAGTTTGGAGTGGGTTTCTACTCAGCTTTCATGGTGGCCGACAGAGTGGAGGTCTATTCCCGCTCGGCAGCCCCGGGGAGCCCGGGTTACCGGTGGCTTTCAGATGGGTGAGTGACGAATGTCGCCTGACAGGCAGCTCAAAGCTGAGCTGGAGCCCTTAGCATGGAGTTTGGAAAGGGTTGGACTCAGAAAACACACACAGGCATTTTCTGGGCTTTTTTTTTTTTTTTTTTTTTGAGATGGAGTCTCGCTCTGTTTCCCAGGCTGGAGTGCAGTGGCGCAGTTTCTGCTCACTGCAAGCTCCGTCTCCCGGGTTCCTGCCTCAGCCTCCTGAGTAGCTGGGATTACAGGCATGCGCCACCACGCCTAGCTAATTTTGTGTTATTAGTAGGGACGGGGTTTCTCCATGTTGGTTAGGCTGGTCTTGAACCCCCAACCTCAGGTGATCCGCCTGCCTTGGCCTCCCAAAGTGCTGGGATTACAGGCGTGATCCACCGTACCTGGCCACAAAATGCACACAGGCATTTTCTGGGCTTTTTATGTAAAATCTGACTCTCCCACTTTGGGGAGTCAGTGACTTTTGTGGCTCCAAGTGACCCATGGCACCTGTCTGGTCCCATGTGCTTGGTCACCACCACTGTGCTTGGGAAGGCAGGCC
Organism: Trachypithecus francoisi; assembly: GCF_009764315.1. Lineage (NCBI taxonomy): Eukaryota > Metazoa > Chordata > Mammalia > Primates > Cercopithecidae > Trachypithecus > Trachypithecus francoisi. Next base: position 111,471,802 of record NW_022681460.1, read on the forward strand.
TGGCCCACACTGAGCTCCTTCCTCAGTGGCTGGACTGCAGGACTGGCCTCTCGCCCGGTGGCCCCTCTACAGCCTCCTGTGTCCGACCTTCTGCACGAGCTCATTCTGCTTCCTGCCGGCCCTGGCAGTTCCTGGCTTTGCCTCCCCAGCCCACCTCTGCCTCTGTAGGGTGAGGAGCCTGCTGGGGGCTTTTTTTCTTTTTTTCTTTTGGGACAGTTTTACTCTTGTTGCCCAGGCTGGTGTGCAATGGCACAATCTTGGCTCACTGCAATCTCCGCCTCCCAGGTTCAAGCAGTTCTCCTGCCTCAGCCTCCACCCCCAGCTCCGGGGGCTTTTTAGCGGGTGAGCCGCTTCCAGCCAGCCGAGGTGTCCTCACTCCATGATGCCATTTCTGTTCCACAGTGTGTGCCGTGTGCTCAGCTTGACTCCCCACTCTCCCAAAACTAACTTGCCTGTTTAATTCCATGAGAGCAGGGCTCAGAGTAAACTTGGGTCAAGGCATCAACACGACCCTGCTGGGGGGTTCCCGCTCCTGTGCTTCTGAGATGGCTTTCTGTTCTTCTTAGGGGGTGCCTGGCCCCCGGCCTTTGTTTCTGCCCCTGGGCAACCGGCAGCTGATTTGGAGCTGGGCCATGCTCCCGCAGTGCCCCAGGGCTGCTTTCGGGGTAAGCCCAGGGGCTTCTTCCAAGCCCAGGGTAGGTGGAGGACCCCCGGCCCACCACCCAAGGGAACCAGAACTCTGCCGCCCGCCACAGGGTCATCATTCCTGATGGGCATTTGATGGCCTGAGTGGTGCCCTGGGGTCAGAAATGGGGTATTTGAGGTTGTTGTGTGTTGGTTTGGGCTCTGCCTGTGAAACCCTAGGGAACTGCTGGAGTCCTATGCAGGGTGTATCCCAGTGTCTCATCCACCTGGCTTTTCCTTTCCTTGCCTGCCTTAGCTCTGGAGTGTTTGAAATCGCCGAAGCTTCAGGAGTTAGAACCGGGACAAAAATCATCATCCACCTGAAATCCGACTGCAGGGAGTTTGCCAGCGAGGCCCGGGTGCGAGGTGAGCGGGAGCTTTGGCCCAGGCTCACTCCGGGATCCATGTGTGGCCTGGAGGCCACCAGGTCAGCAGGCATTTTCCTGGGTTCTGCCTGCATGAAGGGTGTACAGGAAGAGCCACGAAGGACCGAGCTGCTGTAGAACTGGGAGGGGCTGCCCGCCAGGGCTGCGTAGCACTGAGTTCCTGCTGGTTCTGTGTGCTGGGACTGGGAGGAAGCCAGCTTGGCTGAGGCAGGCCTCATTCTCCTTCCTCTGCATAGCCCTGGCCTTTAGCGCCCTGGGGGTTTGGCGCAGTCCTGTCCCAGGATGTGGGTGCAGCCTTCCCTGTATGTGTCCTGCTGGATGTTCAGGGAGGCCCTGAGTGACCCCCAGGAGTCAGCCCAGAAAGCCATGTTCCAGCCACGAGCTGGCATTGCAGTCTCGCAGCCGCTGGGGCCTCCACAGATCTGGTTCTCACTTGGGCTCTGCTGCTGCCCCCATGAGACTGGCGGGAGGACAGGTGTCCCCATGTGCCCCATTTCTGTACCTGTGAAGTGGGCACAGCATGGAGGACCCTTCCCAGCAGGCTGGCGCTCACCCTGGAGCTGCTGCAAAGCTTGCGTTTCCACCAGCATTGTAGATGCAGTGTGGTTTTTCTTCTGTGCCTTCCAGATGTGGTAGCGAAGTACAGCAACTTCGTCAGCTTCCCCTTGTACCTGAACGGAAGGCGGAAGAACACTTTGCAGGTGGGCCCCGAGCTCCTCCACGGGCTGCTCAGCCATGGAGACGAAGCTGTACATTTCAGGGCAGCGGGGAAGAGATGAGCCCGGGGCTTGCGGCCCAGAGTCACAGGGCGAGCTGCTCTGTGGAGATGAGTCCTGGGTGTGGGGATGAGGCAGGGCCCAGTTCCACCACAGCCCACGCCTGTGTACCGGGCAGCCGGGGTCAGGAGTCAGTGTTCACTGAGGCGCGCCGCCCATCCCAGCTGGGTCACCACGTTAGTGTGCAGCCGTGGTGTTCAGTGCAGCCACAGGGCTATGCAGTCACCCCACATCAATTCCAGAACATCCCATCACCCCAAAAAGCAGCCCTTTCCCCACCACCCCTCCCCAAGCCCCTGCAGCCACGGTCTCCTTTCTTTCCGTTGGGCTGCTTGTTCCAGACATTTCTTCTGGATGGAGTCATGCGGCATGCTGTCCTCAGTGACTGACTCCCCTCCTCGCGGTTCAGCTGTGGTGCAGCGTGGGTCATCCTCGCTCTCACGGCCTTCACCATATTCGTCAGCTCGCCCCTGCTGGGCAGCGTTGTCCTCTCCCACAGGCCCCCTCAGGGCCCGACCGGTCCATCTGACATGTCGTCCTGAGGTGCCCCAGAGCCTTGTGTGTCTCACCTGCAGTTCCCAGCACAGCCACTGGTGGGGCTGGAGAGGGGTCTACACCTGAGACCACCGTCCGTCTGTCCCAGGAACCTGTCTAGGGACAGGCGCTGCACTGGCTCAGGCCTGCACGGTGGTGGGGAAGACGTGCGTGGTAAACACGACGCCCTCCCCGCCGATCTCTGCTTCCAGGCCATCTGGATGATGGACCCCAAGGACATCAGCGAGTGGCAGCATGAGGAGTTCTACCGCTACATTGCGCAGGCTTACGACAAGCCCCGCTACACCCTGCACTATAAGACAGATGCGCCGCTCAACATCCGCAGCCTCTTCTACGTGCCGGATACGGTGAGCTGCTGCGGCAGGCCCACGGCCCTCGGAGAACTCTGTTTTGTCCCCCTGTGACATCAGCTCTGCAGATGTCACATGATTAACGTGGCCGCGTGAGGGCATAAAAAACAGGTAGTGCTGGGTGCGGTGGCTCACGCCTGTCATCCCAGCACTTTGGGAGGCTGAGGAGGGTGGATCACCCGCGCGCAGGAGTTGCAGATCAGCCTGGCCAACATAGTGAGACCTCATCGCTGATCAAAAAAGAAAGAACAGATGTCTCTGGGTGGGTGACCACAGATGTTTCTTCTCTCATGGGTCACACATGGCGCGGGAAGGATTGATGGGCGTCTCAGTGCAGGCTGGGGTGGGGGCTTGTGGACTGGGGCCTGCCTGCATCACCTGCTGTGGAGCAGTGGATGCTGTCCTGCCCGGCGCTCCGGGAAGGGCCTGTGGTCTGCTGCTCTGTGGGCCTCTCTGTGTGCTTCCTCAACACCCTCCAACTCCCCTGCTTTCCTTGACCACACTGAAGTGCCCACAGATCCTGCCGTAAGGGGACCTATTGGGGGCTGAGAGCCAGCCTGTCCCGCCCCTAGGCTTTCCTGTCCTTGTCTGCCTGGAACTCTCGTAATGTCCCGCACAGTTGGCATCCGTCTCGGAAAGAGCCGCCCAGGTGTGGCCGCCAGGGGCTTGTTAGAGTCTCAGGCCCCACCCAGGGCTCCTGCGTGGGAGCCCACGTTTTGACAAGCTCTCCCCGCATTTTAACAAGGTCCCCCTGCATTTTAACCAGATCCCTCGGATGTTAACCGGACTCCCTGGATTTTAACCAGGTCCCCCACATTTTAACCAGGTCCCCTCACATTTGAACTAGATACCCCCGCATTTTAACCGGATCCCCTGTGATGAGGTGTGGGTCCCAGTTCCGGAAGTGCCAGTGTGGAGCAGGTGCTGGCAGACGGGTTCCGTGAGGGCCAGACAGGAACTGGGCCAGATAGGAGCTGACCCCGGCTTTTCAGACCCAATCTCTGTCGTAGCCACTAACCCTGCCGGGTGAGGAAGCAGCACCGCCCATGCTGCCCCCCGAGCACACAGGGCTGGGTTCCGTGAGCTGCGTAGACACTGAAATTTGAATTTCATCTTCATGTCTCATGAGATCCTCCTTTCCGAAATCTGTCCTCAACTGTTTGAAAGTGTGAAAATGACTCTTAGGCTACACAGAGGTAGGCCGTGAGCTGGATTTGGCTGGAGGGCTTTTTGCTGACCCCTGACCTGTAGTAAGGTTTGGCTGTGTTCAGGGTGTTTAGGGGTATGTGCAAGGTTCACTTTCTTGTGTCCTCCTTAGGGGGTGGACGGGGGAGGGCAGCAGCTGCCAGAGAAGGCCTTCGGCCGCTGCAGAGCCACGGTGTGGGGCACCGTGGCGCCCCTGCACTGGGCTTCAACTCAGAGCAGATGCCGAGGGAGGGTGAGGGGGGCAGTGGGCGCTGGATTCATCGCGTCTGCCCCCTGCCTCCCAGCCAGGACCTGCCTAGGGAGGGTCAGTGCCACATGATGGCGTGTTCTCCTCACCCCCAGAAACCGTCCATGTTTGACGTGAGCCGGGAGCTGGGCTCCAGCGTTGCACTGTACAGCCGCAAAGTCCTCATCCAGACCAAGGCCACGGACATTCTGCCCAAGTGGCTGCGCTTCATCCGAGGTACGCTGCCCAGAGTCCGTGAGTGGTGCCCCTGTGGTCCGGTGTCGCCCGCTGCATCTGTGAGGGACCTGGCTGATTCCGTTCTCAGCAGCCATCCGCAGCAAGAGCACCGCCGTGGGCCTGCATTGCTGTGGGCCTGCACCGCTGTGGGCCTGCACTGTCTGTGGGCCTGCACCGCCGTGGGCCTGCATCGCTGTGGGCCTGCACCGCCGTGGGCCTGCATCGCTGTGGGCCTGCACTGTCCGTGGGCCTGCGAGTCAGCCACGTTTACACACCCCGGGAGCTGCCCCTGCCTCCCTGTGTGAATGGCTGATCTTGGGGGAGCACGGGGGTGTTCCCATTGAGGTCTTTCCATGTGGAGGGATACTGTGTGAGTTTCAGGTTTATATGTGACTTGTGTTACATTTGAGTGAGATTATAGTTGAAGAAAGACTTCAGTATTTAAGCCTTGGTACACAGAGGTGCAAACCATCCCTGATGAATTTTTTTTTTTTTTTTTTGAGATGAGTCTTGCTCTGTCACCCAGGCTAGAGTGCAGTGGCACAATCGTGGCTCACTGCAACCGCTGCCTTCCGTGTTCAAGTGATTCTCCTGCCTTAGCCTCCTGAGTAGCTGGGATTACAGGCATGCGCCACCGCGCCCGGCTCATTTTTGTATTTTTAGTAGAGATGGGGTTTCACCATAATTGCCGGGCTGGTCTCGAACTCCTGACCTCATGATCTGCCTGCCTCAGCCTCCCAAAGTGCTGAGATTACAGGCATCAGACACTGCGCCCAGCCAGAGTTACGATTTTTTTTTTTTTTTGAGTCGGAGTCTCCCTCTGTTGCCCAGGCTGGAGTGCAGTGGCTGGATCTCAGCTCACTGCAAGCTCTGTCTCCCGGGTTTACGCCATTCTCCTGCCTCAGCCTCCCGAGTAGCTGGGACTACAGGCGCCCGCCACCTCACCCGGCTAGTTTTTTGTATTTTTTAGTAGAGACGGGGTTTCACCGGGTTAGCCAGGATGGTCTCGATCTCCTGACCTCGTGATCTGCCCGTCTTGGCCTCCCAAAGTGCTGGGATTACAGGCTTGAGCCACCGTGCCTGGCCATGATTTTTTTTTTTTTTTTTTTTTTTTTGTTGAGACGGAGTCTCACTCTGTCGCCCAGGCTGGAGTGCAGTGGCCAGATCTCAGCTCACTGCAAGCTCCGCCTCCCGGGTTTACGCCATTCTCCTGCCTCAGCCTCCCGAGTAGCTGGGACTACAGGCGCCCGCCACCTCGCCCAGCTAGTTTTTGTATTTTTAGTAGAGACGGGGTTTCACCATGTTAGCCAGGATGGTCTCGATCTCCTGACGTCGTGATCCGCCCGTCTCGGCCTCCCAAAGTGCTGGGATTACAGGCTTGAGCCACCGCGCCCGGCCTCCGGCCATGATTTTTAACATAAAGCCCAGGCTGTGGTTGTCCGAGTGTATCCCAAGGCTGGCCAGCCCACCCACAGCCCAGGTCACCGTTCTGGGAGGTGGCAGGACGTAGAGGAAGCTCCGCCAGTGCCGCCTCTCTGCTTCCCTCTTAGCACATGTGCTGGGTTGAAGGCCAGGCCTGGAAACAAAGGACAGGTTAATGGGGAATGTTGGGTGGTGTGGAGGGCCGCAGCCCCCGGAGAAGCTGACCGCCGTGTCTCCCAGGTGTGGTGGACAGTGAGGACATTCCCCTGAACCTCAGCCGGGAGCTGCTGCAGGAGAGCATGCTCATCAGGTGAGCCTTGGGCCGGGGGGAGAGGACCGTGCTGGGGACAAGGCCCCTACCCGCTCCTTTGCCCCCAGAGGGCCCTAGCCGTGGCCCATGGAGCTGAGAGCAGAGGTGAATGGGGAAGCCTGGTCTGCACAAGGGGGCCCTCAGGAGCCTTCCAGGTGCTGGCCTGGCTTCTGAGGCCTGTGGTCCAGAAGAACGTGGGGACAGCTGGTCATGGCTGAGGCTGGAGTCTGGATAGGGGGAGGGGGCTGCAGAGCCAGACCTGCCCACCTGTGCCCCAGGGTTGTGACTGCAACCCTGCAGCAGGCCAGCCCTGGGTGGAGGGGACTCCAGTGCACTAGCCCTGGGTTCTCCATCAGTAGCTATGACTTCCCCATCCTGGCCCCAGGCTCACCAAATAGTCTTTGTTCAAAACCTCGCTTACTGGCTTTTTTTCTCATAATGCAAGTAATATTTCCTTACTAGAGCACATTGAAGCCACCTGTGCTCTCACCTCAAGATGACCGCTGTTGACGGTTTAGGGTTGGGTAGATTGGCAGCCACGTAGGGCAGGTTTCAGAGGGAGCCTGTAGGGGGAGGATTCAGCTGGAATTAGGAGCCGTGGAGGTCTCTCAAGAGCCCACCATGTGCAGCATGCCATGGAACGGGCCTTGTCGGAGCCCCCCACGCGCCTGCAGTGCGTTCCTCCACCGGTTTCTCTCCAGTGTTGCAATGGAAGCGGCTTCTTGGGTAAAGGATGAGGCTGGGTAGTTGGTGTGTGTTTGGGCTGCACTGTGGGGATGGCGAGAGGCCCATCCCGAGAGGCAGTGGTCCTCAGAGATTCTGTCCTGTGCCATGGGCAGGAGCAGGTCTGGGGAGATGGTAGACAGTGTGGCTTCCTGCCCGGCGGGTCCATGCCCAGCCCTGCACAGGTCACATGGCCTGCCGGTGATGTCCTCCTACCTCACTTCAGAGGCAGAAAGAGCCACAGAGATTTTTTTCTGTTTTCAACTAAGCAAGCCGCAGTAATGGTTTTATTGGTTGACTGATAGGGTCTTGCTGTGTTGCCCAGGCTGGAATGCAGTGATGTGATCACAGCTTATTGTAGCCTCAACCTCTCGGGCTCAAGCAGTCCTCCCACCTCAGCCTCCCAAGTACCTGGGACTACAGGTGTGAGCTACAATGCCTGGCTAATTTTTTTGTATTTTTTGTAGAGTTGGGATCTTACTGTGTTGCCCAGGCTGGGCTTGAACTCCTGGGCTCAAGCAATCCTTTGGCCTCAGCCTCCCAAAGTGCTGGGATTCCAGGCATGAGCCACTGTGCCTGGCCACTTAGATTTTTTGTTTTTGTTTTTCACACAACTGAATGCATATCGCTTATACTCTGTTTCCTTTTTTCTACCTAGTTTATTTGCAGCACTTTCCATGTCGTTTTTTGGAAGCACTTTTAGTTGCTACATCACGGGCTATCATAGGGACATACTGTAGTTTACCGATCCCGTCCCTTGGGGCTGCAGAGCTGGGCCGTCTCAGCGTTTCTGCTGTTATGACACTGCAGTGCACATGTTTATCTTTGTTCTGAAATCTTTTTTTTTTTTTGATTTTTTGAGACAAAGTTTTGCTCTGTCACCCAGGCTGGAGTGCGGTGGCGTGATCTCAGCTCACTGCAAGCTCTGCCTCCCGGGTCCACGCCATTCTCCTGCCTCAGCCTCCCAAGTAGCTGGGACTACAGGCGCCCGCCACCACGCCCGGCTAATTTTTTGTATTTTTAGTAGAGATAGGGTTTCACCATGTTAGCCAGAGTGGTCTCAATCTCCTGACCTTGTGATCTGCCTGCCTTGGCCTCCCAAAGTGCTGGGATTACAAGTGTGAGCCACCGCACCCGGCCTGTTCTGAAATATTTACCTGCAGCTATATTCCTTAGGATAGAATACTAGGGGTGGGGTTACTTGGTCAGAGGATTTGACTATATAAAAGGTATTTTCCTTGCTTACTACAGATACGTTATATAATCAATGAAAAGGGAACTTCAGTCCTTGTTTCCCCACACAGCCGTGCTGGCTCCTGACAGCAGGACCCCACCTTGCTGCTGCCATGACCGCAGGGCAGCAGATGTGCTGACCTCGGCAGGATACATCCCTGCCCCACAGCAGTAACTGTTCTGTGATGGTTAGAGTCGTGCTCTTTGGTGGATTGACCCTGCGCGCTTGGAGTGCGCCTGTGGGTTACTGGTGGTCTGCCCAGTGTTTCAGTTCACTTCAGTGAAGAGAGGGCTTGGGGCTGACTCCCGGAAGATGATTGCTGGTGCTGGAGTTGTCCCCACCCTTTGCCCACCCCCATCACCCTGCCCAGGAGTGGCCACAGGAGGGGAGGTTCCAGGCACAATGTCCCTGGGCTAGATAAAGCAAAGGACACCCACTGAACTGGGGACACGTCTGGCGTCATCTGGGAAGCTCACGGATGACGTGGAGGCAGGGGCCAGGCCCTGTGGAGAGGGAGCTCCTGGTGTCCCTGCAGGCTGAGGCGACTGCATTCCTCTCCCCTTTCTGAATGTGTTTGCTGAGTGTTTCTTCTTCACTGAGAACTGTGCTGAGCCTGCATAAACACCTGTTTCATCCTGTGAGGGGAGCGGTGAGTCCTCACTCATAGTTGTGGAAACTGAGTCACAGAGGGGTGGTCTTCCTCAGTAAGGGAGCTGCATTCCTGGCTGTGGCAGGCGTGCTGGCCCCCTGGTGGTGCCCGAAGCTGCAGAGCAGGGGTACTCATCCCAGCTTGTGGTTGTCAAAGGTTGCGTTGTCAGTCTGAGAACTCATCTCGATCAGAAAAGAGTCAGCCGAAATTAGAACTTTTAAGAGAATCACAGACTTAAAAGTTGGAAGCATGGTACCAAGAACGTTTCTCCTCAAACCCTGTGACAGGAAGTTGCCTTCCTGCTGCCTTTGGGGTGCATTTCCAACAAACAAGGATGTCCTCCTCTTTGTAATTAACAGATGTGACGGGTGGTATTTTGAAGCTATGTAAATGTCACATTCTTCATGAAACTCTCAATATGTTCATTTATTTACTTAAAATATTTATGTGTTGGCCGGGCAAGGTGGCTCACGCCTGTAATCCCAGCACTTTGGGAGGCCGAGACGGGTGGATCACCTGAGGTCAGGAGTTCAAGACCAGTCTGGCCAACATGGTTAAACCCCGTCTCTACTTAAAAAATAGAAAAATTTGGCTGGGCACAGTGGCTCATGCCTGTGATCCCAGCACTTTGGGAGGCCAAGGCGGGTGGATCACAAGGTCAGGAGTTACCAGCCTGCTAAGATGGTGAAACCCCATCTCTACTAAAAAAAGAAAAAAATTAGCCAGGCATGGTGGCAGGCACCTCTAATCCCAGCCACTTGGGAGGCTGAGGCAGAGAATTGCTTGAACCCGGGAGATGGAGGTTGCAGTGAGCCGAGATCGCGCCACTGTCCTCCAGCCTGGGTGACAGAGTGAGACTCATCTCAAAAAAAAAAAAAAAAAGAATTAGCCGGGTGTGGTGGCGGGCACCTGTAATCCCAGCCAGTCGGGAGCCTGAGGCAGGAGAATTGCTTGAATCCGGGAGGTAGAGGTTGCAGTGAGCCGAGATCGCGCCACTGCACTCCATCCTGGGGACAAGAGCAAGACTCCATCTGATTAAAAAAAAAAAAAAAATTGTGTTTATACTGTTTGTAATTTATTTACATGGGCTGATTTCATGTTTTATTCAAGAGTTTATAATCTGTTGCTATCATTACTAAAATTTTTTTTTGATTTTTATGTATTTATTTTTGAGATAGAGTCTTATGCTGCTGCTCAGACTGGAGTGCAGTGCAGTGGTGAGATATCAGCTCACCACAACCTCTGCCTCCCAGATTCAAGTGATTCTCCTGCCTCAGCCTTTCAAGTAGCTGGGACTACAGTCACCCACCACCATGCCCCACTAATTTTTTGTACTTTTAATAGAGACGGGGTCTCACCATGTTGACCATGCTGGTCTCAAACTCCTGATTTCTGGTGATCCACCTGCCTCAGCCATCCAAAGTGCTGTGATTACAGGTGGGAGCCATCATGCCCAGCTTATTACTTTTTATAGAGACAGATTTTCACCATGCTGACCAGGCTGATCTCGAACTCCTGACCTCAAGTGATCCAGCTGCCCTGGCCTCCCAAAGTGCTGGGATTACAGGTGTGAGCCACTGCATCCGGCCTATTATTTTTGATGTTCACATGGTCCCTGATGTGGCCAGTGTGAGCCTCTTCATGGTCTCCCATCCTTTTGGACAGGCCCTGGGCAGATCCTGCTTTGAGGACTTCCTCTGGTATCAGATGTTCCAGGCTCACCTTGTATTGCATGAAGTCTTTTAGCCCTAGGACTACTACTTCTCTAAGGATCCCTGTCTCCTTTAATGGAGAATGGTATTTAGAAGCCAAGATCTGGGCACTGTGGGTGTTCATCACTATTAAGGTGTCAGTGCTCCCAGGCCCTCTTAGTAGATAGAGCTTAGGAAGCGGAGAGACAGAGAGTGGTGTGTGTGTGTGTGTGTGTGTGTGTGGTGTGTGTGTGTGTGTACGTGCCTATACCTATACCTTGATTTATTTTTCTCTCATGTTCACACTGATACCTCCAATATGAATCCAGTGCCACTGGGATGCTCTGGTCTTTCCTTCTCCTGTGTTTGAAAGTCCCTTTGGACAGTGAGAAATCTGTCTCTCATTCTTTTTGTTTGTTTTGTTTTTGAGACTGATTCTTGCTCTGTTGCCAAGGCTGGAGTGCAGTGGTGTGATCTCAGCTCACTGCAACCTCCGCCTCCCAGGTTCAAGCGATTCTCCTGTCTCAGCCTACCTGAGTAGCTAGGATTATAGGCGCCCGCCACCATGCCCAGCTCATTTTTGTATTTTCAGTAGAGACAGGGTGGTACCATGTTGGCCAGGCTGGTCTTGGAACTCCTGACCTCAGGTGATCCACCCACCTCGGCCTCCCAAAGTGCTGGGATTACAGGCGTGAGCCACCGCGCCCGGTTGATTATTCTTAACACAGTTACCCATTTGACCAGTCCCCCTCCATGTAAGCAATCTCCCATTGCCACTGCCCTCTTCTGCGGGTGTCCTTGTCACCCACTTGGGCTCTGACTCTCCACAGTGGGCTGGTCATGCCCCCAGACTGGACACCCTTCTCTTGGGCTCTGACACCCATACCAGGCTCTTCTCAACCATGGCCCTGCATAGACACCTTTCCTGGGCCCTGCACCGCATCCTGGGCTACTGTCCTGTCCCATTTTGCCCTGTGGCTGAAGCACTGAGTCAACTGGGGATGGAGTGCGGGAGGAAAGGCTGTAAATGAACTTGATAGAGTGTTGTTCCCTTGCTCTGGATTGTTGAAATACATTGTAATTTACCTGCTTAAAGGAAAGGTGAAATATTAAGAAGGAAATAAAAATATCCCTAATCCCAGTGATAAAGTTGTTCCTAATTTTAGGCCATTATGTAATGCTGCAGTAAATATCCTGATCCCTCAAATCCCAGTTTTGAAAAGTGAGAGTGCACATATATTCAGTATAAACCCCAAATTACAGTGCACATATATAGTATATACAATGCTGCTCCTAACTGTGGAAAATTGTTATGTACATGTAGAATGTATAGTCTTTGCGTGTATCTATAGATATACTGTAATTTACCCATATTGGGATTTTTCTGGTTTTTCTTTAATCAGTTAACTTTCTCATGTCATTGAGGATTATTAAAAGATGCTTTTTGTGTGTTTTTTTTTTTTTTTTTTTTTTTGAGGCGGAGTCTCGCTCTGTCTCCCGGACTGGAGTGCAGTGGCCGGATCTCAGCTCACTGCAAGCTCCGCCTCCCGGTTTATGCCATTCTGCTGCCTCAGCCTCCCGAGTAGCTGGGACTACAGGCGCCCGCCACCTCGCCCAGCTAGTTTTTGTATTTTTAGTAGAGACGGGGTTTCACCGTGTTAGCCAGGATGGTCTCGATCTCCTGACCTCGTGATCCACGCGTCTCGGCCTCCCAAAGTGCTGGGATTACAGGCTTGAGCCACCGCGCCCGGCCAAAAGATGCTTTTTGTTTAATGGCCATTTAGCATTACATAATTTTAGCCTATATTCTTGAACATGAAGTTGTTCATAATTGTTATATTTTATGTGCCACAGTGAAAATCCTGGTACGTAAATCTTGGTGTGCTCACGTGTTTCCTAAGATGCAGTTCCTACAATTGGAACAACTGGCTGAAAGGTTGGAAGCGTTTTCTGGGTGTGGGTATCTGTCTCTGGGGGCAGCGGTTCTCCTCCCGCCTCCAGGGGGTGTGTGCGCTCCACCCTGCTGCCTCCTGTCCAGCCACTGCCCAGGGTTTCTGTCCTTCTGCTCAGTCTTTTTCAGTTGGGCCAATAACGGTACCTTGTTGTTTTCACTTTTTTGATTTTTAGTGGGGCTGAACATTTTTTCGTACCCTCTGGCCATTTGTATTTCATAGAGGCTGCTTTTGTGTATTAAATGCATTTCTTTTCTGTAGGAAACTCCGGGACGTTTTACAGCAGAGGCTGATCAAATTCTTCATTGACCAGAGTAAAAAAGATGCTGAGAAATATGCAAAGTTTTTTGAAGATTACGGCCTGTTCATGCGGGAGGGCATTGTGACCACCACTGAGCAGGAGGTCAAGGTAGGAGCTGTGTTCCAGGCCTTTGTCTGGGCCGCCTTGTCCCGGGGGCTGCTGAGGACGCTGGTGGAGGCATCCCCTGATGTGACGGTGGTGCAGCTGGGCATCCTGGCTGCTGCTGCTGCTGCCAGGGTCAGGAAATGGCAAGTCGGGCCTCTGGGCCTCTGGCACCTTCCAGCCGCGTCCTGACCTCCCGCCAGTGCTGTGCTCTGCTCTGAAGGGCTCAGCCCCACCGCTCTCTGAAGTTGCAGCCCAGGGAGTGGCAGGAAGGGGGTGTGCACAGACTGTCTCCCCGCAGAGGATGTTGGGGGCTGGGGAGCCACAGGCGGGACAAGCCAAGGACTGTGATCCCGTAGGTGGGGAAGGCGGTGGTCTCAGTGTCTGCTGAGGGGCTATCATCATGTACTGGATATCAGTCTCCAAATACTGTGCTACCGGGGCCAGTCATTCAGTTACTCAAACAGTGGATGGCTGAAAAATGAAACATTTGTTCCATAAACATTTTTTGTCCATTTTTTTATTGAGATACAGTTTACATAGCATCAAATTCCCAGAATTCATCTTTTAACACGTACACTTCAGTGGCATTTAGTGCACTCACAGTGTGGTGCAGCTGCCTCCACTGTAATCCCAGAACATTTCATCCTAGGAGCCCATCCCGTGTAATCCCAGAACATTTCATCCTAGGAGCCCATCCCGTGTAATCCCAGAACATTTCATCCTAGGAGCCCATCCCATGCTGATGTCCTTTCTCTCCAGCAGCGGGAGGAGGGTGACCACGCGTGTGGGGTCCCAAGGAGGCTGTGTTCTGGTTGTCTGCAGACTCTGGCAGCTTCTGACACAGGCCTCTTCATTCTCATTTATCTTCATTTGAGTTGATAGCACATAGGTAGGAGCCAGAGACATTTCTAGGTCTTTGTAGGTGTGCATGTGTGACATGTCTTAGTGCAGACCCACCATGTGTGCAGGGGTGGCCTGGGCCCTGCTGGGTGGGTGCCCAGCTCCTTGCTTTTCCCTCTTTCCGTCTGTTTACCCCGCTGTGTCCTTCCAGCTGCAGCTCCCATGAGCTCCAGAGGTCACAGTTGTGTTCAGCTGATGGGGAGGAGGGCAAACCCCTCCTCTAAGGGCCCTTCTCCAAATCCCACTGGCCAGCTGTGAGGAGGGCTGAGAACCGTGGACTTCACCCATGTCTGTGTGCTCATCAGAGACTGCCTCTGTCGCTGAGGGCAGAGGGAAGATGCTAGGTCCAGGCCAGGCTCTGCTGTTGCGGGGCGGGGGGTCCCCTCCCAGGGCATGGTGCGCGTGGCTCCCTGGAGAGCCCCTGCAAAAGGTGCTTCCCAAGCCCCCAGAGCTCCCGAAAGGGGCCTGATGTGATGGGCAGAGCAAGGCCTGGTCTCAGACAACCCCTGAGTCCACTACTGTCCTTCGCGTCAGGACCAGCCTGGAGTGCCAGGAGGCCATGGGCATCAGAGGGTTTGTGCCCAGCTGGTTGGGGGACATTGAGCCCATGGGCCTGGAGCAAATGGTGACCTGCCTCATCCCTTCCAGGAGGACATAGCAAAGCTGCTGCGCTACGAGTCCTCAGTGCTGCCCACTGGGCAGTTAACCAGCCTCTCAGAATACGCCAGTCGAATGCCCGCCGGCACCCGCAACATCTACTACCTGTGCGCCCCCAACCGGCACCTGGCAGAGCACTCGCCCTACTATGAGGCCATGAAGAAGAAAGACACAGAGGTGGGTGAGTGGTGGGTGGGGCAGGCTCCCGGGGCTGCAGCCTGGGGAGGGTCTTGACCTTCTCAGCTCTGTGCTGGGTGAACCTGCCCAAGATGCAGGGTAGGGGGCTGCACGGTGAGTTAGGGTCACGGACACAGAGGCTGGACCGACTGTGATGGTTGTGTTTGTCACTTGGAGGTCACATGTGCGTTTTTTGTTTTGTTTTTTGTTTTTGAGACAGAGTCTTTGCTCTGTCGCCCAGGCTGGAATGCAGTGGTGTGATCTTGGCTCACTGCAGCTTCCACCTCCCAGGTTCAAGCCATTCTCCTGCCTCAGCCTCCCGAGTAGCTGGGATTACAGGCGCCTGCCACCTCGCCCAGCAAATTTTGGTATTTTTAGTAGAGACAGGGTTTCACCATGTTGGTCTCGAACTCCTGATCTTGTGATCTGCCCGCTTTGGCCTCCCAAAGTGCTGGGATTATAGGCATGAGCCTCTGCACTCAGCCACATGTGGATTTCTTCATGCGTGGAGTGCTTTTGCCTTGAAGGCAGATGAGAGCCTTCCTCAGACCCAGGTGTGGCAGTAACTGTCACACAGGCCTGGGATCCCCACCTGCCCCAGTGTGGCCCGCTTGGCTCCCCCAGCCCTCCTGCCACCCACATCCTTTCTTCGGTGGTGGGTGGAGGCCCCTGGGCCTGACAGAGCTGCTCTTGACCGCCTGCAGGTTCTCTTCTGCTATGAGCAGTTTGATGAGCTTACCCTGCTGCACCTTCGTGAGTTTGACAAGAAGCAGCTGGTCTCCGTGGAGACGGACATCGTCGTGGATCACTACAAGGAGGAGAAGTTTGAGGACGGGTCCCCAGGTCGGATCCCCTGCTCTCTAGGGATGGGGCCGGTGCCTACTCCCTGCACGCCTCTGCTGTCCTGCAGTGAGGGCTTCCCTTGGGTTTTCCTCAGTTGACCTGGGCTCAGCCACCCCCGAGAAGAGCCTTGTGGGAGCACCCTGGTGACTGGGGGGAGGTGCCTTCTGGTTTGGATACCAGGGATCTGTCCAGTGCTCCTGCCATGGTGGCTTCTGGAGCTGGCCCAGCTTCTTGAGAGGCTGTGTATTGTCTTTTTAAAGCCCTAACCAAGTTGTATGGGCCTCAGGCAACCTGAAGCATCCTTTGAGGTTTTACTTGTAGATGAAAAGCATCTTGCTGGCTTCTGTCTCCATCCTGGCGGGAGAGGAGGTGGGAGCTAGCAGGATGCTGCATGGCCCCCATGGAAGCCGGGGATTGGGGGTGCAGGCCTGAGCTCACTCTCGCCTGCTCTTCCACAGCTGCCGAGCGCCTGTCAGAGAAGGAGACGGAGGAGCTCATGGCCTGGATGAGAAACGTGCTGGGGTCGCGTGTCACCAACGTGAAGGTGAGGCTTTCCCGGGGATGGATGACCCCTTGGCCACTGTGGCCCTCAGTGTGCCTAACAGGCCGGCCAGCTGGTGGCTCCTAGAACCTGGCCCGGTGGGTATCCTTCCAGCAGCAGCAGAAGCCCATGGTGTCAGCGGGAGACCCTGTGGGTCGCTGGTGGGCACACGTGTCGCCCGGGAGTGCGCTGAGGCAGGAGGACAGTGTCTTCCTCCCGGCCCTGCTCCCGAGCGGGTGCGAACTGAAAACGGAAAACCAGCAGCCCCAGCGGACTGTCTTGGTCCCGACCCTTCAGGAGTTGCGGCGGATGAGGACGTGGGGTCCGAAGAAGGGACATGCTACCCCAGCCCTCAGGAGCTCACATTCTCCCTTGGGTTCTTAGTCAGGGGGTCTTGGGTGGGCTTCAGAGAGCTAAGACCCGTCCCCGCCCCCACCAAATCAGTCTAGCTTGGAGCGAGAAATGAGTGTCCCACGCATGGTCACTTGGAGGAGGGGCCTCCTGCTGGGTGGGCTGGCGCGGACCAGAGGATGGATTCGGGCAGCTCTTGGAGGCAGCAGCAGGGGACCAGGGTGGTGGAGCCCCTAGGGCACAGTATCTGTGGGGCATCAGCTCAGGGCCCACAGGTTAGTGGGTCATGGGGAGGTAGCAGCACTGGTACAGGAGAGTCCTTGAGACCCCGCCTGCTACCTCGTGGTCTGCATGACCTTCACCCCTGGTTAAGATGTTGCCAGTCCCCAGCCCTCTCACACTGGGAACGTTTATCACCCTCAACCCCTGGCTTTGCTCACAGGTGACCCTGCGACTGGACACCCACCCTGCCATGGTCACCGTGCTGGAGATGGGGGCTGCCCGCCACTTCCTGCGCATGCAGCAGCTGGCCAAGACCCAGGAGGAGCGCGCACAGCTCCTGCAGCCCACGCTGGAGATCAACCCCAGGTGAGGCCACACTCCTGGCCCTTCCAGCCTGCGGGATCCCCCAGAATCCTGTGTGTGGTGTTTTTCTGTTGTGGAATGTGACACAGAAGAAAAGTGCGTGAGGCCTGTGGACACTTGGGTAACTCTGAGGAGCTGTATTCAGTTTAGGCTGCACCCATGTGAAATGGAGCCTGGCCGGCCAGCCGCATCCCACCTTACGGCTTTGCCACCTGTGCATGTCCTGAACATGCTCAGTTTTGCCTGTTTTGAGCTTTCTACGTGGATCTTGGTGTTTGCTGAAGTCTCACTTTGCTCACTTGCCATGAGGGTTGCCCACGCAGAGGGGCTGCCACAAGTTCATTTTCGTAGCCGAATAATGTCTGCTGCAGAAACCCACCTCGGTACAGCAGACTCCTCCCTTCTGCTCTGCTGCGCCTCGGGTGGTTCTTGGTCAGAAGTTGTGGAGAACCAGGCTGCTCTGAATATTCTTGTCCGCGTGTCTGGGGCTTGTGTGGGTTTCTCTGGGGACCCAGTGGTGGGACCTGCTTCCCGGGTGGACCGAGAACCCCCAGCCCTGACAGTGGCTAAGCGTGTAAGATGTCCCTCCTTTCTTCCCGCTGTTCTTTATATGCCCTTTATCTGTTGTAATGTCTTTTCCCCTGCCTTTAGGTATCTTTTGATGAGTAGGTATTCTTAATAGAACATTGACGTTTTCATTAGATGCTTTTTTGGGATCTTAAGAAATCTTGACAGAGTCATGAATTCATTGTTCCTATGTTTCTTTCTTTCGAGACAAGGTCTGTGCTGCCCAGGCTGGAGTGCAGTGATCTGTACAGCCTCAAACTCCTGGGCTCAGGTCATTCTCTTGCCTTAGTCTCTTGAGTTAGCTGAGACAGTGTGAACCATCATTCCTGATTTTTTAAAAAAATTTTTGTGGAGATGGGATCTCATTATGTTGCTCAGCCTGGTCTCAAACTGGCCACATGTGATCCACCGTGCTGGGATTCTAGGTGTGAGCCACTGCGTCTGGCCTGTTGGGGTTTGATTGAGATTGTTCTGATTCCCTAAATTGAGTTTTCAGGAGAATTGGCACTGTTACAGTATCACTTCTTTGCACCCATGAATATGATCTTTTTATTTAGGTCTTCAGCATCCTGTGGTACCTTACATTCTCTATAGAGTTCTGGTACCATATTTAAAGAATTATTCTTTGATGTGTCTTATTGGGTATTTTAAAATTTCATTTTCTAACTTGTTGTATATGAAGTTTCTTTTCTGGGGGAAATTTTGTATACAGCAATTTTTTAAAAAATGATGTTACATAAACAAGTTACCAAAAATGTTAGAAAACAACAGAAAGGAAATCGAAATCCATAGCCTTACCACTCCCCACAATGTAGCGTAAGTAGTATTTTAATTTTTGAAACAGGGTCTCACTCTGTCCCCCAGGTTGGAGTGCAGTGGGGCGATCTCAGCTCACTGCAACCTCTACCTCCTGGGCTCACACGGTCCACCTGCCTTGGCCTCCCGAAGTGCTGGGATTACAAGTGTGGGCCACCACCCCCAGCCAGGGTTTGTTTTGTTCTTTAGTACATGTCTAGTTTTTTTTGTTTGTTTTTGTCATTTTAGAACCTTAACTTTAAAAATGATACTGGCGGTGAGGGAGAATCATTATCCTGGCCATGGCACTGCTGGGGGAAAAGCTGACTTGGCTTATGGCTGTCAGTGCCGAGTAAGCACCTTCCCACAGCAGCGCCAGTCTGCAGAATGCCTGCACCTCTGCTGGAGCAGCTCAGTGAGGCAGACACCATGTCACTTTAACTAGTTTTGGTGCCAAACTAGTTTTTTAAGATAGCTGCAGAAGTGCTCGTTTCTGTCTATTGCCAAAGGACTTCACTTTTGGAGACAGGGTCTTGCTCTGTCACCTAGGGTGGAGTGCACCAGTGGCACCATCAGCGCTCACTGCAGCCTCGGCCTCCCAAAGTGCTGGGATTACAGGCGAGAGCCACTGTGGCCAGCCAGGTTCACTTTTATTTGTTTTAAAATTTGGTGTTCTGTCCACATAGTTCAGAATTGAAAACTGTTTACGGGGGAAAATTTCCTCTTACCTGTGTCCCCAGTGCAGCCAGCATTAGGGCTTTTGTATTTCTGCAGAGATGATGTGCACTTGTGGGCAGCTGCACCCTTGGGTTTTCTGGGGGTAACCTGCTGTGCAGTGGGTCCTTGCCTTGCTTTTCTCCTGTAGGGTAACTAGGTGATCTCCGCATTAGCATATTAAGAATGTCCTTTTGGGCCGGGCGCGGTGGCTCAAGCCTGTCATCCCAGCCCTTTGGGAGGCCGAGGCGGGCGGATCACGAGGTCAGGAGATCGAGACCATCCTGGCTAACATGGTGAAACCCCGTCTCTACTAAAAAAAAAATTCAAAAAACTAGCGGGCGAGGTGGCGGGCGCCTGTAGTCCCAGCTACTCGGGAGGCTGAGGCAGGAGAATGGTGTAAAACCGGGAGGCGGAGCTTGCAGTGAGCTGAGATCCGGCCACTGCACTCCAGCCTGGGCGACAGAGCGAGACTCCGTCTCCAAAAAAAAAAAAAAAAGTCCTTTTTTCCAGCTACATAGACTAGAAATGTGAGGATGTGCATTTAAAGTGTTTCCTGGTTTAGGCTGGGTGCGGTGTCTCACGCCTGTAATCCCAACATTTTGGGAGGCTTAGGTGGGTGGATCCCTTGAGGTCAGGAGTTCGAGACAGTTCGAGACCCTGGTCAACATGGCGAAACCCCGTCTCTACTAAAAATACAAAAACTAGCTGGGGGTGGTGGTGGGTGCCTGTAATCCCAGCTAATTGGGAGGCTGAGGCAGGAGAATCTCTTGAACCCGGGAGGCTGCAGTGAGCCAAGATCATGCCATTTCACTCTAGCCTGGGTGAAGGAGTGAGAGTCCATCTACAAAAAGTTATTTAAAGGGATGCAGTTAGGAAGTGGAATGGCTGAGTCTCAGCACGTCCACATGTGGTTTTCCTGACTCCAGTTGTCCTCTGGAGAGGCTGTACAAATGTACAGCTCCCCGGAACCCTCGGTTTTATCAGACTTCTCCTAAGTGAAAAATTATAATTTTCATGTTAAATACTACATGATGCTTTTTTCTAAAGTCAAATATATCAATCATTCTTTACTTTTTGGCTTTTGGGTTTGTAGTTTTGTGTGGAAAGGCTTTCCCCTTCTGAGATCATGAAGCATTTCTTCCCTAGAATTGTGCTTTTCATCTTTGATCCCCCTGGAATTTACTCTGGTCTAAATGGTTTTCTGCATGGCTCCCAGTTATCCCAGTGCTGCTGGACGGAGTGATCTGTCTCCTCCCTCTTCTGTGAAATACTGTCCTCATCAGACCAGTGTCCACCTTCCCCCTTTCCAGAGCTAAACTGTTCTATTTACGAGAGCCCTGTAATATGTTTCAACATATGGGACTTCCTCCGTTCTCTTTTATTATTTATCTAGGAACCAGGGCATGCCTTCACATACTAAGCTCCTTTTGTCCCTTTAGTGTATTTTGATCTTGGAACTTGGCTACCTTACAGCATTTTCTAATACACTCCTGCTTCGCTTGGGTTTTCTGGGTATATAATCATATCATTTATATACCTTTAAAAAACTAAATATTCGGATAATCCCAAAACATGAAGGGAGGGTTGCAGCACGTGGTCCTGAGCTGCTTTTTCTGGTGGGTTCTGTGTTGCAGGCATGTGCTCATCAAGAAGCTGAATCAGCTGCGGGCAAGCGAGCCTGGCCTGGCCCAGCTGCTGGTGGATCAGGTGAGTGCAGCAGCTTAGGATGACTGCACAGATTTGGGCTACCAGCCCTGAGAGCCTACCTTCGGGCTGGAACAGCAGTTTCCTCCAAAATCCTGCCTTTTTTTTTTTTTTTTTTTTTGAGATGGAGTCTCGCTCTATTGCCAGGCTGGAGTGCAGTGGTGCGATCTTGGCTCACTACAATCTCCGCCTCCCGGGTTCCAGCAATTCCCCTGCCTCCGCCTCCCAGGCAGCTGGGACTGTAGGCACATGCCACCATGCCTGGCTAATTGTGTATTTCAGTCGAGACGGGGTTTCACCACGTTGGCCAGGATGGTCTCCATCTCCTGACCTCGTGAGCCACCGTGCCCAGCCAAATTCTGCTTTAAAAAGGGAAAAATGGCCACGTGTGGTGGCTCACGCCTGTAATCCCAGCACTTGGAGAAGCGGGTGGATCACCTGAGGTTGCAGTGAGCCAAGATCGTGCCTCTGCACTCCAGCCTGGGCAACAGTGAGACTGTCTCAAAAAAAAAAAAAATGGAAAGATGCCCCACGGCCCTCATAATGGGTTTCTACTCTTGCCTTTCAGATATATGAGAACGCCATGATTGCCGCTGGGCTTGTTGACGACCCTAGGGCCATGGTGGGCCGCTTGAATGAGCTGCTTGTCAAGGCCCTGGAGCGACACTGACTGCCAGGGGCCAGAAGGACTGACACCACAGATGACAGCCCCACCTCCTTGAGCTTTATTTACCTAAATTAAAAGGTATTTCTTAACCTGAGTGTTGGGCTATTTGTCTGGCTCCTGCAGCAGGATGGGTCCTCAGTTCAGCTGGCGTGGGGAGGGCTTCTCACTTCAGCGTCACCTCCACTGGATAGTGGTCACTGATGGCTTGGGCCTGCAGGCAAGTGGGCACAGGGTGTGGGCTGAGCCTAAGCTCCTGTGTCCCATCCCCATGTGACTGTGCAAGGGAGGACACGTACCAGTTTGTCACTCAGGCCATAGGCAGCCTGGAAGTTAAAGGGAAGAGCCGAGTTGGGAACAACGGCGTCTTGGAGCAGCGTCCCTGCAACCACGATCCTGACGGGTGTTGGGAAGAGAGAGTAGGTTCCCCTGTCACCCATGGGCCTGGCTCAGGGCTCACAGGAACTAAACTAAGAGCCCTGGGACCTGCCAGTGCAGGTCTGTGGGTGCCCAAAACTGCACACCCTGGCCTGTGCCCCTCAAAGTGGAAACCACGTGACAGCCTCATGTGTCTGCCTCTCCTCTTATCCCCAAATGTGCTTTTC
Source organism: Trachypithecus francoisi (assembly GCF_009764315.1). Lineage (NCBI taxonomy): Eukaryota > Metazoa > Chordata > Mammalia > Primates > Cercopithecidae > Trachypithecus > Trachypithecus francoisi. The sequence goes on from NW_022681460.1 coordinate 111,493,715, forward strand.
CTAAAAAACTAAAAATCGTAGCTCTTGTTATTCTGTTTCTTGAGTGGATCAACTGAAGTTCAGTTGGGTGAGTGTCCAAAGGCCTCAAGACTTCTGAAGCCAGACGTATGAGTCACGGCTGCTCTTTGCCTTAAGCGCGATACCCTGCTCACCTGTCGTAGGCGCAGTGCGTGGATGTAGCCGTGGTGTCAGCGGTGTCAGGGATCAGCCACTGGAAGGTGGGGCTCGTCCGCAGGCGGATGGATGACCACTGGGAGGGTCTCACATAGCTGCAGCCCGCATTGAAGTCGCCCATCAGCATGACATCCTACCAGGAAACGTTGCCTGTGGGCCCAGGGACAAGTGGAGGCCGCTGGTGCCCACTGCCCCTGGGAAGCTCTCACCTCCAAGCCCCATTTCTTTTGGACATCCAGGTAGACGTCGTAGAGAGCATCGATCTCAGCTACTGCGTCCTCCGGGGCCGCATGCAGGGGAACGATGGCAAACTCCCTGACCTCTGTGCAGCGGCCACTCCCTGGGGGCAGGTTCAGTCACCATGTCAGTTGGAACTGTGAATCGTGACAGTCCCCCTGGGGGGGTCATGTTCCAAATGAATGGAAAACCCAGGCCCCGGGGACTGGGAGGGCAGTGTGTGACACAGGCATTCCAGGTTCCCTAGGAAGGGATGGAGGCCGTAAGCGCCAAGCTGTGCCCCACCCTGGCCCAGGCAGCACCCAGTGTGGCAGCACCCACCTGTGAATGGGCAGGAGAACCTGACGATGGCTGGCTCTCGGCTGAAGGTGTCATTCCCACAGGGCTCGCAGCCGTCATCGTAGTAGTAGCTGTCCACCACAGACACCTGGTCAGGCCTGCGGGAAGGCGGGGCAGGAGGAGGTGACCCCAGGCTGGAAGCTGCCCCACTCCTGCTTCCCAGGAGGCAGGCGTGGCGTCACAGACAGGAGGGCGGGCCGGCAAGCCGCCACCTGCTCACCCCATTGGTCCGGGACCTCAGGAGGGTGTTTTCACTCCACCCTGGACCTGCCCTGCAGCCTCAGGTTCTTGCCCCATAGGACAAACTACTTCCCTGCTCTGCTGGGCCCTCCCAGGTGAAGGAGGAGCTTCTGGCTTTCTGGACCACCCACCTGTACACGAACAGGTAGCGCTCCTTATAGCTGTTCCGTCCCAGTGGCTCACTGACCACATAGTGATAGGTGTCCGGTGCGTCCCTGGATGGAGGAAACAAAAGGTCCCAGTGGGTGGGCGGCTTAGGGGACGCCTCTGACTGCCGACAGCAAGGCTGTGCCCAGGTCCCCCCACCCTTGGGGCTCAAGTGAAGTGAGGCTGTGCCCTGGACGAGATGTCACCTCCCTAGGACCCTGCCACTGTCACCCACTGATTGAGGTTGTCCAGCAGCTTCCCCACGGCAGTCAGGTGGCTGTCTCTGACCTCCTGGACCAGGGCGATGTCGTAGCGGCTCAGGATCTGGGGGCAGGGCCACAGCAGTGCTGAGCAGGGCTGGTGCCACCTAGGGACCCCACACTGCCACAAAGGGAGCCACAGTTGATGCTCGTGGCATTGCTGGGTTTAGCTGCAGCCTCATGTTTCTGCCTGGGCTCCTGCTGCCAGCCAGGGACAGCACAGCAGGGACGAGGACCTTGGTCCACAGCCAAGAGCCTGTTCCGCCAGGCTGGGGGCAGAGGCGCTCAGTACACCACACCTGACACTCTGTGGCCCCACGGGGCTGGCCCTGCCCACCAGCCCCAGACTCCAGAGCTCCTCTGCTTCTGGGGAGAGGCCGCCCTGGCCTCACCTGCACAATGTAGCTGACGAGGGTGGCATTGGACATCTTGGTCTCCCCAAATGTCTGGATGTTGAAGGCTGCGATCTTCAGGGACACGGCCCCCTGCAGTAGTGCCAGCAGTGCCCCCAGCAGCCTCATGCCCCTCATCCTGGGAGAGCACAGGGTGCAGCGACGTAACAGAAGTGAGACGTCATCCCTGCCACAGCACTCCAGCTTCCAGGGGCCCAGCTGGCAGGGGCTGGTGCAGCTCAAGGTCAGGGGGACGTGGGCAGGGGAAACCCCCGCAAGCCTTTCCTACAACGTCCAGAAACCCAAACAGCTGGCACCACGTGGAGGACCCCGAGTCACTCTTCCATCCACCAGAAAACCCGCCCGGGAGGGACGCTGGAGCCTCCTCCTCACTTGTCCTCTGCTGGAGGACAAGACTCAGCCTCCCTCCCTGCTCCAAACTGGCCAGTCACCCGGAGGCACTCCACCTGGTGCTCACCTGAGAGGATGGTGATGTGTCAGAGATGATGAGAATGCTATCAAGAATCTGGAATATCCTTTGATGTCAATTTTCTCCTTTTGCTGCTTTAAGAAATAAAGTAGATTATGAAGAGGGGTCTCTGAAGCAGCACCTCAGGGCCCTGGCAGTGCTGCTGGGTTCCAGGTCCTGCACAGGCAGTGCGCATCTGGGAGTTTTAAAGGTTCAGGCAGCTGTGACCTTCCCTGGGACAAATGTCACCTGAGGGTGCAAAAACAATGGCTTTGTGTGGCTTTCCGCACAGGTGGTTTGCTGGCATGTGTTTATTTCTGCAAGGACAGATTTCTTGCTGCTGTGAAAACTGCACCTGATCATGTTTATACTTGGTTTTAAAATATCTGATAACAAGGCCAAACGTTCCTGTCCTATGTCCCTTGCACGTGCAGTGGCCTCCATTTTCCAGGATAGGGCAGGGATGGGCCAGGTGTGTGTAGGAGAGGGGGGTTGGGCTCCAGTCTCCCTGTCTCTTGTCTCGGGGCCCCAAGGACACCTTGGAGTAAGAGGCCAAAACCACATCCAAGGTTGCAAATGGAGCCCCCTGGTGGCTGGACAGCCATGACTGCTCTATGGCCCAGGACACGCCTGCCTTCCTGATTCATCGCCATCAGGTGCAGGCAACCCTGCAGGAGGCTGAGGAGCTTGGAACAAGCAGGCGGGAGCCTACAGCACCAGCGCCATGGGGCTAGGACAGGTGGGGGCTGCAAGGCCCACCCCAATTGCCAGCCAGGCAGTGGGGAGCCTTCTTGAAGTGGACAATAGGCTGTGTGTTTAGGCCCAGGGGATCCTGAGTGACCAGATCACAAGGGCAGGGCAGCAGCTAAAGGCCAGGCCTCAGGTCTAGTCATTTATTGTTTTTGTTTTGGGTTTTTGTTGTTTTGGAGACAGGGTCTCGCACTGTGTTGCCAAGGCTGGAGTGCAGTGGCACAAACATGGCTCATTATAGCCTTGACTTCCAGGGCTCAGATAATCCTCCCTCCTCAGCCTCCTGAGTAGCTAATATGAGTGTGCCACCGTGCCTGGCTAATTTTTAAATTTTTTTGGTAGAGATGGGGTCCTGCTGTGTTGTCCAGACTGGTCTTGAACTCCTGGCTTCAAGCAATCCTCGCACGTAGCTGGGACTATAGGTGCATGCCACCAAGCCCAGCTATTGGTTTTTTGTTTTTGTTTTTGTTTTTGAGGCAGAATTTTGAAGCAAAGTGTTGCCCAGGCTGGAGTGCAGTGACGCTATCTGGTTCACTGCAACCTCTGCTTCCTGGGTTCAAGCGATTCTCCTGCCTCGGCCTCCTGGGTAGCTGGGATGACAGGCACACACCACCATACCTGGCTAATTTTTGAATTTTTAGTAGAGACGGGGGTTTCACCATATTGGTCACACTGGCCTCAAACTCATGACCTTGTGATCTGCCCGCCTCGGCCTCCCAAAGTGCTGGGATTACAAGCGTGAGCCACCGCACCCAGCTATTTTTTAAGTTTCTCGTAGAGACAAGGTCTCCAACTCCTGAGCTCAAGCAATCTTCCCGCAAATGCTGGGATTACAGGTGTGAGCCACTGCACCCGGCCAGGTCCACTCATTTCTTGGAATCTTTTTGATTTTCCATTTGTATTTATTTCCTGAGGCTGCTGTAACTACCACAGGTTTGGTTGCTTAAAATAATAGAAATGGATCCTCTCACAGTTCTGGAGACTGGACGTCTGCAGTCAGGGTGTCAGCAGGACCCTGCTCCTCCTGGTGGCTCTGCGGGGACGCTCCTTGCCCTCCAGTTTCTGCAGGCTGCCAGCAATCCTTGGCCTTCCTTGGCTGTGGCTGCATCACCCCAGTCGCTGCCTCGTCTTCTGATGTGTGTGCCTGCATTTGGGGTCCTCCCAGAGAGCAGGGATGATGTCCTTATCTCACCAGCCTTTACTCAACATCTGCATCCTTTTTTGCTACAAAAATCAACATTCAGAGGTTCCAGGGCGAGGGCACAGCTATCTTTTGAGCCACCCCTGGGTCTTGCCCGCTTGGCAGGGGCTGTGCTGGCCCTCCAAGACAGCCCTGCACACAGGATCTGTGGTCCCCCTGGGAGAAGAGGGCCTGGAGGGCTTGGCAGAAGTCCAGGCGAGATTCAGGTATGAGAACTGCAGGAAATGAATACAGATGGGGTCTGCAGGAGGCCTCAAGGCCAAGACTCAGCAGGGGCCAAGGTCAAAGGTCAGGAAAGTGCTAGGTCTGGCCAGCTGGCCATGAAGCAGAAGGTGGGCCCAGTGGGGACTAGAAATAGGAAGGTAAACCACCCTCACCAAGACTGGCGCCCATTCCATAAAGACACGCCGACAGACACCTCTGGCTGGCAGCGCTAGTGCCCTGATCTCTCCCTCCTATTGAGACGGCGTCTACCAGCTGGAAACATCGCCACTCCTCAGGCCGCCAGAGGCCCCACTGCAGGCTTGTCCAAAGGTTTCAGCGATGGTTCTTCCCTGTTTGCAATCTCTGAGTCTAGGACAGCCTCCATTATGTCAAAATCCAGTCCCCACGCGAGGCCACCAGAGGACTTGGTGTAGGAATTAGTCCTCCGCCTTTGATGTTTGCCTTTCCTGGACACACATCTGACAGCGACCCATCACGGGGAAGGGAGTAAGGCTCGAGGGCGGCCACTGTCCTCCACCAAGAAGCTGTTTGGTGCAGCTTCCAGAGGGGCACAGGGACACCAATTATAGCTCACAGAACAAGTGCCCAGCCCCCCACATGCACTCAGCACGTAGGACAAGGGTTCCCCCTCTGGTCTGTCATCCCCTCCTGGCTCTTGACCAAATGCTGCCCCATCTGCTTTCAGGTGCTCCCAGGCAGTGCCCCTGGTTCCTCTACCGGCCAGAAGGAAGGCTGGAACTTGGGCCTCACTGTACAAATGGCAAGCACTGCCTGCCGTGTGGCTGCCCTCAGCATGGGCTTTGGAGACGGCAGTACAGCCCTGGAGGAGCCTGGTGTGACATGGGGCCTGTCTGGGATCACTGCTGGGCCTTCAACCATCTGGAGCCTCCATGTCTTCTTCTGTCAGATGGAGTGACGTTATTCCCAGAAGAATCGTTTCACCTCCTCAGAAGCCATTGTGCCCCTGCAGCCTGTGGCCTGTGGAGTCTCCAGCACTCTCACTTCTCCCTCGCGGATCTCTTTTCTGTCTGTGTCAGTCAATACTGCCATGTAACAGCCACCTGAACACTCAGTGTGTACACACACATTTCTCTCATGCTGGGAGGTCAGCTGGGGTGGCTCTGCTGCCTGGGCCTCGTCCTGGGACTGGGCTGGAGGGACTGCAGCTCCCTGGGCACCCTCTTCCCACAGCATGGAAGGTGGAGGCTCCCAGAGCACAAGCAGAACACGTGCCGCCCTAAGGCTGAGGTGGACCTGGCTGCTGTCGCTTCTGCCCACATTCCGTGGGCGCTGTCGAGCTGCAGGTCCAAGCCCCATATCAGGGGAGTGAGTGGGGTACACTCTTCCCATGCTGGGCCCCACTCTGGAGACAGGCCTGGGGAATGCCCAAGGAGGAAGCCCAGCCTTTCTGGGATTTTCACATCCACAGAGAATGGGTGCTGTCAGCCAAGGGCAACAACGAGAAAAGCTGACTGCCTTCTCAGATCAGGATGAGCTGTTTTTACACCAACCCCAAGGATCTGCAGCCTTCTCAGGTTAAATTAAACCTGTCCCAGACACAGGAAGGGAAAAGAGCACATAACAGTTATCTTGCCATCTAAGCCAGGTCACATGCTCTGATTTGGCTGAAATTACAGGATAAAGGAAAAATCCTACAGGCACCATGGCTGGAAACAAATGGCCTCAAAGGAATACCGGTGGCGGTGGCTTTGTGCAACCACAGCCGGTGCTGTGTGACCTGGCGACGTGCAGGCCAGGGAGGGTACCTTTCTACCCATCAAGAGCAAAAGAGGGAAGGACGCAGAGCTGTGGTTTCCAATCTACACGGAGGCACCTCCGTGAACTCACAGGGCACCATCAGATCCTCCTTAATGTTGAAGGAAGCAGCGATGCTCTGCTCTGCTCAAGACCGTTCATGGTCTCAACGTTAACATTACCTTGCTTTATAGGGTATCTTCCCTCTCCCTGCCAGGCTGGGTTGTGGCAGTTACTGAACAAGCAATGACTGTGAAGGTCGACGTGGAAAACCGAGGCAATGAGGGTAGCGGTGTTCTATCAGATTCCAAGTTGAAGAGGTGCTCGACAGGCACACACATCCCATGACTAAACAAATAAGATGAACATTTTTCCTTATGTATTACTTTTCTGTATTACTTTTCTAGACATCCACTATCAGTAGCCAGGACACAAATACTTATTGGTGGGGTTTACTTATTTAATAAACGGAACTGTGAGGGATTTTTTTTTTTTTTTTGGAATGACCATATAATCTGGACTTATTAACTTTAGGTCACAGTAAGTTAAAAGATAGAAAAAGGTCTCATATTACTGGAATTCAAAAACTGACCATATAATAAATGAAGAAGAAAACTAACAATAGAACAGGGCAATGTTCGGATAGCTCAGTGGGGCCAAAAGATCAGCGTATATCCTGCATCATCTTTCACGCAATGTCGCAGCTTTTTCCCCTAAACATAAAGGCAGATTCATACAAATTAGCCTTATTTAGAATATTCATTTATGTTTCCTTCTGATATTGATATTTGAATGGAAAATGTATGAATAACTCATGGTTTCTACTGAAGTTTAAGAGTCTACCAGATGATGCTCGGATTTACACGATGCTAGAATAAGATACTACTGGGTGATGATTGCAAAGTATGAGCTGCAGATAAAATCTAAAAGGACATACATAATAACAAGTATTTTATAATTTAAAAAACATATAGTAAATATAAATGAACTCACACAACCTACTTACAAACAAAACTAGAATAAACACAACTTGTAGGAACCAACTCCTGTTGATTTCACCACTTAACAGTACCAAGTTCTCAGGTGGGTCGTTTCATTTAAGGATGACTTGAAATTTTACGAGACCACCTTAGCTCCCACATACGAAAACTGTGGAAGAATTTTTTCTTATCAACTAGAAGTTGGGGAAAATACACTGAGATATAGAATGATACAGCTTCTCACACATTTGAAGGCCCATATCATGCCTAAATTTCTACTGATTTAACTTAAGAAGCTCCTTGCCCTGAGAGATTCTTTATCCCACAACACTTTACTCAGATGTGGCAGAGAGTCCCAGGACACTACCCAGGCCACAAGATAAAAAAACACAACCTGTCTCCTATCTGGCACCACTGTTGGGGATGTCTTTTGGCCTGCTATTAAAATAATTATTGAACCTTAATCAAGAGTGCTCTCAACTGAGAAAGTGTGAAGCTCTGATCTGACCTAATGGGTATGCCTGAGTTACATTTCCTGCTTTACCGCATATAACTTCTTTTCTAGCCTTCATCATTCACCACTGCTTCAACATTCTGTCACAAAGAAATTCTCAGTTCTACAAATTGCTACTGAAAAGAATAATTGCAAAGGATTAAACATACCACCGTGTTTCAATACGTAAGTTCATGTTGGCATAAAATAATTACCAGCCAACTTAGGGGGATGCTAGGAAGCCAACTTCTTATTCTGCAAAGAGGCAAAGTCAAAGGATCAAGGCGGTATTCTGCCTTTCCTATGAAAGAGGACTGCTCAGTAACCCATAGTTCAAGAAGGCTCTCTTTAGATAGGTGGATTCCAGCTAATACACGAAGAAGGAATGCTAGACTTGAAAGTCACCATTTTGCAGTCCCTAATCTCAGCCCTGATGTAGTGGCTGCTAACATCAGAAAAGACAGCCTCTGTCCCTTCTAATCCAAGACCACACACCGCAGCACTTAGCTGAGTTCTTGCCGAAACAATCTTGAATCTGATCAAACCTCCAGATCTAAATGACAACTTAAAGCAAATACAAGGACAGAGGCTCATGTTCAACAGCACCATGGGGACACAGTACGACTCAGACTGGGAAATCATAGATGGCAAAGGACAGGCTCCTCAACAGATTTTTTTTTTTTTTTTTTTGAGTCGCAGTCTCGCTCTGTCGCCCGGACTGGAGTGCAGTGGCCGCATCTCAGCTCACTGCAAGCTCCGCCTCCCGGGTTTACACCATTCTCCTGCCTCAGCCTGCCAGGTAGCTGGGACTACAGGTGCCCGCCACCTCGCCCGGCTAGTTTTTGTATTTTTAGTAGAGAAGGGGTTTCACTGTGTTAGCCAGGATGGTCTCGATCTCCTGACCTTGTGATCTGCCCGTCTCGGCCTCCCAAAGTGCTGGGATTACAGGCTTGAGCCACCGCGCCCGGTCTCCTCAATAGATTTCAAAATGAAAAGAAGGAGAGAGGCAGAACTCACAGATTAAAAAAAGTTCGCATTTTGAGATGGATGATAAATGGTAATAAAACGAGATCTATCAATAAATAAAATGTATGGACCTTAGATCCTATAAAACATGCAATCTTTTATTCATGCAAACAGATATTTGTGTAACAAATTATGTAAGAGGCAATCAGGGAAAGCAGAATACTGACCCGTAACTGGGAAGTATTAATAGTAAACTCTTAAGTTTGTAATGGCTCTTATTGGTCTTTATGTTTTGTTTTTAAAGAAACTATTTTAGGAACAGGGTCTCACTATGTTATCTAGGCTGGAATGAAGTGGCTTTTTTCTTTTTTTTTTTTTGAGACGGAGTCTTGCTCTGTCCCCCAGGCTGGAGTGCAGTGGTACAATCTCGGCTCTGCACTGCAGCCTGCCTCTGGGGTTCACGCAAGCTTCACTTCTGGGGTTCACACCATTCTCCTGCCCCAGTCTCTCAAGTAGCTAGGACTACAGGCACCCACCACCACGCCCGGCTAATTTTTTGTATTTTTAGTAGAGATGGGGTTTCACCGTGTTAGCCAGGATGGTCTCAATCTCCTGACCTCATGATCTGCCCGTCTTGGCCTCCCAAAGTGCTGGGATTACAGGTGTGAGCCACCGCGCCCAGCCATTGCAGTGGCTTTTCACAGGCACGATCGTAGTGCACTGCAGCCTGGGCTGAAGGGATCCTCCTGCCTCAGCCTCCTGGCATGTGCCACCACACCTGGTTTTGTTTTGTTTCTTTTGAGACAGGTTCTTGCTCTGTTGCCCATGCTGGAGTGCAGTGGTGCCATCTTGGCTCACTGCAACCTCCGGCCTCCCAAGTTTGAGCAATTCTCCTGCCTCAGCCTCCCTAGTAGCTGGGATTACAGATGTGTGCCACCATGCCTGGCTAATTTTTGTATTTTCAGTAGAGAGGGTTTCACCATGTTGGCCAGGCTGGTCCTGAACTCCTGACCTCAAGTGATCCACCTGCCTCAGCTTCTCAAAGTGCTAGGATTACAAGTGTGAGCCAACACACCCGGCCACACCTGGCTAATTTAAAAAAAAAAGGGAAATTTTTTTTTTTTTGTAGTGATGGGGTGGGGATCTCACTATGTTGCCCAGGCTGGTTTCAAACTCCTGGGTTCAAGCGATTCTCCTGCCTTGGCTTCCCAAAGTGCTGGGATTCCAGTTGTGAGCTACGATACCTGGCCTTGTATTTGAGAGTCACATTCTATTGATAAAAGACTGAAAGATGAAGTGGCACAGTACCTGGGATTTGCTTCAAAATGCCGGCCCTGAGGCTGGGAATGAGCACATGAAGGTGCAGAATACTAGTCTCTAGTTCTGAATATGCTGAAATTTTCTGGCTGCATGTAGAGCCTCATGCCTATAATTCCCACACTTTGGGAGGCCACAGTGGGAGGACTGCTTGAGCTTAGGAGTTCAAAACCAGTCTAGGTAACATGGCAAGAACCTGTCTCTACAAAATATTAAAAAGTTAGCCACGCATGGAGGCACACATCTGTGGTCCCAGCTACTCATGAGGCTGAGGTAGGAGGATTGCTTGAGCCTGGAAGGTGAAAGCTGTAATGGGGCATGACCACACCACTGCACTCCAGCCTGGGTGACAGAGCAAGACCTTATCTCAAAAAGAAAAAAAAGGCCGGGCGCGGTGGCTCAAGCCTGTAATCTCAGCACTTTGGGAGGCCGAGATGGGCGGATCACGAGGTCAGGAGTTCGAGACCATCCTGGCTAACACGGTGAAACCCCGTCTCTACTAAAAAAATACAAAAAACTAGCCAGGCGAGGTGGCCGGCACCTGTAGTCCCAGCTACTCGGGAGGCTGAGGCAGGAGAATGGCATAAATCCAGGAGGTGGAGCTTGCAGTGAGCTGAGATCCGGCCACTGCACTCCAATCCGGGCGACAGAGTGAGACTCCGACTCAAAAAAAAAAAAAAAAATCCCATTATTAGTTTCTTAAAATTCTACAAATCAAAAGCTTTTTAAGCAATACTGCTTGATCTAATGCAGGATCCAAAAATAAGGTAACAATTAGTTAATGTTAAAAATGAAACTACACACAAAAAATTAAATGCCCAGGTTTCCATCTTAGAACGACCGTCTGGTCACGCCTGCTCAGGAAACACTCCCCTGCTGTCCTCTGAAGCAGGGACTTTGTCTCACACTTTAGCTGTGGCTGGGACACACCCCCTCAGACAGGTCTGTTGGGCATCAGGCATCATAAACTTGCCGCAGCCGCAATGGCCCCAGATTACTTCCCTGGCCTTCCCTGCTCATGTCTATGGCCCCACCACCATCCAGGTGCTAGAATACCTGAGATCATCCCAGGCCCCCTCCCCCTCCAGCCCCACCCCCACCCCCACCATACACCATGCGTCTGCACGTCCTCCAGATTCTGCAGCCTCCACACCACCCATCACCACCACTTCTCCCTTTGGCCACCCTGCTTCCAGCTACATGTCCCAACCATCCCCACGGCTCCCAGAACATCTTGCAAATGTGTAATTAGATCTCATTATTCCCCTACTTAAAATCTGTCACCAGTTTTTCATTGTCCCTAACACGAAATCCAATGCTTACCGTGACCTAGGTGATTCTAAGCTCTGAGCCTTCTGCTCTGTCTGCAGAGCTGGGCCCTTCTTGTCATTCCAGTTTCAGCTTAAATGTCACCTTTTCAGAGGACATCCTCTCCCCACTCAACCCCTACACCCGCCATGGCCCCAGGTTCATCTCTGCTGGCCCGTATGGCTCATTTGCTGTGGTGTGTTTACCCTCATTTATGGCCGGCTTATTTATGGCTGACTTCCAGGAACACAAGCTCCAGGAAGTGGTGGCCAAGAAAGCAGTGGTCTTTCTTGCCCATGAAAATATTACTGGAGCAGAAGAGGTACTCCACAGCCAGCCACTGGACACAGCTGAGCCACAAGCCCACCTCCTACCCAGCAGCTCCAGGCTCCAGGCTCCCCGAACACTCCCCAGAGAAAAACCTTGAGAACCCAGCACAGTGGACACTGCAGGGCATCCAGGTGGCACCTGGACATTCTGAGCACTGGGCTTGAGCTGACTGGAAGCTCCCAGGGGTGCAGTGGCTCCCACAACCCTACAAGGCCTACCTGCTCTCGGCTGGCTTCACTTGGGGTTCCTTCTCCCCTCTCCCTTGGGAGGTGTCTGCTGGCCCCAGGGACAGAGCATCTTAGAGGACAAAGGGCTACTATCCTGTACTCAGGTAAAAGGCCAGTGTCTTTGCCGTGACAATGTTTTAACCCCATGTCCCACAACCTGAGCAGGATGCAGTCATCACAGCCCAGTGCACTGCCCTTGGCCTGCGCCCCAGCCTGGTTGCGCCATCCCTCGTGAATTAATTTCTGTTCATTATAAAGAAAGCATTAACCTAGGATGGGCAATTTCTCAGAACACCACACATCAGAATCACAAAGACTCGCAACAGCTGCACAGTCACGCTCAGCAGGCAGCAGACCGCCCCTTCCCCAACCCGGCCTGCTATGGAAGGTCAGCACTCGCCTTCTGCCTTTCACGAGGTGTGGGCCAGAACCACGGCATGTTGGCTCAGCCTGCGCCGGCTGCCCCGTCCCTCCCCACACGCTCCCAGTGCTGCCGCTTTCTGCACTCTGCTTTGAGGAGATGCAAATGAAAAGAAGTTTGTCTAGAAAGCCGCTTTCTCACCGGGGAGGTTAGTTAGCACACCCACAGCCTGAGTCCTTGAGGACAATGAGAACTCATGCTCCCAATGAGGATTTAAACAAAGCCACAAGGTGAACTGCAAATGGACTCCAGTGTGCTGATGTTTCCAACAAGGATCGCAATGAAAAGTAATCCCCCAATTCCCCAATTCCAAAGCCACCTCAGTCTCTCCCAAGTACAAAGGCCTCAGCAGGACCCCCTCCCTGTCCAAGGCTGGGGGCCCACAGAAAGGAAAAGGGAGGGCGCCCTAAGAGTCCAGGAAAAGGACACACAATGTAAAGTGAGCTGGTTGTGGTGGTATTTGCAAGGTATTTTCTTTTTAATTTTTTTTTTCTTTTAAAGAAATGAGACAGAGTCTCTCACTCTGTCACCCAGGCTGGAGTGCAGTGACACGATCTCAGCTCACTGCAGCCTCCTAGGCTCAAGTGATCTTCCCATCTCAACCTCCCAAGAAGCTGGGACCACAGGCATGCGCCACTGGGCCTCGCTAATTTTTTGTATTTTTTGTAGAGATGGGGTTTTGCCATGTTGCCCAGGTTGGTCTCGAACTCCTAAGCCCAACTGATCTGCCTGCCTTGGCCTCCCAAAGTGCTGGGATTACAGGCATGAGCTACCATGCCAAGCCCCACAACTTATTTTTCTATTGACCTTTCTTCTAGAGCACTAATCCTTTTTTCAGCTGATTCCAATCTGCTGGTAAATACACCTACTGGATTTTTAATTTTTTCTTTTGAGATGGAGTCTCGCTCTGTCACCCAGGCTGGAGTGCAGTGGTGCATTCATAAGTCACTGCAGCCTCCACCTCCTAGATGCTAGCAATCCTCCCTCCTCAGTCTCTCAAGTAGCTGGGACCACACGCATGTGCCACCATCCCCGGCTAATTATGTAAAATCTTTATGGTTTTGAGACCCAGTCTCACTCTGTTGCCCAGGCTGGAGTGCAGGGGTGCAATCTCGGCTCACTGCAACCTCTGCCTCCCAGGTTCAAGCGATTATCCTGCCTCAGCATCCTGAGTAGCTGGGATTACAGACACCCGCCACCATGCCTGGCTAATTTTTGTATTTTTAGTAGAGACAAGGTTTTGCCATGTTAGCCAGGCTGGTCTTGAACCCCTGACCTCAAGTGATCTGCCTGCCTCGGCCTCCCAAAGTACTGGGATTGCAGGTATGAGCCACTGCACCCGGCCTAATTAAAAAAAAAAATTAATAGAGACAAGGTCTTGCTATGTTGCTCAGGCTGATCTCAAACTCCTCACCTCAGCCTCCCAAAGTGCTGGGATTACAGGTGTGAGCTACTGCACCTGGCTGAATTTTAAATTTCAGTTATTGTGCTTTTCTTAGAACTTCCATTATATTTTTTTATGAATTCCAAGTCTATGAAACTATCCATCTCATTTCCATTCTTTAAAATATCTGTGATTGACTGGGCGCGGGGGCTCATGCCTGTAATCCCAGCACTTTGGGAGCCCAAGGCGGTGGAACACAAGGTCAGGAGATCGAGACCATCCTGGCTAACACGGTGAAACCCCGTCTCTACTAAAAATACAAAAAAATTAGCCGCGCGTGGTGGCGGGTGCCTATAGTCCCAGCTACTTGGGAGGCTGAGGCTGGAGAATGGCATGAACCCAGGAGGTAGAGCTTGCAGTGAGCCAAGATCACGCCACTGCACTCCAGCCCAGGCAACAGAGCAAGACTCCATCTCAATAAATAAATAAATAAAATAATAATAAAATAAAATAGATGTGATTAATATCCTAAAGTCCATGTCCAAAAGCCAGCATCTCAGTCTCCTGTGGGCCCATCACCTTTCTTCCTCTGGCCCCCTTTCCCAGTGTACCTGGTGGTCTTCAGCTGAGTGTCAGGGACTGTGTGTGACAGAATGCCAGGGGGTCTGAACGTGTCCCCTGACAGGCACAGCCCACCCCCTCCATGGTGGGCAGCAGTGAGACAGTGAATCAGGAACTCCACTGACACTGAGCTCCTCTGCAGTCTTTGTCAAGACCAGCCCAGCTGTGGCTTGTCTCAGGCGAGACAGGGCTGGTCCCAGATGACAGCGTGGGATATTTCTTAGGCCCTCCATCTGACAGGCCCCAATCTATTCCCTAACTCCACGAAACTGCCAAAAATCCCACTCTGCTTTTCAGCCACTTTCTGCCCCTCTGCCCTAAGCAGCTTTATCAGCAGACGGCTAGAGAGACCAGCTCCTAATGTCCGTCTCTTCTCTGGCTCCTTCGCTCAGGGGTCTTGGCCCCTCAGGTCCAGCCGCCTCGGCAGCCCCGAGTGCCCATCTTGGTCTCCCAGCCCTGGGATATTTCCTGCAGCTCTCTGGCTTCCCTGCCTCTCAGCAGCCGCCCCTGCCCAGCCACTGCCCCAGGAAGAAGGGCCCGCACGGGAGCAGAAGTGGGGCTCACCTCCGAAAGCTTGCCTGTGTTGTGCTGCTGGGCGGCTCTCTAGTCCTTCAAGCTGGGGCCTTCTGAACAGTGGCCGGCTCCTCAGGTCCTGCGAAGGAGTGCTTTACCGTGAGCTCTTCCACACCAGATGCAGAGCCTGCAGGACCTGGAATGAGTTATTGAAAAGGGGTGGGGGTGAGGACATGGACTGATAACCAGCCAGGCTGGTCCAACTACCACAGGCCACAAGGACACCTTCCAGCCATAACTGTCCCATCCAGAGATATGCCGGACAATGAGGGCGCCCCAGGGACACAAGGCCGTTTCCCTCTGCCCAGCCAAGCATCCTCTAGGACAGAAGATCTCTGCGTCCTCATGTGAACTCTAGGGTTATGTCTGATGTCCTAACAAGACAGCACACGCCAGGACATGGAAACTGCTTCCACCAGCTCACCCTACAACTCCTCAAAGAGAATGGGGGTGTCTGTCCTCAATACAGGCCCCTACCCTTCCCCTAGAGGCTTCTGACAAGAACCGCACATCACTGCTGCTTCCTGTGCAGGGCTGGCCATGGGACTCATTGGCAGACACGACTGCCTGTTTCATGTTGACAGTTTCAGGCCTTCACACTGTCCCTCCCCTCAGCGCTCTGCCTCCTCCACAGCTTGTCCCTCCCTTCGCTAGAGCCTCTTTCATATCACCCAGTTTCAGCGAGCACATGCTGTCCCAGCACCCCATCTCCACCCGGGGTGCCTACTCCTCACCACGAATCACGTCTCACTCACACGGTACTTACACTCTCCTGTTAGATGCAAGCCCCACGAGAGCTGGGCTCCGCCGGCAGCACCGAAAGCAAGGCCTAGGCCGTGGCAGGCGCTCATAGAGAATATGCTGGATGAAAGGTGTGTCAGAGGGGCCTTCCGCTCTGGACCCACGGTTTAAGAGCTCCACTCCCTCCAGCTGCTGGTTGCCCCTACTCAGGGTGAACCCAACACAAGCCTCTGTGAGGAAGGAGTGAGAGGACAGGCTTCTGTCCCATTTGCACTCTTCAGCCTCCACATCCCATGGCCTGGCAGGATGGTGGAGTAACCACAGGTGACATGGGAGGGCACGGTGGTCTGTGGACTAAGGCCCCTGTCAGAGCGGGGCTCAGCACATGATGCTGCCAGATAGCA
Organism: Trachypithecus francoisi; assembly: GCF_009764315.1. Lineage (NCBI taxonomy): Eukaryota > Metazoa > Chordata > Mammalia > Primates > Cercopithecidae > Trachypithecus > Trachypithecus francoisi. Next base: position 111,509,669 of record NW_022681460.1, read on the forward strand.
GAGAAGGCAGAACGACTCCATGTGGCACAGACGCCCCAAGCAAAACATTGAGAGCTGCTGGGCAACAGATCCTGGAGGGCTGCCATGGGCCTGTCTCCATGGCCAGGAGGGGCCCCCACACCGAGCCCAGCAGGAACTTCGTGCTAGTCTGCACTGTGCCAGGGTCATGATGCAGCCCCCACGACACAGCCACCACCACGGCTATAGCCAGACCCTCGGGTCTGAGGCCAAGGCCAAGGCAGTGCTGTATTTCTTCCAACTCCGCCTACTCCTTTCCTGGGTGGGACGGCTGAGAAGGCTGGTTCCACAGTTCTCCCCAGGTCCTTGTGAGCCACTGGTCCCCGGCCCTTGCTCCCCTTCCAGCCCCCAGGCACCCTGAACTGCAGGGTGCAGGACACTAAGGCAATGGGGGCCTCCCAGTGGGCAGCCCCACCCAGGGTGTGGGAGGCCATGGGCCCCAAGCTCCCTTGGAGACTTCTCCCACTGCCCCACCCTCAGGAAGCCATGAGCTGTCACCTTCTCTGTAACCAAACTCTTCCCTGGGGACCAGGACACGTGCAGAAAGCACTTTTGTGTTTTCTCAGGGCACTTGTGGGGCTGAACTGTTTGGAGAAACGATTTCACGGGGAAGCAGTCGCACAAAAGAGGCCTTCCCACAGGGGTAGCCTCCAGGACAGACGCCTCCCAAGTCTGGGATCAGTGCAAGATGCCGTCCCTCACCCTGCCGCAGACTCCCCACCAGTCATGAGGGGCTCCCCAGAGGGCCTGCCTGTGCTGGGCCCTCGAGTGTGGGCAGACAGAGGCCCTGCCTCCATTCTCCCTCCAAGGGCCCAGCCCTGGGAACAGGAAAGCACCCCAGGAGGAGAGCAGGCAAGGCGTCTGCAAGTGTCAGCCTCCCCAGGAATCACAGGGCTGTGGGAAGCAGCAATGGTTCTCACCTCTCACCACATAAACGCGTCCACTCACCTTGCCAGGGTGGCTTCCTAGGCTCCTCCCCTGTGGCCCACATGGAGGGGTGGCTGCTCATCCAGGTCACGCCCTCCCCAGCATGGAGCTGCAGTAGGGCCACGCTGGCCACCACCAGCCACCCCGCCACACAGCTGCAGCTGTGGATGGGGTCTCGGGCAGGAGTAGCAACAGCACCTGGGGGCTGGGGATGAAGTCCAGTGTGGTCCTGATCCACCCAAAGCCAGAGTTACCACACACGAGTGGCCCTGTTGGGCCTGCTCCCCACTGTCCAAAGTCCACTGGAGTCATGGTAGAACCGTCGAGACAGGACAGTGGCTCTGCCCTTGCAAGCTCATGGGTGACCGGCTCCTGCCCTCGCTTGACCCCCAGAGGAGGCGCTGATCTTCGGAGGTGCCTGGTCCCAGCAGTGACAGCCACAGGAAGCTAGTTACATGCAACTTGCTAGGGAGGCCGCTACCAGGCTGGCGCTGTGCCACTTACTCAGCAAGCCTTTCTCATCTGGCTGTTCCCATTCACACTGTGGTCACTAAAAGGAGAAGGGGAGTGTTAATCATGTCCATCAGCTCAGCCAGCAGCACCTGTTCTGAAACCTCAGCAAGCTCCCGACAGGCTGTTCTGTTTGTTCTGTTTATATACTCATGTAGGATGCAGCCACAGGGAACCCTGAACACCTGGAAAACTGGACAACATACTTTTGTCTTCAGTTGGTGGAAGACAGTGCAGGACAGTGATTCCGACAGAAGGGAAACCAGAGAGCGCGTCCTGTGACTGCAGCAGTTCCAGCCAGGAGGCGGGTTCCAGACTGCAGCACAGGGAGGGAAACTCAGCCTGACCCTGCAGCCTCTCTGAGTTGGGAAGACCGAGTTCAGAGGTCAGGGAGGCCAAGGCTGCTGCTATTGCAGGGCAGAGTCCTGGGGAGGAGGCAGCTGCACAGAGAGGCAGAGCCAAGATCTGCCCAGGGTCTCCTGGAGTCTTTAGCTGAAAACAGAGCTGTGCCTGAGTGAGAAAAAACTATATGAGAAGGCCCAGAAAAGAATCCTGAGGAAGGAGCAAACAAAAAAATCCCGAGTTCCCACGGAATATTTGGTGTTCCCACAAGCCACTGTGGAGAGATGTCCCAATTCATGGGGTATTGGGTAGACTCTGCAGAAGGGTATCACCCTTAGTGATAGAGCTAAGTCAGCTGCAGATTAAAGCAGCACCGGACCCACTGAAAAGCTCAGAAGCCTCTAAAGGATCGCTGCTTCCAAGGGACTTAACTGCATACCAGACCCAAACCCAACACTATTCAAAGAAAGTCAACAAAATTCAGCAGCCAACAATTTATTTTATTTTTTTGTAGAGACAGGGTCTCGCTATGTTGCCCAGGCTGGTCTTGAACTCCTGAGCTCAATCGATCCACCTGCCTGGGTCTCCCAAAGTGCTGGGATTACAGGCGTGAGCCACCACGCCCGTCCTACTTTTCTTACTCTTAACTGTTAACAGTTTGTTCAACCTAATAACAGCAAGAGCTAGGCATGGTGGTGCATGCCTATAGACCCAGTTAAGAGGCTGAGGCAGAATAGCTCGAGTCCAGGAGTTCTGGGCTATTTGGACTGAGTGTTTAAACTAAGTTTGGCATCAAAATGGTGACCTCCCTGGAATATGGTGAACTCCCCTCCTTAGGCACCACCAGGTTGCCTAAGGAGGGGTGAATAAGCCCATGTCAGAAAGGAAGCAGGTCAAAACTCCGGTACTGATCAGTAATGGGATTGCACTTGTGAATAGCCACTGCACTCTAGCCTGGGCCACATAGTAACTCTCTATTATTAATATTTTAAAAACCTGGGTACAATGGCTCACACCTGTTAATCCCAACACTTTGGGAGGCTAAGGTGGGTGGATAACGAGGTCATGAGTTCAAGACCAGCCTGGCTAACACGGTGAAACTCTGCCTCTACTAAAAACACAAAAACTTAGCCGGGAGTGGTGGCGGGCGCCTGTAGTCCCAGCTACTCAGGAGGCCGAGGCAGGAGAATGGCATTAACCTGGGAGGGGGAGCTTGCAGTGAGCCCAGATTGAGCCACTGCACTCCAGCCTGGGCGACAGAATGAGACTCCATCTCAAAAACAAACAAACAAACAAACAAACAAAAAAACCCTGTCTCAACAACAAAAACAAACCAGCAACAATGTATTCAATGGTTATGGTTTATGAATAAGTGAAATTAATGACGGCAATATCATAAGGGACGGTAAGGATATCATAAGGGATGGTAAGGATGAACTGGGAATGCTCTGTTAGAGGGAACTCGTACAACCCATGAAGTGGTATAGTATCAGTTGAAAGTGGAATTGGATTAGTTGTAACTGTAAATACCAAACTCAAGGGCAAAGATTTTTCTTTTCTTTTCTTTTCTTTTTTTTTTGAGATGGAGTCTCGTTCTTGTCATCCAGGCTAGAGTGCAGGGGCGCCATTTCGGCTCACTGCAACCTCTGCCTCCTGGGTTCAAGCCATGCTCCTGCCTCAGCCTCCTGAGTAGCTGGGATTACAGATTACAGGCACCTGCCCCCATCCCCAGCTAATTTTTTGTATTTTTAGTAGAGATAGGGTTTTACTATGTTAGCTAGGCTGGTCTCAAACTCCTGACCTCAGGTGATCCACCCACGTTGGCCTCCCAAAGTGCTGGGATTACAAGCATGGGCCACTGTGCCCAGCCAAAACTTTTTAAAAATATAAAATAAGAAGCATAATTCACATGCTAAGAGAGGAAAAAATGTAATCATGTAAGATGTTCATTTAAAGTCAGAGAAGGCAGGAAAAGAGTGGAAGACCAAAATAAAAAGAAAAGGGAAGAATAAAAGCAATAGAAAACAGTAATAAATACGGCAGATATTAATCTAACTGCACCAATAATCTCTTTAATTGTCAATGTTCAAGCAAATAAGAAACAGAAAATGTCAGAATATATCCAAAAATAAGACCCAAGCATGTGTTGGGTCAAAAATGAAGAGAAATAAAGACTTTCTCAGAAGAACAAAAATTAAGGGAATTTGTCATCAGTAAATCCACCTTGCAAAAAATGTTAAAAGAAGACCCAGGAAACTCACTTTAAATATAAAGACACAGGTAAATTAAAATTAAAAAGGCCGGGCGTGGTGGCTCAAGCCTGTAATGCCAGCACTTTGGGAGGCCGAGACGGGCGGATCACGAGGTCAGGAGATCGAGACCATCCTGGCTAATACGGTGAAACCCCGTCTCTACTAAAAATACAAAAACCTAGCTGGGCGAGGTGGCGGGCGCCTGTAGTCCCAGCTACTCGGGAGGCTGAGGCAGGAGAATGGCGTGAACCCGGGAGGCGGAGCTTGCAGTGAGCTGAGATCCGGCCACTGCACTCCAGCCTGGGCGACAGAGCAAGACTCCGACTCAAAAAAAAAAAAGAATTTTTTGCCTACCCCAAAGTCATGAAGATTTCCTCCTATGCCTTTTTTAGCACCTTTATTCTGTATTGGCTATTTCATTTATTTTTTTGACACAGGGTCTTGCTCTGTTGCCCAGGCTAGAGTGTGGAAGTATGATTATGACTCACTGCAGCTTTGACCTCCTGGGCTCAAGTGATTCCATTTCAGCCTAGTGAGTAGCTGGGACTACAGGCACGTGCTACCATGCTAGCTTATTTAAACAATTTTTTTTTTTTTTGTAGCAATGGGTTTCACTACACTGCCCCGGCTGGCCTTGAACCACTGGGCTCAGGCAATTCTCCTTTCTCATTCTCCCAAGTTTCAGGGACTATAGGAATATATCACCATGCCTAGCTCCATTTTTTTTTTTTTTTTTTTTTTTGAGACGGAGTCTCGCTCTGCCACTCAGGCTGGAGTGCTGTGGCCAGATCTCAGCTCACTGCAAGCTCCGCCTCCCGGGTTCACGCCATTCTCCTGCCTCAGCCTCCCGAGTAGCTGGGACTACAGGCGCCCGCCACCTCGCCCGGCTAATTTTTTTGTATTTTTTAGTAGAGACGGGGTTTCACCGTGTTAGCCAGGACGGTCTCGATCTCCTGACCTCGTGATCCGCCCGTCTCGGCCTCCCAAAGTGCTGCGATTACAGGCTTGAGCCACCGCGCCCGGCCTTTTTTCTTGTTTTTTACAGACAGAGTCTCACTTTGTCACCCAGGCTGGAATGCAGTGGCGCGATCTCGGCTCACTGTAACCCCTACCTCCAGGGCTCAAACAATTCTCCTGCCTCAGCCTCCCAAGTAGCTGAGATTACAGGCATGCACCACCACATCAGGCTAACTTTTGTATTTTAGTTAAGACAGGGTTTCACCATGTTGGCCAGGCTGGTCTCGAACTCCTAACCAGCCTGGTTATTAGGGTGGTGATCCACCCACCTAGGCCTCCCAAAGTGCTGGGATTACAGGAGTGAGCCACTGCCCCCACCCCCATTAGGTTTTAGTAAGAAAACTTGCAGGCTGGGCATGGTGGCTCACACCTGTAATGTCAGACTGTGAGAGGCTGGGGCAGGCAAATCACTTAAGCCCAGTTCGAGATCAGCCTGGGCAACATGGCAAAACCCTATCTCTACTAAAAACACACACACAAAAAAAACAAAATTAGCCAGGCGTGGTGGCACAAACCTGTATTCTCAGCTACAGAAACAGAATATAGGCTGAGGTGGGAGGACTGTTTGAGCCTGAAAGGCGGCGGTTGCAGTGACCCAAGATCCCGTTACTGTACTCCAGCCTGGGTGAATACAAAGTCAGACTCCATTTCAAAAAAAAAGAAAAAAGAGAAAAAGGAAAAAAAATTGCAAAAAAATTGTTACACAATGTTTGCTGGTTTAGGCCACCACTGGGAATGGCTGTCGGTCTAGATGTTCGGATGCTGGGCACAGTCTGCCCAGTCGGACTGCTCCATGTGGGGTACACAGTGGCTGCTAGATTCAAGGTCTTACAGGAACAGTTTCAGCCACCGTGGACTCAGCCGGGGCAGCAAGAGCATTCTGACAGGTTAGAGCTCGGCACGAGGGACACTAATCCAGTGCCTAGAGCACCACCAGGCACCTTACACAGCTGGTCGAGAAAAACTTTAATGTAAAAATAAAAACTCTAGAAGAAAACATGAGGAAAATTACTTTGTAATCTCAAAGTAGAGAAGACCTCGCTAACTAAGGACACAAAAGCCACTAACCATTTTTTGTGAGACAGAGTCTCGGTCTGTTGCCCAGGCTGGAGGGCAGTGGCAGTATAGGGTGACTGAATCCTCCGCCTCCTGGGTTCAAGCGATTCTCCTGCCTCAGCTTCCTGAGTAGCTGGGATTACAGGCGTGCACCACCACGCCCAGCTAATTTTTGTATTTTTAGTAGAGACACGGTTTCACCATATTGGCCAGGCTGGTCTTGATCTCCTGACCTCAAATTATCTGCCTGCCTTGACTTCCCAAAGTGCTGCGATTACAGGTAGTGAGCCACCACACCTGGCCTCCATACTGTTTTCTATATAGAGGTTATACTAATTTACATTCCCATCAACAGCATATAAGCATTCCCTTTTCTATGCATCCATGCCAACATCTGTTGTTTTCTGACTTTCTAATAATAGCCATTCTGACCCGTGTAAGACGGTATCTCACTGTGGTTTTGATTTGCATTTCTCTGATGATTAGTGATGTTGCGCACTTTCTCAAGTTTGTTTGCCGCTTATAAGTCTTCATTTGAGAAGTATCTGTTCTCGTCCTTTGCCTACTTTCTCTCCAATTCTGGCCTCAAGTGATCCTCCTGCCTCAGCATCCCGAAGTGCTGGGATTACAGTTGTTAGCCACCACCCAGCCTTTGCTCACTTACTAATGGTTTTTTTTTTTTTTCTTGTTGAGATCCTTGTAGATACTAGGTATTAGTCCTTTGCCAGAGGCTTTATTTGCAAATATTTTCTCCCATTCTATAGGTTGTCTATTTACTCTGTTATTTCTTTTGCTGTGTAGAATTTTTTTCATTTAATTAAGTCCCATTTGCCTATTTTTCTTCTTGTTGCATTTGCTTTTGAGGTCTTAGTCATATATTCTTTGCCTAGGCTAATATCCAGAAGAGTTTTTCCTAGGTTTTCTTCTAAGATCTTTAGAGTTTCAGGTCTTATGTTAAGTCTTTTTTTTTTTTTTTTTTTTTTTTTTTTTTTTTGAGGCGGAGTCTCGCTCTGTGGCCCAGGCTGGAGTGCAGTGGCCGGATCTCAGCTCACTGCAAGCTCCGCCTCCCGGGTTTCCGCCATTCTCCTGCCTCAGCCTCCGGAGTAGCTGGGACTACAGGCGCCCGCCACCTCGCCCGGCTAATTTTTGTATTTTTTAGTAGAGACGGGGTTTCACCGTGTTAGCCAGGATGGTCTCGATCTCCTGACCTTGTGATCCACCCGTCTCGGCCTCCCAAAGTGCTGGGATGACAGGCTTCACTTTGAGTTCATTTTTGTATGTGGTGAGAGACAGGGTATAGCTTCATTTTTCTATATATGGTTAGCCAATTTTCCCAGCACTATTTATTGAATAGGGTGTCCTTCCCCCACTGCCTATTTGTCAACTTTATTGAAGATCAGTTGGTTGTAGGCAAGTGGCATTACTTCTGGGTTCTCTATTCTGTCCCACTGATTTATGATACAAAAATATGTACAAGTACCATGCTGTTTTAGTTACTGCATGAGTAGTTAGGACCACAGGTGTGCACCACCACGCTCAGCTAATTTTTTTGGCGGGGAGGGGAGCAGGTACATTAGAGACGGAGTCTTAGTATGTTGCCCAGGCTGGTCTCAAGCAATCTTTTCCCCTCAATCTCCCAAAGGAGGCGTTGTAGTATGATTTCAAGTCAGGTAATGTGATGCCTCCAGCTTTGAAGAATCTTTGTTCATTACAACACATCATTAAGAGAATGTAAAGGTGAGCCAAACACTGGAAGAAGGTATGTGCATAAAAGTCAATTTGATTACAAAAAAACTGTAAAGCTCTACGTGGAAAAAAATTTATTAAAAATCAAACACATGGCCGGGCGTGGTGGCTCAAGCCTGTAATCCCAGCACTTTGGGAGGCCAAGACGGGTGGATCACGAGGTCAGGAGATCGAGACCATCCTGGCTAACACGGTGAAACCCCGTCTCTACTAAAAAATACAAAAAACTAGCCGGGCGACGTGGCGGGCGCCTGTAGTCCCAGCTACTCGGGAGGCTGAGGCAGGAGAATGGCGTGAACCCGGGAGGCGGAGCTTGCAGTGAGCTGAGATCCGGCCACTGCACTCCAGCCCCGTCGACAGAGCGAGACTCTGTCTCAAAAAAAAAAAAATCAAACAGCCGCTATTTGGGAGGCTGAAGTAGGGGGATCACTTGAGCCAAGGAGTTCAAGTCTAGCCTGGGCAACAGGTGAGACTCCATCTCAAAAAAAAAAACAATTTTTTTTTTTTTTTGAGACGGAGTCTCGCTCTGTCACCCAGGCTGGAGTGCAGTGGCGCGATCTCGGCTCACTGCAAGCTCCGCCTCCCGGGTTTACGCCATTCTCCTGCCTCAGCCTCCCGAGTAGCTGGGACTACAGGCGCCCGCCATCTCGCCCGGCTAATTTTTTGTTTTTTTTTAGTAGAGACGGGGTTTCACGGGTTAGCCAGGATGGTCTCGATCTCCTGACCTCGTGATCCACCCGTCTCGGCCTCCCAAAGTGCTGGGATTACAGGCTTGAGCCACCGCGCCCGGCCTACAATTTTTTTTTTAAGTCAAAGACAAATGATAAAAACTGGGAAAAAGCATTTGTAACATTGTAACACTATGATCCATTTCCATAATATAGAGTTCTTACAAATCAATAGGAAAAAGATGAATCACACAATCTTACAAATCAATAGGAAAAATATGAATCACACAATCTAAAAGCATGCAAAGCCCACAAACATGAGGTCATAGGTAAACGAGTAGCTTTTAATCCTGTGAAGAACATACTTGTTTCCTCAACGAAAGAAACGTAAAATAAAGCTATAAGACACCAATTTTTAACCGCTGAAATAGTAAAAGAACAAAATGTTTCATGATATATTCTGTGAGTGTGGATTATAAATAAAAACACATTCATTGTTAATGGAATGGAAACTGATTCAGCCTCCATTTTTTTTTTTTTTTGAGACTGAGTCTTGCTCTGTCACCTAGGCTGCAGTGCAGTGTTGTGATCTTGGCTCACTGTAACCTCCACCTCCCAGGGTAAAGCGATTCTCCTGCCTCAGTCTCCCGAGTAGCTGGAATTACAGGGGTGCGCCACCACGCCCAGTTAATTTTATATTTTTAGTAAAGACGGGGTTTCAACATGTTGGCCAGGCTGGTCTTAAACTCCTGACCTCAAGTGATCCACCCGCTTCAGTCTCCCAAAGTGCTGGGATTACAGGCATAAGCCACTGCGCCCAGCCAATTCAGCTTCTTTAGGAGGTAACCGGGTACACCCAAAAACAGTCTGATTTACCCATATCCATTGACCCAGCAATTCCACTTATGTCACAGGAATATCCTATAAATATATGTGCAAATCTGCATAAAAGTATATACAAGTATGTTCAATGCACCATTAGCCACTGTAGAAGGAAATGAAAGCAATCTAACGTCCCTTGATAGTTGATATAATAAAGTATGAATATATCCAAATGATGACATATAAGACTGCTAAATAGAATGATAGATTTATATGTAATAAGGAAAAATCTCCAAGATAGTTCATTAAGTTGCAAAAAACGAGGTTCAGAACAATGGGTAAAATGTGCTGTTTATTTACATTGGGGAAAAGCAGAGATATATGTTAATATATACTTGTATGTGCACAGAATTATCTGGAATATTTCAAGAAGCCTCTGAGGAGGGAGTTTGGAGGTCAGGGGGCCAGAAGTAGGACGGAATTTTTGTACCCTTCTGAAGCTCCTGGAAAAAAAATTAACAATGTACAGGTATTTTTTTCTAAAACAGGTAAACCAGGCAAGAGCAATGGCTCATGCCTGTAAACCCAGCACTTTGGGAGGCAGGAGGATCACCTGAGGCTAAGAGTTTAAGATCAGCCTGGGCAACATAGCAAAACCCCCATCTCTACAAAAATGTTAAAAAGTCAGTTGGGGCCGGGCGCGGTGGCTCAAGCCTGTAATCCCAGCACTTTGGGAGGCCGAGGCGGGTGGATCACGAGGTCAGGAGATCGAGACCCTCCTGGCTAACACGGTGAAACCCCGTCTCTACTAAAAATACAAAAAACTAGCCGGGCGCGGTGGCGGGCGCCTGTAGTCCCAGCTACTCGGAGGCTGAGGCGGGAGAATGGCGGGAACCCGGGAGGCGGAGCTTGCAGTGAGCCGAGATCGCGCCACTGCACTCCAGCCTGGGCGACACAGCGAGACTCCGCTCTCAAAAAAAAAAAAAAAAAAAAAAAGTCAGTTGGGTGTGGTGGCACACGCTTGTACTCTTGGTTACTTGGGAGACTGAGGCCGGAGGATTGTCTGAGCCCAAGAGTTCGAGTCTATGCTCGTGCCACCGCATTCCAGCCTGGATGACACAGCAAAACCCTGTCTCTAAAAAAATAAAAAATAGGCCAGGCACAGTGGCTCACACCTGTAATCCCAACACTTTGGGAGGCTGAGGCGGGCGGATCATGAGGTCAGGAGATCGAGATCATCCTGGCTAACACGGTGAAACCCTGTCTCTACTAACAACACAAAAAATTAGCTGGGCGTGGTGGCAGGCGCCTGTAGTCCCAACTACTCAGGAGGCTGAGGCAGGAGAATGGCATTAACCCGGGAGGCGGAGCTTGCAGTGAGCTGAGATTGCGCCACTGCACTCCAGCCTGGGTGACAGAGCGAGACTCCGTCTCAAAAAAAAAAAAAAAACTTTTTCAGTTCTTTTGGACATATCTTTAGAAGTGGAATTGCTGGATCATATGATTTTATCTTTAGCTTGTTCAGGAACCTCAAACTGTTTCCCACAGCAGCTGCACCATTTTACATTCCCTCCAGCAACGCATCAGAGTTCTACCTTCTTTACACCCTCACCAATACTTGTTTTTATTTTTTAAATTTTTTTTAGGAAATGGCTGTCCTACTGGCCATGAAGCAGTATCTCACTGTGGTTTCAATCTGCACTTCTCTAATGATTCATGATGCTGATCATGTTTTCATGTTCTTGTTGGCATCTGCCATCCTTTGGAATGTCTATTCAAGTCCCATGTCCTTTTTTTTTTTGGTCTTGGCTTCTTCACAGGACAAGTTCTACCATGCCCATTTTCTGAGTTGTCCTTTCATTGAGTTGTAAAAGTTCTTTCTATATTATGCTACTAGATTGTCTTAGTCCATTTGGGTTGCTCTTACAAAATACCGTAAGACTGGGTGGCTAATAAACAACAGAAATTCTCTGCTCTGGAGTCTGGGAAGTCCAAGATCAAGGTGTTAGCAGACTCTGTCTGGTGAAGGCCCACTTCCTCAGATGGAAGAAGGGGCAGGGGGTTTCTCTCTTGGCCCTCTTTTTCTAAAAAAATTTTTGTAGAGATGGAGTCTCATCTTGCTGCCCAGGATGGTCTCAAACTCCTGGGCCCAAGCAATCTTCCCACCTCGGCCTCCCAAAGTGCTGGGATTACAGGCATGAGCCACCACACCTGGCCACAGGGGCCTCTTTTGTAAGAGCACTAATCCTATCACCTTACGGGTAAGGATTTCACATATGAATTGGGTGACAGGAGACATAAACATTCAGACAGCAGCACAGACTCTTGTCAGGTATATGATGAACACATATCTCCCGTTCTGTGGGTTATCTTCTTATTTTCTTGATAGTGTACTTTTACACACACAAGTTTTTAATTTTGATGAAGTCCAATTCATTATTTGTTGTTGTTTCTGCTTTTAGTGTCACATCCAGAGTCTACTGCCAACTCCAAGGTCATCAAGATTTAATCCTTGTATTCTTCTTTTTTTTTTTTTTTTTGAGATGGAGTTTCACTCCTGTTGCTCAGGAGAGAGTGCAGTGGTGCGATCACAACCTCCGCCTCCTGGGTTCAAGCGATTCTCCTGCCTCAGCCTCCTGAGTAGCTGGGATTACAGGCACACGCCACCAGGCCCGGCTAATTTTGTATTTTTAGTAGAGATGCGGTTTCACCATGATGGTCAGGCTGGTCTCAAACTCCTGACCTCTGGTGATGCCAAAAGTGCTGGGATTACAGGGGTGAGCCACCACACCCAGCCTACCCTTGTATTCTTCTAAGAGGTTTATAGTTTTCACTCTTACATTGGTCTTTGATCCATTCTAAGTTAATATTTGTACATGATATGAGGTAAGGGTCTAACTTCATTCTTTTGCATGTGATATCCTGTTATCCCAGCTCCACTTGTGGAAGACACTATTCTTTCACCATCGACTAGTCTTGGCATCCTTGACAAAAATCAATTGCTCATAAATGTAGGTGTTTATTTCTAGACTCTCACTTTTCTTCCACTGACCCATATGCCTATCCTTATGCTAGTACAGTACCACACAGTCTTGATTACTATCGCTTATAATAAGTTTTGATATAAGGAAGTATTTCTTGAAAAAGAACAAAGAGGCTGTTAGGGTTTTGGGTATTAGGAGCCCCTTGCAATTCCATATGAATTTATTTTATTTATTTAATTAATTTATTTATTTACTTCAGACAGAGTCTCACTCTATCACCAGGCTGGAATGCAGTGTTGTGATCTTGGCTCACTGCAACCTCCATCTCCTGGGTTTAAGGGATTCTCCTGCCTCAGCCTTCCAAGTAGCTGGGACTACAGGCACCCACCGCCACGCCTAGCTAACTTTTGTATTTTTAGTAGAAACGGGGTTTCACCATGTTGGCCAAGCTGGTCTCGAACTCCTGACCTCAAGTGATCTACCTTCCTCAGCCTCCCAAAATGCTGGGATTACAGGTGTGAGCCACCACACCCGGCCAATTCCATATGAATTTTAACATCAGTTTTTCCACTTCTGCAAAAAAATTAAAAGGTTGTTGGGATTTTGATAGGGATTATGCTGGCAGATACTTTGGGGGTTGTTTTGCTGTCTTAAATCTCCCTTAAATTTGTCTAGCAGAATAGACAGAGCAAACTCACACAAAGGCAGCAGTGGCAGGCAGCACACTAAGAGAAATGCAGTGTAACTCATCTCGAATAACTTTTGTATACTTATACATGTAAAAACAGTTATTTCCTCTCCTGATTTCAACAATTTTAGCAGTCTAGAAAATGTGAATATACAACAGTAAATGAAAGTTAACATGACCAAAGAACTGAGGAGACAATTCTTTCCTTGTTCAACCTGCCATCTCCCCAACCCGTCAAGATAAATGAGCGGGAGGTGGACAGGTTATGACTTTACAATTTATAATCAAACCACAGACCTGGGATAAGGGCCCTTCAATTCATCCTCCGAACTGTGTAAAGCATTAACTCTGTGGGAGATGCCAGAAGCTTTTAAAAAGGAAATATTCCAGGAGGGTAAGGACGTTATAATCACAGTATCTTCAACCTTTGCCTTTTTCCCCTGAACCCCAAAATTACCGACTCATACGAACTGGGAAAACAGCACATCTATTTGGAGTACCACAATTTTTTCATGTACTTCTGCATCCATTTTCTCTTTCAGATAAATCCTGTAAAGTTAACCAAACACAAGGACTGTCTGCACCTTTTAATATCTGACATCTTTCATCTCCCTGGTTGTTTTGACAATGCAGTGGGTTTCCGCCTCAGATGCTGACAGGGAACGCACAATACTATTCCTACTGAAATAACATCCATCTAGTAACACTGTTTCTCAACACTGCCCCTCAACTTAGTCACACTGGGTGACTTCTGACTAACAGCATGAACCCCAGGGCTTCTGCCAGAGTTAACAATCACAATAGGGTCTAGGACAAGGCAGCTCCCATTGTTCACCTTGGGCCCCAAGAAGCAGCTGCCCCAGTTATGGATGGCTCTGTTCCTTGAAGGGAGGAATTTATGTATAATTCAAAATCCCATGCACCACCCTGACCCAGGTCTGGGCGTCTCTCCTATACTTAGCCTACAGTGTTCAGCTGGTGCTGGTTACATGCAGCGCTTCACAATCTTGAGAACATCAGAATCATCTGTGAAACTTTCAAAAGACACAGGTTGAAAGATTTATTCAGTAGGCCTTAGAGTAGTGTCCCTGACTTTCCAATTAAAAAAAAATTCCACAGGTGACTCAGTTGAGAATCTCAGGTTTCAGAAAATTCTCTCCTCTAAACCACACTTCAACTAATTTATTTTACGTAAATAAATAATAGAGCCAGATTTGGGGTTGGGGGAGGGAGGTAGAAGAGACTTTCTTCACTAGGCCTCTAAGAGATTTAAATCCTAAATAGGAAACAGGCACTTCATTTTCAGTCTGACTGGAAAAAAATAATTTCTACCATTACAACTATCCTTCATATCATCCCAGCCATATCCATGTTTATTAGCTGTTTAAAAAATTTTTCTGGCCGGGCGCGGTGGCTCAAGCCTGTAATCCCAGCACTTTGGGAGGCCGAGACGGGTGGATCACAAGGTCAGGAGATCGAGACCATCCTGGCTAATACGGTGAAACCCCGTCTCTACTAAAAAAATACAAAAAACTAGCCGGGCGTGGTGACGGGCGCCTGTAGTCCCAGCTACTCGGGAGGCTGAGGCAGGAGAATGGCGTAAACCCGGGAGGCGGAGCTTGCAGTGAGCCGAGATCGCGCCACTGCACTCCAGCCTGGGTGACAGAGCGAGACTCCGTCTCAAAAAAAAAAATTTTCTGTATTTTATGATATTTTGAAATCTTAAAAATCTTGCTGGCAGGGAGACTGCCTCTCCCAGAGCTAATTCCTCAAGGTAGTAAACAACTTACTTCGGAGCGTGCGTCTCACAGGCACCTCAACCACCCCTTGTATCTAACTCGCACACACCAAGCCAGTCTTTCTCCTGCCCTAAATCCTCCATGGCCAGGTACCAAGCAACTAGAGACCACCCAAAGGCAAAGCCTGACGGAATTATTTAAATTATCCAATCCTAAAATGTTTACTCCACCCTGACTTGCTATTCCTGAGGAACCCCATAAAGGCTCTGGCCTAGACTTTCTCCTTGTTCCTACCTTTTCCTCCTAACCAAAAGTTGATGCCTCCCTTGTGGCTCTGAATGTGGTGGCATGCCTCCTTTTCTTGAGAAATGTAAGTAAGAAATGGTTTCAGGCCGGGCGCGGTGGCTCATGCCAGTAATCCCAGCCCTTTGGGAGGTCTAGGCAGGAAGATCGCCTGAGGTCAGGAGTTCGATACCAGCCTGCCCAACCTGGTGAAACCCCATCTCTACTAAAAATACAAAAAATTACACCAGGTGCGGTGGTTCACGCCTGTAATCCCAGCACTCTGGGAGGCCAAGGCGGGCAAATCACGAGGTCAGGAGATCGAGACCGTCCAGGCTAACACAGAGAAACCCCGTCTCTACTAAAAATACAAAAAATTAGCCGGGCATGGTGGCGGGCACCTGTACTCCCAGGTATTCGGTAGGCTGCGGCAGGAGAATGGTGTGAACCCAGGAGGCAGAGCTTGCAGTGAGCCAAGATCGCACCAGTGTATTCCAGTCTGGGAGACAGAACTACACTTTGTCTCAAAAAAAAAAAAAAAAAAATTAGCCGGGTGCGGTTGTGGGTGCCTGTAATCCCAGCTATATGGGAGGCTAAAGCAGGAGAATCATTCAAGGGAGGTGGAGGTTGCACACACCACTGTGCTCCAGCCTGGGCAACAAGAGCCCAACTCCGTCGAGAAGCAAGGGAAGGAAGGAATGGAGGAAGGAAGGAGGAAGGAGGAAGGGCAGAAGGAGGAAGGAGGAAGGGAGGAAGGAAGGAAGGAATTATTTCAACAGCACTGGCCTCTCCACGTTGTCACTCCGTCTCCTCTATAAAGTCCCAAGATACCCTGCCCTACCCATGCCTCTGGGCTGCTTATCATTCTTACTCTGTCTACTTTATCCAACTGGAAGCCGTATTACAAACAAACTTAGATTTCCAAGCCAGAGAGCAAGTAAACACCTCCTACATCCTTCATCAAGGAAAACCTCTTGGAAGGTTCTGAAGCTCAACATTCAGAATTGAATGTAGTCTTACCCAGTAATACCACTCCTAGAACACAAAAACTTGTGCTAAGAACACCAATGTTCATAGTAGCATTATTTCTAACAGCCAAAAAGTAAAAACATCCATATGCCCATCACCTAATAAATGGATAAACAAAACATGATCTATCCATACACGTGATTATGTAGCCATGAAAAGGCATGAAGTACTCATTCATGCTACATGGATGAACCTTGAAAACATGCTTAATAAAAGCCCAGCAGAAAAGGCCAAGTATCACATCATTCCATTTACATAAAATGTACTGCACTCAATAGGCAAAACCACAGAGACAGAAGGCCGATTAGTGATTGCCAGGAGATGGAGTCAGGGGAATTGGGGAGTGACTACTAATGGGTATGGTAGGTTCCATTTGGGGTTTTACAACATTCTGGAATCAGCGATGATGGCCGCAAATCCTGTGAATGTACTGAAAACCACTGAATGTATACTTCAAGTGTGAATTTTGTGATATTTGTGTCTTTTAAAAAACATATTGTTTGCCCTGCAAACGGATTCCTTTACACTTCTCCTGTGTTCATTATTTCAGTGACTGGAAGCACACTACTCAGATGCTAAGGCCAGAAACCGGCAAATCGTTAACAATTGGGTCATGACTACGCTCAATATTTCTCCATGCTTTTCGCTCCACTTCCTAATTCGGGCCGCCATCACTTTTCATCTAGATTATGTAATAGCCTCCTAATGGGTGTCCTGGCCTCATCTGTTCTCACTGTAATTAGGCCTTTACAAACACAATCTTACGCCGGGCGTGGCGGCTCACACCCGTAATCTCGGCGCTTTGGGAAGCAGAAGCGGGAGGATCTCTTGAGGGCAGGGTTCGAGATTAGCCTGGGCAACATAGTGAGCCCTCCCGTCTCTACTTAAAAAAAAAAAAAAAAAAAAGCCAGGAGCGGTGGCTCACGCCTGTAATCCCAACACTTTGGGAGGCCGAGGCGGGCGGATCACCTGAGGTCAGGAGTTGGAGACCAGCCTGGGCAACACGGTGAAACCCAGTCTCTACTAAAAACACAAAAATTAGCCGGGCGTGGTGACGGGCGCCTGTAATCCCAGCTACTTGGGAAGGTAAGGCACAAGAATCGCTCGAATCCGGGAGAGAGGTTGCAGTGAGCTGAGATAGCAGCACTGCACCCCAGCGTGGGCAACAAGAGCAGAACTCCGTCTCAAAAAACAAACAACAAAAAACCTTCAATGGCTCCCGACGACCCCAAGTTGAAGCTCAAAGCCTTAATACGATGTGTAAAGTCCCTCAAATGGCAAGCCGTGGCAAACCTCTGCCACCTTTCCCTCAGGCCCTGGCTGGCTTCACCCTAGCCCTGCGGAAGAGCTCGGGCATGCCCTCCAGGCCGCTGCAGCGCGATATAATCCCCCCTTCACGTAGCTAACCCTCCCCGACCTCCAGGCCTCGACTCTCACGCCACCCCACCTGAGAGGAAGATTCCCGGGCCCCCAGGCCAGATTTCGTGCCTCTCCCGGTTCCCCTCACCCTGTCCACTCTCCGCTCCACAGGCAGGTATGCCCAAAGGGGGCCGCCACTGTATCCGCGAACATTTCCTGAGCGAGCTGGGGAGGAACCAGACTTTATCTCAATGCTAACACAGTGCCCTAAACTTGCCCTAACTCTTTATTAAAACTAATAGACCCCATCTGCCGCACGCGCCGCTTCCGCCTCGCCCCGCCTCCTTCCGACCGGAAGTGCTGGCTGCCGCGCGCCGCGCCCGGAGCCGCAGAGGAAGACGGGAAGTGAGGCTGCCGCTCCCCCGCGCGCGCCCGCTCTGCGCCTGCGCGCAGGCAATTCTCCGCGGGGGCGCGGGCGGCGCATGCGCAGGCGCGTGAGTCTCCGTTAAGAAGGTGCCGCGGCGGCGCCGGAGGTAGGAGGAGCCGGGCTGTGGGGTTGGGAGTCTGCACCAGGGAGGTGGAGGTCCTGTCACCTCGAGCCTTTCTCGCTCTCCTTAGGGAGGAGAGCCTTTCTCTCCTGTCTCCCTCGCTGACTCCGTGGCCTCTGCAGGCCCGCAGCCCCGACGGAGAGGCAGGAGCCGGGCTCGGGTGGAGAGGGGCCGGGGCCCGCCTGGAGGGAGGAGGGTGGCTGATCTGTATCCCCACGGCGGTCTCAGTCCGGGCCAGTCCGGGGATCGGGGTTCTCCATCTGACTTTAGTGCCGTTAGAGTCTTTGGCAGCCCTTTTCCCAGGCGAGGAATCCCTCAGCCCCTTTCCGTAGGTCGCCGGGTTGGGGGAAGAGGGAGGGTCCGCCCCTCACCGATCCATTCATTCATCCCGCTCCTGCTGTGGGCCATGCGCTGCGGTAGGTACCAAGCGAGGAGGCACAAGTCCCCTTCCCTCTGGAAACCTGTGGGCTTGCAGGATCCTTTATGTCATTCAGTAAATATTGATCGGGCACTTATAGGAGGAGATAGACTGTTGTGAGGTTCATATCTACAGAAATGCAGAGATCAACACAGTTGTGGAGGGTGGCATTTGTTCCAGCCGCTCCCCACATCCAACAGGATAAAATTCACTTTGCCTAGTCTGACCTTCCAGGCCCTTGTGAGCCGATCCCTGCCTCTCCCCGCAGCCTTTTCTCGTACACTTTTCTGTCTACTCCCATTATACCAAACTCTTTGCAATTCATGAATTCAACAAGTAGTTGTCGAGCACTTACTTCAAGTCAGGCACCGGATCAGCCAAAGAGGATGCAACGTGAAATAGATGGATCTCTACCCTCCTGAAGTGTTGAGCTTAATGGGGGACAGATAATAAGCCGATGAATAAAAATACAAGAGCGGATAGTTTGGAACGACGCTTCCTAGGTTTGATCCTAGCCCTGCCACTTTGAAAGCTGTTCCTGAACTAGCTTTGAGCCAGTTCCTTATTCTGCTTGCGCGTGTTTCCTTGCTGTAAAGAGAGGATGACAAGAGATTCCACCATATAGGTTTCTTGTAAGGATTAAATGAGTTTGACTTGAAAAACAATTGGAACAGTGCTTGGCACACAGTAAGCATTCAATAGATATTATCTGTTTCATATGATTATAACCTATGACAGATGCCATTGTGAAAACGGTGGACGATGATAGGGATGCGGATGGAGAGGGTCCATAAAGGATTAGAGGACACTTCTCTGAGGGGAAGACCCAGAAGAGAATGAGCCAGCCATACAACGTAGATTCTAGGTAGGGGTATTTTCAGCTCTGGAAAACAAAATGATTAATCAGATTCCTTGGACAGTGGAGATTGCATTATTGTATTTCAAAGGAATAACTTTCTGCCATTGGGTCATTCAGTTTTGATTTTTGAACCACACTAAGCATGCGCCAAAGTAAATAGCCATGCCCACAAGGCCCAACCTTTGTATAGAGGGGACATTCTAGTCATCCAGGTTTGGAGAGCCTTGCTGGGTTGAGAAGATAAGGAAAAGTGACCTTTTGTCTCCTGAGTGTTCATGAGAATATAGTTTCTCTTCCTGTCTCTTATGTTGCAGTATTTACAGAAAGAGCCTCTTAAACAGCCAGGGGTCTTAAATCAGTGTAGGAGATAGTTTTCCTAGATTTGGGGATCATCCTGTTTCTATGGTGATTGCCTTTCATGGGGTTTGCTCCCTGAATTTCAGTTAAGGAAACACTCTCCCAAGATGCACATATTTTAATACCTGTGGAAGAACATGCTTTGGCAGGTTTCTAGATCCTTCGGTCGTGATGTCTGATAGGACGGTTAGACCATGTTAACCAGGCTAGACTGAGTATTTGACAGTATTGTTACTCTGAAGACTTTCCCCTCACCCCACATGCCCTTGTCCCTCCCTGGAAGAACTGGCATAAAATGACAATGTCTGATTACACTTACATGCTTTTGGTTTTCCACAGATGTGAAATTAAGTGAACCATATATGTTTCATCATCGTGGAGATCTTGGAGAATTATCTGAGCACCAGGTTCATATGTATTCAATCTAGAGGCATCTATTAGACAACAAAACAAACACTCTTTCAATTGTAGACTTTATTTATTTATTATTATTATTTTTTGAGATAGAGTTTTGCTCTAGTTGCCCAGGTTGGAGTGCAGTGGCACGATCTTGACTCATTGCAATCTCCGTCTCCCAGGTTCAAGGGATTCTCTTGCCTCTGCCTCCCGAGTAGCTGGGATTACAGGCGTCTGCCAGCACACCTGGCCAATTTTTTGTATTTTCAGTTGAAACGAGGTTTCACCATATTGGCCAGGCTGGTCTCGAACTTCTGACCTCAGATGATCCACCCCCATCCTCCTCCAAAAGCGCTGGGATTACAAGCGTGAGCTACCGCACCCGGCCCAGTTGTGGACTTTAACAGAGGGAAGCTTTAAACATGTTTAACCACAGGCCCAATTTGAACAAAGATACTTCAATCATTATAGAGAGGAAAACAGTACTCTTTGTTCAATTGTGCAAACTCTCCAAGTATCTAATTGAGAAGTAGAGAGGAACCGTAATGAAACTGTGAGTGTGAATGAGGCTCAGCTAGGCTTCTACTTGGGTTCACTTTCTCATCTGTCTGCATGTCCTGGGATTGACCCTCGCTCCTCTGAAGACCAGCCTGAAAGCCTTAAAACTGGTCAGTGATGGATGAGTCTGATGAGGACTTTAAAGAACTCTGTGCTAGCTTTTTCCAAAGGGTGAAAAAACATGGAATCAAGGAAGTGTCAGGAGAAAGGAAGACACAAAACGCCTCCTCAAACGGCACTCAGATAAGACGCAAATTGAAAAGGACCAAACAAACTGCTACCAAGACCAAAACCCTTCAAGGCCCTGCAGAGAAGAAACCTCCCTCTGGCAGCCAGGCCCCTAGGACTAAAAAGCAAGGGGTAACCAAATGGCAAGCAAGTGAACCAGCCCTCTCTGTGAATGGGGAGGCGGGTGTGCTTGCCTCTGCTCCAGATCAGCCTGTGCTCTGGGAAACAGCACAAAACACCCAGACGGGTAACCAGCAAGAACCATCGCCAAACCTTTCCAGAGAGGAAACCAGAGGTAATTTGTACTCTTTTAAACCGGGGGCTGGAAAACTTTATGGAAAGAGCCAGATTGTAAATATTTTGGCTTTGTAGGCCATACAGACTCTGTCACAACTCTGCTGTCATAGTGAGAAAGCAGGCGTGGACAATATGGAAAGGAACAGGCATGGCCACATGCCAGTAAAACTTTATTTACAAAAATAGGCAGCCAGCCACATGACCATAGTTTGCTAACTCTTGGTTTATTTTTATTTTTATTTTTTTTAATTTTTAAGCTTAAAAAAAATTTAGAGCTGGAGGGCTCACTATGTTGCCCAGGCTGGTCTTGAACTCCTGGGCTCAAGCAATCCTCATGCCTCAGCCTTTCAAAGTGCTGGGATTACAGGCATGAGCCACTGCACCCAGTTGACTCCTGGTTTAAACAACAGTCAAGAAAAATATAACCCCTGTGTGAATTGTTCACATGATTATGTTTGGAGTCCTCTGCTCTTTCAGAATTTCCTGTGAAATTCTGTTATGTGGTTGACATGAGTTACACAAACACAATAACGTTGCTTCTCTTGTTTTCTTGAATTTATTCCAAAGTGGGTAAGTTGGACCGGGCCAGCCAATTTGGAGAGGCCGCTGAGAGGGCCGCATGAGGGCGCTGTGCGGGCTCAAGTCCCAGGAGAATCTTCAGGTTTTTTGTTTCTCTCTCAGAAGACCTTTTAATCTTTTCCTTTGTTATTGTCACTGATTTATTTACTTACTTCGTTTTTAGAGACAGGGTCTTGGTCTGTCACCCAGGCTGGAGTGCAGTGGCACTATCATAGCTCACTGCAGCCTTGACCTCCCAGGTTCAAGCAGTCCTCTCTGCCTCAGTCTCCCGAGTAGCTGGGACCACAGGCACCCACCACTGCAGCTGGATAATTTTTTAACGGTTTGTTTAAAGCAGTTTTCTTGCTCTGTTGCCCTTGATATACTGAGCTATGTGCTTAGTACACATTCTTCATGCAAAACTGAAAACCAGCTTTGCATGTGTAATACACCATGGGCTCTCTGAGCTCCTGAGTTCTGTTTCTAAATTTTCCTTGCCCTGACTTCCTGATCTTAAGAACCTCTCAGTAGAGTGGTGGTAGAGTCTCAGGTCGCAGAGACTGCTGGAAGGCGTCAACAGTGTTGCCTCACCAACGTTACTGGTCTCTCGTGCTCTTTTCCAGTCAGATGAAATCTATGCGTGGTTCCCCCAAAACACGTATCCATGCGCACACCTGCAGAACTGGCATACAGCTTCATGGGGTTCCTGGATCCCCATTGAAGATCTGTGGATCCCAAGTTAAAGAAGAACTGATCGGGGCCGGGCGCGGTGGCTCAAGCCTGTAATCCCAGCACTTTGGGAGGCCGAGACAGGTGGATCACAAGGTCAGGAGATCGAGACCATCCTGGCTAACACGGTGAAACCCCGTCTCTACTAAAAAGTACAAAAAACTAGCCGGGCGAGGTGGCGGGCGCCTGTAGTCCCAGCTACTCGGGAGGCTGAGGCAGGAGAATGGCGTGAACCCGGGAGGCGGAGCTTGCCGTGAGCTGAGATCCGGCCACTGCACTCCAGCCTGGGCGACAGAGCAAGACTCTGTCTTAAAAAAAAAGAACTTATCTAGGACATAAACCTTTGTCGTTAATATTTCTTTAATAATAGCTTTATTGGGGTATAATTGACATTCCATTAAATTCACCCTTTAAAAGGGTGTGGCTCAGTGGTTTTTAGTATATTCACAGAGTTGTCCAACTCCACCACTACCTAACTTGAGAACAGTTTTATCCTAAAAATAAACCCTGTGCTCATTAGCAGTCACATCCCATTCCCCTCCTGTCATTGATATTTATGTCTGTATTGCCATAAACAAAGAGGTTACCAACAAGCAACCAGTCCTCTTCACATTTGTGAGTCAAACCTAAACTAGTTGATAAAGGACGCCTGAAACTTGCGTCTAACCTGTATCTGGTGGAAAAGTCTTTTATTTCTCCAGCTACAACAGATGGTTGTGAATATTTCCCTCCTTGCCAGAGAATGCACCCAACAGCAACTCTCAGCCTCCTCCTTCCTGTTTGACAACAGCAGTGCCAAGTCCCTCCAAACCCCGCACAGCACAATTGGTCCTAGAGCGAATGCAGCAGTTCAAGAGAGCAGACCCCGAGCGTTTGAGACATGCATCAACAGAGTGCTCCCTCGAGGCTGCACAGGAAGAAAATGTCCCAAAGGATCCTCAAGAGGAGATGATGGCGAGGAATGGTATGACAGGTGTGTTTCTGTCTTCCACACAGAGATAGTTTATTAATATAGCTGAGGAAGGGAGGCAGGAAGGAATCAGCATTTGTTGGGTTTCTTCTGTGGATAGGCTCTCTGCGAGATGTTTTACCTTTGCCACTTCACTGGATCTAGCCAGAGATTGAAGAGTCTCTGGGCTCATTTCCCACCTAGCGTCCTTGATAAGGTACCTCTTCCTCTTCCTCTTTTTTTTTTTTTTTTTTTTTCTGAGACAGAGCCTTGCTCCGGGCTGGAGTGCAGTGGCATGATCTCGGCTCACTGCAACCTCCACCTCCCAGGTTCAAGCAATTATCTTTCCCCAGCCACTGGGTTTACAGGCATGCGCCACCACACCTGGCCAATTTTTGTATTTTTAGTAGAGACAGGGTTTCGCCAAATTGGCCAGGCTGATCTCGAACTCCTGACAAGTGATCTGCCTACCTCAGCCCCCCAAAGTGCTAGAATGACAGGTGTGAACCATTGCACCTGGCCCTCTTCCTTTTTTTTTTTATTTGAGATGCAGTCTTGCTCCGTTGCCCAGGCTGGAGTGCGGTGGCACGATCTCAGCTCACTGCAAGCTCCGCCTCCCGGGTGCAAGCCATTCTCCTGCCTCCGCCTCCAGGTAGCTGGGACTACAGGCACATTCCACCATGCCTAGCTAATTTTTGTGTTTTTAGTAGAGATGGGGTTTCACCATGCTGGCCGGCCAGGCTGTTCTCAAACGCCTAACCTTGTGATCTGCCTGCCTCAGCCTCCCAAAGTGCTGGGATTACAGACGCGAGCCACTGTGCCTAGCCAAATATACATATTTTTCTTCCATATTATCTGAAGGTAAGTTATAGACATCAGGAGCCTTCACCCCTAGATTCTGCTGCATAACTACAATACCATTATCACGCTTAATTCCATAATAGTGCCTGGCATCCAGTTCAAATTCAAATTTCCCCAGTTGTCTCAAGGTTATTTTTTGTAGCTGGTTTCTTTTTTTTCTGGACAAGGATTCAGTAAGTTCACATGCTGCATATTGCTGTAGCTCAGCAGTCTCCTAAGGTCTAGATTCTAGAATAGTCCACTTGTTTTCTTTTGTTTTCCATGACACTGACTTTTTTTTTTTTTTGACAGAGCCTTGGCTAGAGTGCAGTGGCGTGATCTCGGCTCACTGCAACCTTGGCCTCCCGGGTTCAAGCTATTCTCGTGCCTTGGCCTCCTGAGTAGCTGAGATTACAGGCACCCACCACCACATGCGGCTAATTTTTTTGTATTTTTAGTAGAAACGGGGTTTCGCCATGTTGCCCAGGCTGGTCTTGAACTCCTGAGCTCAGGCGATCTGCCCTCCTCAGCCTCCCAAAGTGTTAGGATTAGAGGTGTGAACCACTGCACCCAACCCCATGACACTGAGTTTTTGAAGAGGCTAGGCTAATTGTATTATAAGATTTCCCACTCTCTGGATTTGTTTATTTCTTTATGGGATCCTTTAAATCCTTCCTCTAACCCTTGGGTTGCCCCACTCTGAGTGGATTAGAGGCTCATTGGCTCCAGGTGAGAGCGTGTGGAGACAGTGCCCCATAGCTGCTGTGTACTTGGTGTAGCACCAGCCCAATAAGCATAATAATGCCAGGTGCTTCTGTTCTCCATCCCTGAAACAATATGGATTCTCATTTCTGATGAAAATTTACAAAAGGAAAAGAAATAGGAAGAAACCATTATTGGCGGACCTAGAGCTTAATAAGTATGCAGGCTCTTGGCATTGCATTGCAGATTTCACTTCAGTAACACCGAGAAGTGTCAGGCCGCCCCAGGGTCCACAGCAGGCAGTGATTTGATGTCCTGCTGAGGCATCAGTCCTGGATGCACATGTGAGGTGTAGAGGAGGCACCCAGCTGGTGTGAACTCCACCCCTGCCCAGCATTTGACTCAGTTCTCTCTGTATCTTCACATCACACCCAGCAAGCTCTCAGAAAGAGATAAACCATTTCTTTGTTAAGAAATCAAACCAGGCTGGATGCGGTGGCTCATACCTGTAATCCCAGCACTTTGGGAGGCCAAGGCGGGCAGATCACCTGAGGTCAGGAATTCAGGACCACCCTGGCCAATATGGTAAAACCCCGTCTCTACTAAAAATTAGCCAGGTGTGGTGGTGTGCACCTGTAATCCCAGCTACTGAGGAGGCTGAGGCAGGAGAATCACTGGGACCTGGGAGGCGGAGGTTGCAATGAGCTGAGATCGCGTCGATGCACTCCAGCTTGGGGACAGAGTATGCGACTCCGTCTCAGGAAAAAAAAAAAAAAAAAAAAAGAAGACCAAACATAACAGGGCACCAAAATGAAGGTATGCCGTTTTGCTGGCCTCAGTGGCAGGCACTGGTAGGCCACAGCCATCAAGAACTTGGGGGTTTATGAGGCGTTCAGGGCATATCCCTTGTGAGTGACAGGGGTCTGCTTCAGCAATACCAGATGGGCCATCCTGGGAGCCATCTCAAGACCAGAATCAGTCCATTCTTTGGTCTGATGCTAAGTAAGAGATGCTGCTTTTTAACCGCCAAGGGCATTTCACTCTGCCCTGGTTTTATCACGGGCAGTAAAAGGTCAGCAGGAAAGGTTGAGCTTCGAAGAGAACATCTAGCTTTGTTGGAATATGAGCCTTGTGAACCTGCAATGCCCAAGGTAGCAGACTTTAGCAGAAGTGGGGAAGTTTAGGTCCTTGCTACTCAGAGTGGTCCTGCGGTGCCAGCATCGCCAAGCCTGGGGGCTGCTAGGAAGGCGGAGAGTCTCAGGCTGCACCCGGACCCCCTGAATTTGAATCTGAGTATCAACAAGCTTCCCAGGCAATACATATGCATGTTAAAGTTGGAGACGGCTGTTGCAGGAGTGTGACTAGTGCCCAGTCTCACTGGACAGTGCCTGAGTCACCGCTCTGCAGAGCAGAGCTGGGTTCTGGTTTATTTGTGCTCCCCCTGCTCCCCATGGTCTGCAAGAGCCGACAGAGCAGAGGTCTGAGGGGGAGCTTGTCTTTGGAGTTGATCCTCACGGATCTTTGGTGCTTCTCCACAGTGTTTGGGCTTGGGCCCCCTGCCCCAGAGAACGACGCTGCGGTGGCCTTGACCCTGCAGCAGGAGTTTGCACGGGTAGGAGCATCGGCGCATGATGATAGCCTGGAGGAAAAGGGTTTGTTCTTCTGCCAGATTTGTCAAAAGAACCTCTCAGCCATGAACGTGACCCGAAGGGAACAGCATGTAAACAGGTGGGGGCAGCTTGGGCCGTCACCTCTCCCGTGTACGTGACCAGAATCCCTGGGCACCCCAGGGCTGGAGTGGGGATCTCCACACCTTACTGTGAAAATAGCACTTCAGCTTTTTTGTCAGCGTACCCCTTTTTAAAAAATAACTTTGTTGAGATATAATTCACAAAACATATAGTTCACCCATTTATTCACACAGTTGTGCAACTGTCACCACAATCACTTCTGGATTATTTTCATCACGGCGAAAAGAATCCCCACACCCATTAGCAGCCACTCCCTATTGCCCCTCTCTCCCCTGACAACCACTAATCAGCTTTCTGTCTGGATGGATTTGCCGATGAAATTGCACAGTTGTCCTTTTGTGTCTGCCTTCTTTGACTGAATATGTTGTTTTTGAGGTTCATCCATGTAGCATGGGACAGGCTTCATTCCTTTTTGTGGCTGAGTAGTACCTCATCGTATGGATAGACTGTCTTTTTTCCCATTCTTAGAGGAGGAATATGACCGTGGTTTATCCTTTCATCCACTGACCGACATTTGGAGCATTTCTGCCCTTTGGGGTTGTGGACAGAGCCGCCGTGAACATGGCTTTCATGTATTTGTTTGGGTTCCTGCTTCCAGTTCTTGGGGGTCTATACTTAGGAGTGGAATTTCTAAGTTATCATGTAACTGCATTTAATCTTTCCTTGCTTCATTTAGCCAACTTTGCTAACAGATACCTAAGTGTAGTGTCCAGGGGCTGACTGCCAGGAGACGGAGTCAGGCTGTGTGGAGGGGATTAGCTTTGGGGAACTTGCTTTGACCACAGCACATCCATGATGACCTGGACCCACAGTTGCTCCAATCCACATTCCCGGGGAGGGTGGTTCTCCTGTATTAACTGTCTTCCTTCAGGTGCCTGGATGAAGCTGAAAAGGCACTAAGACCTTCCGTGCCTCAGATCCCTGAGTGCCCGATTTGTGGGAAACCGTTTCTTACCTTAAAGAGCAGAACCAGCCACTTGAAGCAGTGTGCTGTGAAGATGGAGGTTGGCCCCCAGCTCCTGCTGCAGGCCGTGCGGCTGCAGACAGCACAGCCTGAGGGGAGCAGCAGCCTGCCAGTGTCTAGGTGAGTCAACGAAACGGAAGAAAACCAAGCCAAATATTGCTGTGTGCACTCAGGGCTTTTTCTATTTAAAAAAGCTTTTTATGGGCCGGGCGCAGTAGCTCACACCTGTAATCGCAGCACTTTGGGGGAGATCAAGGTGGGCAGATCACCTTAGGTCAGGAGTTCAAGACCAGCCTGGCCAACATGGTAAAATCCTGTCTCTACTAAAAATACAAAAATTAGCTGGGCATGGTGGCGCATGCCTGTAATCCCAGCTACTTGGGACGCTGAGGCAGGAAAATCACTTGAACCCAGAAGGTAGAGGTTGCAGTGAGCCAAGATCGCACCATTGCACTTCAGCATGGACAAGAGTGAGACCCTGTCTACAAAAAAAAGAAGCTTTTTATTGTGGAGGAAAAAAGATCCCTCCTTCATTCTGGAAATGAAACACTTAGGATGAAATGAGGTACAGTCTGGAAGGGAGTGAGGAGGGGACAGAGTCTGCATTCTGGAAGGCTCTGGACCTGCCCCTTTAGGTGGGTGCAGAAACGATCATCGCACTATTTTCCTCAAGGTTCTTCCTGAGTTTCCAATACTATGAACCCGCAGTCGGTACCCTCTAGTGCAGGGGTCCCTAACCCCCTGGCCTCGGACCAGTACCGATCTGTGGCCTGTTAGGAACCTGACCACACAACAAGAGGTGAGCAGTGGGCAGGCAAGTTTTACCGCCTGAGCTCCGCCTCCTGTCAGATCAGTGGTAGCCTTAGACTCATAGGAACACAAACCCTATTGCGAGCTGTGCATGCATGGAATCTTGGTTGAGCTCTCCTTATGAGACTCTAAAGCCTGATGATCTGAGGTGAAACACTTTGATGCTGAAACCATTTCCCCGATTCATGTCCCATGGAAAAACTGTCTTCCATGAAACCAGTTCCTGGTACCAGAAAGGTTGGGGACTGCTGCTCTACCACATCTAAGAATTTGGTACTTTACTCCATCCTTTACATTGTTGTATAGCATGGTTTCCACCTCAGCACAGTCCAGTTTTCACACTGTTAACATAAGATTATTCAGCACAGTTCAAAGAATTGGTGATTGGCCAGGCACGGTAGCTTACACCTGTAATCTGAATACTTTGGAGGCCAGGGCAGAAGGATCACTTGAGCCCAGGAGTTCAAGACCAGCCTGGGCAACATAGCAAGACCCATCACTACAAAAAATTAAAAAATTAGCTGGCTGGTGCTGCACACCTGTAGTCCCAGCTACTTGGGAGGCTGAGGCGGAAGGATCGCTTGAGTCTGGGAGGTCAAGGTTGCAATGAGCTGTGATTGCACCACTGCACTCCAGCCTGGGTGACAGGGCAAGAACCTGTCTTCATAAAACAAAAACAACAACAAAGTTGGTGAAACAGAAGATTTTTAGAGGCCCTGCTCACAGCCAGGACACAAGTCCTCAGCATACAAACCACAGCCACACAAGTGCCAGAGGGCTGGCCCTGCTCTACCCTGTCCTGCTGCTGAGGACGCTAGAGCTGACACCAGGTTCATAGTGAATAAAGGCAACTTGGACCTTTGACTCCTCCAGGTTTGAGACCGCTGTCAAGAGCAAAGGGAACGCCAAAGGCGATGACTCTTTGTCCCGCCTACTGCTTTGCACACAGGTCATGGGCAGCCGAGCTGGGTTGGGGCTGAGATGGCAGAGGGCAGAGGGGATTCTCTTGGTGGGGGAGCCCATCTATATTTAGCACCTCCACACTAGCATGGTAGGGGTGCAAGCCTTGAGGCCTTAGAATAGAGGTCATCTAAGCCATTGCTTCTTTCTTGGCAGGACCACACCAAAAGCACCTGCTCAGATAAAGTATGTCTGCTTTTTAGAATACCTCCAAGTACTGAAACTAGATGTATGTAGATCTGTTTAGAAGGCTGTTAGAGTAGAAAACTACAGGAGCTGGATGCCCTTATGGGGTCTTTGAACCCCTCCCTCCCCCAAGGCCAAGCCTGTGGTCCTCAGAATGCATGCCCCGGCCAGAGTACCTCATACTCTTTCCCCACAGTCCAAACCTGGCCTGCTGGGGAGTGAGGAGGGGACAGAGTCTGCATTCCCCTCACAGAGGCAGGGTCCTGGGCTGCCCAGGCGGCTCCTTTCCCACTGGGAGGCTGTGGTTATCCAGCTTCCTAGGAAGGTGAATTTGAGCCATCCCTGGCCCCGTGGAGAGCACGGGCTTTTGCAAAAGCCAGAGGCATGACTGCAGTGCAGGGAAGGTAGGCCCGGTTTGTGCTAAGTTCCTTTGTCGCCTCTGCCCTCCTCCTTGCCCAACTTGTTGGGAGGCACCCAGGCAGCCTAGCTTCTCTCCAGCCGAAAACTCCTGTTCATTTCCTCCAAACCAAACGCGCTGCTGCCCATTGAAAGTGCAGAGTCCCGTGGCGGCTGGTGTCATGTTGACCATTGGCAGCCTAAGCTGGGAAGCCCTTCCTTCTGGCCATGGGCAGAGGCACTGCCCTGGAGCCCCTGCAGGAGGGAAGGGATCCTTTTCTGCTGGTGTGGCCGGGACCGTGTAAGGAGCATCGGAAGTATTGATGGGTGAAGGTGGTGGGAGTCCAGGGAGCCTGCTTAGAGCCATCGATTGTTGACTCCATTGGACGGGCTTGGCCACATGAGGATGTGCAGGTACCACAGATGGCTCTGGACATCTGCCATGAGCCTGCTGGACAGCAGCACGTGAAGGAACCTAGACGCTCCCGTGCCTGGCCATGTTGAACTTTTGGCCTGTGATTGAATGAGTTCACACGAGGCAATAGAAGTGGGGGAGGGGTCTGCCTGGCAGGTCTACATCCATCACTTTTCTCTCAGGCCCAGCCCTCTCCAGGCCAGTGTGACCAACCTGAGAAGTGTGCACTCCTCTAGCCCCAGTAACTTTTCTTTTTGGCTGTCTTCTCGCTTCAGTGATCACGGTGGAGGTCTGAAACGGAGAGGACCCGCCAGCAAGAAGGAGCCACGGAAGAGGCGGAAGGTGGGCGAGGCACCATCCGAGGACCTGCTGGTGGCCATGGCTCTGTCCCGGTCGGAGATGGAGCCATGTGCGGCTGTGCCAGCACTCAGGCTGGAAAGTGCCTTTTCTGAGAGGATAAAACCAGAAGCAGGTTTGTGTGGCCAGAACAGTGGCCCTGGGAGAGACCACCAGCGGGTCCCGGGGGAGTGGACCAACTCCACCATTGATGGTGATGCTTTTGTTTCTCTCTAGAGAAGAAACGTCGCAAGAAGAAACCCCCAGTGTCTCCCCCATTGTTGTTAGTCCAGGACTCTGAAAGCACAGGCCGACAGATAGAGGACCGTGTGGCCCTGCTCCTCTCTGAGGAAGTGGAATTGTCTAGCACGCCACCACTTCCTGCCAGCAGGATTTTAAAGGAAGGGTGGGAAAGAGTGGGCCAGTGTCCTCCTCCACCTGAATGCAAGCAGAGCTTTCTGTGGGAGGGCAGTGCACTGACCGGGGCCTGGGCCATGGAGGCCTTCTACACGGCCAGGCTGGTCCCACCCCTCGTGCCCCAGCGGCCTGCCCAGGTGAGTCCCTCCCCTCAGGCACATGGGACAGGCTTTTGTGGGAGGCTGGCGGTCCCAGAACTGCAACACTGGGTATCCACAGCCAGGTGATGAAAAGTCCAGGAAGAAAAGGCAGAGGCGGGAGGAGGCCAGAGGGGCGCTCGGTGGCTGCACTTTCTTCTCTGTCCAGCAACTACATGGTACTCTGGGTAGGATCAGGGAGGACCCTTGGTTTCCACCAGAGTGTGTTCCTGGAGTTTGTTGAAAATGCAGAGTCCTGGCTGGGCGCGGTGGCTCACACTTGTAATCCCAGCACTTTGGGAGGCTGAGGTGGGTGATCACGAGGTCAGGAGTTTGAGACCAGGCTGGCTAACAGGGTGAAACCCCTTCTCTACTAAGAATACAAAAATTAGCCGGACATGGTAGCACACACCTGTAATCCCAGTTACTTGGGAGACTGAGGCAGAAGAATCACTTGAACCTGGGAGGCAGAGGTTGCCGTGAGCCGAGATCGTGCCATTGCACTCCAGCCTGGGCAACAAGAGAGACTTTGTCTTTAAAAAAAAAAAAAAAAAAAAAGGGCCGGGCACAGTGGCTCAAGCCTGTAATCCCAGCACTTTGGGAGGCTGAGACGGGCGGATCACCAGGTCAGGAGTTCGAGACCATCCTGGCAAACACGGTGAAACCCCGTCTCTACTAAAAAATACAAAAAAAAACTAGCCAGGCGTGGTGGCAGGCACCTATACTCCCAACTACTCGGGAGGCTGAGGCAGGAGAATGGTGTAAACCCGGGAGGCGGAGCTTGCAGTGAGCTGATATCTGGCTACTGCACTCCAACCTGGGCGACAGAGCAAGACTCTGTCTCCAAAAAAAAAAAAAAAAAAAGCAGAGTCCCAGGGCAGCTGGCAAAATGCCTCAGACGGAGCCCGGGAACCTGCATTTGAAACACATATTCCAGACAGTCCTGCAGCAAGTGTCCTCCTGCCATGGACTTCAGGAGGGTGGCAGGCCTGGGCCCCCCTGGCCTGACAAGCCTTTGTGCAAATAGATGCCAAGGCCTGGCCTTGGCCGTGACAGAGGAGGAGCACGTTGACATGAGTGCTGGGGAAAAACGTCGCAGGACTGCCCCGGGCTGTGGCTGGAGCTCCATGCCCACAGCCTGCTTCCTGCTCTGTAATTTTAGGTACAGCCATGCATACCACATGTGACGGCTTCTGCAGTGTGTGCGTCAGTGACAGCGACCACACAGTCACTCTGTTTACTGGCTTCTTTCAGGGCCTCATGCAGGAGCCCGTGCCGCCGCTGGTGCCACCTGAGCACTCAGAGCGAAGGTCACCCGCTCTTCACAGCACCCCCCCTGCAGGCTGTGGCTCTAGGGGGCTGTCGCCTTCGGCCAGCCAGAGGGAGCACCAGGCCCTGCAGGACCTCGTGGACCTGGCGAGGGAGGGACTGAGCGCCAGCCCGTGGCCCAGCAGTGGGGGCCTGGCTGGCTCGGAAGGGGCTGCAGGTGAGATGCTGGGTGGGACTCCAGGGCCAGCCCTGCCCTCCTGGGCCTCCCTTCCCCGCGGCTGAGGCTGCTCTTGTGCCGCTGTGGTGGCAGCTCTGACCTGGTGGGAGAACACACAGCCTCTGGGCGCTTTCATTTTTTCTCAAAGGTGAATGTGGCGTTGACAACTCTGTCATGACTTTCCTTCCACTTTAACCAAAGACAGAGCTGTCTGCCCACAGCGAGTGAATCCTCTGGGTGAGCTGTTTTGCTCTTCTCTTACCTCCCTGGTGGGGTGCGGATCACAAGGTCAGGAGATCGAGGCCATCCTGCTACCACAGTGAAACAGGGCGTGCGCGTTGGCTTTGCATGAAGGCGTCCTCGAAAAGCAAGCGCCTCTCCAGGCAGCGCAGGGCCGGCTCAGCCTGTGCTCAACGCTGTCTTCTTGGTGGTGGGTGTGGCTGGGCTGTGACGTTCCTTCAACCTGTGAATCCTCCGCTCAGGGTTGGACGTGGTGCCCGGCGGCCTTCCTCTGACTGGGTTTGTGGTGCCATCGCAGGACAAGCACCTGGAAAGGGGCGGCCGCACCTCGGTAAGGACTGGCTCTGTCCCACGCTCTGTGGTCCCAGCCACTCCCGCTTGCCACATGTGTGATGGGGTTGCCTCACCGCTGGCCTGTGGCCCCCAATGCAAGTGCAGTGTCCTCTCAAGAAGGTCTCTGCTTTCCAGAAGGCTGCCACATGCTGACATCCGTGAGCAGAGCCATGAACCCACAGCCACCCCGGCGCCCCTCTAGGGGCTGTGCCACAAGGCTTCTGCCTTTTCTGTCTGTGACTCCGTGGGGCACCTTGGGGTTGAGGCCCCAGAGCCTGCTCTGTCCCGGGTCCCAGGAGTATAGAGGGACCACAGTTTCTCAGCGTGGCTGCCCCATCCAGGCACGCTCTGCTCGTTCCTCAGTAGCTGCGAGCTCACCGAGGGCGTGCTGTCCCTCCCCTCTGTGCAGGTCCTGGGCTGGGCTCCAGAGCACAGCTGAGCAGACTGGCCCGGCCTCCCTGTCAGTGTGCCGTGTGGGGACGACCCAGGGTGGCAGCTGGCTTTTCTGCAGAGTGGACCTCCTCCCATTTGCACGTCAGTGTCAACCAAGCACTTCATGCCAAGGCCAGCCTAGGGACATCATCACATACTGGACCCGGCTGTCCTCTTGGCCAGGTCCCCGAGCTGCTTGGACTCAGGGTGCTTGTCCGTCACAGGGGACTGGCGCACCTCCTCAAAGTCTAGGTATCCCACAGCCTGGTCCACACAGTGCAGGAGCTGCCAGTGCTGTGAATTCACGTCTAGCCCCACGTCTGGCCTCTCCACAGGTGCCAGGGAACCCACTGGCAAGAGCCAGAGGAACAAGCTAGTGCTTTGCTCTTCTGTGCTGCTCAGGGCCTTAGGGTCACTCGGAGGTTGAGCCCATCATGGGAACCATTTTGGAGAGGAAAGGAGAATGCAGGTCCTGGCTCCTGGCGCACCCTAACACCACCTCCATGTGGGGAGCTTCCCACTGCCCCGGCAGAAGAACAGAGCTGGGGAGGTGACAGCTTTTCCTGTCCTCCCGCTTCAGCTCTCCCTTGGTCTGCTGGTTGCTGACTTTGGTGCCATGGTCAATAACCCACACCTGAGTGATGTCCAGTTCCAGACAGACAGCGGGGAGGTGCTTTACGCCCACAAGTTCGTGCTTTATGCCCGATGCCCGCTCCTCATCCAGTATGTAAGTACGCAGGCCACCGTGTGCCCTCCTTTCCTCTTGCTCCCTCTCTAATCCTGCCTTTCTCCAACCAGGCCTCCCCATGTCTCAGATGCCCTTTCTACCTCCCCCATTACCCTCACTTCCTGCCCCACAATGTTCTCACCTTCTCCCTCCCACCCATCCCTTTCTCCAACACGCGGAGAAGAGATACAGACCCACACTTGAGGTTAGGAGTGGGTGTGAGGGGTAGCCTCAGAACCGGGAAACATCAGTGTTTTGTTCTGTTGAATGAAAATCCATTGTTTGGCCGGGTGCGGTGGCTCACGCCTGTAATCCCAGCCCTTTGGGAGGCCGAGGCGTGCGGATCACAAGGTCAGGAGATCAAGACCATGCTGGCTAACACAGTGAAACCCCGTCTCTACTAAAAATACAAAAATTAGCCGGGCGTGGTGGTGGGCATCTGTAGTCCCAGCTACTCGGGAAGCTGAGGCAGGAGAATAGCATGAACCTGGGAGGCGGAGCTTCCAGTGAGCTGAGATCGCGCCACTGCACTCCAGCCTGGGCGACAGAGTCAAAAACAAAAAAACAAAAAAGAAAATCCATTGTTTCCCAGAATTGTTTTCTCTTTCCTCTATTTGCATAATTACAAAAGCTCATAATTCATCTCTTCAGGGATGAGTTGCTGATGAACCTTTTGCTTTCTGACTTGAAAGCATTTGACTTGAGTGTGGGTAGGAACTCAGGGAGCTACTCTCAGTCTCTGTCAAAATTCTGGAGCCCAGTTGTGTCTATCAGGAGGACTCTAACTGGGTCCTAGAATATCTAGTCCCAATATGATTTGACAAAAGAGGAGTGTTAGGCCTCACCTGTAAAATTATTGGCCAAAAATCTGCATAAACAGTGGCTAATGCTTTTCCTGGGGCATGGAGCTGCTTATAAGACTAGGGACTGGGCACAGCAGCTCATGCCTGAAATCCCTGTACTTTGGGAGACTAAGGTGGGAGGATCCCTTGGGGCCAGGAGTTCAAGACCAGCTTGAACAACACAGTGAGAGCCCATTTCTACAAAAAAAATTTAAAAATTAGCCTAGGGGCTGGGCGCAGTGGCTCACGCCAGTAATCTCAGCACTTTGGGAAGCCGAGGAGGGTGGATCATCTGAGGTCAGGAGTTTGAGACCAGCTTGGCCAACATAGCAAAACCTCGTCTCTTACTGAAACTACAAAAAATTAGCGTGCTTGGTGCTGGGCACCTGCAAGCCCAGCTACTTGGGAGGCTGATGCAGGAGAATTGCTTGAACCCAGGAGGTGGAAGTTGCAGTGAGCCGAGAGCTCGCCACTGCACTCTAGCCTGGGCAACAGAGAGAGAGAGTCCAACTCAAAATAAATAAATTAATTAAATAATTAAAATTAAAATTTAAAATTAGCCTAGGAGTTCAAGGCTGCAGTAAGCCATGATCACACCACTGCACTCCAGCCTGAGTGACACGGGGAGACACTGTCTCTAAAAAGAAAAATAAAAAGACTAGTGACTTGCAGGACACCCCAGAGCGTCTGCTTTGCTCCAAGTTACAAGTGTGTGGTCAATAAACCCTCTGTGTTGCATTTCACCTTCAGGTGAACAACGAAGGCTTCTCTGCTGTAGAGGACGGGATTCCGACCCAGCGTGTCCTGCTGGGTGACGTGAGCACCGAGGCCACCTGCGCATTCCTGCACTATCTCTATACCGCAGACACTGGCCTTCCTCCTGGCCTGAGCTCTGAGCTGAGTTCCCTGGCCCACAGGTCTGGATTGCTCCCCAGCCTTTGAAAGTAACTGGCGAGGACTGGCAGGTTGACAGCTCTGGGGAGGGTTGTGCTGCTGCAGAGGGCTCGGGACTTCGGGGCTGAGGCCGAGAGAACCAACAGTCCTGTGTATACCTTTTAATCCCAAGTTCATGGCCAGCGATGACCCTGTAGCACAGGGCGTGTTAGGTGAAAGTCAGGCCAGAACAGACACACCAGAACTGACACTTGCAGGGGTGCCAAGCACTGGATCAGGAAGACTCTATTGAGTCCCATGGTTTTTAACCCCCTACGTGTGATAAGAGAATGGCCCTTGGCTACAGTGCCCCCCAAACACTGCTGCTCAGTGATCGTTCCACCGCTAGACCTGAGCAATGGCAGTCCTTTCCAGAGTCCCGTAAAACGGCATGGAGAGAATGCTTAGGCTGCATCCCAGATGCCGCAGCTCCCCTGGCTTGCATCCAGCCAGCATCTTAGGAGAGAGGCAGCAGCTCAGAGGGACAAGTGTTGTGCCTCTGGACAGGGCCTGGGTCGCCGATCCAAGCCTGTGTCCTCCCTCTGCTGCTTTCTTAGGAAAGGAACAGCTCAGCCTCTGGGGTTGGAAATATACTGACTAGGCCACAGAGCCTTCAAGCAGGTGGCTGGCTGGCTTGCCCATTGGCCTGGGCTGATGCAAGGACTTGGTCTGCTGTGGATTGTGTCTGATGCCATGTCTTCATTTATGTTTTATTTTTTGGAGAGATGGAGTGTCGCTATGTTGCCCAGGCTGTTCTTGAACTCCTGACCTCAAGCAATCCTCCTGCCTCCGCCTCCCAAAGTGCTGGGATTATGGGCATGAGCCACCATGCATGGCCTTTTTTATTGTTTTAGAGACAGAGTCTCTTGCGGTTGCCCAGGCTGGAGTGCAGTGGCATGATCACAGCTCACTGTAGCCTTGAACTCCTAGGCTAATTTTTACATTTTTTTGTAGAGGTGGAGACTTTCTATGTTGTTCAGGCTGATCTCAAACTCCCGGCCTTGAGTGATCCTCGGCTTCCCAAAGTGCTGGAATTTCAAGCATGAGCCACCATGCCTGGCCCTAACGCTATGTCTTGAGAGCCTCTGAGGCAGCAGCTCCCCAGTTTTGTAACTCTGCCAATCCCTGTTACCTTACATTCAGCCCGACACCCCCCTTTATGTCTGCAGCTGTAGTTAGCAAGCCCTGCTTTAAGTGTTGTCAGTCTCTGGTTTCTGGAACCAAGTGGCCTGGGTGTTTCTGGCAAGGAGTGTGGGCTCCATCTTCAAAGGGAGCAGGGCCTGGGTCATGGTCATTCCTCCTGGTGAAGATTCTGCTCCGGTCTGCCACCCCACTGGGGTGCCCAGAGCCCATCTCCATGCAGAGTGGCGATGACCCTTGGTGTTTCCTGTTGCAGGTTTGGTGTGAGCGAGCTTGTTCACCTGTGCGAACAGGTGCCTGTCACCACGGACTCAGGGGGCAAACCATGGGAGGAGAAGGAAGCTGAGAATTGCGAAAGCAGGGCCGAGAATTTCCAGGAACTCTTGAGGTCAATGTGGGCAGATGAAGAGGAGGAAGCGGAGACTTTGTTGAAATTCAAGGACCACAAAGAAGATCAAGAAAACGTGAATGAAGCAGAAATGGAAGAAATTTATGAATTCGCAGCTACTCAGCGAAAGCTGCTCCAGGAAGAAAAAGCAGTGGGTGCTGGTGAGGATGCTGACTGGCTGGAGGGTGGCAGTCCGGTTTCTGGGCAGCTCCTAGCAAGTGTCCAGGTGCAGGAACGGTGGGACAAGGTGGAGGAGATACAGCCGTCGGAGCCAGGAAGAGATGAGGCCACCACCTGGGAGAAGGTGGGACAGTGCCCTCTCCCACCACCCCAGGGCCAGCGCTCAGGGGCATGGGGAGCAGAGGCCCCCGAGCAGGAGGCGCTTGGCCGTTCTAGTTGCTCCAGCCCTTCCAGGGGCTGCCGGGCAGAGAGAAAAGAAGGCCCCCTTCCATACTCGGATGATGCCGGTGATTACGAACAGCTCTCCTCATCAACTCAGGGAGAGAGCTCAGAGCCGTCCCAAGTAACAAGTGAGCCTGAGGAACGAAGCGGCGCTGTCAGGGAAAGGGGGCTGGAGGTTTCTCATCGCCTGGCTCCCTGGCAGGTGTCTCCACCGCACCCGTGCCGCTTCCTATTGGGGCCTCCCCAGGGCGGGAGTCCCCACGGGTCTCATCAGCCTCATCACACAAGCGGGTTGTCCCTGTCGACACCCCGGTCCTGCGGCGGAACTTCCCACGTGGGCTCCCCAACCTCACTGTCTCCAGCTATGCCATCAAAGCAGAAAAGGGACAGGAGCATCCTCATGCTGTCTAAAGAGCCAGGCCACCAGAAAGGCACAGAGCGTCGGTCCATGCTGGAGTGCAGAAATAAGGGCGTCCTGATGTCCCCAGAAAAATCTCTGTCCATTGACCTAACCCAGTCAAATCCTGACCATTTGAGCTCCACGTCTCAGAAATCTTCATCCCAAGTGAACAGAGAAGATGAGATCATCCTCTTACTGGACTCTGATGAGGAGCTAGAGCTAGAACCAACCAAAATGAAGTCCATTTCTAGTGATCCTCTGGAAGAAAGGAAAGCTCTAGAAATTAGCCCTAGGTCCTGTGAGCTGTTTTCCGTCATTGACGTCGATGCAGATCAGGAGCCTTCCCACAGCCCACCAAGAAGGGAAGCTGCGCTGCAGCGGGAGGACGAGGGGGCGCTGCCGGAGAACCGGGGCTCTTTGGGCAGCAGAGGGGCTCCCTGGCTGTTCTGTGACCGTGAGAGCAGCCCCGGCGAGGGCAGCACCACAGACACCTCATGGCTGGTGCCCGCCACCCCGCTGGCCAGCAGAAGCCGCGACTGTTCTTCCCAGACCCAAATCAGCAGCCTCAGGAGCGGGCTGCCGGTGGACGCGGTGACACAGCACACGCCCAGGGCCTCGGTAGGCAACAGGGAAGGGAACGAGGCTGCACAGAAGTTTTCCGTCATCAGGCCCCAGACACCACCGCCCCAGACACCGTCCTCTTGCCTCACTCCCGTCTCTCCAGGAACTTCTGACGGCAGAAGGCAAGGCCACAAAAGCCCTTCCCGTCCCCCCGCTGGGGGCCACCCGCACTCCTCTCCGCTGGCTCCACGTCCCATCTCCGGGGACCGCGCCCACTTCAGCAGGCGGTTCCTGAAACACTCTCCGCCTGGGCCAAGCTTCCTGAGCCAGACCACAGCGAGTGACGTGGTGGAAGTCGGGGACAGTGACGATGAGCAGGAGGTGGCCTCCCATCAGGCCAACAGCAGTCCCCCGCTGGACAGTGACCCTCCAATTCCAGTTGACGACTGCTGCTGGCACATGGAGCCCCTCTCGCCAATTCCCATTGATCACTGGAACCTGGAGCGGACCGGCCCCCTGAGCACCAGCAGCCCCAGCCGCAGGATGAAGGAGGCCACCGACAGCTGTGACTGCCGCTCCCCAGGACTCCTGGACACCACCCCCATCCAAGGAAGCTGCGCTGCCCGGAGGAAATCGCAAGAGAAGTCCTTGGGCGCGGGTTCCCCGGGGAACAGCAGGCTGAGCTTTCTGAATTCAGCTCTGTGGGACGACTGGGACGGGGAAGAGCAGAGGCCTCCAGAGACCCCTCCTCTAGCGCAGATGCTAAGCGTCGGTGGAGCTCAGAAGCCCGAAGGATTAGAGACACCCAGTGAGTAGCCAGGAGAGCTGGGGGAGGGGACTGTCTTTGTTACTGTTTTACACTAAGTGGGTGTGGAGGTCGGTCATGAGACCCAGGGGCTGACGGCGCTGAATGCCTGCTGGCCTGAGGCACGACACTTCCACTGCCTTCCAGACTCCCCTCCACGGTGGAGGAGAGCCAGGCTGGCTCTCACGCTGCACTTCTTAGCCAGTAAGTCAGTGTTTCCCAGACTTACCTGGATCCAGTGCTCACCTGGGCATGTGTTAAAAATCCACATCTACAAACCCTTCTCCAGAACACGGAGCCGGCACCTCCAAAGGCCACGACTCATTCAGCAAGTATCGGTGTGCCTTAAGATTAGACCAGGGTGGTTCTTCAAAATATTAACCGTGGAATGGCTGTAGGACCCAGCAATTCCACTTTTACCTGTGTATCCAAGAGAATTAAAACAGGGACTCAGACATCACGTTCATACAGGTGCTATTCACAGTTGCCAAAAGGTGGAAGCAAGCCAAAGGCCCGCCAGCAGATGAACAGGGAGCCCCGCGTGGCCCGGCGAGCGAAGGGAATAGCGTTTGGCCACCACAAGGAATGAGGCACTGCCATGCGCTACAGCGGGGACGACCCAGGAGAAGCATGCTGCCGGGTGAGAAGCCAGACACACAGGCCATGTACTGTCTGCATCATGGATACGAAATGTCTAGAACAGGCAAATCCAGAGAGAACTCAGGTGAGTGGTTGCCCTGGGTTGGAGGGAGGGGGAATGGGGAGTGACTGCTCCCCATTTTTGGGGGGGTACAGGGTGTCCTTTTGGGGTGCTGAAAATGTTTTGGAAATGGATAGAGGTGATGGTTGCACAACATTGTGAATACTTAATGCCACTGAATTATTCCCTTATGATTTCTTTTTTTTTTTTTTTTTTTTTTTTTTTTTTTTGAGACAGAGTCTCGCTCTGCCGCCCAGGCTGGAGTGCAGTGGCCGGATCTCAGCTCACTGCAAGCTCCGCCTCCCGGGTTCACGCCATTCTCCTGCCTCAGCCTCCCGAGTAGCTGGGACTATAGGCGCCCGCCACCTCGCCCGGCTAATTTTTTTGTATTTTTTTAGTAGAGACGGGGTTTCACCGTATTAGCCAGGATGGGTCTCGATCTCCTGACCTCGTGATCCGCCCGTCTCGGCCTCCCAAAGTGCTGGGATTACAGGCTTGAGCCACCGCGCCCGGCCTATGATTTCTTTATGTGAATTTCACCTCAATTAAAAAAAGAATCAGGTGGGACAAGTGTGAGAGGCTGTGAGGTCCGTTCTTCCTGGTGCCCTCAGGTGCAGGAATGCCACCTCTCTGCTCATTTCAGTCCCCAGGGAGACTCAGAGCCCCAGGTGTTGGCCCCCTCAGTGCTACTGCTCCCTTCCAGGCACCTCCAGGGAGGGCCAGGAGGGCCGGGCTGGGCTGAGCACAACTGGGAGAAAGGCCAGGCTGTGAGTGAACACCTGCCTGTGGCCTGGGGGCCCGTTTCCTCCCAAATCCAGACAAATGAGGCGACTGACAGTGCCCTCGGCCCTCAGGGGCTTCAGAAGCAAGCACCTGGAGAGCTTCTTACAGCACCCGTTGGCCCAGCCTGCCCTAGAGCCTCGCTTCAGGAGGGTGACCAAGAATTTGCATTTCTAACCAGTTCCCAGGCAGTGCTGTGAGAACGGCTGCAGGAGGCTGCGCAGCAGATCTGAGGTGGGCTTCAGGATGCTGCTGCGGCCACAGGAAGAATCGTGCCTTTCTCAGGAGACAGAGCTTACCACTTTCATCGGGGGCTCAAAGGGCTCCACGGTCATAAAAGGCAGAAGCAGCAAAGTCTGACTGTTCTAATGTGTCACCAGGCTGGAGTGCAGCGGCGCAATCTCGGCTCACTGCAACCTCCACCTCTTGGGTTGAAGGGATTCTCCTGCCTCAGCCTCCCAAGTAGCTGGGACTACAGGCACCCGCCACCACTCCCAGCTAATTTTTGTACTTTTAGTAGAGACGAGGTTTCCCCACATTGATCAGGCTGGTCTTGAGCTCCTGACCTCAGGTGATCCACCCTCCTCGACCTTCCAAAGTGCTGGGATTACAGGTGTAAGCCACCTCGCCCAGTCTATTATTTTTTAAAGTAACAGCTTTATTTAGATATAATTCACATACCATAAAATCCACCCTTTTAAAATGGACAGTTCAGTGGTTCTTAGTACATTCACAGTGTTGTACAATTGTCACCACTCTCTAATTCCAGAACATTTTCAACATCTCAAAAATCCCACACCCATGAGCAGTCTCTCCCCTTCCCCTTCCCCCAGCCCCGGCAACCAAGAACCTACTTTGTCTCTATGGATTTGCCTATCCTGGACATTTCATATAAACAGAGTCATGTATTACTAATGTGTGGCCTTTTGTGTCTGGCTTCTTTCAGTTAGCATACCGTTTTCAAGATTCATACATGTTGTGGCACGGATCAGTAATTTATACCTTCTTATTTATTTATTTTTTTTGAGACAGAGTCTTGCTCTGTCGCCCAGGCTAGAGTGCAGTGGCACGATCTCGGCTCACTGCAAGCTCCACCTCCCGGGTTCAAGTGATTCTCCCGCCTCAGCCTCCCGAGTAGCTGGGATTACAAGCACCCATCACCATGCCATGCCCGGCTAATTTTTTCATATTTTTAGTACAGATGGGGTTTCACCATGTTGGCCGAGCTGGTCTCGAACTCCTAACCTCAAGTGATCCACCCACTTTGGTCTCCCAAAGTGCTGGGATTACAAGCCTGAGCCACTGTGCCTGGCCTGTTTTTGAGTCAGGGGTCTTGCTGTGTCACCCAGGCTGAAGTGCAGTGGTGCAATCACAGTTCATTGCAGCCTCGACCTCCCAGGCTCA
Organism: Trachypithecus francoisi; assembly: GCF_009764315.1. Taxonomy (NCBI): domain Eukaryota; kingdom Metazoa; phylum Chordata; class Mammalia; order Primates; family Cercopithecidae; genus Trachypithecus; species Trachypithecus francoisi. The sequence goes on from NW_022681460.1 coordinate 111,552,492, forward strand.
AGTGATCCTCCCACCTCAACCTTCTGAGTAGCTGGGACTACAGGCAGCTGCCACCATGCCTGGCTATTTTTTTTTTTTTTTAGTAGAGACAGAGTCTTGCTATGTTGCCCCAGCTTTGAGCATACTGTCTGACTAATAACCCCACTGATGGTATGCCACATTTTGCTTATCCATTCATCTATTAGTGAACATAGGGGTTGTTTTTACTTTGTGGTTATTAATAATGCCACTTAGGAATATTCATGTGCAAGTTTGCGTGTAGATATAAGTTTTCATTCTTCTTGGTTCTATACTTAGGAGTGGAATTGCTGGGTCATATGGCAACTATGTTAGCATTTTGAGGAACTGCTAGACTGTTTTCCAAAATGACTGTACCATTTGAAATCTCCACCAACACTTGTTACTCTGTTTTTGTTGTTGTTGTTTGTTTGCTTGTCTTTTTGAGACAAGGTCTTGCTCTGTCGCCCAGGCTGGAGTGCAGTGGCGTGTTCACAGCTTGCTGCAGCCTCAACCTTCCTGGCTCAGGTGATCCTTCTGCCTCAGCTCCCGGATAGCTGGAACCACCACAAACAGCTGCCCACATTGGTGGCCACCACACCCAGCTAACTTTTTTTTTTGTAGAGATGGGGTTTTGCCATGTTGCCCGAGCCCTCTGTGTTTTTTGTTATGGCCATCCTAGTGGGCGTGCAGTGGTATCTCATTGTGGTTTTGACTTGCATTTCCCTGATGACTAACGATGTTCAGCACCTGTTCACGTGCTTATTGGCCATCTGTAGATCTTCTCTGGAGAAACGTCTGTTCACATCCTTTGCCCATTTTTTAACTGGGTTTTTTTAATTGATGAATTATTTTTAAAAAACAAAACTGATGTCTAAGCCTGTCTGAAGAGTATCAGTGTGGCCCACTGTCACCTCAAGTTGTCACTGCGGGGCAGACATTTTGAAGTTTCCATGCCTAAGTTTGTCACATGCCGGGCTGTTGGGTTCAGCGGCCCCAGGAGCCATGTTTAGCCGGCATCCGTGTTATACATGGTGTGGTCCTCCGTGCGTGCCACCGATGCTGTCAGCGGGAAGCCCCTGCTGCAGACAGGGAAGGGGTGGCCGTTGTTGCTTTCATGGAGCAAAACGATGCTTGCATTACCTTCAAGTGCAGTATTCCTCTTGGTCACGCTACTGGAATCAGACATGGGCAATCCGTGTCCGTCGTGCTAAAACGTGTGCTGCTTTTGTTTTACCCAGAAGGTGTAAATCGGAAGAAGGACTTGCCCCCCAAAGTGCCCATAACACCGATGCCACAGTATTCCATTATGGAGACGCCGGTGCTGAAGAAGGAACTGGATAGGTTGGTGGTCTTCTCCCTCCCACAAGTAACCAGGTTTCACACGCCTGGGGGCGGAAGGGTCCCTGCGTGTTCTCTTTGGGTCTGGTGGATGCAGCTGGCTTGGGCTTGGGAAGAAAGGCCTGCAGTCGGCTCCTTTAGGGAGCATGCGTGACTGCTGGGTGCCGGGTGAGCCGCCCAGTTCTCTCTGCGTACCATTCCCCAGGGAGGCAACACATGAGACTCCTGTATGTCACCCCTGGGCAGCAGGTCCCCATGTTCCGTGTGGATAGACATGGCCCTCTAGCCAGAGCAGTCTGAGTGAGGAGGCCTGATTTTTTTTTTTTTTTGAAAGACGGAGTGTCGCTCTGTCACCAGGCTGGAGTACAGTGGCACAATCCCAGCTCACTGCAACCTCTGCCTCCCGGGTTCAAGAGATTCTCCTGCCTCAGCCTCCCGAGTAGCTGGGACTACAGGCGTGCGCCACCACGCCTGGCTAATTGTTGTTTAGTAGAGATGGGGTTTCACCATGGTAGGCTGGTCTCAAACTCCTGACCATGTGATCCACCCGCCTCGGCCTCCCAAAGTGCTGGGATTACAGGTGTGAACCACCGCGCCCAGTGGAGGCCTGATTTTTTAAAAAGAACATTTAACTCTCACATCCACATGACACTGCTCTTACACTCGGGCACCCAGGGAAGCTTGTGCTGCCACCATCCCTCAGCACTGGGAGCAGCATATCTTTTGTTTGTTTTTTATTTTTGGAGACAGGATCTCACTGTTGCCCAGGCTGGAGTACAGTGATGTGATCTTGGCTTGCTGTGGCCTCAACCTGTGAGGCTTAAGCGATCCTACCTTATCCTCCCTCGCAGTTGGGACTCCAGGCGACACCACCATGCCTGGCTAATTGTTGTATTTTTTGTAGAGATGGGCTCTTGCTATGTTGCCCAGGCTGGCCTTGAACTCCTGAACTCAAGCTATCCTCCTGCCTCAGCCTCCTGAAGTGCTGGATTCTAAGTGTGAGCCATTGTGCCTGGCTGACAATGTTTCTTTTGGAATATTCAGAGTAAGCTTAGTTGGCGCCTAGAATAGACACTAACCTCCGATGCTCACAGAAGTCAGGCATCTATGGTTTGTCACACAAGCCATGCGCTGAATGCATTGGGCATCACTCTTTGCTAAGATGGGGAACACTGTGGAGTGTGGACCAGCTGTGTGGGTGGGTCCTGAGGCCCACCTGTCCCTCCATCAGGTTTGGAGTCCGCCCTCTGCCTAAACGCCAGATGGTTCTGAAGCTGAAGGAGATATTCCAGTACACTCACCAGACCCTGGACTCAGACTCTGAGGATGAGAGCCAGTCCTCACAGCCGCTACTGCAGGCGCCTCGCGGCCGGACCCTCACCTCCCAGACCTACAAGCCTTCAAGGGCAGGGGCCCATGCCCAGCAGGAGGCCACCACAGGACCCGGGGCCCATAGGCGCAAGGGACCTGCGAAGACCAAGGGCCCCCGACATCAAAGGAAGCATCATGAAAGCACCGCACCCGCACCCCCAAGCAGGTCGCCCACCAAGGAGGCACCTCCAGGCCTTGATGATGATGCCCAGCTCCCAGCCTCCCAGGAATCCGTGGCCACTTCTGTGGACGGCAGTGACAGCTCCTTGAGCTCACAGAGGTAACAGGATGGATGCGATGGGGTCAGTGGCCTCATGTATCCTCCGGCCCATGGGTGTGAGGGTTGGCACGAGTGAGGCCTAATGGCCAATCTTCAAAAACCCCCATCCCCTTCTGGGTTTGACCTATGGGAAAACCAGGTGGGTTTAGGGGGCTGGTTCCCTGACCCCAGCCCTGCACAGGCCTCCTGGTTCCTGCCCCACACACTGGACAGTTCTGGCTGGGGCAGGATCCCGCTGGAGTAGCCTGCAGGGATCTCTCAGGCCCGTCCTGCCTTGCTGCGGATCGTCTGTGCCACAGGCCAGGCTCCATGGCACCTGTAGACACCCTCCTTCCTTTAAAGAGGCCCCTGGTCTCAGGGGCCGGAGGGAAAGGGGTTGCAAACCATCCTGGTCTGGCTCTTTTCAGTTCTTCCTCCTGTGAGTTTGGAGCGGCATTTGAGTCTGCAGGTGAAGAGGAGGAGGGTGAGGAGGAGGTCAGCGCCTCGCAGGCAGCCGTGCAGGCGGCGGACACGGACGAGGCGCTGAGATGCTACATCCGCTCCAAGCCGGCCCTGTACCAGAAGGTGCTGCTGTACCAGCCCTTTGAGCTGGGGGAGCTGCAGGCGGAGCTGAAGCAGAACGGCTTCCGTGTATCCTCGCACAGGCTGCTGGACTTCCTGGACACCCACTGCATCACCTTCACCACCGCCGCTGCCCGCAGGGAGAAGCCCCGGGGCAGGAGGCGGTGGCCTCGGGGCAAGAAGAAGGCGGCACGGAACTGATGGGGCATCCCGACCCCACCCCACCCCGCCATCAGCAGCTCCCACCCCCACCATGTGCAGGGAGGACCGGGGACACCCAGTGTGGGTCGGGCCTCCACAGGCATTTCTGGGCCTGGGGACCACATCAGCTCTGCACTGTGATCATGACCACAGCCCAGTCTGAGGCTTCCTCCTCTGGGCTCTGCTTTCTAGGTGGCATTTGGAGCATGTCACCCACTGGATTTAGAGACTCCAGCCCCTTCCTCTGTCCATGCCCACAGTGTGTCTCCCTTTTTTTTTTTTTTTTTTTGAGACAGTCTCGCTCTGTCACCCAGGCTGCAGTGCAGTCGCGCAATCTCAGCTCCCTGCAACCTCCGCCTCCCGGGTTCAAGCGATTCTCCTGCCTCAGCCTCCCAGGTAGCTGGGACTACAGGCACACACTGCCACGCCCAGCTAATTTTTTATATTTTAGTAGAAATGGGGTTTCCCCATGTTGCCCAGGCTGGTCACAAACTCCGGAGCTCAGGCAATCCGCCTGCCGTGGCCTCCCAAAGTGCTGGGATTACAGGCATGAGCCACCACGCCCAGCCCAGTGTGTCTCCCTTTAACCCAGTAGGGCCCTCAGGTGTCCCAGGGGGCAGTAAGCCATCACCAGCTGGCCAGGGCATGGCCTATTCTGCCACATTTGCCACCCTCTAAGCCCACCAGTCCTGGGCACAGCTGCCCCACACGTCTGTTCTGAGATGGACATAGGTCCAGCCTGCCCCAGCAGCCTGGGCCCATCCTCCTTAGCACTCAGGCCAACCCCAGCCACCACCAGCCTGAGACCAGGTGTCCTCAGGCTCCCTGCACTGCCACAGCCCAGTGCAGCTCTCCTGGCCCAGCCGTGCTACCCGGACGCTTGTCATTGTTACCAGCAGTCTCCCAACTGGACAGTGCACAAGGGCCCAGAACAACTCTGATGCCCGCAAAACAAACATGTTCACTAGTGGGTTCCATTCTTTGGGTTAAAGCTGCCTCCAGCCTCAGGAGCAGTGTGGAGGAAGATGAGGGCCAGGAAAGAAGGAAACCTTGGTCTCTCCATCCCTGTGAATGTCCTCGTGTGTTTCAAATACGGTGCAGTCAGTTTTATATGATGTGCAATAAACCAAATAGGCTTTATTAAAATCTCCTGGCTGCCACACTCCAGGAAGATCACGAGGGAAACAGGTGGGAGCTGGAGACACCGTGGCCCGAGCCCCCACCTTGTACCTGCCCTTTACTACGGAGTAAGCTGGGCCTGCTGTCTCCTGATTTCAGTTCCTAGACCAGAGATGCACATGTTCATTCATTAATCCCCACACCCACATTCAACAGAGCCCTGGCCGGGTGCCAAGCTCCAGCCCCCCGGGGGCTCCTTGAAGTGGGGCCCAAGCACCCCCAGCAGCTGCCTCAGCTGGGGGTTGCTAGAAAAGCAGACTCAGACCCCCGCCACCGCCCAGCCCACCCCACAACTCACCGAGTCACCACATGCCTTTACCAACGCGTCCAGTCCAGTAGAGGAGACAGACACTGGCCTATCCCGGCCTGGTGGGGGGTCGAGCTTCGGTGGCCTGAAGGGCCGTGTCAGGGACAGCCTCCCAGAACTGGGGTTTGTGAGCTGCGTCTTAGGGCTGAGCAGAATTTAGGGGGTGAAATGTGGTTTCTGGCACACATACTGTGTCCTGGCACGTAAGCCAGTGGAGAGGCCCCGGCTTCCCAGCTGATGGTGCCCGGGGCGGACAATTAGAGCCTGAGATCAGCTGTGATCAATCTAGGCTGGCCTCTGGCCTGTTTTGGAAGGCATCACGCGCTGCTTCCTTGATGGGCTGATCCCCCTCCCTGGTGTTAGGGAAGCAAGAGGGAGTGGTGAAGGTGGGGCACTCAGGGCCCCTGTCCGGCCTCGTAGGGTTTGTGGTTTGGACGCATGTGTTGTGTGCCATGACTTGAAAGTTCAGAACTTCAGGGCTGGTAAAGACGGGTTGGGGGAGGGGTTCCAAGTAGTTAAGCCAGGTTAGGAGCCTTGAGTGCAGTGTGAGCCCAAGGCCGGGGGAGGCATGGCCTGGGGACTGGATCCAAACCTCGCGGTGACCTTGGATTCAGTTGGGGCCGCTGGACACTTCCTGGGCCAACGGGCCAACGCCGGGCAGAGGCTCGGTGTATGCACTGCCACCCGGCCAGGGGACTAGATACTGGCCCTGAACCTACAAAGAAGCATTTCCTTGTCCTGAAACGCTGTGAAACAGCTGATGCCTCCAGAGGGAAAGGGGTTGAAGGAGTCACTGCAGGAGCCCACAGAGGCGTGGTGGCATCCAGGAGCAGACCTGGCCCCTGCCACGGGGATGACGCTGACCCGGGCAGCATAAAACTAGGTCCAGCTGACAGATGGAAAATGCCTTCTCACAGCACCCGCAGCAAGGCTGGCAGGCAATGGGGCCTCCTCGTGGACAAGGCGGGAGAGAATTCCCTTCCAGGAGTGACTGAGAAGGAAGCTGGCAGCCTGGGCATGGTGGCTCCCACATGTAATCCCAGTGCTTTGGGAGGCCAAGGCAGGAGGATCACTTGAGCCCAGAAGTCTGAGACCAGCCTGGGCAACAGAGTGAGGCCAAGTCTCTATTTTGAAAACAATATTAAAAAAATTTCTAAAGGGGGTAAAAAAGACTGGCAGCAGAACTTTCATTGGTAACAACTAAATCAGAAAACGGGTCTGTCCCTGCCTCACTGTAATGTGAAGAGGCCTCCAGGCCTGTTCCACTTTTGGTGGCCCCAACCTGGCATGGCTTGGGCACGGCCCCTCAAGGCAGTCACAGGGGAGCCACAGCCCAGCCTGGGCCCAGGCGAGGGGGTTCACAGAGAAAGAGCCTGCAGGCAGGGGCCTCATGCTGTTGCCAAGTTAGGAAGGGCTGAGGCCACTGCCTGTCCGGCTGACCCCAGCTCTGGGTGGAGAGAAAGCCTCAGAGTGAGAACAGTTAGGGAGCCCCCAGCCCAGCATCCCCCTCCACCAGGAGCCAGGAGGATGGCCCATCTGGTTCTCAGCAGAGCGGGCAGAGTGGGGAACGGGACCCGCCCTGTGTGGACTGATGGACATTCCTGTGAGGGGGAGGAACAGGGGCTGGGCTGCTCCCCAAGATCCCATGGAGGAGGCTGTGTCCTCTCAGGCTCCACATCCATCCCCCGTGAGCCACGAAGGGAGGCAGAGTGAGCCTTTGGCCCCTTTCATGTGATAGATACCCACCAGGCCCTGCGGTTTCCAACATCCTGTGGGCGGCCTGGTTTCAGGGGCCTTTGCTGCTCCTCACAGCCGAGGCTGCAGCTGCCGGGTCTGCACTCTGCCTGCCTGGAGCCTCAGGCAGCCTTCTCAAGGGGCCATGGTGTCCTCCCAGCACCCAGCAGGTTCCTGTGTGCTCAGCATTGTTGGGAGGGAGGGAGAGGAAGGAGGGAAAAAAGGCAGGCAGGCAGGGGAATGTACAGGAGCACTTCTGGTCTGCTGCCTCAGTTCCCTCCCCCCCATCACCCACAGAGGCTCTGGGGAACCAGCTAACCCTCCCACCTCCCCTGAGCCACAAGCTGCTCTATGAGTCCAGACCTACTGTTCTCCTGCTCTACAACCATCGCTGGCTCCCACTTGCTTGCTGAGGAAAATTCAGACCCCATGACCCCTGTCCCTTGGCTCCCACCTTGTCACCTGCTTCCCTCAGTGGCCCCATGTTGCTTGCTCCCTGTCCCCGGTGGATGTCCCATACTTTTCCTTTATTGTAATTTTTCTCACGTGGCTTGCTCTAGGCCATGTCCTTTCCCCTCACACCCTTCCCTGTCAGGGCAGGCCATCCACAGAGGTCCACTTCCAGGGGCCGAGTGGGATCCCTTGCTGCGGACGGCAACATTCTGCTGTTTCCTCTTAGGGTTCAGGTGACCTGCCTCTGGGGAGCCCTTTGGTCACAGGAAGATGTTATGCGGCACAGCTGAGTCAGAGGTGCCTACTGAATGACAGAAAAGAAAGCAAGAGGTGTTCAAAGGGGGAGCACAGTGGCTCACACCTGTAATCTCCATGTTTTGGAAGGCCAAGGCAGGAGGATCACTTGAGCCCCAGGAGGTGGAGGCTACAGTGAGCCGAGATCACATCACTGCACTCCAGTCTGGGTGACAGAGCAAGATCCTGTCTCAAAAAATAAATAGGCTGGGTGCAGTGGTTCACGCCTGTAATCTCAGCACTTTGGGAGGCTAAGGTGGGCGGATGACCTGAGGTCAGGCATTCAAGACCAGCCTGGTCAACGTGGCAAAACCTCTCCTCTACCAAAATACAAAAATTAGCGGGGCATGGTGGTGCGTGCCCGTAATCCCAGCTACTCAGGAGGCTGAGGTAGGAGAATCTCTTGAATCCGGGAGGGGGAGGTTGCAGTGAGCTGAGACTGCACCACTGCACTCCAGCCTGGGAAACAGAGCAAGACTCTGTCTTAGATAGATAGATAGATAGATAGATAGATAGATAGATAGATAGATAGATAGATAAACAGGGCAGGCCATGGCCTGGAGATGGGAGGGCGCAGACCAGTCCTGGTGGGGTCACCTTCTAGTTGCGTGACCTCAGGCTGCTCACTTGATTTCCTGACCACCACCCGCCTGAAAACAAGCATTTATCGATGGCAGGGCAGCTTCCTTTGTGGCGGGATGGAGGTGATGTGTCAACAATCTTGGCACCAGCCACTTTATCCTGAGCATGCCACCTGCAGGGACACTTAGTCCCAGAGTCAAGACCCCCAGCATCACTGCCACACTTGACTTACAGGAGGGCGGTGACAAAGCCAGGGAGCCCTGGCTCCTCGATGTGTCTGTGAGGCTGTTGGCTGTTGAAATCAGACAGGAAGGAAGGTTGAGGTGGAGCCCAGCACAGGAAGAGGTGAGGACCCGGAGCTGCAGGGACAGCCGGTGGGCTCGGCGGGGCTGCAGAAGGTCAGGGCTACACTACTCTCGGACCCTGCATGGTTGGTCGGTTGGTGTGGTAAGCGCCCTGATCCCTGGTCCTGAGGACTCAGGCTGGCACAGGGATCCCCAGGGCATCTACCACCACCCAGCTGGAGCAGGGCTGAGCCCAGGAGCACAGAGATGGAGCCTCCAGGCCCCCCAGTCTTGGTGTCCCTGGAGTAGCATTGAGGCCCGAGAGGTAAGCTGGGTCCAGGTGACCTCAGTGCAGGGCAGGGGAGGGAGAAGGGATGCTAGCAGGAAGGATGGTGGCCTTAAGGCCTGAGCTACTCTGGGGAGGGGGACTCGGTAGACTCCACGAGACTCCAAGGTGTCTCCTGGGGCAGGACTGGCTCATGCTGTAGAAAAAACAGACGTGGCCGGGGACGGTGGATCATGTCTGTAATCCCAACACTTTGGAAGGCCAAGGCAGGCAGATCACTTGAGGTCAGGAGTTTGAGACCAGCCTGGCCAACATGGTGAAACCCCATCTCTACTAACAATACAAAAAAAAAAAAAAACTAGCCAGGCATGGTGGCAGACGCCTGTAATCCCAGCTACTCAGGAGGCTGAGGCAGGAGAATCGCTTGAACCCAGGAGGCGGAGGTTGAGTGAGCCGAGATCGAGTCACTGCACTCCATCCCGGGTGACAAAGCAAGACTCCATCTCAAAAAAAAAAAAGAGAAAAAAACAGACATGTGCCTAAGGATGGCCCAAGACAGGTCCAGGGACAAAGCCCAGCTCCCCCAGGTACCAGTGATGGCCCAGGAGGAGCAGGAAGCATCTTGAAGGTGCTGGGGGCAGGTGGTGGTGATGCTGGGCGGTGGTGATGCTGAGCCACGGCCCGGGGAATCAGCAGACCTGGACACCCTTCCTGGCACTGGGACCCCCCCGGGAGGCTACTTACTTCTCTGGGCCTCAGTTCCCCACCTGTAGATGGAGGTGACAACACAGGAGGGCCAGGTCACGAGGGGCAGGGAGGGTGCAGGCGCCGCCCCCAGGTGAGTGGGCAGCCCCAGGGCCTCTCCCGGCCACAGCCTTGGGTGAGACGAGGCTTGAGAGAGATGACAACCGCAGAGGCCTTCTTGGAAGAAGTGCCACTGTCCTGGGCCAGCTTAGGTTGGCTGCAGGGTCTTCCCCTATGGCCAGGCTCCAGGGGCCGTGGTGTCCTTTCTGGTACCCTCCCTGGAGGTGGCCCCCAAGCCTGGGGCTCACCGTCGGCCATCACAGGCTGCAGGCTGCACGACTCCCCGCTCTGTCCCAGGGTGCTGGGCTCCCCAGGGCTGGGCCTCTCCACCCCTTGGACTCTAGGGGTCCGTGCAGTGAGCAGGGTGGGGCCCTGAGGTGCAGGTGCCTCTTCCTTCGGGAAGGCTTTGAGCTCAAGTGATGACGCTGGGGCCACCTCGAGAGGACCGAGTCCTGAATTTTGAGGCCCTGGGAGGGGAGAGGGGCAGAGTGTGGGAAGAAAGGGCCGTCCAAGCAGCCGCAGCGGAGATACCAGCAGCTCAGGCAGGCGGCCAGCACCGGGAGGTCCCACCTGGGCGCCAAGTGGCAGGAAAGGACCCAGCAGGTCCCCGTGAGGACTGAGGCACAGACAAGGTGGGCGGGTGATGGGCAGAGGCGGCGAGTCCGTCAGGGCTGAGGCGTCTCAGGAATGAGGCAGCAGCCCATTTGCTGAACCTGAGGGACTGGGCCTGAGCCCACACCACACCAGGAAGGCCTCAGGTCCACCTTTGCCCACAGACAAAGCTCTAGGGGTGAACCCTGGTGCTACCTGGGAGGCTCCTGGGGAGGAGGCAGTAGTGGCACCTACTCATCCCTCTGGCCTCACCCTGCTCACGGCAGCTCAGACCAGCTGTGGATCGACCTCTGGTCTTCAGATCCCCCAAAGCAACCCGAGGCCCACCTGTCCTCAGTCTGCCTTTCAGCTGCACTCACAGGGACTGCCTGACCGTCCATAGTGACGTCTGTGGCCTCGCGACCTCACTCTGCTGAGAGGTCTGTGGAAGGCTCCAGCCTGCCAGACGGATGTCAGGGCTGTGTGCAGGGCCTGGCAGTGGTGGCAGCCAGGTAACCAACCCCCATCAGCCTCTGGGGCTGGCCCTGGGAGGTTCTGGCAATGCGGGGGTTGGTTCACCCCTCCTCTGTCCTTCTTAGGGAAAGTGTCTGAGGGTGAAAGCCAGTTTCATCTGAGTGGGGCCTGAGTAGGGGTGCCAGATCAGATACAGGACAATCGGTCAAATCTGAATTTCAGATAATCCATTTCTTTGGTATAAATATGTCTCCAGTATGACATGAACTATATATTAAAAAGTATGTCGTTTATCTGAAATTTAAGTATCTGCGGGTATCTTGTATTTTTATTTTATTATTATTTTTTGAGACAGCCTTGCTCTGTCACCCTGGCTGGAATGCAGTGGTGCAATCTCAGCTCACTGCAGCCTCCGTCTCCTGAGTTCAGGCGATTCTCCTGCCTCAGCCTCCAGAGTAGCTGGGACTACAGGTGTCCACCACCATGCCCGGCTAATGTTTGTATTTTTAGTAGAGATGGGGTTTCACCATGTTGGTCAGGCTGGTCTTGAACTCCTGACCTCAGGTGATCTGCACACCTCAGCCTCCCAAAGTGCTGAGATTATAGGCATGAACCACTGCGCCCAGCTTTGTCTTGTATTTTAATTTGCTGTATCTGGCAACCCTGGACCCAAGGTCGTGGGGCCACAAAGAGGGGTGTCTGGTCAGGAGGGAGTGCTGACCCTCAACACTGAGAGACTAATGAGGCCACAGAGGCAGGGGTGTTCACCAGCCCTGCTTTCCCAGGCACACGTGACTCCTGCCAGCACTGTCCCTCCCTCATTCCTCTCCCAGCCCCGCTCAGGTCCCGTGGTTCTCAACTCTGGTTAGAATCACCTGAGCAGTTTAAACTAGATCCACGTGGCCCACGCCAGACCAATTGAATCTCTGGGTGGTCAGGAGGAGCACTGGTTATTTAAAAACCATGGCCCACAAGGCTGGGCGTGATGGTTCACACCTGTAATCCCAGCACTTTGGGAGGTCAGGAGTTCAAGACCAGCCTGGCCAACACGGTGAACCCCTGTCTCTGCAAAAATACAAATGGTATTGATGGTGAGTGCCTATAATCCCAGCTACTCAGGAGCCTGAGGTGGGAGAATTGCTTGAACCCAGGAGGCAGAGGTTGCAATGAGCTGAGATGGTGCCACTACACTCCAGTCTGGGCAACAGAGTGAGACTCTGTCTCAAATAATAATAATAATAGGCCGGGCGTGGTGGCTCAAGCCTGTAATCCCAGCACTTTGTGAGGCTGAGACGGGTGGATCACGAGGTCAGGAGATCGAGACCATCCTGGCTAACACGGTGAAACCCCGTCTCTACTAAAAAATACAAAAAAAAAAACTAGCCGGGCGAGGTGGCGGGTGCCTGTAGTCCCAGCTACTCGGGAGGCTGAGGCAGGAGAATGGTGTAAACCCGGGAGGCGGAGCTTGCAGTGAGCTGAGATCCCGCCACTGCACTCCAGCCTGGGCACGAGACTCCGTCTCAAAATAAATAAATAAATAAAAATAATAATAAGTTAAAAATTAAAAATAAAAGATAAAATGGTTACCATGGGCCAAGCATGGTGGTCTTCACCTGTAATCCCAGCTACTTGGAAGGCTGAGATGGGAGAATTGCTTGAGCCCAGGAGGTCAAGGCTGCAGTGAGCCAAGATTGTACCACTGCACTCCAGCCTGGCTGACAAAGCAGGACCCTGTCTTTATTTTTTAGTGACAAAGCAAGACCCTGTCTCTATTTTTTTAAGGAAAATTATTTTTTAAATGGTTAAAATGGTAAATTTTGTGTGGTGTGTATTTCACCAAAATTTTAAATCAATCAATCAATAAGACTCCAGATGATGCCCCACCAGAGCTGAGAGGCCTTGGGCTGGGACTTCTTCCATGCGGTCCTCTCATCCTCCAGGCCACTCCTGCCCTCCGCAGCAGGGCTGGTCACCTGGTGGGTGCACCTGGACATCCAACAACAGGAGGCTGTGTCCACCTGGCCACACCCTAATGTCACACAATGGAGAGAAGGACAGAGGCCCCCGTGTCCTGGCCTCTGGCTTACCAGGCAGACAGCAGCACCACTTCGTTTGGGCTGACATACCTTTGAATGTTTAGATAGTTGCTAGCTTAACTTTTTTTTTTTTTTTTTTTTTTTTTTTTTTTGAGACAGGGTCTTGCTCTGTCACCCAGGCTGGAGTGGAGTGGTGAGATCTCAGCTCACTGTGGCCTCGAAGGCGGGGGTTAAGCAATTCTCCCACCTCAGCTTCCTGAGTAGCTGGGATTACAGGCATGTGCCACGGTGCTCAGCTAACTTTTTTTTTTTCCTACTTTTTATAGAGACAGGGTTTTGCCCATGTTGCTCGGGCTGGCCGGTCTCAAACTCCTGGGCTCAAGCAAGCCACCCACCTTGGCCTCCCAAAGTGCTGGGATTATAGGGGTGAGCCATGACGCCCAGCCTCCATCCCTCCTTTCAATGTTTTTTGATTTCTCTCAGTAATGTTTTATAGTTTTCAGTATAGAGGTCTTGCAAATATTTGCTAGATTTATTCCTAGATATTTGATTTTTTTTTTTTTTTTTTTGGAGATAGAGTCTCGCTCTGTCGCCCAGGCTAGAGTGCAGTGACATCATCTTGACTCACTACAAGCTCTGTCTCCTGGGTTCAAGTAATTCCCTGCCTCAGCCTCTGAGTAGTTGGGATTACAGGCGCCTGCCACCACGCCCAGCTAATTTTTGTATTTTTAGTAGAGATGGGGTTTCACCATGTTGGCCAGGATGGTCTCCATCTCTTTACCTCATGATCCGCCCGCCTTGGCCTCCCAAAGTGCTGGGATTACAGGCGTAAGCCACTGCGCCTGGCCTTTATTTTTATTTTATTTTATTTATTTATTTATTATTATTTTTTGGGATGGAGTCTCACTCTGTCGCCCAGGCTGAAGTGCAGTGGCATGATCTTGGCCCATTGCAAGCTCCGCCTCCTGGGTTCCTGCCATTCTCCTGCCTCAGCCTCCCAAGTAGCTGGGACTACAGGCACCTGCCACCACACCTGGCTAATTTTTTGTATTTTTAGTAGAGACAGGGTTTCACCATGTTAGCCAGGATGGTCTCGATCTCCTGACCTGGTGATCTGCCCGCCTCGGCCTCCCAAACTGCTGGGATTACAGGTGTGAGCCACCACGCCTGGCCTATTTTTATTTTTTCAGGACAGGGTCTCACTCACTCTGTTGCCCAGGCTGGAGTACAGTGGCTCGATCATGGCTCACTGCAACCTCAACCTCCTGGGCTCAAGCAATCCTCTCACCTCAGCCTACAGGACTATAGGTGCACTCCACCATGCCCAGTTAATTTTTGTATTTTTTGTAGAGACAGGGGTCTCCCTATGTTGCCCAGGCTGGTCTCAAACTCAGGCTCAAGTGATCCTCCCTCCTCAGCTTCCCAAAGTGCTAGACTAAATGCATAAGCCACCGCACCCAGCCTTGCATCTTGATATTTTTCTGCATAAAAATACATCATAGATACTGTGTGATTCATTTTACGTGAAATTCTAGAAAAGGCAAAACTAATTTACAGTGAAAAAAGTAGACCAAAGGCCTAGAGCCAGAGGAGTGTGGTCAGGATAGACTATAAAAAACAGAAGGGAACATTTTATTGGAGAAAGAAATGTTGACTATTTTGGTTGTGGTAGTTATACAGGTGTATACATTTGTCAAAAATCATCTAACTGTACAGTGTTAAAATGGATACATTTTATTGTACATAAATCATGCCTCAAAGAAAGTGATTAAAACCTTTGTGATATTAAGACAAAAATATACTGTAGACATTCTTCCAGTTTGACATGTAATTTGACCTTATTTTTTATTTTTTATTTTTTCTGAGACAGGGTCTCACTTTCTCGCCTTGGCTGGAGTGCAGTGGCATGATCTCGGCTCACTCCAACCTCTGCCTCCTGGGCTCAAACGATTCTCGTGCCTCAGCCTCCTAAGTAGCTGGGACTACAGGCATGCCAGGCTAATTTTTTGTATTTTTAGTAGAGACCAGGTTTTGCCATGTTGCCCAGGCTGGTCTTGAACTCCTGAGCTCAGGCAACCTGCATGCCTTGGCATCCCAAAGTGCTAGGACTACAGATGTGAGCCACCATGCCTGGCCAATTTTTTTTTTTTTTTTTATGATCACATAGTAATCCACTGTATAACCAGACTATAATTTACTTCACCAATTACCTTTGATAGAAATTTAGTTTTATTTCCCTTCAATTTCTGGCTTCCGTGATAATGCTTATAGCTACATCTTTATCATAAAGAAACAAGGAACTTGTCCACATATTTCTTTTTTTGGGGGGGGGAGGGGGGACAGAGTCTCGCTCTGTCACCCAGGCTGGAGTGCAGTTGCGTAATCTCAGCTCACTGCAAACTCCACCTCCCGGGTTCAAGCAATTCTCCCACCTCAGCCTCCTGACTAGCTGGGATTACAGGTGTGTGCCACCACGCTCAGCTAATTTTTGTATTTTTAGTAGAGACGGAGTTTCACTATGTTGGCCAGGCTGGTCTCGAACCCCTGACCTCAGATGATCTGCTCACCTCGGCCTCCCAAAGTGCTAGGATTACAGGTGTGAGTCACCGCGCCTGGCACACACACACACACACACATACACACATATATCTATATACACACATATACATATATTTTTCTTTTTCTTTTTTTTTTTTTTTTTTTTGAGGCAGAGTCTTGCTCTGTCGCCCGGGCTGGAGTGCAGTGGCCGGATCTCAGCTCACTGCAAGCTCCGCCTCCCGGATTTACGCCATTCTCCTGCCTCAGCCTCCCGAGTAGCTGGGACTACAGGCACCCGCCACCTCGCCCGGCTAGTTTTTGTATTTTTTTTTTTTTTAGTAGAGACGGGGTTTCACCGTGTTAGCCAGGATGGTCTCGATCTCCTGACCTCGTGATCCGCCCGTCTCAGCCTCCCAAAGTGCTGGGATTACAGGCTTGAGCCACCGCGCCCAGCCTTTTTTTTTTTTTTTTTGAGATGGGGTCTCACTCTGTCACCCAGGCTGGAGTGCAGTGGCGCAATCTCGGCTCACTGCAAGCTCCGCCTCCCAGGTTCATGCCATTCTTCTGCCTCAGCATCTCAAGTAACTGGGACTATAGGCGCCCGCCACCACGCCCAGCTAATTTTTTGTACTTTTAGTAGAGACAGGGTTTCATCGTGTTAGCCAGGATGGTCTCGATCTCCTGACCTCATGATCTGCCCACCTCAGCCTCCCAAAGTGCTGGGATTACAGGCGTGAGCCACCGCGCCCGGTCACGTATTTCTTTAGGATAAATTCCCAAAAGTGGAATATCTAGGACAAAAGATACTTCATGACAATAGATAATGGTAAATGATAATCCAGAATTGTTATACTAATTTATACTTCCACCCACTATGTATTAAGATTCCCACTACAGGCCTGGCACAGTGGCTCATGTCTGTAATTCCAGCACTTTGGGAGGCCAAGGTGGGAAGATTGCTTGACTCCAGAAGTTGCAGACCAGCCTAGGCAACATGGCAAGACCCTGTCTCTACAAAAAATATAAAAATTAGCTGGGTGTGGTAGCGTGCGCCTATAGTCCCAGCTACTTTGGAGGATCACTTGAGCCCAGGGAAGTTGAGGCTGCAGTGAACCCTCATCGTGCCACTGCACGCCAGCCTGGGTGACACAGTGAGACCCTGTCTCAAAAAAAAAAAAAAGATTCCCACTACCTCCACATTCTCACCAATGCAGTCTGTTATGTTCTTATAATATTCACCAGAGACATATGAAAAATGATAGTTTGTTCTTTTGCTTTTTTCTTCATCCTTAGTGACACTGAGCATCTTTTCAATATCTTGGTCATTTATACTTCGATGAATTCTCTGTGTCCTTTTTTCTATTTCATTTGGGGTTCATAATTTTATTTGGTTACTTATTATTGATTTATCACCATTCTTTATATATTAAGGATGTTCATATTTTTTCATGTATGTTGCAAGTGTTGACTCCTGGCTTATGGTTTTTCTTTCAACTTTATGGCATCTATTATTACTTATAATAGGTTAATTATATAAGATCAAACTAAATATTTAATATTTTAATTCAATTAAGGCAAATATACTAGTCTCCCTCTTCATGAATTTTTTTTTTTTTTTTTAAGCCAGGGTCTTGCTCTGTCATCCAAGGATTGCAGTGGCACGATCATAGCTCACTGCAGTCTCAGCCTCCTGGGCTCAAGGGGTCCTCCTACCTCAGCCTCCCCATAGCTAGGTCCACAGATGCCCACCACCAGGCCCAGCTATTTTTTTTTTTTTTTGTAGAGATGGTGTGTCACTATGTTGCCCAGGCTGAGACTTCTGAGTTTTATGTCTCACTGTAAAAAGCCTTTACCCAAATAATATTTTAAAATACTATCTCATATTTTTAAATTGTGCTTTTATGGTTTTGTGTTTACAACTTTCACTCCTTAGTTGACCTGAAAATAACTTTTGTGTTTAATGTGAAGTAGAGCTGGAAAATATTTTTCATAGGCTGGTCAATTGCCCCAATGCCATTTTCACTGATTTGAAATGCTATTTTTGTCATGTTACCAAACTCCTTAATATGTAGATAATATATTTGTTCCTGGCCTCTATATCCTGTTCTATTAACTTACATATCTATTATTGTGCTAGCCCATGCATTTTTTACATATATGGAATATATACATCTTCTATTTAATAATATAAATGAAAGATTGTATTCTAGAATGCAAAGTTGGTTCAATATCAGAAAATCGTTTCGTGTAGCTCATGGATTCCAGGAGAGATCTAATATCCATTGCTCATGTCACTCCCCCCAGTGGCTCCCCACCACACTTAAAACAAATCTAAACTCCTTACAACAGCGGTGACTGGCTTTCCCATCCCAGGGGGGTGGTGCCACTTGCTCACTTACTGTGCTCCAACAGCATTTCCTCTGAGCACCTGCTGTTTCCTTGGCCTGAAATGCCCCTCCCCTAGCTCTCTGCATGACTCTCTCTCGCCCTCTCTGCTCCTAGATAGCTTTTTCTCAGAGGCCTCTCACAGCAGTCTTCCCCAATTACCACCTCTGCTCCCCCTCTCCCTAGAATTCCAGGCCTCTTTGTCAGTCACAGTTTATTCCACCCACAGCACTAACCACCAGCAGAAACTGCCTTGCTTATTGACTTGTTTTCCTTTCCATTGTCATTATCCCTTACCCGTCAAACCCCAGGTCAAGGACTTGATCTAACTTGGTCACCTTCACATCCCCAGGGCCTAGAACATATAACAGGCTCTCCATAAATATTTGCTGGTTGAATAAATGAAAAGAAATAAATCATATATCAATATATGCTAAAAAATAATTTGCTAATTTAACAGACTTTCCTCATTTTAAAAAAATGTGGCCAGGCGCAGCAGCTCGTATCTGTAATCTCAGCACTTTGGGAGGCCGAGGTGGGTGGATCACTTGAGGTCAGGAGTTTGAGACTCTGTCTCAAAAAAAAAAAAAAAAAACAAAACAAAGTGTAAAACTACCTTAAGAGGCAGTAGATCATATAGCACAAGCACTGGTATGTCAGTGAGGAATTGGTTTCTATCCCAACTCCCACTTCCCAGCTATGTATCTTTGGACAAGTCACTTAACCTCTCTGAGCCTCAGTGTCCTCATCCGTAAAATGGGAGAAATACTGGTATTGAAAATTATGAGAAATAAATTATGGAAATATAGTGCTTAACAGAAAATCCAGAAAACAGTATGCCTTCAGCAAATATTACATAATAGTATTTGAATGGTAACAGAACACAAGAAATCTTCCTCCCTTGGAGAAGAAAACTAACTAGAAATCTGTCACAAACATCACACCTAACAGTTTGGGCAAGAACCACTCCTGGTCTAGTCTAGAGTAAAACAAGAAGGCCTGCAGCAACTTCACTGCTCTAGGGAAGGGGTAGGCCTAGCCAATGTGGTAAAATTGTTCAAATAAGAGTTACAGTTTTTGGGCTGGGTGCGGTGGCTCACACCTATAATCCCAGCACTTTGGGAGGCCAAAACGGGATCACTTGAGGTCAGGAGTTTGAGACCAGCCTGGTCAACATGGTGAAACCCCATCTCTACTAAAAATATAAAAATTAGCCAGGCATGGTGGTGCATGCCTGTAATCCTAGCTACTGGGGAGGCTAAGGCAGGAGAATCACTTGAACATAGGAGTAGAGGCTACAGTGAGATCGTACCACTGCACTCTAGCCTGGGTGACAGTGCGAGACTCCACCTCAAAAAAAAAAAAAAAATATATATATATATACACACACACACCACACACACACACACACAAAGTTTTCAGAAATGAAGAGATAAAAATTATTCTTGCTGAATAATTTTTTTTTTTTTTGAGATGGTGTCTCTCTCTGTCACCCTGGCTAGAGTGCAGGGGTGCATTCTCGCCTCACTGCAACCTCCTCCTCTCGGGTTCAAGCGATTCTCCAACCTCATTGTCCCCAGTAGCTGGGATTACAGGCACACGCCACCACACCCAGCTAACTTTTGTATTTTTAGTAGTGATGGGGTTCCGCCATGTTGGCCAGGCTGGTCTCAAACTCCTGACCTCAAGTGATCTGCCCGCCTTGGCCTCCCAAAGTGCTGGGATTATGCGTGTTAGCCACCGTGCCCAGCCTTGCTGAAGTAATTTGAAAACCTGAAGAAAATTAACTGGAAAATGATGAGAACCAATGTGAGTATTTAATATGTTGATGAGACATGAGATAAAATAAACAAAAGTCAATCATCTGTTATATCAACAATATTCATCATACAACAAAAACTATTTTTAAAAATATCTAGATGCAAATAAGGAACTGGCAAGATCGAGGTGAGAAAAAATATAAAGTTTTACCGAAGGATCTAAAAGACCGCAGATTACCCACATGGACCCATGCACATGAGGCAATGTCAATTGAAATCCCATCTTTTTCTTTTCCTAAGACAGGGTTTCACTCTGTTGCCCAGGCTGGAGTGCAATGGTGTAATCTCTGCTTACTGCAGCCTCAACCTCCCAGGCTCAAGCAATCCTCTCACCTCAGCCTAACCAGTAGCTGGGACTACAGGTGTGAACCACCATGCCTGGCTAATTTTTTAATTTTTATTTTGTGAGCTAGGGTCTTACTACTTTGCCGAGGCTGGTCTCAAACTCCTGGGCTCAAGTGATCCTCCTACCTCAGCCTCCCAAAGTGCTGGGATGACAAGCATGAGCCACTGTGCCTATCCCAAAATCCCATCTTTTTTATCCCTCTTGGTTTTGACATTTAGAAGAATAAAAGAATGCGAAGAGCCAACAAGATCTGGGGCAGCATAAGGAGACTGGCCTTGCCTTGGCCTGTTCCTAATGTTCCAGGTTAGTTCAGCTGGCCTGGGTGCCACCAACCTCAAATTGATCGCACTCCTTACTTTTTCAACACCATGACGTGAATGCCTGAAAAATGGTATTTTACTTTTTACTTTACTATTTACTTATTACTTATTTACTTATTGCTAAGCTTCTTTTATCATTTTTCAGATAAAAAGCATCACCTGTGTTAAAATGTCAGGCTTGGCTGAGGTGGGGGATCACGAGGTCAAGAGTTCGAGTCCAGCCTGGAGAGCACGGTGAAACCCTACCTCTACTAAAATTACAAAAATTAGCCAGGTGTGGTGGCGGGTGCCTGTAATCCCAGCTTCTCGGGAGGCTGAGGCAGGAGAATTGCTTGAACCTGGGAGGTAGAGGTTTCAGTGAGCTGAGATCACGCCATTGCACTCCAGCCTGGGTGACACAGCAAGACTCCATTTCAAAAAAAAGAAAAAAGAAAAAGCCAGGCTCCCCACTGCAAATCCAAGGTGAGGGAGCCTGCTGAATCCCAGGGCTGCAGACAGCAAGTTTTTTGTTTGTTTGGTTGGTTTTTTTTTTTGAGACGGAGTCTCGCTCTGTCGCCCAGGCTGGAATGCAGTGGCATGATCTCAGCTCACTGCAACCTCTGCCTTCCAGGGTCAAGCAATTCTCCTGACTCAGCCCCCTAAGTGCCTGGGATTACAGACGCCCACCACCACACCCAGCTCATTTGTATTATTATTAGAGATGGGGTTTCACCATGTTGGCCAGGCTGGTCTTGAACTCCTAACCTCAGGTGATCCACCCGCCTTGGCCTCCCAAAGTGCCAGGATTACAAGTGTGAGCCACTGCGCCCAGCCTGACAGCAAACTCTTAAGGTAAACATTGAGAACCAGGGAAATGCCCTGTGGACAGGTGGGGTCCAACCTGCTTCTCTGTGCAGTGACAACACCTGGGGTTATTTTTGAAGGCACGGTTGCCATCAGCAGCAGTGGGCCATCACCTCTGCTAGCCACATTGTGTTTTTTCTCCTAGAACCGTGGACAATGGAGGGCTAAGCCCCATCCATTGAGTTCCTGGGGCTGCGCTGGAGGGGCTGCTGTGGCCAGGGCGCCCGGTGAGGAGGGAAGCAGGGTGGGTGGACGCAAGTTCAGAGCCTCAGTGTCCACCTTGGCTGTGGGAGGGCCGTGGGGGCAGGATGACAACCAGTCTTGGCAACAAGGAGGCAAATGGGAGTGGGGGGCCTCGGCTTTGCCTCTCTGCATTTCTGCATCACATGACCTACATCACAGGCCAACAGCGCTGCTGGGAGCCCAGGAGTTCCTGCACTCCCAGGAGACCCCAGGAACATAGTAAGAAAAACAGCTGCTCTAAGAACCAGCAATTTCTCTTTTTCAACTCCTCCTTCTTCTCTATTTCCTTTTTGTAATTAATAAGCTTTTCCTTGTAAAGCAATTTTAGGATTATGGAGTCTTGCCCTTTCCCCCAGACTGGAGTGCAGTGGTGCTATCTCAGCTCACTGCGGCCTCCACCTTCCAGGTTCAAGTGATTCTCCTACCTCAGCCTCCTGAGTAGCTGGGATTACAGGCACCTGCCACCATGCCTGGCTAATTTATTTTTTATTTCTTTATTTATTTTTTGGGACAGAGTTTCGTTCTTGTTGCCCAGGCTGGAGTGCAATGGCGTGATCTCAGCTCACTCCAACCTCCGCCTCCCAGGTTCAAGTGATTCTCCCACCTCAGCCTCATGAGTAGCTGGGATTACAGGCATGTACCACCATGCCTGGCTAATTTTGTATATTTAATAGAGACAGGGTTTCTCCATGTTAGTCAGGCTGGTCTCAAACTCCTGACCTCATGTGATCTGCCCGCCTCGTTCTCCCAAAATGCTGGGATTACAGGCGTGAGCCACCACGCCCAGTTAATTTTTGTATTTTTAGTAGACAAGGTTTCACCATATCGGCCAGGCTGGTCTCAAACTCCTGACCTCAAGTGACCTGCCCGCCTCGACCTCCCAAAGTGCTGGGATTACAGACAGGAGCCACCGCATCTGGTCAGGCTTATAGAAAAGCTGATGGGAAAGTACAGAGACTTCCCATATGCCCCATGCCTGCCCCCACCCAGACTGCCACTATCACCGTCCCCTGCCACAGTGGTCCATTGATTACAATCAGTAAACCTACATGGGCATGTTGCCAACACCCTTAGTTTATATTCTGGCTCACTCTTTTTTTTTTTTTTTGCTTTAACTCAGTAGCAAGAATAATTCAGAGTGTTTTGTTTTATTTTGTTTTTCTTAGAGATGGGGTCTTGCTCTGTCACCCAGGCTGGAGTGCCATGGTGTGATCATGGCTCACTGCAGCTTCGACCTCTTAGGCTCAAGCGATCCTGCTGCCTTGGCCTCCCAAGTAGCTGGGACTACCGACACATACCCCCAACCTGGCTAATTTTAAAAAAATTTTAGAGATGGATTCTATGCTGCCCAAGTTGGTCTCAAACTCCAGGTCTCAAGCAATCCACCACCTCGACCTCCCAAAGTGTTGGGAGTTGTACATTCTGTGGGTCTGGACAAATGTATAATGATAATGACATGGACCCACCACTGTAGGACCCTACAGAGTCATGTTACTGCCCTAGGAATCGTCTGTGCTCCACCGGTTCACCCCTCCTCCCAACCCCTGGCCCCTACTGGCCCTTTCTTTCACTGTCTTCCTGTCTCCCTACTTTTGCCTTTTCCAGAATGTCAGTCAGAATCACACAGTGTAGCATCCCCAGAGTAGCTTCTTTTTTTTTCCTTTTTCCCACATCTTCCAACAGGGTGGTTTCTTTCATTCCTCCCGCCTTCTGAGCGAACTTACTTGTAACCTCATCACCATTTCCAGGTCACAAATGAAGACACCAAGGCGCAGAGAGGAGACTCAGCCTGCCCACGGTCACCTATCTGGTAAGTGGCAGGGCCAGGGTGCAAGCCCAGGGCCCCAGTTCTCATCCACTGGGCCCCTGCATTCGTGTGATCATTGTCACCATCCAGGAACAAATGGCCCTTCCAGTCCGTTCTTAGAAATCAGGTCAGTGGCCGGGCGCGGTGGCTCAAGCCTGTAATCCCAGCACTTTGGGAGGCCGAGACGGGCGGATCACGAGGTCAGGAGATCGAGACCATCCTGGCTAACACCGTGAAACCCCGTCTCTACTAAAAATACAAAAACTAGCCGGGTGAGGTGGCGGGCGCCTGTAGTCCCAGCTACTCGGGAGGCTGAGGCAGGAGAATGGCGTAAACCCGGGAGGCGGAGCTTGCAGTGAGCTGAGATCCGGCCACTGCACTCCAGTCCGGGCGACAGAGCGAGACTCTGCCTCAAAAAAAAAATAAAAAATAAAAAATAAAAAATAAAAAAATAAAAAAATAAAAAAATAAAAAAAAAAAAGAAATCAGGTCAGTGGGCCACCCAAAGTCTGAGGAAAGAGGAAGACGGGATCCCTGACCCCATTCCTGGGGACTTGCTCACCTGTCCCAGACTGCTGGGTGGGAGGCACGGCAGGCAGCAGGTTCAGGCCCTCTCTTCACAGCTCCTAGAAGTACTCCCCAACCCCATGAGGAAGCAAGAGGTGCAGACGGGCAGGGAGGCCGGCCAGGGCCACGGCACAGGCTCCCCGGCCGAGCAGGTGAAAGCCCTCATGGATCTGCTGTCTGGGAAGGGCAGTCAAGGCTCCCAGACGCCTCAGGCCCTGGACAAGACACCGGACTCCCCGCTGGGGCCCTGCAGCAGTGGTAGGACTGGCTTGGGAGGCAGACACGGGGTGGGGGATACCTGGGCTGTCTGTGCCCACTCTTCCCTTACCCGCCCTCCCCACTGGCCTCTGTCCCACAGACTCCATGATACAGAGGCACCGCAAGGCCCTTCTGAGCAAGGTGGCAGGTGGCCTGCAGCTGGCCGGACCCTGCCACAGGCTGGCCTCCCTCCTGCTGGTGGAGGGCCTGACGGACCTGCAGCTGAGGGAGCACGACTTCACACAGGTGGAGGCCACCCGCGGGGGTGGGCGCCCCGCCAGGACCATCGCCCTAGACCGGCTCTTTCTGCCTCTCTCCCGGGTGTCGGTCCCACCCCGGGTCTCCATCACCATTGGGGTGGCCGGCATGGGCAAGACCACCCTGGTGAGGCACTTTGTCCGCCTCTGGGCCCATGGGCAGGTGGGCAAGGACTTCTCGCTGGTGCTGCCTCTGACCTTCCGAGATCTCAACACCCACGAGAAGCTGTGCGCTGACCGACTCATCTGCTCCATCTTCCCGCACATCGGCGAGCCCAGCCTGGCAGTGGCAGTCCCAGCCAGGGCCCTCCTGATCCTGGATGGCTTGGATGAGTGTAGGACGCCTCTGGACTTTTCCAACACTGTGGCCTGCATGGACCCCAAGAAGGAGATCCCGGTGGACCACCTGATCACCAACATCATCCGTGGCAACCTCTTTCCAGAAGTTTCCATCTGGATCACTTCCCGTCCCAGTGCATCTGGCCAGATCCCGGGGGGCCTGGTGGACCGGATGACGGAGATTCGGGGCTTTAATGAGGAGGAGATCAAAGTGTGTTTGGAGCAGATGTTCCCCAAGGACCAGGCCCTCCTGGGCTGGGTGCTGAGCCAAGTACAGGCCGACAGGGCCCTGTACCTGATGTGCACCGTCCCAGCCTTCTGCAGGCTCATGGGGGTGGCGCTAGGCCACCTGTGGCACAGCAGGACGGGGCCCCAGGACGCAGACCTGTGGCCCCCGAGGACCCTGTGCGAGCTCTACTCATGGTACTTTAGGATGGCCCTCAGCGGGGAGGGGCAGGAGAAGGGCAAGGCAAGCCCTCGCATTGAGCAGGTGGCCCATGGTGGCCGAAAGATGGTGGGGACATTGGGCCGGCTGGCCTTCCATGGGCTGCTCAAGAAGAAATACGTGTTTTACGAGCAAGACATGAAGGCGTTCGGTGTGGACCTCGCTCTGCTGCAGGGTGCCCTGTGCAGCTGCTTCCTGCAGCGGGAGGAGACGCTGGCATCATCGGTGGCCTACTGCTTCACCCACCTGTCCCTGCAGGAGTTTGTGGCAGCCGCGTATTACTATGGCGCATCCAGGAGGGCCATCTTCGACCTCTTCACTGAGAGCGGTGTATCCTGGCCCAGGCTGGGCTTCCTCACGCATTTCAGGAGTGCAGCCCAGCGGGCCATGCAGGCAGAGGACGGGAGGCTGGACGTGTTCCTACGCTTCCTCTCCGGCCTCTTGTCTCCGAGGGTCAATGCCCTCCTGGCTGGCTCCCTCCTGGCCCAAGGCGAGCACCAGGCCTACCGGACCCAAGTGGCTGAGCTCCTGCAGGGCTGCCTGCGCCCCGATGCTGCCGTCTGTGCACGGGACATCAATGTCCTACACTGCCTACACGAGCTGCAGCACACAGAGCTGGTCCACAGCGTGGAGGAGGCCATGGAGAGCGGGGCCCTGGCCAGGCTGACCGGTCCTCCGCACCGTGCCGCCCTGGCCTACCTCCTTCAGGTGTCCGACGCCTGTGCCCAGGAGGCCAACCTGTCCCTGAGCCTCAGCCAGGGCGTCCTTCAGAGCCTGCTGCCCCAGCTGCTCTACTGCCGGAAGCTCAGGTGGGTGCCAGAGCAGGGGTCAGGGGCTGCGGAAGGGGCAGAGGAGAGAGCAGAAGCCATCCCCTCCCCACCACCGAGCTTCTCTATCAGTCTTCTAGGGCTGCTGTAACAGAGGACCATGAACTTAGTGGCTTAAAACAACTAAAGTGTGTTTTCTCGCAGTTCTAGAGGCCAGAAGTCTCAAATCAAGGTGCCAGGAGGGCCACGTGCTCTCTGAAACATATGGGAGAGGCTCCTTCCTGCCTCTCTAGCTTCTGGTGTTTGACGGCAACCCTTGGCTAAAGGCTTCATTACTTCAGTCTCTGCTCCATTGCCTGGCCATCTTCTCCCTGTGTCTGTCTCCACATGGTGCTGTTCTTTTTTTTTTTTTTTTTTTTTTGAGATGGAGTCTCGCGCTACTGCCTGGGCTGGAGTGCAGTGGCCAGATCTCAGCTCACTGCAAGCTCTGCCTCCCGGGTTTACACCATTCTCCTGCCTCAGCCTCCGGAGTAGCTGGGACTACAGGCGCCCGCCACCTCGCCCAGCTAGTTTTTTTTTTTTTTTTTTTTTTTTTTGTATTTTTAGTAGAGACGGGGTTTCACGGTGTTAGCCAGGATGGTCTCGATCTCCTGACCTCGTGATCCACCCGTCTCGGCCTCCCAAAGTGCTGGGATTACAGGCTTGAGCCACTGCGCCCGGCCTGTTCTCTCTTTTTTTGAGATGGAGTCTTGCTCTGTCGCCCAGGCTGGAATACAGTGGCGCGATCTCGACTCACTGCAAACTCCGCCTGCTGTGTTTAAGCAATTATCCTGCCTCAGCCACCCCAGTAGCTGGGATTACAGGTGCCCACCATCATACCTGGCTAATTTTTGTATTTTTAGTAGAGACGGGGTTTCACCATGTTGGCCAGGCTAGTCTCGAACTCCTGACCTCAGGTGATCCGCCCACCTCAGCCTCCCAAAGTGCTGGGATTACAGGCATGAGCCACTGCTCCTGGACAGTGCTTTCTAGTCTTAAAAGGACACTGTCACATTGGATGACAGGCCCACCCCACTCCAGCATGACCCCACCTTAACAAAGTACATCCGCAGTGACCCCATTTCCCAATAAAGCCACATACTTGGGGCAGCGGGGGTTAGGACTTCATATCTTTTGTGGGGACACAATTCACTTCATAACCCCTCAGAACCATCCAGTCTGACAGAAGCTGCCCCCCTGAATGCTCTCAGCCCACCCCCCGCCCGCCGCTCTGGACCTCAGTGAGCAGGGAGGAAAGGACACAGGCTGAGGTCATCCAGGTGTCCCACAGAGGCAGGCGGCGTGTGGGGTGGTGAGGACGACAGCCCGTGGAAGATGCCATTCTGCATAGGAACCGCGGGTCTCATGGGCACCGAGCCTCCTGTTCACTCTCATGGGAAAGGTTCGAGCACCGGGGCTGAGTGCAGATCTCAGAGCTGCGGCGATGGCGCTGAATGGGATGGAGAGAGGCAGAGGCCCTGGGCCAGGGACCCCACCCTGCCAGTGGGCGGGTGGGACACTCACTGTCACTGCTTCCCTTGGCCAGGCTGGACACCAACCAGTTCCAGGACCCCGTGATGGAGCTGCTGGGCAGCGTGCTGAGTGGGAAGGACTGTCGCATTCAGAAGATCAGGTAATGCAGACCCAGGGGACCCCAGGGTGCCCATGGTCTTGTGGGGTATGGGGGGTATGGAACCCTCTTCTCATCATCCTCCACTCAGCACAGCAGTGGTGCTGCCACGGAGAGGTGTCTTTGGAGCATGTGGCTCCAGATGCAGCCTGCTTGTTTCTGCCCAATTCCAGAAAGTGCCAGAGGCTCAGGTGCCTCATCAGTAGGAAGAGGGAGGTGACCTGGCCGAGGACTCGACACTACATGTGCTGACAACACCAGGCACGATGTTCTCTAAGCACCTCTCCAAGTTTGCTGTCCAACAGCATTCTAGGCACAGGATTGCATTTTTTCCCACCGAGACAGAGTCTTGCTCTGTCGCCCAGGCTGGAATACAGTGGCACGATCTCGGCTCACTGTAACCTCTGCCTCCCAGGTTCAAGCAATTCTCCAGCCCCAGCCTCCCGAGTAGCTGGGATTACAGGCACCCACCACCACGCCTGGCTAGTTTTTGTATTTTTAGTAGAGACGGGGTTTCACTATGTTGGCCAGGCTGGTCTCGAACTCCTGACCTCGTGATCTACCCACCTCGGTCTTCTGAAGTGCTGGGATTACTGGCGTGGGCTACTGCGCCCAGCTAACTGCATTTATAATTAAAATTTTAAATTTCAAATTTAATTTAATTAAAATTTAATTTCAAATTTAATTATAAATCAATTTAAACAATTTTTAATTAAAACTGCATCTTGTGGCTGGGCGTGATGGCTCACGCCTGTAATTCTAGCAGTTTGGGAGGCCGAGGCGGGCGGATCACAAGGTCAGGAGATTGAGACCATCCTGGCTAACACGGTGAAACCTCGTCTCTACTAAAAATTAGCCGGGCGTGGTGGCGGGCGCCTATAGTCCAAGCTACTCAGGAAGCTGAGGCAGGAGAATGGCGTGAACCTGGGAGGTGGAGCTTGCAGTGAGCTGAGATCGCACCACTGCACTCCAGCCTGGGCGACAGAGTGAGACTGCGTCTCAAAAAGCAAAACAAACAAAAAACCCTGCATCTTGTAATTAGACAAAAGTTCATATGCTGAATGTGCGCTTATGAAATCTCTCCTGGAGTAACATTCCTGGATCTGAGAAACTACACACACCCAGGGTTTGTGGTTGAATCAATGTGACTAATCCTCTAAAGGTGGCTGTTGGAGACCTAGGGAGGTGAGTTTAGAGAAGAGAACCCCAGGGGCAATTTTTTTTTTTTTTTGAGATGGAGTCTCACTCTGTTGCCCAGGCTGGAGTGCAGTGGCACGATCTTGGCTCACTGCAACCTCCGCCCCCCGGGTTCAAGAGATTCTCCTGCCTGAGCCTCCCGAGTAGCTGGGACTACAGGCACCCACCACCACGCCCAGCTAATTTCTGTATTTTTAGTAGAGACAGGGTTTCACTATATTGGCCAGGCTGGTCTCAAACTCCTGACCTCAGGTGATCCATCCGCCTCAGCCTCCCAAAGTGCGGGGATTACAGGTGTGAGCCACCGTACCCAAGGGTAATTCTTCATTCTCATACAAGCCTCTGGGTTCTGAAATAATCTTTTTTGTTTTTTTTTCTTGAGACAGAGTCTTGCTCTGCTGCCCAGGCTGGAGTACAGTGGTGCCATCTCGGCTCACTGCAAGCTCCGCCTCCCAGGTTCACACTATGCTCCTGCCTCACCTTCCTGAGTAACTGTGACTACAGGCGCCCGCCACCACGCCCAGCTAATTTTGTGTGTTTTTAGTAGAGATGGGGTTTCACCGTGTTAGCGAGGATGGTCTCGATCTCCTGACCTCGTGATCCACCCTCCTTGGCCTCCCAAAGTGCTGGGATTATAGACGTGAGCCACCATGCCCGGCTGAAATAATCTTTATCTGAGTTAATGTCAATTTAGACTGATTCAGGAACAAAAATAAATCACTAGGGAGTGTGGTTAGAGGTGTAGGCTCTGTGTGAGTTTGAACAAGTCATTTCTGTGCCTAAAGAGGGTAAAAATGGGGTTAGAAGGGTATCTAGGCCAGGGGCGGTGGCTCACGCCTTTAATCCCAGCACTTTGGGAGACTGAGGCCAGTGAATCACTTGAGGTCAGGAGTTCAAGACCAGCCTGGTCAAACTGGCAAAACTCTGTCTCCACTAAAAATACAAAAATTAGCAGGGCGTGGTGGTGAGTGTGTGTAATCCCTGCTACTCAGGAGGCTGAGGCAGGAGAATTGCTCGAGTCCGGGAGGTAGAGGTTGCAATGAGCCAAGATCGTGCCACTGCACTCCAGCCTGGGCAACAGAGTGAGACTCCGTCTCAAAAAAAAAAAAAAAAGGAAGAAGAAAAGAAAAAGAATGACAAATTCTCCGGCCGGGCGCGGTGGCTCAAGCCTGTAATCCCAGCACTTTGGGAGGCCGAGGCAGGTGGATCACGAGGTCAGGAGATCGAGACCCTCCTGGCTAACACAGTGAAACCCCGTCTCTACTAAAAATACAAAAAACTAGCCGGGCGCGGTGGCGGGCGCCTGTAGTCCCAGCTACTCGGAGGCTGAGGCAGGAGAATGGTGGGAACCTGGGAGGCGGAGCTTGCAGTGAGCCGAGATCGCGCCACTGCACTCCAGCCTGGGCGGCACAGCAAGACTCTGTCTCAAAAAAAAAAAAAAAAGAATGACAAATTCTCATTATTATTAATTTTTTTCCTTTGTGAGAGCCCCCAGCATTTTTAGCACATGACAAAATAGCCAACTTTTAGTTTTGCTTAAAGGAGGCTAGGTAGTGCTCAGAAATTATTATTCGGGGGCCAGGCACAGTGGCTCTTTCCTATAATTCTAGCAATCTGGAAGGTGGGGGGATTCTCTGAGGCTAGGAGTTCAACACCAACCTGGGAAATATATGGCGAGATGCCATCTTTACTAAAAATAAAAATAAAAGTAAATTATTCTGAATGAAGTAAAAAATCTCTTCTCTGGCCACATGCTCTTCTTTACCTCTCTGTAGTTGATCCTCAGTGCCACATCCCTATTACAACTATAAGTCAAATACAACTTATAAAATACCATAAAGTCGCAGGGAGATGGAAGCACTTTAGAATTTGAGAACATTTATATAGAGGTGGCCTGGACAAATGCTGGGAATTGAAGTTCTCTGAAAAGGAATTTAGAGAAAAGAGACTTTATTCCAGTGAACAGTTTGCTTGAATATAGCTTGAAAAGTACCAGGCTGGGTACAGTGTCTCATGCCTGTAATTCCAGCACTTTGGGAGGCCAAGGCAGGAGGATCGTTTGAGCCCAGGAGTTTGAAACCAGCCTGGGCAACATAGTAAAAACCTGTCTCTGCAAAAAATTAAAAAACTAGCCAGATGTGGTGGCATGCACCTCTGGTCCCAGCTACTTGGCAGGCTGAAGTGGGAGGATTCTTGAGCTCGTGAGTTCGAGGTTACAGTGAGCCATGATCGTGCCCCTGCACTCCAGCCTGGGTGACAGAATGAGATC
Organism: Trachypithecus francoisi; assembly: GCF_009764315.1. Lineage (NCBI taxonomy): Eukaryota > Metazoa > Chordata > Mammalia > Primates > Cercopithecidae > Trachypithecus > Trachypithecus francoisi. The sequence goes on from NW_022681460.1 coordinate 111,583,337, forward strand.
CTGTCTGAAAAAAGAAAGAGAACAGCACCAGCCTGGGGATTCTAATTGAACTACTATATCCCATGGGGCTGAATGCCTACAAACTGCAAAGAGCCTAGACAGCTACTATTTCTGCAACTGGAAACATGAAGCAACACTGAGTTGATCCATCACCATATTCCCAGAACCATGCTCTCAAGGCAGATCAAGATGTGCTTTTTTTTTTTTGATTTTAAAGCTAATTTTAAATAACTCTACTATTTGCCATTTTGCACTAGAAAAGAGGCTAGGATCAGTAGTCTGCCTAAATTCATTTGTACCAGTTCATGAGAGCTGATTGTTACATTTTCAGGAATTTTGCAAGCTGGAGGTGCTTGAACTTGGTGTTGGTGGGAGTATTTATACCGTGGAAATTGGCAAATGCTACAAATCAGTTTGGTAGCATTTGTTTTTGCATTTGCTTTTTGTTTTGTTGTTGTTGTTTTGAGATATGGTCTCACTCTGTCGCTTAGGCTGGAGCGCAGTGATGTCACTGATCATGACTCATTGCAGCCTCTACCTCCTGGGCTAAATCCTCCCTCCTCAGCCTTCTAAGTAGCTTGGACTACAGATGTGCCACCACACCTGGCTAACTTTTATGTTTTTTTTTTTTTGTAAAGACAAGATCTTCCTATGTTGCCCAGGCTGGTCTCAAACTCCTGGTTTCAAGTGATGCTCCCACCTGGGCCTCCCAAAGTGCTAGGATTGTATAGGCATGAGCCACTATGCATAGCCCAGTTTTTGAAATTTTGTTTTTCCTGGGAGCCAGTTTACCAGCACACCACTGGCTGCCATCTGCATGTTAGGCTTCTGAGATTTCCATTTTCTTTGCTGTGCTGTTTGTGTAGAAGCTGTTGTGCTGGATTCTGGTTAAACTTTTTTCAGGGACCCTTTGCCATGGTGAGGGTCTGTCCTCCTACTCTGGCCCTATGCTGCCCAGGCTCAGGGGCTCTGCTGTGCCTGGCATTCTGCTCCAGGGGTCACCTCATCTCCAGCTGTGTCCAGACCCTGATGATGTGGGGAGGCCTACAGGAATAATCATGGGCACAGTGTTGAGGAAGAGGCCATGAGATGTGCATGCCCAAAATAACCATTCCTCTCCCTTTCCTTGGGCAGCTTGGCAGAGAACCAGATAAGTAACAAAGGGGCCAAAGCTCTGGCCAGATCCCTCCTGGTCAACAGAAGTCTGACCTCTCTGGAGTAAGTAGGACAACCAAGGCCGAACTTTTGCCATTGGAACCAGAAGAGTTGTGAGGCATCTTGTGAAGTCCCCTCCCCTCCTAGGAAATGACTGGGGTCTTACCTGTCTGTTCGTCCCTGATTCCCATGATTCAGCCCCTGGGTAGCATCTGGACATAATACCCATACTTCATTTGGAGTAGCTTCTAAGACTCCTGTGGGAATAAGACACAGGGAAGTCACACCTTAGCGCACATGCCTTCCTGGTGGGACGGAAGGACAGCCGGGCAGAACCATGGCTCCTCAGTTGCTGGGCTCCAGCCAGAGACACGCCAGATGTTTGGCCCTACATCTGGGGCCATCATTCTCATCTCCACATTTGGCCCAAGTCCACTAGTCCATCAGGTCCTGCTTTCTTTCCCCCAACACCTGGGACAGTCTTAGGGAAACTCCTTCCTTGTTCATATAAGGATCTCTGCCCTGGTTCCACCAAACATGAGATCCTAAGCCCTCATACATTCACTTAGAGGATCACAAATTTCAAAGTCAATGCAGTTTCTGTTTCCCCTTCCCTCCCTGGGAGACAGATGAAGGAGGCCTCTTTCTCTCTTCCTCCTTCAGCCTCCGCGGTAACTCCATTGGACCACAAGGGGCCAAGGCGCTGGCAGATGCTCTGAAGATCAACCGCACCCTGACCTCTCTGAGGTGTGTGTCACCTGCTCCCTGTCTTGTGACCCCAAGAGAGGGCCCAGAAAACCCTCTCCTCAGGCACCAACTATGAGAATGGGAGGTGATTCATGATGGCAGGCATGGGGCTGGGCGCAGTGGCTCACACCTGTAATCCCAACCCTTTGGGAGGCTGAGACAGGTGGATTGCTTGAGGTCAGGAGTTTGACAGCAGCCTGGCCAATGTGGCAAAACGCCATCTCTACTAAAATACAAAAATTAGCTGGCGTGGTGGCAGGTGCCTGTAATCCCAGCAACTTGGGAGGCTAAGGTAGGAGAATCACTTGAGCCTGGGAAGCAGAGGTTGCAGTAAGCCAGGATCGCGCCACTACACTCCAGCCTGTGTGACTGACAGAGTGAAACTCCGTCTCAAAACAAGCAAACAAACAAAGATGGCAGGCATGGGATACTGGCTCCCATCCCATTGGGTTCTGGGGATCTTGTGCCCTAAACAAGTTTCCAGGCTCCAGCTCTTCCCTAGACTTTGAGCTTGTGTGTGTGGCCTGAGCAGCGGACAGATGTGTGATGTGGTTTGTTATGTCTCTCTCTCTTTTCTTGTTAAACGGAGTCTTTCTTTGTCGTCCAGGCTGGAGTGCAGGGGCGTGATCTTGGCTCACTGCAACCTCTGCCTCCCAGGTTTAAGCGATTCTCCTGTTTCAGCCTTCCAAGTATCTGGGATTATAGGCGCCTGCTACCAAGCCCGGCTGATTTTTTTGTATTTTTAGTACAGACAAGGTTTCACCATGTTGGCCAGGCTGGTCTCGAGCTCCTGCACTCAAGCCATCTGCCCGCCTTGGCCTCCCAAAGTGCTGGGATTACAGGCATGAGTCACTGAGCCCAGCCCGTTGTATCTCTTTTAAGAGCCTGTGGTTGTATCTATCATTAGTTGAGTGGGTACCACTTTTCTGTTCTCTGTTTTCTTTTATTTATTTATTTTTATTAGGGTGAAATTCATGTACCATAAAATTGACTGTTTTAGGCAGGTCCCAGAGGCTGACGCCTGTAATTCCAGCACTTTGGGAGGCCAAGGCGGGTGGATCACTTGAGGTTGGGAGTTTGAGACCAGCCTGGCCAACATGGTAAAACCTCATCTCTACTTAAAAAAAAAAAAAAAAAAAAAGGTTCAAAAAGTTAGCCGGGCATGGTGGCAGGCGCCTGTGGTCCTAGCTACTCAGGAGGCTGAGGTTGAGGTGAGCCTGGGAGACGGAGGTTGCAGTGAGCCAAGGTCGCACCACTGCACTCCAGCCTGGGCAACAGAGCGGACTCTGTCTGAAAAAACCTGTTTTCAAGTGTACAGTTCAGTGACATTTAGCACATTCACAATGTTGTGCCACTATCACATCTGTCCAGTTGAGAATATTTTCATCACCCCTGAAGGAGACCTCATACCCATAAGCAGTCACTTCCCATTCTCCCCTTTCCCCAGCCCCTTGCAATCACCAATCTGCTTCCCATTTCTAAGGATTTACCTATACTGGACATTTCATGTATATAGATTTATACAGTCCAGCCTTTGGTGGCCGGCTTTCTTCACTGAGCATGATGTTTTTAAGTTTCTTCTGTGTGGTACCATGTGTCAGTGCTTCCTTCCATTTTATTTTATTTTAACTTTTATTTATTTCTTTTTTTTTTTTTAAGACAGAGTCTTACTCTGTCACCCAGCCTGCAGTGCAGTGGCATGTTCTTAGCTCACTGCAACCTCTGCCTCCCGGTTTCAAGCGCTTCTCCTGTCTCAGTCTCCCGAGTAACTGGGATTACAGGCATGGGCCACCACACCCAGCTACTTTTTGTATTTTTAGTAGAGATGGGGTTTCACCATGTTGGCCAGGCTGGTCTGAAACTGCTGACCTCAAGTGATCCACCCACCTTGGTATCCCAAAGTGCTGGGATTACAGGTGTGAGCCACTGCACCCAGCCTCTTCCCTCCATTTTAAGGCTGAATCATATTCTGTGGGATGGACAGACCATGATGTGTTGATCCATTCACCCAGTAACGGCCATTTGGGTTGTCTCCACCTTTTGGTTATATGAATAACGCTGCTGTGAACACTGGTGAATAAGACTTCCGGTGCCTGTTTTCAATTCTTTTGAGTATATATCTAGGAATGGAATTGCTGGGTCACATGGTCAACCCATGTTTAACCTTTTAAGGACCTGCCAGACCATGTTCCACAGAGAGTGGACTATTTTGCATTCCCATCAGCAGTGTTGCAGTTTCTCCATATTCTCACCAACACTTGGATCCTGTGTCTTTCAGCTGTAATGAGGATGATTGATGATCCTGTTGTGGTTATTCAGAGAGCTTGTTCCCAGCTGGCAGGCAAATGCTCAGCAACCCAAAGAAAAACCTAAGCTCCAGGCAGTGGTGCAAAGGGTCGACTGCTCTCCCTGCATGGTGGGCAGTGAGGGCACATAGCGGTCAGAACCCCTTGCTCCATAGAGGTGCCCCCACTGCAGAGAGGGTTCAGGCCCCTGGATTCCAGCTTCTCTTCCATCAGTGATGCGCCTCTTCTTGTCTCTGCAGCCTCCAGGGCAACTCCGTCAGGGATGATGGGGCCAGGTCCATGGCTGAAGCCTTGGCCTCCAACCGGACCCTTTCCGTGCTGCAGTGAGTGGACACATCTCCTCTCTCCTCTCCTCTCTCCCCCTTCTCTTCCTTCTCCCTCCTCCTCCAAGGGCCTCACTGCCTATTACCTGCTAGGAAGAATGGATGGGGCTAGGACCTGAGGCCTTCTGACCCATCTGGATGGCCTCTGGAAAACCTGATGCCCACTGCTTTTCAAGAGAGCAGGTGTTGGGGAAATAATTAAAAATAAAACCTCCAGGCTGTGTGCAGGGACTCATGCCTGTAATCCCAGTACTTTAGGAGGCCAAGGCAGGCGGATCACTTGAGGTCAGGAGTTTGAGACCAGCCAGGCCAAAATAGTGAAACACCGTCTCTACTAAAAAAATAAAAATAAAAATAAAAATAAATAACCAGGCGGGGTGGTGCAAGCCTGTAGTCCTAGCTACTTGGGAGGCTAAGTTGAGAGAATCGCTTGAACCTGGGAGGCAGAGGGTGCAGTGAGCTGAGACTGTGCCACTGCACTCCAGCCTGGGCGACAGCAAGACTCTGTCTCAAAAAATAAAATTAAAAAATAAAATAAAATAATAAAATATAAAATACCTCCTACCAACCCACAAATGTAGGAAATAATACGAGACGATAAACATTAAACTGACTGCACGGTGCATCAGGGCAACCCGCCAATGAGAGTGTAAAGACAGAAAGCTCACTTTTCTAGAGCCAAGCAGATGTCCTCAGGCAAGAGGGCCAGGCAGCACCACTTGCCGTTTATCCTAAATACACTGGATAATTGGAATGGCCATTTGTGGTCCCTAATTGCCTTTATCCAAAGGAAAAGTAAAGCTTCTTTTATCTTTTTGACACGCAGGTACTTAGGAGCTTCAAGCCAGGTGCCTAGCCTAATTCCCACGAAGGCAGGGAAAGAGGGACTCTATCTTCCTTAATGTTTACATTTCTTTTTTTTTTTTTTTTTTTTTTTGAGACGGAGTCTTGCTCTGCCACCCAGGCTGGAGTGCAGTGGCCGGATCTCAGCTCACTACAAGCTCCGCCTCCGGGTTTACGCCATTCTCCTGTCTCAGCCTCCGGAGTAGCTGGGACTACAGGCGCCCGCCACCTCGCCCGGCTAGTTTTTTGTATTTTTAGTAGAGACGGGGTTTCACCGTGTTAGCCAGGATGGTCTCGATCTCCTGACCTCGTGATCCGCCCGTCTCGGCCTCCCAAAGTGCTGGGATTACAGGCTTGAGCCACCGCGCCCGGCCCTACATTTCAAAGAGATGGCTCCAAACCCTTACAAAATACATCCCAGGCTGTGAAACTGGCCAGAGGCTGATTTTGCTTTTAAAAAGATTTACATACATCTTAAAGGGACAGAGGCAGCATGTGCAACCTCAAGTTTTTCTCAGGAAATGCTCTAAGAAAATGGGGGTGGTGGGGAGTCTCTTTCCTTTTTGGAACCAGGGAAAACTACATTTTTTAAGATTTGTATTTAGCCTCACACAGGAGAGGTCCTGCCTGTCTGTCCTTGTAGGATGAGGACAGGGTTTCTCCTGTGCTGTCTCCCTCCACCAGATTTAGTACAAGAGGAAGTAGCTTTTTCAGAAGAGGAACCTAAGACAGGGTCTCCCTAGGGGGGTTTCTTTTTTTTTTCCTTTTTTCTTTTTCTTTTTCTTTTTCTTTTTTTTTTTTTGAGACAGAGTCTCCCTCTATTGCTGGCTGGAGTGCTGGCAATAGAGGTGGATCTCATCTCACTGCAACCTCTGCCTCCCTGGTTCAAGTGATTCTCCTGCCTCAGCCTCCCAAGTTGCTTGCACTACAGGTGCACGCCACCATGCCCCACTAATTTTTGTATTTTTAGTAGAGACGGAGTTTCACCATGTTGACCAAGATAGTCTCGATCTGTTGACCTCGTGATCCGCCCACCTTGGCCTCCCAAAGTGCTGGGATTACAGGCGTGAGCCACTGTACCTGGCCCCTAGGGAGGTTTCTTGGGGTGGGAGGCAGCCTGCTGGTCTAGATGGGAGGCAGACTGGTGGGTGAGGCACCAGAGAGACTTGTCCATGGAGTTCCCCACTCAGGAGGTTGTTGGGCATTATCAGCTGATAATCTGATCTCTGCTTTCTACCCCTTGCAAGGGAGGTTCATTTGCTCTGACCCCTTACTCTCCCTCATCATAATGTCAGTCTATTATCACTTAGGCAACAATCCAAAGACCTATCTGGAGAACCCCCTCCCCACCTGCTCCAGTAAATGAAGAGGGCACACTAGTTGTCCCTGACCTTGAATGTTGGTCTGGGAATGGCTGTGACCAGCCTTTCTAAAGGACCCCTCTCTTTTCTCCCACAGCCTGCAGAAGAACAGCATTGGGCCCATGGGAGCCCAGCGGATGGCAGATGCCTTGAAGCAGAACAGGAGTCTGAAAGAGCTCATGTGAGACATATGAAAGGCCCACACTAGTATCGTCAGTGTCCAGCACAATGCCCAACCCAGCACAAATATTTATGAGCCTGAGGATGGATGGATGGATGGATGGATGGATGGATGGATGGACGGATGGATGGGTGGGTAGGTGGATGGGTGGCTGGGTAAATGGATGGATGGATGGATGAATGGATGGATGGATGGATGGATAAATGGGTGAATGAATGGATACACTGATGATGATGGATGGATGGATGAGTGGACTGACGGATGAGTGAGTGGATAGATGGATGGATGGTTAAATGGGTGTATGGGTGGGTGGATGGATGGATGGGTGGGTAGGGGTGGATAGGTAGGTAGGTGGGCGGGTGGATGGATGGATGGATGGATGGGTGAATGGATTAATGAATCGATAAATGAATGAGTGGATGGACGGATGAGTGGATTGATGGATGGGCGAATGGATAGATGGATGGATGGTTGAATGAATGAGTGGATGAATGGCTGAGTGGATGGATGGATGGATGGATGGATGGATGGGTGGATGAGTGGATGGATAAATGATGGGTGAGTGGACTGATGGATGGGTGAATGGATGGATGGATGCGTGGGGGGTGGATGAATGAATGGATAAATGGATGAGCGGATGGATGGATGGACGGATGGATGGATGGATGGATGGATGGTTGAGTGGACTGATGGATTGATGGATGGATGGATGGATGGTTCAATGAGTAGATGAATGAGTGAATGGATGGATGGATAGATAGATGGATGGTTGAATGAATGGATGGATAGTTGAATGAATGGATGGATGGCTGAATAAATGGATGGATGGATGGATGAGTGGATGAATGGATGGATGGGTGGATGAGTGGATGAAAGGATGAACTGATGGGCAGATTGGTGGATGGGTGAATGGATGGATGGATGGTTGAATAAATGAGTGGATGAATGGGTGAGTGGGTAGATGGAGGGATGGATGGATGGGTGGGTATGTGGATGAATGGGTAGATGAGCAGACAAATAGATGGCTGAATGGGTGAACAGGTAGGTGGATGGGTGGGTAGAGATGGATGGGTAGATAGGTGGATGGGTACATGAATGGATGGATGGGTGAATGGGTGAGTGGATGGATAAATGGATAAGTGGATGATTGGACAGGTCAGTGGATAGATGGATGGTTGAATGAATGAGTGGATGAATGGGTGAGTGGATGGATGGATGGATGAATGGACAAATGGATGGATGGGTGGATGAGTGGATGGACAGACAAATTGATAGGTGAGCAGACTGATGGGTGGGTGGATAGATGAGTGAACAGATGAATGGGTAAGTGGGTAGGTAGGTAGGTGGATGGATGGATGAATGACTGGATGGATGGATTTATGAATGAGTGGGTGGGTAAGTAGATAAATTGATGGGTGAGTGGATGGATAGACTGATGGATGTGTGGGTGCTGGTTAGCTGACTTTGGACTCCAAAAGCACTAACCGAGGAGAATGGAGACTCCCAGGACTGGGTGAACCCCAACCTTCTTGGGCTCACATTTACTATCTTCCCACCTGGCAGAAGAAAACATTTCCTGACCATCTTCACAAAACCCTCCAAAATACTTATCACTGAAGGGTTGACTCTTCTTGCCAGGGAGTCAAGAGGAACTTTGCTATCCTGATTTCTTACAGGCAAAAGGTGGTCACATGCAGAGACTACAGTCAACAGGCCTCAGGCAGAACAAACTGTGCACTGGCCACCCTTGAGACAATAGAGCCAGCCCTCCCATGAGGGCTTCCCTGACCCTGATCCCTCTGCCCAGCCCTGCCCAGCAACTCCCAGAGGCTGGTTCATCTATATCCCTTCTCTTGCAGGCTCTCCAGTAATAGTATTGGTGATGGAGGTTCCAAGGCCCTGGCCGAGGCCCTGAAGGTGAACCAGGGCCTGGAGAGCCTAGAGTGAGTCCACCTGACCCCTGCCAGGGTGACAAGTCCCCGTGTTCTCTTTCAGTAGATGGTGGGCTGGCAGTCCTGAAATATGGCTGTCCCCCAGGGCCATTTCCCTGCCAACATCAACCCTGGGTACACACTGTCCTCAGTGCTCCCTGCCCCACTAGCTCCATTTCCCTAGACAGTGGGGGCTGCGGTGGGGTCTGAAGTGTTTGGAATGATGAGCTCCAAGTGTCCTTGAGAAGCCAGCATGTGTGGCTAGAGAGGGAGTCAGCTGTAGCAGCTTTGGTGGGGGCAGGAGAGCTCAGCACTGCACCTACACTTGGGGAGCCTGCTGCACCACTCCCTCTGGGGGCTGCAGACCCAATACACCCTGCTCTGAGGCTGTCTGGGGCCACCCACATCAAGGCAGGGTCTAAATTTGGAGGTTTGTTGTGCTAAACCCACCTGCCCTCACCTGGCAGGGGCTAGGTGAGGGGATGGGCGAGGAAAGAGAGATGATGAGAGGAACAGTGTGGCCGCCACTGTCCCTGGAGCCCCCAACTCCCTGTTGAACCCAGTGCCTGCTGTCCCAGACTGGACAGTGCAGCTCCCTCTGGGTCCTGCGACAGCCACACCCAGTGCGCCTCCTTCTCTGTCCACAGTCTGCAGAGCAATTCCATCAGTGACGCAGGAGTGGCAGCACTGATGGGGGCCCTCTGCACCAACCAGACCCTCCTCAGCCTCAGGTACGTCCCGGCCACCCTCTCCAAACATGGCGTTTCTTTGACCGGGCACCTGTCTGTAGGGACTTGGCACTGGGAAGCCGATCTCAGGGATATCTATTGCTGGGGAAGCCTTCCTGGCAGCCTGGCCCTCTTCCTGATCTCTTGGGGTGCAGGGGACAGCTGCTGCCCGCAGTGGCCCATTCTGCTGCTCCCTTCCCAGATGCACGCTGAGCCACCTGTCCCCTCGCACCTCTGGGGCCCTGTCATCCTATCCTCTCCCTGTACTGTGGATGGTCCTAAAGCGGGGGCGCCTGGCTGGCCCAGCACTGGCTCGCTGGCACTGGCTCCTTCACACCTCAGCCCAGACTGTGCAGAACCCTAGGTCCCCTGCCTACAGTTTCTTGGGCTTCCAGAAGCCTAAACACCTGGGCTTGGCTCTGCCAGATGCCTCATCTGCCCGGTCAGAAGCTCAGGTCTTCCCTTTTTTTTCAGCCTTCGAGAAAACTCCATCAGTCCCGAGGGAGGCCAGGCCATCGCTCATGCCCTCTGTACCAATAGCACCCTGAAGAACCTGGAGTACGTGGTGGGGGCCTGTGACTCCACAGGTTGTTCATGCCATGACCACACTCACACTGAGCCTGGGCTGACGGGCACCCTCGCTGCATCACAGGGTTGGAGAAGGAGCTGGCTGGGGAGGGTGCAGTCAGGAGACCTGGCATCAGATGGCAAGTCCCCCCCTCTCAGGAGACCTGGCATCAGATGGCAAGTCCCCCCCTCTCAGTCAGGAGACCTGGCATCAGATGGCAAGTCCCCCACTCTCATAGTGTAAATTGCATGAGGGTGAGGCTGGTATAACACCATCTGCCTCAGCTGGTGGGGATGGATGAGGATGTGATCATGCCATTGGGCAGCGTATCCCCAGGAAGCTCCTCCACGTCCTGGCTGTGTGACCTGGCATTGAGCCCTCGAATCCCTGGTGACCAAGGACCGGAGGCTTCACAGCCAGCACCCCGCTCACTTGCTCCTGTTCCCTTTCTCCTAGCCTGACAGCCAACCTCCTCCACGACCAGGGTGCCCAGGCCATCGCAGTGGCAGTGAGAGAAAATCGTACCCTCACCTCCCTTCAGTGAGTCTGCAGCTCTCCACCCTGCCCTGACCCCCTTCTGCAGAGCTGCCGGGCTCCACCCAAACCAATGATGTACAGGCCAAGCCTGGTTTGGGGACACCCCTTGCAAAGGTCTCAGGGGCTGCCCAGGCTAGACTGCTGCCAGCAGACTGTGCCCCATCCTGTGCTCTCCTGACCCACAGACAGACATGTGTTAAGACAGACATGTGTTAAGACAGCGGGGCCTCCAGGTGCCCACACTTCATTTGGAGGCGTCTTTCCTTGCTTATTCCCCAGCCCTCTGGCCACGGCTCACCAGGGAGTACATGTGACCCACTGAGAACTAAGCCTGGGCAGGGGTTACAGGAATTCTCCTGCCACATCCTGCAGGGATTCCACCCCCTGCCATCAGAGCCTCCTTGGCTCTGCCCCAGGGCCACATAGTCACATAGTCACATGTGTCTATGTCTGCCCAGCCTGCAGTGGAATTTCATCCAGGCCAGCGCTGCCCAGGCCCTGGGACAAGCACTACAGCTCAACAGGAGCCTCACCAGCTTAGAGTAAGTTGGCCTGCCCAGGGGCTGCAGGGCGGGGGCTGTCGGGGACGGGTGAACCTGATGGTATACACCAGGGAGAGGCTCAATCCAGTGACCCTTGGCACACAGCCTCCTCTTCCCTAAGGCCAGCAGGTGCGTTTCAGTCCTTGTCTGCCTTTTTTTTTTTTTTTTTTGAGACGGAGTCTTGCTCTGTCACCCAAGCTGGAGTGCACTGGCCAGATCTCAGCTCACTGCAAACTCCGCCTCCCGGGTTCACGCCATTCTCCTGCCTCAGCCTCCCGAGTAGCTGGGACTACAGGCGCCCGCCACCTCACCCGGCTAGTTTTTTGTATTTTTTAGTAGAGACGGGGTTTTACCGTGTTAGCCAGGATGGTCTCGATCTCCTGACCTTGTGATCCGCCCGCCTCGGCCTCCCAAAGTGCTGGGATTACAGGCTTGAGCCACCGCGCCCGGCCCTTGTCTGCCTTTTAAATATATTGACTGGGTGCGTTGGCTCACGTCTGTAATCCCAGCACTTTGAGAGGCTGAGGCATGTGGATCATCTGAGGTGTTGGGAGTTTAAGGCCAGCCTGGCCAACGTGGGGAAACCCCATCTCTACTATAAATACAAAAATTAGCCGGGCATGGTGGCACATGCCTGTAATCCCAGCTACTTGGGAGGCTGAGGCAGGAGAATCGCTTGAACTTAGGAGGCACAGGTTGCAGTGCGCGGAGATCACGTCACTGCACTGCAGCCTGGGCGGCAGAGCGAGACTCTGTCTCAAAATATATACACACACACACACACACACATATATACACATATATGTACACATATATGTACACACACATATATACATATGACAGCTTTATTGAGATATAATCTTCACGCCAGAAGATCTTCCCGCTTAGTATACAGTTCACTGGTTTCTAGTGTATTCAGTGATGCAACCATCACAATCAATTTTACAACATTTCCATCCCCCAAAACGAACCCCTGTCCCCGTTAGCACTCACTACCCATTCTCCCTTTCCCCCAACCCTGGCAACCACTAATCTACTGTCTCCATGATCTTCCTACCCTGGACACTGCATATAAATGGAATTGTGCGACACATGGCCAAAAATGGAATCATACAACACATGGCCTTTTCCGGCTGGCGTCTTTCATTTGGTGTCAGATTTTCAAGGTTCATCCACATTGTAGCCTGTCTCAGGACATAGTTCCTTTGTAAGGCTGAATGATATCCATTGTATGAGTACACAGGTTTTATTTCTCCATTCATCAGCTGATGGACGTTGGGTTGTTCCTACCTGGCTGTTAGGAGCGGCGCTGCTGTGGACCTTTGTGCACAGTTTCTGTGTGGGCGTGAGCTTTCCTTCTCCTGGGTGGATATACCTGGGAGTGGAGTCGCTGGGGCGTGAGGGAACTCTAGGTTTAACCCTTGGAGCCTCATGGGTCTTTCTCCTTGACCATTTCTTCTCCTTCAGCTTCCAGGATGGCCCCTCTGGCTGGGCCTTGTCCTCTTTTCTTCTGTTTGGCTCTTCAGCGCAGGGCTCCTCAGGGATCTGTCCCATGTCATCTTCCCTTGCCTGGCATCTTTTTTCCTGGAGCTCTTCTTTCCCTGGGCTCCAGTGATCTTTAAAGTCCTAACGACTCCCATGTCCATGTCCCAGGCCTCTCTCCTGAGCCCCACACCGGCACGTCTACACCCCCTCTGCACCTCCCCTCAGGGTCTCGCTGGGGTGCGGGGTCCCTGCATTCTCTCTCCCAAAAACCTGCTTCTTGGTTCCCCATTTTGTGAATGGAACCAACTGTGCAAGCTACAAAAAATGACTTCACTCTCACCTCCCACTTCCTTTTCTATAATTTTTATTTTACTTTATTTTTGAGATGGAGTCTCACTCTGTTGCCCAGGATGGAGTGCAGAGGCATGATCTTGGCTCACTGCAACCTCTGCCTCCCGGGTCCAAGCGATTCTCCTGCCTTAGCCTCCCGAGTAGCTGGGACTACAGGTGCCCAACACCATACCTGGCGTTTTGTTTGTTTGTTTATTTTAATAGAGACGGGGTTTCACTATGTTGGTCAGGCTGGTCTCGAACTCCTGACCTTTAAGTGATCCTTCCACCTTGGCCTCCCAAAGTGCTGGGATTACAGACATGAACCACCACATCCAGCATATAACTTACTTTTTAAAATAATATTTACAATTTTTTTTAAGAGATGGGGCCTCACTATGTTGCCCAGGCTGGTCTTGAACTCCTGGGCTCAAGTGATCCTCCCACCTTGGCCTCCCAAAGTCCTAGGATTACAGGTGTGAGCCACTGTGCCTGCCCACCTCCTGCTTCTTATTCACTGTCAAGTCCTGTTGGGTCAGTCCCCTCTGTGTCCCTGCCACCCACTCGATTTCCTTTGCGTCCATTGCCCCCACCCAGGCCGTCGGCACTACTCACCTCCATCCCTGTGGCAGCCTCCACCTCAGTCCATCCTCTCATACTGCTGGCTAGAGACCTTTCCAAAGCAGCTCTGTTCCATCTTGGGTGCCATCCATGGATGGCCGCTCAGGGCCTGTGGAGTAAAGTACACACAGCCCCTCAGGGTGGCTTCTGGGGCCCCTAAAATCTGCTTCCTTTGTCCCTCCCTGGACTCATTTCTCACATCCCCAGGAACTCAATTCGTTTGGGTTCCTTAGCTGAGTCAGGCACACTCCCCACTTTGGGTTTTGACTTGTTTCTTCTGGGGAGCCTTCTGCGGACACCCTGGGGTGGGAAACGCTGCTTGCTTTTCCCTGCAGCCTGCACTTGGCCTGTTGTACCTGCTCATTTAATCACGTCTTCCCACCTGAGCTTCGAGAAGGGGACTCAGGTCCACTGCCTTATACAACCCCTAGCACATGAGACGCACTGAAATGTTGTCTTTTTTATTTTATTTTAATTTTTTGAGATGGAGTCTAACTCTGTCGCCCAGGCTGGAGTGCAGTGACATGATCTCGGCTCACTGCAACCTCTGCCTCCTGGGTTCAAGTGATTCACCTGCCTCAGCTTCCCCAGTAGCTGGGACTACAGATGCCCTCCACCACTCTCGGCTAATTTGTGTATTTTTAGTAGAGACGGGGTTCCACCATGTTGGCCAGGCTGATCTCGAACTCCTGACCTCAAGTGATCCACCCATATCAGCCTCCCAAAGTGCTGGGATTAAAGGCGGGAGCCACTGTGCCCGGCCACACCCAAATGTCTATTAAAATAATGAACGCAAATAGCTCTTAGCCTTGAATGTATCAATGTGCACCTGAGCTAAACTCAGTCACTCAGGGCCTGCTAGTTCTCTCCAATTTAGAAGGCGAAAAAATGACACAAAACCCTAATTAGCAAGAATGGCCAAGGAGGTTGGGCATGGTGGCTCCTGCCTGTAATGCCAGCAATTTGGGATGCCAAGGTGGGAAGAATGCTTGAGCCCAGGAGTTCAGGACCAGCCTGGGCAACACAGTGAGACCCCATCTCTACAGAAGAATAAAAATATTAGCCAGGCATGGTGGCATGTGCCTGTAGTTCCAGTCTCTATTTAAGTATTTTAGTCTCCTCAGGAGGCTGAGGTAGGAGGATCGGTTGAGCCTGGGAGGTTGAGGCTGCAGTGAGCTGTGATCTCATCACTGCATTCCAGCCTGGGTGGCAGAGTGAGACCCTGTCTCAAGAGAAAACAAGACAAACAAGAATGGCTCAGGGATTGAGGGCTTTAAGTTCATTTTCTGGTTGGCTGTGAAAAGCAACCCTTTTTGGGTCCCAAGCCCCTATTGATGGTCACTCTATGTGGAAATGGGTTTCCTGCTTGTCTCTGGCGGTTCAGACTCATGCAGGCCCCCAGACCCTTCTGTGTGCTTAGTATGAGGCAGCGGGCCGCAGGGCCTGCAGAGGAAGGGCAGTTATCCCCAGGCAAACCCTGGGAGTCTATGTCTATGGTGTGTGTAGTCAGTTAAACCCGGCAGGTCCGAGCACCGCAGGGCCTTGCTAGAACGCTCCGTGTGCCCCATGCACCCAAAGGCGTCACACTCTGTGTCCAGTTTACAGGAGAACGCCATCGGGGATGACGGAGCGTGTGCGGTGGCCCATGCGCTGAAGGTCAACACAGCCCTCACTGCTCTCTAGTAAGTCCTAGATGTGCGCAGCAGTCAGGAAGCCGGACCCTTCACCATCCTTTCATGTTAGGGGTTTTTTTTTTTCTCTCGAGACAAGACTCTTCCCCTGCCACCCAGGCTGGAATGTAGTGGCGCAATCTCAGCTAACTGTAACCTCCACTTCCCGGGTTCAAGTGATTCTCGAGCCTCAGCCTCCCAAGTAGATGGGATTACAGGCGTGCGTCACCACCCCCAGCCTAATTTTTGTATTATCAGTAGAGACAGGGTTTCACCATGTTGGCCAGGCTGGTCTTAAAATCCTGACTTCAGGTGATCTGCCCACCTCAGCCTCCCAAAGTGCTGGGATTACAGGTGTGCGCCAACACATCTGACCTAGACGTTATTTTTGTTTACAAGTCAAGGAAGGTGTATTTGATTTTCCTAGTATTATTATAGGAAATATTACATTAGCAACTGGGGGCTCAAACACCTAGATAGTAGTAATGAGGAGGTGCAAGGAACGTTCTCCCCGAGCCCTTCCAGGGATAGACTCTATTTCTCGTATCCTTAGCATCCAGATTTCTGTCTTAGGCAACAGTGTAGGTAGGAGATGGAGTGCCTAGACACAGCACTGGCCAACCATTCTCAGTGCTGTTTCTCCACTTTCCACCCTGAATCAAGGGGTGGTGAAAGGGAACGGAGTGTGTAGAGGGATGTGGGCCCAGCTGGCCCACATTGACGGCACCCTCCCCACTCCAGTCTCCAGGTGGCCTCCATTGGTGCTCCGGGTGCTCAGGTGCTAGGGGAAGCCTTGGCTGTGAACAGAACCTTGGAGATTCTTGAGTAAGTATTCCAGTCTCCAGCTATGGTCTTTAGCCCCCCCTCCCCAAAAAACAATGAATCCTTAATGAATAGATATGGGAACAAAGTGTACAGGTAACTGACAAATCATCCTAGTGATCTTCATTTCAGCACAAGTGTACCAGCTTCCCAGCCCCACTTCATGCCTTTCCCTGGGAGTCGCTATCATTTGCCCTCTTTCTCCGGGTTGGCCTTGCCAGGCTGAACACATCTAGAGGCCCGGTTTATGGGTCCCAGGGTGGCTGATCTTGTTCTCTGGGCAGATCCAAAGTCCTGGGATGAGGCTACAGCTCTGAGGCTCAGGCATGTCCTCAGAATTCCGGCCCTTGCTGGGGGCACTGGGGACCTGCCTGGATGGAGGGCTGCCTCTCTTATCTCAGCCCCGCTTTTCTGTTTGGAGTGGAAGAGGAGAAAGGCTCCAACAACCCACCTGGCTGACCCAGCCATTCCCCTTCCTCTGTGCTCTGCTTCCCACAGCCAGCTCTGCCCTGCTGCCCTGGAGTGAGGAAGGCAGAGCCCTGGCCTCCTGTGACTGCTGAAGTACTTGTTTCCTCTGCCAAGCAGCCCCAAGCCCACCTGCAGAGGGGTCAGGATCACCTCTCATCCTGTACCCATGCCTTAGGCTTCCTGTCTTTCCCCACAGCTTAAGAGGAAATGCCATCGGGGTGTCTGGAGCCAAAGCCCTGGCAAATGCTCTGAAGGTAAACTCAAGTCTCCGGAGACTCAAGTAAGTGGCTGGAGGGCCTTACCTGCATCCTGGAGCAGCAGAGTTCTCTGCTGGGTCCTCCTCGATGGGATAAAATGCTCCTGATTTCCTCTGTAGCTACTTCCTCCTGAATATAAATAATCAGACTTATTATAGTCCACATTCCACTGCAGCTGGGTTTGTTGAGTCTGCTTAGCTTCAGTCAGAAGTCACTCACATCTGCATTTATGGTTTTACATCCTCCATCGCACTTGGGTGGGACAATCTGGCCACTTGTAGACACCTGTCTCCAGGGTCAACACCCACCTGGCGTTGCCATAGCACTTGTAGACACATCTGCCTGGGTTACTGCCCCAGACAATGCAGTGCTGCTTCCCCGGGTGTTTCCTTCTGCCCTGATGGCTCACCGTGTGTCTCCATCTCTTCTCCACTTAGTCTTCAAGAGACTTCCCTGGGAATGGGCGGGGCGATATGCGTTGCCACGGCACTGTCTGGAAACCACAGGCTCCAGCGTATCAAGTGAGTGCACCTGCCCTTCTTGCTCGCCTTTAGAACTGCTTCCAGGTCACGCACTGCCTTTTGCTCAGTTCTGAGAGCCAGCTGACCCCCAGACCCCTCAGCAGCCCTACAGGGAAACCTGGTCTAAGGGGGGCTACCCTGAGCCTTGTCCATGTAGCGAGGGGATCCTAGAAGCACAAAGGCTTTGCATGGGGTCCTGCATTTTCTATCTTATGACCTGCTCTACTAAAGAGAAGCTGCAGGCTTCAAGCCCTGCCTTAACCATTCTCTTCTAGCCTCCAAGGAAACCACATTGGGGAATCCGGGGCCAGGATGATCTCAGAGGCCATCAAGACAAATGCTCCCACGTGCACTGTTGAAATGTGAGCAAAAGGAGTTCCTGGTGGATGGAGCAGGAGAATGGGCAGAGACTCAGCTGGAAGCTTTTGAACAGAAAGGCCGACTTCTGGGGACCTGCTGGGAGCTGAGAACGCTGCTCACTCAGCACCAGAGTGGGGCTCTGCACAGAGAAAGGAGAGGTGCTGCCAGAGGAGGTGGTGAGCTCCTTTCCTGGTGCAGGAGTGGTTCAGGCAGGGGGCGACGGGTACTCTGCTACGGCACAGAGGAGGGAGGGGGCCACCACCAAGGGACTAGGGGACAAAGGCCTGAAAGCTCAGCAGTGTAGGAAGCTGGTTCCAGCTTATTTACATCCTCAGTACTTCGTATGCCCCCAACCTTTAAAAATGTTTATTACTGCCCCGTTCCACTCACCTGGTTAAAAATCATCCCATGCTCTGAGATAAGCTGCCATCTCAAGCCCGTGAGGAGCATCCATGTGGCAGGGGCAACAGAGGGGACCCTTCTTTATTTTTTCAAGAAGAAAGTTTTAGGGTATCATCCTTACAGACATGAAAAAACTATAGGAAAATTGTGAAGATAAATGAAAGTTTTAATTCTAGGATTCTGGAAACAGAGACAATAGAGTTCTCCAAGGATTCTGCCTTTTTTTGTTTGTTTTTGAGATGGAGTCTTGCTCTTGTCACCCAGGCTGAAGTGAAGCGGTGCAATCTCGGCTCCCTGCAACCTCCGCCTCCCAGGTTCATGTGATTCTCCTGCCTCAGCCTCCCCAGTAGCTGGGATTACAGGCACCTGCCACCATGCCCAGCTAATTTTTGTATTTTTAATAGAGACGGGGTTTCACCATGTTGGCCAGGCTGGTCTCAAACTCCTGACTTCAGGTGATCAGCCTGGGCCTCCCAAAGTGCTGGGATTACAGGCATGAGTCACCGCACCTGGCCCCATTTTTTATTTATTACAAAATCAAAGACGTAGGTGATACCTGGCACATGTTATCTGGAGTCTGGCACACTGGTTATCACTAGCACATTCAATGTATTCAGTGATGTCATTCTTTCTTTATTTATTTTTTATGAGACAGAATCTGTCACCCAGGCTGGAGTACAGTGGCGTGATCTCGGCTCACTGCAGTCTCTACCTCTTGGGTTCCAGTGATTCTCCGGCCTCAGCCTCCCAAGTAGTTGGGTCTACAGGCACACACCACCACACTCAGCTAATTTTTATATTTTTAGTAGAGATGGGGTTTCACCATGTTGATCAGGCTAGTCTCAAACTCCTGACCTCAAGTGATCTGCCCACCTCAGCCTCCCAAAGTGCTGGGATTACAGGTGTGAGCCACTGCGCTTCCTTATTAGGCTTCCAAAGCCACTGCTGTGGCCACAGCTTCCATGGAGACAAGCAAGCTGAGCCTCTATGTGGCACCAATTCCTGGAGCTGTTTGTGTTGGAGGGAAAAAAATCCAAATGGACATCACAGCTCTCATCAACTAAATAACCACAAAAAATATTTATTAAGACTATAAAGCAATGATCACTTCTGAATTTGAAAGGAATCGCTATTTGAAATGTTTCTTCAAAAGTGAGCATCTGGACAGGATGCTGACATGGATGCTAAGGCCATGGATGAAGGCCTACTTGGGAAGATGATATCCTTGCAGTCTCAAAACAGCACCCCACAAAGGTGATATCCTAATTTACAAAGGGAAAAAGGTACCTTTAATCTGAAATCTGGCAAGTGCAGCCTCAACGGAAGTGACAGAATTGAACATCGCCAATAATGGGACACATGGACATCACGTGCCCCCAGTCTGGTGCACCACTGAGTCATCTCTGATGTATTCTTGTCAAAAACTGTTTGCCTGATTCTAATCATTGAAGGAACAATTAGAAAAAATCCAAATTGACAAATATTCTGCAGAATAAATGGCCTGAACTCATAAAAAACATCACTGTCACGAAAAATGCAAAACGTTGCAGATAGCGTAAAATTAAAGATTACAGAGATATAACTTAATGCAAGATCTTTGACTGGATCCTAGACTGGAGGAAAAAGTCTGTTACAAAGAACATTTGGATCACTTGTAGTAGCTGTGAAATACAACAAAACAAAACATTATTTGTAAAAGGGGGGAAATCTGAACATGGGTCTTGCAGTATTTATGACAGTTTTTGCTGGGCAGAGACTTCTAGATTGACAGCTGTTTTAGTACTTTTAAGGTGATGCTCTGTCTGCTGGTTTGCATTGCTTCTGTCTGAGTTAAGAGCTTAACAGAACAGAGTTGCAGTAGCCAAACGCTGGAGAAAGCTGGGCCCTACAGAAACCTAACACTGAAGAAACCTCAGAAGCCAAAGTGGTGGAGAAAACAAACAGTCCTCCCTCTCTCCCTTTTCAAATAATGATCATACATCTTCAAACTGTCTGAAATGGTTAAAGAGTTCAGTCTGTCATCAGGGACACACCAGAGCCAGCTAGGCCACACAGACCCCATCAGAGCAAAACAGACAGGACAATTTAATTCATATCCACATAGAAAGGACTTCTAGGTAGGAGGTAGACCCGTTAGCTCCCTTCCAATTAAAGGAGTCCTCAATTCTAGCACCTGAGAGTCCCCTGGGTCTAACAGCTGTGATATTTATGTAGTGTGTTGCTTACCTAAATGAATACAAGTTCCTTCCAGACATGTGACACTGATATTAAAGTGCTAATGAGAGGGATCTATTTCTTCTTGTCCAAGCTAAAAGAGAAACAGTCGTTCAGATTTCCCATAAGAAGTCCGAGGACTTTGTTCTTGATAACTACTACCAATAAAAATTGAGTATTTGAAAAATTCCTTTGTATTTTCCATCAATACACATTTTTTAAAGCATTTGAGGAAGTCCTCTAATTATATAGTAAAAAATTATCAGCAATGGCCTGCTAGTTTTTTATTGACCTAATCACAACCATCCTCCTTAGGTCCTGAGGTCTGCTCTACTGCTTGGCCAAAACCAAATGGTGCCAGGTCATAAAGCACTTGCACATGTGACTACTCCTGGATCCATTCTACAATGGGTCATACTTTAGTAAAAATGATAGAGTACACACAGCTTGTTGTTGACAGAAACGTCCTTGCTCAAGCAAGGCAGTGCTATACATGGCGAGACTTTGCACAAAGTCAGTTAACTAACAGATGATCTAGAAGCAGGTGACACAATGAAAATACCCTTTGGAGCTGTTGCCTATGTCTGTGGATGGGCTCTTTGTAGCTAGGTTAGGTTTCTGTGTTAAAGTGCGTTAGAAGAAAGCATCACATAAGGAAAACAGAACTCTATTTGTATATTTTTTCAAAACAGAAGTCAAGTCACATTCAGGCAAACCAAATCCGTAACATCCAAAAGGTGCAGTGACTCTTCCGCGTCTTGGAACCACGGTGTCTGAGGTGGCTGGCATGGCTCCAACACGCTGGCTTCCCTGTCAGCGGATCATTTACAATATGGTGCATTTCAAATTACTGGTGAATTCACTGAATGCTGGCTTTTTTTTTTTTTTAAAGGGGTAATCTTATACGTAAAATTTACGAAAAGAAAGAGAAAAAAGCAAAAATGACAGAAATAATTGTTGAAAGTTCCTAAAATGTATGTGTATCTTTTCATACCTGTGAACTCCTGAATAAGTATTTATATCTGACAGGTACAAATAAAATAATTATACTTTTAAGTAAAACCTATTTAATAATATGAAATATGGTGTTAAATACATTTATTAAAAGTAACTTCAGAAGTCTTCTGACTTTTTAATTGTAAAAATAAGTGAAAACTGTTTTGTGCTTTCCTTTTTAATTTACTGTATGCTTTTTTTTTTTTTTTTGAGATGGAGTCTCACTCTGTTGCCCAGCCTGGAGTGTAATGGTGCGATCTTGGCTCACTGCAACCTCCGCCTCCTGGGTTCAAGTGATTCTCCTGCCTCAGCCTCCCCAGTAGCTGGGGTTACAGGCATGTGCTATCAAGCCTGGCTGACTTTTGTATTTTTAGTAGCAATGGGGTTTTGCCATGTTGGTCAGGCTGGTCTCAAACCCCTGACCTCAGGTGATCCACTCGTTTTGGCCTCTCAAACTGCTAGGATTACAGGCACTGGCCTACTGTATGCTTTTTACAAGCAGTGTGCTTTTATTTATTTATTTTTTTTTGAGACGGAGTCTTGCTTAAGTCGCCCAGGCTGGAGTGCAGTGGCATGATCTTGGCTCACTGCAAGCTCTGCCTCCCAGGTTCACAGCATTCTCCTGCCTCAGCCTCCCGAGTAGCTGGGACTACAGGCGCCCGCCATCACGCCTGGCTAACTTTTTGTATTTTTAGTAGAGACGGGGTTTCACATGTTAGCCAGGATGGTCTCGATCTCCCGACCTCACGATCTGCCTGCCTCGGCCTCCCAAAGTGCTGGGATTACAGGCGTGAGCCACCGCGCCCGGCCTTCTTTTTCTTTTTTTTAAGATAGGGTCTCACTCTGTCACCCAGGCTGGAGTGCAGTGGCACGATAATGGCTCACTGCAGCCTCGACCTCCTGGTCTCAAGTGATTCTCCTGCCTCAGCCTCCTGAATAGCTGGGACCACAGGCATGCCCCTCCACACCTGGCTAATTTTTAAATTTTTTGTAGAGATGGAGTCTCACTTAGTTGTCCAGGCTAGTCTAAAACTCCTCGGCTCAGGTGATCCTCCCACCTTGGCCTCCTGAGTAGCTGGGCCCACGGGCGCTTGCCACCATGTCCAGCTAAGTACTTTTCATATTAAAAAAAAAAGAAGAAAAAAGAAAAAAAACAACTGCACTTCTAATTTCACAATAGAAAAAATCTTCCAGTGCTACTACTCTACCTAATTCAATCCTGTGTTGTTGTTTAAGTCAGAAACATGAATCTGTACCAACACCTTTTTCTTAGTAGGCTCCTTCCCCTACAGAAACACTTACGTAGCGAGCTGCAGGAAACCTGCCTTTTTCCCTGTGTTGTGCACTATATCTTGCCACACTTTAGACAAAACAAAGCTCCTTTAGAGAAACCCTGGCTGGAGGGAAGGAGAGTGTCCCGGCTGTCATTGCCCCGGGAGTCTGGAGTCTCCAAGAGGGCAGCTCAGGTCACCAGAGTTTCCAAATTTAGTATCAGCCGTGGAACCATGAAGGTGGCTGTAATCCAAGGTGAACTTGACTCCCAGAGGAATGTCAGCTTTGGAGAGAAAATGGAGGATTCCTCATCTGGAGCCTGTCTCTATTGCCTGATTTTCAAGGAAACCCAGTTTTCATTTAACTTTAGCTAAGCTTCTTTCAGAAAACTGTAGTTATTAAAATACATTTAATGTTTGGTATTGTGAACATGCAGAAGAAAGATGACAAAATGAAATAAGGGCTAGAATTAAAAGCCAAAGTACAGGAAATGTTCTCAACTGTGCAAGTGATTAACAGCCAGATGTCCCCCTACGATTCTGAACATGAATCCCCAGTGCCAAGTTCTAGCCTCAACTCTGCTGGACTCTCAGAGAAAATGTATAGTAACAAAAGCAGCCAAGACTTGTGTGGCATCAGCTCTTATTTCTCCTTGAGGTTTTGTCCCATCGATGTGAATCACTAAGAACACATGCATTCCTCAAGTTTTAGGAGATAAATAAGGTGAAAAAAAAATCTTAGGGATTTGCTTCAATTCTTTTTTTTTTTTTTTTGAGGCGGAGTCTCGCTCTGTCGCCCAGGCTGGAGTGCAGTGGCACGATCTCGGCTCACTGCAAGCTCCGCCTCCCAGGTTCAAGCCATTCTTCTGCCTCAGCCTTCCGAGGAGCTGGGACTACAGGCACCTGCCACCACGCCCGGCTAATTTTTTTGTATTTTTAGTAGAGATGGGGTTTCACCGTGTTAGCCAGGATGGTCTCGATCTCCTGACCTCGTGATCCACCCACCTCGGCCTCCCAAAGTGCTGGGATTACAGGCTTGAGCCACCGCGCCCGGCCTCAATTCTTATTTAAGCTTCATGGAATGCAAACATAGGAGGCTGAAGCAGAAATAAGTATTGCTTCAGTAATCATGAGTCCAGCCAGCTTAGTGAACAAAATAGGTGTTACCTTCCTAACCTTCTAAGTTCTCATTTACCTATAAAGTCTGAGGGTTTTAATCTGCCAGGGTCCCTTGGCAAGAGGGTCAGAAGTCATTGTCACTCTCATCCAGGGGTTCAGGTTTCCGGACCCTTCTATTGGGCTTGGTTGGTGAGAGAGAAATGCTCTCATCTTCCAAATCATCATCCTCCTCCTCATCATCATCTTCCATGTCAATTTCACTCTCCTCCGAGTCCTCCTATAGGAAAAAAATGGCAGATGCAACAGGGGGTTCCACCTCATTCCTGACATCTTGTCCTAAGATTCTGTGCCTCCCTTTCTATAGCAGCATCCCTGTGTGAAGGAAGAGGCCGGCAGAGTGCCAGGCAGGCTGTGGGAGGGCATATGGATGGGACTGAGGCTATGTACTGCTGGCTGGAATTTATCATCCAACCAGAATCCTCCAAACTCCAGGTGCATCTGTGTGGTGCTGCAGGGGCTGGCGTTCCCACAGTGTCTCAGAAGCACTCTGGATCTGCATTGAGGGCCAGTGGACCCAGAGACTCCCCCTACCGATGGCAAGAAGGACAGGGGCTTGGAGAGAGGGAAGGGAGGCCTATTTTGGCTTTTTGCAGATTGTGGATAGAAAGCAACATAGGCATGGGTATAAGGAGTGAAGTGAATCCCAGCTACTCAGAAGGCTGAGCAAAAGAACTGCTTGAACCTGGGAGACGGAGGTGCAGTGAGCCGAGATTGTACCACTGCACTCCAGAGCAAGACTCCGTCTCAAAAAAAAAAAAAAAGAAAGGGAGTAAAGTGAAAGACCTTCTCCCTCCTCATCAGATCCAGGGTGACCAACTCAGCCCAGCTTTAAAACGGCAAGTCCTGCGTCCCATGTAAACCAGGATGGCTGGTCGTTCTATCTAGATCATTCCCATCGGAACACACAAATGCTGTAATTTCCTTCTTGGAAAAAAACCCAAACGTAATCCCATTTTCCTCTCCAGCTGCTCTGCCCTGTCTCTCTCCCCTCACACAGAGCTCCTGAGCGAGTCGTTGAACTCACTGTCTGCACCTCTGCCCCTCACGAATGCTTCAGTTCCCCCGGACTCTCACCCACTGACCCCAGCACTGCTCCTATCAAGACAGAAATATTCAATGGATTAGGATTGATTCTCAGGCCTCATTCTGCTTGAGCTGTGGAATCACCCCTTCATCCTTAAAACCCATCTTCTCCATCCCCCAAGGCCCCTTCTCTAGTCCAGGTCCCCCTCCCTCACTGCTGACGCGCCCCAGCCTCCTCTGCCTGCCCCTTCCTCCCCGACCTCTGCAGGGCAGGTGCACGCAGGACCTTGGGTCACCTCTCTTCTCGTTCTACTTGCTCTCCCTAGGCAGTCACATCTATCCTTGTGGCTTAGGTATCAACCAAATAAGAGTGACTCCCAAAATTCAGTATCTAGCTCAGACCTGGCCATTGAACTCCAGACTTAAATTCCACCTGACTACTCAACCCTAGCATGTGGCTGTCACACTCAGAATGTCCAAAACCAAACTTTCTATCTGCCCTCCAAGCCCCTTTGTCAAGGTGGCCCCATCTCAGAAAATGAAACTCTGCTTTCTGCTGATTAGACCCTGCCGAGGCACCCTCATTTCTCTCTTTCTCTAACAGCCTGTGTCCAATCAATTCACAAAACCTGATGGTTCTTAGAGACAGACCCAGGACCTGACCACTTCTCAACACCTCTGCTGCCACACCTTCGGCCAAGCACCATCATCTCTGACCTCCACAGGTGCAGGCGCCTCCTAACTGGCTTCTCTCAAATGGGTGTCAGCTCTTGACCTTTCTGGGCTCACGATTCTCCAGGGCCTCCCCACCACACTCAGAAAACAGAGTCTTCGTCTCACCCTGCAAGGCTTTGCATGGCCCCTGCTGCCTCTCTCGCTCACCCACAGTCACACCAGCTGCCTCTGCTCCTCAACGTGAGGAGCACATTCCACATGCCCAGGTGCCGCCAACCCACAGACTCGCTCCCTCCACTCAGGCCCTGCTCAAACACCACCACGTCAGAGCCCTTTGCTGAGCTTGTGGAAGATGCCACCCCCTCCTTGTTCCCTGTCACTCCCTGTCCCCTGAAGCTGTTATTCCTCCTGTTAACACCATGAGCCTTGGATCCGCCGCTCCATCATTATTGCTGGGGGCTTGTCTCTGAAGCGGGGGCTTGTCTCTGCCCCCTGCTGCGTTCCCCATAATCCATGACAGCACTGGCATGTGGCAGGCACTCAACAGACACGTGTTGGATGCCTGAACACGTAAAGCATGGAACCCTGTGCCTGGAGGGCTGCATGGACACAGCCTCTTTGAAATAAACAAGTGAGTACCAGGCATAAAGCTCAGCTGCAACTAATGCATTCGCTCTGAGAGAAGGCACACCTTGGAGAAGAGACAGGCGGTGCTGCTCCAGTATCCCCATGCCACACTCCCTCTGCTTCTGTCTTGGATGGGCAAGACAGAGAGAAGCTATTTATCATCCACGCCCAAGCTTGTTAAGAAAATTATTTTCTAGTTGCTCTCTCTGCTTCTCCACAGACTGTGCCCTGTGAATTCAAGGCCTAATCTCTGTGCATCCTGCCAGCAAGCCTGAGCGGCCTCTCCCCACTGTGAATTCCCCAGCAGCACAGGCTGCGGATGCGTGAATCTGTGTGCAAGAACGCAAGGCCCTGTTTCTGTCTCTGTGCAGCCACTAGTGCCATGCTGCAGACACAGGTGTATCCACCAATGGAGGCAGCCTGGGGTCAGTCTCTGTCTAGTTGCCCTTCGCTGTGTGGGCTGAACAGCACTGCCAGGGATGCAACAAAGAACGCAGACTTGAGTAATGGCCAGCAGAGCCCTGATGACCGGATCCCACCAAAGTCTCCTAGACTCCCTTTTTGGTTAAGTGCTCCAGGGAGTTATCCACTCAGTAAAGCTCAATGCAGCCTGATATCTCAGCCTCATGCCTGGCACCCCAGGGGCCTGGTCTGGGGACAGTGCTGCTTCACCATTCCTTCCCCAGCACAGACCAGGGAGGAGGGCTGGTCCTGAGCCCAGCCCTCGGCGTCCTCCTTCATCTCTAGGTTACGGCCCAGGGCCTGAGGATTGCCAGCCTGAGCTTTCCCCGTCTCCAGGCTCAGTGCTTGTGCCTCCTCTTTAGCATAGGGGCCTTCCGTGATCCCGCTGTCACCATGGGATCCCTTTTGAGTGGCTTTTTGCCCAGGAGAGAGGAAGCATCACTCCTAGGGCAAGGCCCCTGGCTGGTCCTGGGAGGGCTGACAGACACCCACAAACACATGAGGCAGAACAGAAAACCAACCTGCTTCTTGGAGTTGGAAGTCTTGCATTTACCTAAGAGAGCTGGTGCTGCTTCCATCTTTGGAAAGCGAGAATGGAAAGAACAGTGAGAAGGCGAAAAAAGCAGAGCAAGCACATTCACTTGAAAAGAAATGAACCATCCATGAGCAAGGAAGAGTCCAGAGCCTCATGAGGCCAACCTTGCCATGCATGGAGGCATGGCTGGACTGACCACAGACGGCTCCCTGGCTGCTGGCAGCAACTCAGCCACTCCCATCTATGGGACAGCCAAGCCCAGAGCACACAGAACTGCTGAGGGGAGCAGGGGACTTACATTGTCATCGGAGTCTCCACCTTGCATCGTGCCCACAATGCGTTTGCCAGGTCTTCCTGAGAATAACAAAAGCATGAAGAAGTCATAAAACCTTGGAAAATAAGGCAGGAAATAGAATTCAAAATTTGTTTTCTGACGCTCATGCGTATAATCCCAGTACTTTGGGAGGCTGAGACAGGAGGCCAGGAGTTTGAGGCCAGCCTGGGCAACATGATGAAACCTCATCTCTACAAAAATTTTTTAAAAAAATTAGTCAGGTATGGTGGTTCATACCTGTAGTCTCAGCTACTTGGGAGGCTGAGGCAGGAGACTCGCTTGAAACCATTAGGCAGAGGTTGCAGTGAGCTGAGACTGTGCCACTGCACTCTAGTCTGAATGACAGAATGAGACTCTGTCTCAAAAAAAAAAAAAAGCAACAGTGCTCCAAACATTAACAGGTGGTAGACAAGAAATGTTTTTAAAGGCAAATATAGGAGAATTTTGTAGTACTAAATTAAAAATTTACAGAACCTTTGACCTAAGAATTTGACTTTTAATGATGCAACCTAAAGATAGGCAGACATGGCCTGGCGCAGTGGCTCAAGCCTGTAATCCCAGCACTTTGGAAGGCCGAGACGGGCGGATCACCTCAGACCAGCCTGGCCAACATGGTGAAAACCCGTCTCTACTAAAAATACAAAAACTAGCTGGGTGTGGTGATCGGGATTATAGGAGAATCGCTCCCTCCGGGAGGCGGAGGTTGCAGTGAGCCAAGATCATGCCATTGGACTCCAGCCTGGGGACCAAGAGTGAGACTTTGTCTCAAAAAAAAAAAAAAAAAAAAGTAGGGGGCAGATCTATTACTGACAAAAGAAGAGTTCCAATTGTATTTAATTTTTAAAAACAAAAGCAAGTTGCAGAACCATACATACCGTCTGATTGCACTCAGGTTAAATTTTTTTCAGGTGATCTTCATGTGTGTGTATGTGTGCGTGTGAGTGTGCATGTATGTGCATATGTATATGTACAGACAGGTAATGTGTAAAGACACACCCACCCTGGCCACTGGCCATGAGCCCTGCCAGGTGGGAGTGGGACATGAGGAAGACCCCAGGGCAGCATTCACATTCGCTCTACAAATGTTGTTGCCTGAGTCTTTTTATGTTTTAACTTAGTTTTAAGAGCCCCTCTATGTCGCCAGCCCACTGTGCAGTGGCTATTCCCAGACACAATCATCACACACTACAGCTCCAAGCTCCGGGGCTCAAACGATCCTCCGGCCTCAGCCTCCTGAGTAGCTGGGAATAAGGCATGTGTGACTGCGCCGAGCTTTGTTACTTGAATCTTTTGTGATGAGTAAAGGAATTAGAAGAACATTTTTTTTAAGGCAGAGATGCTCATTTAAGTCCCTTTCTGCATTAATTTTCAGGCTATTAGGTATATCATCGCACTGAGAGTGGCAGAGGCAATGTGTTCTTGTGGCTCTGTGAGAAATACCAAGCCATAAATATGAACCATCCAGTCTTGGGATCACAGACAAGTAAGAATATTAGGAGCAAACATGACCACTGAGCAGTTCAAGAGCCATAAACAACAGGACAGGATAAA
This sequence comes from Trachypithecus francoisi, assembly GCF_009764315.1. NCBI lineage: Eukaryota > Metazoa > Chordata > Mammalia > Primates > Cercopithecidae > Trachypithecus > Trachypithecus francoisi. The sequence goes on from NW_022681460.1 coordinate 111,612,362, forward strand.
CCTGAGCAAGAGCTGCTTCCAGGGGCCATTCACAGTGCTTGTGGGCCTCAACACTAAGCAGCCTGCCCCAGTCCTGGCCAGGTGTTCTGTGAAACGGGGCACAAGGAGGAAGGCCAGCGAAAGATGCGGGGGTACCTTGCATGAGCACCTCCATGGCTGTCCGCGGCTTGGGCAGCCGCCTTTCTTCCAACTCACTGTCGGATTCGTCATCCTCCTGGATGTCTACGTCCGAGTCATCATTACCTGGCAGGAACACAAGCAGGCAAAACAAAGGAGTGGCTTCATCATCACAACTAAACAGCTCTGCCCAGTAAGGTTTGCGTGCATTAGCCTTTTTTTGGATGCATTAGATTTTATAAGACTCTCCGGATTTGCCTGTAGATGCTTAGTGAAGAATTAATGTGGACAATGATGTGCTGTTTTTTTTAAAAAAAATAATTTTCCAAAGCAAGGAAAATCATTGGTTAGAAACACTATTACAGTCATCAGAACAGCGACACAAACGCCTCCAATTCCATCCTTCTAAAACCTGCATGGCTCCCTGGGTGCAGAGAAATCAGGTGCCAGACAGTGAAGTTTTTACATATTGTCTGCAAAGACTTTTGGAAGAGTTTTCAAATTAATTGTGTTGAAGCCCTTGGAGGAAATCTGAAAATTTAAAAACTGAATAGCCAGCTGTCAAGTGCTTGGCTAGTTCAGGGAAAAACCCATTATCCGACTAATGTTAGGCTGCGTTACCAGAACTCAAGTTCCTAGATCGTGACAAAGATGAGGAAGTGAAGGCTGCTAGTAAGGTAACACAGTAAGACTGGAGGCAAGGAGGCCAGGCTAGGAATGGCACGAATGGGGCTGCCCTGAGGAGAAGGATGATCTTAGTGACTGGCAGTGAAAACTGGTGATGTGATGTTCTCCCCTGGGGAAAATCCCATCCCAAAGACAGATTTTTTCCAAAGTAATTTTCAATGGGACACCCTTTTTTTTTTTTTTTGAGATGGAGTCTCGCACTATCACCCAGGTTGGAGTGCAGTGGCGTGATCTCCACTCACTGCAAGCTCCGCCTCCCGGGTTTATGCCATTCTCCTGCCTTAGCCTCCCAAGTAGCTGGGACTACAGGCGCTTGCCACCACACCCAGCTAATTTTTTGTATTTTTAGTAGAGACAGGATTTCACCATGTTAGCCAGGATGGTCTCGATCTCCTGACCTCATGATCCACCCGCCTCGGCCTTCCAAAGTGCTGGGATTACAGGCGTGAGCCACCATGCCCAGCCAGAACAGCTCTTTATATTAATTTCTTAAATACATTCTTTGGAGTCTTGCACCTATAGGCTGAATATTTCCTAAAGGGAACCTATAGAAGGAGTTTCCACTGTGGGGAGAAAGACCTTTCACTGCCTGGCACCTGACTTCTCTGCACCCAGGGAGCCACACAGGTTTTGTAAGGACGGACTTGGAGGACCCTGTTCTGATGACTGACTCAGAAGTTAGTTTGGAAGAACAGTAATTGTTAGTCTGCCCAAAGGCTTTGCTATGCCCCTACTATAAGAGGGTGATGTGGCCGGGCGCAGTGGCTCACGCCTGTAATCCTAGCACTTTGGGAGGCTGAGGTGGGCAGATCACCTGAGGTTAGGAGTTTGAGACCAGCCTGGCCAGCATGGTGAAACCCTGTCTCTACTAAAAATACAAAAACTAGTCAGGCATGGTGGTGCGCACCTGTAGTCCCAGCTCTTAAGGAGGCTGAGGCATGAGAACTGCTTGAACTCGGGAGGTGGAGGTTGCAGTGAGTCGACATCACACCACTGCCCTCCACCCTGGGCAGCAGAGCGAGACTCCGTCTCAAATAAAGAGAGAGTAATGAAATGGTAACAGTATCTAGCTGGGCACTGTGGGAAGGTTTTCTGCTTTCTTTAGCCATGGAGAGAAGAGCTGTGCTTTATAGTACAGGAAGGGCCAACCTAGGAGCTGGAGAAAGTGTCAATAACAACATCCTGGGCTTCGACGCAATTACTTTGAAATCTTCTGAAAGTCTTTACAGAGAATATTATTAAATATTAACATCAATTAAGGACTACAAAATTAAACCACTATTCAGCTTAGTTCATTTCTTATGCCATCCAGGAAATTAAGACATTAAATCCTTATCCCATGCAATGCAAATCAAATTATATAATCAATTTTAAAATAAAATTAATACATGTACCTCAGGCTCAATAAAATTTCTTCTTACAACTCAAACCAATACAGACTTGAGAAGTGAGCAGGTAAACTAAAGTCCATTGCTATCATATGACTTCAATGTGTCTCTGAAAAGCATGGGTTGGAAATTTAAATCCCAATGCAACCGTGTTGGGAGGTGGGGCAGACTGGGAGGTGTTTAGGTCATGAGGGCTCCGCCCTGAAGAATGGACTAATGCTGGTCATTAAAGGGCTTGAGGCTGTAGGTTTGATCTCTTGCTCTCTCTCCTCCTTTCTTTGTCCTTCTGTCATGGGATGGTGCAGCAAGATGCAACTCCTCGATCTTGGACTTGCCCCCAGAACTGTGGCTCATTAAGTTTCAGACAAGTAAGTTTCTGTTTATAATAATAATAATATAAACTAATACTAATATATGTTATATAATTGTCATATGTTATATATGGCAGTATGTCATATATTGTATGTCATATATTATATATTATATATGTCATATATATATAAACACACACACATACAGATACATACAAAACTAGCCCTCTGTATCCATGGATTTCACATCCATGGGTTCAGCCAACCATGGATCTGAATTATTTGGAAAAAAAATTCTACAATTATTTGGAAAAAAATAAAATCAACAAAGTTCCAAAAAGATCTACAAAGTTCCAAAAAGCGAAACTTGAATTTGCCACATGCCAAGTACTAGGCTGAATCCAAATGAATGAAGTGATATATAGGCATTATGTTAGGTATTTTATGTAACCTAGAGATGATTTAAAGTATACAGGAGGATGTGCATAGGTTATATGCAAAGGACTTGAACACCTGTGGATTTTGGTATCCACAGGTGGGTTCTAGTACCAGTTCTCCACAGATATTGAGGGATGACTGCATATATCCATATATATAATGCTGTATATATTTTATGTAAAATATATAATTACCCAGTCTCAGGTATTCTGTTACAGCAGCACAAAACAGACTAAGACATTAATGCATGCTGACACTGAAACCACTGAGCTGACAGTGACAATTAAAATTAAGTATGGCTGACAACATGCCAGTATAATTCAATGGGGAAATAACAGTCTTTTTAACAGATAATAATAGGACAACTGAACAGCCACATGCAAAAGAATGAAGTTGGACCCCCATCTCACACCATATATAAAAATTAACTCAAAGTGGATCAGAGACCTAAATGTAAGAGCTAAAACTACAGAACTCCTAGAAGAAAACACAGAGGTAAATCTTGGTGAATAAAGTAAGATCAGCATGGCAGGTCTTAGCATCCTGGCCCGGGGACACAATGGGATGCAAGTAACCAACCAGGGCTCCTACCTGAGTCGGGCTTCTTGCAAGGGACAAACCCCATGCAGGCTGATCACTGAGGGCTGCTTCTCACGCTCCTGGCTGACATGGAATTAAAAAGGGGAGGGCTGCTTTGGCTAGACATGCCCTTCAAATTTCCTAACCTTGTTCCTGGAGGACCGCCCAGCAGTCCCTATCCTTCCTCCAGGGTTTCCTGAGATTCAGATGACAGAGTCATAGAAAAGGTGCAAAATGAGAGAGATACAAGGGAAATGGCAAAGAAAGAGAAAGAGAGAGAGAGAGCGCGAGAGAGCATGCGTGGGAGCATGTGTGTGGGCCTGATGCCTCAAGTATGAGATCAAACAGAGTATTTCGCCATGAAGAAAAGAAAGAGCAATCAGCAAGAGGAGGAGGAACTCCGTGCAAGAAGGCCGTCAATTCAGCAGGAAGATCCTGGGCTGCTACTGGTCCCTGACAGTGACTTGACACTGAAGTTCAGGGATAAGGGAAGCTGCCTGGTCACAGAGAGCTCCTTCTTGGAATCTCGGCCTTGTATGGACGTAACCCTGTGTCTCTCCAGCTGAGTGTCTTGCTGAGCCATTCTGGATTATGGGGGGCATCTCAGTGGCATGGGGACCATCACGAAGCGAGTGGTCCCTCTCCCTGCACTGCATCCCAATGCTTGTTTTCCATCAGTCAGCCTGAAAATACAGAATGCTACACACCTCTAGGACCACATTTTCTTATAGTTACACATCACATATAATTCAAACTATAATTTATTTTATTTTATTTTATTTTATTTTATTTTTTTTGAGACGGAGTGTCACTCAGCCGCCCAGGCTGGAGTACAGTGGCGCGATCCCGGCTCACTGCAAGCTCCGCCTCCCGGGTTCACGCCATTCTCCTGCCTCAGCCTCCTAAGCAGCTGGGACTACAGGCGCTCGCCACCGCACCCGGCTAATTTTTTTGCATTTTTAGTAGAGACGGGGTTTCACCGTGTCAGCCAGGATGGTCTCGATCTCCTGACCTTGTGATTCGCCCATCTCGGCCTCCCAAAGTGCTGGGATTACAGGCTTGAGCCACCGCGCCCGGCCTTCAAACTATAATTTAAACACGGGAAAACACTACCTTAACTGGCACAAGAATGAAATGTGTTTTAAATGCTATATTTAAACCAGACTCTTGAGTGAATACAATGGTACACAAAATAGAAGTTGTGAGAAAACTGCCTTTTGAAAATATTTTTGTACCTATAGTCAACAATATTTTATTATACTTTTCAAAATTGAAGATGTAGAGTGAAGTGTTCTTACTACATTAAAAAAAAAACTGCTGAAAAAAAGAAAATACATATTTAAATACAGACACACACACACACATCTGTCAAGGCTGAAAATGCTAGTCCAGAGTAAACTGCTCATCTACAAAGCCCAGCCTTACTTCCACTCTTGAGCAGGCGCTTCTCTTCCTCCTTGAGCTTGTTCTGTATCAGGCAGAGAGTGTTTTTAGCTTCCTGTGGAAGAGGAAAAACAGACTCAGGAGAGATGGCCCTTTTCTGGACTGTTCTATTCTTCTTTACTACTGTGTAAGGACTGCTAAGTTTGTGCTACAGAACAAAAAAAGAGCTAAACTCAAGGAAGGGGAAGAGAATTAACACGGCCTGAGCAACTCCAGGGTCCCGAAACTTACTGCCCTTTCTCTCTGAGGTCGCCTGGTGGCCTGGTGGACACAGGCACCCAGAGTGAAGCAGCTGCACCACCCCCATGCTTCTCCAACTACACTTCCCTGCCTCTGAGGAGAACTAAATGCCCACCATGCGTGCCTGTATGGCCTGGGGACACAGAACAGACACATCTAATTTTAGGGCAGAGACAGGCCTCTTGCTTTCAAAGGAAGAAAGTATAGATTTTATCATTTATCTTTCCTGCCCTGCCTTCAGATTCCAGCTCAAAAGATGCTAAATAGTAGGATAGGTAAGGATGGGAATAGGGGTGGGGACAAGAGGAAATATCTCAGATCATAAAACGTGACCTTATTATCAAGAAAGAAAATGGGGGCTGTGCGTGGTAGCTCACACCTGTAACCCCCATGCTTTGGGAGACCAAGGCAGGAGGATCACTTGAGCCCAGGAGTTTGAGACCAGCCTGGGCAACATAGGGAAACCTCATCTCTACAATATATTTTAAAAATTTAGCCAGGTATGGTGGCACGTGCCTAAAGTCCCAGTTACTCAAGAGGCTGAGGTGGGAGGATCACTTGAGCCTAGGTCTGAGGCTACAGTGAGCTATGATCACACTCTGCACTCTATAGAGTGGCAAGTAACACAGTGAGACCCTGTCGAGAAAGAGAAAGGGAGAGAGAGAGAGATGGGGGGTGCAGGGTGCAGGAGGGACAGACAGAGGGAGGAAGCTGGCTTTAAATATTGTTGTAGTTATAAACATTAAAAATAAAGCACTGTGTTTCAGGCATGGGGTATTTCGAGGGAACAGGTATTCTAAGGACAGAGTGCGAGAGTGAGTAAGAGAAAAAGAGATGTACTTGTTGAGGAAAGGTAGGGTAGAGGGCTCCCCCGGAAGTCTCCTGGGCCACCTATCTGCCATTCTGAGGCATACTGTTTGGTTTGTTCTCTGAACCCAGAGGTGGCCCCAGATAATACAACAAAGTGGCCAACGTTTCTTTTCACTGCCCTTGACTGTTCTTTCCCAGGTATCCAATGTTTAAAATGTTCTAAACTCCAGGCTCTTTCCAGTGCCCTCGAAATGTGCCTGTCCTGTACCATTTCTCCATGGCCTGCCTCTGCCACCGAGTAATGCTATTAACGAATTCCTCGTCAAGATGACATGTGTCCACATGGATGCGTTAGGTACTCCCAGTTAGCCCTGCTGGACAACAAACTAGCTCTGCCCAACTCAAATGCTCAGAATTATAAGAAGCCTAGCATAACCTTAATGCCAAAAGCTGTCAAGGGCATGAGAAGGGGAGACTGCAGACCAACTTCATCATGAAAATGGAGTCTAAAAGACTATTCTCAGGTTAAGGATAGGGCAATTCAAAAATTGATCACAACTTGGTTCAATTTCCTTTGCTCTAAATTCCACATTTATCAACTCATGCTCGGGTCTGAAATACTCTTTCCTAAATGGCCTTACCCACGGGGATGAAAGGAACCTGTAAGATGGCTGGTCAGGTTCCAGGCCACATATATTTCCCACAATCAACCGATAAACTGCCATTCCTCTTTACAAAACAATCTCCAATGAGCTATTTTGGTGATTCAATTAAACACAACTTGAAAATCTTTTTTTTTTTCTTTTTTTTTTTTTTTGTTGAGACGGTGTCTTGCTGTCACCCAGGCGAGTGCAGTGGCACGATCTCTGTTCACTACAACCTCCGCCTCCTGGGTTCAAGCAATTCTCCTACCTCAGCCTCCCAAGTAGCTGGGATTACAGGTGCCCGCCACCATACCAGATAAACTTTGTATTTTTAGTAGAAGGGGTTTCACCATCTTGGACAAGCTGATCTCAAACTCCTGACCTCGTGATCCACCCACTGTGGCCTCCCAAAGTGCTGGGATTACAGGCGTGAGCCACTATGCTGGGCCCCTCTCCCTGCTTTTTTTTTTTTTTTCTTTTTTTGAGACAGAGTCTTGCTCTGTCAACCAAGCTGGAGTGCAGTGGCATGATCATGGTACACTCCAACTTCAAACTTCCAGGCTCAAGCAATCCTCCCATCTCAGGCTCCCAAGTAGCTGGGACAATAGGTATGCAACACCATGCCCAGCTAATTTATTTATTTATTTATTTGCTTTTTGAGACAGAGTCTCGCTCTGCCACCCAGGCTGGAGTGCAGTGATGTGATCTCGGCTCACTGTAAGCTCTGCCTCCTGGGTTCACACCATTCTCCTGCTTCAGCCTCCAGAGTAGCTGGGACTACAGGTGCCCGCCACCATGCCCGGCTAATTTTTTGTATTTTTATAGAGAGAGGATTTCACTGTGTTAGCCAGGATGGTCTCGATATCCTGACCTCGTGATCCGCCCGCCTCGGCCTCCCAAAGTGCTGGGATTACAGGTGTGAGCCACTGCGCTGGACCTCCCTCCCCGCCTTTTTTTTGTTTGTTTGTTTGAGACAGAGTCTTGCTCTGTCAACCAAACTGGAGTGCAGTGGCATGATCATGGTTCACTCCAACTTCAAACTTCCAGGCTCAAGCAATCCTCCCATCTCAGGCTCCCAAGTAGCTGCGACAATAGGTGTGCAATACCATGCCCAGCTAATTTATTTATTTATTTATTTGAGACAGTCTCGCTCTGCCGCCCAGGCTGGACTGCAGTGATGCGATCTCGGCTCACTGTAAGCTCTGCCTCCTGGGTTTACGCCATTCTCCTGCCTCAGCCTCCAGAGTAGCTGGGACTACAGGCGCCCGCCACCTCGCTCGGCTAATTTTTTGTATTTTTATAGAGACAGGGTTTCACTATGTTAGCCAGGATGGTCTTGATCTCCTGACCTCGTGATCCATCCACCTCGGCCTCCCAAAGTGCTGGGATTACAGGTGTGAGCCACCGTGCCCGGACTAATTTATTTTTACTTCTTTGTAGAGACGGGTCTCACTATGTTGCCCGAACTGGTCTCGGATTATTGGGCTCCAGTGATCCTCCTGCCTAAGCCTCCCAAAGTGCTGGAATTACAAGTATGAGCCATCGCACCTTGCCTTGAAAATCTTTATGTGAACTGACTTAAGCAAGTTTTATTTTTGGAGACGGGATCTTGCTCTGTTGCCCAGGCTGGAGTACAGTGGCACAATCTTGGCTAACTGCAGCCTATGCCTCCCAGGTTCAAGCGATTCTCCTGTCTCAGCCTCCCGAGTAGTTGGGACTATAGGCGTGCACCACCACACCCGGCTAATTTTTTTATTTTTTATTTTTATTTTTATTTATCTATTTTTGAGACGGAGTCTCACTCTGTCGCCCAGGCTAGAGTGCAGTGGCCGGATCTCAGCTCACTGCAAGCTCTGCCTCCTGGGTTCACGCCATTCTCCTGCCTCAGCCTCCTGCGTAGCTGGGATTACAGGCACCTGCCACCTTGCCCAGCTAATTTTTTTTTGTATTTTTAGTAGAGACGGGGTTTCACTGTGTTAGCCAGGATGGTCTCGATCTCCTGACCTCGTGATCCACCCATCTTGGCCTCCCAAAGTGCTGGGATTACAGGCTTGAGCCACCGTGCCCAGCCTAATTTTTTTTATTTTCAGGAGAGGTGGGGTTTCACATGTCGGCCAGGCTGGTCACGAACTCCTGACCCCAAGTGATCCACCCACCTTGACCTGCCGAAGCCAAGCAAGCTTTTAAATCTGCACTCGAGGAATCAGTGGAAAATAAAATACACTTAGAAATTATTATGAATTTCCAGACGGCGACAACAGGGCCTGAAAGCAAGCACAGGCCCCATGTCGGCACAGGTTCTTATGCAGCCGCACAGGCCTCACGTCGGCCCTGTCTGTATTCTCAACTGACTAAACCTGATGAAATATGACATCAAAGATTTGACAACCCTGGAGTCCAGGGTACACTGCCAGCAAAACAAATGCATGACATGACCAATCCTCAGACTGACCAGGGAGAAAAAACATGTACCAATATTTTTTTCACAATGATATTAACAAAATGACCTGTCACCCAGTACAAAATAACACACCAGAAGGAATGGCTGAACAGAGGACAGGCTCAACTCACCTCAAACCTTTCTTGCTCCATCCTATGATACTCTTCAAGCTGCTGCTCCAGGTAAGTCAGATTTTGAAATTTCTCCAGATAAATGTCATACTGCTTTTGTAATTCTTCCTCAGTCTTCTCATACTCATCCATAAAACATGGCCTAAAACGAGCAAATGAAATAAAAAGTGAAAGGTGAGTTAATGTGCAGTAGTTAAGGGCCTTCATTCTTGTAACTGCTTACAAATATTTTCCCTCTTCTCCTTTCTCCCGCCAAAATGGACATACTTCTTTTTCATCATAAGTAAGATATACTCTTTGTAAAAACTTGAAATAATTCTGAAAGTATGTATGAAGAATGATGTAAAAATTACTGATAATCCCATCACCAGGTATAAGCATTTGATAGCTGACATACATCCTTCCAGACTTTTCTATGCATATAGATTGGAATGCATTTTAAACAAAAATTAAATATACTAAGAAATTCTATAATTTTTTTTCATTTCAATATATCATAATGTCAATAGAGTTAAAAATGATCAGGTCGGTACATTGGCTCACACCTGTAACCCTAGCATTTAGGGAGGCTGAGGTAGGAGGAGGATTGAGCCTGGAGTTCAAGGCTGCAGTGAGTGAGGATCCTCTGACCTTGCCATGGCACTCCAGCCCTCCAGCCTGGGGACACACTGAGACCCCATTTCTAAAGGCAAAAAGTCACATACCAGACACATCTCTCAAAATCAACAAATATATATATTATTATCTTATTTGGGTATAATGTTCTACTGTCGGCCGGGTGCAGCGACTCACGCCTGTAATCCCAGCACTTTGGGAGGCCAAGGCAGGTGGATCAACTGAGGTCAGGAGTTTGAGACCAGCCTGGCCAACATGGTGAAACCTCGTCTCTACTAAAAATACAAAAATTAGCCAGGCATGGTGGCACATGCCTGTAATCCCAGCTACTCAGGTGGCTGAGTCAGGAGAATCGCTTGAACCTAGGAGGCGGAGGTTGCAGTGAGCCAAGATTGCGCCATTGCACTCCAGCCTGGACGACACAGTGAGACTCCATCTCAAAAGAAAGAATAATAACAATAATAGTGTTCTACTGTCAGGCTATTACAAATTTTAAGCAATCCTCTAAAAAGGGGACCATAGGTTGTTACAAATTAAAGCGGGTGTTTTTTTGTTTGTTTTTTTGAGACAGGGTCTCACTTTGTCACCCAGGCTAGAGTGCAGCTCACTGAAGCATTGAATGCCTAGGCTCAAGTGATCCTCCTGGCTCAGGCCTCCAAGTAGCTGGGACTACAGACATGTGCCACTATGTCCGACTATTTTTTTTTTTGAGATGGAGTCTTGCTCTGTCGCCCAGGCTGGAGTACAGTGGCTGGATCTCAGCTCACTGCAACCTCCGCCTCCCGGGTTCCCGCCATTCTCCTGCCTCAGCCTCCCGAGTAGCTGGGACTACAGGCGCCCGCCACCTCGCCCGGCTAGTTTTTTGTATTTTTAGTAGAGATGGGGTTTCACCATGTTAGCCAGGATGGTCTCGATCTCCTGACCTCGTGATCCGCCCGCCTCGGCCTCCCAAAGTGCTGGGATTACAGGCTTGAGCCACCGCGCCCGGCCCCGACTATTTTTTATATATATTTTTTGTAGAGATGGGATTTCGCCATGTTGCCCAGGCTGGTCTTGAACCCCTGAGTTCAAGCGATCTGCCCGCCTTGGCCTCTCAAAGTGCTGGGATTATAGACATGAATCACTATGCCCAGTCTAAAGAGGTTTTTAAACGATAAAAAAAATTTTTAAAAGGCCAGGCGTGGTGACTCACACCTGTAATCCCAGCACTTTGGGAGGCCGAGGCGGGTGGATCATAAGGTCAGGAGTTCAAGACCAGCCTGGCCAACATAGTGAAACTCCATCTCTACTAAAAATACAAAAATTAGCTGGGCATGGTGGCGGCTGCCTGTAATCCCAGTTAGTTGAGAGACTGGGGCAGGAGAATTGCTTGAATCCGGGAGGTGGAGGTTGCAGTGAGCTGAGATCGCACCACTGCACTCCCACCTGGGCAACAGAGCGAAACTCCATCTCAAAAAAAAAAAACAACAAAAACAAAAACAAAACAAAACAAAAAAGCATAAAAATCTATTTCAACTGATTTGCTGAACTTTTTCTTTTTTTCCTATTATTGACCTTAAAGGGAAAATTCTACTCTTTTAAAAATATAAGCAGATAAACTAAGAAATAATTATAATCTTTTGAACTAGAGCAAAACAAAGAGACTTTTTTTTTCTGTTAAAAGGATTTGGAGCTTAACAAAAATGAATTGATGCTGTAAAGGTGGAATGTGTCGAGATCAATCTATCTGGCGGCACTGACTTCTGTTTTGTTTCCCTCTCTGAGGCTCCAGAGGTAAATAGCCAGTTTCAGGAGGGGAAGGGCGTCAGCCTCGTGCTGGGTGGGGAGGAGCCAGGGTGTTCCTGTGGTTGTTGTCACTGCCCCCAGGTGCTGTCTCCCCACAGACCTCGGGACAGTGGCCAGGGTGTAGCCAGCCACGAACATCCAAAAAGGCAAAACATATTCGAGCAGAGCAGGCAGCTGGGAAGAGGAGGGAGCTAAGAAGAAAGAAAAATAAAGGGAGAATGAAAAGGGAGAAAGAGCAGAAGCACGGGGGAGGGAAAGAGGTGCAGAACGAAGAAGAGAACAGAGGGCTGGCACCACTATTCTCCATCGGTATTCCTGGGAAATACATTTCCAATGAGGTAAAGTAGGAAGAAAGACGAATTACTGACTGGTGAGGAATGATCAAGGTTTAAATAAAGTCTAAAATCTATGCCAACAAAGAGGCAGGAGTATGTTTCTGTTTCTACCTAATTTATGGCAAGTTCTTAGCAGACCACGTCTGGATTTCCCCATCTGGATTCACTTACTCTGCCTTGAGTTTCAAGAAGCTATAAAAGCTTAAAGGGCAGGTCAAGCATAAAGCAGTTTTCCAGACATACTGCAAGCAGTAAAGAGAATGAGTTTAGCCATCTGCTTGTTACAACAGGCAACACATGCACATTTTGAGGTGAAGATATCCTTATGTAAGGCTTTTATTCATTGCTTAAGAAGAGTTAAGATCATATTCTATTCTCTTAAGTCTTTGTTCTAACTTTTCTTTTTTCTTTTCTTTTTTTTTTTTTTTTTGAGACAGAGTCTCGCTCTGTCGCCCAGGCTGGAGTGCAGTGGCTGGATCTCGGCTCACTGCAAGCTCCACCTCCCGGGTTTACGCCATTCTCCTGCCTCAGCCTCCCGAGTAGCTGGGACTACAGGCGCCCGCCACCTCACTCGGCTAATTTTTTGTATTTTTTAGTAGAGACGGGGTTTCACTGTGTTAGCCAGGATGGTCTCGATCTCCTGACCTCGTGATCCACTCGCCTCGGCCTCCCAAAGTGCTGGGATTACAGGCTTGAGCCACCACGTCCGGCCTCTTTTTTCTTTTAGAGTCGGGGCCTCGTTCTTTTGCTTAGGCTGGAGTGCAGTGATGCAACCATAGCTCAGTGCAGCCTCAACCTCCTGGGCTCAAGCAATCCTCCTGCCTCAGCCTCCCAAGTAGCTGAGATTACAGGTGTGTACCACCACACAGGTAGTTTTTAAAAATTTTTAGAGATGGGGTTTCATTATGCTGCCCAGGCTGGTCTCAAATTCCTGGGCTCAAGAGAACCCCCCACCCCAGCCTCATGAGTAGCTGAGATTTCAGACATGAGCCACCACGCCCAGTTTGTGTGAACTTTCCAGGACACTCTTCTACTCATTCTCCAAGTGTTCGTATCTACCTGACACTCTGAAGAGTCTCTAGTCGCTTCTGATTTCTTTCCAGTTCTAATTTTCTCTTTTCAATTTTGGCTTCTAAATTAGCTTCATCAGAGGCCACATTATTGAGCAGGTCTTTAGTCTTCTGAACCTGTGTCTATATTTAATGGGAAATAATGAGACAAGGTGGCAATAAAAACAGCCATCCTAACTCATAGAAGAATTTTGCAACTTTTCAGCATGGCAACATTATGCTCAACAAACACAAAAGCAAATAAATAAAGTAGACACTTCCCCAAGCAATGACTCACTTCACCCACTAGTTCCAGGGAGAATATCACACAGGTCCAGAAAAAGTTATCTTTTTTCCCCCATGAAAAGCAGGCATTTCTGTCCAGGGAAAGAAGTGAAAATGGAAAGAAGAGTGTCCTGGTCAAGGTGGAGAGGCCTGCCGTCTTTTGTCTGGCTCACTCGGTTAGAACAAGGTACACATCAGTCTGGATGGTCAATCTGCCTTTTTTATCATTCAGGCCATGCCAATAGTTACAAACACCCGACTTACAGAATACACACACACCAAGTACTGCTACAGGGGAGAGAAAGAAACAGCTGGTCCCAGCCCTAACCCACTGCCTGCTGGGACTGAGAGAAGGTCCCTCTTCCCTCTTCCTGGCAACAGAAGCTTGACTACAGACTAAAAATGAGAAGAAACCATGCTGAAGTCAGTACAAAAGCAGTTCCCGCAGTGGCACCGGCCACACTGACGTGCACCAGCTCCGGAAGGGGCCCAGGGCAACAGTCAGAGAGAGGCCCTTGGGCAACAGAGGCTGAGTAAAGAACGGAAAGGGGACACGGGCCCACTGACAATGACACAAGTCTCCCTATCCTAAGAGAAGGTTCATTTGAAGCAGGTAGAGTCACAGGTAGAGCACCATCTTCATATGCATCTTGTCTGGTGGCCTGCCGGGTCACATGCCTATGGTTCAGGCTCCAATCTCTTCATAAGGAATCTGGACTGCCACCCAGATGAGCGTGGAACTGGCCCCCCAGGGTTCTGGCTTTCCAGCCCTGCATTAAGTTCCTGGTGGCCAAGGTGGGGCTTTCTCCTCCAGCACTTTGCCTACGTGTAGCATCCCGTAAAGGGGTTACTCTGTTTTCCTGCAAGTCTCTGAAAAGCTATGGGCTCCACAGAGAAATGGCCTAAGAAGCCCAGACACTCGCCACAACTCTCAGGGATGGTGTGTTTTGGAAGCAGCCACTGTTCCTGACAATGCATTTATGGTCTGATTTTTTTGGTCTAAGTACACTGGCCATTTTTAAGATACTTTCATTAAAATAATCAAATCCTTATCATCCATTTGCTGCAAGTGCCTTAAAGCCCCCAGGAGAAATGTGAGTTCACCCTTCCAGGAAGAAAGGTAGGTCTCCTTTCTAAACAACTTCAGTCAATGGCAACTATTTCCTTGAACCAAAGTCAGATTAAAACCTTGTACATTTATCCCACCTTAAACATATCTGTTCCTCAAACAAGAAAGATCCACAATGCAAAACGGCTGTGTAAACACAACAATTTTCCCTGGTTTCTGAAATAAATGGCCTCTACTTCCTAACCCCTTTTAAGTACCCATGTTGTTGTTTTGGTTTAGTTTTTAGAATGATCAAACATCACAGATATTTTCTAACAATGAAAGGAGTCTTAAGAGATTTCTACCAAGAAATGAACCCTGTCCCCTCTTGGGTGTTCTACTTTTAACATATTAGTGCTAAGGGCACACTCATGCCGTGTTCACCTGATTCAGTTAGAACACTGGCAAGCATTAAGAGGTATAACGCTTTTTTTTTAATTTTTAAATTTAGAAACAATCAAAAGTTTACGTAAGACCTGTTGTACAACACAAAACGTTTTTCCCAACCTAGGTGACAGTAAGTTGCTGACCAGATGTTCCAACATCCTAGATACTTTAGTGTGTATTTCCTACAAATAAGGACTTTCTCCTATATCCCCACAATACAATCATCAAAACAGGAAGCCAGCACTGACACACTACCACCATCTAACCCCAGCCCCACTCCACTGTCCCCACTTGTCCCAGTGAAGTCCCCAACAGCAGACAGGAGCTGCCTATGTGTCCAGTCATCACATCTCCACAGCCTCCCTCAGTCTGAAATGCCCCCTCAGCTTTCCTTGACTTTCAGAACCTTTTCACTTTGGGAGCATACAGGCTGCTTAATCTGTAGAATGCCCCTCAATTTGGCTTTGTCTCATTAGAGTCAGATATGCATCACTGGCAGGAATACTCAGAAGTGACTGCATCCTACCAGGCGTGCATCATTTTGATTTGTTCTACAACGATGATCTTCACTTTGATCACTTGATTAAGGGGGTAACTGACGGGCTTCTCCCTGAGAAGCGACTCTTTTGCCCTCTGTAATTAGTAAGTACTCTGTGGGCTAGGCACAGTGGCTCATGCCTGTAATCCCAGCACTTTGAGAGGTCAAGGCGGGCCGATTACCTGAAGTCAGGAGTTTGAAACAAGCCTGGCCAAACATGGCAAAACCCCATCTCCACAAAAAAAAAAAAAAACAAAGATTAGCTGGGTGTGGTGGCACATGCCTATAATTCCAGCTATTCGGGAGTTCGAGGCACAAGAATTGCTTGAATCCAGGAGGCAGAGGTTGCAGTGAGCTGAAATGGCACCACTGCACTTCAGCCTGGGCAACACAGCGAGACTTCGTCTCAAAAATAAATAAATAAATAAAATAAAACAAAAATACAATAATTAGGCAGGTGTGGTGGTATGCCCCAGTAATCCCAGCTACTCAGAAGGCTAAGGCATGAGAATCACTTGAACCTCAGGGGCAGAGGTTGCAGTGAGCTGAGGTTGTGCCACTGCACTCCAGCCTAGGTAACAGAGTGAGACTCCGTCTCAAAAAAAAAAAAAAAAAAAAAGTACTTTGTGGAAAGCTACTTTGAAACTGTGTGAATGACCTGCTGCTCCTCCTCAGCTTCCAATATTCTTTTTTTTTTGTTTTTTTTTTTTGAGACGGAGTCTCGCTCAGTCACCCAGGCTGGAGTGCAGTGGCATGATCTCGGCTCACTGCAAGCTCTGCCTCCTGGGTTCACGCCATTCTTCTGCCTCAGCCTCCCAAGTAGCTGGGACTACAGGCGCCCGCCACCACGCCCAGCTAATTTTTTGCATTTTTAGTAGAGACGGGGTTTCACCGTGTTAGCCAGGATGGTCTCGATCTCCTGACCTCGTGATCCGCCCGCCTTGGCCTCCCAAAGTGCTGGGATTACAGGCGTGAGCCACCGCGCCCGGCCTCTTTTTTTTTTATGCCAGTGAGAACTCATGGTTTCCTATTTCATTCTATTATGCCATAAAATTAATTATTCTAACTTATTTTGATGCTTAAGTTGTCCCTACTTTGGCCAGGAGAGGCCCACTCAAGTTGACTTCTGTATGCTTGCAACAGCTCCCTTTCCTCCTTTGAGCTCTTCCTTACTTTCTTGTACTGCTCCTGCCCAACTCTGGAATCAGCCATTTACCCCTAAGAGTTCTGGTTCCTTTTGGTGGAGAATGGTATTAAGCCAGGTGCTTGGTGTGCTCAGAGCTAAGAAATGTATGTGTGTGGGTGTGTCTATGTGTATGTATATAAATAAAACATATTTACATACATATGTATGTAATTCCTTAAATGTATATAATGCATATCAAAATTTATTCCTATATCTATCCATATATTGAAAATTATGCATTTAACCAACATCTCCAATTTCAGGTTCACTCTAATTTTCTCTCTTTCCATTTTGGTGACATTTTTGTGACTTTTTTCTCCAACAGTGAGGAACGTGGCTTCGTTATCATTACCATATTTTTACTTATCTGATCCATCTGCCTATCTGTCACCGATTTCCGATTTCCAAACCAGGGCTGTGGTGCCCTTCTCCCCCTGTGAGGCTCTGACTTCCTCGGCTGGGCTACCCAGGGGTTACTACAGTTCAATGACAAGAGAATTATATATTTTTAAAAACCTATGATTTTTAGAATTTTGTATAACTCATAGCAAATTCTTGTTCTATGCCTACTCTGAATGTACACAGGGCCCCCATCTGTGTCTACTGAGTAAAATAAATCATCAATGATGACTGAATATCTATTGTGCATCAGAGACGAGGCTTGAAATGCCCTGTCGTGATTAATGTTTATAAAGACCCCACACAGTTGGGAATGCAGTTCTTGCTATTTTACAGATGAGGAAAATGAGGCACAGAGAGGTTAAGTAACTTGCCTAAGATCACACAGTAGAATTCAAACCCAAGCAATCTGAGTCTAAAGTCACCCTCATGATCTGCCTTCCAACTGACTCCTTTAGATGAAAGGATAACTGATGTGGGTGAGCAGTAAACAATGGTGATCCTTCTACTTATTACAGTGCTGTCTGGAATTTAGAAAACCCTGAAATAATTTAAATACTAAGCAGTGAGGAATTGGTTAAGCAAAATAAAATAGAGCATTATTTATTAAAATTCTTGAATAATTGAAAATTATCAAATTACTGAAACTGATGAATTTTTAACAACATGAGAAGTTGTTTTTATTTATAAAGAGGGGAAAAAATGATAGTAAGTGACCCAGGTATGCTCGAATGTCCTCTGAGTTTTTCATTTCCCCACTAACACATCCCTCGTTATGGCCGGGCGCGGTGGCTCAAGCCTGTAATCCCAGCAGTTTGGGAGGCCGAGATGGGTGGATCACGAGGTCAGGAGATTGAGACCATCCTGGCTAACACGGTGAAACCCCGTCTCTAGTAAAAAAAACACAAAAACTAGCCAGGCGAGGTGGCGGGCGCCTGCAGTCCCAGCTACTCCGGAGGCTGAGGCAGGAGAATGGTGTAAACCCGGGAGGCGGAGCTTGCAGTGAGCTGAGATATAGCCACTGCACTCCAGCCTGGGTGACAGAACCATACTCCGTCTCAAAAAAAAAATTAAAAAAAAAAAGTTAAAAAAAAAAAAAAAAAACACATCCCTCGTTACTAAGCCTAGCTTGTTGTGTCTTGTACGGGCAAGAAGTCAGTATTTTTGAATCCCAGGCATTAAAAACATTATATAAAAGCAAAGTCATCTTACCAAAATCTCTTTTATTGCAATTCTCATCACTTTTTCAGTCTCATTTATTTCCAGAGGTCTGGCAATGGCTTCTGTTCTCATTTCCTAGGGAAATGGTAAAATCATTTACAAATATTTTCAGAAAAGGAGTTCTCAAAATCACTATTCCTAGATCTAGATGTGCCTTGTGGACTGATTCTCCAAAGTTTCATTACAATGTGAATCTCTGATGCAAAAACACTTCCACCATCACCTCCTATAATGTCTTCCATCATCTAAGTGCCTACCCAGCCTCTCTCCAGAGCTCAAGATCCTCCTTTTCAGCCAAAGGCCCATGTGACCCCAACTCTATGAGCAAAACTGAATTTAGCATCCATTATTTTTTCTCCCAAATTTACTTGCTTCTTTTTTTTTTTTTTTTTTTAAGAGAGAGAGGGTCTCACTATGTTGCCCAGGCTGGTCTCAAACTCCTAGGCTCAAGTGA
This sequence comes from Trachypithecus francoisi, assembly GCF_009764315.1. Taxonomy (NCBI): domain Eukaryota; kingdom Metazoa; phylum Chordata; class Mammalia; order Primates; family Cercopithecidae; genus Trachypithecus; species Trachypithecus francoisi. The sequence continues at coordinate 111,630,952 of NW_022681460.1, forward strand.
TCCACATTCCTTGGCCTCTCAAAGTGCTTGGATCACAGGCATGAGCCACTGTGCCCAGCCTCAAATTTGCTTCTTTACCTGCATTCTGTCCAGGTGACACCCAAACTAAGCACAGTTCAACTTGCTGTCAGGATCCCCTGCCAGCCTCTATAATCTTTCTTAGGATGAAGCCCCTCTCAGTTGCCTATCGCTAACAAACACAACCGACAAGAACAGTTACCATGGCCCTGCCCCTAGCATGAACCATTAACCAATCAAGGGAGACATCTGTGACTATCACATCAGTGCTGAAAACTTCTGAGACATGGGATTTTAATGTGGACATAGTTATGAGGTTTGCCAGAGACAATGTTTGCGTGACTCCAAAGTTCATATGTTGAAACTCTAACCCACAATGTGATGATGTTAAGAGGTGAGGCCTTTAGTAGGTGATTAGCTCATAAGAGAAACCCTGGGGAGATCCCTCACCCCTGCTGCCATGTGAGGAACCAGCAACAAGGCAACATCTGTTAGGAACATACCCTCGCCAGACACTGAATCTGTTAGTGCTTTCATCTAGACCTTCCCAATCTCCAGAACCGTGAGAAACAAATCTGTTATTTACAAGTGACACTCAGCTTATTGTGTTTTGTGATGGCAGCCTGAACGGAGTAAGACAAGGTTCCTAGAGCACTGTGTCAAAACTCGTCTTGTGCTTCCTTTCTTCCACGGTGCACCTGCACATGCTGGTGGGAACGGCTGAGGGCAGGGTGAGGACTTAGTCAAGGAGGCAGAACTCAGTGCCTTGCCTGTGACTGGGGCTGCACCTCAGTAAACGTTTACTGAATGAAAGAAAAACAAACATTGGATAGGGGCTCCTCCTCCAATCATGACTACGTACAGAATTTGAAAAGTACTACATTCAGGGTCTCTTGGTTTCCTTGGGAACAGTTCTGCCACTGGTTACTTCATCATTCTTTACAGGATGGTGCTGAAAGAGTCCCTGTGGGATGGAAGTGAAGTCTCACAGTGATGCCACAGCTCTAGTGGCAATCAGCAAGTGGCCAGCTCCTGTCTCTGGGTCTCTTAGGGACACACACAGACATATGTACACCACTGCACTAGAAACAGAACAGGGGAAAGCCTGGAGGTGCCTTATTCATCATCTGAATTAGCTAGAAGATGTCAGTGGCAGTTTCATTCTGCCAACCACACTTCATCGGGTGGCAACTGCCAGGTCAATATATGATGAGCAGGCATAGCAACCTGGCATCTAAGCCCCTCTTCCCCAGACTTCCACTTCCGGTTTGCTCCCAGGGTATGCCAAACATAGGCAAGGCAGTGAGAGAGAGAAGCCATGGCTGGCATTCCTGATAGGAAGTGAATGAAAGAAAATCATTTAATTAAGCAGTAGATTGAGCACATATGCTTCAAGTGCCATAAATCTTTTTTTTTTTTTTTTTTTGAGACAGAGTCTTGCTCTGTCACCCAGGCTGGAGTGCAGTGGCATGATCTCCGCTCACTGCAAGCTCCGCCTCCCAGGTTCACGCCATTTTCCTGCCTCAGCCTCCCCAGCAGCTGGGACTACAGGCACCCGCCACCACGCCTGGCTAATTTTTTGTACTTTTAGTAGAGACGGGGTTTCACTGTATTAGCCAGGATGGTCTTGATCTCCTGACTTCGTGATCCGCCCGCCTCGGCTTCCCAAAGTGCTAGGATTACAGGTATGAGCCACCACGCCTGGCCCAAATGCCATAAATCTTTACAGGTAAGGATTAAACACTACTCCACTCTAGGCCAGACGCAGGGGTTCACGCTTGTAATCCCAGCACTTTGGGAGGCTGAGGAAGGCAAATCACTTGAGATCAGAAGTTTGAGACCAGCCTGGCAACATGATGAAATCCTGTCTCTACTAAAAATGCAAAAATTAGCCGGGCGTGGTGACACACATCTGTAATCCCAGCTACTTGGGAGGCGGAGGAAGGAGAATCACCTGAACCTGGGAGGTGGAGGCTGTAGTGAGCCAAGATTGAGCCACTGCACTCCAGCCCGGGCAACAGAGTGAGACCGTCTCAAAAAAAATAACAAAATTAAAAAAACAAAAAATAAACACCACTCTACTCTTAAATAGCTGCTTAAATGTAGGTGATGGCACATACTTCTTGGCTGGCATTGGCTGCAACAAGGATTGCAAATCAAATCAGTCTCCATTGCAACATCAACTTCAGCTGACTGGAAGTGACACAAAGATCGCTGGTCCCAAACTCTGCTGTTAGAATCACCCGGGAGAATCTGAAAACTCCCAGTGCCCAGGTCACATTCCATAACAAGGACCTCAGAGTTAAAGACAGGCTTCAGAAGTCTTTAGAGGTCCCCAAGTGTTTGCATTGGATAGCAAGGTCTGGGAACTGCAAGCTCAGAAGATCATTTTTGAGAAGAATGCTGAAGCAGGGCACACCAGAAAAAAGCATCATGACCAACAAAGTCTGCCAGGGCACAACAAGGACAGCTCAGTCACATGTCATGGAGCTGCCACTACTAAACAAGAAGGTAGATCAGTGCTGGGCACGGTGGCTCATGCCTGTAATCCTAGCACTCTGGGAGGCCGAGGCAGGCGGATCACGAGGTCAGGAGATCGAGACCATCCTAGCTAACATGATGAAACCCTGTCTCTACTAAAAATACAAAAAAATTAGCCGGGCGTGGTGGCGGGCGCCTGTAGTCCCAGCTACTCGGGAGGCTGAGGCAGGAGAATGGTGTGAACCTGGGAGGCGAAGCTTGCAGTGAGCCCATATCGCACCACTGCACTCCAGCCTGGGCGACAGAGTGAGACTCCGTCTCAAATAAATGAATGAATGAATGTAGACCAGTGCCCACCAGAAGCAGGAAGGGCATCTAACATCCTGTATCACCTTTCCACACATTAGCTCATTTAACCAGGTGTATTTCATTAAATCAGAACTGAAAAGGAAGAAACAGAATTGAAAAAGAAAACCTTGAAGAGAACATCCGCATAGTTAAGGAAGTATTGGAATGCTTACCCTCAATTCTACTTCCATGCCGAGCAAGTCATACAGAGATGCTCCTTTGGAGGTGATTTCAGACGCAAGCTGCCTGGCTGCCTTCAAATCTGCAATCTGGAAGGAAAATAACAAAAACAGAAACCTCAGCAACAGATTTTTTTAAATAGAGACAGGGTCTTGGCTATGTTACCCAGGCTCCTCTCTAACTCCTGGCCCCAAGTGACCCTCCTACCTCAGCCTCCCAAAGTGTTGGGATTATAGGCAGAACCACCATGTTCAGCCAGTCATAGATTTCTTTCTTCTTTTTTTTTTTCTGAGAGAGACGGAGTTTCGCTCTTGTTGCCTAGGCTGGAGTGCAATGGCGCGATCTTAGCTCACTGCAATCTCCACCTCCTGGGTTCAAGTAATTTTCCTTCTTCAGGTTCCCAAGTAGCTGGGATTACATGTATGTGCCACCACGCCCGGCTAATTTTGTATTTTTAGTAGAGACAGGGTTTCTCCATGTTGGTCAGGCTGGTCTTTAACTCCTGACCTCAGGTGATCCACCCACCTCGGCCTCCCAAAGTGCTGGGATCACAGGCGTGAGCCACCGCACCCAGCCAGCCAGATTTTTAACATGCACTTAACCACCAGCCTGTTCACATCAGTTCCTACCTTTGGTTGGGACACGTGGCCACAAACATGTGCTTCCCCAGTCACACGCTCACAGGCTGCAGGACATACACTCAAGAAATGATCATCTAAGTACTAAAGAGATCAATTCCAGGATGCCTAGGTCTCTCCAAAAAACCTAATGTCACGTCAAACTGAAGCCCCAACCAGGAAGGCATGGCTGGGAGAAAGCCCACATGCCTCCTACTTGGACTCTGTCACAGTAGAGGGTATCCGGCAGCAGCAGACTGACCACATGAAGGGACAGCCTGAGAGACAAACATCCTCTTGCAGCAGCCTGACGGCCTGTGTTTTGTACCCCCCTGTCCTCCTTCTCTGCCTCAGACTTTCCTCCACAGGCTTGGAGAGGTTCAAATGGGGTGGCACCCACTAAGGACTTAAAATGGTTCTGGGCTCCACAGAGGGGCAGCCGTTGCCAGGAAGGCGATGACAAGCACAATGAGGATTTAGCACCGATCCCTTTGCACAGGCTTCTTAGGATGCGCGTGTCACCCCCTCTTCGTGGAATATGCTAACTCTTCTAATGAGCCCAAACGTAAACGTCTCCCTGCTCTGCTCACTCTCCCTCTCTCCTGGACAACTAATTCCCACATTCTGGCTCTCATTTTCAACCCACTAGCAACAAATCTCCCTCTTCATTCGCAGCTGATGGCTTTGATAGCTTGCTTCCCTCTTCCTTAGTCTTCCAGTATCCAGCCTGCTCTGGCTCTAGCTGCTTTTCTTCCCTTCCGAGCAGCACATCCCCAAACTTCTTTGCAGGAGTCTGTCACCACCTCTGCTTCTCAACAGTGGAGCGAGTCAGAGTTTCATCCCGGGACCCCCTGTCTTTTCTGCTGGCTCTGCTCCTACCCACACGGCTTTAATACCATCTGTGTGCTGATTCCTCCCCTAGCTCCCAGATCCAGCCTGGGCTTTCCCTGGGCTCTAGTCTCACATACTAGCTACCTGCGCACCATCTCCACCTGGACAGCCAATGGGCGTGGCAAATGGAGCATGTCCAGAACCTTCTCTGCTTCAGTACATGGTAACTTCATCCTTCCAAGGGCTCACATAAAAAACTTCAGAGCAGTGATGTCTAATATAGTAACCACTAGCCACATGTGGCCATTTTCACTTAAATTACTTAAAAATTAAAGAAAATGCAGAACTCAACTCAGTTCCTCAGTTGTGCTCGCCACATGTGGCCAGTGGTTCCCGCAGAGTACAGCACAGAGGTGGAACACACCCACGAGCTCTGCAAGCTCTGCCACACGGCTGCCCCAAGACCTTGCCTGTAGCACCTGGCTTACTCTCAACCCACGCCTCATCCCATGAGATCTACCATCAAAATATTCCCCAATCTCTAGACGTTTCTGCTGACAAGTGTCGCTCCTGGTTAAAAACCCATGTGTGAGGCCAGGCGCAGTGGCTCACGCCTATAATCCCAGCACTTTGGGAGGCCGAGGCAGGCAGATCACCTGAAGTCAGGAGTTTGAGACTAGTTGGCCGACATGGTGAAACCCCATCTCTACTTTAAAAAAAAAAATATAAGGCCGGGCATAGTGGCTCATGCCTGTAATCCTAGCACTTTGGGAGGCCGAGGCGGGCAGATCACCAGGGTTTGGAGTTCAAACCAGCCTGACCAACATGGAGAAACCCTGACTCTACTAAAAGTACAAAATTAGCCGGGCGTGGTGGCGCAAGCCTGTAATCTCAGCTACTCAGGAGGCTGAGGCAGGAGAATCACTTGAACCTGGGAGGCAAACATTGGGGTGAGCTGAGATCGTGCCATTGCACTCCAGCCTGGGCAACAAGAGTGAAACTCCATCTCAAAAAAAGAAAGAAAAAAAAAAAAAATTAGCTGGGCGTGGTGGTGTGTGCCTGTAATCCCAGCTAGTTAGGAGGTTGAGGCAGGAGAATCTCTTGGACCTGGGAAGCTGAGGCGCAGTGAGCCAAGATCGTGCCATTGCACTCCAGCCTGGGCGATAGAGTGAAACTCTGTCTCAAAACAAAACAAAACTAAACATCTATGTGTGACTTTTCAAGCCCAACCATAGACAATAACAAGGCCTCACCTAGCAGGCCTCACAGGGGAAGCTTTCTTCCCTGCACGAGACTTGGAGCTCGGCCAGCGCACTGTGGTTTCAGGCACCCTAAGTGGCCATACTCCTAGGTACATTCCCAGCCCCGGTGCCTTCATTTCTAGGTCTCCTGCTCTGAGGCCTTGGGCTTAACTAAAGGCTTAACCTTTATTTCTGGCTTGCTGCTGTGGTGGCTCCCTGACACCTGACAGCACCTCTCCCACCACCACTCTGCTCAAAGCCATGGTCACCCCTCACTCTCCAAACAAGTTCACTACTTCCAGCCCTGCCTCCCGCTTCAGTCTGATGGCAGCTCAGCAGCCAGAGCAACCGTTTGGATGGGAAATAAGCATAGAAGACTTTGCTCGGATCCCAATGATTCCAACCTCAGAGGCAAAGGCAAAGGCTTTCCAGGGGCTTCCCAGGCACTAGAGGGTCTGTCACTCCCAACCCTCATCACATTGCCTCCTTGCTTTTTCTCAAACACACAAAACACATTCTTTTTTTTTTTTTCCCCCCAGACAAGGTCTTGTTCTGTTGCCTAGGCTGGGGAGCAGTGGCCTGAACATGGCTCGACTGCCTGGGCTCAAGAGATCCTCTCACCTTAGCCTCCTGAGCAGCTTGGACCACAAGTGTGCACCACTACGCCTTGCTAATTTTCTTCTTTATTTGGTAAAAATGGCATCTCACTATGTTGTCCAGGTTGGTCTCGAACTCTTGGCCTCAAAGGATCCTCTCACCTCAGCCTCCCAAAATGCTTGGCTTACAGAAGTGAGTCACTGTACCCAGCCGCAAACAAATTCTCATCCTGAGACACCCTGTCGCCACCCGCCAACTGCACAACTCACTCTTTCCCTCCCTCAGATCTCTGCTGGAAACACCATACAATCTATGAGGACTTTCTGATCGCCCTATTTAAGTTCACCTTGGGCAGCGTCCATCCCCATCCCAGCTTATTCTTCTCCGCAGACTGCACTGCATCTGACCTTCCACCCCTCTTACATTATTGTTCACAGTCTGAATCCTCCAACTAAAGAGCAGACACACACGATTTCTGTCCTTTTTGTTCACAACTGTATCCCCAGTGCTTGAATGCTACCTGACAAATACTAAGCTTTTAATAAATAGTTGAATTACTGGATTGTGAATTTGCCTTTATCCAAATGCTGATGAACACAAAACTGACAAACTGCCCTCAGTTGAGGAGGAAGAAAAGCAGTGGAGCCGTAGCAGACTCCTTCCATTTCAGAGTTCAAGAAATCAGTGCTCCATCGCTCACTACAAGGCTTTCGTTGTCCTTACCTTTGAGCCAAGATCAAACTTGAATTTGCTGACATCTTCCTCTACTATTTCAGAGCCCTCCATCCCCTTGGTCTTCATAGCATTATAAAGGACAGATGTGATCTTCAACAGTTCTTTTACTGCATACCCATCTGCTTGATAAAGCTTCTTAGTGTTGAGTTTTATATGTGCCTTGGTGGCCTATTTTTAGATAAAAAAAAAAGTTGAGGGCCCTTTCCATGTAATGTCTACACCAAATCCCATGTAGGTAAGTTGAAAATGCCTCTGCTGACAACTGGGATACAAACTAATAAGAGTAAGCATTCAAGTGACTCAAACATTGTGAATGGGTATATAAACTGGGACAATCTTGATGGAAAGCAACTTGGTAAAAGACACCAAAATTACAAATGCACATATCTTTTGATCCAGCAATTCCAAACATAAGAACTTATTCTAGGGACACACTCAAACACAAACAAAATGAGATGTACAGGTTACTTATTATAGCATTGTTTCAAACAGCAAAGCTTGAGACAACCTAAAAGCCTACCTATATAAATTACATAAATTATGGCATATCCATGCAAACAATACCACTCAGGTATAAACAGAATGAGGAAATTATATATGTATTTGGAAAGTTCTCTAAAATATACCATTAAGTAAAACAAGATGCTAAACACCTTGTAGCGTACGGTAAGTACATCAGGTAGTATACAGTACCATTTGTGTAAAATAAAGGAAAAAAAATTTTTATTTGCACATACACACACACACACACACACACACACACTCTGGAAGAGATTTAAAATAGTGATTATTTGGAATAGAACTCCGCCCAGGGCAGATAGTACAGAAAGTCATTTTACTCCATTTTGTTACATAATATTTTTAATTAATTAATTTTTTTAAAGATGGCATCTCACTCTAGTCACCTGGGCTGGAGTGCAATGACATGATCATGGCTTACTGCAGCTTCAACCTCCCGGGCTCAAGCAATCCTCCCACCTCAGCTTCCCAAGTAACTGAGACTACAGGCACATGTCACCAGGCCCAACTAATTTTTTTTAAATTTATTTTTTGTAGAGACAGGATCTTACTACATCACCCAGGCTATTCTCAAACTCCTGAACTCAAGCTATCCTCCCAGCTTGGCCTGCCAAAGTGCTAGGATTACAGGCATGAACAACCACGCCCAGCCTACTTTCAATTTGTGAGCCATGAAATATGATATCTATTCAAAAATAAAGAAACAAAATTCTTTTTTTTTTTATGGAGTCTCGCTCTGTTGCCCAGGCTGGAGTGCCGTGGTGCGATCTCAGCTCACAGCAAGCTCCGCCTCCCGGGTTCACACCATTCTCCTATCTCAACCTCCCGAGTAGCTGGGACTACAGGCACCTGCCACCACACCCAGCTAATTTTTTGTATTTTTAGTGGAGACGGGGTTTCACCCTGTTAGCCAGGATGGTCTCAATCTCTGACCTCATGATCTGCCTGCCTCGGCCTCCCAAAGTGCTGGGATTACAGGCGTGAGCCACCATGCCTTGCATAAACAAAATTCTTAACAAATAATGAATTAAAAGACAAACAAACAAAAAGAACTTCGCTGGTGAAATGGCGCCACAGAAACCCAGCAATGGAATGGTTTTAGAAAGCAAACTCAGGCCAGGTGCGTGGTGGCTCACATCTGTAATCCCAGCACTTTGGGAGGCCAAGGTGGGTGGATCACTTGAGGATGGGAGTTTGAGACCAGCCTGGCCAACATGGTGAAACCCAGTCTCTATTAAAAACACAAAAATTAGCCAGTTGTGGTGGCGTGTGCCCGTAATCTCAGCTACTGAGGAGGCTGAGACAGGAGAACCCCCAGGAGGCGGAGGTTGCAGTGAGCCAAGATTGCGCCACTGCACTCCAGCCTAGGCGAGAGAATGAGACTCCATCTCAAAAAAAAAAAAAAGAAAGAAAAATTCAATTACTCAGTTTGAAAGTAGCCCTAACGAGGAGTCATCCTTTCTAGTTTACTTAGTTTTACAACTCCACAAAATAAGTGTCCACTAACCATGAACTGGGCAACTGCCTTAATGAAGAAAACTCGGTCCTGTTCAGTGTCCACGTCAGGCGGGATGTCAGTCTGGGGCTCATACCTATCAGAGAGGTAAGAGGAGAGAGCACAGGTTAACCAAAGAGAAAGTCCACTAAGAGAATGTGGACAACTGACAGGACAGCAGGTCTGGAACAAAGCTCTCCAAGTCCCCAAGTGTGACAGTAAGATCAATGCAAACTTCAAAAGTAAAACCAAAATACCAAGGGAGTAAATCCCCACGTAAGAACAAAAGATTTCAAAAACTAAATGTGGGTCTCAGCTTATAAAATTAAATCTCTCTCAGACCTCGAAATGTCATGAAATTAATCAGAACTGCTACCTCGGCTGACAGCCCTTGACTCAGAGATCAGTGCTAGGGCTGATTAGTCAGCTCTAAGCAGCAGCAGAGTTGACAAAGTTATTTTCTTCAAGGTATTGATACCAGGGGTCAGCAGACTGCAGCCTCCAACCTGTACAGCCTCCAAGCTAAGAACTCTTTTCACATTTTAAGAAAAAGAAGAGACACAATAGAGATCGTATGCAGTCTCTGAATTTTATGTTTAGCAAAAGGTAAAATGTTTATTATCTGGTCCTTAACAGAAAAAGCTGCCAACCCTGAATCATATATCATATTCAATTTTTCACAGAAAAAGAAACCTACATTATTTCTAATCCAGTGTATTGATTAGGATGTGCAAAAAGGCCCCAGTCACTCTGCAGTGAGGGGCTGAAGAGCAGCCTGGCCCAGCACCCTACTGAGGAATAGTCAGTCTCCTTTCACCACTTCCTGGTATGTTTCCCTCGCCCACAGCATTTTTTAAACTCCACGGATTTTTTTTTTTTTTTGAGACACAGTCTCAATCTGCCCGGGCTGGTGTGCAGTAGCATGATCAGCGGCACTGCAGCCTCAAACTCCTGGGATCAGGTGATCCTCCTGCTTCAGCCTCCTGAGTAGCTGGAACTATGAGTGTGCACCACCCACGCTCAGCTAATTGTTGTTTTGTGTGTGGAGACAGGGTTGTGCTATGTTGACCAGGCTGGTCTCAAATTCCTGAGATTATAAAGTGCTGGGATTATAGGAACGAGCCACTGTGCCCAGCCACAGCTACGTTTTTTTTTTTTTTTTTTTGAGGCGGAGTCTCGCTCAGTCGCCCGGGCTGGAGTGCAGTGGCCGGATCTCAGCTCACTGCACGCTCCGCCTCCCGGGTTTATGCCATTCTCCTGCCTCAGCCTCCCGAGGAGCTGGGACTACAGGCACCCGCCACCTCGCCCGGCTAGTTTTTGTATTTTTTTTAGTAGAGACGGGGTTTCACCGTGTTAGCCAGGATGGTGTCGATCTCCTGACCTCGTGATCCGCCCGTCTCGGCCTCCCAAAGTGCTGGGATTACAGGCTTGAGCCACCGCGCCCGGCCCACAGCTACGTTTTAACAGATTACAATTGCGTCTGTCAAACTCAAACAACTCGTCCTTTTGCAGCATCACAACTATGTCCTGTTTTCTAGGTGACTAACAAATAAAATCCAATATTCACTCTTAGACGTCCATAAAGTGCAGTTCTAACCTTTTCACAAGCCAGAGAAGCACTTCAGATACAAGTCCAAAATTGGGTGTACAGAAATTTTCCATAGAAATATGTCGAGGGTATCCCAGGGCTCTCATCATCTCTGTGAAATCTGTCCAAGGAAAAATACAATTCATTCAGTTCCCTGTCACATAGCAACTACTTGTTAACTTAGATATTGTCTTTACTTTTCCTTCTTATTTCCAGCCTACTGACAGCTTTAGGGATTATCTGTCAACTTTCTACAAGGGAACGTAAAAAAGAGATAAAATTTAAAATAACAAAAATGCTACCTAAAAAGCATGTAAGTTCAATGGGAGAAGTAGATGGCTATACATGAAAATAGAATTGAGGGATTAGCTGTGAATTTCATTTATCTTTAATATCTCATTTCTTTTTACTGCTAAAAGTAAGAAACACCTGTCCTTATAAAATGTCTGCCGGGCGCGGTGGCTCACGCCTGTAATCCCAGCACTTTGGGAGGCCGAGGCGGGCGGATCACAAGGTCAGGAGATCGAGACCACAGTGAAACCCCGTCTCTACTAAAAATACAAAAAATTAGCCGGGCGCGATGGCAGGCGCCTGTAGTCCCAGCTACTCGGGAGGCTGAGGCAGGAGAATGGCGTGAACCCGGGAGGCGGAGCTTGCAGTGAGCCGAGATCGCGCCACTGCACTCCAGCCTGGGGGGCAGAGCGAGACTCCGTCTCAAAAAATAAAAATAAAAATAAAAAAATAAAATGTCATGCAGAAAAAGTATTTTTAAATGTCAACAGTGGTTTGACTCAAATTCAGCTGATTAAAAATTATTTTAAAATGTTAACAGTGGTTATTTCTGAGGGGAATCGGTAGCATGACATTCGTGTTTCTGAGTTGTCTTTTTTTTTAAATTTTAGTGAGCATATAGGACCCAAATAACACAAGTTTTAAAGATCAGTTGCCATGTATTTAGGGAAATCTTAAATACAGTGGTTGAACTATACAACCATGCTTAGATTTATTACAAAACACATTAAGAAATAGTAATACTGGCCAGGCGCGGTAGCTCAAGCCTGTAATCCCAGCACTTTGGGAGGCCGAGACAGGCGGATCACAAGGTCAGGAGATCGAGACCATCCTGGCTAACACGGTGAAACCCCGTCTCTACTAAAAATACAAAAAACTAGCCAGGCGAGGTGGCGGCGCCTGTAGTCCCAGCTACTCGGGAGGCTGAGGCAGGAGAATGGCGTGAACCCGGGAGGCGGAGCTTGCAGTGAGCTGAGATCCGGCCACTGCACTCCAACCTGGGTGACAGAGCGAGACTCTGTCGCAAAAAAAAAAAAGAAATAGTAATACTAATACTTGTTGATCCATAGGTTGGGGTCACCTCAGGAAAAGCATTAGAGCTTTCAAGAGAGCAGGACTTGGAAATGAACACCACAAACATTGTTGAGCTCTCATGATGTACCAAGATTTACATTCAGTGTGCTTCCTGGTTATTTAAGGTCTGTCTGCACTCTTCTTGAAGATCCATGTTCAAAATGGTCCATCAATGTTCACAATTTTTTTTTTTTTTTTTTTTTTTTTTTGAGACGGAGTCTCGCTTTGTCGCCCAGGCTGGAGTGTAGTGGCCGGATCCCAGCTCACTGCAAGCTCCGCCTCCCGGGTTCACGCCATTCTCCTGCCTCAGCCTCCGGAGTAGCTGGGACTACAGGCGCCCGCCACCGCGCCCGGCTAGTTTTTTGTATTTTTTTAGTAGAGACGGGGTTTCACCGTGTTAGCCAGGATGGTCTCGATCTCCTGACCTCGTGATCCGCCCGTCTCGGCCTCCCAAAGTGCTGGGATTACAGGCTTGCGCCACCGCGCCCGGCCCAATGTTCACAATTAACCTACCCAGGTACTGGAAGACAGGTCAGACTTCGCAAGACAATGGAAGAAAAAGTGTGAGCATAGGAAACAGCAAAGTCACAAAGACTCTGTAACTGTTTTCTGGGAAATGTGAATACAGAGATTAAAAAAAAAAAAAAATAGCTGGGTGTGGTGGTGCATGCCTGTGGTCCCAGCTATTAACCAGGAGGTTGCAGTAAGCTGAGATCATGTGACTGCACTCCAGCCTGGGTGACAGAATGAGACCCTGTCTCAGAAACAAAAACAAAAAAAGGCCGGCCGCGGGTGGTTCATGCCTATAATCTCAGCACTTTGGGAGCCGAGAAGGGTAGATCACCTGAGGTCAGGAGTTCAAGACCAGCCTGGCTAAAATGGTGAAACCCCACCTCTACTAAAAATACAAAAGTTGCTGGGCACTGTGGCTCACGTCTGTAATCTCACTACTTTGGGAGGCCGAGGCAGGCGGATCATGAGGTCAAGAGATCGAGACCATCCTGGCTACCACGGTGAAACCCCATCTCTACTAAAAACACAAAAAAATTAGTCAGGTGTGGTGGCGGGCACCTGTAGTCCCAGCTACTCAGGAGGCTGAGGCAGGAGAATGGCGTGAACCCAGGAGGCGGAGCTTGCAGTGAGCCAAGATTGCGTCACTGCACTCCAGCCTGGGCGACAGAGCAAGACTCCATCTCAAAAATAAATAAATAAATAAAAATAAAAATACAAAAGTTAGGTGGGCGTGGTGGCGGGCGCCTATAATTCCAGATATTAGAGAGGCTGGGACAGGAGAATCGCTTGAACCTGGGAGGCAGAAGTTGCAGTGAGCCAAGATCACACCATTGCACTCCAGCCTGGGCGACAGAGCGGCCTTTCCTTCACACAGTAAGGCACTGCCTAAATTCTTCTGACCACTAGGTACTAGTCAAGTTCTGTTAATGCTGCAGTGTTATTGTCAAAATAGAGACTAATTTGAGTAAGATCCTTACCATACAACGCACAACTGCAGAGCATTAATTTAATGTCAAAATATTCCGAAATCTCCATGTATGCTCCTCCCAATAAAACCCCATTCTACATCCCCTGGCAGGGTGCTGGCCTCTCTAAAAACTATGTGGGAGGAGACACTCATCCTGTATGATGTGTGGCCACCAAAAACCTTCAAATCCCAGAGGACAGGATTCACACTCTGGTGCTCAGTGGCTGTATGGATAAAAGGTAATGCGCTTTCCTATTTTTACATTGTAGAAAAGAGCAATTCATAACCCAAGGAGTAATCTCTAATGCTAAAATTTCAGGCACTAGCAATTTGGTGAGAAAATTGGCTCTTTAAGAGACCCCTAAGATCACACCAAATTGGCAATCATCTACTATTCCTTTTTTTTTTTTTTAAGACAGTCCCACTCTGTCGCCCAGGATGGAGAGCAGTGGTATGATCTCGGCTCACTGCAACTTCTGCCTCCAGTAATCAAGCAATTCTCCTGTCTCAGCTTCCCAAGTAGCTGGGACCACAAGTGCACACCACCATGCCCTAATTTTTTGAATTTTTAGCAGAGGCGGGGTTTCACCGTGTTGGCCAGGCTAGTCTTGAACTCCTGACCTTCAGTGATCCGCCTGCCTCAGTCTTCCAAAGTGCTGGGATTACAGGCGTGAGCCACTGTGCCCGGTCGTAACCAACACTCTTAGCCTCATTCTTCCACTTCCCCACCCTCTTAGCAAACGAATTCGAGTTCCCTTCTCATCAGCCCTGCAGAAAGGATGCAGACGCAGTTCAGGAGGTCTGGAGTTCAGGCAACCTGAATTCAATCCCCAGTGCCACCTCCTATCGCCTGTGTCACCTGCCCAAGTTACCTGACCTCTCTGTGCCCGTTTCCTCACTTCCAGATGCAGGCGGCACAGTTGTTCAGATGATTAAAATGAAATGATGGCCATAACACAGAGTGGGCCCTGGCAGATTGTTAAAACTCAAAAAATGTTAGCTGCAAAGATCATCACCCAGCCCCTCTCCTCGGTTTCGCTTCTGTTTTTTGTTTTGTTTTGGTTTGGGGTTTTTTGTTTTTGTTTCTTTGTTTTGAGATGGAGTTTCGCTTTTGTCCCCCAGGCTGGAGTGCAATGCCCCGACCTCGGCTCACCGCAACCTCCGCCTCCCGGGTTCAAGCGATTCTCCTGCTTCAGCCTCCTGAGTAGCTGGGATTACAGGCGCCCGCCACCACTGCCACCACCCCCGGCTAATTTTGTAATTTTAGTAGAGATGGGGTTTCTTCATGTTGGTCAGGCTGGTCTCGTTCGCCCGCCTCGGCCTCCCAAAGTGCTGGGATTACAGGCGTGAGCCACCAAGCCCGGCCTGCTGTTCGGTTTTCTAAGCGCTAAGCTAATCCAACTCAAAAAATAGTCTCTAAATTATCTATGCATTTTCCAATACGGTAGCTAACAGCGGCATGCAGCTACACAAATAGAAATGAGTTACACTTAAAAATTCAGTTATTCATCTGCACTAGCCACATTTCGAGCGCTTTGAGCCAAACACGGCCAGTGGCAGATAAAGAACTTTCCATCCTCGCTAGAAATGACCTAAGAAGGGCATGGGGCACTCGGCGGGGTTGTAGCCGCGGGTCAGAGGCGTTCCCTGAGGCGCAGAGGCCCGAAAGGAGGCTCTGGCAGCGCAAGCCTCAGCGGTCGCCTACATAGGGGACCTAGCGGGCGGGAGCCCTGAATCTCTGGAAGACCCGCAGGTCACAGGGGCGCAGGGCTTCCTTACTGCGGAGGTCGCGGAAAGACATGACGCTCAGGTCCCCAGGAGCCCAGGGTCGCAGCTGCTCGCACCTCAGAGCTCACAGGCACAGCGCTCGCCGGTCTCTATGGCAACCAATGGACCCTTGGACGGCGCACGGTCAGGGACAAATAAGAAGGGAAGCGAAGGCGCCGCGGTTCGTGCACGTGCACAGGAAGAGTGGGCCGGCAGAGGGCGCTCCTGAGACGCCGAGGGCAGAGGGCGTGGTGATCCCAGTGTCTATGGGGGCTACAAGCTCCCCGGCTTCTGGGCCTGTGTTTACACGCTTTGCGGACGTTTCGCGCTGGCTGACAGACTCTGAGTACCTACTATGTGCTTGACATTGCGCTAGGCGCTTTCCATAATACTTATTTCCCCCTCATTTCTATAAAGAATGCACGATACTCGGCCGGGCGCGATGGCTCACGCCCATAATCCCAGCACTTTGGGATGCCGAGGCAGGCTGATCACTTCAGGTCAGGAGTTAGAGACCAGCCTGGCCAACATGGCGAAACCCCCGTCTCTACCAAAAAATACAAAAATTAGCCAAGCGTGTGGCGCACACCTGTAATCCCAGCTACTAGGGAGGCTGAGGCAGAAGAATTACTTGAACCCGGGAGGCGGAGGTTGCCACTGCACTGCGGCCTGCCGACAGAACGAGACTCTGTCTCAAAAAAAAAAAAAAAAAGAATGCACTATACTGAGGAAGCCGGCCTTCCCGGGTTCGAGGCACAGCACGCTACCCGTCGGAATCCGGTTGCGGAGCGGAGGACGGGATCACTATGGGCGCCCAGAGGCATGCCAGACCCGGGTCTCGCGCACGCGCAGACGGTCCGGGCTTCGCAACAGGCCGGAAAGCTGCCCCCAGCCGCGCGCGCCGCGCGGATCTGGCAAGCCCCGGCCTCTGGAGGAGGGCGCGAGCAGGCGGCCGGAAGGGGCGGCCCCCACGTGTGAACTGGGGAGATACCCCGACAGGCGTGGCACAGCAGCCGGGTTTTGTAAGGTAGCTTGAGCAGGAACAGGGAAACAGCGTAGTGCACAAAGCGATTGGTTGGCATCAGGTTATTTCAGATGCATTTCTTTGTGTGGGTTAAAGCAGAGGGGGCTTCCTTATGCCAGCTTAAGTGGACAGGGCCCCTTCTGTTGGTTGCCGTGAATCTTTTGTGTTTTGGCACACTGGCCTGTCTCTAAGTTCGCTTTGATTACGTGGCACCTTGCACTAGCGATTCCATTTTGGTTTGGTCTGGTCCGTTGGTACCTTGTGCAGGAGCTTGCTCCAAAACAATGGCCTCCCATAAATGTTACTTCACGTGTTATTAAGAAAAACAAAAGGTAAGCCACAATCTAGAAGAAAATATTCACAAAACACATATCTGATAAAGAAACATGTATCCAAAATGTATAAAGAACTCTCAACACTCAATGAGAAACAGTCTAGAGAATGGAGAAAACATTTAAAAAGATGCTTCACAAGGCCGGGCGTGGTGGCTCACGCCTGTAATCCCAGCACTTTGGGAGGCTGAGGCGGGTGGATCACCTGAGGTCAGAAGTTCAAGACCAGCCAGGCCCACATGGTGAAACCCCATCGCTACCAAATATACAAAAATTAGCCAGACGTGGTGGCAGTCGCCTGTAATCTCAGCTACTCAAAAGGCTGAGGCAGGAGTATTGCTTGAAACCGGGAGTGGAGGTTGCAGTGAGCCGAGATCGTGCCATTGCGCTCCAGCCTGGTCAACAAGAGCAAAAACTTGGTCTCAAAAAAAAAAAAAACTTCACAAAAGAAGATATATGGATGGCCAATATGCAAATGAAGAGATGATCAAGGTTATTATTAGAGAAGTGCGTATTAAACCACAATGAGATATCACTATGAAGTTATTAAATTGGCTAAAACGTGCCATATCAGGTAACACGTTAAAAACCTAAAACTTGGCGGGGCGTGGTGGCTCATGCCTGTAATCCCAGCACTTTGGGACGCCGAGGCAGGCAGATCAGGAGGTCAGGAGATGGAGACCACGGTGAAAACCCGTCTCTACTAAAAAATACAAAAAACTAGCCGGGCGTGGTGCCAGGCGCATATAGTCCCACCTGCTCCGGAGGCTGAGGCAGGAGAATGGCGTAAACCCGGGAGGCGGAGCTTGCAGTGAGCTGAGACCGCGCCACTGCACTCCAGCCTGGGCGACAGAGCGAGACTCTGTCTCAAAAAAAAAAAAAAAAAAACCTAAAAATTAAATCTCAATAAAATGGCTAAAACAACAAAAAACTCTTGACAAGAGCTTGAAAGGATGCTGATCAACTTGAACTTTTTTATTTTTATTTCATTTATTATTATTATTATTATTTGAGATGGAGTCTTGCTCTTGTTGCCCAGGCTGGAGTGTAGTGGCGCATTCTCAGCTCACTGCAACCTCCGCCTCCCGGGTTCAAGTGATTTTCCTGCCTTCGCCTCCGGAGTAGCTGGGATTACAGATGTGTACCACCATGCTCAGCTAATTTTTGTAATTTTAGTCGAGATGGAGTTTTGCCATGTTGGCGTGAGTCACCGCACGCAGCCTGCATTTCCCTGATGATTAAAGATGTTGAACATCTTTTTACATGTTTGGTGACCGTTTGTATATTTCCTTTGGGAAAATGTGCAGCCATGTTCTTTGCCCATTTCAAAATTGGGTTGTACATCCTTTTGTTTTTGAATTGTAAGAGTTATTTATATATTCTGCATATGAGACCCTTATCAGATACATGATTTGCCAATTTTTCTTACATTTCATAGGTTGTCTTTTCACTTGTTTATTTGCATTTATTTATTTATTGTTTTGAGATGGAATCTCGCTCTGTCACCCAGGCTGCAGTGTAGTGGCGAGATCTCAGTGCAAGCTCTGCCTCCAGGGTTCACACCATTCTCCTGCCTCAGCCTCCTGAGTAGCTGGGACTACAGGCCTCCGCCACCACGCCTGGCTAATTTTTGTATTTTTAGTAGAGATGGGGTTTCACCATGTTAGCCAGGATGGTCTCGATCTCCTGACCTCGTGATCCGCCTGCCTTGGCCTCCCAAAGTGCTGGGATTACAGGTGTGAGCCACCGCGCCTGGGCTTTTTTCACTTGTTGTTGTTGTTGTTGTTGTTGTTGTTTTAAGACAGGGTCTCGCTCTCTTGCCCAGGCTGGAATGCAGTGGCGCGATCACAGCTCACTGTAACCCACTCCTGGGTTCAAACAATCCTCCTGCCTCAGCCTTCCAAGTAGGTAGGACTACAAGCACATGCCAACATTCCCAGCTTGTTTTTGTATTTTCTGTAGAGACAGGGTTTTGCTTTGTTGCCCAGGCTGGTTTCGAGCTCCTGGGCTCAAGAGAGCTGCCTGCCTCAGTCTCCTATAGGGCTGGGATTACAGGTGTGAGCCACTGTGCCCAGCTTCTGTTTTCTTCTTGATAGAGGTTTGCAGCATGAAAGTTTTTAATCTTAATGAGGTACAACTTATCTATTTTTTCTTTTGGTGTCATATCCAAAAATCAATTGCCAAATCCCTGTGTTTTCTTCTGAAGGTTTTATAGTTTTACCTCTTACATTTAGGTTTTGGGTCAATTCTCAGTTAATTTTTAAATTTGATGTGAGATAGGAATTCAATCTTATTTTTTTGCAGGTGGCTGTTCATTTCTCCAGCAACATTTGTTGCAGAGACTATTGTTTCCTACATTGAATGGTCTTGGTACCTTTGTCAAAATCAATTGACCATAGATGAATGGGTTTGTTTCTGGGTTTTCTATTGTATTTCATTGGTCTAGATGTTTATTCTTATGCTTGTTGCACAGTTTTGATTATTGTGTTTTGTAGTAAGTGTTGAAATCAGAAAGTGTGTTTTTGATTTCTTTTTATTTATTTTTTTTATTTTGGAGTCTTGCTCTGTCACCCAGGCTGGAGTGCAGTGGCACAATCTCGACTCATTGCAACCTCTGCCTCCTGGGTTCAATCGATTCTGCCTCAGCCTCCCAAGTAGCTGGGATTACAGGTGCCTGCCACCACGCCCAGCTAATTTTTTGTATTTTTAGTAGAGACGGGGTTTCACTATGTTGGCCAGGCTGGTCATAAACTCTTGAGCTCAGGTGATCTGACCACCTCAGCGTCCCAAAGTGCTGGAATTACAGGCAGGAGCCACCATGCCCAGCCGTGTTTCTAGTTTCTGAAGATCTGCTTTTCCAAGATTGTTGTGGTTATTTGGGCTCCCTTGTAATTTCACAGGAATTTTAGGATTAGCTTTTCCCTTTCTGCTTGTGATGATTAATTTTGTGTATCAACTTGACTGGGATGCCTGATAGCTGGTAAAACCTTATTTTTGGGTGTGCCTGTGTAAGCGTTTCCAGAAGAGATTAGCGTTTGAATTGGTAGATTGAGTAAAGAAGATTGCCCTCACCAATGTGGTGGGCATCATCCAATCTTCTGGGCACCCAATTACGACAAAAATGCAGAGGAGGGGTGAATTCACGCTGTCTTCATGGACTGGGACATCCTTCTTCTCCTGCCCTTGGATATTGGAGCTCCTGGTTCTTGGACTTTTGGACACCAGGACTTACACCAGCCCTCACCCCCAGCCCTGCACAGATTCTCATGCTTTTGAACTCAGACTTAATTACAGCACCAGTTTTCCTGGTTCTCCAGCTTGCAGGCAGCATATTGTGGGAGTTTTTGTCCCCGATAATCACATAAGCCAATATCCCTAATGAATCTTCTCTTGGCCGGGCACAGTGGCTCACGCCTACCATCCCAGCACTTTGGGAGATGGAGGCAGGAGGATCACTTGAGCCCAGGAGTTCAAGACCGGCTCTGGGCAACATGGTGAGATCTCCATCACTAAAAGTAAAAAATTAAAAATTAAAAAATAAAAATAAAATTTAAAATTAGCCAGGCCTGGTGGCGCACACCTGTAGTCTCAGCTACTTGGGAGGCTAAGGTGGGAGGATTGCCTGAGCCTGGTAAGTTGAGGCTGCAGTGAGCCATGATCATATCACTGTACTTCACCTGGGCAATGCAGCAAGGCCCTGTCTCAAAAAAAATTACCCTATATAAAGAGATTTATTTATCCCCTAATAAATATTTTATCTATAAATATCTGTATACATCCTGCTGATTATATTTCTCTGGAGAAACCTAATACGCTACCTGAAGGCCATTTTGATTTTGATAAGAATTGTACTGAGCACTTTGGGGAGTACTGCTATCTTAACAATATTAAGTCTTCAATCCATGAACATGGAATGTTTTCCAATTTATTTAAGTCTTTAGATTCTCTCAGCAATGTTTTATAGTATTCAGAGTTGTCTTATACCTCCTTGGTTAAATGTATTCCTATTTTATTCTTTTTATTCTTTACTAGTATCTAGAAATACAATTAATTTTTGTGTGGTGATTTTATGACTTGAGATTTTTCTGAACTTCATTAGCTCTGAAAAAGCTCTACTAGGTTTAGGATTTATTTTTCAAGTGTGAATTATTTAATATTTCCTATATACAAGATCAGGTTGCTGGGCGCTGTGGGTCATGCCTGTAATCCCAGCACTTTGATAGGCCGAGGTGGGCGGATCACCTGAGGTCAGGAGTTTGAGACCAGCCTGGCCAACATGGCGAAAGCCCGTCTCTACTAAAAATGCAAAGATTAGCTGGGCGTGATAGTGGGTGCCTGTAATCCCACCTACTCGGGAGGCTGAGGCAGAAGAAGCACTTGAACTTGGGAGGCGGAGGTTGCAGTGAACCAAGATCGCGCCACTGCAAAAAAAAAAAAAAAAAATCAATCAGGTTGTCTGTGACTAGAGAAAACTGAATGTTAACTTTTTTTTTTTTTTTTGTCAGCATCCAAAATCTTTTTAATAAGAGGATTCATTTTTGTAGCCTCTTGCTGGCCTGTCAGCCTCTGGGGCGCTCGAACTTCTGGTCCCTAGAGCGGAAATAGGGTTTGGCGAGGACCGGAGAGCAGGACGGTGCCGCCGCCCTTGGGGAAGTCCAGGCCCAGCTGGTCGAAAGTCAGGATCTTGCCCCCCACCCTGAGGATGCCGCTGCGGGCCGGCTGGTCACGGGCAGCGCACACACCCTCAGTTTGGGCACCTCCTGAACCCGCGCGTCATCCGTTAGCGTCCCCACAACCACGACCGTTTTGTTTCCCATCCAGGAAGCTTCATCTTCCGGATCATCCGGGAAAGGGACAGAGGTGGCCGACTGGTGCGGCTCATAAACAACCTCTTCAGCCCAACCTGGTTGAATGTGGAGGTAGTTCGTCTGGCCAGTAACCTGCACAGCTTGACCAACAGCCTCAGGTAGATATCCTGGCTCTTGGGCTACTTGCGCCAAACCTTTAGGTCCTTGTTGCGGCGGATGTCAGCTCCCATGATGGCGCCTCCTGCTCAGCCAGGTCCGGGAAAATGAATGTTTTGTTTGTTTGTTTGAGACGGAGTCTCGCTCTGTCGCCCAGGCTGGAGTGCACTGGCGAGATCTCGGCTCACTGCAAGCTCCACCTCCAGGGTTCACGCCATTCTCCTGCCTCAGCCTCCCGGGTAGCCGGGACTATAGCCGCCCGCTGCTACGCCTGGCTAATTTTTTGTACTTTTAGTAGAGATGGGGTTTCACCGTGTTAGCCAAGATGGTTGTGATCTCCTGACCTTGTGAGCCGCCCACCTCGGCCTCCCAAAATGCTGGGATTACAGGCGTGAGCCACCGCGCCCAGCCTGAATGTTTAACTTTTTAAGAAACTGCCAAACTGTCTTCCGGAGTTATTGCGCCATTTTACACTCCCACCAGCAGTATATGGGAGTTCCAGTTCCTCCGCATCCTTACACTTGATGTGGTCCACACAATACATGGTAACTGATTAACTGGAAAATGAAAAGTTACTTGCTCAGTCACCCAGAACAACCTTCCCTCCAGAACAACCTTCCCTCCCTCCCTTCCTTCCTCCGTCCCTCTCTCCCTTCCTTCCTTCCCCTCTTTCTCTCTTTCCTTTCTCTCTTTATTTCTCTCTTTTCTTTCTGACGGGAGTCCAGCTCTGTTGCCCAGGCTGGAGTGCAGTGGCACGATCTCGGTTCACTGCAACTTCCGGGTTCGGCACTGTCCTCTCCCAAACTAGGGGTCCAGGAAGAGTAGGAGTCTTCCCTGTGATGTCATAAGAACCAGTCGCCAGGGGAGACCTGCCAATGTACCCCCTAGGTGGGGGAGAGCAGGGCCCTGCTGCACCCAAGTCCCGGTCGCTCCTCCCCACCACACTGGCCCTCCATGGAACCCTTGGTCTGTGCATTTTCTGAGCTGCGCATAAGAGAAGGTGCCGGGTTGGGGCCGGGCGCGGTGGCTCAAGCCTGTAATCCCAGCACTTTGGGAGGCCGAGGCGGGCGGATCACGAGGTCAGGAGTTCGAGACCATCCTGGCTAACACTGTGAAACCCCGTCTCTACTAAAAAATACAAAAAACTAGCCGGGCGAGGTGGCGGGCGCCTGTAGTCCCAGCTACTCGGGAGGCTGAGGCAGGAGAATGGCGGTAAACCCGGGAGGCGGAGCTTGCAGTGAGCTGAGATCCGGCCACTGCACTCCAGCCCGGGCGACAGAGCGAGACTCCGTCTCAAAAAAAAAAAAAAAAAAAAAAAAGAGAAGGTGCCGGGCTGCAGGGAGGAGTGGCAGGAAGAGAGATGGACTCCTGTCCCCACCTGGGCCCAAAGCCGTGGGGTGGCCTCAGGGACATGTATGCTTGGGAGAGGGGAATGGCCACTGGGCCAGGCCATGAATCCCTGGGCTGGTCACTTTCTCTCAAACCCACTGTGCAATTTCTCTGCAGGGACCAGAATACTCTTTCTAGGGTAGTGGGCAGAACAGGGTAGTAGAAAGGACTTGAGGTCCTTAAAGCACTCTTAGTACCAAGGCCCTAGGCTTCCCAGGCCTCCCTGTTGGTTGGTAGTGGGAAGAGGAATCATGTCTTGGGCATGGGCAGGGGGAGGCAGTGGACTGGGCCTATTTGACACACAGGTAAACTGAGGCCAGGCTGGCTGGGGGTGCAGCCCATCATGTGAGCTGGTCTCAGAGGCATGTGACCGTACTCTCCCCTCATGGCTGCTGTGGGGGGCTGACCACCACCCTCCTGCTGTCTCCTCTGCAGATGCAGTGAGCCAGGCCCAAGGACGTCCCGGCCACCCCGACATACCCCCCAACATCGACGAGGGGGGCCTGGGGTCCCCACAGCCGCAGTGCCCCAGTGCCCAGGGAAGCAAGCCCAAGAACTTCCGGCTGCGCCACCTCCGGGGCCTGGGCCTCTACCTGGAGAGCCACCCACCACCCGCTGGCCAGTGTGAGAGCCACTGGCTGAGCCGGCTCATGGCTGGGGGCTGCCTGCCACAGCCTGAGGGCACAGCCTGGGCCCTGGACCTGCCACAGGGGACTCTGGGCCCAGGTAACGGCCTCTGCTCACCCATTCTGGAAGCCCGATTGCCCAGGGACAGCTTGGGAAGCAGTGGTGAGCTCTGTCAAGGCAGGACTGGGGAAGGGGGGAAGACCCTAGCGGATGGTTGCGCTAGGGCCTCAGACGGGCCCTTATCCACTCCCAAGCCTCCACAGTGGCACCATGCCCCAGGAGGCCAAGATCTTGATGAATCTGTCCCTATCCCTGTGTCACGCACAGCTGGGTGGGGCCTGGAGAATCCACCAGGGACAAAGAGGTGCGAGAAAAAGGGAGGCTCTGGGAGGGAGGTCTGGGTGACTGCCCCAGCTCCACACTCGGTGAGGGGCCTTGGAAGCTGTCTCCTTTGCTGGACCTCAGTTTTCCCACTTGTAAAATGAGGATTCAGGTTAGACGGTCCTTCCAGCTTGAACCATTCTTTTCCCTCAACCTCCTCCCTTTCCTGGGGATTCTGTCAGGGAAGAAGCATTGCCCCCTTCCCTTCTGTTTTCAAGAAGATCGGAGGCTGGAAACCCCAGGGTGGGCTGCCAGCCTCCCCGCCAGCCTCCCCTTGGCTTCCTCGAGTGACTCCTCTCTCCTCTTTCCCCAGCTTCCAGTTCCAGTATGGACCCAGACAAGGGTGCCCTCCCCCAGCCTGGTCCTTCTGAGGGCTTGGGACTCAGGCCCAAGAGGTCCTGGGGGGCCTGGGAAGAGGCCATGTGTCCCTTGTGCAAGAGAACCCGCTCTGGGGCCCTGGAGAGACTATAGGGATCCCAGGTGCCAGGACTGGGAACAGGAGGGGAATCATGGCCGAGGAGGCAGCCCGAGCAGGAGGGGCTCAGCTCCCGGCAGTGGCCCTGCCACATGGGGTGGCCCAGGCAGCGGCCCAGCGCCCAGGCCTGGGCCTTGGGAGAATGTGATGGGGAGTGGGAGGAGGAGGTCCGAGGGAGGGGCAGAAGCAATAGAAGTATGGCCATGCCCTTGCAGCCCGCTCAGACTCCAGTCAGCCACTTGTACCTGGGAGGCTGGGCTGAGTGGATAATCAGGCCCCCCTGCCTCCTACCTGAGAGGCCGGGGAGCCCACAGGTCTGATCTCAATAAAAGCCAAGGCCTGCACGTTCTTGTCCATCTGCCTGTCATCAGGCCAGTTTGGTGAGAAAAACAGTCCTGTGTCTCTCCAGGGATGGGTCTGCTGCGCCCCCCGCCCTTAGTTGCCAGGGCGTGAGAGGTGTGAGCTGGGGCAAGGGCCTATGGGAACACCAAGGAGGTAGTCTGGGAGGGCTTCCTGGATGAGACACTGCTGAGCTTGGCTCCACAGGGTGGGTAGGGGCTCAACACCACCTCGTGAGCCACCATGCCCGGCTAATTTTCTATTTTTTTTTGTTACGTTTTTGTTTTTGTTTTTGTTTTGAGATGGAGTCTCGCTCTGTCGCCCAGGCTGGAGTGCAGTGGTGCAATCTCGGCTCACTGCAAGCTCCACCTCCCAGGTTCATGCCATTCTCCTGCCTCAGCCTCCCCAGTAGCTCGGACTACAGGCGCCCGCCACCATGCCCGGCTAATTTTTTTGTATTTTGTTAGTAGAGACAGGGTTTCACCGTGTTCGCCAGGATGGTCTCGATTTCCTGACCTCAAGATCCACCCGCCTCGGCCTCCCAAAATGCTGGGATTATAGGCGTAAGCCACTGCGCCCGGCCTAATTTTCTATTATTTTAAGAGTTGGCGGGGGGGAGGGTCCTGCTATGTTGCCCAGGCTGGTCTCGAACTCCTGAACTCAAGTGATCCTCCCACCTCGGGAGGATCCTAAATGCAGGCCATGGCATTGTGGGTGGAGGGCACAGTGGATGAAGGAAGGCAGGGCCGGGTCAGGGAGGGCACCAGGGAGGAGAGCAGCCGAGGCAGGGATGTGGACCTGGGCCCTACCTGCCCCCTACAAGTTGAGGTCACTGCTCTGTGGGACCTCAGCTACCACATCCCTCTGGGCAGGATGAGCACAGCCCTTCTCCTCCCAGCTGGACCAGACTCTGGACACCCAGGCGTGGGCTTCCTCTGTGCTGGGGTGTCTCCACTCGACTCTGTTGATGTTTGGGATTGGATCATTCTTTGGGATGGAGGCTATCCTGTGCATGTAGGATGTTAAGCAGTATCTCTGGCCACCACCCACTTGGTACCTGTAGCACCCTCCTCTAAGCTGTGACAGCAAGTGTCTCCAGACATTGTCCCGTGTCCCTGGGGAGCACTGTTACTGTGAGTGAGAAGCCTGCTGACACGGTTAGGCTGTGTCCCCACCCAAATTTCATCTCGAATTGTAATCCCCAAGTGTTGAGGAAGGGACCTCATGGGAGGTGACTGGATCATGGGGTGGGGTGGGGGGTTCTGCCATGCTGCTCTCATGATAGTGAGTTATCACAAGATCTGATGCTGTGAAAGTGTTTGGCAGTGGGCCAGGCGCGGTGCCTCACACCTGTAATCCCAGCACTTTCGGAGGCCGAGGCGGGCGGATTACGAGGTCAGGAGATCGAGACCATCCTGGCTAAAACGGTGAAACCCTATCTCTACTAAAAATATAAAAAATTAGCCAGGCGTGGTGGTGGGCGCCTGTAGTCCCAGCTACTCGAGGCTGAAGCAGGAGAATGGAGCGAACCCAGGAAGTGGAGCTTGCAGTGAGCCAAGATCGTGCCACTGCACTCCAGCCTGGGCGACAGAGAAAGACTCTATCTCAAATAAAAAATAAGCAAACAATAAAATGTGTTTGACAATTCCACCCTTCCCCGCCACCACCGCCTCTCTCGCTGTCCTGCCACCTTGTGAAGAAAGTGCCTGCTTCCCCTTTGCCTTCCGCTGTGACTATAAATTTCCTGAGGCCTCCCAGCCACGTGGAACACTGAGTCAATTAAACCTTTTTTGTCTATAAATTACCATGTCTCAGGTAGCAGTGTCAAAACGGACTAATACACTTGCACTGTTCCACCAGGCCTCCATCCTATGGGGAGAAGATGAGAGCACCTGGGCTTGCCTCAGTGACCTTCCCGTCTGGCAACTGCAGCCTGGGTCAGGCTAGGGCTGAGTGCCACTGGGCTCCTGCCAGGTCACATGCTCTGGGCTCCTGCCAGGTCACATGTGGTGTGCCCAGGACTGCCAGGCTTCTTCCATTCCCCGGTACCCGGGGCCCACCCTGGACAGTTCTTGTGTCCCTGGGACAGCAGATCCTGGAGACTTCAGTCCTTGGGTGGTTTTTGGGTTGTTCTAAGTATGCAGGCATGGCCTGGGGTGGGGGACGCCCAGGGCTGTAGAGGTCC
The DNA here is from genome assembly GCF_009764315.1 of Trachypithecus francoisi. Classification (NCBI taxonomy): domain Eukaryota; kingdom Metazoa; phylum Chordata; class Mammalia; order Primates; family Cercopithecidae; genus Trachypithecus; species Trachypithecus francoisi. Next base: position 111,657,930 of record NW_022681460.1, read on the forward strand.
CCAGGAGGGGGAGCTCTCAGAGAGCAGGTGTTTAGATGCTGCACCCAAGAGCAGCTGTGATGGGGCAGGTGTGGGTGGGGTGCAGCTGGCCTGAGGTCCACTGATGAGTCACATGGGGTGGTGGAAGGGCAGCTGCCTTCTCTCTCTCCCACAACACTCACTCCCCAGAGACACAGAGGCCAGGTGGACCCAAGAAACCACTTAAAGATGGACATTAGGGAGGCTGCTGAGGAAACACCAAGTGACACCTGTCCCAGCCACCAGCTGTGGATGCTGGGCAGAACTGAGGCCGTCCAGAGGCCAGCAATACAAATACAAAGTCCTTGGAGTCTGGAGACCATTAGGGGCCTAATCCACTCTTTTTTTTTTTTTTTTTTTTTGAGACAGGGTCTCACTGTCTCCCAGGCTGGAGTGCAGTAGCATGATCTTAGCTCACTGCAGCCTTGAACTCCAGGGCTCACGTGATCTTCCTGCCTCAGCCTCCTGAATAGCGGGAACTAAAGGCACTTGCCACCATGTCCAGCTCATTAAAAACTTTTTTTGGTAGAGAAAGGGTCTCACTATGTTGCCCAGGCTGGTCTTCAACTCCCAGCCTCAAGTGATGCTCCCGCCTCCACCTCCTAAAGTGCTGGGATTACAGGTGAGGCTCCACATTGGGCTCTATGTTTAACAATCATAGCTCACTGCAGCCTGGAGCTCCTGTGCCAAGTGACCCTCCCATCTCAGCCTCCTGAGTAGCTGGGACCACAGCTGTGGGACACCATGCCCAGCTAATTTTCTATCTTTTTTAAGAGATGAGGGTCTCACTATGTTGCCCAGGCTGGTATTGAACTCCTGAGCTTAAGAGACCCTCCTGTCTTGGCCTCCCAAAGTACTGGGATTACAGGCCTCAGCCACCGCCCCTGGACTCCACTCACTTCTGAACAGAGTGGAGGCTCAGAGAGAAGCACCGTTTTCCCCAGGCTCCAGATTTTGTGTGTGTAGCGGGGGTCCCAGGCTGTGGTCAGTGGCCCCTGTGCTACCCCGATGAGCCATGTGTCTTGGTGTTCTGGCCCCTGTGTAGCCCCTCCCCCTGAATTGGGACAGGCTCCAGATCTTGCTTTACCAGTAGAATGTGGCAAAAGTGGCAGGGTGTCACTTCTGGGCAGTAAGGAAGCCTGGCAGCTTCCCAGGAGGTCAGTTGTCCCATAAAGAGTCTACCCTGGGACTGTGGTATGGTGCAAAACCAGCCTAGCCCGAGGAAGCCATGGAAGGAAGGAGCCAAGCCCACGGCCACTGCTGAGCTCACTGAGGGCAGCCCTGTGGGTAGGGCCATCTTTCACACAGGTCCTCCAGCCCCGCCAGCTTGCCTAGCTAATGCCACACGGAGTCCCTGCTGACTCCTGTCCCAGCTAGAATTGGAAGCAAACAGAATGGCCCCTGCTTAGGCTGTGAAACTTTAATATAGTCTGTTACTCGGGCCGGTGCGGTGGCTCGCGCCTGTAATCCCAGCACTTTGGGAGGCCAAGGTGGTTGGATCATGAGGTCAGGAAATCAAGACCATCCTGGCTAACACGGTGAAACCCCGTCTCTACTAAAAATACAAAAAAGAATTAGCCGGGCATGGTGGTGGGCACTTGTAGTCCCAGCTACTCGGGAGGCTGAGACAGGAGAATGGCATGAACCTGGGAGGCGGAGCTTGCAGTGAGCCGAGATCGCACCACTGCACTCCAGCCTGGGCGACAGAACAAGACTCCGTCTAAAAAAAGAAAAGCCAGTCTGTTACTCAGCCACAGACAGCAGTAGCCAGGACTTTACCGCTGAGAAGGACATCTGCTGCAGCCACATGCTGGCCCCAAAGAAAACTGGCTCTAAATTGGCCTCTAGACAGTTCCTCCCGCCAAACCTCCCAAAGCCTTTTTGACAAGCACTCCAACAGGCTGAGGCAAAAAACCCAGTCATGGTGTGCTGGGGCGGGAGTCCATGTGGAGAAAGCAGCACCTGGCCTGAGCAAGCGGACGCTCAGGAAAACACACACTGACCATCCCTGAGCACGCCCCTCACCCCGTGAGTCCCTGAACACCGGTGGGCTGGGAATGAAGGACCAGGAGTCTGTCTCCATCCTGGAAGTAAGAAGGACCCCTACCCTGTCGGAGATCCTTGGGTGGTACGTGCAGGGACCGGGGAGACCCAGGGCTGCCTCGGGCTCCACCTGAGCAGGCCTGGGGCAGAGCTGGCTCCGTTCAGGGCTGGCCTCCATGCTATGTCTGGGTGCATCCCGTGTGAGTGTCCCATCTCTCCCTGCGTCCCACACTCCCTTTCTGCCCCCCAGTGGAGCAGGAGCATTTGTGTCCCAGCTCTGCGGTCTGGTGGGGCTACGGTGAGAGGCCTGGAGCAGCGACAGTCCTGCCTGGCCTCACTGAAGCAGGGCCTGAGGATCCACAGCCCCCTCACCTGGGCAAGTTACTAATTGGTCACACGATTGACCAAAGGCCCCCAAGAGTTACCCTCTTAAACCGCAAGGTGACTCATCAGCAAAGGTGAAACTGTCCTTGCTGGAGTAACCGAGACTGTGCTTCCCCAGCAGACGCTCCCGTGGGCAAGCTCAGCGGGTTAATCTGGTTTCACTCACTCCATGGCTTTGGACATGTGTCCACCATGCCCAGCTGCCTGGCCTCCCAGGGCACCAGCGTCCACCCCTACTCCATCTTGCAGATGCCTCAGACGCTCTCCTGGGAGGACCCTCAGCAAGCTGCATGTCTCCCGGCCACTGGCTGAGGTCAACAGCACAGGAATGGTGTAACAGAGCAGCCACGCAGGCTTCAGAGTGGTCCAGGCCCGGGCCCAACACTCACAAACTGCGTGGCCCCTGGGCAACTCCCAGACCCCAAGCCAGCTCTCCTCATCTCTAACAGGAATAGCAACATCCCCTGAGGGTGGCCAGAAGTTTCCATGAGAGGCTGATGGAAGCACCAGGTCTGTGCTGGGTGGGCACCCACCTCAGGCTCCACAGCGGGGTGCACCCAATCAACCTTGGAGCCACCTGTCTGGACTGAGCCCCTGCTCAAGGCCTACAGCCAGGGAGATGGGGGCCTTCCAGTGAAAAGACGACCCAGTGTGCTTCTCAACTTTTTTTTTTTTTTGAGACAAGAGTCTCACTCTGTCGCCCAGGCTGGAGTGCAGTGGCACAATCTCGGCTCACCGTAAGCTCTGCCTCCCGGGTTCACACCATCCTCCTGCCTCAGCCTCCCAAGTAGCTGGGACTACAGGCACCCACTGCCACGCCTGGCTAATTTTTTGTAATTTTAGTAGAGACAGGGCTTCACCATGTTAGCCAGGATGGTCTCGATCTCCTGACCTTGTGATCCGCCTGCCTTGGCCTCCTAAAGTCCTGGGATTACAGGCGTGAGCCACTACGCTTTAGAACCTCTTCCCCAGGTTCGAATTCTTTTTCAGGAGTCTTGCTCTGCCACCAGGCTGGAGTGCAGTGGCATCATCTCGGCTCAATGCAGCCTCCGCCTCCTGGGTTCAAGCGATTCTCCTACCTCAGGTTCCCGAGTAGCTGGGGCTACAGGTGCACACCACCACGTCCGGCTAATTTTTCTTTTAGCAGAGACAAGATTTCACCGTGTTGGTCAGGCTGGTCTCGATCTCCTGACGTCGTGATCCACTCGCTTCGGCCTCTCAAAGTACTGGAATTACAGGTGAGAGCCACCGTGCCCAGCCAAAGGTTCTTATTCTTTGGCAGGGTTAATCACACAAAACCATCACAAAACCATCAGCCTGTTTATCTGGAAGCTGTCCTGGGGCCTTGCCAGTGACAAGCAGCTCCAGGCCAACTTCAGCTACGGGGCGAGGCCTGAGGTGCAGCCAGGTGGGTACGGGAAACAGGCTGTGACCAAGTCCAGTGAAAGTCTATTTATTTGCTCATAATGAGACAGAACGCTACAATCTGTTCAACACTGGGCTGGACACTGCAGTGATTAGGGGCAGGCGTGGGGCAGGGTAAGGCCTCTGAGCCCGAGGACAAATGTCCATGGCAGAGGCTTCCAGAAGACTCGTCTCTTACCCTGTGGGGCAGAAATAGAAATCACATGATCACCGCTGATTTACAGTGGAGAGGGCGCTGAGCTGGGCCCGGCAGGCAGGCAGCCTCAGCAGAGGTTCAGGCAGTCAGCATGGCGCGGCCCTCCCGCCAGCACCGTCAGGTCAGCAGAGGTTCAGGCAGTCAGCATGGCACGGCCCTCTGGCCAGCACTGTCAGGGAGGGGGATGCTGCTCCTGCCTGGGGCCTGCCTTCATTTTGAGGGCCCTGGCCCCAGCTGAGGTCAAGAGGGGACCTGGGGCTGCCCCAGCACCCTGAAAGCCCCCAGCTGGGCAGCTCTGGAGGAGGAAGGACACAGGTCCCCGAGGCCCCGTCTGCCCAGGGTTGTTCCTCCCCCTCCCTCCTCCTCAGGCTGGGGCAGGGTGGCACTGCTAGGACCCTCTGCCATGGCTTTGTGACACTGTAGCTATGCTGGGCGGGACCCTTCCCCTGCCCCCCACCCCACCCCTGCATCGGAGTGTAGGGTAGGCAGCAAGCAGCATTTGGGGGATGCAGGGTGGAGAGGATGCTAGAAGTGTGTGATGCACCTGCAGCACTGACAGCCTCTCCACCCTCACAGGCTGAGGGCCCACAAGGCACAGGACTGCCCCCTGCCCACAAGGCCAGGCCCTATGAGACACACGGCAGCCTTGAGGCCCAATGTCGAGCTCAGCTTCCTCCTGTCTGCATGTGGCCAGGCCTCGGAGCAGCAGCTTGTGGCAGCATGAGGGAGGGCAGGGAGGACCCAAGGAGTCTCGGCGGTGCCTGTCCTCAGCAGGTCAGCTGAACAGAGCATGCCATGGTCCGATGGGCAGTGTGACCTCCCAGGGCACTGGGAACTGCACAGAAGGTGCCAAGGAGCAGGAACCGTCTAGGCGTGTGACCGCCTGTGCCGGGGGACTGAGCCTCAGAGCTCTGTGCTTGCGAGGAAAGCCTCCCCTAGTCTGCCCACCCCTCATCAGCCCCTCATGGAGGACTAGGGGCCACTCCCTACCCCCCAGGCTTCTTTGGGCTGGTTCTGGAGGGGGACGGGGCATTCCCTTTATTGCGCCCCCTTGCTCCGAGGCTCCTGTGCCTTTAGGGTCAAGTGTGTCCATAATACTTGTGTTCCTCCCTTGCAGCAGAAAGTCCCCTCCGGCTTTGCAGGAAGGAGCTGCAGGAACAGGCAGCAGAGTGGGAAGAGGCGCAGTGAGGGCGGCCCCTTCCCAGTGAATGCAGCCACACTGGGTCAGCCCTGGGGACGGTGCATGCGCAGGTAGGCAGGGCCAGGGCGGCAGCAGGGACAAAGGTTTCCAGAAGCAGAAAGGGGAGCTGAAGAGCCTGTGGGGAAGAGAAGAGCAGGGCAGGGTGAAGGCCCAGTGGAGACACTCTGCCCATCCCACACCCCGCCTATGGGCCACACAGCTGGGCCTGGGTGCTCCAGGAGCATAAGCCCTTCTTCAGGCCATGCTGTCTCCCTGCAGCCACCAGGCACCTCTCCGTCCCCACATAAATAAAGGCACTGATGGATCCAAAGTCGGTTACACAGCCCAGTGGCTATGGAGCCTGCTATGTGAGCTTGGCATAAGTCACCAAACCTCTGGGTTGTGCTGGTGCACAAGGTGGTAGACTCTGCAGTCCCCACAGCCCCTTCCAGCTCTGCCGTTCTCTGTGCCCATCCAGGGCCTTCTGCTTTTGTGGCTGGAGGCACCAAGCTCCCATACCCTCCTGTCTGCTGTGGCATACCTGCCACAGATGGGCACGCTCTGCGCGTGCTCACGATGTTCTGTTCCCGAGCCCGTGTAGCACCGGGCCTGCAGCTGGGGCAGGCCGACGAGCCCAGTAGATGGCTGGCAGCTCCTTGCAGAAGATAGCAGGGGTCAGATGGACAGAAAGGTGGGCTCTGCGGGGGGCCAAATGGTGGGGCCTGGCGGCTGCTGCCCAGCTGACATCACATGGTCCGGCTGTACTCGATGCCACTCTTGGAAGAGATGCCCGACCATGGCAGGAAGCTGCAGAGCAGGCTATGGGCCTGGCGGTAGACTCTGTGTGGGATGGAGCAGGGGCTCAGGCTGGCTAGTGCAGAGCCCAGGTGCTGGATGTAGTCCGTGGGGCTCTGTTAAGGAAGATTCCAACTTGCCCTGACCATGCTCACCAGGGCACAGTCATCAGGGGCCCGCACAGTGGTCTGCGGGACTGTGTGCAGACGGCAAGCCACGCTCGGGAGGCAGAGAGCCCGCTAAGCCTCTGCAGAGCTGGAAAGGCTCATGAGACCAAGTGGCCTCTGCTGTGCAAAATAACAAAAGGGTGGGGTCTGGGGACAGAGGGGCCTTCTGAGTGAGGCCACGGGCATGTGGACACCCCTACACCCAGGGATGTACAGCGGGTGGGGAAGGGGCCTGGCAGAAGAGCAGGTGCTTCTGGTTCTCCCTAGATCCTCAACCCTTGGGGCAGCAAGAGAGACAGAGCCCTGTTCTTACGACAAGGAGGGGGTCAACAGTGCTGACCCCTAGATGTCTGCAGGGGCCCGTCTTCACATAAGCTAGAAGGCCTGTGGAGTGTGGGGTCACCCCTCTCTTTCCTGCTTATTATTCTATGTGATGAATAAATCCTAAACTCCTGAATTTGAAAACACACACACACGCACAGCATGTTTTGGGCCACATTCTGTGACTATTAAAAAGTTTCCTGGCTTCCCTCCGACCTGTCAGGGGCCAGTGAGAGTTAAGGAGAAGGAAGTGGGGAAGGGCACACCTTTGGGTTATGCATCCCATAAGGAAGGTTTGAACCCAGGTGTTCAAAAAAAGTAAAAATCTCTTCTCACCGCACTTGTTTCCCCTCTGCTAGCACAGGCTCTGAGAGGGCAAGGGATCCTGTCTGTTTTGCGCACAGCTGATCCCCAGTGCAAATAGAGCAGGAGGCTCTCCAGCTGGGTGCGGCGGCTCATGCCTATAATCTCAGCACTTTGGGAGGCTGAGGCAGGCGGATCATTTGCGCTCAGGAGTTTGAGACCAGCCTGGGCAACATGGTAATATGTGCAGCTCGATTTACCCAAATGTGCATCAGATTTACCCACAACACGATCAGGTCAGGGAGAGAAGCGTCCATAAGCTTGGCCACCTGAACATCATCTGAGGGGGACCACCATTCCAACTTCCTCACTGGCTCTGCCACCCTACGGACAGGAAGCCACAGTCCCTCTCCCCCAGAAGTTAAGGATATAAAATCGTCCAGGGAGGGTGGCCGCCATTGATGTAGAGGACATAGGTGAAGCCATCTTTGAGGACCCCTCGGATGGAGTAGTAATAGGGGAGATAGTGGTGCTGCTTGAAGTCTCTGTTTTCGTAGAAGTTTATTGCTGTGTTGTTGGTGGTGAGGACATGAAGGTAAATGGCTTTGCAGTGGTCCTGGGCGGTGGTTGATATGTGATCCTTTAAACTTTCAAGTAAGAGGGAACCTTGGGGAGAAGGGGTAAAGGTTATGCGGGCAGAGCAGTTAGGAAGGATGACTGGACTAGGACGGGGGCTTTGCACGAGTCTCTCAGAGATGTCTCGGTCCACTGTATCAGAGACCAGCCTTCCTTCACCACCATTGTCAAAGTCCCTAAAATCTCATGGCCAGAGGGAGCCTGGTAGCTACAGACCGCTGGGAGGGACTGCAGAGGTGGCCTGGGAGCGCCCTCCCAGGGGCTGGGCCCGCAAAGAGACTCCCTTTCAGACAACAAACAGGGTAAATGTGAGCCCAGGAAAACACGGACTAGATGGGCTTGGATTTAAAATTAATTAAGACTGCCGCTCACTGGCCATGTGGCCGAGCGGGATGGGACATCGGAGAAACGGTGAGTGGTGCTTCCTCGTGCGTGTTCACACTTTCTACTCTGAATCATGAGCAGTGGATACACATGAGTTGTACGTGTGGCAGCAGCAGGAGTGAGAGGTGCCCGTTTCCTCAGCTCCATCCTAGGGGTTGAGCAAGGCTGTGGCAGAAAGATCCGGAGGCATGTGGAAAGAGGATGGCTGAAAGTGGTGGCTGTGCTGGCAAGGGAGTGATGATGAACGTCTGGCCACATGGGGATGGGGATGGAAGATGAGACTAAGGGATGTTCACAAGCCAGAGTTGTTGGGGTCAGGGAAGAGACTGGGTGCAGATGGGATGGGGATGGGGTGGGACAAGGGGGTGGGATGGGCGCCAAGCCACAGGCCCGGCTGCCCTTACCTATGCCGTGCTTCCTGAACTCTTTTACGACGCCCAGACTCAAGATGTACGCGACTTGTGTGTCAACAGAGAAGTTGGACGCTAGAATATCTCCATCCTAGAGGAAGAGTCAGAAAGTCAGGCTCAAGCTCCTGGCACACGGCTCACTGCACACTCCGGCCCCAGCGGGCTCTGCACCGACTCCCCACCACGACAGCCAGAGGGACACCGACTGCAGGGACAGAATCAAGAGATAGTGGAGAGGGGCCCCCATTCCCCATGGAAATGAGAGCGTTTATGCCCTTCTGGTGAAAAATGGCTGAAGTAAGAACACACACAAAAGAAGCTTCTCTTGGAGGTGTGTGGGAGGCCTAGCCAAGGACGGGAATGAGGCTCTGATGCCAGCACGAGGTAAAGTTATGGCATGAAAGGAGCAACCACACAGCACCGCACGGGCCTCGTGGGAATGTACGCGTGTCACCTGGTATGCCTGGATGCAGGACAGCGGACAAAAGCAGTTTTAGAGGTTCCGTTAGAGAATCGCACGCTGCCCCAGGTGGTCTTGGAGGAGGGAAACTCGGGCAGCCGTCCAACCCCCTCTGCTGCCCCCACAGGGAGAGGACGCCGCCACACCCGCGTAAAGCCACCCACCATCTTGGTTCTAGAGATGGAATTCCGGGTGGGAGTCATGAATCCGATCAGCATGAGGCTCTTAACATCTTCCAACTCGTAAAGAACAAGGCCTTTCTGCTCCCACGTGCTGGGCTGGGGTCAGCCTGTCCGGGCTCCCTGCTCTCCCAGCCCTCTTCAAGCCACAGTTCACCCGGACATGTCAGTCCAGGGAGGAAGGCGTCCTTATCACTCTCATTACTCCAGGCCTGCAGGAAGGATGTCTGTTCCCCAGCTGACACCTCCTAACAGGGTCTACTTTGCCCTGACCTTGAACTCACTAAGTCTGAGAGGAAGGGGCGAGCCGAATGAGTCCCAGTGTGCAGGCCAGAGGGCCCTCTACTGAGAGCCAGGAACATGAGCCACAGGGTCCCCATGTCGGCCTTGAGGTAACACAAACACATTCAAGAGGAGGAAGAGACCCAGCTGCCACCTGGGGGCAGGCGCACAGTCACCAGGGGGCACTCAGGAAAGCCACCGGAAGGTGGAGGGGGTTCAGGGGAATGAGTCATGGAGGGAAGGTGGGGACCATGTATCCCATCAAGAAGAGAGATCAGGGTGGGCACGGTGGCTCCCACCTGTAATCCTAGCACTATGGGAGGCCGAGGCAGGCAGATCACTCGAGGCCAGGGGTTCCAGACCAGCATGGCCAACACGGTGAAACCGCATCTCCACTAAAAATACAAAAATTAGCTGGGTGTGGTGGCGCACCTCTAAATCCTAGCTACTTGAGAGGTGGAGGTTGCAGTGAGCCGCGATCAGGATCGCACCACTGCACTCCACCCTGGGTGACAGGAAGACTCTGTTTCAGTTAAAAAAAAAAGGGGGGAGGTGAGAGAAAAGAATGTTGACATTTGCATTCTGCTACATCTTAGCTCTTAAAAATCAAAGAAAAAAGCTAAGGAGGAAGCTAGGACAGAAAAAGTGATGCAGGAGAAAAAAGCTGTGCCAGACAGAGCATGACCATAGGCAAAACAGGGTAGATGCCAGTGGATTTGGGTCCTTAAAGGGAGAGACATACCTTCTTGCACTTTTATTTACTTATTTAGAGACAGAGTCTCACTCTGTCATCCAGGCTACAGTGCAATGGTGCAATCTCGGCTCACTGCAACCTCCACCGCCTCCTGGGTTCAAGTGATGCTTGTGCCTCGGCCTCCTGAATAGCTGGGATTAAAGGTGTGCACCATCATGCCTGGCTAATTTATTTTTATTTTTACTTTTAGTAGAGACAAGGTTTCACCATGTTGGCCAGGCTGGTCTCAAACTCCTGACCTCAAGTGATCTGCCCACCTGGGCCTCCCAAAGTGCTGGGGTTATAGGTGTGAGCCACTGTGCACAGCCCCTATCTAACTTTTCTTCTTCTTCTTTTTTTTTTTTTTTGAGACGAAGTCTTGCTCTTGTCCCTCAGGCTGGAGTGCAATAGTGTGATCCCAGCTCACTGCGACCTCTGCCTCCTGGGTTCAAGCGATTCCCCTGCCTCAGCCTCCCCAGTAGCTGGGATTACAGGTGCCTGCCACCACACCCAGCTAATTTTTGTATTTTTTTTTTTTTTTTTTTTTTTGAGACGGAGTCTCGCTCTGCCGCCCAGGCTGGAGTGCTGTGGCCAGATCTCAGCTCACTGCAAGCTCCGCCTCCCGGGTTCACGCCATTCTCCTGCCTCAGCCTCCCGAGTAGCTGGGACTACAGGCGCCCGCCACGTCGCCCGGCTAATTTTTTGTATTTTTTAGTAGAGACGGGGTTTCACCGTGTTAGCCAGGATGGTCTCGATCTCCTGACCTCGTGATCCACCCGTCTCGGCCTCCCAAAGTGCTGGGATTACAGGCTTGAGCCACCGCGCCCGGCCTAATTTTTGTATTTTTAGTAGAGACAGGGTTTCACCAGGTTGGCCAGGCTGGTCTCGAACTCCTGACCTCAGGTGATCCACCTGTCTCGGTCTCCCAAAGTGCTAGGATTACAGACGTGAGCCACCGCGCCTGGCCCCTTCTCTAACTTTTAAAGAAATAACCTCAAGCCAAACAAACTGAAGCATCTGGCAGTTGTTGGTGGGTTTTTCCCTCCTTGGCTAAATCCTTGGGTGGTAAACATTACCTCAGATGCTGGGATAACCAACATTATCATGCAGAATCTTGACCAAAGTCAACCATTTGGAACAACGTGGCCATGGCCTTACTGTTTACATTCAGAGTGGGGTTTGCTAGCCTGGAGCGGGACTGAGGCGGGTCCACGGATGGCCAAAGGGTTCTTAGATCTTAAAGGGCTCTGTGAAGTTAGAGGAAACATAATTATCTCTGTACTTTCCCTGACCTCTAACTGTAACTAGCATTTCCTTCAACAAGCTGAAGCAGTCTTAGCGGTTTCTATGACACCGCCGCCAACACAAATCAGGGATATTTTCATATCACGTTATAACTGCAGATTCTCAGTGCTCATTCTTGCTTCAGAACGACAGTGGTTATGAAGCCTGCTGCTGGGCATGACTGGAGGCCCATGTGCCACGAAATCACACACACACACAGAAAAGCGCCAGCCGGGGACGAGTGTCATTGGCCACTTGGATTCCTCGGGCCACAGGCTCCTTGGACAACGGCTGTGGAGCAGGCGGCATGATTCCATCGCAAGCCTCCTGGGGCCGTCCAGTGACAGTGATTGCCAAGTCATCCCCGCACACACGTACGTACCTCTTTATGTATTTTGGTCCTGTTTTTAATTTCAGCTACTATCATTCCCACAATGGCACCTCTGTAGGTCGCAGCAAGGGAAAAGAACTTCTTGTTGGATGTGATATCACGATACCATGAGTCTGGGTACCTAAGAAAGAGAACATACTCGGGTGAACCTGCCATAGGTCAAGTCCAACTAAGGTCGTGCTCTAGACATGAGAACCACAGGGAGCTCTGGGCCACTTCTGCCTGCTGCTCTAAAGCTAACGCATCACTTAGTCTCTACCTAACTGTCACAGCCACCTTCTTAAAGCAGTAATCTGTCTAGACAGGACTGGGGATCTCTGATGGGAAATTATTATTATTATTATTATTTTGAGACAGAGTTTTGCTCTTGTTGCCCAGGCTGGAGTACAATGGCGTGCTCTCAGCCCACCGCAACTGCTGCCTCCTGGGTTCGGGCGATCCTCCTGCTTCAGCCTCCCGCGTAGCTGGGATTACAGGCATGTGCCACCACGCCTGGCTAATTTTGTATTTTTTTTAGTAGAGACGGGGTTTTTCCATGTTGGTCAGGCTGGTCTCAAACTCGCGACCTCATGTGATCTGCCCGTCTTGGCCTCCCAAAGTGCTGGGATTACAGGTGTGAGCCATCTTGCCCGGCCCAGGAAAAACAGTTTTATCTGACATGAAGTTGTCTCCATGTAAGCAACTCATGGAGGGTGGCCAGCAGGGCCCTGTTCTTCCACCAGGTGAGTGAGGATTTGAGGGCCTTTGTCACCCTGGGACACTGGATGAGTGCCTATGGGAATCTGTGAGACTTCTGGACACTGAAGACTAGGGGAGTGAGTGATCCCAGGAAGAGCCAGGTTCACAGCTGACAGGCGTCTTGAGTTTAAAATGCCTCCCCGGACACGGAGGAACCTGCCCTTAAGGGGAATGTGAGGCTGAGGCTGCTAACGACTGCTCACCAAGAATGAGGCCAAGACCCCTCCGAGAGGAGCAGGGAAAAAAGAACAGTGGGCATAAAGGCCCAGGACATGGTCATTAACAGGCGAATCCAGCCTCAGAGAGACAAGGTCAGGAGGGCAGAGGCATGTGGAGTTTCATGGGTGTGTAGGTTTAGTTTTGCCGCCTCACAGCCTGGTTCATGTCACAGTCTTGGGAACCTGAGGCCTTAGGCTCACGAGGACTGCAGGAGAGACAGGCAGGCTGAGTGGCTCACACGGCCGAAGTCCACAGTCCAGCGTGGCTCCACTGGCTCTCAGGCAGCCCTGGGCAGAGTCTGATCTATGCACTCACCGCAGCTTTTATTTCTCTAGATTAGTTTCCAGCAGTGAAACTGCTGGGCTGAAGAAAACTTTTTTAATTTTGTTTGTTTTGAGATGGAGTTTCACTCTGTCACACCCAGGCTGGAGTGCAGTGTTGTACTCTCAGCTCACTGTGCAACCTCTGCCTTGAAGGTTCAAGTGATTCTCCTGCCTCAGCCTTCCAGGTACCTGGGATTACAGGCACATGCCACCATGCCCAGCTAATGTTTTTGTATTTTTAGTAGAGACAGGGTTTCACCATCTTGGACAAGCTGGTCTCGAACTCCTGACCTCGTGATCCACTTGCCTCGGCCTCCCAAAGTGCTGGGATTACAGGCGTGAGCCACCACGCCTGGCCCAATTTTTGTATTTTTAATAGAGATGAGGTTTCATCGAGACGAGGTTGGTCTCGAACTCCTCATCTGCCTGCCTCGGCCTCCCAAACTGCGGGATTATAGGCATGAGCCACCACGCCCGGCCCCAAGAACAATTTTTTAACTCATGTTGCCACCGTCAGCCCACATCACCCGGACAGTGACAGTTCCCCCCTCCACAGAGACAGCTCCCCCTCCACAGAGATGCAAAGGGGTCCCTGCCACCGCCCTGCCAAGAGCATGAGGTTCAGTCAGTCTGAGGTGAACATTCAAGGAAATGCTGATGGCTGACAAGATCTTGTTTATTTTCCATTTTCAAAGTTTATGTCAACTTTTTTCATCAAAAAAGATGTATGTGCGTATAATGTAGGCAAGACAGACCAGAAAAAACAATCATAGAGCCTAATATTAATCTACCTACCTCAAACTACTGAAACACTGTTAACGGTACATACCCTCTTGTAAAATTCTTCTCACCCCCCTCAGTTCACACCTATCATTGTAAAATTTTATCTTGCACATGTTTTCAAATAAAAATAGGATCATGGTACATACTGTTTTCTAGTCTGCCTTTTTTCCTTTAATAGCTTTTTTTTTCTAAGACGGAATATTGCTCTTGCTGCCCAGGCTGGAGTGCAATGGCGTGATCTCAGCTCACTGCAACCTCCGCCTCCCAGGTTCAAGCGATTCTCCTGCCTCAGGCTCCCAAGTAGCTGGGATTACAGGCGTGCACCTCCACACCTGGCTAATTTTGTATTTTTAGTAGAGACGGGGTTTCTCCGTGTTGGTCGGACTGGTCTTGAATTCCCGACTTCAGGTGATCCTCCCACCTTGGCCTCCCAAAGTGCTGGGATTATAGGCTCCTTTAATATCTTGTAAAAAATATTTCTCTATCAAAAAATACAACTCTTTGACAAGTTTTTTTTTTGAGACGGAGTCTCGCTCTGGAGTGCGAGTGGCCGGATCGCAGCTCACTGCAAGCTCCGCCTCCCGGGTTTACGCCATTCTCCTGCCTCAGCCTCCCGAGTAGCTGGGACTACAGGCGCCCGCCACCTCGCCCGGCTAGTGTTTTGTATTTTTTATTAGAGACGGGGTTTCACCGTGTTAGCCAGGATGGTCTCGATCTCCTGACCTCGTGATCCGCTCGTCTTGGCCTCCCAAAGTGCTGGGATTACAGGCTTGAGCCACCGCGCTCGGTCTTTTTTTTTTTTTTTTTTCCGGCTGAATAATATTGCACCTTTATATGCACATACTCTTAATTACTCTAATGCATGTAACCAACTCCTTGCTGTTAAGATACTTGGGTGGCTTCTACATTTTCTGAATTATAAACAGTACCACACCTGATAGCTCTGTAACTGAAATTTCTCACAGAGACCTTCTGGGGAACTCTGCATACCCTGAGAGGTGGAAAGAGCCCAGGAACAGGGGTCCCTGGATGAGCTGGGTGACCTGGGACCCCGTGGCCCTTCCAGGCCATTCCCGCCTTTGCAGTATGGTCCTAAGGGTCCAAGAGGCCCCTACCCCCGCCACCCAGCTTCTGCACCTGAGGCTCGTGGGCTCTCCCCAACCCTGCAATCCGCTCCACTTACTCGATGGGGAACCAGTCGCCACACAGGTGCTTCACAGTGTCTATGTCATCGTGGCAGAGGAGGCGCAGGCTGACCTCGCTGAGCGCGCTGGATGGCACCACCTCTGTCATTCACACCTGTGGGGAAGGGTGGGGGGCGTCACCTCACAGCCTGGTCCTCCTCATGCTCTGCTTGTGAGGCAGGTGAGACACAAGGGCATGGAGCATGTCCCACGGATGGACACTCTTCCGCCAGCACTCAGAGGCCTCTGCCCCTCATGACCGCCCTTGCACCAGGCGTTGCAGTCACCCTCCTCTGCTGAGGAGACCCGGGCCCAGGAGGGCAGGCCGGATGGGGAGCCAGCCCCGTCGCTGCTCAGCCCCAGCTGGGGGAAGCACTGGCCAGCCTGTCTCTCTCCTCTCTCCTCATCTGAGCTGGTCTCACATCTTAGGACAGTGGTCCTTCAGAGGGTCAGTGGCCCCAGCCAGCCTGACTTCTCTCAACCCCAGCCGTTGGCTGCCAATGATAGTTGCGGGTTCAGCAGCCCCCATGCCTCGTCCCCCTTCAAAGCAACCTGGCAGCCGGGGCAGTGAACGGCTGGATTTGCAGGGGAAGTGGCGCGGCTTTATTACCAGGGCGTGGGTCTGTGCTGAGCAGGTCACACCCAGTTTCTCCTCCCCACCCAACAAGCAACCACTCCTGGGCGGAAAGAGACTTCGGGGGATACCACAGTTCAAGTTGGGGGTCACAAGTGGCCAAGGACTCTTTTAAATCAGGAAAGTGCATCCAATCCAGGGGCTGGGGGAGAAGCCCCCCTTGTTTTATATAACAAGGAAGTTATTATACAAAGGAAGAGAGGAACGGAGGGAGGAAGGCTGGCCGGCAGCACCGAGAAGGGGAAAAACAGAAGCCTTAGTTCTTTAAGTTGGAAACTGGTTGTTAAAAGGAAAGGATCGGGCCTGGTGTGGTGGCTCACGCCTGTAATCGGAGCACTTTGGTAGGCCAAGGTGGGTGGATTGCTTGAGGTCAGGAGTTCGGGACCAGCCTGGCCAATATGGCAAAACCCTGTCTCTACTAAAAATACAAAAATTAATCAGGTTTGGTGGCAGGCAACTGTAATCCCAGTTACTGTGGAGGCTGAGGCAGGAGAATTGCTTGAACCCGGGAGGCGGAGCTTGCAGTGAGCTGAGATCCGGCCACTGTACTCCAGCCTGGGTGACAGAGAGAGACTCTGTCTCAAAAAAAAAAAAAAAAGAAAGAAAAAAGGAAAGGATGGAAGACTGGGTGTGGTGGCTCATGCCTGTAATCCCAGCACTTTGGAAGGCTGAGGTGGGAGGATCGCCTGAGCCCAGGAATTTGAGACCAGCCTGGGCAACATAGCAAGACCCTGTCTCTAAAGATAAATAAATAAACCCATAAATAAATGGGAAAAGATGCTGCATTCATCCTTCCTTTTTAGGAGGAATTGTGTAGTTCATCTCAGGGTTGAGGAAAAGTTCTTTTTTACAGAAGAATGCTGGCTAATAAAAGTAGAAATGATGACGGAATTAGAAAGTTACCATTTTGGAATCACCAACAGAAATGACTGAGTCAAACAAGAATCAGGAAAGGCTGTGAAATCTGCAAGTCAAAGCGGCTGGGGGCAGGTGCAAGGTGTTGACGCAGAGCCGCTGGGCTCCCAGGACTCACTCACTGCGCAGGAAAGGCCTCATCTTTATCTGGCAATCCCCACTCCACTGGCAGGACGAGCCCAGCCTCTCTGAGCTCCCGCCCTCCTGCTGCCATGGGTGGGAAGTGCCCGCGGCCGTCCACTGTCCAGGCTTCTGCACAACCTTCCCCTTCCTGACAAGGGGAAAAATTTAGAAGCCGAATCTGGTGTCTCTGCTGGCTCAGCCTTAGCTAATCAGATTCCTGGAGCCTCCTCTGTGGAGTGGAGATGGCCAGGCCCCTCCCCAGGGTGGTTCAGTGCTGGGATGAGCTGATGGGGTCCAAGTGTCAGGACAGTGCTGGCAGGGAGGCGGTGCCCCTCTACACCAGCCTTGAGCACCCACTACTAGCTGCTACTTGGCCCGGTCCAGCCACTTCCAGGGGTATACCCTTGGATCTGGGACGGGGCCAGCACTGACGTCCTGAGCAGCTCTGCTCTGACTCCTAACTTGTGTGGTTCTCAGCTCCTGGTTCAACGTCAGGCGTGCCAAGTAGTTCATGCTCAGCTTTATAGGGAGAAGCCTCTTTAAACTCACAGCCCCCACCCCGCCCTTGTGCCCACCCCTTTGTTCCCACGGTTCTGGATCCATGCACTGTTGACTCCAGACCCTTTAGAAATAGTTAGGCCGGGTGCAGTGGCTCATGCCTGTAATCCCAGCACTGTGGGAGGCCAAGGCGGACAGATCCCCTGAGGTCAGTAGCTCAAGACCAGCCTGGCCAACATGATAAAACCCCATCTCTACAAAAATACAAATATTAGCCAGGCGTGATGGCAGGTGCCTATAATCCTGACTACTCAGGAGGCTGAGGTGGAAGAATCACTTGAACCCTGGAGGCGGAGGTTGCAGTGAGTCAAGATTGCGCCACTGCACTCCAGCCTAGGCAACACTGCAAGACTCCATTTCAAAAAAAAAAAAAAAAAATCTGGGGCCAGGCATGGTGGCTCACACCTGTAATCCTAGCACTTTGGGAGGTCCAGGCAGGTGGACTGCTTGAGGCAATTTGAGAACAGGCTGGCCAACACGGTGAAACACTATGACATGGTTTGGTTGTGTCCCTCCCCAAATCTCATCTTGAATTGTAGCTCCCCAAATTCCCATGTGTTGTGGGAGGGCCCCAGTGGGAGGTAATTGAATCATGGGAGCAGTTTCGCTCACAGTGTTCTTGTGGTGGTAAGTCCCATGAGGTCTGATGGTTTGATAAGGGGTTTCCCTTTCTGCTTGGCTCTCATTCTTTCTTGCCACCACCATGTAAGACGTGCCTTTCACCGTCCACCATGATTGTGAGGCCTCTCCAGCCACATACAACTGTGAGTCCATTAAACCTAGCTCCTTTATAAATTACCCAGTCTCAGCTATGTCTTTATCAGCAGCATAAAGACGGACTAACACACCCCATCTCTACTAAAACGACAAACATTAGCTGGGCGTGGTGGTGCGCCTGTCATCCCAGCCACTCAGGAGGCTGAGGTTCAAGAATCACTTGAACCTGGGAGGCGGAGGTTGCAGTGAGCTGAGATGGCATCACTGCATTCCAGCCTGGGTGATGGAGTGAGATTCTGACTCAAAAATGAAACTAGGCCGGGCGTGGTGGCTCAAGCCTGTAATCCCAGCACTTTGGGAGGCCTAGACGGGCGGATCACCAGGTCAGGAGATCAAGACCATCCTAACACGGTGAAACCCTATCTCTACTAAAAAAATACAAAAAACTAGCCGGGCGAGGTGGCGGGCGCCTGTAGTTCCAGCTACTCAGGAGGCTGACGCAGGAGAATGGCGTAAACCCGGGAGGCAGAGCTTGCACTGAGCTGAGATCTGGCCACTGCACTCCAGCCCGGGCGACAGAGCGAGACTCCGTCTCAAAAAAAAAAAAAAAAAAAAAAATGAAACTAAATGAAACGAAACAAAACAGATGACAAAAAACACACAAAGAAATAAAACCTCTAAAAAAACAGATGAAGGTGTTAATCTTGTCAGGTGTGAGAAAAGCCTTGTGGTTATGTACAAAAAGTCCATATTTTATATTAACAGGTGCACAGTGGAATATGCAGAGGCAAAATGACAGAATGTTCCAGAATTTAATCTAGTTGGAGCAAAAAAGTAGCAAAATATAATGAGCATTAGAGCTGGATGACGGGTATGCCATGTGGATCTTTGAAAATGTTTTTTTTTTTTTTTTTTTTTTTTGAGACGGAGTCTCGCTCTGTGGCCCGGACTGGAGTGCAGTGGCCAGATCTCAGCTCACTGCGAGCTCCGCCTCCCGGGTTTACGCCATTCTCCTGCCTCAGCCTCCCAAGTAGCTGGGACTACAGGCGCCCGCCACCTCGCCCGGCTAGTTTTTTTGTATTTTTTTAGTAGAGACGGGGTTTCACCGTGTTAGCCAGGATGGTCTCGATCTCCTGACCTCGTGATCCGCCCGTCTCGGCCTCCCAAAGTGCTGGGATTACAGGCTTGAGCCACCGCGCCCGGCCTGAAAATGTTCTTAATTAAAACCAACCAAGGCCGGGTGCGGTGGCTCATGCCTGTAATCCTAGCACTTTGGGAGGCTGAGGCAGGCCGAACACAAGGTCAGGAGTTCAAGACCAGCCTGGCCAAGATGGTGAAACCCTGTCTCTACTAAAAACACAAAAAAATTAGCTGGGCACAGTGGCAGGTGCCTGTAATCCCACTTACTTGGGAGGCTGAGGTGGTAGAATTGCTTGAACTTGGGCGGCAGAGGTTGCAGTGAGCCAAGATCGTGCCACTGCACTCCAGCCTGGGCGACAGAGTGAGATTATGTTTCAAAAAACAAACAAAACAAACAAGCAAAAGAAAAAATCATAAAAAAAAAACCACCCAAATTTCTCATCCCAGAGAGACTGGGTTTCCGATGTGGATTGTGGGGTTTCCAGCTGACTGAATGAAAGGCCTCTGGTGTCTACACTGAGGCTCTGGAAAGCAGCGCTGTGTGCCGCAGCTGCCATCATGAGCCGCGGGACCTTGTATCCCTGGGAACAGTGGGTCCTGGGCACGTGGCTGGCACTGACACACACGGGAACCGCAGGGGGGCAGCACCTGGTTCACTGTCAGTGGGGGGATACTACTCAGGGCCCGCACACTCCACTGAGGTCTCAAAACACGACAGGACACCGGGTGGGCATGTAACTCAAGCACAGGTACTGTGTTTTTAGGAAGCCAGCTGAGGGCAGACTCCCACCCCTTTTCCCCTCAGGGCTAAGAAAACCGGCAAATCCAGAAACCACTTACCCACACTTTGAATCTCTGAGACAAAGCCACTAACCCTACAACATCGAAGGCAGAGGCAGACGCCGGTTCCTCGATTCAGCCTTTCCAGAGGCGGCTCCTGACACAAGAGCCACAGCACACGGCCTCCTCCTTGCTACAGGAACCAGCACGGGGGAAAGGTCGCTCACCTGGCCACCCTGGGCAGAGCTCCAGAGCCCATAGGCCCAGCCGCCCAGGTTTCTGAACTCCTGTGGGGCCAGTTGGCTCTGAAAAAACCACCGCCTGCTCAGCTCTCACTGGACAGGGCAGGATGAGCGCAGGCAACCTGTGAAACCAGCCGGTGCAGCCCAGGTCTGGAGGCCACAGAGACCTGCCTGAGAGCTGGGCCCAGGAAGTGGGGTTGGTAAGGCCTTGACCTCCCTGGTTGCCTGGGGCAGGGATGACTTCCTGAGGGGATGAAAATGTTCCATATCTTTATTTATTTATTTATTTTTGTCTTTTGAGACGGAGGGAGTCTCGCTCTGTCGCCCAGGCTGGAGTGAGGTGGCGCGATCTCGGCTCACTGCAAGCTCCGCCTCCCAGGTTCATGCCATTCTCCTGCCTCAGCCTCCCGAGTAGCTGGGACTACAGGCGCCCGCCACCACGCCTGGCTAATTTTTGTTTTTTTTTTTTTTTTTTTTTTGAGACGGAGGCTCACTCTGTCGCCCAGGCTGGAGTGCAGTGGCCGGATCTCAGCTCACCGCAAGCTCCGCCTTGCGGGTTTACGCCATTCTCCTGCCTCAGCCTCCCAAGAAGCTGGGACTACAGGCGCCCGCCACCTCGCCCAGCTAATTTTTTTTTATTTTTTAGTAGAGACGGGGTTTCACCGGGTTAGCCAGGATGGTCTCGATCTCCTGACCTCGTGATCCGCCCGTCTCGGCCTCCCAAAGTGCTGGGATTGCAGGCTTGAGCCACCGTGCCCGGCCTGATTTTTGTATTTTTAGTAGAGACGGGGTTTCACCGTGTTGGACAGGATGGTCTCAATCTCCTGACCTCGTGATCCGCCTGCCTTGGCCTCCCAAAGTGCTGGGATTACAGGCGTGAGCCACTGAGCCCGGCCAACGTTCCAGATCTTGATTGTGGTGGTGGTGGCTACACAGACATCAAAGCTCACTGAACTGTACGCTGAAAACGGGTGCAGTGTATTGTATGTGGATATCTTAAGCTTCAGTCAAATTGATTTTTGAAGATTTTCACAAATCTCTGTATTATGGCTTGGTACTAAAGACAGATTCGTAATGAGCTCGCATCTCTCATGTCCTGGGACTGCACATTTCCCCCAGTATCCTCATTTGTTTCCAGTTTGACTTTCAAGAAAAACACTGGGCTCCGAGATATACAACGATCTGCGGATTCTCAAATCCCTACTAAAAGTGCTTCCGTGTTTCTGGAGGCCAGTTCTTTAGACTCCTTGATTTAAAAATCGAAACACATCACACCTAAGTCAGGGCCAAATGCAGCACGCATCACAGCACCTCATGTGTCTCAGCCCAACTGATGGGCAGAGGAGAAGAGACAGGAAGGTGCGTGAAAGAGAGACTCAGGTCGCCTGTGTGCCCATGAAAGGAAGAGATGGGGTCAAAGAGGGCAGCTGTAGGTCCACTGCTGTGGAGGCAGTGAGGGGGACCGACATGTGCCCTGGCCCATCAGTCTCTCTCTAGAGCCAGGGGTTCGTGCTGATCAAGTCAGAGATGATCCAAAGGCAGGGCCAGCGGCCCCCATCCCCACTGGCCCCTGTCCTGCCGTTGCTCCCTCTTCCCACAGCTTTCCTGTCTCCCCTCATGTGCCCACCTAGAACCTTCTACTAAGTACTCATCTTCCATTGCCTGCAGGCCACCTGGAGGACACAAGGACAAGAGTGCTGAGAATAGGGAGCAGTAGGGTGAAGCCAGAGTGAAGCCCCACCACGGAGGTGCTCTCTGCTCTGAGCCCTCCAAACAGGATGGGTACTTGGGCAGTGCTGTGCGAGGCAGCAAGGCGAAGTCAAGAGAGAGGCCCCGCCAGGCAGGTGCTCTCTGCTCTGAGCCCTCCAAACAGGATGGGTACTCAGGCAGTGCTGGGGGATAGGAGCACTAAAGTTGCAGTTGCCCAAGCCATCTTTCAGAACATGTTCCTAAAAAGGCACAGGACGCGTCTCTACTACAACAAGCAGGGAAGTACTGCATGGGAGAATGGGAAGCTCTCTTGAATTTGTTTTTTTTTGAGACGGAGTCTGGCTCTGTTGCCCAGGCTGGAGTGCAGTGGTCAGATCTTGGCTCACTGCAACTTCTGCCTCCTGGGTTTAAGTGATTCTCATGCCTCAGCCTCCCAAATAGCTGGGATTACAGGCACGTGCCACCTCGGCTAACTTTTGTATTTTTAGTGGAGACAAGGTTGTCGGCCTTGTCAGGCCAATATTGGCCAGGATGGTCTCGATCTCCTAACCTCGTGATCCACCTGCCTTGGCCTCCCAAAGTGCTGGGATTACAGGCATGAGCCACCGAGCCTGGCCACTCTCTTGAATTTTTAAGTTAGAACCTGTAGTTTCAAAGGTTCATGCCTGCAGTGAGAAATCTCCCCCGGCTGGCCTCCTGGGTCTGCATCACAGTTCTCCGCCTTCGGGAGGTGGTGCAAGGAGGGAGGCACTGATCCTGCTCAACCCAAACAAAAGCCGTGCTTGTGCCTCAGCCCTCACGCCTTCTCTGCTTCCCCCAACTCCCTGCTTCTGAGCTGCCTGCAGACCTCATCTTTCTTTTACACGGAAATGACCTCTCTGGATGCTGTCCGGAGACTGCTTTCCTCCGAGGACTGGCAGTAGCTGGAAGGGGCTGGTGTCTGGACTGGCAGAGCCAAGCTGAGCCCCTGACGAACATCACTGCGAGGCAGGAGAATAGGGTCTGGAGGCAGGGAACCTAAGGCCAATTCATGCTGGCTTCTTAGAACTAAATCCAAAGGAAAACCCCAACTTTCCACCTCCAAGTAATAAAAGGACCAGAGGCTACTCCCTTCACACCCCCTGCTTTTCTAGGAGGCAGATAAATAACTGAAAGTACCTTTGATTGGTCTCCTCCTGCAACCAATCAAGCTGGTCTCGGGTCAAGTCTTCATTTGCATAGGAGTGTAACTTTGTTTTTTCACTTCAGCCTCTGGTTGGCTGCTTTCCTCAACCAATCAGACTGATCACAGGTCACTTTCACTTACATAGGCCATGCACCAAATAACCAATGGGAAACCTCTAGAGGGTATTTAAACCCCAGAAAATTCTGTAACCAGGGCCTGCTCCCACCCTATGGCGTGTACTTTAGATTTCAATAAATCTCTGCTTTTGTTGCTTCATCCTTTTCTTGCTCTGTTTGTGCTGTTTTGTCCAATTCTTTGTTCAACATGCCAAGAACCTGGATACCTTCCATCGGTAACAACTGCCCAGGAGCCCACGTGCTCAGCCCACGGGGGGCTATGGTGCGAAACCGGAGTAAGGGCCGTCAAGATGTCTCCAGCACCCACAGGTATGTCTGCCATCCCCTGCCACTGTCAGGTGCTGAAAATTCAGAATCTGGGGAACACAGCATGGACTGCGTTTCAGTTACCAGAAGGGTTTTCTGACACCCTCAGGATGCCCACAGGGTGCTCTACTTGCACCCCAGGTAAGAAAGCCAAAAACAACCCTGTTTCCCAGTGCCCTCTCTCCTTGGCAGTCCCTGTCCTAATGCCCCAAGTCCACGGGGCCTCCTACTCCTGCGATGGCACTGCTTCAAGACCAACGAGTCACACTGCGCTTGGAAAGGCCACTCTCTTAATGGCTTGAGAGGTGCCCTGGCTTCTGCCCACGACTTCAGGAGCAGACTCCCAGTGTTCAGCTGGCCATGGCCACCCTGCCCTGCCCTCCCTTCTCTTCCTTCTCACTCACAGCTCCGCCCTGCCAGTCCCTACCTGCACTCTGAGCCCCCAACATGCTCCCAGACCCTGCAGGGATCTCAGGTGTTCTGAGACGGCTCTCCCGCCACGTGCTTCAGCTTCTCAGCTGTAGCCTGAAGATTCTCCCACCTCCCTCAGGGTCGCTGGGAAGGCTGCATGAGACGCTGCTTCGAAAGGCCGCTCCCCAACCCCTGGTCTGGCTCCTCAGGCCCTTTCTCTCAGGCCCTAGCACCCACTGTCTGACATTTTCAATCTCTTTTGCACAAACTCCCCTCTGACAGGCTGTCCGCACCCTGCGGGCACCCATCTTGGGCAGGCCTCCCTGCCACCTCCTTTCCAGGCAATGGAACCACTCACAGCTCAACACCTACTGCCACCTTTCTGCTTTACTCCTGCCCCTCAAACACTTACTCCTCACTCACCCCACTTTCTGCCCTAGCACGCTGGTGAAGATGCAGCAACAGCTGCCCCTCTGCAAAATCCAGAGGCCCTCCAGGAATCCCCGCCCCAAAATCCAAGCAGCTTGCATTTCAGTGGATCTCCCTCTCGGGCCACCTTCCTCCTCTTCCTCTCAAAGCACCACCCCAGTTCTGCCCATTAGCACAACAGACTTCTGCTCAAGAGAAGCTCAAGGGAGATTAGCATGTGCTTGTCCATACCACAAGAATTAACCACCACTGGCAGCTGCAAGGTTTACTAGCTTGAAAAATCCAACACTCATGAACTCCATGCTCCTGGTCTTTGGGGTGGAGCAGAGGAGAAAAGGAAAAACACACCAGTGACAGATATAGGCCACTGTCTTGCACATCAGTGAAATGGGCTCAAGAGCTAAATGTGGAGGATGTCAGCAGCTGACACTGCGCATGGCTTGTTTCTCAAACGAGCTGCTGCCCATAGGAGAGCAACCATCTCCTCAGCAGCCTGGGCTTCTTCCAAAGTGTCAGAGTAGCAGGAGAATGAATCATTTACCGGGTGACAAGAAGCAAACACCTACCACTCTATTTCCAAACAGCCTCTCTCTGAAGACCATCATGTGCCGAGGGGAGCCCGCACAGTGGTCGCATACAACTTGATGCAGGTCTCTTCAAGGGCAGACGAGTGACACTGGAGGATTCTGTGTTTACGACACTGTGGAACTGGCCAAACAAATCCCTGGTGCTGGCACCCAGAGTGGTGAAGGGGGAGCTGAGAAGTGCGATGGCGATGTGCTGTCTCGTTTTGCAGTTGTCAAAATGCATGGATCTGCCGGGTGAAGCTATGCATTTGGCTGCATGTTAATTACACCTCAGTTAACAACAGCAACAGCCACAGGTGTTCTGGCAAGGTCCCGGGTCCGACTCAATCTTCCCTGGGTGGAACGTTCTGTCACGCCTTGCGTTTCAAACAGAATCCATATAGTCGTTAATTTATCGAAATTGCACTGAAAATTCAGGCCCTATCCTGGGTATCAGGGTCTCAGCAGTGAGCAGAGTCAGACTCTCTTGATTATATGGGGGGACGTTCCAGGGTGTCGTGGTGCTTTCTGGCACCATTACCTAAATACTCACAAAACCCACTGCTTTTGCTAGAGGAATCTCACGGCAAACACGAAAAGAGCCACCCCCCGGCTGAGCAGGGATGCTCCCCCACCACAGGGGTCACACGGAAGAAGGCAGGGATCCATCCCTCTGCATCCTCCTCGAAACTGCACCCAAGACACACAAGCCGTCTGAGGCTGCTGTACTAACCTCCGTCTGCAGCCTGGGGGACAGCACCTTCCCTGCTCTTAGGCCAGGGCTGGATTGTGGCGGGCGGTGGGGGCAGCAGGAAGGGCGCTCACCTTTTGTGGCCCCACTGGGTCAGTGTCAGAAGCAGAGATGACAAGGACGAAGAGGGGACGATGAAGAACAGAGACAAGAACATGACCCAAGAGAAGGACAGAATGCTAAACAGGGGACCAGATGTGGTGCCAAGACGGGACCCCGTGGCTGCCTCCCTCTTGCTTCGGACAAGTTTCCTTTTTCTGGAATAGAAAATGGGGGTGCAGATGAGCGTCTGCTCCCAGATATCACATTCCCATTGAAAGAGCAGCTCGAGACAACTGAGGTGTGGGATGGATGGAGCCAACAGGGTGGCGGCCAGAGCAGTACCTTTGTCCCAGTGATGCTTTCAGCTGGGATCTTGGCAGGCAACTGCCTGATAGGTTGTGCCTGGAATATACTTCCTAACTCAGATTGAGTGACTGGGTCAACCTGTTTGGTTTAAAAACAAAACAACAACAAAACTACCTGTAAATAATACTAGGTTTGGGGGCAGATGGGAATCAAATGATAGTAAAACGTGTTTACTTGAATAGCATTCTTGACTAACACCCAAGACTGGACCCTGTCTAAGACTCAACCAAGAACTTGTCTGTTCTCGGACAGAGAACTTAAGGCTCCAGGAAACCCTCTGTACTGTCTAGGAAGCAGCAGGCGAGATGGACATGGCAGCTCCTCAGTTTGAAAGGAAAAAGCCCAGCAAGAGAGCGTCGGGTTTCAGAGCACCTTCTATGCCTGCTTCCACTCCCTGGCTTCTTCACTTTCCATCCCCATCTGCTATGTTTTGTTGCCTTGTTGCTTTTTACTCTCTGCTTCTCTGGGTTTGCACTTAAGATCCTCTGGAATCAAGCAACTATCAAATATAAAAGTCGGTCAAATTTGGTATTGGTATGAACTACCATCTGACTGAGTCTAACTTTTATGACTAAAATGATATTTTAAAAGTAATCTAGCTGGGCGTGGTGGCTCACGCCTGTCATCCCAGCACTTTGGGAGGCTGAGGTGGGTGGATCACTTGAGCTTGAGCTTGAGATCAGCCCGGCCAACATGGTGAAACCCTATCTCTACTAGAAATACAAAAATTAGTCAGGCATGGTGGCTCGTGCCTGTAATCCCAGCACTCTGGGAGGCCGAGGCAGGCAGATCACTTGAGGTCAGGAGTTCGAGACTAGCCTGGCCAACATGGTAAAACCCCGTCTCTACTAAAAATGCAAAAATTAGCAGGGCGTGGTGGCTGCAGTCCCAGCTACTCGGGAGGCTGAGGCAGGAGAATCGTTTGAACCCGGGAGGAGGAGGTTGCAGTGAGCCGAGACTTCACCACTGCACTCCAGCCTGGACGAAAGAGTGAGACTCCGTCTCAAAAAAAAAAAAAAAAAGTAATCTAAATTTCTGCCTGAATCTGCCTCAGCAATTGCGGCAGACGGTTCCATTCTGTATCATTTGTTTCTGTATTATTGGATCTTTTTTTGCAATAACCTTGGGTTGTTTTTATTATCAGAAAAAAGTGAAGATGTTGTATGTGAAAATTACGAACATACATACGGATTTTTTCTTCTAAGACACAGGATCTTATTATGCTGCCCCAGCTGGTCTCGAACTTCAGGGTTCAAGGGATTCTTCAACCTCAGCCTCCCAAAGAGCTAGGATTACAGGCACATGCCACTAAGTCTAGGTTGAATTTCTTTTTTTTTTTTTTTTTAAAGTAGAGACTGGGTCTCCCTATGTTGTCCAGGCTGGTCTCCAACTCCTGGGCTCAAAGGATCCTCCCACCTCAGCCTCCCAAGTAGGTGGAATTACAGGTCTCAGCCACCGCATCCGAGCCAGCTTGCATTTACAAAAAAAAAAAAAAAACAAGGTCTCACTCTGTTGCTCAGGCTGGAGTGCAGTGGCACGATCTTGGCTCACTGCGATCTCCACCTCCTGGGCGCAAGTAATCCTCCTACCTCAGGCTCCTAAGTAGCTGACAGTACAGACACTGAGCTACTACACCCGGGTAATTTTTGCATTTTTTGTAGAGACGGGGTTTCACCATGTTGGCCAGGTTGGTCTCCAACTCCTTAGTTCAAGAAATCCACCCACCTTGGCCTCCCAAAGTGCTCGGATTATAGGTGTGAGCCACTGTGCCCAGCCTCAGCTTGCATTTTTATATTAAAATAATCTCACAGGCTGTTTTTAGTTAGCAGCAACTTGTGTATTTAATAGTGTGTTTTCAAATTATGAGTAGAATTACCCATTTTGCCCTAAAATAGACTCAGCGCTGACTCGGAAACTCTGTGCCTTGGAGTAGCATGGCATTTTATGCACTCATCCCGGAAATAAATGTACTAAACACAGAGTCAAAGTCGCAAAGAAACAAAGAGGAGGCTGTGGACAGGGAGGCCAAGCAGCTTTGCAAAAATACTTTAAAGTATTCCTACGTAACCACTGAAGAACAATTTGCGTGGCTATATAAAATCTAATTTTAAAAAATATTTAGAAATTTTAAGATAACCATTTCAAAAAAATTTTTAATAAATGCATTTTCCTTTTCTTGAGAAAGGGGAGTCCTTTCAAGCCTCTGCTTTATTTTTTATTTTTATTTTTATTATTTATTTTTTTTCAGACGGAGTCTCGCTCTGTTGCCCAGGCTGGAGTGCAGTGGCCGGATCTCAGCTCACTGCAAGCTCTGCCTCCTGGGTTCACGCCATTCTCCTGCCTCAGCCTCCTGAGTAGCTGGACTACAGGTGCCCGCCACCTCGCCCGGCTAGTTTTTTTTTTTAATTTTTTTAGTAGAGACGGGGTTTCACTGTGTTAGCCAGGATGGTCTCGATCTCCTGACCTGGTGATCCGCCTGTCTCGGCCTCCCAAAGTGCTGGGATTACAGGCTTGAGCCACCGCGCCCGGCCGGCTTTATTTTTTATTTTTATTTTTATTTTTGAGACGGAGTCTCACTCTGTCATCTAGGCTGGAGTGCTGTGGCCAGATCTCAGCTCACTGCAAGCTCTGCCTCCCGCGTTCACGTCATTCTCCTGCCTCAGCCTCCTGAGTAGCTGGGACTACGGGCGCCGCCACCTCGCCCGGCTAGTTTTTTGTATTTTTTAGTAGAGACGGGGTTTCACCGTGTTAGCCAGGATGGTCTCGATCTCCTGACCTCGTGATCCACCCGTCTCGGCCTCCCAAAGTGCTGGGATTACAGGCTTAAGCCACCGCGCCTGGCCAAGCCTTTGTTTTAAATTTGTCAAAGTAACCCATGTTCATAGTAAAGTAAGAATTCATGTGCAACACAAAGCAAAAATTCAGAATCCTGTACGTGCCCCATCCCTAGTATAATTACTATTAGTGGTTTCTTGTGCTTCCAACAAGAAAAGGGCTTTCTTAATAGGAGAAGGGCTTGCCTGGTAAGGGGCCCATGTGTCTTCCGGTGTTGGGGGTGTACAGGTTATGTTCACGCCATGTCAACTCGTCAAGCAGTGCACTTTTCTGTGTGTATACACATCAGTGAAAAGGTTAAAAATGGGAGGCCACAGGAGATGCAAAGCAATCTGAAACTAAGTAGAAAGAGAAGGGCAGCATGTGGCAGACTAGCAAGACATTCTGAATGTAACAGACTCTAGAAAGAATAATCTCTGAACAGTTTACAACAGGAGTCAGAACAACCTATCTTCTAGAAAGAAGTAAGTTTGGAAAAGCATTCAATAGAACACCCATGAACGCCAAGGGAATGAGGGAAATATTGTTGCATTAACATTTTCCAGAAAAGAATGCTTTTTGGTACCTAAGGGAAAATTACCCACCTACTATTTGATAAAATGCAATTTGCTTTCTTCAATACGTATTTTCAACATGGGTCCCAATGTCAATACTTTGCTGGCCAAATCGACCCTATTTCAGGAATACACTAAACAAAAAAAGAGAAACACTATCTGCTTTTTAATAACAATAACTACACCACAAAAAAGAACACTGAAAGGTTTTTTTTTGGGGGGGGGATATAAGGTCTGGCTCTATCACTCAGGCTGCAGTGCAGTGGCACCATCTCAACTCACTGCAACCTCCACCTCCCAGGTTCAAGCCATTCTCCCACCTTAGCTTCCCAAGCAGCTGAGATGACAGGTGTGCACCACCACGCCTGGTTAATTTCTGTATTTTTTTAGAGATGGAGTTTTGGTATGTCGCCCAGGCTGCTCTCGAACTTGTGAGCTCAAGTGATCCGTCCACCCTGTACCTGGCCAAGAATATTTTTTTAACATGGTTTGTCAAAGATGAGAAAATACCTTTGTCTTTCTGTGGAAGCAAAGGGAACATTTCTCAAACATTTGTTCTGCATGTCTGTCCACAACCACCTCCTCTTCATTGCAACTTTAAATCTGCGTTTAGAATGTTTATTTCTGGCTTCAAAGCACAAAATACATGCTATTCTAAGTGTATGGGGGTTTAAGAGTCCATTTTAGGGCAAAATGGATAATAATTTCACTTATAACTTGAAGAGACACTGGAACATCTCTAAGCCGTCGCACTCACAGCCAGTCCTCGCGATGGCTTCTCCCTGGCTGAGAATCCCGTCCAAGTTGTTGACAAGGTGGGACTAGGGAGTGGCCCTTGTTTGCTTACCTCTATCTGACCATCTCAGCTTAGACCTGTGGCCACTTTGGGGTGACTGGCACCTCTCTGCCCACCTCCGCAGTGGGGCACTCTGGCTCCATTAAGCACCATTCACTGTTGACAAGGACCCCAAACCACTTCCTGCAGAAAGCCCTGGCTCCCCCAGTTCAGACTCCCTTCCTATCACTCCTACAAGCACTATGCAAATGCCTTAGTGTTCACAGCAGAATGTTAATCCTATTAGACGCCCGTTTGGTTTTCAAACACAGGTCTCTCTTTAATCAGCAGTGTAAGATATGTGGGCTTCAGATAAGTCCTGAACTGTCCTGCCAGCCTCCTATCAGAGGTCATGCTAAAAAGAATGATACAGAGCCTGGCAAACTGTGTCACTCCTGTAACCCCAATGACTGAAGAAGCTGAGGTTGGAGGATGGCTTGAGGCCAGGAATTTGAGACCAGCCTGGGCAACATAGCAAGATTCCGTCTCTAAACATATATACATACATACATATCAAAATAATGATATAGAGGGAAGGAGTCCTGACCCTGGATCATTCTTTGCACTTCAAGGCACTCACAACTATCTGCTGAATCAAATTTGGCATTTGAACTTAGCCAAGAAGAGACCCTGGACTTCCAGCATCTTTTTACAGATCAGCATTTTACTTGAAAGCACTTCACATGGACATAAGCAGAACCAGCTTCGATTCAGGGTCCACACCCCAGCCTTGCTTTCTGCAAACCAGGAAAAGAGGTGTAAAAGCCATGAAGGCAGGCTGGACGCGGTGGCTCTCACGCCTGTAATCCCAGAACTTTGGGAGGATGAGGCAGCGGATCACCTGAGGTCAGGAGTTCAAGACTAGCCTGGCCAACATGGCAAAACCCCGTCTCCACCAAAAATACAAAAAAATTAGCTAGGCGTGGTGGCACATGCCTGCAATCCCAGCTACTCAGGAGGCGGAGGCAGGAGAATCCCTTGAGCTCGGGAGGTGGAGGTTGCGGTAGCTAAGATTGTGCCACTGCATTCCAGCCTGGGCTGGAAATTCTATCTCCAAACAACAACAAAACACAAAAACAAACAAAAAGCCATGAGGGCTTTGTGGATTCCTTCCAGAAAGAGATGGATAGGGGAGATAATGGAGATGACGCAGATGTGGAGGAGCTGCCATTTAAGGAAACAGTGTATGATAAGCAGCCAGCTTTCTATTCAGGTGAGAGCTGTCACCAAGCACAGGGGACTTCCGGGCTATTTCAGCAGAGCAAGGCCTTGTATTGCCCTCACTCAGAGGGCAGAGAAGCAAGCAAGGCCATGCACTGCCCTAACTCAGAGAAGACTCTTCTCTGCATCTGTTCCCCGTGGCTGCAATGTGACCACTCTGGATTCTGTATCCACCTGGTCTAACCACCGCCGCTAACAGGTACACCCAGTCTCCAGTTACAAGCACCCAGTTAGCAATGACAGGGCGCGACCCCTCCTGGTCTCCTTTCAGGTGTATCTTTTATCCCGTAAATCTCCTCACGTCCAGGAACTTTCTTCCATTCTAGTCACAAGCATGCCGTTGCTAAGCAACCCAGACAAGTCACATCTAAAGATACTCTCCATACTGTTCCAGAGTGGGCCTGGTCAAAACAAACAGGGCGACAAAGTCACTTCAAGTTACAACCAGGAGAGGCTAAAGATAGGACGTACACAGACCTCGTAAAAAGTTGTCTGTGTGTTTTATTCTGGCCTGCTGACACCAGACCATGCCTTGACTTTGCTACTTTCAGTTTAAACCACTGTCACAGACACCCAGTGCGTCTGCAAGCTCAGTGAGATGAAACTCCAGCAAAACACAGCCCAATCATGCCTGCCCCATTCTCCAAGGACAGCTCTGCACATGAATGCAGAAAATCCTACAAGAAGGCAGATGAAGACCAGCCTTCAATGCTGTGATGAACCTGTCTGTTTGGAAAGATAACTGGGACTTATACTGCAGTCTCCCTCGAGTTTCTTCTGGTCTTTAAGGTCATCTTCTCTAACCGAGCTTAAAGCAGTTGACTGATATGTGTATATTTATTTGTTTTTGCTCCAGATCCTTTTTAATTCAATGATGTTGAAGACTCCCCCTCTCCCTGCCTGTGAACACTGACCCATATATCAGAATTTCTACATCACAGTGCTACACGGACTGCCGCATTTCTAGAGATGACCTTTGGAGTCACATGACTTTCATGGTTCACTCAGTTAAGCATTAACTAGGGGTTTTATGCCTTCAGTGACCTGGTGAAAGGCAAACATCTGTAAACGGCAATGTTCTCTCTGGTTCTGGCACTCCGATTAACTACCGGATCCCTACCAGATACCAAAGCGAACTACTCTGTTGGGCTGTTAACCTTTACTTTCAAGACAAATGAGTGACACAAAAGTGTAAGGCTCAAGGACTTGGCAGAGTAAAAACACACCCACAAAACGGGCAATGTCCACGTTTACTGCAGACTACCCCTTGCCTGATGTCCAGACCCTGGGTCCTGTCTCCGCTTGGGCACACAGATTTGTGGGTGGTCGTCCAGAGAAGGCCCACCACTTCCCCCCAGATTTTTCCAGCAGGACAAACCACAAAAGCTACAGATTCCCTCTACTCCCTGGGAAGTACCCAATCTGGGGAAGAAAGTCGGAGCCGGGGGCGTGGATTCTGTAGGGCCGGTCTGTAAAAGGCCAGGAACGTAAAGAATTTGTCTTAACATAGAAAGCTGGGAGAGTAAGACTAGGGGGAGACCTAGACGGAGTCCCCAGCTTTCAGGAGTTGAGAGGAGGGCGAACAAGTCGCAAATAACTCCAATCGGCGCAACAAGTACCAAAACAGGCCCGGATCGGGCCAGGCGGGAGCTGGTCGAAGGCGCAAATCGCTGACCGACTGAAATGGCCTGGCTCTTCACCTCGCGCGAGACCCCACAGGGTACCCATGAGGACCACCCTCTAGTTGCAAATTGTCACGACCACTCGTCTCGGGGTCGGGCACTGACGCAACCCCCAGGCAGAAGGCCCAACTCCCACCCAGCATTGAGAGCCGCGAACTCTTCACCCCTCGTCCCTGGCCAGCGCCCACTCCCGGCCGCCGTCCTCGAAACCGGCTCCC
The DNA here is from genome assembly GCF_009764315.1 of Trachypithecus francoisi. Lineage (NCBI taxonomy): Eukaryota > Metazoa > Chordata > Mammalia > Primates > Cercopithecidae > Trachypithecus > Trachypithecus francoisi. Next base: position 111,691,105 of record NW_022681460.1, read on the forward strand.
GGGAGGGCTGTGCGCCGGAGGAGTCGGCGCGCTCGTTCCCGGGGGACGCTGGCCCCCTTGACCCCAGCACCGCCTCCCCGCCTACCCCGCCCCCTTCCGCGCCCCGCCGCAGGTCCGAGCCCCGGGGGCTGACCCCCGCCACCTCACCTCGTGGCGGGAGCCGGCGGCCGCTGAGGGTTTCGTAGGGCTCAGCGCATCCTGGAGGCGCAGGGAGCCGGGAAGTGGGGCCGCGCGGAGCCCGCAACGAGTTATGTAACCGGCAGGGGCCGCAGGCTGCAGCCCGCGGCACTTCCGCCTCCCGCTCCCGGCCGGCAGCGCAGCCCGGAAGCCCATTGGCCACCGCCTCCACGTGGCCCCGCCCCGTGAGGCCGCCGCCGCCGCCATCTTGAGAGTGGGCAGGCCCCGTGCGAAGCCAGCCCCAGGATGCCGTCTGCCGGGCAGTGGCGAGGGCCGGCTCCTTTCCTGTCCCGCGCTCCGGGGGGTCGCCGAAACATGGCTGGCCAGACCCCTGGGTCCACCGGCCTAGCGTGTGCGGACGCCGGTGGCGCGGTTTCCGGGCCGGGGGTCACGCGGCTCCCGAGTGGCCCCCCGCACAGGCCCTGGCAGGGGCATCCGAAGCTCGCGAGGGCCTGCAGCACCGCGCCGGGCAAACCGAAATCAGGTGCACGAGGCTGGCTCCCGGCCGACCACCTTGGGCCAGTGGGCAGCATCACCCCGCAACGACACTGGCATCTCAGCCGTCCGATTCTGGCGGAAGGCAGTTTAGGGCTGTCCCTGCCTAAAACAAGCAACCTCAGCTGCTTTCCGGTTGCAGGGGTTCTATAATGCAAGATCTAACGCAAAGTTTTTGTTGTTGAGACAGGGTCTCGCTCTCTCTTCCAGGGTGGGGCGCAACTCCGCTCACTGCAACCTTGAACTCCTGGCCTCCACCTTAGTCTCCCAAGTAGCTGAGACTACAGTGTGAACCATCATGCCTGGCTAATTAAAAAAGCTTTTTTTTTTTTTTGGTGGGATGGGAATGTCATTACGTTGCCCAGGCTGGTCTTGAACCCCTGGCCTCAAGTGTTGTGCCCGCCTGGGCCTCCTAAAATACTGGGATTACTGACGTGAGCCACCACGACCAGCCTGGGCTGTATATTTCAACTCCGAGCTTTCCAGAATCCAATTTGAAGAGAACTGGTTATAAGATTCGAGTCTTGGCCGGGCATCGTGGCTCATGCCTGTAATCCCAGCACTTTGGGAGGCCAAGGCGGGTGGATCATGAGGTCAAGAGATCAAGACCATCCTGGCTAACATGGTGAAACCCCGTCGCTACTAAAAATACAAAAATTAGCTGTGCATGGTGGTGCATGCCTGTAATCCCAGCTACTCCAGAGGCTGAGGTGGGAGAATCGCTTGAACTCAGGAGATGGAGGTTGCAGTGAGCCAAGATCGCGCCACTGCACTCCAGCCTGGGACAGAGCAAGACTCCATCTCAAAACAAAACAAAACAAAACAAAAACCAAACACTCGGTGCCGGGCGCAGTGGCTCACGCCTGTAATCCCAGCACTTTGGGAGGCTGACGTGGGTGGATCACTTGAGGTCAAGAGTTCAAGACCAGACCAGCCTGGCCAACACGGTGAAACCCTGTCTCTACTAAAAATAATAAAATAAAATAAAATAAAATAAAAATTAGCTGAGCATGGTGGTACATGCCTGTAATCCTAGCTATTCGGGAGTCTGAGACATGAGAATGGCTTGAACCCGCGAGGCTGAGGTTGCAGTGAGCCGAGATTGCACCACTGCACGCCAGCCTGGGTGACAGAGCGACACTCTGTCTCAAAAAAGAAAAAAATACTCTTTTAAAACACAAATGAGAAAATAACTATTTCTCCACGGCTTATGTGTGAGGCATTGTGTTAAACATGTTATGTAAGATCTCTTTTATCTTCACAACAGTTCATTCAGTTAGGTACCATGTGTTACTACAGGAGATATTCAAGGTTATTTGTACCCTAAAATAATTCCACCCTTTCTCTGTGTGTTTGTAGCGCAGACTCTACCCTTTGTTCCAGTGTGTTCACCAAGTGTTCTAACCCATTAAGGTCATCCCATTCTCCCTTGGCTCAGTGATGAGTTCAGAGGACCCCTGCCTAAGCAAGTCAAGCAGAGGGGCATCTACAGGTCACAGGGATGGCTCAGGAATGGGCTGATCACCATCGACTTTAGGGCAGATTGGTCCTCCATCTCTTTGCTTTCCTAGTTCCTCTCTCTCCTTTCTCTTTTTGCTATGTTTGAGTGTTTCTTCCACTTGATCTAACAGGCTACTCCATTTGTGCTGACCATTCTCTCCTTCAGTTTATCTATTAAACTTCTGAGTTTCTTTTTTTTTTTTTAAGCTTTTCGGTTCCAGAAAGTTTTGCTATAATTGAATCTCTTGCAGAAGTTGTTTCACCAGAACCCCCTATTTATGAGAGTCTGTCTGCTCCTTCTCCCTCTGGCTCTAAGGCCTCTTTCAGCATATTATCGCTTTTCTCTTGACTACTTACTCATGCCTCCTTTCACCCTCTGGCCATGGGTCTAGCAGAGACACCTAAAGGCACTCCCAATGGTGGGAAGCCAGCAGGCTCCTGTAGTACAGTCACATACCAAGCTGCCAGGCCGTGGCACTTGCCTGTATCCTCAGTTCCTATATCCTCAGCTGCACAACCCTCTTTCAGCCTTGGAGACAGGGAGGCAAGCAGGCCCCTCTGGCCCAGGGAGAGCAACAACCTACCATCTACATGGTCAGCTTCTGCCCTTCCTCTCTGAAGTCCCATGCATCTCCAAGGCCAAGACTGCTCCTGAAATTAAGGCATTTTAATTTTCACCCTAGGCCTCTTCCTCACAATCCCCAGGCCCTCATTTACCCACAGAGTTATAGAACTAAATCCAGTATCCAACCCCAGGTGATTCCAACCACCACCTCCCCCAAATCCATACCCTGTTCTGGATCCTGGCCACCAATGGCCCTACTCAAGCTCTATTTGGGAAAGGTAGTAAGCAGATGGACTGGGGTTGGAGCAGGAGGAGAGGACCAGGTTTCCCCACTGAAATCTACACATTCAGGTCAAAAACAATATTGCAATTTACAATCTTGTACACAAATCTGCACACATTCTGATTATTTCCTTAGGGAAAATTCCTAGAATGTTGGTTCAAATTATTATTATTGGCTGGGTGCAGTGGCTCACACCTGTAATCCCAGCACTTTGGGAGGCTGAGGCAGGCGGATCATCTGAGGTTGGGAGTTCAAGACCAGCCTGACCAACATGGAGAAACCCCGTCTCTACTAAAAATACAAAATTAGCCAGGCGTGGTGGTGTGGGCCTGTAATCCCAGCTACTTGGGAGACTGAGGCAGAATAATCATTTGAACTCAGAAGACGGAGGTTGTGGTGAGCTGAGATCATGCCATTGCACTCCAGCCTGGGAAACAAGAGCGAAATTCTGTCTCAAAAAAATTGTTTTTTCATTATTATTATTTCATTATTGGAGACAGAGTCTCGCTCTGTTGCCCAGGATGGAGTGCAGCGGATCTTGGCTCAATGCAGCCTACGCCTCCCAGGTTCAAGTGATTCTGTTGCCCCAGCCTACCCAGTAGCTGTGACTACAGGTGCATGCCACCAGGCCCAGCTAATTTTTTGTATTTTTAGTAGAGACAGGGTTTCACCATGTTGCACGGGCTGGTCTCGAACGCCTGAGCTCAGGCAATTTGCCCACCTCAGCCTCCCAAAGTGCTAAGATTACAGGCGTGAGTAAAATTATTTTTAATTAACCACATTTAACTTTGGAAACAAACCCTAGACTGCCTGCCAGAACGTTTTACCAATTTATTCTCATGCCAAGAGTGTGAAGACGCTACACCCACTAGGGCAGGGCAAATGGCCCACAGCCTCACCAACATAGGGGATTAGTCTTTTTAAATTGTTTTGAGACAAGGTCTCCCTCTATCACCCAAGTTGGAGTGCAGTGGCATGATTACGGCTCACTGCAGCGTTGACCTCCTGGTCTCAAGTGATCCGGCCACCTCAGCCTCCCCAGTAGCTGGGATTACAGGCACACACCACCATACCTGGCTAATTTTTTATTTTTTGTAGAGACAGAGTCTCACTATGTTGCCCACGCTGGTCTCAAACTCCTAGTGCAAGTGATCTGATCACCTCACCTCCCAAAGTGCTGGGATTACTGGTGTGAGCCACCATGCTCAACCAAGTCTTTTTTTTTTTTTTTTTTTTGAGACAGGGTCTTGCTCTGCCCCCCAAGGCTGGAGTGCAGTGACACGATCTCGGCTCACTGCCACTTCTGCCTCCTGGGCTCAAGTGATTCTCGTGCCTCAGCCTCCCGAGTAGCTGGGATTACAGGCGCCTGCCACCAGGCCTGGTTAATTTTTTGTATTTTTAGTAGAGACAGGGTTTCACCATGTTGCCCGGGCTGGTCTCGAACACCTGAGCTCAGGCAATCTGCCCACCTTAGCCTCCCAAAGTGCTATGATTACAGGCACAAGTAAAATTATTTTTAATTAACCACATTTAACTTTGGAAACAAACCCTAGACTGCCTGCCAGAACGTTTTACCAATTTATTCTCATGCCAAGAGTGTGAAGACGCTACACCCACTAGAGCAGGGCAAATGGCCCACAGCCTCACCAACATAGGGGATTAGTCTTTTTAAATTTTTTGGAGACAAGGTCTCACTCTATCATCCAAGTTGAAGTGCAGCGGCGTGATCATGGCATACTGCAGCGTCAACCTCCTGGTCTCAAGTGATCCTGCCACCTCAGCCTCCCCAGTGGCTGGGACTACAGGTATGCACCACCACACCCAACTAATTTTTTATTTTTTCTAGAGACAGAGTCTCACTATGTTGCCCAGGCTGGTCTCGAACTCCTGGTGCAAGTGATCTGATCACCTCACCTCCCAAAGTGCTGGGATTCTGGGATTACTGGTATGAGCCACCATGCTCAGCCAAGTATTCTTTTTTTCTTGAGACAGGGTCTTGCTCTGTCCCCCAGGTTGGAGTGAAGTGGTGTTGTCTCAGCTCATTGCAATTTTTGCCTCCTGGGCTCAAGTGATTCAGCTGCCTTAGCCACCTGAGTAGCTGGGACTACGGGTGCCTGCCACCAAGCCTCACTAGTTTTTGTATTTTTTGTAGAGACAAGGTTTTGCTTTGCTGCCCAGGCTGGTCTCCAACTCCTGAGCTCAGATGATCTACTCACCTTGGCCTCCCATAGTGCTAGGATTACAGGCATGAGCCACCACACCTGGCCAGGTATTATTCTTTACCTTTCTGCAATCTAAGTGAAAAAGAGCTCATTGTTTTAATGTGCATTTCTCAGTAAGTTCGATTGCCTTTTCTATTTTTGAATCATTTATATGTCATCTTTTATAATGAGTGTTACAGATGTAGCAAAACATATTTTGGTTTTGGTTTAACTTGGGGAGTTTTCTGACACTAAACATTTTTATAAGTAATGCATGCCTGGCCGGGCGCGGTGGCTCAAGCCGGTAATCCCAGCACTTTGGGAGGCCGAGACGGGCAGATCACAAGGTCAGGAGATCGAGACCATCCTGGCTAACACAGTGAAACCCCGTCTCTACTAAAAAAAAAAAAATACAAAAAACTAGCCGGGCGAGGTGGCGGGCGCCTGTAGTCCCAGCTACTTGGGAGGCTGAGGCAGGAGAATGGCGTAAACCGGGAGGCGGAGCTTGCAGTGAGCTGAGATCGGGCCACTGCACTCCAGCCTGGGTGACAGAGGAAGACTCTGTCTCAACCAAAAAAAAAAAAAAAAAAAAAAAAGTAATGCATGCCTGTGGTAAATTATCTTAAAGCAGAACAAAAGGATACATGGTGAAAAATAAGTTTCCCTCCCTCCAACTCAGCATCCAAGTTCTCTAGCTAACTCATCTTACCATTTTCCTGGTATCCATTCAGAGATATTATTTACATGGACAAGTACTATATTCATAAATAAAAGGCAAGCGCAAGTGAAATGGAGGCTGAGCTTAGATACTGGATTCTTTTTTTTTTTTTTTTTTGAGACGGAGTCTTGCTCTGTCGCCCGAGCTGGAGTGCAGTGGCCAGATCTCAGCTCACTGCAAGCTCCGCCTCCCGGGTTTACGCCATTCTCCTGCCTCAGCCCCCAAGTAGCTGGGACAACAGCCAGCCACCTCGCCGGCTAGTTTTTTTGTATTTTTAGTAGAGACGGGGTTTCACTGTGTTAGCCAGGATGGTCTCGAACTCCTGACTCGTGATCCGCCCGTCTCGGCTACAAGTGCTGGGATTACAGGCTGAGCCACCGGCAGATACTGGATTCTTTTCATTTCTTCCTTCCCCATTCTGGGTACAAATGGTGACCAAGGAAATATGTGATTACACAACATCCTGCCTTTGAGGAGTTATGTGATTACAAGACGATCTGATAAGCACTGCAACAGAGGTGTTTTGTACAAACAACAACGGAGCTTCTAGAATGGAACAGAGTGAATGCATTATTTACTAAGTGTCTGCGATATGCTAAACACTGAGTTATAATCCCTCCTGTATGTTCTAATTTACTTCTACCTTACAATGCTTGTACTGTATATTCTGATTTACAATGGCGCTGAAAGTTCAGTATTGTTGTCCTCATTTTACAGATGATGAAATGCCCACCCAAGGCCTCTATACCATACAGAATGATGCCTCTCTCCAGTGGCCGCCCTGAGCACATGCCATGAAGAATGAAAGCCAGGAAACACAGGAGCAAACTGGTTCATCATTAAAACCCGTATGCTTTCCCTTGGATCACAACTTTCCTTCTTTTTTTTTTTTGATATGGAGTCTCGCTCAGTTGCCCAGGCTGGAGTGCAGTGGTGTAATCCCGGCTCACTGCAAGCTCCACCTCCCGGGTTCATGCCATTCTCCTGCCTCAGCCCCCCAAGTAGCTGGGACTGCAGGTGCCCGCCACTACGCCCGGCTAATTGTTTGTATTTTTAGTAGAGACAGGGTTTTACCATGTTAGCCAGGATGGTCTCGATCTCCTGACCTCATGATCCACCCGACTCAGCCTCCCAAAGTGCTGGGATTACAGGCATGAGCCACCGCGCCCGGCAGAATCACAACTTTCCTGATTCACCCTGGAAGAAATCCACGAGTTTCCAAAAGCAGCCTTTCCAGGCAGACCCTGAAAACATTTTTCCCAGGGTCCCAGAAACAAATCATCAACAAACCACTTTATGGCAAGCCCTGTTGCTCGCTGACCAGCCTCTGCTCTGCCTGAGAGGCCTCCAGACTACCCTGGGAGCACTCCCAGAAGAGCACAAAGTTCCATGAGACTGACATGAGGGACAGTGAATTATCCCAACTCATGGTTCTGAAGGGTTTATTAATGTATGCATGGATCAAAACCCTGGATGCCAAATATTTTGCTTCCAAATAAATTCTTCTTTGGTTCCTTTTTTTTTTTTTTTTTGAGATGATGTACTAGTCCATTTTCACACGGCTAACAAAGACATACCTGAGACTGGGCAATTTACCAAAAAAAAGGTTTAATGGACTTAACAGCTCCACGTGGCTGAGGAGGCCTCACAATTATGGTGGAAGGTAAAAGGCACGCCTCCCATGGTGGCAGACAAAAGAGAGCTTGTGCAGGGAAACTCCCCTTTTTAAAAACCAATGGATCTTGTGAGACTTATTCACTATCACAAGAACAGCACGGGAAAGACCTACCCCGTGGTTCAATTACCTCCCACCAGGTCCCTCCCATAACACATGGGAATTCAAGGTGAGATCTGGGTGTGGACACAGCCAAGCCATATCAGATGGACTCTCACTCTGTCGCCCAAGGCTGGAGTGCAATGGCATGATCTCGGCTCACTGCAACCTCCACCTCCTGGGTTCAAGCAATTCTTCTGCCTTAGCCTCCCGAGTAGCTGGGACTGCAGTGAGGCACCACCACGCCTGGTTAAATTTTTGTGTTTTTTAGTAGAGATGGGGTTTCAACATGTTGGGCAGGCTGGTCTCGAACTCCTAACCTCAAGTGATCTGCCTGCCTCACCTCCTAAAAGTGCTGGGATTACAGGCATGAGCCACTGCACCCAGACCTTTGGTTCCTTCTTTATGAGTAGATAATGAAAAATAATTTTTTTTTTTTTTTTTTTTGAGAGGGAGTCTGGCTGTCGCCCAGGCTGGAGTGCAGTGGCCGGATCTCAGCTCACTGCAAGCTCCGCCTCCCGGGTTTACGCCATTCTCCTGCCTCAGCCTCCCGAGTAGCTGGGACTACAGGCGCCAGCCACCTCGCCCGGCTAGCTTTTTTTTTTTGTATTTTTTTAGTAGAGACGGGGTTTCACCGTGTTAGCCAGGATGGTCTCGAACTCCTGACCTCGTGATCCGCCCGTCTCGGCCTCCCAAAGTGCTGGGATTACAGGCTTGAGCCACCGCGCCCGGCCCGAAAAATAAATTTTTAACAACAAAAAAAATTCTCCTTTGGTATAAAATGATGCAAGTGTGTAAGATGGATCACCAAAGATGATACTGCTTCCTTTGATTAGAACCAAACCAGAAGTGGTACAGGATGACCACCACATGGCTACACAGACCAATCTCGGGGGGGTCAGGGCAGCACACTGGGAGAGTCTCGTTCTCCACTAACGTTGTCAGTGTGCCCTGAGACTGGGCTTATCAATCAGACTCACTAGAGACTGATGTTTAAACCAAATCTTGTGTACTTGTTTATAGTTCAGAGAGGCTGGTATACTTGTACTGTATCCCTGTGTACCTAACGTAAGAATATACTCCTTTACCCTCCTAGCAAGAAAGTGAAAGCATTTGTTTCACTAGATGCCTTCTATTGTTCAGTACTAAAAATTAAGAAAATATTTAATACTTGACAAGTCAAAAATGGATTTCACTTAAGTAGGCTTCCTCTGACTATGAGAGCATCATTCATAGCAGGACACAGAGGGCTTTGACTCACTCTCTGGAGCTCTACTCCTAACTCAGGCTGGCTCCGCACTTCCTTCTTCCAGGTACAGCCGTTCTGTATGCTGCAGGGGCGAAAGACACAAGGCCATCACTTCACTCCTGGCCATCCCATCTCTACAACTCATAGGCTAGTGTCAGACAAACCCTGGATCTCAGAATTTCAATCTCATGGGCCCTTTTGGGGAAATAATAACTATCTAAACATGTAGTTCTCTAAACTACAAAGCAACCCATCTTTTTTTAAAAAAAAACAAAGTCTTGCTCTGTCATCCAAGGGGGAGTGCAGTGGCGCAATGCTAGCTCACTGCAGCCTTGAACTCCTGGACTCAAGTGATTCTCTTGCTTCAGCCTCTAGAGTAGCTGGAATTATAGGTGTGAGTGACCACACCCAGCCTCCAACCCATCATTTCTTCTCTGTCCTCACTGTATCTAACCTGTATTCTCTGTACCTCTTACTACTCTCCAGGAGTCTTTAGTTGCAGCTTCTAGTAACAAAAATTATTCAGTATCAGTAGGTCAGGAACATTTCTCTGGAAGCACCTCTGGCCTCAGTGACTGAAAAAGAATTCCACTGGAGTTAATACAGAGCAAAGCCAGTTTTTGGCAACAGAATTAACATGTCGAAGGTACATTTAGAGCCCTGAGCCTTTTTCTCATTTTAAGACTCCTATTAGTTTCAAGTCAAGGCTAAATGAAACTAAAAAGACTCCTAACCAGCTAGAAGTTGCACTAATTTCAAAACTGTGTGAGCCTCTTGTTCTTGCAGGCATGAGTTGCAACCATTGTTTCCTTGATAAGACTGGAGACTAGGTAGCAACAGTTTTCTAACTGCTCCATCAAGCATTCTGAACACTAATAAGAAAACCTCTTGCTGAATTTGGGATAAAGATAATCTTGCTTACCTAGACTCCCTTGGTGTAGGTGAGAAGGCTCTGTGTCAATTTCCGATCAGTATCAACTTCTCATGAAGGATACAGTAAAGGCCCTAAGAACCAGAGCCATACTTACCTTTAAGTAATAGACCTTAAAAGGCAGTACCATCTGGGAATGGAAAACACACCAAACATAGCGAGCAATTCATTTTGGAAATCATGTTAAACATCGCCAGGGAAGATACCCCATTTACCTTGAAGTGATTACACATTGCATGCCTGCATCAAAACATTTCATGTACCACATAAATATATACACCTACCATGTACCCATAAAAATTAAAAATATAACTACCACTAACATTTTAATACATAGTCTTCAAAAGCAACTTTGTTATTATTTTTGTTTCATAACCAATTTTACTCCCCAAAACGAGTATCTTTCCATTTCAACATATAGCTGCATCATCATAAAAAAATCACTAGGGAAAAAGTAACCATGGGCAGGGGCTCACGCCTGTGATCCCAGCACTTTCGGAGGCCAAGGTGGGCAGATCACGAGGTCAGGAGTTCGAGACCAGCCTGGCCAATATGGGGAAACGCTGTCCTCTACTAAAAATACAAAAATTAGCCGGGCATGGTGGCGCACACCTGTAGTCCCAGCTACTCGGGAGGCTGAGCCAGAAGAATTGCTTGAACCTGGGAGATGGAGGGTGCAGTGAGTAGACCAGGTGTGGTGGCTCAAACCTATAATCCCAGCACTGTGGGAGGCTGATGTGGGCAGATCACTTGAGGCCAGGAGTTTCAGACCAGCCTGGCCAACATGGCAAAACCACATCTCTACTAAAAATACAACAATTAAATGGGTGTGGTGGCATGTGCCCGTCATCCCAGCTACTCTGGTAGATGAGGCATGAGAATCACTTGAACCCGAGAGGCGAAACTTGCAGTGAGCAGAGATTGCACCACTGCACTCCAGTCTGGGCAACAGTGAGACTCTGTCTCAACAAATAAATAAATAAATAGACAAATAAATAGTAAATAGTGGTGATCTCTGGGTGACAGGAATGTGGTGCCATTTTTTCCCCTGTATTTTCTAACTTTCTTTCTTTTTTTTTTTTTTTTTTTTTTTGAGGCGGAGTCTCACTCTGTCGCCCGGACTGGAGTGCAGTGGCCGGATCTCAGCTCACTGCAAGCTCCGTCTCCCAGGTTTATGCCATTCTCCTGCCTCAGCCTCCCGAGTAGCTGGGACTACAGGCGCCTGCCACCTCGCCGGCTAGTTTTTGTATTTTTAGTAGAGACGGGGTTTCACCGTGTTAGCCAGGATGGTCTCGATCTCCTGACCTCGTGATCCGCCCGTCTCGGCCTCCCAAAGTGCTGGGATTACAGGCTTGAGCCACCGCGCCCGGCCTCTAACTTTCTAAAATACACATATACTGCTTTTGTAATTATGTTATTTTTAATATTTTTAAAAAGATAATTTTCAGAGAAAGCAGATGCTGGGCTATAGAAAGAATTTCAATACAAACAGGTTGTAGTTGTTATTACTGGATCCATGTTAGAGACAGAAATGGAAAAACTTGCAAAAGATTGTGGTGGAAGGATTTTTAAATTTTGATGATTAAAATATGTTACTTGAACATATAGTAGATATACAGTCGGCCGGGCGCGGTGGCTCAAGCCTGTAATCCCAGCACTTTGGGAGGCCGAGGCGGGTGGATCACGAGGTCAGGAGATCGAGACCATCCTGGCTAACACGGTGAAACCCCGTTTCTACTAAGAAATACAAAAAAAAGGCCGGGCGCGGTGGCTCAAGCCTGTAATCCCAGCACTTTGGGAGGCCGAGATGGGCGGATCACGAGGTCAGGAGATCGAGACCATCCTGGCTAACACGGTGAAAACCCGTCTCTACTAAAAAATACAAAAAAATTAGCCGGGCGAGGTGGCGGGCGCCTATAATCCCAGCTACTCGGGAGGCTGAGGCAGGAGAATGGCGTGAACCCGGGAGGCAGAGCTTGCAGTGAGCTGAGATTCGGCCACTGCACTCCAGCCTGGGTGACAGAGCGAGACTCCGCCTAAAAAAAAAATAAAAATAAAAATAAAAATAAAAAAATGAAAAAAAAAGATATATGGTCAAGCATTTGTGATTTTTTACAAAACTGAGTTAGGGGTATAATGCGGTCTAATTTTTCAGTCTTGGTCTATCTTGGACTTTGTATGTCATCTCTTTATTTTCAGGAAGATAACGCTTTCAAGCTTCCTCCTCCTTGGTCTACTTGTTTATAGTTTTGATAGCTCTTAGGAAAGATAGTCTAGGGAAGATTGTTTCCTCTCCCATTTCAGGTATATCCCTCTCTCTGGTAATCCACTGAGTTAACATCACATGCTTCATTTCAAAGCCTTGGAAACTGTGTTTATTTCTTTGTAATTATGGCAACAGGATTTAAAGAAGAGAGCCATGGGAGTCTCCTGTTCTTGGTGAAAGAGCCACAAATCCAGGTCAGGAGAATCTCAGACTACAATGAGACATCGCTGATGCAAGAATAGCATTAAAGGCCGGGCATGGTAGCTCAAGCCTGTAATCCCAGCACTTTGGGAGGCCAAGACAGGCGGATCACGAGGTCAGGAGATCGAGACCATCCTGGCTAACACGGTGAAACTTCACCTCTACTAAAAAAATACAAAAATAAATAGCCGGGCAAGGTGGCGGGCACCTGTAGTCCCAGCTACTCAGGAGGCTGAGGCAGAAGAGTGGCATAAACCTGGGAGGCGGAGCTAGCAGTGAGCCGCGATCCGGCCACTGCACTCTGGCCTGGGCGACAGAGCGAGACTCCGTCTCAAAAAAAAAAAAGTATTAAATAGGCCGGGCGCGGTGGCTCATGCTTGTAATCTCAGCACTTTAGGGGGCCAATGCGGGTGGATCACAAGGTCATGAGATCGAGGCCATCTTGGCCAACATGATGCAGCCCCATCTCTACTAAAAATACAAAAAAAAAAATTAGCCAGGCGTGGTGGCAGGTGCCTGTGCCAGCTACTCGGGAGACTGAGGCAGGAGACTCACTTGAACCCAGGAGGCAGAGGTTGCAGTGAGCTGACATTGTGCCACTACACTCCAGCCTGGCTACAGAGTGAGACTCTGTCTCAAAAAAAAAAAAAAAAAAGATAAGCACAAACCGAGAAGGGAAAGATGACTATGTGAACACCACAGTGACTCAATAATGAACATTTATTTGGCTTACACCTTCATATACAGGCTATTAGTTCTTCTTCAACATGTATGCTTTGAACTGGTCTAGCCTGTAGAGAAGTTTGTTCCTACCATTCTTCCACCTGTTCTGGGACTCCCCAGGTACCTCTTTTGTGATCCATCCCCACAAGGTCTAGCTCTTAGCTGTCAAGAGATGTCATTTGTGGCAGATTCTGCTGTTTCTTATCTAACTTACTTTCCACATCTCTTTTCATTGATAACAAAGCCCTGATTTTGTGCAGGTAGATTATCATGGGAGGCTGGGTCCTTCCCCTAGTGACAAGGGCTGAAACATGATGGGCCCCAAATAATTATGATATTTATTCTTGGTAATAATTAGTTTAGGATGGGTACATGATACAATACATGTCTGCATATTTTACCTAGATTCTACTGTCAACTTTACCAACATGCTAATGGTGGCAGAGGAGAAGCACTGGGACTTTGATGTTGTCACTGGGCCACCAAATTAACCAACCTGCAACTGCTCTTTGAACATCATTTCGGTGGGTTTGCTGTTACTTGTAGCTGAAACTATCCTATCAGATATTCCACAAAATCACATTACCTAAGTTGTCAAATCTCCTGTTTTAATAACCATGCAGCCATTCATTAAGCTTTTAGATACAAGGATGTGCCTGGCACTAGAATAAGGAAATATGTTGAGACTTTTCAGGCTTTTTTATCAAGGTACCTATCATTTTCGTCTTTTTTTTTCCCCAAACACCTTTATAAATGGACAATTTCTTTCACTTACATTATCTTATAATCTGAAACTACCCTCTGAGTTAGCCCAGAGAGGCATCCTGAGCTGTTTGCAGCTGAGGAAAGCAAAGTTGTAAACTGGCCAAGATTACCAACCAATCAGTGTCAGAGCTTGGGACGGAGTTCAATTTTCCAATTCCAAATCTCTACACTAGGGCACTCCCTCTTCCGCCAACACACAATAGGAAATGACTGGCTCTAGGGTAGGCTGAATGTGAGGTATCTGGGGGCGAACAATGTCCCGCGACGCAAACCTAGGGCTCTATACCCGGGTGGGGTCCTCTCCAGGTCCTATGGAGCTGACGCGGCTCGGTTAGGCTGCAGCTACGGGTACAATACATAATGCCTCTAGAACAATTTGAGTAGGAGCCTAGCAACCTGGCCTACACCGATGTCAACGTTGTGAACGTACAAAAAGACATTCCTTCATGTTCTACGGCCCCACCATCCGCCCAAGACACAAAGGACAGCTCAAGCCCAGGTTAGGCCTGAACCCCCGGCCTCTCAATCACCCCGCTCTGGCCAGACCGAAATTTCAGCCCTACAGGGCACTGTTGGCCAAACCCACATTTTGTTACCGATTTTCTTTCGAGTTCCGGTGTCTCCCAGTCTTCTTTCTGCCCTTCTTCTCGGAAACATTACGTCCCTCTGGGGTCACCCTAAGACTCTACTTTAGCGGGTAAACAGGCCCGGAGCTCACAGGGGAGACCCTGCTAGCGGAAGCGGAAATGCTTGCTTAGAGAAGAGGAGGAAAACTACCTCTCGCAGCTGCCCAGTAGCTACAGGTCCTCGGTTAAGGTGCTCGATTGGTCAACACAAAAGAAGGACTTCCCCTTCGGGAGAACTCCGGCCAATCAAAGGGCGGATAGGGCTGGGGGCGGGTCGCTTCCGGCGGCTTTTCCCGCAGCTTCTGCGTAGAGGAGCATGAGAGCGTGGGAGTTTTGCAGCGGCGGTGGCGTTCTTCGTCGCGTCCCGGTCGGGCGTCGCTTTCTGCAGCTCCTGTCCGGGAGCGCGAGGACTGTCATTAGCCGCCGAGCGGTAAGTGGGCCCCTTTCGAGGCCGGGCCAGGAGGAGCAGCAGTCAGCGTAGGTTTTTAAGGGGATTCGGAGGAAATCGAGGGAGGCTAGGGGTAGTAGAGGAGTTTGGCCGCAGAATAGGTCCGTTTAAAGACTGTTCTCTCCCCGCGCAGCTTCGTCTCGAAGTCCCTGTGGCGTCTGGAAGAAGGCATTCCCCACCCGCCAAATGGCGTCCATGCCCCCGACTCCCGAGGCCCAGGTGAGTGGAGGTACCTTTTTCGTCCAAGTTTGTTGCTGCTTTCGGTCTCTTCCTGATCCCCTCCTTTGGAGGATGGTTGGGCATTCATGTTGTGGTAGGAGTGCGCCTGAGCCCCAAATAGCCCTTTGACCAAGCGTTCTTCGTTCCAAGACCAGGCGTATAGAAGTGGTTTACTAACTTCCTTCTTTCAGAACTGCCAACTGGGAGCAGGGTCCTTGGAGGAATCTCTGAGACAGTTTCTCAGTGTCTTATCTGTTTTGTTTGGAGATAAGGTCTGGTCTTGTCGCTGGAGTGTTGCTTGTCTGGCTGGAGTGCTGTGCTGAGATCATAGCTCCATCTGGAACTCAGGGAATCCTCGCGTCTCAGCTTCTCCAGTAGCTGAGAGGCGCGCATACCACAGTGTCTGGCCACTTTTAAAAATTCTTTATGGGGATGGAGTCTTGCGGCTTTGCCCAGGAACTCCTGGCCTCCAGCTGTCCTCCCACCTCGACCTCCCAAAGTGCTAGGATTAAAAGTGACTTTCTGGTTCCCAAAAGTACAGATTTGGTACTTATCCAATTTGAATGAATTTTTAAATTAAGCACATTTCTAGACTCCGCACTTGTAGAGTAATAATAAATCCCAGGTGATTCATTCACACCATTAGGGAAGGTGGGGTAGGCCTGGATGAAGCGCTGGAGTGAGCTTAGCAATGAGTGTCATGGGGACTAGAGAGAGGAAATAGCAAAGGGAAGGATGTTGGGAGAATCCTGTAACCTTTATCTCTTTATGATTCTTCCTGGGCTGCCCAATCTTCTTTTCTTTTCTTTTTTCTTTTTTTTAGTTTTTGAGATGGAGTCTCGCTGTGATGCCTAGGCTGGAGTGCAATGGTGCTATCTCAGCTCCCCGTAATCTCTGCTTCCTGGATTCAAGCGATTCTCTTGTCCCAGCCTCCCAAGTAGCTGGGACTACAGGCACATGCCACCACACGAAGCTATTTTCATTTTAATTTGTTTTTATTTTATTTTGAGATGAAATTTTGCTCTGTTGCCCAGGCTGGAGTGCAGTGGCACAATCTCAGCTAACTGCAACCTCTTCCTCCTGGGTTCAAATAATTCTCCTGCCTCAGCCTCCCAAGTAGCTGGGATTACAGGCATGCGCCACCACATCTGGCTAATTTTTTGTATTTAGTGGAGACAGAGTTTCACCATGTTGGTCAGGCTGGTCTTGAACTCCTGATCTCAGGTGATCCACTCACCTCCACCTCCCAAAGTGCTGGGGTTACAGGCATGACCCACTGTGCCCAGCCTTAATTTTTGTAATTTTACTAGAGACAGGGTTTCATCATATTGGCCAGGCTGGTCTCGAACTCCTGACCTCAAGTCATCTGCCCCCCTCAGACTCCCAAAGTGTTGGGATTACAGGCATGAGCCACCGCACCCAGCCCCAACCTTCTCCTTTTCTTAGAGGATCCTTACTTAATGGTTTTTCCCCCAAGAGCTGTTCTCTCATCTTTTCTATTCCAAGATAGACTAATTGTCACAGTCCACCATCCCACTGCCTAAAAATATCCATGTTTACTCTCTTCTTTCCAACCCTCACCCCACCCCTTAGAACCCATTTACCCCACTCCTGCACTCAAGAACCTTTTACACCAAGCCCTTTTATCCCGTGCATCTGATGTTTCTAGCTCTTCTCATCCTTCCTAGGTTAAGTAAGGGACTGACCCTCCACCCTCTTGTACTGACACAGGCTCTTTTGTTTCAGGGACCAATACTCTTTGAGGATCTGGCTGTGTATTTTTCCCAAGAGGAGTGTGTGACTCTGCACCCTGCCCAGATGTCCCTCAGCAGAGATGCTACAAAGGAGTGTTTGGAGGATGCAGCCTTGATGGGTAAGGCAGTTGTTTTTCTTGCATCTGGAACTTTTGTCAGTTTTAGGATGAGAACTTAATGCTTTTTCCACATGTTGGTATGGTGGAGTGGGACCTGTCCTTGAGTAATTTATGTGGCGATGATAATTGTATGAGAGAAAAAGTTTTAAAATATGAGATGATTTATTTCTTTTATTCTTTTTTTTTTTTGGGATGGAGTCTGGCTGTGTCTCCCGGACTGGAGTGCCGTGGCGCGATCTCTGCTCACTGCAAGCTCCACCTTCTAGGTTCACGCCATTCTCCTGCCTCAGCCTCCCGAGTAGCTGGGACTACAGGTGCCCAACACCATGCCTGGCTAATTTTTTGTATTTTTAGTAGTGACGGGGTTTCACTGTGTTAGCCAGGATGGTCTCAGTCTCCTCACCTCATGATCTGCCTGCCTCGGCCTCCCAAAGTGCTGGGATTACAGGCATAAGCCACCGCGCCCGGCCAAGATGATTTCTTAAAGACAAAACTTCAGTCTAGTACAGTGCCTGTGGTTTAGTACAAGAGATGGCAGTATTTGGTACTTTCACAAACATTTATTGCAGTTAGTTTACAATTTTACTTGGGAAATCCCGTTAGTATCGATGACTATCATTTGCTAAAGACTAGAAATTGATTTACTCTTAAGGGGTGCTATGCCTTTCTCACCTATGGGGAACCATACACAGATGGACTCTTGTGCCTCAGTAGATTTTATTTCTGACTAGGATTGAGTATCTATTCTATTTATTTGTTCTAAGTAATTATTCTAAATAGTTTGGAATAGTTTAGATACTCAATCCTAGTCAGAAAAGAACTAGAATAACTAGTTATTCTAAATAACTCATATTTTCTATCTTCCACTTTTCATCATGTTCATGTTGTCTTCTATCTGCTTAAATTTATGGAGTATATTTATAATGGTTATTTAAGCTTTTTTTTCCTGCTAGTTTTATCATTAATGTGGTTTCTGGGTCTGTTTCTATTGATTGATTTGTCTTCTAGTTATGGGTTATATTTTCTATATTTTCTTTACTTGCTTGGTAAATTTTGGTTGGATGTTGGATTAAGAATTTTATGTTTTTGGAGCCAGGATTTTGTTGCATTTTTAAAAATATTTTGGATTTTGTTGTGGGAGGCGGTTAAGTTACTTGGGGTCAGTTTGATTGTTTCAAGGTGTGCTTTTTTTTTTTTGCTTTGTTAGGATGGGTTCAGATCAACCTTTCTGCTAGGGCTTATTTGAGTTACTGCTAAGGCAGTATTTTTCCGTGGACATTGCTGCTCAATGTCTTATGTCTTTCCACTTTGGCTGGAGGCAACATGGACTGGTTATTGCTCTGTTATTCCTTTTAGGCAGTTCTTTCCACGGCATTGGGTAGTTTCTTCATGCACTTGTAGATTACTCAGCCAAAGTTGTGGTTTTTTTGTATTTGTTTTTGTTTTTTGATACAGTATCTTGATCTGACACTCAGGCTGGAGTGCAGTGGCACAATCACGGCTCACTGCAGCGCTGACCTCCCAGGCTCAAGCAGTCCTCCCACCTCAGCCTCCCAAGTAGCTTGGACTACAGGCATGCACTACCATGCCTAGCTAATTTTTTTTTTTTTTTTTTTTTTTTTTTGTAGAGACAGGGCTTTACCATATTGCCCAGGCTGGTCTCGAACTCCACGGCTCAAGTGATCCTCCCACCTCAGCCTCCCAAGTAGCTGGGACTACAGGCATGCACTACCATGCCTAGCTAATTTTTTTTTGTTTTTTTTTGTAGAGACAGGGCTTTGCCATATTGCCCAAGCTGGTCTCGAACTCCACGGCTCAAGTGATCCTCCCACCTCAGCCTCCCAGTGTGCTGGGATTACAGGTGTGAGTCACTGTACCTAGCCTCAGGAAGGTCTTAAGAGGACCCCATGTAGATGACCTGAGCTCTCTTTCTGAGCAGCTGCCTCTTTGCTGTTTTGTTTTCGAATTCTAGCTGCCTTGGCATCCCTGATCTCTGAACTCAGTCTCCTCAAATCAGCAAAAGCACTTGGTACTGTTTGGATTCCCATGCACTATACTGCAGCCCTTTCCAGTCAGTGAGTTGGGAAAATCATAGAACTTTGTTTCTCTGGAAAGAAAGGTTCCTTTTGTATTGATATATTTGCGTTATAACTGAAGAATTCTTGGAAGATATTACAAAGGAATGTTAGTTTTGTCAGCCATCCTTGTAAGTAGATTGGCTGTTATTTTCATGCAGTACGCACAGCCTTCTACCTTCATCTTTCCTCAGTGAGGGATAAAGAGATTTTGGAGAGTTCTCCTGGTGATAATAAAACTGTTTCTGATAACCTGTGTGCTTCTCTGTTGTAGGAGAAAAATGTTCACTTCATTGCTTTCTTTTCTTTTTAAAAATTATTTTCTTTCTCCCTCATTCTTGCTGTCATCTTATCTTTTTTTTTCTTTCTTGTTTTTTTTTTTTTTATTTTGAGACGAAGTCTCGCTCTGTCGCCCAGGCTGGAGTACAGTGGCCGGATCTCAGCTCACTGCAAGCTCCGCCTCCCGGGTTCACGCCATTCTCCTGCCTCAGCCTCCCGAGTAGCTGGGACTACAGGCGCCCGCCACCTCGCCCGGCTAGTTTTTGGTATTTTTTAGTAGAGACGGGGTTTCACCGTGTTAGCCAGGATGGTCTCGATCTCCTGACCTCGTGATCCGCCCGTCTCAAGCTCCCAACGTGCTGGGATGACAGGCTTGAGCCACCGCGCCCGGCCTCTTTTTTTTTTTTTTTTAAGAAACAAGTTCCGGCTCTGTCGCCCAGGCTGGAGTGCAGCGGCGCGGCCCAAAACTCCTGAGCTCAAGTGATCCTTCCACCTCAGCTTCCCAAAGGGCTGAGATTACAGGTGTGAGACACTTGCCCAACCCCTCTCTTTCTTGATAAATATGAATCCTAATCTTTTTTCCAATTGTTAATTGTTCTGCTGTCACTTGAGATAGCTTCAAAAAGGAAAGGCTCTTGAGGTCTAAATAGACAAGCTGGAAAAGTTCACCTCTAGACAGCCACTACTGAGATTGTCCTTAGTCCACCTATCCCACTGGACTCTGACTTACTTATAGCTATTCTCTCCTCCTTACCTTTGGATATTCACCCAAACTGGATCTTCTGGGAGGCCAGGAGAGTCTGCTTCGTCCTAATTTTGTGTGTTTCGTGTCTGGGTTATAGGATAACCCTTCTAAATTTTCCTGGTCCTCTTTGTAACTACCTTTTAGCTTACTTTTTTCCCAGTATCCCTTGAAGGTATTGTCTATGTTTTGCTTTCTTTTGTTTTTATCAACAGGAGAGGAAGGCAAGCCAGAGATTAATCAGCAGTTAAGCCTAGAGTCTATGGAACTTGACGAGCTTGCCCTAGAAAAGTACCCCATTGCTGCACCCCTTGTCCCTTACCCAGAAAAATTCTCTGAGGATGGAGTTGGAAACCCTGAAGGGAAAATATTAAGTGGAACTCCCACTTGCAAGAGAAGGGTCATCAGCCTTTTAGTTACCATTGAAAACCACACCCCGTTAGTAGAACTCTCTGAATATTTAGGAACCAACACACTTTCTGAAATTCTTGATTCTTCCTGGGAAGGAGCCAGAAATGTGTATAAATGTCCTGAATGTGACCAAAACTTCAGCGATCATTCATACCTGGTTTTGCATCAGAAAGTTCATTCAGGAGAGAAAAAACATAAATGTGGTGACTGTGGGAAGATCTTCAATCATAGAGCCAACCTGAGGACACACAGGAGAATCCATACTGGTGAGAAACCTTATAAGTGTGCCAAGTGCAGTGCCAGCTTTCGCCAGCACTCGCATCTGTCCCGACACATGAATAGCCATGTAAAGGAGAAGCCCTATACATGTAGCATATGTGGTAGAGGTTTTATGTGGCTACCAGGATTGGCACAGCATCAGAAAAGCCACAGTGCTGAAAAAGCTTACGAATCTACTAACCGTGATAAACATTTTAATGATAAACCAAATCTTGCTTTGCCTGAGGAAACATTCATATCAGGCCCCCAGTACCAGCACACTAAGTGCATGAAGAGCTTCAGGCAGTCCTCATATCCTGCCCTTTCTGAGAAGAGCCACGACGAGGACTTTGAACGCTGCAGCGATGATGGGGACAATTTCTTCTCATTCTCAAAATTCAAGCCCTTACAATGTCCTGACTGTGACATGACCTTTCCTTGTTTCTCTGAGCTTATTTCCCATCAGAACATTCATACAGAGGAAAGGCCCCATACATGCAAAATATGCGAGAAAAGTTTTGCTTTGGACTCAGAACTTGCATGCCACCAGAAGAGCCACATGGTAGAGGAAACTTGGAAATGTACTGTGTGTGGGAAAAGTTTCAGGTCGAAATTGCATCTTGTTACTCATAAGCGAACTCACATAAAAAACACCACATAAATATAACAACTTGTTATCAGTGAGTGGGCTTTTCAGTATCTGTATGGTGGGAAGCAGTTACTGTATATGTCCCAGGCAATGTGCTAAGCACTTTACACACATTCCCATGTAATACTTAATTCTTACCACAACCTTGATTTAGGCAGTATCGTTTCCATTTTATAACTAGGGACGCAAAATCCATGCCACAAAGCTAGTGAATGAACCCAGTAACTCGGTTACTGTTCAACTGTGAGCCAGGAAAAGATACAAAACTTTTGTTTAAATTCAATTTTCATTAAAATGAAGGCTCTTGCTAGAGTTCTTTTAATTTTGTTTACGTAGTTTCTAACTTTTAGAAGGAGGAGAATTTATTTATATTTTGCCAGTTCTGCAGCTATATCTAGGAAAGTAAATGCTTTTATATGTTTTATACTTTTTTTTGCTATAACTATTTGAATGTAATATTTGTATAAGATTGCTGTTTTACATGTGCATTCCCATAGGCATTTAGAAGTTTTTTTTCTGCCCTGTAAAACTTCTCAAATGGGTGGACTAGTTCATATCTTGATGGCCATTAGTATCCACAGAGTTCTCTGTCATGGTTCTGATGCCAGGGGCAGGTACTGGCATTTAGGACCCAATTGTTTGCAAGAATTTTGGAAGTCTAACTGCAGCCCTTTTCTGGAGGCTGGACTTGACTTGGGGAGGGGAAAAAGTACTTGCTCCTTTCTGAGATTTGCCTCCAAATCGCTACTGAAGCACATTACCTGTCTTACTATGAGTAATTGTAATTGTTTCTCAGTGAGCATGCTAGCTACGTTAGATATATTATATAATTTAATCTTCAGAATAAATCTATGACAGAGGAAAAAAAAAACCTTTGTTTCATAAACAAGGAAACTGAAGCCCTCAGAGGGTAAAGTCAGTACTTTGCCCAGCACACAAATCACATTGTGGTGAAACTGACATTAAGCTTGGGTCTCTGTGACTCCAAAGGCCATGCAGTCTGCAAGACTGCAGCATTTGTTGGCATTTGCACCACGTAGTAACACTGCAAGCCGCCAGGGAAAGGGGAGCTGAGATAGGTAGGTGAGAATGGTCATCATGGAGGCGATTCATTGTGCTTGCATCCTCGAACCCCTTCATTCCCTTTGTGCTGTACCCAAAGCCTGACTTACATATACAGTTGTAAAGCAGCAGAAGACTCTCCAGGACTTCAGGTTTGAATTCTTGTCTCTCTAATCAGATAAGAGATTTCACACTTTGCAGAGTACAGTACTGAAGGTCTTAGTTGGGTTTTGGTTTTTTAAAAAACACCCTTAACATTTCCTCTCCATCTCCAAAGAAAATGCATATAGAAAATTGTTAGATTTTAACCAAAATACTTAATAATATGTAGATCTTTACATACTGCTATTATAGATAAATATTGGAGCAAAATATTGTTAAATAGTATGGTTATTAATGTTTAAGAACCACAGAATGTTGTAAATATAGATTCATATACAGTTTCTCATTAAAGTTGATTGTATGCCTGTCAGCAAAACAGTATTTACATGGGTTTTGATTAGGATGGAAGAATGCTCTCATTCTACTTAAATAGACAGTATAAAAGTATAATATTTGCTAAAATTGAATTGTTGCTGTGAATCATCATGAGAAAAGATAAAGGACTCTTGAGGACTAATTGTATGGAAGGTAGCAGAAGGTGGTCCTACAGAACAGCAGATTGAGGACTGAATATACAAAAAGATGCTGGCTACTCAGCTAAGCTCTTATTACTGAGTAGAGGCAGGAAGATACTGTTTAGGTGAGAGGAAAACTGAAACTAACAAAAACATCCCTAACCCAGAGAGAGTTTCTCTCTGTTTGTCATTTTTGTCTTGTTTCTGGTTTGCAGATCCACAGTTGAGACTGTGTGCTGCTCTGTATGTCAAGGTCAGACTTGGCTCTTTGTTTCTGATATCTCCACTCTTACGAGACAGGACACCAGCTTCCAGGTTTCTCTGAGGTACTTTGAAATGTGTAGCAAGATGGTCTCCAGTTAGATTACGTATTAGCCAACTCTGAGATATCATGATTTTTGTTAAATAACAACAAGAACACCACCTCCTTGCTCTCCTGCTTCTGCCCTCAGTGGGAGAAACTGGCAGGTGCCTCAGCACTTATCAGGGGCCCTAATATTTCAGTCAAAGATCTAATGAGTCACAGGATGGGGGATGAAATTGGGAAAGGTCTGGATTAGCAGAGTTGCTGCAGAAAGAAGTAGAGGGGAATATCTTAGAAGGCACTTGGACAGAATGGGGGTGATATAAAAGATGGATGCTGTCATTTTTGTTTTGGCTCCTAGAAAACATAGCAGAAAGCGAGAGTTTGTGCCATACATCCTGTTTTGCACCTTAATGGGGAAGTTTGCCTTTCCACATGAGTCTTCCTTCACAATTAACCTCTAATTTTTACAGTTTTATTCTCCAGATTTTGGAAGATTATGACAAACTTCCCTGAAAGATTAGAAAAAATAGCCCTTTTCAGAAACATTAACATACATGTGGGTATAACTAAAATGGCTTTTTGGTATAATACTGTTAATGATTGGTATGCAGAAAAAAATGAAAATCCCCTAAGTGTCACTTACTGGGAAATAGGCATATTTTCAGTTGTTTGCTTATTGTGCACTTGTACTTAAATACATTTGCTGGATGTAATTCAAGCTGCTTTGCCCCCAGGGAATTCAAGGAAAAGATATATCTGCTGGTGAGCTTCAAGTTTTTTATGATGATGGCTTTTCACCCTTCTGTTTACAGTGTCAGTTGATGGAGATAAATTCCATAAAATTGTCATTAACTCAGAGCTACTAGCTTACCATGTTAGGTGCTATTCACAAATACTGGATAAAAGTTGGAATGAAAAACTAAATGCAAGAGTTTATTGCTATGAATGATTGGTTAACTGCATTTTGCAGCATGGAAATCAACACACTACGAGAGTGAAAACTTTATGCTGAATAAATTGACTCAGACAAATTTTTTCGTTTTTGTTGTTGATACAGTGATGAAAATGTGTTTCCAACAGTTCCTTAACATGATTGCTGGAATAAACAGTCTGTTAAACAGTCATCATTGATGGAAACAGCATTTTTCCAATGGAATTCAGATGTCAGCAGTTTACATTTTGTAATTTAAGAAATTGTGGACTGTAGTTGTTCTTGAATGAGGTGGCCTCACAATAGTTTTATTTAGAGCTTTGTTGCTACAGGTGGTAGTCTACTGACACCTCCTCATTTGACATAGAAAATGATTAACCCAATAATTCAGGGAGTTAAAACTCAAATGACATTTCACAGTAAATGCCATTTTGAGTCTTTGCCTCCTGAGTTTCCATATAATTAAGTGGCAATGTTCTAGTGACTGCAGCATAAGATGTCATACAATCTGAAACTGCAGAGTCTGATCAAAGTAATCTGCAATTTACTGCCTATGTGTACAAAGGGAGACATAGCAGGTTATAGTTTATATGAATAGTCTCTTTTGAATGTTCATTAAACTTGTTATCCCTGTGGGATTTTAGTAGGAAAGTGTTTTTGCTTTGACCATCTGTTTAACAAAATGATGTTCATTACATTAGAAGTATATATATTCATGTGGCTTAGTTTTGTAATTTAGGAGAGCTATTGATCTGATTCAAAGATGACCATTACCATCTTTCCAAGGCCTATCTGAGTAGTACAGGTGTTTTGTCTTTTAAAATTGACATTCCTCTTTGCATTAAGTCTGTAGGGGAGAATACAATATAAATATTCTTCTGTGTAAACATAAGAATGTGCTGTAATCCCCAGTTCCTTTGGATACCTCAGAATTATATTTATTGTATACACTTACACTGTTTGTTTAATGTGTTGGTTTTACTGTTTTTGACGTATTCTCATCAGTCTTCGCTCTAGTTTGCAAGCTCTGAAGTTATTGATTACGTCTAATGTGCAATTTGGCTTCTAATAAATGATATTTTATGATGATGGCAATGAAGTGAACTTTTTTAAAAAAAATACTTAAGTGGTTTTAGGTGGCAATGAGGTTAATTTTGAAGACTGTTAGGATTGTGGTTTAGAAAGTAAGTGAATGACTTTGTGCTGCTTAATAAGGGAAGTAAAATCGCTTGCTCCCTGGAACTCAGCAGAAAATTCTGGCGTCATTCTGGGAAGCCAGAAAATTCTGGCGTCATTCTGGGAAGCTAGCGCTAGACCTCAATTTCCTTTCGTCTTTGCTGTACACGGAAGTACAGGGCCAAGGACCTCCGTCTTCACGGAGCAGCTACTGCTTGGCGCGGGTCGCCACTTAAAGCTTGGAGTCCGAGTAGCGGATGTGGTGAGTAGGACTCCCAGAAGACCTCGCGCGGCCTCAGCGAGATCCTGAGTCTCCGCTTGGCCACCAACCGCACAGGTCAGCGGAAGTGCCAACGAGATGACTGGCGCTACAGCGGCACACTGGTGAGGAACTGGAAGCCACGAGCCACTTCCGGTGCCCGGTTCCGGCAGCGCCTGCGCATTCCTGGGCAAGTGGGATGTGGTGAACGGTGGAGATCCAGCAGTGGGGTTTGGCCATGTGCCTGGCCATGTCTACTGCATATCGGTAGGTGATCTCCATGTAAATCTAGCAGTACGGGTAAGAGCGTTTGCGGAGGAACTCCTCAGGTCTCTTGCTCCACATCAGCAGGAGGGTAACACGGGTGTGACTGTCGGGCACTAACACCAATCTCCATCCCATGATTCTAAGCGTTAGGACTGGAGAAGAAGCTGTGCGCCACCGTCCCTGCTCTAGTCCCACTTAGGCAATGAAGAGCTGTGGGCCTGTCTAGCATGTGTGTCTTGGATACTTTGTGCATCTCACTTGTGCTGGATAGTGTCTTTTCTTTAGAACCAGTACCAATCTGTTAGGCTTTTGGCATGCTCTGCAGCCAAATTCTAACATGCTTCTGGTTAGCTGGACTGTACCCTCGGCTTACCTTTGGTAAATGGTATCTCCCCAGGTGAGCTTAGCCACTTCCATGGCTACAAAGACCTCACTTTAGGTCAAACTCCAACTTCTCTTCTGTGTACTCCAGATGCCTACTTTCAAGTACCTACAGGAGATCGTCCTTTGGATGTCTCTCAGGCATCAAAACACGTGCCCTTAACTCATGCTTTTAGCGCCTCATCTGTTTGCCTCCAGTATGTGGGGCCACATCCATACAATTGCTCATGATATCAACAAACACTTCCTCTTTCCTCTTGCTATGGCTTGAATATTTGTGTACCCTAAAAATTCATGTGTTTGAATTCTAACGCTTTAATTGATGTTATTAGGAGGTGGGGACTTTGGCAGACCCCTCATGATTGGGATTAGTGTCCTCATAAAAGAGACTGAAGGCCGGGTGTGGTGGCTTATGTCTGTAATCCCAGTTCTTTGAGAGGCCAAGATGGGAGGATTGCTTAAAGCCAGGACTTCAAGACCAGCCTGGGAAACATAATGGCACCCTGTCTTTACAAAACATTTATTTAGTCTGGTGTGGTGGCTGGTGCTTGTAGTCCTAGCTACTTGGGAGGCGGAGGCAGGAGGATTGCTTGAGTCCAAGAAGTTGAGGTTACAGTGAACTGTGATTGGGCCACTGTACTTGAGCCTGTGAGGACCCAGCAAGAAGGTGCCATCGTGGAAATGGCCCTCACCAAACACTGAATCTGCCAGTGCCTTGATCTGGGCTTCCTAGCCTCTAGAACTATGAGAAAAAAATTTTTGTTGTTTATAAGCTACCCAGTTGATGATAATTTTTTATAGCAGCTGGAACAGACTAAGACATCATATCCACTCAATCATCAAGTCTCATGGATTCTACCTCAAAAGTATCACCAAAACCTGAATGTTTCTGTCTCTACTGTCCCCATCCTGTCCAACGATACTCACCTGGGTTACCTGAAATAGCCTGCTGATGACTTTCATATCACTCTTGTTCTCTGTCAACACAGCTAACACACTGCCATTTAATAAAAGAAGTATTATAAAATTGCTTGCTCCCTGAAACTCAGCAGAAAATTTCAGCATTATTGAGGGAAGATAACACTAGATGTTGATCTTTCCAGTCTTTGCTGCACAGAAGTAGAGGGCCAGGTACCAGATGATTATGATTATCTCATCCAACTTGACATCTTCCATTGGCTTCCCATTGTCCTTAGGGACATTTAAATTTTCAACATGACCTTCCTAGCCATTACTTCCCTGCCAGCATCAACTCCATCTGTTCTTTTTCTCTTACCCCTCTCCAGCTACACTTTCACTCAATTCTTCAAATATACCAAGCTCTTTACTTTTCCTTTGTGCACATACGTTTCCTTTTAGTTGGAACAACCCTCTCATTCCTGCATTCTTTGTTTTACCCTCCTTATAGCAATATGCTTGTAATTGAATAATAATTATGTAACTAATAAAATTTCATTGTCTCTATAGGAGCAGAGATCAGGAACATGGTAGATGCTTAAAATTATGCACTGAATGAAACTACTACAGCTGTCACTTTTATACTGTTGGTTTCAGCTTAAAGACTGATAGAGGGCCGGGTACAGTGGTTCATGCCTGTAATCCCAGCACTTTGGGAGGCCAAGGCAGGCAGATCACGAGGTCAGGAGTTTGAGACCAGCCTGGCCAATATGGTGAAACCCCATCTCTACTAAAAAAATACAAAAATTAGCCGGGCATGGTGGTGTGCACCTGTAGTCCCAGCTACTCAGGAGGCTGAGGTAGGAGAATTGCTTGAACCCAGGAGGTGGAAGTTTCAGTGAACTGAGATTGTGCCACTGCACTCCGGCCTGGGCAACAGAGTGAGACTTTGTCCAAAAAAAAAAAAAAAAAAAGACACTGGTGCTGTCAGTTACTAGTACACAAGAGGTGTAACAGTGTACACAAAGAAACTGTAAGGAGTTTAAAAAAAAACGAAGAAAGCTTTCAGGATAAATATATAATGAAGCCCTATAGGCTTGAAGGGAATAATTTAGCAAAGATGGCCGGTGCAGTGGCTCACGCCTATAATCCCAGCACTTTAGGAGGTCAAGGCAGGAGGATTGCTTTAGGCCAGGAGTTCCAGACCAGCCTGGGCAACATAATAAGACCCATCTCTACCAAAAATTTAAAAATTAGGCCGAGCACAGTGGCTCATGCCTGTAATCCCAGCACTTTGGGAGGCTGAGGTGGGCAAATCACGAGGTCAGAAGGTCGAGACCATCCTGGCCAACATGGTGAAACCCCATTTCTACTAAAAAAAAACATAGCTGGGCATGGTGGCACACACCTGTAGTCCCAGCTACTTGGGAGGCTGACAGGAGAATTGCTTGAACCCAGGAGGCGGAGGTTGCAGTGAGCCAAGATCGTACCACTGCACTCCAGCCTGGGGGGACAGAGGGAGACTACGTCTCAAAAAAAAAAAAAAAAAAAAAGCTGGGCGTGGTGGCACATGCCTGTAGTCCCAGCTACTCAGGAGAGGATCGCTTGAGCCTGGGTGAAGGCCTTAGTGAGCTGTGATTCTTCCACTGCACTCACCCTGGCTGAAAGAATGAGAACCTCCTCCCTGCGCAAAAAAAGTTTCATTTCAGTGATTGGGCATCAACAAGATACAGAATGGGAGAGTTCTGACTTTCCTTCCTTCCATGGATGCACTGAATAAATATCTACACATGGATCAGTTCTCTGTGAGAGAAATATAGAAACTAGTTGAGACTCCTGCACACTGGGCAACTGAGAATATATCCACATCAAAATGGGTACCAACAAGTTGAGACACAATGTAAACCACAAACCTGGGCACAGTATCTTACAATTGGGAAGGAATGCCCAAATTCCAGATTTTTGAAGAATGAAGAGTGTAGGCCAGACATACTACTCCCAAACTTAAACAGTTTCCACCTGAGAGTTTGGATCCTCAGTCGTCTTACTCTGGGAAGGGACAGGGTTCAGCATTTGTAAGTCCCCTGAGAAAAAAGAGGACATTTTATTTATTTATTTAGAGACAGAGTTTCGCTCTTTTCACCCAGGTTGTAGTGCAGTGGCACAATCTTGGTTCACTGCAACTTCCGCCTCCCGAGCTCAAGCGATTCTCCTGCCTCAGCCTCCTGAGTAGCTGGGATTACAGGTATGCACCACTATACCCAGCTATTTATTTATTTATTTATTTATTTTTTGAGATGGGGTCTTACTCTGTCGCCTAGGCTGGAGTACAGTGGCGCAATCTCAGCTCACTGCAACCTCTGCCTCCTGGGTTCAAGCGATTCTCCTGCCTCAACCTTCCGAGTAGATGGGACTACAGGCTCGTGCCACCATGCCTGGCTAATTTTTTGTATTTTTAGTAGAGATGGTGTCACAGTGTTAGTCAGGATGGTCTCGATCTTCTGACCTTGTGATCCACCCACCTCGGCCTCCCAGAGTGCTGGGATTATAGGTGTGAGCCACCATGCCCGGCCATAAGAGGACATTTTAAACAGGTATGTGAGCACTTTCAGTGGCTGTCCCCCAGGGTCAATGCAGAGCAAGCAGGCAGAAAGGCACCGTTCTGGCTGGCCACCATGGCTCATGGCTGTAATCCCAGTGCTTTGAGAGGCTGAGGCGGGAGGATCTCTTGAGGCCAGGGGTTTGAAAACAGCCTGGGGAACATACAAACGCCCTGTCTCTACAATTTTTTTTTTTTTTTAATTAGCCAGGTGTGACATATGCCTGTAGTCCTAGCTACTCAGGATGCTGAGGCAGGATGATTGTTTGAGCCTAAGATTGAGGGTTGCAGTGAGCTATGATGGAGCCACTGCATTACAGCCTAGGTGGCAGACTGAGACCCTGTCTCTGAAAAAAAAGAAAATAAGAGAAAAAAAAAGAATTAAAAAAAAAAACAACAGTTTCACAGTCTTCCTAAAAGGGATTTGTCTACACATTTTCCCCATCTGCTGCCTGAACATTAGGATTCTAAGTAGCCTACATCTAGTAGCTGATAGGGCTGGTAAACAATAGACCTCCAGGAGCATGAACAGGCACGTGGGAACTTCGCTGGCGTTCTCCCCTCTGCCGCTGCTCCATTCAGAGATAAAACTAGGGACCAGGCATGGTGGCTCACCCTTGTAATCCCAGAACTTTGGAAGGCCAAGGTGGGTGGATCATTTGACGTCAGGAGTTCAAGATGAGCCTGGGCAACATGGTGAAACCCTGTCTCTGCTAAAAAAAAATACAAAAAAATTACCTGGGCATGGTTGGGGGGTGTCGGGGAGGTGTGCCTGTAGTCCCAGCTACTCCGGGGGCTGAGGCAGGAGAATGGCTTGAACTCAAGAGGCAGAGGTGGCAGTGAGCTGAGATTGCACCACTGTACTCCTGCGTGGGTGACAGAGTGAGACTCTGTCTCAAAAATAAAACAACGAAAGAAAAAAAACTAGACTTCTAGCTTCTTCCTGGATGGTGTACCCCAACTTTTACAGCTTCCACCCAAGGGACCAGCTCCTAAGCTCCTAAACATCTGTCTCTGGGAATTAATGAGACTGCACTCACAAGTCCCCTTAGACTACAGAGAAGAAAGGTGATTTTAAAAGGGTGTTGGAGCAGTTCTAGCATCCATTTCCCCTGAGTACAAAGTGAGCAGACAAAAACACCCAGCTCCCAGTTTACCCCCAGGAAGGGGTTTGACTGCACACCTAACGTCCCAGCTTTTCCCAGCCGCTGTCCATGAGTCAAGCCTCTAGCCTATATCTTCTAGCCTATATCTGGGCACTGACTGGGCAGGCAATAAGTAGTCCTCTGGGAGTCTGAATGGACGTGCAGTCGCTTCCTGCAATTCCTTTTGCAGGCTCACTCTAGAGATGGAGCCAAGCCTCTGAACAATCCATCTGTCCCTGACAGCAGATAGGAGCTACTATTCACTAGGCCCCTGGGGGTAACAACACATTAGGCAATGGGTTGAAAGAGTGTGCGGTCTGAATGAGAATGCATGCATTTGCTACATGTCTCCCCAGCTTAGTACAGAGCAAGTGGGAGATCAACACCAGTTCCCAGCTTCTCCTTGAGGGTAGAAGGAACTGGAACACATAACACCCCAACTTTTCTAGCTAAATTTCAGGAACTGTCCTCAATATCACTAGTCTTGGGGCAGTGATGGCATTTGGTGCACCCCAATCTCTTGCAGCTACTAAGAACAAACACAGCAGTTTGTACAAGCACAGAAGTTTGAGTGGCACCTAGAATCTCTGGTTGGATTGATTGGTGAGGTTCATCTCCTACAAAAAATCAGATACTAAGACTTGGAAAGAGAGTTGTCTTTTCTAATGCATGAAAATCAACACAGTCAACAAAAAAATCAAGAAATAGAAAATATGTTTCAAACAAAATAATAAGATAAATCTCCAGAAACCAATTCCAATGAAATGCAGATTCGTGATTTTACCTATTAGAGAATTAAAAACAGTCCTGGTGCAGTGGCTCATGCCTGTAATCCTAGCACTTTGGGAGGCCGAGGCGGGCAGATCACCTGAGGTTAGATGTTCGAGACTAGCCTGGCCAACATGGTGAAACCTCATCTCTACTAAAAATACAAAAATCAGCCAGGCATGGTGGCAGGCACCTGTAATCCCAGCTACTCAGAAGGCTGAGACAGGAGAATTGCTTGAACCTGGGAGGCAGAAGTTGCAGTGAACTGAGAGCGTGTCACTGCACTCCAGCCTGGGCAACAGAGCAAAACTTCCTCTCAAAAAAAAAAAAACAAAAAAAGAGAATTAAAAATAATCATAAATATGCTCACTGATGTCAGGAGTGTAATGTATGAACAAACCGAGACTTTCAACAAAGAGAAAATACAAAAATAGGGTTGGCATGGTGGCTCACACTGTCATCCCAGCACTTTGGGAGGCCAAGGTGGGAGGATTGCTTAAGCTTAGGAGTTCAAGACCAGCCTGGGTTACATAGTAAGACCCCATCTCTACAAAAAATTAAAAATTAGCCAGGTGTGGTGGCATACACTTGTGGTTCCAGCTCCTCTAGAGCCTGAGGTGGGAGGATGACTTGAACCTGGGATGTCAAGGCTGCAGTGAGCTGTTATCATACCACTGCACTCCAGCCTGGGTGACCAAGTGAGACCCTGTCTCAGAAAAAAGAGAAAATATAAAAACATACCAAACAAGTTGTAGATCTGAAGTATGTAATAACTCATCTGAAAAATTATCTAGAGGGTTTCACTCACAGACTAGATCAAGCAGAAGAAAGGGTCAGTGAATCTGAAGACCAGTCATTGGAAATCATCCAATCAGAAGGGCAAAAAATGAGAAAAAGAGAATAGCTTAAGGGACTTAAGGGACACCATCGAGTAGACTAATATATGCATTATTGGATTTTCAGAAGGCAAAGAGAGAGAGAAAAATGGACAGAAAGCATGTTCTAACAAATAATGGCTGAAAACCTTCCAAAATTAGGGAATGAAACAGAAGTCAAGACCCAAGAAGCCCAATGAACATGAAATAAGTTGAATCCAGCCAAGTGCGGTGGCTCATGCCTGTAATCCCAGCACTTTGGGAGGCTGAGGCAGGTGGATCACTTGAGGTCCTGAGTTCGAGACCAGCCTGGCCAACATGGTGAAACCCCTGTCTCTACTAAAAATACAAAAATTAGGCAGGCATGGTGGCATGTGCCTGTAATCCCAGCTACTCAGGAGGCTGAGGCAGGAGAATGGCTTGAACCTGGAAGGTGGAGGTTGCAGTGAGCGTAGATCGTGCCACTGCACTCCAGCCTGGTCGACAGAGCGAGACTCTGTCTCAAAAACAACAACAACAACAACAAAAACAATAAGATGAATCCAAAGAGACCCACACTGACATACGTTACAATCGAATTGTCAGAAGTCGGAAACAGAATTTTGAAAGCAACCAAGGGAAAAGCAAATTCTGTGTACAAGGGACCCCTGATAAAACTATCAGCAGTTTCCAGCATAAACCTTGTGGGCCAGAATGGAGTGGGACGATAGATACAAAGTGCTGAAAGAAAAAAAATTCCAGTCAAGAATGCTATATCCAACAAACCCATCCTTCAAAAATGAGAGGGAAATAAAGACTTTCTCAAACAAAAGCTGAGGGAGATTATCACCACTAGACCTGCCTTACAAGAAATGCTAAAGAGAGTTCTTAAGGTTAAAACAAAAGTATGGAAAACAGCAACATGAGCACACAAAGTATGAAACTCATTGACAAAGGTAAATATATAGTCAAAACCAATATTGTATTACTATTATAGTAGTGGGTAAATCAATTTTAGTTTTCTTATAAAAGTTAAAAGACAAAAGTAGTAAAACAACTATATTATGTTAATTGGTACAATATAAATAGGTGTTAATTGTGGTATCAATAGCATATAAGGCAGAGGAGGAAAGAGAAAAGCAAAGTTCTGACGTGCAAGGGAAGTTATCAGCTTAAAGTAGACTGTTACAAGAGATTTTATGTAAACACTTGGTAACTACAAAGAAAATGCCTATAGAATTAAAGAAAAAGAGAAAAGAATGAAAACATAAATACAAAAGCAATGAAATATGGCCAGGTGCAGTGGTTCACGCCTGTAATCCCAGCACTTTGGGAGGCTGGGGCGGGCAGATTGCTTGAGGCCAGGAATTTGAGACCAGCCTGTCCAACATGGCAAAACCCCATCTCTACTAAAAATACAAAAATTAGCCAGGTGTGGTGGTGCACACTTGTAATCCCAGCTACTCGGAGAGCTAAGGCAGGAGAATTGCTTGAACCCAGGAGGCGAAGGTTGCAGTGAGCTGAGATCATGCCACTGCCCTCCAGCCTGGGTGACAGAGCGAGACTCCGTCTCAAAAAACAAAACAAAACAAAACAAAAAACAGTGAAATACAAAAGAAGACAGTGAGAGAAAAAAGAGGGACAGAAGGACTATAAGACTAACAGAAAATAGTTAATGAAATGTCAGTAGTAAATCTTTCCTTATTTTTTATTTTTTGTTTTTTTTTGTTTGTTTTGTTTTGTTTTGTTTTTGAAACAGTCTTGCTCTGTCTTACCCAGGCTGGAGTGCAGTGGTGCTATCTCGACTAACTGCAACCTGTACCTCCTGGGCTCAAACAATTCTCCTGCCTCAGCCTACCAAGTAGCTGGAATTACAGGTGTGTGCCACCATACCCAGCTAATTTTTGTACTTTTAGTAGAGATGGGGTTTTGCCGTGTAGGCCAGGCTGGTCTCGAGCTCCTGACCTCAGGTAATCTGCCCGCCTCAGCCTCCCAAAGTGCTGGGATTGCAAATGTGAGCCACTGCACTCAGCCAACAATGAATTTTTGAATATCACACCAAAAGCTCAGGGAAAAAAAAAAAAAAAAAAAGCAAGACACAAGAAACAAGTAGGAATACATCAAGCTATAAAACTGCTGCAAAGCAAAGGAGGCAGTCAACAAAATGAAACGGTACACTATGGATTAAAAGAAAATACCTGCAAATAATATATCTGAAAAAGTTATCAAATATATGAGGAAATCACACAACTCAATAACAAATTAACCAAATAACCCAATTCAAAAATGGGCAATGAACTTGAATGGACATTTTTCTAAAGAAAACATAAAATAACCAACATATTGAATGAGGAAAAGCAGGATGCATTCCCTTTGAAAACTGGCACAAGTCAATAATGCCCTCTCTCACCACTTTTATTCAACATAGTATTGGAAGTCCTGGCCAGATTAATGAGGCAAGAGAAAGAAATAAAAGGCATCCAAATAGGAAGAAAAAAAGTCAGACTATCCCTGTTTGCAGATGACATGTTTCTATCTGGAAAACCCTACTGTCTCAGCCCAAAAGTTCCTTCAGCTGATAAACAACTTCAGCAAAGTTTCAGGATACAAAGTCAATGTACAAAAATTACTAGCGTTCTTATGTACCTACAACAGCCAAGCCGAGAGTCAAATCAGGAAGGCAATCCCATTCACAGTTGCCACAAAAAGAATAAAATACCAAGCTGGGCTTGGTGGCTCACGCCTGTAATCCCAGCGAGAGTCCATCTAAAAAAAAAAAAAGAAAAAAAGAATAAAATACTTAGAAATACAGCTAACTAGGGAGGTGAAAGAGCCCTACAATGAGAATTACAACACACAGCTGAAAGAAATCAGAGATGACACAAATGGAAAAACATCCCATGCTCATGGATAGCAAGAATAAATATCATTAAAATGGACATATTGCCCAAAGCGATTTGTAGATTCAATGCTATTCCTATCAAACTACCAATGACATTCTTCACAGAATTATAAAAAGCTATTTTAAAATCCACATGGAACCAGCCTGGTGCAGTGGCTCACACCTGTAATTCTAGCACTTTGGCAGGCCGAGATGGGCAGATCATGAGATCAGGAGATCAAGACCATCCTGGCTAACACGGTGAAACCCCATCTCTACTAAAAATACAAAAAAATTAGTCGGGCGTGGTGGCGAGCACCTGTAGTTCCACCTCCTTGGGAGGCCGAGGCAGGAGAATAGTGTGAACCCGGGAGGTGGAGCTTGTAGTGAGCTGAGATGGCACCACTGCACTCCAGCCTGGGCAACAGAGCAAGACTCTGGCTCAAAAAAAAAAAAAAAAAAAAAAAAAAAAAAATTCACATGGAACCAAAAAGAGCCTGAACAGCCAAGGCAATCCTAGCAAAAAGAACAAAACTGGAGGCATCACATTACCTGACTTCAAACTGTACTACAGGGCTACAGTAACCAAAACAGCATGGTACTGGTACAAAAACAGGCACATAGGCCAATGGAGCAGAAATAAGGCCACACTCCTAAGATCAGCTGAATTTCAACAAAGCTGACAAAAACAAGCAATGAGTGGGAAAAAATCCCTATTCAATAAATGGTGCTGGGATAATTGGCTAGCCATATGCAGAAGACTGAAACTAGACCCCTTCCTTACATCATATACAAAAATCAACTCAAGATGGATTAAAGACTTAAATGTAAACTCCAAAGCTATAAAAACCCTAGAAGACAACCTAGGCAATACCATCTTGGACATAAGATCAGAAAATATTTCATGACCAAGACTCCAAAAGCAATTGCAACAAAAGCAAAAATTGAGACATGGGACCTAATTGAACTAAAGAGCTTCCTCTGCACAGCAGAAGAAACTATCAACAGAGGAAATGGACAACCTCCAGAATGGAAGAAAATATTTACAAATATGCATCGGACAAAGGTCTAATATCCAGCATCTATAAGGAATGTAAACAAATTTGCAAGAGAAAAACAACCCCGTTAAAAAGTAGGCAAAAGACATGAACGATTTTCAAAAGAAGACATACATGCAACAAACAATCATAAGAAAAAAAGCTCAATATCACTAATCATTAAAGAAATGCAAATAAAAACCATAATGAGATACCATCTCACACCAGGGAGAATGTCTATTATTAAAAAGTCAAAAAATATGCTGGCAAGATTGCAGAGAAAAGGGAACACTTATACACTGTTAGTGGGAGTATAAATTCAGCCCAACCATTGTGAAGAGCAATATGGCGAGTCCTCAGAGAGCTAAAAATAGAACTACAGTTTGATCCAACAATTCCATGACTGGGTATATACCCAGAGAAATATAAATAATTCTCCTGTAAAGACACATGCACATGAAAGTTTACAGCAGCACCATTCACAGTAACAAAGATATGGAATCAACTTAAAGGCCCATCAGTGACAGAGTGGATAAAGAAAACATACATATACACCATGAAATACTATGCAGCCATAAAAAAGAATGAGATCATGTCTTTTGCAGGAATATCGATGGAGTTGGAGGCCAGAAAATACTGGCAGGAACAGAAAATCCTCCACGGAACTTTCTTTCTTTCTTTTTTTTGTTTTTGTTTTTTTTTAGACAGAGTCTCACTCTAGCTGCAGTGCAGTGGTAGGATCTCAGTTCACTGCAACCTCTGCCTCCCGGGTTCAAGCGATTCTCCTGCCTCAGCCTCCCGAGTAGCTGGGACTATAGGTGCATGCCACCATGCCCGGCTAATTTTTGTATTTTCAGTAGAGACAGGGTTTTGTCATACTGTCCAGGCTGGTCTTGAACTCCTGACCTCATGATCTGCCCACCTCAGCCTCCCAAAGTGCTGGGATTACAAGCGTGAGTCACCACACCCAGCCTGCATGGAACTTTCGGTACTGTTCCACTGACCAGCCATACTCCCATCTCTCTTCCTCTCCTTGGGCCTTCCTTTTCCCTGAGACACAAAAATATTGACATAAGGCCACTTAATAACTCTACGATGACCTCTGAGTGTTCAAGTGAAAGGAAGAGTCACACATCTCTCACTTTATTTATTTTTGGAGATGGAGTCTTGCTCTGTCGCCCAGGCTGGAGCGCAGTGGCGTGATCTTGGCTCACTGCATCCTCCACCTCCCAGGTTCAAGTGATTCTCCTGCCTTAGCCTCCTGAGTAGCCAGGATTACAGGTGCGCACCACCACGCCTGGCTCATTTTTTGTATTTTTGGTAGAGATGGGGTTTCATCATGTTGGCCAGGTTGGTCTCCAACTCTTGACCTCGTGATCCGCCCACCCCAGCCTCCCAAAGTGCTGAGATTACAGGCATGAGCCACCACTCAGCCCATCTCTCACTTTAAATCGAAAGGTAGAAATGATTAAGCTTAGTGAGAGAGGCATGTCAAAACCTGAGACAGGCCAAAAGCTAGGTTTCCTGTGCCAAATGTTTAACCAAATTGTGAATTCAAAGGAAAAGTTCTTGAAGGAAATTTAAATTGCTACTCCATTGAACACATGAATGATAAAAAAGTGAAACAGTCTTTTTGCTGATATGAGGAAAGTTTGAGTGGTGTGGATAGAAGATCAAACCAGCTACAACATTCCCTTAAACTAAAGCCTAATCCAGATCAAGGCCCAAACTCTCTTCAGTTCTGTGAAAGCTGAGAGATGTGAAGAAGTGCAGAAGAAATGTTGGAAACTAACAAAGGTTGGTTCATGAGGTTCAAGGAGAAAAGCCATCTCCATAACATAAAAGTGCAAGGTGAAGCTTCAAGTGCTAATGGAGAAACTGCAGCATGCTATCCAGAAGATCTCACTAAGATCATTGATGAAAGTGGCTACAATAAGAATAGATTTTCAACGTAGACAAAACAGCCTGCTACTGGGGAAAGACGCCATCTAAGACGTTCATAGCTAGAGAGGAGAAGTCAATGTCTGGCTTCAAAGCTTTAAAGGGCAGGCTGGTTTTCTTGTTAGGGACGAATGCAGTTGGTGAAGCCAGTTCTCATTTACCATTCTGAAAATCCTGAGGACCTTAAGAATTATGTTTATTCTGCCTGTGCTCTATCAATTGAACAACAAAGACTGGATGACAACCTATTTGTTTACAGCATGGTCTTCTGAATATTTTAAGCCCACTGTTGAGACCTACTGCTCAGAAAAAAAAAAAGATTCCTTTCCAAATATTACAGTTTATTACAATGCACCTGGACAACCAAGAGCTCTGATGGAGATATACAAGGAAGTTAATGTTTTCATGCCTGCTGACACAACCTTTATTCTGCAGCCCATGGATCAAAGAGTAATTTCATCTTTCTCTTTATTTTCTTTTTTTTGAGATGGGCTGTCACTCCCCCAGACTAGACTGCAGTGGTACGATCATAATTCATTGCAGCTTAGCTCCTGGGCTCAAGTAATCCTCCTGCCTTGGCCTCCCAAATAGCTGAGACTACAATATGTGCCACCACACCTGCCCAATTTTTAAAATTTTTCTGTAGGCTGGGTACGGTGGCTCACGCCTCTAATACCAGCACTTTGGGAGGCTAAGGCAGGCAGATCACGAGGTCAGGAGATCAAGACCATCCTGGCTAACACGGTGAAACCCTGTCTTTACTAAAACTACAAAAAATTAGCCAGGCGTGGTGGCACGAGCCTGTAGTCCCAGCTACTCTGGAGGCTGAGGCAGGATAATTGCTTGAGCCCGGGAGGTGGAGATTGCTGTCAGCCAAGATATTGCCACTGCACTCCAGCCTGGCAACAGAGCAAGACTGTCTCAAAAAAATTTTTTTTTCTGTAGCGATGGGGTCTTGATATGTTGCCCAAGCTGGTCTTGAACTCCTGGGCTCAAGTGATCCTCCCACCTCAGCCTCCCAAAGTGCCGGGATTACAGGCATGAGATACTGTTCCCAGCCAAAAGTGTTTTGTTTTGCTTTTGCTTTTGTTTTTGTTTTCTGAGACAGTCTTACTGTGTTGCTCAGGCTGGAGTGCAGTGGCACGATCTCAGCTCACTGCAACCTCCATCTCCTGGGTTCAAGCGATTCTCCTGCCTCAGCGTCCTGAGTAGCTGGGAGTACAGGAGCATGCCACCACACCCAGCTAATTTTTCTGTTTTTGTGGAGATGGGTTTCGCCATGTTGGCCAGGCTTTTCTGGAACTCCTGACCTCAAGTGATCTGGGTGCCTCAGCCTCCCAAAGTGCTGGAATGACAGGTATAAGCCATGGCACTCAATCATTTTGTTTCTGAGACAGGGTCTTGCTCTGTCACTCTGGCTGAAGTACAAGTGGCACAATCACGACTCACTGCAGCCTCAGCCTCCCAGGCTCAAGTGAACCTCCCACCTCAGGCTCCCAAGTAGCTGGGACTACAGGTGTGCACCACCATGCCCAGGTAATTTTTAAACTTTTTTTGTAGAAATGGGGTCTTCCCTGTGTTAACTCCTGGGCTCACAGAGCAGTCCTCCCACCTTGGTCTCCCAAATTACTGGGATTACAGACATGAGCCACTTGCCCAGCCCAAAAGTGTTTTTTTGAGATGGAATCTACTCTTGGTAAAGATGCTGTGAATGTTGTTGAAATGACAGCAGGATTTAGAATATTACATAAACTTAGTTAATGAAGCAGCAGCAGGATTTGAGAAGATTTTGAAAGTTCTGCTATGGCCAAAATGCTATCACCCTGTATAATATGCTATGAAGAAATCTTCTGTGAAAGGAAGAGTCAACTGATTTGGCAAACTTCATTGTTACCTTATTTTAAGAAATTGTCACTGCCACCCCAACCCTCTGCAGCCACCATCCTTATCAGCATTACCTTTATCTGATGTAATACTTTTCCACACTTAATAGACTACAGTATAGTGTAAATATAGGTTTTATGTTCACCAGGAAATCAAAACATTTGTGTGACTCATTTTATTGGGACATTCACTTTATTGTAGGAGTCTAGAATCAAAACTGCAATATCTATGAGGATACTGTATATACCTAAGGTACATTATTCACAGTACCCAAGACTTGAAAGCAACCTAAGTGTCTACTGGTGGATAAATGGATATATATACACACAAACACACACATACATATTCATCTAGCCAGTGAGGTCAGGGAGTCACTGACTCACTGCTGTTTTCTTTCTTTTGAGACAAGAGTTTCACTCTTGTGACTTCCAGTTTCTGGTTGCAAATATAAGGAGCTTGAAAGTTGTCACTCCATTCTAATGACAAATAAAAAGCTGAAAAACCTGAAAAACCCAACAATTCTTCTGTAAGAGAAGTGAGGTCCCAGGGCAAACAGCCACCCCAAAATTTGTAGAGACAGACCAGTGGATACAGCGAATCACAATCTACTGGGGCAGTTGAGGTCCTCTGGCAGATCATGCATAGGTGTGGGGACTGGGGAAACTTACATCTGAATACAGGACCTTGGGTTCTTCTTGCCATTGGAGCTTTCCTGGTCCTCCCGGCCTGGAGTTGAGCCTTATATCAAAGGAAAGCTATGCTTGGAGATGCTCTGTTGCCCAGGATAGAGTGCAGTGGTGCGATCTCGGCTCACTGCAACCTCTACCTCCCTTCAACCTTGCCTCCTGGGTTCAAGAGATTCTCATCCCTCAGCCTCCTGAGTAGCTGGGACTACAGGCGCACGCACCACCACAGCTGGCTAATTTTTTTTTTCTGGTAGAGACGGGATTTCACCATGTTGGCCAGGCTGGTCTTGAACTCCTGGCCTCAAGTGATCCACCTCCCTTGGCCTCCCAAAGTCCTGGGATTACAGGTGTCAGTCACTGCGCCTGGCCCCAAGCCTTATAATTAAGTAGAAATCTATGTTCCTTCTCTTTTAGGACAGATGCTCTTTGACTAACTTGATTCAAGATGGGTATGTGTGGTGGGTTGAGTCATGGCACCCCAAATATTTCCACATCCTAATCCCTGGAACCCATGAAGTTTACCTTATATAGCAAAAGGGGAAGGATCTTGAGATGGGGAGATTATTCTGGATTATCCCGGTGGGCCCGACATCATAATGGTCCTTATACAAGGGAAGCAGGAAGGTCATAGAGGAGAAGGCGGTGGAATCAGATTGGAGTGATGCATTTTGAAGGTGGAGGCCAAAGGATGTGGGTGGCTGCTAGAAGCTGAAAAAGTCAAGGCAAGAGATTCACACCTCAGAGCCTCCAGAGGAACCAGCCTTGCCGACAGCTTGATTTTGGCTGAGTGAAATTAATTTCGGATTTGTGACTTCTAGAACGATAAGGTTGTGGGAGTTTTTTTGTTTTGTATTTCTTTTTTCTTTCTTTCCTTTTTTTTTTTTTTTTTTTTTTGAGTCCGAGTTTCACTGTCTTTGCCCAGGCTGCAGTGCAATGGCACAATCTCAGCCCACTGCAGCTTCTACCTCCCATGTTCAAGTGATTCTCCTGCCTCAGCCTCCTGAGTAGCTGGGATTATAGGCATGCACCACCACACCTGGTTAATTTTTGTATTTTTAGTAGAGAAAGAGTTTCACCATATTGGCCAGGCTGATCTTGAACTTCTGACCTCAGGTGAACTTCTGACAACCTTGGCCTCCCAAAGTGCTGGGATTACAGGTGTGAGCCCCTATGCCAGGCCCCAGTTTGTGTTGTTTTAAACCATTAAGTTTGTGGTCATCTGTTACCACACAAATAGGTACCTAATACAGATGTGACTATGACTTGGAGGTTAAGGGACAACAGTGAAATCAGCCTGGTTTCAGTAGGGTGAAGTGGAAACACAATGAGGAAGAAAGAGGCCTTGACCAGGGAGAGGTATCAGGATGGAGCCAGGTATGGGGCAGGTCGGATACAGAAGCTAAATTCGTGATTTAACACAACAGATGGGAATGGGATCAGGGCCTAAAGTACCTAAAGGACCATAAAAGCTATAAGGTAGGCCGCTGGGCCTTCAATAAGCCTCTGCCCAAGAGACAGAAGCTCACTTGTGCATTCAACAGACTGTCACAAGGATCTCTGAATTCAGGCAGAAATAGGCCCTTGGATACAGTGGGGATTCTCAACTGTTTAAATATTGAACATCTGTTTCTCTTGGCTGGGCATTGGCAAAGCTAAAGTTATGGAAAAACAATGTTCTTGTTTTGAAACAGCTTTTATAGTGCATGGTAGTTTTCCAGCCTTGGTGATACTGATTTTTTGGGCCAGGT
Organism: Trachypithecus francoisi; assembly: GCF_009764315.1. Lineage (NCBI taxonomy): Eukaryota > Metazoa > Chordata > Mammalia > Primates > Cercopithecidae > Trachypithecus > Trachypithecus francoisi. The sequence continues at coordinate 111,733,973 of NW_022681460.1, forward strand.
CATTGCTGTGGGGGCTGGCTGTCCCAGCACTGCGGGAGGTGCAGTAGGACCCCCACTAGTAGGAGGCTAGAGGCCAGCAACAACCCTCCCTCCCCCAGTCGTAACAACCAAAAGTGTCTTTGGACATTGTCCGACATCCCCTGGGGGGTTCCCAGTTTAGCACCCCTGATGTATGGGGTTTAGCAGAGAGACTGGACCCCAATTTTAACAGAAGTCTGCCTAGGGCTCCTCAGGGAAGCCTTTGAGAGAAGGAAACTCTTGTGAGAGAGAGGAGGCAGGAGGGAGTGGGAAGCATCAGGAACCAAAGGCAAAGGAAACAATTGTGTGCAAGACCCCAAAGAGGACTCATAGGTGTGCACATGTCCCTCGGCAGTTAGGAGGGACAAGAGATTCCTTGTGGGGGACAGAAGAGCTCAGCCCACAGCCCTGAGGTGACTGGTAGTCACTTGATTATACTGATGTTTTGGGAAGAATGCTACCTTGCTGAGCGTACACCTGTAATCCCAGCACTTTGGGAGTCTAAGGTGAGAGGATGACTTGAGCCCAGGAGTTTGAAGATAGACTGGGCAACACAGTGAGACTCTGTCTCTACAAAAAAATAGAAAAATTAGCCAGGCATGGTGGTGCATTCCTGTAGTCCCAGCTGCTTGGGAGGCTGAGGCGGGAGGATTGCTTGAGCCCAGAAGATTGAAGCTATAGTGAGCCGTGATCACGCCACTGCACTCTAGCCTGGGTAACAGAGTGAGACCCTGTTTCAAAAAAAAAAAAATTGCTACCTGGTTCTATTTGCCGCATCAGGAATGCACTAATCTGCCAAATGTTTTCTCTAAGCTGAGCAATGAGCTAGGAATTATATACTCATTTGCATTTTAATCTCCACTTTGAGAAAACGAGCAGGTGGCATTAGGTGATCTCTCAGGCTTAGTTCCAGGATTCATTTTATATAAATATATTTTGTCACTTAAAAATATGCTGTTGGCCGGGCATGGTGGCTCAAGCCTGTAATCCCAGCACTTTGGGAGGCCGAGACGGGCAGATCACGAGGTCAGGAGATCGAGACCATCCTGGCTAACACAGTGAAACCCCGTCTCTACTAAAAAATACAAAAAACTAGCCGGGCATGGTGGCGGGCGCCTGTAGTCCCAGCTACTCGGGAGGCTGAGGCAGGAGAATGGCGTAAACCCGGGAGGCGGAGCTTGCAGTGAGCTGAGATCCGGCCACTGCACTCCAGCCTGGGCAACACAGCGAGACTCCGTCTCAAAAAAAAAAAAAATGCTGTTGAGGTACAATTTACGTATCATAAAATTAGCCCATTTCAATGATTTTAGTAAATTTACTGAGTTGTGCAACCATCACCGTAATCCAGTCTTAGAATATTTTCATTACCCCAATCCTTTTGCTTTTTTTTTTTTTTTTTTTCCCTGAGACAGAGTCTCACTCTGTCATCCAGGCTAGAGTGGAGTGGTGCAGTCATAGCTCACTGCAGCCTCTAACTCCTGGGCTCAAACGATACTTTTGCCTCAGCCTTCAGAGTAGCACCATCATGCCTGGCTTATTTTTGTATTTTTTGTAGATCAGGGTTTAGCTACATTGCTCAGCCTGGTCTCAAACTCCTGGGCTCAGTCATCCTGCCTCAGCCTCTCAAAGTGTTAGGATTACATGTGTGAGCCACTGTACCCTCACAGCATTTTGTTATTCTTAAAGCTAATGGGCTAAGTGAGAAAGGAGAGTAGGAAGAATTCCCTCTTATATCTCCTTAGTATTCTTTGTCCGCTACTTGCTTCTCACTGTAGCTTTTCCTTATGTGTTAGGCTGGGATTGCAGCAACTGTATAGATGTTTTTTGTTTTGTTTTGTTTTGGTTTCCCTCAATCAAAGGTGGTTTGAGAACAGGCACGGTGATTCACACTTGTAATCCAGCACTTTGGGATGCCAAGGCAGGAGCATTGCTTGAGTCCAGGAGTTCGAGACCAGCCTGGGCAACATAGCGAGACCCTGTCTCAAAAAATAAAAATAAAAGATGCTTTGATACAAAAAAGATCCCTCAAATGTAATTTTCTTTTCTTTTTGTAAAAGCAGCATCTAATTACTTGGAAACTCTTCTCACACAAATGTGCATATTCTCATTTAATTCATCCTTTGCTATAAACAGCTAGTAATTAGAGAAAGAATATGAGAGATCTATTTTCCAATGAACTTTGCCTTGAAATTCTGGTAGATCACTCATCTTTATTAAAGAAGCATGTGCATGATAAAAAATTGTCTGGTATGACAGCAAATGCATAACTATATATAGAATTTATCCCTTAACATATTTTAGAGGATAAAGCAACAGAAGGACAATTTAACAATAAGTGGGCCACCTGCAGGATTGTCCTGATTCTCTCTCAGTAGTTACTCCTTGCTCTCTGCAGAGACTTAAGTTCCCTTTGCCCCAATACCTAGAACTGCCATCTCTTCACCGTGTCATCATGCACGGTTGGGCCCTGTTTGGCCTTTTCTGGGCCTCCTCACAGCAGAATGTGCATCATCATTCCTCATGGGCCTCTTGCTTTCCTTGTAAGTCACACAGTCTTTGTGATTTACATGCAAGTAAGGGGGAGGAGAAACACAAACACCTTCCTTGTGAATCTAAAGCATGGAGTGCTCCTTTCAATCCCCATGGTGGAGCCTGTGATGCTGGTGAAGGTTTGAGCTCTGGCGAAAGCTTTTCCCACACTGGCCACACTGGTATGGCTTCTCTCCAGTGTGGATCCTCTGGTGCAGCTTCAGGGTTGACTGCCGCCCAAAGCAGTTTCCACATTCTCCACACGTATAGGGTCTCTCTCCTGTGTGGACTCTCTTGTGTCTCTTCAGCTCTGAATTCCACGTGAAGCTTTTCCCACAGTCATCGCATTTGTAGGGTTTCTTTGCTGAGCGGGTGGGCTGGTGACCAAGGTGTTGCAAACGGTTGCTCAGGCTCCGTTTACCTCCTTTGCTTTTCTTCAGCTCTCTCAGTGGGTGGCTTTTTAGGGGGCCGCTGATGTATTCCACCCTGCAATGTCTCTGGTAGTGAGCAAATGGCTTTTGAGCATTTGGGGGGCTGACCTGCCTCCGTGATAACCGAGTTTCACTCATATTTGCCCCTCTCGGTTCAGGACTCTGCAGACCATTCCCTTTGGATCTGCCAGCTGACACTGCACATGGCTTTGCTCCTTTAGCCCCTTCCTGTTGTGGATTTTCCTTGTTGTCACTTCTCATTCTGGGGGCCTCTATAATTAGAAAGAAAATGCTTCATTTTCTGCACTTGGAAGAAATAACTTCAGCAAGAGTTATGAAATACTCTGAAAGTTTCTCAAAGGGTGGCCCTCCATTGGCAACTTGCATTAGAATCATCTGGGGCACTTGTTAAACAAACAGGCTCTTCACCCTTCCCCCAAAGCTGCTGGGTCAGAATCTCTGGGGGTTGGGCCTGATAATCTGCACAGTTAGCAGGCTCCTGGGGTGATTGTGATTTATATTAAATTTACGAACCAAGTTCTCCAACCTCCTTCCTCCTTTCTCCCTTTAGGGAAAGGTTTAGGAAAGGAAGAACAGGGAAAAGCAAACCCATCAGAACTGGGTATCGACCAATGAATGAAAGAAGGAAGAGAGGTGAAATCTCAACATTGTAAATTTTACTGCTGTAGTCCGGTGCCTGAGCTATTTCGACAAATACCCCTCACTTCGTAAACACTAATTGACAACCACTTTCTCTTCAAAAGATAGTAAGTTCAGAGACTGTGATGTTTTCTTTCATTACAGATTTGAAGTATATGAGTTCAGAAACTGGAATATGGGTTTCGCCATGTATCCTAATTACAGAAGGACTGACGGTCTGGATGGAGATGAGCTGGAATGGCCTGCGGGAAGTCACAGGATCTGGAGAAGGATCCCTTGTGATGTGGAAAATGCATGTGTGTGCACATGCATGCACAGGCACATGCATGCTGTTCAATATGGCAGCCACTAGCCACATATGACTATGTGGCTACTGGGTACTTGAAATGTGACTACTGTGACTAAGGAACTTAATTTTAAATTTTATTTAATTTTAATTCATTTAAATTCAAATGTAAATAATCAGCCTATACAATCAGGGTCAATTGCTTTTTGACAAGACAATTCAATGGGAAAAGAAGAGTCTTTTTCTTTTTTTTTTTTTTTTTTTTTTTTTTTTTTTTTTTTTTTGAGACAGAGTCTCGCTCTGTCACCCAGGCTGGAGTGCAGTGGCCGGATCTCAGCTCACTGCAAGCTCCGCCTCCGGGTTCACGCCATTCTCCTGCCTCAGCCTCCCGAGTAGCTGGGACTACAGGCGCCCGCCACCTCGCCCGGCTAGTTTTTTTGTATTTTTAGTAGAGACGGGGTTTCACCGTGTTAGCCAGGATGGTCTCGATCTCTGACCTCGTGATCCGCCCGTCTCGGCCTCCAAAGTGCTGGGATTACAGGCTTGAGCCACCGCGCCCGGCCAAGAAGAGTCTTTTTCATAAATGATACTAGGACTGCTGGATTTCCACATACAAGAGAATGAAGCTGGACTCTGCTATGGTCTGAATGTTTATTCCCCCCGTCCCCTGACACACATGTATTGACAGTCCTCCGTGCAGTGGTCTTGGGAGGTGGGGCATCTGGGAGGTGATTAGGTTATGAGGGCGGGGTCTTCATAAATGGGATTAGTGTCCTTATAAAAGAAATTCAAGAGACTACCATTTATGAGGAATGGGACCTCGCCAGATACCAAATCTGCTGGCACCTTGATATTGAACTTCCCAGCATCCAGGAACTGTGAGCAATAAATTTCTGTTGTTTATAAATTACCTAGTCTAAGGCAATTTGTTATAACAGCCTGATCAGATTAAGACAGACCCCTACCTCAAATCCTATATAAAAATTGACTTGTTTCTTTATGTATGGAGGAAAAATTAACTTAAAATGGACCAAATACCTAAAAGTAAGAACTAAATCTCTGTCTCTTTGAAGAAAACATAGCTGTACATATTTGTGCCCTTGGATTAGGCAGTGGTATTTTACACATGACACTAAAGCATAAAGAAAGAAAAAAGGGCCGGGCGCGGTGGCTCAAGCCTGTAATCCCAGCACTTTGGGAGGCCGAGACAGGCGGATCACAAGGTCAGGAGATCGAGACCATCCTGGCTAACACGGTGAAACCCCGTCTCTACTAAAAATACAAAAAACTAGCCGGGCGAGGTGGCGGGCGCCTGTAGTCCCAGCTACTGGGGAGGCTGAGGCAGGAGAATGGCGTAAACCCGGGAGGCGGAGCTTGCAGTGAGCTGAGATCTGGCCACTGCACTCCAGCCCCCGTGACAGAGCGAGACTCCGTCTCAAAAAAAAAAAAAAAGAAAGAAAGAAAAAAATAGATAAATTACACTGTAGCAAAATGAAAAATGTGTGCTTCAAAGGACACTATCAAGAAAGTGAGACTGGCCAGGCGCGGTGGCTCAAGCCTGTAATCCCAGCACTTTGGGAGGCCGAGACGGGCGGATCACGAGGTCAGGAGATCGAGACCATCCTGGCTAACACGGTGAAACCCTGTCTCTACTAAAAATACAAAAAACTAGCCGGGCGAGGTGGCGGGCGCCTGTAGTCCCAGCTACTTGGAGGCTGAGGCAGGAGAATGGCGGGAACCCGGGAGGTGGAGCTTGCAGTGAGCTGAGATCCGGCCACTGCACTCCAGCCCGGGCCACAGAGCAAGACTCCGTCTCAAAAAAAAAAAGAAAGTGAGACAACCCACAGAATGAGAGAAAAGATTTGCAAATTACACTTAAGGGTCTAGTATCTAGAACATATAAAGGACTCTCACAAAAAATGAAGACAAATAACCTGATTTAAAAATGAGCAAAGGATCTGAACAGACATTTTTCCAAACAAGATATGTAATTGGATAATAAGCACATGAAAAGATGTTCGACACCATTAGTCACCAGGGAAATGTAAATCAAAACTTCAAATCAAAATTTCTCAACCTAATAGGATGGATAGAAGACAATAACAAGTGCTAGCAAGAATATGGAGAAATCGGAATCCTCACACAGTATTGGTGGGGATGTAAAATGGTACAGCTGCTTTGGAAAACAGTCTGGTAGTTCCTCATAAGTCAAAGATAGAATTACCATATGACCTAGCATATGGTAATTCCACTCCTAGGTATATACTCAAGAGAAATGAAAACATGTCTACACAAAAACACACACATTTATAGCAGCATTCTTCATAATAACCAAAAAGTGGAGACAACCCAAAAGTCTATGAACAGATGAACCAACATGAACAGAAAACCAACATGTAATATATCCATACAATGCCTATTATTCAGCCACAGAAAAGGAACGAAGCACTGATTCATGCTACAGCATGGATAAAACTTGAAAACATGCTCAGTGAAAGAAGCCACACACGAAAGACCACATATTGTGTGATTCAATTTATTTATTTATTTATTTTTGAGACAGGGTCTTACTTTGTCACACAGGCTGGAGGGCAGTGACACGATCTCAGTTCACTGCAGCCTCGACCTCCCAGGTTCAGTTGATCCTCCTGCCTCAGCTCCCCCAAGAAGCTGGGATTACAGGTGTGCAGCACCATGCCCTGCTAATTTCTGTATTTTTTGTAGAGACAGGATTTCGCCATGTTGCCCAGGCTGGTCTCGAACTCCTGAGCCTAAGCGATCCGCCTGCCTCGGCCTCCCAAAGTGCTGGGATTACAGGCGTGAGCCACTGTGCCTGGCCTGTGTGATTCCATTTATATAAAATATTCATAATAAGCAAGTCTAGAGACAAAAGTAGACTGTGGTTGCCAGGGGCTGAATGTTTATGTTCCCCCAAATTCATATGAAATTCTAACTCCCAAGGTAATAGTGTTAGGACGTGGGGCCTTTGGGAGGTGATTACGTCACGAGGGTGCTGCCCTCACTGGAATGGGATTAATGCCTTCATGAAAGAGCTCCACGGGAGCCTGTCTTCCCCTTCTGCCACATGAGGACTGAGAAGTAGGCAGTCTGTGACTTGGAAGAGGAGCCTCACTGGAACCCAACCATGCTGGCACCTTGAACTCAAGACTTCCCAGCCTCTAGAACTATGAGAAATAAACTCCTGTTGTTTATAAACTACCTAGTCTCTAGCATTCTATATTAGCAGCCTGAACAGCCTAAAACACATCGTACCTCATTGAATGTAGCAAATGTTAAGAAAATAAGGATTTGTGTCTTCTTGTAACTCTCCTCTCTAACGTGCTCATTGTATCTTGTATTCACATCACCAGGCTTGGCCAAAATGTCACTGTCATTCAGGCTTAGAGATCACAGGACTGTGTAGAACAAGGCCAGCAGTTACACAAATATCACACCAGAGAAAGGGAAATAGATTTGAGGATTTAAAGTACAAGCAACATCACGGAGGAGGACAAAGATATATGATATAGGGTGAGTTTTTTTTTCTACCAGGCCCTTTCTAAACAGAGGAGCATTTAAAGAAATGAAACTCAGCCATAGCTTGCATGGAAGTTCATCTGTGGCCATATTTGGATCTGTCTTTTCTATAAGAAGTTCTGAAAGGGACAGAAAAGTAGGTACAACCCTGTCATGCGCTGGATTGTCAAATATTCATTAACAGAAAATGACAAAAACATACTTATTTGTAGTATCACCACCATTCTAATTAGTGAAATGTGTTTAGTGAATAATCATCTACTATTATATACAACATTTTAAAAAACACACACATGTGGTCTATGCCTTTGCAGAACCATGAGATACACTGATGGAGATAAAGGGCTGATGAGAGGGAGAGAAAAGGCAGAGTGTTTACCTGTCCCAGCCAATTTGGGGGTTGGTTCTTGGAGGAGTGGGGATTTCTCCCAATGATGGGGGCTCAGCCGGTCATAAGCCTCCGCCTGGGAAGGCTCTGCTGGAGAGCTCTCCCTGAGATCTCTCCGAGGAGTCTGTGGTTGAAAGTCTGGCAGTTCCTGTTCTCCAAGCTGAGATCCAGTTTTCTCCAAGAGCACCTTTTGCCCCTGCATACAAACGGCCACCTAGGAACAAGCCCGATCCATTAATTCCATCCATCAGGACTGAGGGAAGCTTGATCTCTCACTGTTGTATAATGACCTGTTTACCTTGGGAATTGCTGATAACCATCTAGAGGTCAACTTTCATAGAAACCACTAAAACCCTCAAAGGAAGTAAAGGGAAGGATGTGAAGAATGACAGGAATGAGGATGCTACAAGTCAGCCGAGTGGCATCGCCTAAAGCTTGGGCCTTTCTCAAGGGCCAGAGTCAAAGTTATCAGGGTAGCTGCTGGCACAAATATCAGGGTCAGTCACGACACTGGACCATCAGATGCCCACTCTACACACCCCACCCCACCCCACCTACTTCTGCTGGAAATAGGCCCTATAGGAACAGGAAGCAGAATGGTGAGAGGCTGTTAAAAACTCTTCTTATCTAATACATTGTTCTACCAAAGGCTTTCCTGGTAAGGAGATTCCAGTAGTAGTAGGGATCTAAGAGGACTACCCTACCCTCATTCCCTAACAAGTTCTATTTTCCGAAGTACCTGCTGTTTGCTTCTTGCCTAGGTCGTGACTGGGGTCTGACTTCGGGGAGGAGAGTGGCCAGCAATGGCAACCCTGGCCAGTTAAACTGTAACTTCCTGATCCAAAGACAACAAGCTAGTCAGGCACTGTGAGGCTCACTCCTATAATCCCAGCACTTTGGGAGGTCAAGACAGGTGGATTGCCTATGCCCAAGAGCCTGGGCAATGTGGAGAAACCCTGCCTCTACAAAAGTACAAAAATTAGCCATGCATGGTGGCATGTACCTGCAGTCCCAACTACTTGAGAGGCTGAGGTGTGAGGAACACTTGAGCTGGACGTGGAGGCTGCAGCGAGCAGAGATCACACCACTGCACTCCAGCCTCAGCAACACAGTGAGACCCAGTCTCAAAAAAAAAATCAAAGACAGTAAGCTAGGCCGGGTGTCGTGGCTCACACCTGTAATCCCAGCACTTTGACAGGCCAAGGCGGGTGGATCACTTGAGGTCAGGAGTTCGAAACTAGCTTGGCCAACATGGTGAAAAACCTCTCCACTAAAAAATACAAAAATTAGCCAGGCATGGTGACAGGTGCCTGTAATCCCAGCTACTCAGGAGGCTGAGACCTGATAATCACTTGAACCCGGGGGGCAGAGGTTGCAGTGGGCTGAGATGGCACCACTGCACTCCAGCCAGGGCAACGCAGCAAGACTCCATCTCAAAAAAAAAAAAAAAAAAAGACAATAAGCTAGAACTTCCAATGAAATGAAGTTCCTTAAAGTCCAACAGCTACCAAACAGAGTGACCCTGCCTGCTAAGAATTCTGCTTGTAGGAAAACTAAGATGGGTGTGGGAAGAGCTGACAGAAGGGATTCAAGAACCTTACAATTTGTACTTCTGGTGACATAAGGTGCATAAAGGAATGGCAAGAACCTTGGTCCTCGGTTGCCTCACGGGGTATCAGTAGTTGGATTTTCTAAAAACCTGTTAACAACTCAGGATAGGTTCCCAGACAGAGGCTGGAAGCAACTTCTGAAGCCATCCAGTCCACTTCTGAGACTCAGTCCTTAAATAGGGAGAGATCCAGATACCAAACATTACCTAGATGAAAAAGAAATCCCCAGGATGATGGGAGAGGACCCTCCTTACCCACTGCTTTGGTTTCTTGGATGCTCTGTGAAAATCTTCCACGAGGGTCACAATCTCCTTGCTGCTCATTGGACATCGATGCCTGACCCGAGCCTGGATATCTGGGGGCAGGATGGTCAGGAACTGCTCCATCACCAGAAGCTCCAAAATCTGCTCCTTGGTGTGCAGCTCGGGTTGCAGCCACTGACGGCAGAGCTGTCGGAGCTGGGAGAGTGCTTCTTGGGGTCCAGACACCTCTTGATAACAAAAGCGTCTGAAGCTCTGGCGGCAGAGCTCAGGATCGGGGCAGTTTTTTTGCAGAGTAGGCTCCCGTTTCTCTTCTAGTTTGGCTATTATGTGTCTCTCTTGCTTGGAGGAAGCTTCTTTGTTGGAGCTTAAAGTTATCTCCATTTTAGCTGCCATTTTGGGCGTCAGGAGACAAGTCTCTCCTTGTAAACGGGTTAAGCCTTTGGGATCATGACCCTGGAGAAGTCTCTGAATACTAGCAAGACTCCAAAAACGAAGGCTCTCTGAGGATGTTAGGGAGAACGGGATGCAGAGACAAGGCCTAACTTGCTACCCTTTACTAGCCAAATTCAAGACAACGCGGTTACTGGGAGTGGGAAGAGTTTTATCTTCCCGTCAGTTTTTTGAAGTCTTGCAAAGGAGAAAAGTCTTAACGTCGTAAAAGGACTCTGAGGAAAAAATACTTCTTTTACTTCAGTAGCAAGCACACAGGTCTCGGGTTTAATGAGCAATACGCTCTAACCGGCGGGTGGAGCGGAATCCCTAGGAAAAGTTCAAGCTGTCACAGGTAGCTTGCCCGAACTCTCCCGCATGACGGCAGCAACCGACCTGGCGCATGTCGCCGGGTGTTAAACGGTAGAGCTGAACAAGGCCACAGCGCCAGCCGGCGGTGTGAGGTAGCGAACAGCCTCCTGCACGCGAACGAAGCGGCTGCTCGCTGCCCAGGCGCCGCAGGCCCGGTGGCTCCGGCCTCCAGGGCGGCCCCGCGGCCCAGCCAGCCCCAGGCCTGGCGAAGCTGCCGCAGCCCGGTGCGCAGCTGAACTCCACGGCTGGTGCGAGCTCGGACTGGCGACTGCGACACCGCTACCCCGAGCAGCCCGGCGCCCCGCACCCACCTGCAGCCGACTCACCTCTCTGGGAACCCGGGACCGCAGGACTTGGGACCCGGGACCGCAGGACTTGGGACCCGGCACCTGCGAGCACGGGCTGGGGGCGGGGTCGATTCCACTCGCCGCGGAGACGCCCACTGGCTGCTGAGGAACTACCGAGAGGGCCCGCCTCCTGTCAAGGGCATCTTCTACCGTCTATTGGCTGCCGCCTCTGTCAATATAGTCGCAGTGCGTCCCGGGAGCTGCAGTCCGGCAGCTCGACTTGCGGGCCTGCGCAGGGGCGTGCGTAGTGGGCAGAGCGAATCGCGCCCCTGACTTCCGGCCCGGAGGCCGAGGGAGTTTGTGGAGTCCCGAGTACTGGTATCCGGTGAGTCCTCCGCTTCCTTGAGGCCGGCGGGACTAGCGGCTGGGCCCTGCGACGGCCGAGGAGTCCCTCCCCGCTGAGAGCCTTCTCCGAGGCGTTTGGGTCCGGCTCCGATGGGCGTCTCCGTGGGACAGGCGGCCTCCCTCAGGCCGGGCTTCCCCAGACGCGCCGCGGTCACCGTGCCCCGCTCCCACCGCGCGGATCACCCCAAGCCTAAGCGCCAGCGCCCCGGGACCCCCTGGTCTTGACCCTGCTTATCTCGTCCCTGTCTCGCCCACTCCCTACTCATCCACAGTGCCTGACCCTGGCACCGAGTGCGTTCTGAGTACTCAATAAATAGTTACTAAGTGAAAAACCTATCCACTTGGCTCCCCATCCTCATGCTGCATTTTTTCCCCAGTGTTTGGGCCATCGCTAGAGTGAAGTAAAATTTTCAGAGAACAGCATTTTAAAATTTAACGATGAGTGGCCGGGCGCGGTGGCTCAAGCTTGTAATCCCAGCACTTTGGGAGGCCGAGACGGGCGGATCACAAGGTCAGGAGATCGAGACCATCCTGGCTAATACGGTGAAACCCCGTCTCTACTAAAGAATACAAAAAACTAGCCGGGCGACGAGGCGGGCGCCTGTAGTCCCAGCTACTTGGGAGGCTGAGGCAGGAGAATGGCGTGAACCCGGGAGGCGGAGCTTGCAGTGAGCTGAGATCTGGCCACTGCACTCCAGCCTGGGTGACAGAGCGAGACTCCGTCTCAAAAAAAAAAAAAAAAAAATTTAACGATGAGTGGGATGTAAGGGGTCAAAAAGGATCCAGAGGGGTGCAGGTTCCGCCTTCTGCATGAAGTTAGAAGAGCATTTATTAAATTATTCTTCAGCCAGGTAAGGTACAGGATGAACGTAATGAAGGCAAGGGGTGCAGGTTCTAGTCCTGGCCTTGCTGCCTAGAGCTCTGCTGTGTGATGCTTTAGGCAAGATACTTCATCGCTCTCAGCTTCTTTTTGGCTAAAAAGCAGTGCTAACAATAATAATGCCCTTGATTTCTCTATCTCTAGAAGCACTGAAATGTAAAGAGAATTTAAGTGAAGGCAGTTCAAGTTCTTTGAGAAAAGGGAACCCAAATCCATTTTTAAAATATAAAAAATTTTCTTTAATTTTTAAAAAACATTTACCATCTTAACCATTTTTAAGTGTACAGCTCAGTAGTCCTGAGTGTATTCATATTGTTGTGCATGCTGGATCCATTTTAATACCACGTGGTGAGGGTGTATCAGCTCCTGTAGAAAATGTGAATTATGATCTGCTTTAATCTGTGTTTTAAGTAGTTAAAAACCAACACAAACTAATGAAAAAAAGACTGCCTTCACTGGTGCAGTGGCTCATATACCTGTAATCCCAGCACTTTGGGAGGCCAAGGTGGGAGGATCATTTGAGCACAGGAGTATGAGACCAGCCTGGGCAACATAGTGAAACCCCATCTCTACAAAAAATACAAAAGTTAGCCTCTATTTAAAATTATTTTTAAGGTCGGGCATGGTGGCTTATGCTTGTAATCCTAACACTTTGGGAGGCTGAAGTGGGAGGATTGCTTGAGTTCAGGAGTTTGATAAAAAAATAAATAAATAAATAAATAATTTTTTAAAGTAATTGTTTAATTTTAAATTATATAAAACTTTTTAAAATTAACTCTCAAAAAAATAAAACATCGCCTTGCATAAACTGGCCTTGGAGATCCAAACATGTTTTCAAGACTCAAGTATATTGTCCTCTTGTGAACAGGCTCCTGTGATGGCAGAGTGGAGTAGAGAGTGGGACATAGTTGCAAACAACTCTGGTCTTACATTTGCCCAATTTAGCAATTCCCAGAAAATGAAGAGCTTTACCCTACTTCTCACGTAAAATTTGAGAAAAGAATTTTAATAGGCCTAGCTGTGTGTCATATGCCCACTTCTGGGGAGGCAGGTATTGTAATTAATATCCCCACTAGAACCAATCTTTCTTTCTTTTCTTTCTCTTTTCTTTTCTTCTTTTCTTTCTTTTCTTTCTTTCGACAGTCTCGCTCTTCTTGCCCAGGCTGGAGTGCAATGGCGAGATCTCGGGTCACTGCAACGTCTCCCTCCCGGGTTCAAGCACTTCTCCTGCCTCAGCCTCCTGAGTAGCTGGGACTACAGGTGTGTGCCACCATGCCCAGCTAATTTTTTTGTATTTTTAGTAGAGATGGAGTTTCATCTTGTTAGCCAGGATGGTCTAGATCTCCTGACCTTGTGATTCACCCACCTCAGTCTCTCAAAGTGTTGGGATTACAGGCATGAGCCACCACGCCCGGTCGAGAGGGACTTTTTCACAAAGGAAGAAGATGCTGCTACTAGAAGTGGGAAAGGAATGCTGGAAAATAAAAACATACAGCAAACCCAAACAGTCACTTATCCACATTGTGTGTGTGTGGAATAATAGTGATGAAGAAGTTAATTAAGAAGCACATACACACTAGTGCTCCCCTGAGGAGAGGGTAGCAATTGGGAACATGAGTCCAGGCTTCTTGAGGATAGGGAAGGACAGGAAAAAAGACTTAGGTATGTGAGGGAAGAAGGGAAGGAACAGGTGAACTACATCGTCAGGAACAGTTTGAGTAACTTGTTAGCAGACACAGAATCTTGGCTGGGAGAAAACTATTTTTTGGTACTGTAACTGCCCAGTGGGTTCATCTTGCCCACTGCCTAGATAAAGCCAATTTGTCAAGACAAGGGAATTGCAATAGAGAAAGAATTTAATATGCATAGAACCAGCTAAATGGGAGACAAGTTTTATTACTCAAGTCAGCCTCCCCAGAAATTCAGAGGCTAGGGCTTTGGCAGGCAGTTGGGTAGGGAACGGGGAATGCTGACTGGTTGGGGACACACTCATAGGGCTGTGGAAAATGGCTCCTGTGTGCTGAGTGCGATTTTGGGTGGGAGCCACAGAGGAGTCCCTAGTCTGGGTGGAGCCATCTGGTTGTCAGAAAGCAGAGGCCTGAAAAGACATCTCAAAAGGCCAATCTTGGGTTCTACAATAGTGATGTTATTTAATTGGGGAAGTTGCAAATCTTGTGACCTCTGGATAATCATTTCATTATGCCTACATCTTAGCAGAATTCAGGCCCCTCTCATCCTCCTAACCTGGTGGCCTTTAATTAGTTTTACAAAGGAGTTTAGTTTTGGGAAGGGTTATTATCATTCAAACTATAAACTACATTTCACCCAAAGCTAGCTTGGCTCACGGCCAGGAATGACCAAGGGCAGTTTGGAGGTTAAAAGCAAGATGGAGCTGGTTAGATCCTATCTCTTTTAGTATCATAATCTTCTCACTGTTAACAGTTTTTGCAAAGACAGTTTCAATATTTCTAGTGTTTTGGATCATTGGTGTAGATTTGTGGAGGGAGTAAAGAAAAGGGATAGAAAGTAAATCACAAGAAGCAGAGTGAAGGAATGTGATAGGTTTATATTGTCTTTTTCCATCCTCTTCAGCAGACATCCTTCAAAGTTGAGCCCTTATTTTCAGCTGTGAGTCTCTGTACATGTCTGACACTCTCCCGTCCCACGGATTACAGAAAGACATTCCTTGCAGGAGAACATGGCTTCCCAGTGATGTGGGAAGAGATGGACTCTGATCCCCAGGGTAGAAGTGGCAACCAGAGTCAGCCAGTTCACTGAAGCAAATGATGGCTGCAGCAAAGAGTCCCGAGGCACATCCATCCTCAAACAAGGAACCCACACAGGGCCAGAAATCAGCCCTCCAGGGTAAGAGCCCTGACTCAGAGGCCTCCCGTCAGCGCTTCAGGCAGTTTTGCTACCAGGAAGTAACTGGCCCCCATGAAGCTTTTAGCAAACTCTGGGAACTCTGTTGTCAGTGGCTGAAGCCGAAGACGCACTCGAAAGAGGAAATCCTGGAGCTGCTGGTTTTGGAGCAGTTTCTGACTATCTTGCCAGAGGAGATCCAGACCTGGGTGAGGGAGCAGCATCCAGAAAATGGGGAGGAAGCTGTGGCTCTGGTTGAGGATGTACAGAGAGCTGGACAACAGGTGAGAAAAGGAAGTCAGAACTTTGTGGTTTGGGTTATGAAGAAGTTGAGGAATCCAGTTACTGGAGAGGTGCTTGGTTGAGAAACACACAGTAGCCCTCTGCTGCCCACAGAAGGTCTTGGCTATCTTGGGTTGGTCCTATGCCCTTATAGTACGGGAAGAATTTCTCATCTGTGGATACAGCTGTTAGACATTCATATATTTAGTAATGTTTGAAGTCCTTAATTAAAGTGGTAAAAACACTCAGAAAAATTCTCCAAAACAAGGCCAGGGAAAGGACAACTATCCGTCACTCAGGGGATGGAGGAAAACTAGAGATGCTGGTGAACGAAAATCTAGTTTCTTGCTAGGAGCTTCTTTGAGGGCAGAGTGCCATGCGTCGTACACTCAAAAAAATTATGTTAGAGCCAGGCCTTGCCCTGGTTCTTGCTGCCGGGATTAAGTGTTCAGTTTGGGACACTGATGGATTTATAAAATATCCTCTTACGGTCAGGACTAGGTGTGAGATCTGATCAGTATAACCAGCTTGTATCTTCTGGGAGCAAGGAGGTGGGAAAGGCACAGGAAGAGAAAAGTAACACGCCAGCTTTGGTTGTGGAAGAGTTGGTGCAACTGAAATTGGGTGTCTGAGAGAGGCCTAGAGTAATGGAGGGCACAGGTCAGAGGAACGTTGGTCAGCCTGAGTGGGTCTGTGATCAGAGCAGGAAGCAGCTCGCTGGGTGCCAGAGTCTGCATGGCTGGAATGGGAAGGACCTAGGCAGCAGATATGCTTGTGTTTCCCAGTGAGGAGGTAGGGATGTGCACGGCCTGTGGGAAGAGGAATGGGTGAAGATGGATGTAGATGAAATTTGGTAGGATTGAGGAGTTAGTACTTTTGACAATTTAGAGACGGGAAGAGCAGCTTGGTGGTGATGCATCAGGGAAAAAGTTGAGGAAATCAGTCTGAAGTCTGTGGGACTGGGACTCTTACTCATAAGAAAGATTGAATGGAGAGGTGCAGTAGCACTTGTATGAAGGTAGAGCTTGGAGAATTGAACTATTATAAATAGAGTGGGAATGCCAGTATGCCAATAGTCATCCTAGCCCAGGTCCCCTTCCATCACTCTGATGCTCTCTCCTCTTCTTATCCTTAACCATCTCAGAATCACACTTTATTTTATTTTTGATAGGGTCTTGGTCTGTCACTTAGGCTAGAGTGCAGTGGCATGAATGTGGCTCACTGCAGCCTCAACCTCCTGGGTTCAAGTGATACTCTTGCATCAGCCCCCCAAGTAGCTGGGACTACAGGTGCACACCACCATGCCCAACTAATTTTTTTTATTACAGATGAGGTTTTGCCATGTTGCTCAGGCTGGTCTTGACCTTCTGAGCTCAGGCTCCCAAAGTGTTGGGAATACATGTGTGAGCCACTGTGCCCGGCCCACACTCAATATAAAATAAAACAGTGCAGGAGTGTATAGGTTAAACACCTATTTGAAACCTATTGTATTAGTCTATTCTCACACTGCTATAAGGACATACCTGAGACTAGATAATTTATAAAGAGAAGAGGTTTAAGTGACTCACAGTTCTGCATGGCTGGGGAGGCCTCAGGAAACACAATCATGGCAGAAGGGGAAGCAAACACATCCTTCTTCACATGGCAGCAGGAAAGAGAAGAATGAGAACTGAGTGAAGGGTAAAGTTCTTTATGAAACCATCAGATCTTGTGAGAACTTACTATCACTAGAGTAGCATGGGGGAAAACTGCCCTCATGATTCAATTACCTCCCACCAGGTCCCTCCAATGACACATGGGGATTATGGGAACTACAATTGAAGATGAGCTTTGGGTGGGGACACAGCAAAACCATATCACCTATCATGAAAGTGAAGGAGAGAGCAAGAAGTGGAGGTGGGTAGTAGTAATAGACGTTGACATAATTTCTTAGGACCCCACTTACCTCTCAGTACCTCTCCTCATTCCCTTTAAGGGTGTTTGTTATAAGCATGGGACTTAAGGAATGAAGATGGCTCTGAAAGACAGAAGTTGATTTTAAGTGACTTTGATATTGGGGATTTTACAGTGAACAGGACAGGCATGGCCCCTGGTCTGCTGGAGCCCACAGTCCATGGGGGAAACAGACAATCATAAATCAGAAGTAAACCATAAAGATCGTTTCAGATGAGTGCATGGAAGGAAATGAGCAGAGTGATGTGATAACTGGAGTGTTGGGAGATAGGTGGTGAGGCAGGGCCTCTCTGAGGTGACACTGAAGGAGGAGAAGGAACCAGTTGTCCCAAGAGTTGGGAGGAGAGTACTCTAGACAGAGGGGACAGCACATACCAAAAGCCTAAGGTGGTAAAGGACTGGGCAGGTTTGAGAGGAAGGGAGGGCTTGTGGCTGGAGTAGAGAGACTGGGGAAGAGTGCTGTGAGGGAAAGGGAGGAAGCAGGGCATAATCATGCTGGGCCTTTTAGGCTGTGAAGAGGAGTTTGGATTTTATTCTGTGTGCAGTGGGAAGTCACTGAAGAGTGTTGTTACTATGGAGGGATAGGAGTCTAGATTTTAAAAAGATCACACTGAATTCCATGCAGAGAGAATGGATTGGAGGGTCCAGCAGTAGAGAGGATACAGACAGCAGATAGTGTCCTGGACCCTGATGGAGCTGGGAGGTGGAGAGAGAGGACCAAAGGAGGTCTCTTTTGAAGACAGAACTGATATTGGATTTGGGTGGAAATGGCCTAGTGCGGAAGTCATGGGGGCATGCTAAAGTGAAAGCTGACATTCTCTCTTCTAACAAATATTTACCAGTTTTTAACAGTTCTGGTGTGTCAGGCTCTATGCTAGGTGCTGTCTTATAAATAATCTTAACCACTTCAAAGACTTTTTTTTTTTTTTTGAGACAGAGTCTTGCTGTGTTGTGGCGTGATCTTGGATCACTGCAACCTCCGCCTCCTGGGTTCAAGTGATTCTCCTGCCTCAGCCTCCCAAGTAGCTGGGGTTACAGGCTCACACCACTACACCAGCTAATGTTTGTATTTTTAGTAGAGATGGGGTTTCACCATGTTGCCAGGCTGGTCTTGAACTCCTGACCTCACATGATCCACCTGCCTTGGCCTCCCAAAGTGCTGGGATTACAGGCGTGAACCACTGCACCCTCAAAGACCTAATTCTATTAATTTTTATTTTATTACAACAGCAATACAGTGGCTCCTAGATGTTTCTCTTCTGCTTCCTTATGTTACACATTATTTTTTAATGCCACTCCTAGGAGTTGTAAAGTCCAGCTTAGGCAGGAATTTGTAGTGATGGATGATGGGGTCTGTCCTCAGGTCCCAGATTCTGAGAAGGACTTGAAAGTACTCATGGAGGAGATGGCCCCTTTGGGAACAACCAGAGAATCACTGAGATCCCAATGGAAACAGGAGGTTCAGCCAGAGGAGCCAACTTTAAAGGGATCACAGAGCTCACACCAAAGACCAGGGGAACAGTCAGAAGGTAAGCAGAAGCCTCTGTCCTCACCTGAGGCAGGTGAGGAACAATCATTTACTGGAAACAAAGGTCTGAACTGGATCCACTCAAGGGTTCCAGACTAAATGCCTTTGAAATATATCCAAAAACCGGCCAGGCGCGGTGGCTCATGTCTGTAAACCCAGCACCCTGGAAGATCAGACAGGCGGATCACCTGAGGTCAGGAGTTCGAGACCAGTCTTGCTAACACTGTGAAACCCAGTTTCTACAAAAAATACAAAAAATTAGCCGGGCATGGTAATCCCAGCTACTTGGAAAGCTGAGGCAGGAGAATCGCTTGAACCCAGGTGGTGGAGGTTGCAGTGAGCCAAGTTCACGCCATTGTATTCCAGCCTGGGCTGCCTCAAAATAAAAAAAAAAAGAGAAATATATCCATATCCAAAAGCAAGATTACAAATTTCAGTTGAGGGTAATAGCACTTAAAGTAGGAACAGAGATTCTTTATGTGTTAGCATAATTCTTTTTTATTACAGTTCTGTTACTAAAGAATCAGGCGTCCTTAAAGGTGAACATGTTACCTTCACCTTTTGCACAGCAGTTCTTCATATACTTGAAGACATTAAATCCCCTTCCCCATCCAACTTAATATTTTCCAGAATATATTTTTATTATTTTTGCCTTTCTTCCAGAGCTCTATTTTTTGTTTTTACTTGTCTTAATTTTTTTAGAAAACTTTTTTTGTTTTTTAAGATGGAGTCTTGCTCCGTTGCCGAAGGTGGAGTGCAGTGGCACGATCTCGGCTCACTGCAAGCTCCGCCTCCCAGGTTCACCCCATTCTCCTGCCTCAGCCTCCCGAGTAGCTGGGACTACAGGCGCCCGCCACCATGCCCGGCTAATTTTTTGTATTTTTAGTAGAGACAGGGTTTCATTGTGTTAGCCAGGATAGTCTCGATATCCTTACCTCGTGATCCACCTCCCTCAGCTTCCCAAAGTGCTGGGATTACAGGCATGAGCCACCACGCCTGGCCTTAGAAAACTTTAACTAAAAAAATTATCTTAGCTGGGTACGCTGGCTCATGCCTGTAACCTCAGCACTTTGGGAGGCTGGAGCAGGAGGCAGCTTGAGCCTAGGAGTTCAAGACCAGCCTGGGCAACATAACAAGATCTTGTCTCTACCAAAAAAAAAATAGTTTTAATTGAGGGAATGTCACATAACATAAAATTAACCATTTCAAAGTGAACAATTCAGTTATGCTTAGTACATTCACAGTGTTATGCAGCCATCACCTCTATCTAGTGTCAAAACATTTTTATCATCCCGAAAAGGAAATCCTGTACCCATTAAACAATTGCTCCCCATTCTGTCTCCATGGATTTATGTGTTCTGGACATTTCATATAAGTCGAATCACATGTATTATGTGACCTTTTGTGTCTGCCTTGTCACTTTTCATGTTTTGAGCATGTCAGTACTTTGTTTCTTTTGATGGCTGAATAATATTCCATTGCGTGGATATACCAAGGGTCTATATTTTTATAAGTCTTTTTCCATGAAGTAATTTGGCTAGATACTTGCTGCCTTTTCTGTTTAATTGAAAGCTGCCATTACAGGTTGCTAGGTAAGTTTTTTTAAGAGACAGGATCTTGCACTGTCACCCAGGCTGGAGTGCAGTGGTGCCATCATGGTTCACTGCTGCCTCAAACTGCTGGGTTCAAGCAGTCCTCCTGCCTCAGCCTCCCAGAGTGCTGGAAAACAGACATGTGCCACCACACCCAGCCTGAAAAACACTGTGTCTTGATGATGTTTAAGTTGGCAAACTGTGTTGATAAAGTAGAAAATTGTCTCAGAGATTTTATTTTATTTTTGAGATGGAGTTTCGCTCTTGTTGCCCAGGCTGGAGTGTAATGGCATGATCTCAGCTCACTGCAACTTCTGCCTCCGGGGTTCAAGTGATTCTCTTGCCTCAGCCTCCTGAGTAGCTGGGACCACAGGCGCCCGCCACCACACCCGGCTAATTTTTTGTATTTTTAGTAGAGATGGGGTTTCACCATGTTAACCAGGATGGTCTCGATCTCCTGACCTCGTGATCTGCCTGCCTCGGCCTCCCAAAGTGCTGGGATTGTACAGTGTTTTAAAATTTTTTCCTATATTTTTAAGCAATGTCACAGTCATATTTGTACAATTCTTGAAGTTGGAGACTTGAGAAAAAATGTATTATCTTGGTCTGAAAAATATAAAGGGTTTCTGTTACTGTGGTATTTTAAAGAGTACTGTGCTTGGCCGGGCGCGGTGGCTTACGCCTGTAATCCCAGCACTTTGGGAGGCTGAGGCGGGTGGATCACGAGGTCAGGAGATTGAGACCAACCTGGCTAACACGATGAAACCCCGTCTCTACTAAAAATACAAAAAAATTAGCCCGGCGCCTGTAGTCCCAGCTACTCGGAGGCTGAGGCAGGAGAATGGCATGAACCCGGGAGGCGGAGCTTGCAGTGAGCCCAGATTGAGCCACTGCACTCCAGCCTGGGTGACAGAGCAAGACTCCGTCAAAAAAAAAAAAAAAAAAAAAAAGTACTGTGGTTATCTTTGGGTGGCAGGGCTATGGAGATATTTTTGTTTTCCCACTATGATTCTCCTTTTTTCCCTGACATGTATATTTTTCTTTAAAATGGAAAAAAAATTAAAGCTCTTATGCCAAGAGGAATCTTATGAAAGGAACTTCTCAACTCACAGAGGCTGTAGGCTCTGGCAGTGGTTCTCAAACTTGAGTTTGCCTCAGACTCATCCAGGGTGGGAGAGTCCCAGGCCCCACCTTCAGAATTTCTGATTTAGAAGATCTGAGGTGAGGCCCCAGAATTTGTATTTCTGATGGGTTGCCAGGGGCTGCTGATGCGGCTGGCCCAGGAGCCCACTTTGAGAGCTTCTGCTTTGTGCTGTTGTGTGGAAGCCGCCATCTAATAGCGGCTGTTTTTCCCCCCAGCCTGGCTTGCTCCTCAGGCTCCCAGGAACCTGCCCCAAAACACAGGTCTCCACGACCAGGAGACAGGTGCTGTGGTCTGGACAGCTGGGTCCCAGGTGAGCTGTGGTTGATGCCTTCTGTCTCCTAAATACCCACTCTCACCCCAAAACCCTCATTTCCAGAGACATGAGAAGGATTCTGTGTGGTTCACAGGGCTTCTCGGGTTATTTTGATTCTGTCCACTCTGACATCATCACATGGCTCAGAACCTGTGCCACGGGGGGCTGTCCTCCCCTGCCTTTGCCTTGCCCCTGATCTGACAACTGTGATCCTGTCTCTGCCCCTCACCCCAGGCTAGAGTGGTGCTATTTTACCGGTAGCCAGCTCCAGTGTTGTTACAGGGACCAGCCACGTGTGACAACAGAGCTGTATCCCTCTGTCAGCAAGAATGGATGTGCCCAGGCCCTGCACGAAAGGCCCTCTACAGGGGTGCCACGCAGAGGAAGAACAGACACATCTCGCTGGGTAAGGATCCATCTTCCCTCCAGGTCCAGGTGGATGTGTTCAGTTGTTCAGAGAAGCTGAAAGGACTTCAGAGGAAGGGAGACAGAGGGAGTGGGGAGACTGTTGGGTGGAGGGAAAGGAAGAAGTAAATGGGGAACCAGAGCAGGCAAGAGAGACACAGGCAGAAATTAAAAGAAAGGGGTAGCATATGTGACAGGCAGTCAAGAACATGGGAGATGAAGGGTGAGGGAGTGGAGAAGCAAAATGTGATAGCGAGACAGAGTCAGAACAAGCAGGCCGGAGCTGGAGCCAGACAGGTGGCCAACAGGAGCACAGATGTGCTCATACTGAACGTGTGCTCATGCACACAGGTAGCAGTAGTCACGCCCAAGTTTCTCCAGTGGCAGAGGAGATTAACAAATAAAACCACCCAACTAGGACAGTCTACTATGCCCAGGCCTTCCAGGCCCTTTCCCAGCATCTCAGGACACTTGGGGAAGGTTCTGCCAAACAGACCGCTCTCTTGCCTTTCTCAAATCAGTTCTGTCCCATCTGGGCCAAATGCCTCCTCCTCAGAGCAGCCCCCCGACCATCCAGATTCAGAGACAGACACTCTGCAGCTCACTGGGCCTAGATGTCTCCTCTGCTGCTTCACATGCAGGGTTCTCCTGGCCAAGCCCAGGGTGGGAGGGACTACACAAGGCCGTGAACGCAGGCCCTGTGACACTGCCCCTGCCTCACTCTACAATGTTGTCCTGCCCGGTGGTGTGTGGTTTTTCCCTGCTCTGCCCCTGCCATCCCTCCCCTCCTTTGCCAGGAACTCCCAGTTTCCTGGCTTCGGCATATGCCATTTCTTGCTTCTTCTTCAGGCTTCTCCTGCACCTTATCTTTGTCCAGTTGCAGGAGAGTATAGTGTCTTTTTGAGCTTTGTATTACTAAATATATATGGATAATACAGTAAAGTGATATATAAATATTTTTGTATTTGTGATTTTTAACGTATTAGGTGAAATTCACATGACATAAAATTAACCACTGTAAAGTGAACAATTCTTTGGCATCTAGCACATTCAGAGTGTTGTGTAATTACTGCTACATCCAGTTCCAGAACCTTTCCATCACTCCAAAGTACGATCCCACAACCATCCAGCAGTTTCTCCCCGTCCTCCCCCTGCAAGTCCCTGGCAGACACCAGTCTTCATTCTATCTCTATGGATTGCACTATTCTGAATATTTCATGTAATGGTACCTGTAATTTTAATTTCTACAACATTAGGCTTATCGAATGAGGGCTTGTATTCCCCACACACTTTTGGTTTCTTGTCAACCATTCAGGATCCTTGAAAATTAGAGGTAAGAGTTGAGACAGAATGTGGAAGGACAAGTCATTCTTTCCACAAATATTAACTTAGTGCCTATAGTATCTCAGACCTAGTTCTAGGTCGTTAGGTATACAACAGTGAACAAACAGATAAAGATTCCTGCCCTGTGGGAAGAGACAGACCATAGCATAATCAGTAAGCGGTAGAAGATGTTAGAGGGCGATAAGCACGATGGGAGAGAAACAGCAGAGTGATGGGAGTGCCAGGGCAGAGGCTGGTTTGCAGTTTTCAGTTTGGGTCCTCAGGGTCACTCTCACTGAGAAAATGACATTTGAAAAGACTTACCAAAGGAGGAGGGATGAGCCATGCAGCCATATCCCGCATGGAGGAAGAGTGTAAGACAGACGCAATGACGGCCTGGAGCGAGGTGGGCATGCCAGTTCACTGGCACAGAGTGCACCCATGAGTAATGAGAAAACGAGCTCAGAAAGCCAGCACAAATGAGTGCTGCCAGCTGAGACTGAGAGGGAGCAATTAGAAACTTTTATAACAATTTAACATTGCTGCACTTTTCAGTTGTATTTTTATTGTATTTTACAAAAGAAATAAGCACAAGACTCCTGTCATTCATAGATAATTTGAGAAGTACTAATACAGGATCGTGAGGCCCTACATGAGGGACTTTTTTATTCTGAGTGAAATGGGGGAGTCTCGTATGGTTCTGGGCAGAGGAGTAATAGTTTTAAAAGGACCACTTTGAGTATTTCACTTTATTTGGCACTTAACTCTATGTAAACATTTATTCATGTCTCTTTTTGCTAGAGAGACTTCTACAGGACTGTGACCTCCTTGAAGGCAGGGTTCATGTAATATTTATATTTCTTAGAAACTGGCATTGTAGGCACTGTTAGTTAAATTGAATAACAAAGGAGCGGATTCCCTCTGGCTGCTGGGTTGAAAGTTGACTGTAAAAGGTCCAGAGTGGAAGCAAGAAGACCAGATAGGCTATGGCAGTGATCCAGGCATGAGGTGACGGTGGCTCAGTGTGGAGCAGAGGGGGTGGCAAGAAGAGGCTGGTGCCCTTCAGAGCATCACAACCAGATGTTGGAATGCACTTGCTGGGACAGCTCTAGTCAAATGAGTCCTCATCAACTGGCCCAGATGAGCAGCAGGAGTGTGTGGTGAGGGTTCTTGAGTAGCCAGTCATCCTGAACTGCTCTTCTCAGATGTTTACTGCTTATTCTTACCTTGCTGTGTTAACTGCTGTCATTTTCTTGTATCTACAAGGATGACAGGAGATATAAACAGATAGAGATGGGCCAGATGAGGAGGTATTCCTGTATCAGGGAGGGAACAGACAGATACATCCTTACAACCAACTCCTCTGTCCCCTGAATCTTTGCTTTACTCGAGCGACACCTGTTTGCTGTGTCCTCTTATGTGGCCACCCTCAGGAAGTCCCACAAATGTCAAGGTAGGCAACCCTTATTGCCAGCCATCCCTCCAGGAGAAATAAGTAGGATTGAGGATAATTAAAGACAAATTTAAAAGGCAGCTTGAGTAAATAACCCTACAAGTCCTTCTCGATGGAGGGAATGTCTTTTGTATTATACTAAAAGTTTTCATGTTTTAGACAAAAGGCCACAGTGAGATTTCTTCCTAGAAATAACAATAGCCAGTTGTGGCACAGTTTGAGAAACCAGGATGTAACTTTTTTTTTTTTTTTGAGATGGAGTCTTGCTCTGTCGTCAGGCTGGAGTGCAGTGGCACAATCACAGCTCACTGTAACCTCTGCCTCCTGGGTTCAGGTGATTATTCTTCCTCAGCCTCCTGAGTAGCTGGGACTACAGGCACATGGCACCACACCCAGCTAATTTTTTTTGTATTTTTAGTAGAGATGGGGTTTCATCATGCTGGCCAGGATGGTCTCGATGTCTTGACCTTGTGATCCACCTGCCTTGGCCTCCCAAAGTGCAGGGATTACAGGTGTGAGCCACCGCACCCGGCCTAGGATGTAACTTTTTAAGCTGCTAAAACCTCACACTGCAGTATGTACAGTCCTCCATGATCTAATTGACAGATCTGATTGACCTATTTTTTGTCTCCCAGCAACAGGTGTGCCCTGGGGCTATGAAGAGACCAAGACTCTCCTGGCTGTTCTTAGTAGTTCTCAATTTTATGGAAAACTCCAGACCTGTCAGCAGAACAGCCAGATCTACAGGGCCATGGCGGAACAACTCTGGGATCAGGGTTTTCTGCGGACACCAGAACAGTGTCGCATGAAGTTCAAAAGCCTACAGTTGAGTTACCGCAAAGTGAGGAGAGGCCGTGTGCCTGATCCTTGTATCTTTTATGAGGAAATGGATGCTCTTTCAAGCTCCTGGGCCTCTGCACCTCCTATGGCAAGTGATGCTGTTCCTGGCCAAGAAGGAAGTGATATTGAGGCGGGAGAGCTGAATCACCAAAACGGGGAGCCCACGGAGGTAAAAGATGGCACTGTGGATGGTACAGACGGGGATGAAAAGGACTTCAGGAATCCTGGCCAGGAGGTCAGGAAACTTGACCTGCCAGTGCTGTTCCCAAACAGACTTGGTAAGACTCCCTTGGCTCTGATAGTCAAAGGATGGCAAAGTCCACTTTAGAGGCCATTAGTCTAGCAGTTGAGTGGGAGCTGTCACTGATCCTGGCATCATCATCATCTTGATGTGTCACCCTATCCAAGCCAGGAGTTTTGGTTTTCATGGAGTTTAAAAATTATTCCCCTTGCATTTTAGAGCCCTGATTTTGCATTTGCCAACCTCTTTCACTAAGTTCATGTCATCTTTTCCCATGGAGTTTCACTACTTTGCATTGTCAAACTGCTGGTTAGGCCTCCAGACCTATCTTCTCCCTCCTCCTGTAACGTGGCCTTGCCTTTCACAGCCAGAGCCTGTGCTGGCTGGGTACTTAGCACCTGGCTTTCTTCCTGTTTGAGCTGGCCAAGACCAGGGTTGCCTTTTGTTGTTCTGCTGCCAGAAGTTAGAACATTCAAGAATTGAGGGTACACCTATAAACAGACTGGCAGATGACATAGAGCTTGACGTCTTGCCTCAGTTTGTCATTGTGTCAGAACATCCGAAAAAAGATAGGAGAAAAGTTGGAGTTTAGGGCATAATTTTTCTGTAATAATTTGTAGCTCAAAAATATTACAATTAGAAAATAAAAAGCTGTTAATTAGCAGGAGACTTAATCACATGAAGAATTTCAATTAGATATTTCTTCTACATAGTATAGTTATAACTTTGCATTCCATTGTTTTCCTTCTCTATAGTCCATTGTATCTCTGTGGGTTTTTTTTCCAGGTTTTGAGATCAAGAATGAGATTAAAAAAGAAAATCTAAAATGGGATGATTCAGAGGAAGTAGAAATAAACAAAGCTTTAAAGAGAAAGTCCAGAGGAGTTTTTTGGCACTCTGAGCTACAAAAAGGCTTGGAGAGTGAGCCAACATCAAGAAGGCAATGTAGAAATTCTCCAGGGGAGAGTGAGGAGAAAACCCCATCCCAGGAGAAGATGAGTCACCAGAGTTTTTGTGCCAGGGACAAAGCCTGTACACATATCCTCTGTGGGAAAAACTGCTCTCAGAGTGTGCACTCTCCCCACAAGCCAGCACTCGAACTGGAAAAAGTATCTCAATGTCCACAATGTGGGAAAACCTTTAGCCGAAGTTCTTACCTTGTTCGGCATCAGAGAATCCACACAGGCGAGAAGCCTCACAAGTGCAGTGAGTGCGGGAAAGGCTTTAGTGAGCGCTCCAACCTCACTGCCCACCTACGAACTCACACAGGGGAGAGACCCTACCAGTGTGGGCAGTGTGGGAAAAGCTTCAACCAGAGCTCCAGCCTCACTGTCCACCAGAGGACCCATACTGGGGAGAAGCCTTACCAGTGCATTGTCTGTGGAAAGAGATTCAACAACAGTTCCCAGTTCAGTGCTCACCGGCGCATCCACACTGGGGAGAGCCCATACAAGTGTGCAGAGTGTGGGAAAAGCTTCAACAACAGCTCCCACTTCAGTGCCCACCGAAAAACCCACACTGGTGAAAAGCCTTACAGGTGTTCTCACTGTGAGAGAGGCTTCACTAAGAATTCTGCCCTCACCCATCATCAGACAGTACACACGAAAGTACTACTCTCATCACAGGAAGGAAGAGATGTGTTATGAGTGTGTAGGAAAACTGTCAGATTAGTTCCTCAGGTCAGCATGTATATGTTCCTTAGAGCTTTCTTCTGTTGTGGAGAGATCTAGCCAGTCCGTGACTTGGCAACAGACCTACTGACTACTGGATCTTAAGACCCATGTCTAGGACCAGGAATCAGCATAAGGATGCTGACGTCTCCTGGGTGTGCCTGTGACTCCAGAGTCCTATTTTACTGTGACTTAAAGTTTGATGGAGAGAAAGCTGTAGGGTCCATAAATTCTGCCAGGAAACCAGGGTCTTCCTGTTCCTAGAACTGAGAATGGGCACCCAGTGATCTGAGAACAAGTTCTGGGCTAACGTCATCCTGACACAGGGCTGAGAAAGAAAGTGTCCCCTTTCCTGGGAAGCACATGTAGAAATTAAGAGCCTGAATCTCTTTTAAACCAATAATTGACCTCTAGGCACCTGCCATACTAGTACTAACTTCAGGGAAGAAGACACTACTCTTTGTAACCCAGCCACCACCAAAAAGGGAATAAAAAGAAGGAAGGTTAAACCACTGGATAATACTGAATCTGTTTCACTAAGTGACTTAACCTTAGAGCAAGCATAACATCCAGGTTAATTTTTTATAAGACTTATCCTTTTATTATCACCCTCATCATAGTTCCTGATTGTCTCTTAAAGTGGTTTATAGACATCACTATTTCTGATAATAATTTACAAATGACTATAAACAAATTTATAAACATTACTAATTTCTGATGAAAATAAAGTTGTTTCTCCCTCCACTTCCTTGGCCTTTGGTTGTAATTTTCTCCATTAGAAACTATACTCATGCAGAAGCCTGCAGGGTCCTGAAAATGACATATATGTAAGTGTAGAGTCTGCTTCAGGGAAGTAGGACATGCAGAGAAGGAATAGGGGTAGGAAATAGGGAAAAGAGGAATTGGGTTGGGAAGGATTTGTGCCATCATGAGAGTGAAGATCACAGAAGGAAGGGAAAAACAAGGTACATCAGGAGATTCTGACTCCTGAAGAGTTTGGTAGATGAGAATGGTAGATGAAAGGAAGGATGGGAACGAGAAGCACTAGGAACCAAAGTTAAAATTCATCTATGGTGAGTCACAGATACTTAAACTTTTATGAAATCGCCATGGATAAAAAGTGGTAGAACATAGGTACATTTCTCTACGGTTGTTCGCTGGTGCACACAAGCTAGCAGGAAGTTGTCTAAGGTATGGTGAAAAACAAGCATCATGGTCCCTTGAGCTTTTTGAAAAGTTAAGCATTTGCCCCAAGAATACTTGCCAGCAGTGCTTGCAGCTGCAGTGTTTACCCTGACATAACTTTGCCACAAAATATCTTGCTTTTATTATTTTATTTATTTATTTTTTTTTTGAGACAGGGTCTCTCTCTTTGCCCAGACTGGAGTGCAGTGGTGCAATCTCAGGCCACTGTGCCCTCTGCATCCCAGGTGCAAGCAATTCTCATGCCTCAGCCTCCCAAGTAGCTATGACTACAGGCCTGCACCACCATGACCGACTAACGGGGTTTGCCATGTTGACCAGGCTGGTCTTGAACTGGCCTCAAGTGATCCTCCTGTCTCAGCCTCTCAAAGTGCTGGGATTACAGGTGTGAGCCACTGCTCCAGGTCATCTTGCTTTTATTATTTTCACATTGCTCTAGTATATCAAATTTGGAAGCAAAGGACATCATTCTATTTACAGCATTTAGTAGTGGTATTTCCTTTTGCAAAATACAGTAATTCTCGATCACTGAAAATGTCAAATCCTAGAAAATGTAGCATTCTTACATATGATGTTAACATCATTCTCTAACAGTTGTAGGCCAAAGATCTATTTGATGAATCTGATTTTTCTGAAAGATAATGCTGATGATTCAGGCTATTCTAATGCTCTGTTTAGAAATAACTCCAAGAATAGTTTTTATATTTTATTTTCACATTGAAAATCAGTCCCATACAAGTGTGCAGAGTGTGGGAAAAGCTTCAACAATAGCTCCCACTTCAGTGCCCACTGAAAAACCCACACTGGTGAAAGTCTTACAGGTGTTCTCACTGTGAGAGAGGCTTCACTAAGAACTCTGCCCTCACCCAACATCAGGCAGGGCAGGTACAGCTGAGCAGAACAGAATTAGAAGAGCAGTCAGACATTCATGTGGCCAAGAAGCACATGAAAAAATGCTCATCACTAATCAAAAGAGAATTGCAAATCAAAACCCCAATGAGATACCATCTCACAGCAGTCAGAATGGCTATTACTAAAATGTCAAAAAATAACAGATGCCGGTCAGTTGCAGAGAAAAGGGAATGCTTATACACTGCTGGTGGGAATGTAAATTAGTTCAGCCACTGTGGAAAGCAGTTTGGAAATTTCTCAAAGAACTCAGAGCTACCATTCAACCCAGCAATCCCATTACTGGGCATATAGCCAAAGGAATAATCATCCTACCAAAAAGACACAGGCACACATATGCTCACTGCAGCGCTATTCACAATAGCAAAATCATGGAATCAATCTAGATGCCCATCAATGGTGACGCAGATAGAGAAAATGTGGTACATATACACCATGGGATACCACACAGCCATAAAAAAGAATTAAATCACGTCCTTTGCAGCAACATGGATGGAGCTGGAGGCCATTATTTAACACTGAAGAGAAACCCAAATACCACATGTTCTCGCTTGTAACCGGGAGCTTATAAGTACACATGGATACAAAGAGGGGAACAACAGACACTGGGGCCTACTAGAGGGTAGAGAGTGGGAGGAGGGTGAGGACTGGAAAACTACCTATTGGGTACTATGCTCATTACCTGGGTGACAAAATAATCTGTATACCAAACCCCCTCGACATGGAATTTACCTGTGTAACAAACCTGCACATTTACCCCCGAACCTAAAGTAAAAGCTGGAAAGAGGAAAAAATAAAAGAGTGGTCAAGGCCTCAGCACCATAGGGACATAGAGCACATCAGGGTCCTGTTGGCTTAGGGCAGTGCAGGAAGGTCTGTGGCCCCTCCCACCCCAGATCCACAGCTCTGTCACACCGTGCAGCATAGTATCCAACCCCACTTTAGCCCCTCTTCTCGTTTTTTTTTTTTTTTGAGACGGAGTCTCACTCTGTTGCCCAGGCTAGAGTACAATGGCGTGATCTCGGCTCACTGCAACCTCCACCTCCCGGGTTCAAGCCATTCTCCTGCCTCAGCCTCCTGAGTAGCTGGGATTACAGGCGCGTGCCAGCACACCCAGCTAATTTTTGTATTTTCAATAGAGACGGGGTTTCACCATGTTGGTCAGGCTGGTCTCAAACTCCTGACCTCGTGATCCGCCCGCTTCGGCCTCCCAAAGTGCTTGGATTACAGGAGTGAGTCACCATGCCCGGCCTTCGGTCATCTCTTGGGCAGAAAGCCAGTTGTATTGATCTGTTTGGGGGAGAGGTGTGACTCAGACACTGAGGACTTATCTAAAGCACCCACACCTTGCTAGGCATTGCAATCCCTCCACCACAGAGCAGGCCTTTCAGGAACCAGGATATTCTCATTCAGAGCAGGACCAGGTGAACATAACTTGCAGAGGAGAAAGGATGCATTTTACAGTAGACAAACCTCCCATCCTTAATATTGTCCCTCTTTGGAACAGCTCTTTAGACCCTAGGAAATAACTTTCCTCCAGAGAGTAAAAAATATTACCACCAGAGCTGGCCCAAAAGCAGTCACCAATTAGGAAACCATTTAAGGCCAGGCATGGTGGCTCACGCCTGTAATCCCAGCACTTTGGGAGGCCGAGGTGGGCAGATCACCTGAGGTTGGGAGATTGAGACCAGCCTGACCAACATGGAGAAACTCCGTCTCTACTAAAAATACAAAATTAGCCGGCTGTGGTGGTGCATGCCTGTGATCCCAGCTACTCGAGAGGCTGAGGCAGGAGAATCGCTTGAACCCAGGAGGCGGAGGTTGCAGTGAGCCAAGATTGTGCCATTGCACTCCAGCCTGGGCAACAAAAGCGAAACTCCATCTCAAAACAAAGAAAGAAGAAAAAAAGAAAGCTTTACAGCTCAACATCAATTATTTTAAATCCTAATCACTCTATTGAACTCTTAACATTACATTAGACGAATCTATTACTTAATAGAAGCAATAATGTTAATATAAGAACATGAAGATATTCTCCATTGTATAGCTTACATCAAAGCAGAATAATCCACTGACAGTTAACAGCCTAATATTAACAAATAATAAATACCCTATTATTTATACTATTAATCCAACACAGGTATGCTCTAAGGAAAAGATTACAAAAAGTATAAAGAACTCGGGAAATCTTACCCCACCTGTTTACCAAAAACATCACCTCTAGCATTACCAGTATTAGAGGCACTGCCTGCCCAGTGACATATGTTCCACAGCTGCGGTATCCTGACAGTGCAAAGGTGGCATAATCACTTATTCCCTAAATAGGGTCTTGTATGAATGGCCACACGAGGGTTCAGCTGTCTCTTACTTTCAATCAGTGAAACTGATCTATCTGTGAAGAGACAGTATAAACAAATAAGATTCTCATAAGACCCTATGGAGATTTCATTCATTAATGCAAATAGAAACTCAAAAAAAAACCTACAGGCCCTAGCCTACTATCTCTGCATTAAAAATTTTGGTTGGGGTGCCGGGCGCAGTGGTTCATGCCTGTAATCCCAGCACTTCAGGAGGCTGAGGCAGGCAGATCACGAGGTCAGGAGATGGAGACCATCCTGGCCAACATGCTGAAACCCTGTCTCTACTAAAAATACAAAAATTAGCTGGGCGTAGTGGTATGTGCCTGTAATCCCAGCTACTCAGGAGGCTAAGGCAGGAGAATGGCTTGAACACGAGAGGCAGAGACAGCAGTGAGCCAAGATCGCGCCACTGTACTCCAGCCTGGCGACAGAGCCACACTGTCTTAAAAAAATGAAAAAATAAATAAACAATAAAAAATAAAAAAAATTTAAAATGTGGTTGCGGTGACCTCGGAGCATAATTCAACCTCCAAACAACCTAAACTAAGACCGCACTAGTCTAAGCGAGTTAGCACACATTGACCCAATAATTTGATCAACGGAATAAGTTACCCTAGGGATAACAATGCAATCCTATTTTAGAGACCATATCAACAATAGGGTTTACAGCTTCGATGCTGGATCAGGATATCCTAATGGTGTAGCCACTAATAAAGTTTCGTTTGTTCAGTGATTAAAGTCCTGTGTGATCTCAGTTCAGATCAGAGTAATCCAGGTCGGTTTCTATCTATTTAACATTTCTCCTTAGTACAAAAGGACAAGAGAAACAGGGCCCACTCCACAAAGCACCCTTGCCCCCATAAATGATGCTGTCTCAATCTAACAAATCATCATACACCCTACCCAAGAACAGCGTTTAAGATGGCAGAACCCAGCAACTGCATAAAACTTAAAACTTTAAAATCAGAGGTTCAACTCCTTTTCTTAATGATATGCCTATAATCAATCTTCTCCTACTTATTATTACCACTTTAATCACTATAGCATTCCTTATACCCATTGAATGAAAAATCTTAGGCTACATACAATTACGCAAAGGACCTAACACTGTAGGTCCCTACAGACTGCTTCAACCATTCGCCGATGCAATAAAACTTTTCATCAAAGAACCCTTACGTCCCTCAACGTCTACTATTACCCTTTATGCTACTGCTCCAACCCTAGCTGTTCTGATTGCTCTCCTCTTGTGAACTCCCCTCCGCATACCAGATGCTCTAATTTTAATATAGGCCTCCTATTTATACTAGCCACATCAAGCTTAGCCGTCTATCCTATGATCAGGGGAGCATCTAATTCAAATTATGCACTAATCGTCACATTACAAGCTGTAGCCCAGACAATTTCATATGAAGTCACTCTAGCCATTGTCCTTTTATCAGTTCTACTAATAAGTGGCTCATTTAACTTACATGCACTTATCATCACAACGCAAGAATTCCTCTCACTGCTTCTACCATCATAATCCCTAGCCATAATATGATTTATCTCCACATTAGCAGAAACTAACGGAGCCCCTTTTGAACTAACAGAAGGAGAATCAGAGTCAGTTTCAGGCTTAAACATCGAATATGCGCAGGTTTATTTGCCCACTTCTTATAGCAGAATATATGAATATTATCATAATAAATAACTACTGCCATTTTTCGAGGAGCACTACACACTGTACAGTCACCAGAACTCTATACCACAAATTTCATTACCAAGACCATTCTTTAACCGCCCTGTTTTTATGAACTCGAACAGCATACCTCCGATTCCACTATGACCAACTTATATATCTTCTATGAAAAAATGTCCTACCGCTTACACTAGCACTCTGCATATGATGTATCTCAATGCCTATTCTAATTTCCAGCATCCCACCCCAAATATAGGAGATATGTCTGACAAAACAATTACTTTGATAGAGTAAACAATAAAGGTTTAAATCATCTGATTTCTAGAACTAAGGAATCGAACCTACCCCTGATAATCCAAAATTCTCTATGCTACCCATTACACCAAGTCCTAAAGTAAGGTTGGCTAAATAAGCTATTGGGCCCATACCCCAAAAATGTTAGTTATACCCTTCCTGTACTAATTAACCCATTAGCTCAACTTATTATTTCCCTTACTATTTTCACAGGAACTCTTATCACAATGCTAGGCTCACAATGATTTCTCATCTAAACAGGCCTAGAAATGAACATACTAGCTCTTATCTCAATCTTAATTTAAAAAAAAAAAAAACAGTCAGGCACAGTGGCTCACGCCTGTAATCCCAGCACTTTGGGAGGCCAAGGTGCATGGATGATGAGGTCAAGAGATCGAGACCATCCAGGTCAACATGGTGAAACCCCGTCTCTATTAAAAATACAAAAATTAGTTGGGTGTGGTGGCGCGTGACTGTCGTCCCAGCTACTCAGGAGGCTGAGGCAGGAGAATCGCTTGAACCTGGGAGGCAGAGATTGCAGTGACCCAAAATTGAGCCACTGCACTCCAGCCTGAGGACAGAGCAAGACTCTGTCTCAAAAAAAAAAAAAAAAAAAATTAGTCTAACGCTTACTCAGCCATTTTACCCTTTTCCCACTTACGTTCATTAATCGTTGATTGTTTTCAACTAACCACAAAGACATTAGAACACTATATCTACTATTCGGCGCATGAGCAAGAATAGTGGGCACCGCCTTAAGCCTTCTAATTTGAGCAGAATTAGGCCAACCAGGAACTCTGCCAGGAGATGATCAGATTTACAATGTTACTGTTATCGCCCATGCATTAATCATAATTTTCTTTATGGTCATACAAGTCATATGTGGGGGTTTCGGCAACTGGCTAGTCCCTCTGATTGGTACACCTGATACAGCATTCCCCCAGATAAATAATATGAGCTTCTGACTTCTCCCCCGATCTTTCTACTCCTACTTGCATCTTCAGTAGTAGAAGCTGGCGCTGGAACTGGCTGTTTTTTTAGCAGGAAACCTAGCAGGAGCTTCTGTGGATCTAACCATCTTCTCACTCCACTTGGCAGGTGTTTCTTCTATTTTAGCGGCTATTAACTTTATGACAGTTATTAACATAAAACCCCTAGCCTTGTCCCAATATCAAACACCCCTTTTCATCTGATCAGTCCTCATTATGGCAGTCCTTCTCCTCCTTTCTCTCCCAGTCCTAGCCGCCAGCATTACCATACTATTAACTGACCGTAACCTCAACACTACTTTTTTTGACCCTGCTGGCAGGGGCGACCCTATCTTGTATCAACATTTATTCTGATTCTTTGGTCATCCTGAAGTCTATATCCTTATCCTACCAGGCTTCGGGATAATCTCTCATATCGTAACATATTACTCTGGAAAAAAGGAACCATTTGGGTATATGGGCATAGCATGAGCCATAATATCAATTGGCTTCTTAGGATTTATCGTATGGCCTCACCATATATTTACAGTAGGAATGGACGTAGATACACGAGCATACTTCACCTCCGTCACTATAATTATTGCTATCCCTACTGGAGTCAAGGTCTTTAGCTGATTAGCTACACTGCACAGCAGTAATATCAAATGATCTCCCACAATATTCTGAGCCCCTAGGATTCATTTTCCTATTAACAGTAAGAGGTTTAACTGGCATTATACTAGCTAATTCATCATTAGACATTATTCTACAAGATATATATTATGTTGTAGCCCATTCCCACTAAGTTCTATCAATAGGAGCAGTATTTGCCATCATAGGAGGCACTGTCCACTGATTCCCCCTATTTTCAGGTTATATATCTAATCAGACCTACGCTAAAATCCACTTCATCATTATATTTATAGGTGTTAATTTAACCTTTTTCCCACAGCACTTCTTTGGCCTATCAGTGTGCCTCGACATTACTCCGATTAACCCAATGCGTACATCACATTAAATGTTATCTAATCAGTAGGCTCATCGATATCATTAACAGCAGTCATGCTAATAATTTTCATAATCTGAGAAGCCTTTGCTTCAGAACGAAAAGTTCTAACAATTGAACAAGCATCTACTAATTTAGAGTGACTTTACGGCTGTCCACCACCTTACCACACATTCGAAGAGCCAATCGACGTGACAACCTAGACGAAAAAGGAATCGAACCTCCAGAAACTGATTTCAAGTCAATCCCATAACCTGTATGACTTTCTCGATAGTAGTATAATCATCACATAACTTTGTCAAAGTTAAGATATAGGATAAACCCTGTATGTCTTAACGGCTCACCCAGTTCAGTTAGGCCTTCAAGAAGAACTGCTCACTTTCCATGACGACACTCTTATAATTATTGTCCTAATTCAGTTGCTGCAACTCTGAAGAATCACCTCCTGCTAGTTCTGATAAAAACTCTACTCTGGAAACAGAAAGAGGTCAGTGTGAGTTCGTTTCTACTTCACTTTCTTAACCCTAGCAAAGAAGGTACAGATTTCTCATCCCATTCAATTCAGCTGTGCATATGGGACACAATGTTAACTAGTGGAAATAACACAGACTTTATCCTTCAGGTGAATCTGGTTTGAGTCCAAGCTCAACTCCCTACTAAGTGATTTGGGGCAAAGTATTCAACTCCTATGATCCGCTTTTCATCATCTGAGGATAATAACAGCCACCTTGCAGGGATGGGCGCGGTGGCTCACACCTGTAATCCCAGCACTTTCGGAGGCCGAGGCGGGGGGGGGGGGGGGGGAGGATCACTTGAGGTCAGGAGTTCGAGACCAGCCTCTAGCCTGGCCAACATGGTGAAACCCCCGTCTCTACTAAAAATACAGAAAAGATTAGCAGGGTGTGGTGACGGGTGCCTGTAATCACAGGGAGAATGAGGCAGGAGAATCGCTTGAACCCGGGAAGCCAAGGTTGCAGTGAGCCAAGATTGCGCCATCGTAGTTCAGCCTGGGGGACAGAGAGAGACTCCTTCTCAAAAAAATAAATAATAAATAAACAATACCCACCTTGCAGGATACAGGAAAAGAGTAGAGTTATTAGTAAAGTATCCAGGCCAGTGCTTGGCACTCAGAAGGAAGTAAATAAATGGTATGTGGTTGTAGTAAGAGAAACTCCATCTTGCAGTAACTTCATAGCATATATTACTACTTGACATATAAGTTTTAATGTCTGTCAACTCCCCCGCCCAAGAATGTAAGGTTTTCAGCTCAATGCTGAATCCTAGCATCTTGAATAATGTTTAGTGCTAAATAGATACCTGGCAAAAGAATGAATGGGTGAAAAAATAAGAGGAAGACTGGGCTCATCAGACCTGATTAACCAACTGCGTATCAAATACTTAAGCATTATTAAGAACACAAAATGGCCGGGCGCGGTGGCTCAAGCCTGTAATCCCAGCACTTTGGGAGGCCGAGACGGGTGGATCACGAGGTCAGGAGATCGAGACCATCCTGGCTAACACGGTGAAACCCCGTCTCTACTAAAAAAAAAAATACAAAAAACTAGCCGGGCAAGGTGGCGGGTGCCTGTAGTCCCAGCTACTCCGGAGGCTGAGGCAGGAGAATGGCGTGAACCCGGGAGGCGGAGCTTGCAGTGAGCTGAGATCCGGCCACTGCACTCCAGCCCGGGCGACAGGGCGAGACTCCGTCTCAAAAAAAAAAAAAAAAAAATAGAACACAAAATGAGGCCAGGCACGGTGGCCTACGCCTGTAATCCCAGCACTTTGGGAGGCCGAGGCGGGCCGATCACGAGGTCAGAAGACCGAGACCATCCTGGCTAACACAGTGAAACACCGTCTCTACTAAAAATATAAAAAAAATTAGCCGGGCATGGTGGCGGACACCTGTAGTCCCAGTTACTCCGGGGGCTGAGGCGGGAGAATGGCGTGAAATCGGGAGGCGGAGCTTGCCGTTAGCCGAGATTGCGAACCACTGCACTCCAGCCTGGGCGACAGAGCGAGATACAGTCTCAAAAAAAAAAAAAAGAGAGAGACAAAACCCTCAATACGGTCTCCGGCTGAGATGTCTCCAACATCTGCTCTCTCCATTTCCGCTGTCATTCTAGGGTAGGGTTTAGAACCTCAGCACACTGACATTTTGAGCCAGATCGTTTTTTCAGTTCTTGGGGGTGGGGAGTGGGATAGGAACCCTGTGAACCTTGTAGAATGTTTAGCTGCAACCCTGGTGTCCACCCACTAGATGTCAGTAGCACCACTCGGTAGTGACAACAAAATTGTCTCCAGAGTATCAACTGTGCACTGGGAGGGGGGCGCTGGTTGAGAACCCCTGGTCTAGGGGCATATTAGTGCCTTTGCTCACCAAAATTTTCCCTCCTGAAGTCGCCAAGACGTAATTCATCCTTTCCATAGATAATAAACACGAGAGACAGCTGGTCTCTACCCCGCACAACCAGGGAAGAGCCCCTGAGCCTAGGTATCGTAAATGTCGAAGAAAAATTTCATGTCCTCAAGGAGTGCACCATCAACGACAAAAACCCCAGGATGAAGACTGATGACACCACTACCCCCATCTTCTTGAAGCATCCTGATCCTCTGAACTCTCCGGTCCTCTCTGTAACGTTTCTCAGGGTACTCCATCTTAACTCGCCTAACGCTGTAATTTGTTTCTGGTGGGTTTATCCACTCCAACAGTTTAGGGTCTCGCTGAGGGTAAACAGCGTTTCTGTGCTGTCTTCGTGTCCCCACCGCTCAGCACAAGGGCGCAGTCGAGCTTTAGGAAACAAGTGTTTTCTTAGCGTGAAGAGCAAGAGTCACCGAGCCCTTCAAAGGAGACCTCACTGGGGAACCCGAAGGGACGGAAGCTCCGAAGGGCAACAAAGCAGGCACTCCGGGCTGCCTCGTGCTCCACGCGTCCCCAGAGGGCCCAGTTCACTCTGCATCACGCAGCCACTCCGAGTTTTTGCGTCCAGGAACCCAGAGTGCAATCTCACAGCCTCAGGACAGAGAGCTTAAGAGCTGCAACCCTTAAGCCCCGCCTCACCAGAAGAGGCCCTCAGGGGCGCGACGCCCCTACCATGCCATCTTCTCTACTGCCTCATGCCGCAAGCCCTTGCGGAGCACGCCGGAAGCTGTTGCGGGGCACGCCGGGAACTGCAAGAGGGCAAGACGCATGCGCAGTAGCTAAGCCTGAAAAGAAGGGCGCGAGTCTTGCCAAGTGTGGCACTAAAGGACCGCCCTCTCTGCATGGTTTCCGCCCTTCGCTAATTGACAGCAATTCCGTCAATGTAACCCGCCTTGCGTCATATGCTGGGAACAATCACAATGCCTGAGAACCCAGGGCCCGCATCCAGCTGGGTACCCTTCCTGTTTTACGGTTAGGTGAGAACAGCCCTGATAGAAAACGTGATGCTTGCTGCGTGCCAAGCGTAATTGTAAACATTTATACACTAACTCATACTTACAGCAACCCTACTAAGTCAATTATATTACCATTTTCATCTTCCAGATGAGGAAGCCAAAACAGTTTAGGTGACTTTCTGTAAGGACTAGAACTTTTTTTTTTTTTTTCGAGACGGAGTCTCGCTCTGTTGCCCAAGCAGGAGTGCAGTGGCGCGATCTGGGGTGCGCTCCAGCCTGGGCGACAGAGCCAGACTCCATCTCAAAAAAAAAAAATTTTTTTAGGCCGGGCGCGGTGGCTCAAGCCTGTAATCCCAGTACTTTGGGAGGCCGAGACGGGCGGATCACGAGGTCAGGAGATCAAGACCACCCTGGCTAACACGGTGAAACCCCGTCTCTACTAAAAAAAAATACAAAAAACTAGCCGGGCGAGGTGGTGGGCGCCTGTAATCCCAGCTACTCTGGAGGCTGAGGCAGGAGAATGGCGTGAACCTGGGAGGCGGAGCTTGCAGTGAGCGGAGATCGCGCCACTGCATTCCAGCCTCCTGGGCGACAGAGTGAGACTCCGTCTCAAAAAAAAAAAAAAAAAAAAAAAAGGCCGGGCGCGGTGGCTCAAGCCTGTAATCCCAGCACTTTGGGAGGCCGAGACAGGCGGATCACGAGGTCAGGAGATCGAGACCATCCTGGCTAACATGGTGAAACCCCGTCTCTACTAAAAATACAAAAACTAGCCGGGCGAGGTGGCGGGCGCCTGTAGTCCCAGCTACTCGGGAGGCTGAGGCAGGAGAATGGCGTAAACCCGGAGGCGAAGCTTGCAGTGAGCTGAGATCTGGCCACTGCACTCCAGTCCGGGCGACAGAGCGAGACTCTGCCTCAAAAAAAAAAAAAAAAAAAAAAAAAATTCCTAACTCTTTTGTGTAACAAGCTGTTGTTCCTATGATACTAAATTTTTAAGTAATTTTTCTAATGTTACAAATATTTAATTTTGTCTTTGTGAACAGTAAAGATCCTTTACTTTTTGATTGTTTCAAATGCTTTGAAATCATTCAGTTGATTGTACAAATCATGGACAAATGCTTAGTGTGAAAATTACGTTGGAAGTATATCTATTGGTTTTAAAAATTCAACAGTAAGGATCAGTAGCTGCAACACCAGAAAGATGGCGGAGCAAGAGCAAATAAAAATCCCTTTGGTTCCAGAAAATCTCCTGAAAAATAGGAAGACTTAAAGAAGGAGCAGTGGAAAGGAAAAGGGTTCAGGTTTAAGCGACTGGAATCATTCCTACATGATTCCAGAAATGTGATAATGTGTGTCTCAGATGACTAAAGTGAAACCTCGTGCCTTGGAAGTGCCAGAAAAACATTCCTTGACCTTTGTTGTACGCATCAAAAGGATTAATGGCGTGAACTTACTGGTGCGGAGAACCATTGCAAAACTTCGCCTAAAGAAAAATTTTAGTGGTGTCTTTGTAAAAGTCACCCCCCAGAACCTAAAAATGCTGTGTTTAGTGGACACTTATGTGATCTGGGGATTTCCAAATCTGAAGTCTGTCTGGAAATTCATTCCGAAACATGGACAAGCCAAGGTCAAGAATAAGACCATCCCTCTGACAGACAACACAGTGATTGAGGAGCACCTGGGGAAGTTTGGTGTCATTGGCTTGGAAGACCTCAT
Organism: Trachypithecus francoisi; assembly: GCF_009764315.1. NCBI lineage: Eukaryota > Metazoa > Chordata > Mammalia > Primates > Cercopithecidae > Trachypithecus > Trachypithecus francoisi. The sequence continues at coordinate 111,775,180 of NW_022681460.1, forward strand.
TCATGAAATTGCCTTCCCAGGGAAGCATTTCCAGGAGATCTCATGGTTCTTGTGCCCTTTCCACCTCTCAGTGGCCCATCATGCTACCAAAAATACAGTGGGCTTCCTCAAGGAGATGGGCACACCTGGTTATTGGGGTGAATGCATCAATCAGCTCATCTGCCAGCTGAACTAGACCCAGGTGCCAAACTACAGTAAAAAAAATTTTTTTTTTGAGATGGAGTTTTAGCTCTCGTTGCCCAGGCTGCAGTGCAATGACACGATCTCGGCTCACCGCAACCTCCGCCTCCCAGGTTCAAGCAACTCTTCTGCTTCAGTCTCCCGAGTAGCTGGGATTACAGGCATACACCACCACGCCCAACTAATTTTGTATTTTTAGTAGAGACGGGGTTTCTCCATGTTGAGGCTGGTCTCGAACTCCTGACCTCCGGTGATCTGCCCACCTCGGCCTCCCAAAGTGCTGGGATTACAGGCGTGAGCCACCACGCCTGGCCAAAACTGCAGTAAATTTTTATCAATGAAGTGGAAGCATGTGTGTTTGTTTGTTTTGAGATTCTTTATCAAGTATCTTCAGAGATTATTTCCTGCTTTATCTTCAAAAACTGGAAAGGAAGGGTTAAAGAAAAGACAGTAGCTTATGTTCATGGCAAGTACCTCTCATCACAGTCCAGTTCCAAGGAAAAATTCCAGCGTTTTCTACATTGGCTGCCGCCTTGTCTGCTGAAGGAGCCCTGCTTTGTTGCATCTTCCATCCTAGGGTTTAATGTTGGTAAATGAGTAACTCTGGCATTTGTACAAGGCTCCCTAAGACTCCTGGAGCACTCGACCAAGCCCGGGGACATAACTGCATCTGCAGATTCCTGGGGACTTGTTTTGAAAAAGACTTGAAATACACAGGAAGGCCCAAAAATAAATGTTAAATTGTCAAAAAAAAAAAAAATTAAACAGTAAGCTTTCTTAGTTTTTCCTAAAAGGTGCATCGTATCCAAACACTGTAAAGCTTAATTTTTAATGTTAGCACTAAGATTGGTGCAACTCAAGATTCATTATCCGAACTGTGGCAGAAATGAAAAGTGATGCAGATAGTTTTCCTAAATGTGAAAATCTGAAATGCAGTGCAAGAGGTAGCTTGCTTAATTCCTTTCACAGGAGGGATTCGGACTAGAGGAACTTCTTTAGGCAAAGTACATGCATTATCAGATTTGGGTGAATTGTACAGGAGAAAAGTCTTACAGATGCTTGACTGAAGAAGGCATTTCAGTACAGCCCATCTACCATTGCCCAGTGGAGGATTAATACATGAAGGAATCCTAGGCACGTAGCAAATTTGGTTGATGTTTCAAACAGTGCCCTCGCGTTGGTCCCCAGTGAACCCACACAAGAAAAAGCGACAAGTGTAGAAAAGATTCAGAAACAAAAGTATGCTTTTTGTTTGGGTGGATTTCAACTGGGACGAACAGTAAAAACGTGAAGTATGGGCAAAACTTTGTTTCCCACTTGAGGGCACTTCAGAGAGTCTATACAGGAGAGAATTCAGTCCACAGAAAGAATGTGGGGAGAGTTTCAGCAAGTATTTACGCACTAGAAAACCTCTAAGAGAAAAATAACAGGGCAGCCTTCATTATACATGACAGGGAGGAGTAACCAGGAAATGCAGGAGTAAATGCTTCAGTGGCATGACTCAACAAATATTTGGAAAATCCTTTATGAACTCCAATCTTTTGTTACCAATTGTCCATTTGGATAAAAGAGGCTGCTGGGCATTCTTCCACAGACTCACCTGGGACATTCAACACTGTTCTTAGTAGTTTCAAAAGTTAACAGAAACCCTAGGAGTTTTAGTTTTGAGATTTAGTTTGATTCTAAGCCCTCCTGTTCTTCCCCTCCATCTGAGATATCTGAGGTTGGGCATGGTGGCTCATGCCTGTAATCCCAGTACTTTGGGAGGCCAAGGCAGGAGGATCACTTGAGCTTTGGAGTTCAAGATCAACCTGGGCAACACAGCAAGACCTCGTCTCTACTAAAAACAAAAAAATAATAACCCAGGCATGGTGGCACATGCCTGGAGTCCCAGATACTCAGGAGGCTGAGGTGGGAGGATTGCTTCAGCCTGGGAGATTGAGGCTGTGGTGAGCCCAACCTGGGCAACAGGTGAGACCCTTGTCTCAAAAATAAAATGTATCTGAGGTTCTCAAGGTGAGCTCAAGGTTCCAGTCTGCTTAAAGGCAGGGAGAAATCTAGGTCTGGGATGGTCCCAGCACTGTACTTAGACTAGTGCAGGGGAGAGGTCAGGAGACTAGACGGGGTCAATGATACAGTTCTCTGAAATAACCGTGAAGCCACGGTGAGGCTGCTATCTGAACATGCTAAAATAAAGCATCCTTCTTGTTTCCTGGAAATCATCTGCTGGTTTATGGAGGATATATTTGTGAGAACTTTAGTACTAATGTTTAAGGCTAAACCTAGGATTATGTGTTTCTCATATTTCATTTTTAAAGCAAGCCTCAATAGATTTTAATATCATAGTGTAAGTAATCTGTTCTCATATCATCTGATATCATTTTAGTAATCCAATCTCATCTCAAGCTACAGAAAACCCTTCTTCCACTCCCCACCCCACAAATTCCAAGGTTGTTATGAGACATCATGTTATGCGCAGCAGCTGAGTACTGGCTAAGCTATGACTTTCCCCCTGGAGGATTTTCACTCCACAGTTGGAACTGTCCTGCTCCTGCCTCCCTGCCCAAGTTTCTCCCCAGTTGTCTATCATCCCTTAGTCCAGGAAGACAAGACACCTTACTGTCTACACTGATCTGGGCAAATTTGCTTTTGCCCTGTATCTCATCTGTTTTCTGAGGCACAACTCACTGAAGATATGACAAAGGTAGTTAGCAAACCATTCTTTGAAATCTGCACTCACATGAGGGAGGCAATCCCTACCCCCTACCCCCAACACAGCCCATTCATCAATAGAAATGCCTGTTTTGTGCATGAGGCAACATGCCGGGAGACAAAGAATAAGGGAAGTGGGCCAGATAGGGAAGGAGGGTTGTCTTGTCCCCTTGAACTGACCTCCCGTAAGGTTTGTCCCAGACAGCAATGTCTTTCTTCCCTATCATCTACAATCTTGGGAGCTCCTACGTGGTCCCATTAGTGTTGCATCAGCTCAGTTTAGCATCCGTGGGAAGCCAGATCTCTTTTGAGGGTCAAAGGCTAGGTAGAATGAAAATGGAAAGGTTCCAGAGCTCCAGCAGAACAGTCACTCCCCCAACTGCCCTTTTCTAAGCTCTATTAAGATAGGCCAGGTTGGCTAGGTGCAGTGGCTCACGCCTGTAATCCCAGCACTTTGGGAGGCCGAGGCGGGCAGATCACGAGGTCAGGAGATGGAGACCATCCTGGCTAACAAGGTGAAACCTCGTCTCTATTAAAAATAAAAAAAATTAGCCAGGCGTGGTGGCGGGCACCTGTAGTCCCAGCTACTCGGGAGGCTGAGGCAGGAGAATGGCGTGAACCCAGGAGGCAGAGTTTGCAGAGAGCCAAGATTGCGCCACTGCACTCCAGCCTGGACAACAGAGCAAGACTCCATCTCAAAAAAAAAAAGAAAAAGATAGGCCAGGTTATGCTACAGAAACACACACCACCAATGTCTCAGTGGTTTAACAGAACAAATGTTTATTTCTTGTTCTCACAAAGTCCATTATCAGTCTGGAGACTCTCGGGAATAGCCGCCCTCCATGCAGTGGCTCAGTGTTCTGGACTGCTTTGATTTCATGGCTCCTCTCTCTGTATGTGGTTCCATGATTAAGGCAGGAAAGGAGAGCACTGGTCTTGTACCAGCAAAAAAAAGAAGAAGAAGAAGAAGAAAATGAAAAGCTTCAGCCAGAAGTGAGGCTTCTTCTGCTAACAACTCATTGACCAAAACTATTTCATAACCTCGTCTTAGTGCAAGGAGCAGGAAAGCAAAACCATTATTTTTACTGTTCACAAGTTCCATGAGGGGATGTAATTTTGTCTCTTGGCCACTCCTGTGTCCTCAGAGTATAGGACAGTGCCCGGCACATCATAGGCCTTCATTAAATTGACCAGAATGAATGAATGTAGTGCCAGAAAGCAAGCCACACATGATCTGGGAGAAGAAACAGACTCCTGGAAGTCACAGGTTAAGAATGTGTTGGGGGCCGGGCGCGGTGGCTCAAGCCTGTAATCCCAGTACTTTGGGAGGCCGAGACGGGCGGATCACGAGGTCAGGAGATCGAGACCATCCTGGCTAACACGGTGAAACGCCGTCTCTACTAAAAAATACAAAAAACTAGCCGGACGAGGTGGCGGGCGCCTGTAGTCCCAGCTACTCGGCAGGCTGAAGCAGGGGAATGGCGTGAACCCGGGAGGCAGAGCTTGCAGTGAGCTGAGATCCAGCCACTGCACTCCAGCCTGGGCGACAGAGCGAGACTCTGTCTCAAAAAAAAAAAGAATGTGCTGGGTAAGAGCTATGCAGACCAGAGCTCCAGAGTCGGCTGTACTTAAGAAATAATAATTAGTATAGGCTGGGCACGGTGGCTCATGCATGTAATTCCAGCACTTTGGGAGGCCGAGGTGGGCGTTTGAGGTCAGGAGTTCAAGACCAGCCTGCTCAACATGGTGAAACCCCGTCTCCACTAAAAATACAAAAAATTAGCCAGGCGTGGTGGTAGGCGCCTGTAATCCCAGCTACTCTGGAGGCTGAGGCAGGAGAATCACTTGAATCTGGGAGGCAGAGGATGCAATGAGCTGAGATCACACCATTGCACTCCAGCCTGGGTGACAAGAGCAAAACTCTGTCTCAAAATAAATAAATAAATAAGCAGTTTGGAAGAGGTCATTTAACCCCTTTCCTGATATACTTAAGAGCTCTAAAAGGAATGCACCTGAGTCACTGCTGTAGCTAAATAAGCAAGTTGTAAGAAAATCCATAGGCTATACAGACTTTTGGCAATCCATCAAATTTATCACCTGAGGCTGCTGTTAAATGCTGTGCTGGAAAGCACAAAGACAGGTAGAGCTTACAGTGTAGGACAAAACAACATGGATGTGGATTTGCTTATCCTCGCCCAACACTCAGCACCAGTTCCCAAACGCTTTATTTAGGGAACCGTCTCCTCCTGTCTAGATGCCCAGGTCTCCATGCCAAATGAGCCACAGGATCCTGTCTGCAGCACACACACTCCAACTCCCATACAAACGTTGTCTTTTTTTTTTTTGAGACGGAGTCTCACGCGGTCGCCCAGGCTGGAGTGCAGTGGTGCGATCTCAGCTCACTGCAAGCTCCGCCTCCCAGGTTCATGCCATTCTCCTGCCTCAGCCTCCCAAGTAGCTGGGACTACAGGCACCCACCACTATGCCCGGCTAATTTTTTGTATTTTTAGTACAGACAGGGTTTCACCGTATTAGCAAGGATGGTCTCGATCTCCTGACCTCGTGATCCGCCCACCTCGGCCTCCCAAAGTGCTGGGATTACAGGCCTGAGCCACCGTGCCTGGCCAAGTCTCTCATTCTTAATAACAAAGAAAAACCAATTAAAAAGTAAATAAATAAACAAAATTCTGAGTTGATCTTAATTCCCACTAATTTTCTTTCAGGCCTTGGGCAAGTACGAATTTTTATACCTGCTTTATCCTACTGACATTGCAAGTCTAGTTTCTTTTATTGCAGAAAATTCTTTACATCTTATGTTCCATGGCTACAAATTCCAACCCGTTTACCCATGATTCCACTAGAGATGTTTTCTGTTTTCCCAACATCACCAATGAGAGAGGCACAAGTTAGTGCATTAATAGTTCATCTGAAGATTCCCTAGTGGTGAAGTTAACATGATTTCATCACTGTGATAACAGGATCCAAGAGCAGAAGTTGCCAAAAAGTTCAAGAAGGAACTCAAATGATGTTCAACTTTGCAAACCGTGTCCAATGACTAAAGAAAGAAAATCCAATTTCATTCTTGGAACACTTTACATTGTAATTCATTTCTGCCTCATGAGACTATTGAAATTGGTAAGCCTGCTACTGTAAAGAGAATGGTATGCAATTAAACATGCATGTTATTGCTTTTTATTTTGGAAGACCACGCTACAAATTCAGCTATTGGATGTGTTCAAGAATGACTGGAGAGATCAATGCAAAACGAACAATGTTTACTTCTGTGACCACAGAAAACTACTGAGTGGCTGCAGACCAAGTCTTGATTATTTTCTGTGAAACATATGTTTATCCCCCCCATTTTCTGATGTAAAATTTTTCAAGGTTTGTGATTTTTGTTTTACATAAATTTTAGTGTCAAGCTCCATTTGGTGAATGTCTTCAGAATGACACTGGACAAGCTTCTCTTCACAGGTGGAGTTTCTGGTGTCTAAGAAGGCTTGACCGCCTGCTGAAATTTCTCCTGCATATGCTGCAAGTATATGGCTGCTCACCTGTGTGGGTTCTCCGGTGTTTAATAAGGTGGGAGTTCTGACTGAATTTTTTTCCACATTCATGACATGTGAAGGGCTTTTCTCCTGTATGAGTTCTTTGGTGTGTATGTAGATTTGTATTTTGACTGAAGCTTTTCCCACACCATGAACATTTATATGGTTTTATTCCTTGGTGTGTTGTTAAGTGCTTATTAAGATCTGAACTCCATCTAAACCTCTTATCACACTCTTGACATTTATAGGGTTTCTCTTCAGTGTGAATTCTTTGGTGCTTAATCAGGTCAGAGCTAACTCTGAAGGTTTTCCCACATTCCTGACATTTAAAAGGCTTCTCTCTTGCACAATCCTTTTTGTGACGATCCATAAGTTTGAGCAGCTCTTGTTTCCAGGTTGAAAGTTTCTTTCTTTTCTTCACTGGAAAATCTTGGGGCCATTTCCCCACTCTGTGCACATCAAAATGATTTTCTTTGCCTGCTGTTTTCTGGGGAACTTTTACTTTGGCCTTTTTTGATATGATGTCTGTTGATGCTTGTATTTCTAAGTCAGAAAGAGATACAGGCTGATGATTTTCAGTGTCATTTTTGAGCTTTAACCCTGTTGGAATAAACATAATCATCCATCTGTATCCCAGAACAAGAAAATCACAGGAATAAGAAGAAAAATTCAATGATTTTTTTAAAAAAGGAACAAAATCTTAAAATGTTAAGCCCTTGCAAAAGTTCGTATCAAGGCACATTTCTCCACTTCCCATGGTATATTTACCTGTAGGAGATTTTCCGGCACTATCCTTAAACTCCGGGGATACTTGAACCCATGGCTCTTCCCCTTGCTCTAGACAGGAGATCACTTTAGGTTTGGGGAGTACAAACAATGCTGTCAAATGGACAAAATGAGGTCAAGGACTGGTAACTTAACAGTGAACTGGTCCACTAATCCCAGACTGTTTCAGGACGACCAAAGGCATTTTACAATTTGTTACTGCAAATGGTTAAATGGATAGACTCCAAGATCCAGTATCATGTTTATACTGTGCTATACTTATAGGTAGCTATGCAAAGCAGAGACTAAGAAATAAACCTATGGTAGATCAATGAAAAGGATATAGGGAATGGGAATCCAGTACACATTTTCCCTCTTTTGCCATCAATACCCTATATCCAACCAAGGGGGAACCAAGCTCCAGAAGTTGCAGGGAATATAAGCTGGTCTTATTAACTCTTTAGAAGGACTCAGCCTGGATAAGACCAGGTATGGCAGAGCCAATGTGAAGGACGCTGACTTGAGTATCATAAGCACGAGTGATTACTATTATAATTACAGTTACTTTTCATTTAGCCTTTATTCTTTAGCCACAGGCCCTCAGCTAGGATAGATTTCTGCCATTCCTATAGATTACTGGTTCATATGCAGGTATAAGAAATAGACCAAAATCACTTTGTGAAATTTCTCTAATTACGGATTGCAAGGTATGAAACTGTCACTCATGCATTCAACAAACATGTATTGAGTGCCTGTGGTGTGTTAGGCACTGCTGGAGGGCTAGGGATATAGCAGTGAAGAAGACCCCTGATTTCATGGACTTTACATTACAGTATAGGGGTGGCACAATCAATCAATAAACAAAATAATGTCAGGGAGTGATACATGTTTTAAAGAAAACTAAATCATGGTAAAGAGTATTTAAGATTCTGCTCCTGGGAAGCTATTTTAGATAAGGTCCTGTGGGACACCTCTTTGAGAAAGTAATACTTGAGCAGAAACCTAAAAGTGAGTTTTGCCGCATGGCAGAAAAGTATGCAAGGCAAAGGAAAAGTAGAAATGAGCCTGGCGAGTTCAAGTAACAGAAAGATGACCACTGTGGCTAAAGAGGACTGAGTGCACAAGCGCACCAGTAGCAGGACACATGTGCAAAGAAGTCCATAGCAACCAGACCATGGAGGGTCCTGAGGCCTTGGTAAGAAGTTTAGATTTTTCTCCAAATATGGTAAGAAGTAACCACAGCCTTCTGAAGCAAGGAAACGCAACCATCTGATTATGTTTTCAAAAAATCAATCAGGGTTCTGTGTAGAAAACAGACTGTGGGAGGACAAGAGAGGAGGCGGGGGACCTGTTAGAAAGCTACTGACACTGACCTGCTTCAAGATGACACTGGCTAAGATCAGGATGCTGGCAGTGCAAGGAGCTGAAACATGGTTGCAGTCAGGATATGTCAAAGTAGAGTTAAGAAAACTTGCTAATGAATTAACAGTGGGGTATGATGGCAAGATCAGGGTAAAAGATGACAGTACTAGCTGGGCACGGTGGCTCAAGCCTGTAATCACAGCACTTTGGGAGGCCAAGGCAGGCAGATCACAAGGTCAGGAGATTGATACCATCCTGGTTAACATGGTGAAACCCCGATTCTACTAAAAAAATACAAAAAATATTAGTTGGGCATGGTGGCGGGCACCTGTAGTCCCAGCTACTCAGGAGGCTGAGGCAGGAGAACGGCGTGAACCCGGGAGGCAGAGCTTGCAGTGAGCTGAGATGGCGCCACTGCACTCCAGCCCGGGTGACAGAGCAAGCCTCAGTCTCAAAAAAAAAAAAAAAAAAAAAGATGACAGTACTTTGTTCGCCCTGAGCAACTGGATAATGGTGGTGCCCCTTACTGAGATGGGAAAAACATGATGGAGAAGGTTTGGGGAAAGGGAGGGAAGGGATCAAGATCTCCACGTAGGATAAGGAATGAGCATGTCCATTTGGAAAAAACTCCCCAGGTGATCTGGATACACTACCTACACCCTCCCCTACACTGTCTAGTTGAGAATCAGGCCGGGCGCGGTGGCTCAAGCCTGTAATCCCAGCACTTTGGGAGGCCGAGGTGGGCGGATCACGAGGTCAGGAGATCGAGACCATCCTGGCTAACCTGGTGAAACCCCGTCTCTACTAAAAAAAATACAAAAAACTAGCCGGGCGAGGTGGCGGGTGCCTGTAGTCCCAGCTACTGGGGAGGCTGAGGCAGGAGAATGGCGTGAACCCGGGAGGCGGAGCTTGCAGTGAGCTGAGATCCGGCCACTGCACTCCAGCCCGGGCGACAGAGCGAGACTCCGTCTCAAAAAAAAGAAAAAAAAAAAAAGAGAATCAACCAGCTCCTGGAACAGTGAGACCCCCTCACAGGGGTTCATTCTCAGTAAGCTGGGAACAGATTACTCAACTTCTACACAAAAAGAAGGGAGAATCTTTACCTAGAGAGATGACAGTCTCATAGTTTTCCTGCATTACATCATTGTAGAGGGCCTTCTGAGTGTATTCCAGTAACTCCCATTCTTCCTGGGGAAAATATATGGCCACTTCTTCAAATGTCAACAAGTTCTAAAGAAGAGAATGGACTTCAGCTCCGAACTTGCCACTGCAGAAGCAGCCTAACTGGGTATGAACTGCATGGTAGGCCAGGCGCTAAAGAAATTAACAACACGATTTAAGGAGGAAAAAAATAAAAATTAAAAAAAGGCAGGGGAGAAGGTAGAAAAAAGGAGCCAAGGGGTCAGCAAACAGCCTAGGAGGTACCCAGTTCCCTCTGGGCCAAGCCTAATTGTCCAGGGTAGAACCTCTGGGGCTAACATGCCTCAGGGCACATGCTGGGCAGTATGGGTCTTGGGCAGCAGGGAAAGGCAGATAAGGTCATGCTCAGGTAGCCCTACACTGCTGGAAAGCACAGCTCACCTGGGATTGAGGCAAGAGGAGCTCAGGTGCCACTGTCCAGTCTTTGGTGTTTGTCTGCTCAGGAAAGACTAAAATCTGTTGAGCAGGCAAGGCTGTGGGTGGAAAAGAGCCAGAGGGCATTTCTCTTGTTTCTATGAACATCCGTAGCTCATTTCTAAAATATAGAAGATCCTGATTCTTTCTGGAAAGACAGGACACCTTTTTAAGGGTATATATGGTAACCACTTGGTTCTTTGTAAATTAGAACCAAGTGTCTACCAACCCCTAGAACCGGTTCCCCAGATGATTATCCTCGGTTTTCATGAGGAAAGTTAATAAAAAGAGATACGTATATATATATATATGGTTTTTTTTCCCCTTGCATGATATAAATTGTTCTGAGTTAAGCAAAACTTAGAAGTACTCAATTTGAAAATGAAGTACTCAGGAAGCCCAGTGTGCCAAATAAAATTAAACAAGAGGGTAAAAATGAACTTGACAAATTCAACTAACAGCAAGGAGACCAGCTAAGTGGCTGATAAGGACTGAGCAAGGGCTTGAGTAGCAGATGAGGGGAGACAGGTGAGCAGGAACCAGACGGCAGAGTGTTCTGGAGCCCTGATAATATCAGACTTTTTTTTTTCTGAATGTAAGTGACCACAAGCTCTGGAGGCAAGGAAATGTCATGATCTGATTAGGTTTTTAAAAGATCAATCTAGCTTCTGTATAGAAAACAGACTGTGTAAAGGCACAAGCAGACCTGTTAAAAAGCTACTCACGGCCGGGCGCGGTGGCTCAAGCCTGTAATCCCAGCACTTTGGGAGGCCGAGACGGGCGGATCACGAGGTCAGGAGATCGAGACCATCCTGGCGAACACGGTGAAACCCCGTTTCTACTAAAAATACAAAAAAACTAGCCGGGCGAGGCGGCGGGCGCCTGTAGTCCCAGCTACTCGGGAGGCTGAGGCAGGAGAATGGCGTAAACCCGGGAGGCGGAGCTTGCAGTGAGCTGAGATCCGGCCACTGCACTCCAGTCCGGGAGACAGAGCGAGACTCCGCCTCAAAAAAAAAAAAAAAAAAAAAAAAAAAAAAAAAAAAGCTACTCACTCATGTACGCCTGGTTCAAGATGACACTGGCTTACACCAGGATGCTAACAGTGCAAGAAGCTGAGACATGGTTGGAGTCAGGATATGTCAAAGTAAAGCTAAGAAAACTTGCTAATGAATTAACAGTGGGGTATGATGACAAGATCAGAACAAAGGAGGACTGTTACTTTGTATGCCTTGAGCAACTGGATAATGGTTGTGCCCCTTACTGAGATAAGAAAGACATGGAAGAGGAAGTTTGGTGGAAGAGAGAGGGAAGGGATTAAGAACTCCATGTAGGATAAGCAATCAGCACGTACATTTGGAAAAAGCTCCCCAGGTGGTCTAGATACACTACCTACACCCTCCCCTACACCATCTAGTTGGGAATCAACCAGCTCCTGGAACAGTGAGACACCCCTCACTGGGGTTCCTTCTCAGTAAGCCAAGAATAGAGTTTTCAACTACATAAAGGGAAGGGAAAATCTTTACCTAGAGAGATGACAGTCTCATAGTTTTCCTGCATTACATCATTGTAGAGGGCCTTCTGAGTGGGATCCAATAACTCCCATTCTTCCTGGGAAAAATACATGGCCACTTCTTCAAATGTCAACAAGCTCTAAAGAAGAGAATGGACTTCAGCTCAGAACTTGCCACTATACAGAAGCAGCCTAGCCACCTGACTGTGAACTGCATGGCAGGCCAGGTGATAAAGGAATTAACAGAACATGTTTCTTTTTTTAAGTGAGAAGGCAGAAAAAAAAGGAGCCAAGGGGTCAGCCCACAGCCTGGGAGGTACCCAGTTGCCCAGAGAACACCCGGGACTAACACACCTCTGAACCCCTCCTGGACAGTATGAATCGTGTATAGCAGAGAAAGATAGGCCTAAACAGCTGGAAAGCACAGCTCACCTGGGACTCAGGCAAGATGTGCTCAGGTGTCACTGTCCAGTCTTTGGTGTGTGTTTGCTCAGGAAAGGCTATAATCTGTTGAGTAGGCACAGCTGTGGGGGGAAAAGAGCCAGAAGAAATCTCTTTTATCCATAAAATCCTGAGCTCATTTCTAAAATACTGATCCTGACTTAAGTACAGATAGGACACCTTTACACATGTGTGGTGCGTGTGATGCCTGAAGCAGTCTCTTTTTAAGTAAGAACCAAATGTCCACCAGCCCCTAGAACCAGTTCTCCAATTAACCATTTCTTCAGTCTTCATCAGAGAAATAAAAGGGAAATCCCTTTTTCCTCTCATATTTTTCTGAGTTAGGCCAAAATTTGATATCTTAAAATGAAGTACTAAGGGACTCCACCGTATGGTAGGAGATGAAGTTTTTTCTCTTTTATTATGTTTTTCCTGGTACACAATTGTTTTCACATTCTGCCACTAATAGCCCATCTGATCCCAATTCCTTCTGTATTTTATGAGGATGAGGTGACCCCCAAGCCTTCTCACTCCATTTCTTTCCTTCCTCTCCACTTTTCTAAAAACAGAGTTCATGCTATTATTACCAAGAAGAGTTCTGTGGTTTAGCTATTTCTGTTCCCTAGGCCAACTCCCACTTTCATCCACAGTTGGCATTTCTACTGCTGTCTGGAAGGACATCATAGTTGCTATCAAAGCTGGTTTTACAAATCCACAGAGCACGGTATTCAAAAAATGCCCATGACATTTTGGGTGAATAAGCTATTATCACAGCTCCCAGAAGGAAATTATCATGAAGCTCCTTACCCCTCTCATACACGGGCTCAGTCTCTTTATGAGTATTCCTGCTGAGCTGTTCTTGCAGACCCTGGTATGTATTCCAAAATTCTTCATCTTGGGATACGTCCACTGGTTGGGACTCTGCTGGCTTCAGCCTGAAACTTGAGGCGTCTGCTGTTTCTCCCAAGAGCACTGCCTCCTTTCCCAGCTGATGGACTGCAACCTAGAAATAATTCCCATCCTTGTTACTAAAGAACTTACTTTTGGTTTGTGGGGATGGAGGCAGAGCAACAGGTATACAGCCCACATTGTCGGTAGTATAAGACACTAAAAAAAATGACAAAGGCTTAAAGACACTGGGCCACCAATGTTCCACAAATGTCTATACACAAATATGAGAAAACTAGGGTAAAAGGAAACAAACTGTGGTTCCTGCCAGCCCTTCAACACAGCAGATTCTACTCCTCTGTGTATGGTCTAGGTCAGGCCACTGGCAGGGTTGGGCAGGCCACTCATCTTTTTTTTGTTTGTTTTGTGATGAGTTTTGCTCGTTGCCCAGGCTGGAGGGCAGTGGCATAATTTCGGCTCACTACAACCTCTGCCTCCTAGGTTCAAGCGATTCTCCTGCCTCAGCCTTCCGAGTAGCTGGGATTACAGGTATGCACCACCATGCCCAGCTAATTTTTGCATTTTTAGTAGAGATGGGGTTTCTCCATATTGGTCAAGCTGCTCTTGAACTCCCGACCTCAGGTGATCTGCCCACCTAGGCCTCCCAAAAGTGCTGGGATTACAGGTGTGAGTCATTGTGCCCGGCCGGGCAGGACACTCATTCTAATGCTGTCTTGTCAGGCCTTTTCTCTTGACTTCAAACCCACAATTGTGGTTTTCTATCTTCTACTTTTCACTAAAATTCAAAGAAATGAATTTAAAAGTTTTCCTGTCAGCCTAATTATCCCTATAGCCACACGTTTTCAGAGAATTGGGACAGAATGGAGAAAAAAGAGGAAAGAGTGGCTCCAACCTACCTCCAGATGATTTTGACACCGAACATAGGTCCTGCCCTGTATTCTTCCCAGCAGACCTGAGGTCAGCAGATGTGTCGCCACCCACCAAGGTCATACCCTGGCTCCCTACTTTCAGCAGAGCCAAGGAACAACCATTAAGGGAAGGCAGTAGAGGCTTTCATCTACTGTAGGGAGGACATTACCCATCAGTGCATTTCTTCTCCTTGGCTATTCTGTTCGGATTTTTTTTTCCAAATCTTGGTTTCCCTTTTTTCTATGTTTTCTTTTCTTTTGCAGTCTTCCCCTGGTTATTTTTCTTTTTTTTTTTTTTTTGAGACAGGGTCTCACTCTGTCACCCAGGCTGGGGTACAGCCATGCAGTCATGGCTCACTGCAGTCTCCCACCTCAGCCTCCCGACTAGCTGGGACTACAGGCACACGACACCACGCCCAGCTAATTTTTGTATTTTTTGTAGAGACAGAGCTTCACCATGTTGCCCAGGCTGGATTTTTCCTAATATTTAAAAACATTTTTTTTTGAGATGGAGTCTCGCTCAGTTGCCCAGGCTGGAATGCAGTGGTGCGATCTCTGCTCACTGCAACCTCTGCCTCCTGGGTTCAAGCCATTTTCCTGCCTCAGCCTTCTGAGTAGCTGGCATTACAGGCACATGCCACCACGCCCAGCTAGTTTATGTAATTTTTGTAGAGACGGGGTTTCAGCATGTTAGTCAGGCTGGTTTCAAACTCCTGACCTTGTGATCCATCTGCCTCAGCCTCCCAAAGTGCTGGGATTACAGGTGTGAGCCTCCGTGCCCAGCCTAAAACATTTTTTTTTTAAGAGACAAGGTCTCACTCTGTTGCCCAGGCCAGAGTACAATGCTGCAATAACAACTCACTGCAGCCTCAAACTTCTGGATCAAGCAATGCTCTCACCTCAGCCTCTTGTGAAACTGGGACTACAGGCATGTGCCATTAGCCTGGCTTCTTTTCTTTTTTTTTTCATAGCAACAAGGTCACATTACGTTCCCAAGACTGGTCTCAAGCGATCCTCCCACCTTGACCCCTAAAGTGTTCAAAATATAGGCATGAGCCACCGAACCTGGCAATTTCTCCTTTTCTTTAAATGTCTTTCTTTTCCTGTGTTCTCCTTGTGGATCTGCCCTTTTTTTTTTTAAGACAGGGTCTCACTCTGTCACCCAAGGGAGTGCAGTGGTGCGATCTCAGCTCACTGCAACCGCCACCTCCTGGGCTCAGGTGATTCTCCTAACTTAGCCTCCCAAGTAACTGGGACCACAGGTGTGTGCCACCATGCCTGGCTAATTTTGATGTTTTTTGTAGAGACGGGGTTTCACCACGTTGCCCAGGCTGCGCTCAGGGGATCTGCCTGCCTCGGCCTCTCAAAGTGCTGGAATTACAGGTGTGAGCCACTGTGCCCGGCCCCCTTTTTTTTTTTTTTTTGTGAGATGGAGTCTTGCTGTGTCACCCAGGCTGGAGTGCAATGGCATGATCTCGGCTCACTGCAACCTCCCAGGTTCAAATGATTCTCCCTCCTCAGCCTCCAGGATAGCTGAGATTACCGGCACCCGTTGTCATGCCCAGCTAATTTGTTTATTTTTGTAGAGAGAGGGATCCACCACGTTGTCCAGGCTGGTCTTGAACTCCTGACCTCAGGTGATCCACCCGCCACAGCCTCCCAAGTGCTGGGATTACAGATGTGAGCCATTGCACCCGGCCTCCCTGACTCTTTATTACCTTTTATTCTTTTTTTTTTTTTTTTTTTTGAGACGGAGTCTTGCTCTGTCGCCCAAGCTGGAGTGCAGTGGCCAGATCTCAGCTCACTGCAAGCTCTGCCTCCCGGGTTTATGCCATTCTCCTGCCTCAGCCTCCCGAGTAAGCTGGGACTACAGGCGCCCGCCACGTCGCCCGGCTAGTTTTTTGTATTTTTTAGTAGAGACGGGGTTTCACCATGTTAGCCAGGATGGTCTCGATCTCCTGACCTCGTGATCCGCCCGTCTCGGCCTCCCAAAGTGCTGGGATTACAGGCTTGAGCCACCGCGCCTGGCCTATTACCTTTTATTCTGTTTCTAAGTACTTAAGTCCTGTATCCTTGGCCAAGCCAGACTAGGCCCATCACCCTCAATTCACCCTGGCTCCAAAGAGAGCAAAAGCACCTCTCTTTCTCTAAGACCAGGGAAGTATCTGCCACAATGTCTGAAACCTGTGAATTTTTCTGTGGGTCTGTAGTTTCAAGTCCCACCTTAACTGTCCTAAAAAAAAAAAAAGTGACCGAATCCATCTAATTTCTCAACTAACTGCCACCATCGCTACTATATCCACCTGCATCCTATTTCACTGTACATGCCAGGAATCTTTCTTCTCACCCCATTCCATGTTTGACCAGATTCCCTCTGCAAGTGTTCTACCAGAGCCACAGCCTCCTCAATGCTCTGTGGATGGTGCTTCTGCATCTGGGTCTGTGTCTCCCTGGGCAGAACAGTCAGGAACTGCTCTAGCACCAGCAGTTCCAGTATCTGCTCTTTTGAGTGGATCTCTGGCCTCAGCCATAGATGACATAATTCTTGAAGTTTGCTGACAGCCTCACGAGGTCCAGCTGCTTCATCATAGGTGAAGTTCCGGAAGTGCCAGCAAGAGCTGTTAGGATCGAGACTGTCCATTTGAGGAGATTTTTCACTCTGACCGGAGCTCTCTCTTGCAGGTTCCTTGGTCTCCCACAAAGCCCTGATCTGAGGGTCCAAGTACGCAGCCACTTTCAGATCTACCATCATCATTCTACTCTAGGAAGTTCTGTTCCTGTGTTAAGACACCCAATTGGTACCACGTTTGACAAATGAGATCTCGTCTGGTCTTGTACAAAAGCAATAAAAGGATCTTCTTCCTAAAAGCACTAAAGACAAGAAAAAAAAAAGTACCTATCAATAAGAAACTCACATGACCCTCATCACTTGCTACTTATGAGAGATAAAAGAACAGAAAAGATGTCTTGTCTTCCATTCAAAATCAACTAGCAAGTCCTTTGTTTTTCTCCTTTTCTATTATTCAGCTCAAGCACAGCACAAAAAAGACAAATGTCAGTGGACAACTGTCTTTTTATAAAAAGCAAAACAATTTAGGAAAGGTTGGTGGAGAAGAAAATTGGCACCCACTGGCTGAAAGGTATTTTGGGATTTTCCAGGGATTTAACTGGTGTGCCTCCTATCCCATCTTCCCCATAAGAAAAGAATAGGAGAAAATAAGATTAGGAAAACATTCTGAGATTCTCTTAAATTTTAACAGATCATTCCAGTCTGTCTTTAGTAAGGGGAGTACAACTTTTATGACCCGTCATCCTCTTGTGAAGACAGAAGCCTTCACTTTAAAAACATTTTAGGCCAGATGCAGTGGCTCATGCCTGTATTCCCAGCACTTTTGGAGACCGAGGTGGGAGGATCACTTGAGGCAAGAGTTTCAGACCAGCCTGAGCAACATAGCTAGACCCCGTCTCTACAAAACACAAAATTAAAAAAAAAAAAAAAATAGCCAGGATGGTAGAGCACACTAGTAGTTCTAGTTCAGGAGGCTGAGGTGGGAGAGTCACCTGAGCCTAGGAATTCAAGGTTGCAGTAAGCCATGACCCCATCACTGCACTCCAGCCTGGGAGTTAGAGCAAGACTTTGTCTCTCTAATTTAAAAACTAAAAATAAAGGCACCTTAAAAAACAACATTTTAGAGTTTCCATTGTGGGAATACTGGCAAAAGAGCTGACACAGTGAGATCAAAATACAGTAGTACCCTCTTATCCAAGGGGGGTAAGTTCCAGTACATTCTATGAATACCTAAAACCCCCAAGAGCATCTAACTGCATTATACTATTTTCTCTATGTATACATGGCTATGATAGTTTAATTTATAAATGAGGTACAATAAGAGATCAACAATAAAACACTGTAATAAGTTACTTAAAACTGGCGGGGCACCGTCACTCACGCCTGTAATCCCGGCACTTTGAGAGGCCCAACGTGGGTGGATCACCTGAGATCAGGACTTCAAGACCAGCCTGGCCAACATGGTGAAACCTTCTCTACTGAAAATACAAAAATTAGCCAGGTGTGGTGGTGCGTGCCTGTAGTCCCAGATACCCAGCAGGCTGAGGCGGGAGAACTGTCTGAATCCGGGAGGCGGAGGTTGCAGTCAGCTGAGACCGCGCCAGGGCACTCCAGCGCGGGCAGCAAAGCGAGACTCCACCTCAAAAAAAAAAAAAAAGTTATTTAAAACTTAGGAACTGTTTATTTCTGGAGTTTTCCATTTAATACTTTTTGAGGCCGGGCGCGGTGGCTCAAGCCTGTAATCCCAGCACTTTGGGAGGCCGAGACGGGTGGATCACGAGGTCAGGAGATCGAGACCATCCTGGCTAATACAGTGAAACCCCGTCTCTACTAAAAAATACAAAAAACTAGCTGGGCGAGGTGGCGGGCGCCTGTAGTCCCAGCTACTCGGGAGGCTGGGGCAGAAGAATGGCGTAAACCCGGGAGGTGGAGCTTACAGTGAGCTGAGATCCGGCCACTGCACTCCAGCCTGGGTGACAGAGCAAGACTCCGTCTCAAAAAAAAAAAAAAAAAAAATACTTTTTGTACCGCATTTGACAGCGGGCAAGTGAAACCCAGATAAAGTGAGGGGAGGGGGTACTACAGAAGGAAGGTAAAAAAAGTAACCTATTTTCAGACCATGTCTCCCAAGTAAGCAACAAGATGCTCATCATTCTTTTTTGCAAGACACATAAAGGGTGCCATGCAGATGATTCATATTAATTTTTTTTTTTTTTTTTTTTGAGATGAAGTCTCGCCCTGTCACCCAGACTGGAGTGTAGTGGCATGATCTCAACTCACTGCAACTTCCACCTCCCGGGTTCAAGTCATTCTCCGCCTCAGCCTCCCGAGTAGCTGGGATTTCAGGAACGCGCCACCATGCCCGGGTAATTTTTGTATTTTTAGTAGAGACAGGGTTTCACCATCTTGGCCAGGCTAGTCTCGAATTCCTGACCTCGTGATCCACCCACCTCGGCCTCCCAAATTGCTGGGATTACAGACGCGAGCCAACGCGCCCGGCCTATACTCATTTTTAAGTGTGCTTACTTGATCTGGAGAAAATCACAGCTGGTCTGTGTTTACAAAATATCACGTTGTAAGAAAGGATATTTTATTTACAAAATATCAAGTCGTATTTTCTTTTTGTCGCTGATGTTTACGAAATATGAACTCCAATAGGAGTTGGTGACGATGAAAGTGAAACTTTTACTGACTTTACATTTCTCCAAAGGTCATTTAGACTTCTAAATGGGGCTGAGGAGAGCCGTGAGCCTCACTTTTCCTGAAGTAAGCCAGCAGAAACGGCACCGAAATTCTGGCCAGGATGCCACCGGTATTCAAAGAAGTGGCCAGCTCCCTGCTGCCCACTCCGGCTCCGGAAGCACAGAGACACTTTCTGTGTTTTTTTTTTTTTTTTTTTTGAGACGGAGTCTCGCTCTGTCGCCCGGGCTGGAGTACAGTGGCCGGTTCTCACCTCACTGCAAGCTCTGCCTCCCGGGTTTATGCCATTCTCCTGGCTCAGCCTCCGAGTAGCTGGGACTACAGGCGCCCGCCACCTCGCCCGGCTAGTTTTTTTTTTTGTATTTTTTAGTAGAGACGGGGTTTCACCGTGTTAGCCAGGATGGTGTCGATCTCCTGACCTCGTGATCCGCCCGTCTCGGCCTCCCAAAGTGCTGGGATTACAGGCTTGAGCCACCGCGCCCGGCCCACTTTCTGTGTTTTAGCATCAGCAGAAGCTGCTAGCCCTGAGGCTCAACCGACCGCATAACATCGGCCGGACACGGAAATGCCAGCGGAGGCGGTAAAGGGTCTGAGGGCGCAGCTGCAGGCACTGCTGCCCGCCAGCACTCGGATTCGTCACAGCTTGTGTCTGCGACAGGCGTGTCCCCGGGCACTAGGCAAGCGGGCAGTGTCCCAGCAAGCTTCAGCCGCGCCTCTGGACTATAGCTGCGAAAAGCAGGGAGAGAATGCTTTCTCGAGCCCGACAGTGGCCCCGCCTCAGGATCCAGCCGCGCGGCCCGGAAGCGCCGCGGCCGCCGCCTACGGAAAATGTCTGCCTCCCTGCGGCCGCCGCCGCTCCAGCGACTTCAGGATCTAAGCCATAGGGGAAGCCGCTTCTCGGTTACCTCGGCCAGCCTGGCTTCCGTGGAGGCCGCTCCTCGCTTTCTGACGCTCAAACGCAAGCCGCCGCGCGGAAGGTTGCCGATCTGAGGCACGCAACCGCCGTCCGACCGCGGTGCTGCCCTACCGCTGCCCTATCCAGGCTCAGAGCCCGAGAGCCGGCCGGAAGTGGAAGTGACGCTTTCCGAGGGCGCGCGCAGGCCCGCCCTCTGGCTAAGGCGTCTGAGACCGGCCTACTTCATCGCCACAGAAACTGCTGCCGGCCCCGGAGGTGGGGAAGGGTTAACGCCACCGAGTCTCCAGACCCGCGGAAGCCTAGAGGGCCTTGCACCGGCTTACCGCGTGGCTGTCGCCGTCTAGTGTCCCCAGTGGGGGAGGCGTTGCAATGCCACGTCTGTTCTGTGTGGCCGTCGGGGCCCGGGAGCCTCGCCGGGTAAGGGTCGCCGCCCAGCTGCGCGCGCTGCGTCCTCGGGCTTCCCGCGGCCCGGCCGGCAGTGCTCGACCTGTTGCTGGGTTCGTCGTAGCCTCCTCGACGTAGAGGCATTTTGTCCGGATCGGGCCACTCGCTAGCTCAGAAACAACGGCCCCCCGAAGGTTTTGTACCGTTTTCTAGGTCTCGTGACGCATTCCCCACAACTATTTTTTCTTGTGAGGTAGGTTTGAACCTGTGAAATAGGTACTTTTTCTATCTCTCCTTGACAGAGAAACGACCCTTGCTCAGGGTCACATAGCTCAGCAGTGGCGGCGGCTAATCGGAAATAGCTCTCCTGTTGTGATATCCTCTGCGTTTTCCACTCCAGTATTCTTCCCTGGAAAATGGGAACCTTGTTTTCATCTCGTATCTCATGCAGAGCGTAACATAGTCACCTGGGTAAGACAGGCATTCCACACGTATTTACTGAATCACAGTAATAAGAATCTAAGTGTTTTGGGTGTTCGGTGATCTCTGAATTAATCAGTCTGTACCAGTTGAGGGATTATTTAATAAGTCCAGTATGAGTGGTTCCCGAATTACCAGTTTTTGTAACGTCAGCCTATACCAGTCAAGGGACTATTTATTAAGTCAGCTATGTGTAGCCAATGTTACAGAGCTGAGTAAGACGTCTTTGTCCTTAAGCAGTCTGTTGAAAGGACTGAGGCAATGTCATGAATATCACTAACACAAAGTAAGAATAGGACATAAACTGAATTCTGTGAGAACTCCAAGAAAATCAAAGTTGATTTGGGGTTGGGGAAAATTATAAAAGACCTTTTGTCCACAGGGATTTTGTCCACAGCAGGGAATGGAGACATTCCAGGCAGAGGGAAGGGTGGGAGTAAAGGCTTTAAAAGCTGGAAACTATTAGAGTGTGGGATCTTAAGTACGTTTTTACTGAGTTGGGCTGCATTTAGAGGAAGAGTTTTAAAAGTTAGAAAATGAGTTTATGTAGAACTTATACTGGAGTCCTTTGAATGGGAATGAAAAGAGTGCATTTAAGAAAGTAAATCGTGGAGCACCATTTGAGCGTTTTTGACCGAGCTTGTTTCTAGGGCAGTTCATCTAAGGTAAGTTTAAGGTGAGAATGAAGATGAGAGGCCATTGCCAGGTCATTATGCTATTTTTGCTTTTGGATGGGATGGGATGTAACTCATCTTAGGCATAGATCTTGATCCTTTTTAAGTGAGAGAGAAAGATAAACAGAGATTTAATAATGAGTATCTGCCTAAGTCACTTGAATATGTGTCTAAGTGGTTCATTTCCTAATATCTCAGCCAGGTTGGGACTTCATTTCTTCAGAAGTAAGTATTGTTCTCAGTCTGTCAGAACCAGTGGACAGTAACGCCCTCAGCATTAAGATTCTCATCACCTGGCCCAATGCTGAATATATAATTAGAATTTATTAAGTTGAATAAGTGAAGTTCTGCTAGCAGTGCTAAGCAGTGCCCTTGGATATCATTGACAGGCCTGATTCATAACATAGTTAGGAAGTTGGTTAAAGGGAGAAAAAAATGGAAAAGGGATTCATGGGAAAAAGAGGCATGCAAGGCACAAATTGTGAATAGTGAATGAGGGCCACTGATGATTTTCCTTATGTGAGGTTTGCTGCCGTAGTGGCTTATCCTTTGAAGCCCACAAATGTTCCTTGAGCCTTTCCTTTTGGTTTCATTCACCTCCCCCTGCTTGGGCACTGTTTTAGAAATGATGACCATGGCTGGGCGCAGTGGCTCACACCTGTAATCCCAGCTCTTTGGGAGGCCTGTGTGGGTGGATCACTTGAGGTCAGGAGTTCGAGCCCAGCCTGGCCAACATGGCAAAACCTTGTCTCTACTAAAAATACAAAAATTAGCAGAGCATGGCGGTGCATGCCTGTAATCCCAGCTAGTTCGGAGGCTGAGGCACGAGAATGGCTTTAACCCTGGAGGCAGAGGTTGCAGTCAGCTGAGATTGTGCCACTGCACTCCAGCCTGGGCGACAGAGCCAGACACCATCTCAAAAAAAAAAAAGACGGTACAGCTGAGAAGTATTGAAAGCAAATACATTAATTCTGAGACACCCACACAACCGCCATAGTGAACTAAATATTTTTGCTAGGTGACTGGCTGGATTTAATGGTGCTGCTATTGGCTAGCAGATACTTTATTTTTCCACTTACAAGTGAAAGAAGTAAACCAAGATTTATCTCTGAGTTATCACTTACTAATTGCCTTATAGTTGCCTCATTTAGGAAGTTGCTTGATCTTAGCCTGCCATTGGCTGCACACCCTAATTACTACCATATTCTCTTGTAATCTTCTCCATGCTCCATCACTCATAGTTGGCATTTCTTGCAGTGAATGTTAGAGGAAAACCAGTAGTCTGACTCTTCTGGGTTATTAGATGAGAGACAAGAGATTTCTATGGATTAGGCGTGGTGGCTCACGCTTGTAATCCCAAAACTTTGGGAGGCTGAGGCGGGCAGATCACCAGTTCAGGAGTTCGAGACCAGCCTGGCCAACATAGTGAAACCCTGTCTTTACCAAAAAAATACAAAAAGTACCCGGGTGTGGTGGCACACACCTGTAGTCCCAGCTACTCAGGAAGCTGAGGCAGGAGAATTGTTTGAAACCGGGAGGCGGAGGTTGCAGTGAGCTGAGACAGTGGCATCGCACTCCAGCCTGGGTGACAGAGCAAGACTCTGTCTCAAAAAAGAGAGAGAGAGAGAGAGAATTCTATGTAGTTGGGGAATGAATGGGCCACATTCCGCCCTAAATAAGAGGAAGAATAACTGAGATACCAGCCATTTCCCTTATTTCTCTGACATACTTTTCTTTCTTCATAGCACCTGGAGTGGATAAAAGTGGCAGTTTTTGTTTCTTCCCATGAGGTTGTGTATCTGGAATGAGAACCAGGAAATTAATCTAGACTAAGACATTTCTAAGGACCTGGAATGGCTTTGGGGAGCACCAGGAGGACGCGAAAAGAGTATTTGAGGGCCTAGAGGGACAGAAGAGTTTGCCAGCAGGATTTATAAGAAACAATTGATCAGAAACAGCAGCAGAGAAACCTTTTAGATTTCTTCTGTGGAAAAGTTGAGTCTTGGTTCAAATTTAGTAAAATAAACACTGAAGAGAAATCAAACTCTCAAATATAAAAAGTAATTACTTACAATGTAAATTTAGGAAAGCAAATGAAAGGACGGATCTTTAAAATGTCTTAAGTATGGTGAAATATTTGTAAAACTTTTGGGCTCGTCTCTAAGAATTACTGTGATTCTGAAACTTGTTCTCAGAGAACAGTTTCAGTGAAAAATAGCACTTGAGAATACATCAGATGTTCCCAAGAAAGAAGATCTGAGAATGGTAAAGTGCCACTAACGAATTATTTACATACTTATATATTACCTTGGCAAACACAAGAGACACTCAAGTTAAAGCACGGTGCTTGAGAATACTATATTGAATGCAATAAAAGTTGGATTTCATTCATACGTACAACAAAAACTACTTACTTTCTTCTTCACTTCAAGATTTGGTACAACTGTTCCTAAATTCCAACTCTCCATACATCCCAATGGCAGGGTCCTTGTAGCCCTTATCCAGATAGATGAACTGCTGCCCAGTGAGCACTGTATGCAAAGCAATATAAGCACCATTCTCTTTTCGGGCAGTGAGGTAAAATCAGCTCTTTTGGGAAGGGGAGAAGCCACATTGCATCTCTGCTACACACAGAATTACTCTGTCATTGCCTTTGGGTCTTTCACACTCCCTTCTCAAACATCAGTTTTTATTGAAACATTCCACCTGGGTCCTTTCTTGTGAGCACATCTTGTTCAATCCCTCCTCTCTTGATATTGTCCCTTTTCCTGTATTGAGTTAGGGAAAGTATGCAGGTATTCTTGTCATTCCTGACCGAGGCTGTTACATCTGTCAAAAGAGGAGAAGTAGGTGGCATTCCGAAAAATGATCACTCATGGCTTGCAGGACCAAGAGCCAGACAGGACTTTGGAACTGGCAGCTTTCTGAGTACGTAAGACCTCCACCTCTAGACTAACTCTTCAGCAATGGTTATCCCCTTCAGTCCATTATCCTCCAATACAATGCCCATGCCTTCTGGGGCTTTGAGCTGTTTTGTTTTAAAAATGTGGGGGTTTTTTTTGTCAGTTCATTAAGGCTTTTCCCTTTGTTTTTTCCTGTGGGTTGTTCAGAGTTAAATTCAGTATGAATAAGAGAGGGAAATATACAACACTGAATCTGGAGGAGAAAATGAAGGTTCTAAGTAGAATTGAAGCTGGACGATCACTTAAAAGTGTAATGGATGAATTTGGAATCAGTAAGTCAACATTTTATGACATTAAAAAAAATAAGAAGTTAATTCTAGACTTTGTACTAAAGCAGGACATGCCATTAGTAGGGGCTGAGAAGAGAAAGAGGACAACCGGAGCCAAATATGGTGATGTAGATGATGCGGTCTACATGTGGTACCAACAGAAACGCTCAGCTGGTGTTCCGGTAAGAGGCGTGGAGCTTCAGGCTGCTGCAGAGAGATTCGCACAGTGTTTTGGGCGAACAGATTTCAAAGCTAGCACTGGTTGGCTTTTTAGATTTCGAAATCGGCATGCAATTGGGAACCGAAAAGGATGTGGGGAACAAGTCCTAAGTTCAGTTTCTGAAAACGTTGAACCATTTCGACAAAAACTGTCCATGATAATCAAAGAGGAGAAACTGTGTCTAGCTCAGCTATACAGTGGGGATGAAACAGACCTCTTTTGGAAGTCAATGCCAGAAAATGATCAGGCAAGTAGGAAGGATATCTGCCTACCAGGGAAGAAAATAAACAAAGAAAGGTTGTCTGCCCTTTTATGTGCAAATGCAGATGGAACTCATAAATTAAAGTCAATCATTATTGGAAAATCAAAACTGCCTAAAAGTGTGAAAGAGGACATAAGTACATTGCCTGTGATATATAAACCCAGTAAAGATGTTTGGTTCACC
Organism: Trachypithecus francoisi; assembly: GCF_009764315.1. Lineage (NCBI taxonomy): Eukaryota > Metazoa > Chordata > Mammalia > Primates > Cercopithecidae > Trachypithecus > Trachypithecus francoisi. The sequence continues at coordinate 111,800,749 of NW_022681460.1, forward strand.
AGAGAATTGTTTTCAGAATGGTTTTTTCAAAACTTTGTTCCTGAGGTCCGACATTATCAACTTAATGTTCTAAGATTTCATGAAGAGGACATCAGGGCGTTGTTACTTCTGGACAGTTGCCCGGCTCATCCTTCCTCTGAATCACTAACCAGTGAGGATGGTCGAATAAAATGTATGTTCTTTCCCCATAACACTTCAACCTTGATTCAGCCAATGAGTCAAGGTGTGATCTTGAGTTGCAAACGACTGTATAGATGGAAGCAACTTGAAGAGAGTCTTGTAATATTTGAAGAAAGTGATGATGACCAAGAGAAAGGAGATAAAGGAGTTTCCAAAATTAAAATCTACAATATAAAAAGTGCAGTTTTTAACTGGGCAAAAAGTTGGGATGAAGTAAAACAAATAACCATAGCAAATGCATGGGAAAATCTTCTTTACAAAAAGGAACCTGAATATGATTTTCAAGGCATAGAAGATGGGGATTATAGAGAAATTCTTGAAAAATGTGGAGAGTTGGAAACTAAGTTGGATGATGATAGGGTGTGGTTAAAAGGAGATGAACAAAAGGGTTGTCTCCTAAAAACCAAAGGTGGAATAATAAAGGAAGTTGTTCAAAAAGGAGGAGAAACAGAGAAGCAGACTGCTGAATTTAAATTATCTGCTGTAAGAGAGAGTTTGGACTACCTTCTTGACTTTGTTGATGCCACACCTGAGTTTCAGAGATTCAACTTCACGCTGAAAGAGATGCAACAAGAAATAGTCAAGAAACAGTTCCAGAGTAAAATCCATTCTAGAACTGGTAGCTTTGTGAAACCTAGGCCTCATAATATTAAGGACTCCTTCAGTGGGCCTTCAACTTCTGGTTCTAATCATTAGATTTTGTGTTTAAAGATTTCTACCATTATATGATGTAGGCCTGCTGTGAATTGTCATGTTTTAGCAACTGACATTATTTTGTATATCAGTGCCCATTTATATAATGGTTATAAAATTTACAATTTGAAAATAACACATTTGTGTTTCTTTAAATTTATTTAAATAAATTTGTTTCATAAATTCATTTTTTTAAATTTTACACAAGGATCTGAATAATGAAGTATTGTCCCAGATTATCTAAGGTAGAATGCCTTTGCGAAAAGCATTAGTTTGTAATCATAGCCTACCACAAGGAAACTGTGCTGACTAGTTCTAGTTAGCTTTAAGATAAGGATAGATTAGGTTTTCAATTTAATGATACAACACACTCTGCTTTCTTAACTCTGTTACTACCTATTTAGTGTTTGTTTTCCTCTTATTGTGAAAGTAGCATGCTGATTATAGGGATATATAAAAAAGATAAAAAGCACTCAATTCTATTGACTGACGATATCCTCAGCACTTTGGTGTATACCATATATTTTTTAAATAGGCAGATTACATTGTAAATAAAACCCTACTTCTTACTGTCTTAACATATTTTATGGTTTGTTAATAAGTTAGCATTTATTGAGTATATAGGATTGTATGTATATGTCTTCATAATAATGCCTTCCCTTTTCAAATACATAAGGAAACAGATTTAGAGAGACTAAGTAACAAAGGTCACATAAACTAGTAAATAGCAGAGATGAGACTTAAATTCTATTTAATGCCAAATCTCAGGCTTTTAACCGTCATTCATGCTGCACTATTTCTTCGAGTTTCCCTTAGGTCATTAAAATTTCTTAATCTCACATTTGATGGTTTTTTAATACTCCACCAGGGGATGTAACATATCATTTGAACTACCAGGTCAAAGAGAATGAACTTTTGAAAAAACGTCGATACACACTGTTAAATTGCTTTCACATTCCCGCCATTATTTTGAAAGTACTTCTCCCTATGCACCAATCCCAACATTGAATATTGTTATGCTGTTAGTTTTTGCTAATTTTGTAACCAAAAGAATGGTATCTTTATGGCTGTTCCCTATTTAGTATAATATAAGGTGTCAGGTGAGTTGATATTTGCAAATAATAAGCTTGCTTTGGATAATTAGTTATTGGCTTTCAGTGTTTCCTTTCTCATATATTCAAGAATCTGTTTCCGAGATGCATATTCTATTACACTGGTGAATACTAGGCAATTATAGTATAAAATTAGTGACTAAATACAGTACTACTGGTGTCTACTCTTGCTCTAGTATCTTGCTGTTTTCATTACTGGTTAATGTGAATTTTTCTTTTTTTTTCTTTTTTCTTTGTTTTTTAAGATGGAGTCTCACTCTGTTGCTTAAGCTGGAGTGCAGTGCACGATCTCGGCTCACTGCAACCCCCGCCTCCCGGGTTCAAGCAATGCTCCTGTCTCAGCCTCCTGAGTAGCTGGGATTACAGGCATGTGCCACCACACCTGACTAATTTTTGTATTTTTAGTAGAGATGAGGTTTCACCATGTTGGTCAGGTTGGTCTTGAACTCCTGACCTCGCGATCCGCCTGCCTCAGCCTCCCAAAGTGCTGGGATTACAGGCGTGAGCCACCCTGCCCAACCTGTGAATTTTAATAAAATTTTAATAAATTGAATTTTAATAAAAAAGCAAATGCCCACTTTCCATGTTTGAAAATATACAAGCTATTCTTACTATCCTGAGTCTACTTCAGCATAAAATTTATTCAAGCCTCCTCCAGACACCAACTTCCTCTGGGAATTTATTCATAAATTAAGTAAAATTGGGAAGAATTTACATTCCTTTTTTCTCCTTTCAAATTGTAAGTGCAGTTTTCATTTAATGGAGTTCTCGTATTTTTTATTGTTCCTAGATAGGTTTGTTGTTGCTGTAAGTGGGATCCTTTTTTATTAGTAGTGATTGCTGATATTTTCACCTTGTAAATTCAGTAGTTATCTCTTTTTTGTCTTATTACCCAGAACTTATAGACAAAATGTATCCACATTGCCACTGGGCATCCTTTTTACATTCAGTTTTGGCTTGATTTGTGCTTCCTTGCCTTATTCAGTCTGCAGCCTGGTGGAAGGTGGGAGACCTTTCACATCAAGCAGCTTGACTTTTTCTTTTTTTCAGATTAGCCCATAATGACCGCACGCTGGGGTTGGGTGCGGGTGAGCACAGTAATTACTCTTTGCTTGTTGTTTTGCCTCTTTTGAAAGACCTTACAAGCCTGGGACAGGATGGATTGTGGAAGTGGAGGGGAATGGCAGATGAGGACTCTGGGCAGTTCTCTAGTTCCTTTTAGTTTCGGTCTTTGCATCAAACATCATCATTCTTTTTAGTGATAATAAATTCCTAGAGTGACCGAAAGTCACCCCAGTTTTCAAAAGTACTCATTGATTCTGGAAACTTCCTGTTAACTGTTTCATGTACTAGACAATAAGCATGTTGTTGGAGATTCAGCTCTGAATAACCAAGAAAATGAGAACAGACCACCATGGGATGTGTAAGGACGGGAGCCAAAGTGAGCATAGGGAGGGCCTTTGAGACTTGGATAGCAGGGGAGGTGTCTGAGAGGACGGTGCGTGACTTTTGTGATGGGCTTTAAATTTGAGGCAGGGGCTCAGTCTCTGCGATGTCCCAGGCAAGCTGAAAGGTCCCTGGACTGTTGCCTTGGGGGCCTCTGGCGGAGAAGAGCAGGAAAGACAGGTCAAGGCCAGGGTCCTTGGGGGACATCCTACGATTTTAGACGGGTCTCGGCCCACGTCGTCTTGACCGCTACACTTCCTGGATCTCTCGTCTCTACTCTTCCTCCTCCCTGCCCTGCCCTAGTCCAGCCCCCCTTGACCCTCTGCCTCGACTCTGCCTCTTCAGTTGCCCTGCCTTCCTTTTCTGTTCCCTCTCCATTCTTTCCCGACCCTGTACCAGAAGAGAGCGAACTCAGACAAAAAGAGGAGCCTCGGCCTTTAGACGCTTTGTGGGCCTCCCACTGTTTAAAGAACGGCCCAGCCCCTAGGGCGGCCCCGCGCTTTCCCGGCGCCCGCTCGGCTCTCCCATCGCCTTGCTCGGCCCTCCGCGCCTCCCACTAGACCGCGAGGGCCGGCAGGGGAGTTTTAGAGGTTGCAGGTGCGCCACCGCCTCGAGTCTAGGAGAGCAGACCCCTGCGGCTGTGCGTGCGGCCCGGAACCACCGTACACCACCCGGGCGGGAACGCGGGAAGGAAGGGGAGGGGCGTGATCGTGGCCTCAGGGGTCTGGGCACAGGTCCCGGGACGTCCGCGGGAGGAGGACCGGCCAGAGGGGAGGGAAAGGCTGGGACCGGGCGCAGGGCGGCCTTCGCCTCTGGGGGCACAGCCGAAGCTGAGGGGAGCGGCAGCCCCGAGGGGGCGGTTGGAGGAGGCTCGTGGGCCCGGCCGCGTGTGAGCCGATGCGGAGCAGGAGTCGTCTGCTTTGCCCAAGCCTGAAAAGGGAGTCTCTGGTTCTGCAAATCACTCCTGGGGATTGGAACTTCTCCAAGAAGCCCAGGCACTCACCCTTGTACCGGGTGCTGGGGCTGGGCTCCTCCCGGGAAGCCCAGCAGAGCCGAGAACTCCCTCAAGGGCAGCAGCACCTCAGGAGTAGGGAACTGGCCACCCTGGACGGAATGGAGGGCAAGCAATTCCTCATGATGTCCAAAAGCATAACCTGGACTTCAGAACGATACTCCTTAGTGTTTTTCTTTCCCTTTCTCGCTGCCTGGAGAAATACTACTTTCCTTGGAGCAGGTTGGGGATGCTTGAGAGCCACCAGATTTCTGACGGAATCTTTTGAGACATTTAAGGTGTCTCTGTAGCTAATTGAGAACAGTAACATTAACTGGAAAATCAGAATTTTTTTGTGATCTGAGTCGTTTTTCCTCAACCATTTTGTCGTTGTTGAACTTCACCTAGATCATCCCAGTGCCTCTTCACTGTACCACTCAGGCAAGGTTTAGCTGCTCTTATTAAATATAAGTGTATGATGAGAAGGAAATATTAACTGCCCTTTCAATAACAGAAGTGAGTTTTTAATTGGGAATGCAAGCTAGACTGAAGAGTAAAAGAAAATATTTCAAATAAATAAATGCATTTTGCTTGAATTCATCTACCTATTCCTGAGTTCCTGACCCCCAAAATTAAGTCTCCTAGTGCTAAGAAACGTGCTAGTTGGTTTTCCTGTAACACACATTAAAACACTTAAAATACTTAGTTGTTTCAAATGCATGTGAAACATTTACAACAATTACAAGTTTTAAAGCAGTGATGATTTTGCACATTCCTAAATTGTATCTGTTAATGTAATGAATCTACAGTAAACTCTTCTTTAAAAAGTGCTGAGTCGGCTGGGCGCGGTGGCTCAAGCCTGTAATCCCAGCACTTTGGGAGGCCGAGACGGGCGGATCACGAGGTCAGGAGATCGAGACCATCCTGGCGAACACGGTGAAACCCCGTCTCTACTAAAAATACAAAAACTAGCCGGGCGAGGTGGCGGGCGCCTGTAGTCCCAGCTACTCGGGAGGCTGAGGCAGGAGAATGGCGTAAACCCGGGAGGCGGAGCTTGCAGTAAGCTGAGATCTGGCCACTGCACTCCAGTCCGGGCGACAGAGCGAGACTCTGCCTCAAACAAACAAACAAACAAACAAAAAAAGTGCTGAGTCTAGGCCGGGAGTGGTGGCTCACGCCTGTAATCCCAGCACTTTGGGAGGCCGAGGTGGGCGGATCACGAAGTCAGGAGATCAAGACCATCCTGGCTAACACGGTGAAACCCTCGTGTCTACTAAAAATACAAAAACAGTGGGGCGTGGTGGCAGGCACCTGTAGTCCCAGCTACTCGGGAGGCTGAAGCAGAATGGCGTGAACCCGGGAGGCGAAGCTTGCGGTGAGCGGAGATTGTGCCACTGCACTCCAGCCTGGGGACTCCATCTCAAACAAAACAAAAAGCGCTGCGTCTAAGCCCTCAAATTTCAGATTATGGTGCTAAGACCCGAAAGTTCTTTCATTACAGCAATCAAAACTCTTAAAGTGACTTCTGATGGGTTTTTCTGAAAAATTCAGTGCTTTTAAAACACTTCTTCCAGTCTGTCCCACCTCTGGCTTTGTCGGTATTGTTCCCCAGCCTGACCCTGCCAGGCCTTTTCACACTGCTTAGATGTGGCACTGCTTCTCACCCACCAGTCTTCCTGCTGGTTTCATGTGCAACCTTTGCTAAGGATGTGTGGCTGCTGCTCAGGGTCACTCCACATCTCCCAAGACCCCTTTGTACCCATTTGGACTTAGGGGCTAGAGGTCCTTATTGTCCCAGGGCTAGTCTCCCTTTGACATAAATGCCACTCAAACTCTGTTTTGGCTTCTTTTACAAGACCGCTAGTGGGTAAAGTATTAATGTAAAAAAGTATGTATGAAAAAGCACTAACTTGGACATCTCTTGCAGTGACCTAGTTCTCACAATGCTATGAAGATACAGAGACTGCGTAATTTATAAACAAGAGGTTTAATTGACTCAGTTCTGTGTGGCTGGGGAGGCCTTAAGAAACTTACAATCATGGCGGAAGGCAAAGGGGAAGCAAGCACGCAAGTGAAGGGGAACTGCCACATTTTTAAAACCATCAGCTCTCGGGAGAATTCAGTATCACGAGAATAGCATGGAGGAAAACCGTCCCCATGATCCAAGCACTTCCCACCAGGTCCCTCCCTTGACACGTGGGGATAACAATTAGAGATGAGATTTGGGACACAGAGTCAAACCGTATCAGACTTCATGGGGGCCTGCAGTAAGGGAATCAGACCTGCTCTCTGAAACATGAGTACAAGGGAAGGAGATGTCATCAGTCCCTGAAATTCCTGCCAGTGTGTTCTTAGTGACCTCAGTCAGTGTTAGGTGCTTAGAAGGAAATCTTTTGGATCATCTGTCGACAGTTGGCACAAATTTCTTACATGCCAGGCATGGTGTTGCTTTATGTATTTATTTTCTGTGATGCCATCTCATTAAAACAAGCCAAGAACAGCTACACATGTGAAGTTTGCTGGAAAGGGAACTAGACTGAAGATTGAGTGAAGGGTTCCACTGGAACGCCTTTTTAGGGCAAATACCTGCGAGTCATTTTCTAGCTTCAAGCTGCAGTGTTCCAAGTATGAGAATCATCAGTTGGACCACATCATAAGATCTGTGTGGGTGATGTTACCAAGGGAGGGAGAGTAGATGGAAGGGGCGCTTTCCAGTCTGTCCACATAAACTGCCATCTTAACCAGAGTGCTTTGTAGGAACACCAGCTTTACATTCCACCCAGTTCATGGCATCAGCAGCCTGGCTGACCCTGCACTGCTCCACTGGAGTGTGTTCCTGCTCCCACCACTGTTGATCCTACACTGATCTCTCTAATCCTAAGCCTCCACTTCCCTGCCCTACCCCCACACCACCACTGCCCTCCTCCTGTGAACAAGCTGATTAAGAGGAAGTTACAGAAATGAGAAATAGTGAGATATTTAAAAACTGGCTCAGACAACCAAAGAAAAACTCATACTAAAGTAAGGCAGGGCTGAGAGGAGGAGCAATGGAGTGCTGTTTCCATGACTTCAAGTTGCTATATCCATCAACCTATTGCCAAAGGACTGTTTCTTCATCTTTTTCAACCAAAGAACAGCTGGATATCTTCCTCCAGAGCCGTCTCCTGAGGTGTTTTCCTGGCATCTGATTTCCTGCTCTTAGAATACTCCCCCATTTCCCACAGATACGCACTACTAGAATTGCTATTTCTGATATGCCATTCTAAAATGTAATGCTAGTAATCCCAGCACTTTGAGGCCGAGATGGGAAGAGTGCTTGAGCTCAGGAACTCAAAACCAGCCTGGGCAAATAGTGAGACCCCATCTCTACCAAAACATAAATGTTTTCCCTTAATAATTTTGCCATCCCCTATATCTTCCCACCATTAATAATCAATAACTCAATTATACTGGGACTATCTTTGCTTCCACCCTGGAAACCAGCTGCAAGACCAAAATATCCTGTCCTCCAAGAGTCAGATCTTCCTCAGCTACCGAACAAGAATGGAAACATTCTAAACAAAGAATTGGAAACATTTTACTGCTACAGACTGCAGAAGGAATGAATACTTTCTAGAGACCCTATGACAGCATCACCCCAGCAGCCATTTGGCTTGATCCTTTGTTACCATACGGCAGTCCCAGCCTGGAGGTTGCCAGGCCCTCACCTGCCTCTCCCTGTCTGCTGTCTTGTCAGAATCTTCCTGACCAACCCAGTAAGTCTATGAGAAAGTAGGGCCTCTGACCAAGGCAGAGGGGAGACAGATCAACACTTGGGGTTCCAGACAGAGGCTTTCAATGAAGACTCACACACATGTATGTTTCCTGAAGATATTTATTCCTACCCAAACATTTTCAACAGGGAAAGACATAATCCCTAATTTCCCCCCTAGGATCCACGTTTTCAATTTTCCAGGGAATCTCTCTTTCCTGGAACGCTCTTGTTCCTCTGGAGTCAGGAACAAGACTCCAGAGCTGTTTATTTTTCTCACATGGGTGGGGGAATCTCATTCTCCACAAAGGGTTATCAGACGCCCACTTCCTCTGCCAATTCCTGGGCTGACCTGCAAATTCCACCTTATTATTGCCCTTGGTCCCCTGGTTCCTTTTTGTCTGAGGTCACATTTACATATGTGATCTGCCAATGGGCACTCGTGTTAGGCCGTCGTAGGGCACTTGGTGGCTTGATCTGGACTGCCCATGGCTTCTCCACTGGGGCCTTCAGGACAGCTGCAACTCACAACCAGTCTTTTGTTGACCTTCAGCTGATTTCCGAGGGCACTTGGCCCCTCTTCTTTGGTCTCAGGGGCCCCAGAAGCCGAAATGCTCCTGCTGAATGTCCCAAATGAAGAAGTATCAAAATCATCACATGGATTCTCAAAGTTGTTAAGGTAAACTGGACATCAGGTGCCCAAATCACACCTTGGCTAAAAAGACCAAGAGGGCAGGAGCACCCTGGGGCAGGGTGGACTTAACAGAGAATTCCACCCTGAGGTCACCTCAGAGACTTGCTATTCTTTCTCATGCAGACGGAATTCCTTTTCAGTTTTATGCCAATCCTCTGCTGCCTCTGCACCTCCCTCTCAATGAGCCCCAATTACCTGAAGAATGCAGAGGTCATTTGGTTGGCTGGGCAGGGAATACCAGCTCTTGCCAACAGGCTGCTCTGAATATGCGACCTCACCTGGGGCAAAGAGAAACCCCACTGTTACTAACCCGTGTGAGTTCTCTGATGACTCATAAGACGGGAACTCCGAGAGAAGCTTTCTCCACATTCAGAACATTTATAGGGTTTCTCTCCTGTATGTGTTCTCAGGTGGCGAATCCGATTGGAGCTGTGGGAAAAACTGTCTCCACACTCATGACAGGTATAGGGTTTTTCTCCTGTGTGGATTCTCTGGTGCCTGATCAAGTTGGATCTATGAGAGAAGTTTTCCCCACAAAGGGTACATTTATACGGTTTCTCTCCTGTGTGTGTTCTCTGATGTCTGGTGAGGTGCATGCCCTGCCGGAAGCTTTTCCCACAAGTCAAACATTCAAAGAGCTTCTTCTCTGCCTTGTGGGCTCCATGGTTTGTAAGAAAGGGGGTACTATCACTCACGGCTTCCCCACACTCAGAGAAGGGATAAAGTCTCTCTCTCTCATGAGTTCTTTCGTGAATGACGAGGTGTGAACTCCGAGAGAAACTTTTCCCACACTCGGGACACTTATAAGGTCGCTCTCCGGTGTGAATTCTCTGGTGCCGAAGGAGGTTGGAACTGTGAGCAAAGATCTCCCCACACTCAGGGCACTTGTAGGGCTTCTCCCCTGTGTGTGTTCTCTGGTGCCTGTGGAGGTTGGAGTTGCAGGAGAAACATTTTCCGCAAATGTTGCACTGATAGGGCTTCTCGCCCGTGTGGGTGCGCTGGTGGCGAGTCAGATGGGTGTTCTGACTGAAGCATTTCCCACATTCAAGGCACTTGTGGGCCTCCTCTCCCAGGTGTGCTCTGTGTAGTGACAGGAAACGTGGGTTCCCACCAAAGATTTCACTGCAGTCCACACCCATACACAGCCTTTCAGCTGCATGGATTCTCTGGTGCCTAATTAGGTTTGAGTTGTTAGAGAAATTTTTGCCACACAAGGGACATAAATGGAGTTTCTTCGGCTGCAGTTCCTTCGGTCGCCCCAGTTCTCTGGCACTTGAGGCTCCTGCCAAGGCCTGCTCCATTCCACCCTCTGGAGGAGGCGCCCAATCCCCTTGCTGCCGGTCACGAAGTCTTCCCAGCTCAGGACTCCAGGGCACCTCTCCTCTGGCCTGGTCAGGAAGCAGCACCTGAGGGTGGGTGTTCTCAGAGGACACAGACGGAACACCTTCTTCCAGGTTCTCAAATTTCTCTTCTCCTGGTAGAAAGAGAGACACCAAACCCGTATATTATTTCTATGCTGGAGAAAAGAAAATCCTACCTGTCTGCTGCTGCCTGTTAGGTCCGCGGCCCAGAAGGGCTGCTTCTACCTCAGTCTCCCATCCTCTCCTAAAGGTAAAACACTCTGGAGAAGCATCAGGATAAAGGGTGGGGCCACTGGTCAAGGAATCAGAGCCGAGACCAGTCTTACAATTTTCCTTTCCAGCTGAGCCTCTCGCTTCTGCCCCTCAGGAATTGGTGGGATGGAGCAGGGCTGAGACTAGGGTGGGACAAGTGAGCTCAAGAGTAAGGGCCTCCTTGAACTCTGCACCCTGGGATCCTTACTTGCCTCACTGGGATGGAGAATGGCAGGGGGGAAAGGACATAATGTACCTCTCTGGCAGCTGTGGTGGGCTGGCCCTGCACCCAAATCCTCAAATGCCTCACTCTGCTGGGCACAGTGGCTCACGCTTGTAATCCCAGCACTTTCGGAGGCTGAGGCGGGTGGATCACCTGAGGTCAGGAGTTGGAGACCAGCCTGACCAACATGGAGAAACCCCGACTCTACTAAAAATACAAAAAATTAGCAGGGCGTGGTGGTGCATGCCTGTAATCCCAGCTACTTGGGAGGCTGAGGCAGGAGAATCGCTTGAACCCGGGAAGCGGAGGTTGTGGTGAGCCAAGATCGCACCACTGCACTCCAGTCTGGGCAACAAAAATGAAACTCCATCTCAAAACAAAACAAAATCATGCCTCACTCTTAACTGTGAGAACCTTGCTGCTTGCTGGGCAGGCCACTCGTCTTCATTCCTTACCTGGAGCTGGGCCTCTGGGGCTCAGGCCCTCCTTGCAGCTCTGGACACTGGGATCCCATAGCTTTCCTCCTTGTCCCACCTGGGTGCCTGGGACGTCCTGACTGGGAATGTGAGACTCTGTTTACAATGAAAGAAACAGATTTCTGTATTGCCACTTTCCTCTACCAGGGTAGGGAAACAAAGATAGTCTTGTTCCCTGCTCTCAGTGGATAGATACAGAATGCTCCATAAATCTGACAGCAGATGCTTGGAATATACACAAACTGTCCCCAGTGGATACCTCTAGAGAAAGAAATTAGGGGAGGGAGACAATTTTTTTTGAGACAAGAGTCTCACTCTGTCGCCCAAGCGGGGGTGCAGTGGCATCATCTCAGCTCACTGCAACCTCTGCCTCCCGGGTTCAAACAATTCTCCTGCCTCAGCCTCCCAAGTAGCTGGGATTACAGGCATGCACCACCACACACAGCTAATTTTTGTATTTTTAGTAGAGACGGAGTTTCACCACGTTGGCCAGACTGGTCTTGAACTCCTGACTTCAAGTGATCTGCCTGCCTCAGCCTCCCAAAATGCTGAGATTACAGGCGTGAGCCACCGAGCCCGGCCAGATTTTTTTTTTTTCTTTTTTTGAGACGCAGTCTCGCTCTGTCACCCAGGCTGGAGTGCAGTGGCACGATCTTGGCTCACTGCAAGCTCCGCCTTCTGGGTTCACGCCATTCTCCTGCCTCAGCCTCCCGCGTAGCTAGGAATACAGGGGCCTGCTATCAAACTCGGCTAATTTTTTGTATTTTTAGTAGAGACAGGGTTTCACCGTGTTAGCTAGGATGGTCTCGATCTCCTGACCTCGTGATCCGCCCGCCTTGGCCTCCCAAAGTGCTGGGATTACAGGCGTGAGCCACCGCGCCTGGCTGGAATGTTTTTTTGCAATGAGAATGTACACTACTGTAATTAAAACAACTATAAAATGAACATGGTCAGTTCCTTGAATAATCCATTTAATATCATAAAAGAACCTTGTCTCTACACATAAATACAAAATAGAACTAACTTGACTGGGCAACTCCAAGGAAAGAAAATATAACAGACAATCAGAAAAGGACCCAGGGCTCTAAGAGGACCATGAGATTAAAACCCAGAAGTGCCATTTCTGTGCTGTGCCAAAAAGAAAAACAAAAACCTCCACCTCCAGGAAACATGGACTCCAACAGAAGTTTAATTCCAACAAGCTGTAATCTGATCTTCTGCTATTTAGCAATCTCTCACTAAAAGGACCATGTTCAACTTTGGACATCACAGCAGAAAAAAATAAAATAAAAGGCCAGGTGCGGTGGCTTACGCCTGTAATCCCAGCACTTTGGGAGGCCGAGGTGGGTGGATCACCTGAGGTCAGGAGTTCAAGACCAGCCTGACCAACATGGAGAAACAGTCTCTACTAAAAATACAAAAAATTAGCCAGGCATGGTGGCGCATGCCTGTAATCCCAGCTACTTGGGAGGCTGAGGCAGGAGAATCACTTGAACCTGGGAGGCAGAGGTTATGGTGAGCCGAGACTGCGTTTGCAGAATTAGTGTCAACAAATGTATAATCGTGATACTTTTTAGGCAAACCTGATATATGGAAACAATGTGCAGTGTGTCTTTTTTGTTTGTTTTGAACCAGAGTCTCACTCTCACCTAGGCTGAGGTGCAGTGGCATCATCATAGTTCACTGCAGTCTTGACCTACCGGGCTCAGGAGATTTTCCCCTCAGCCTCCTGAGTAACTGGGACTACAAAAGTATACACTACCACACCAAGATACTTTTTTTTTTTTTTTAAAGATACAGGGTCTCCCTATATTGCCCAGGCTGGTCTTGAACGCCTGGGATCAAGCACTCCTTCCATCTCAGCCTCCCTAAGTGCTGGGATTACAGGCGCCACCATTCCCAGCCTGCAGTGAGTCTTTCTACTGGTGTGTTTCAACATACGTATAATCATAATGTACACGCAGTCTTAAGACTTCCCCCAACTTTTCATTAAAAGAATTTCTCATACATACAGAAAAGTTGAGGGAACTGTACAATATGTACCAGCATATCCTCCACCTAAATCCAACCATATGTCAGTGTGTCATATTCCGCAGGCATAATTTTAAAACTCTTGAGTAACAGTACAAGACATAGGGGCATCCTAATTTATGATTTAGAGCTATACATTGTTTCCAAATTTCCACAAGACCCTCCCCGCTTCCTGAATTTTTATGGTCTGTGAGAGACGATAGGCTGGAATGTTGATCCCACTACCCCTGAAATTTTTGTCTTTGGGGATAAGCCCAGAAACAGTAATGGAGCACAGGAAACACTGGCAAGCTCAGAAGAATAAGCATCTCAAAATTGCAAGGAATTAACCATTTAGAGCCCCCCCAGCATCCTGGGACACTGCATGTGTGTGACGCTGGCAGGTTGTCACTGCATTGGATTTGCTCTGCCCTGGGAAGTCCATATGGCTCAGACTCGCCTTAGGCTCTGGCAGCTGGGATTCCAGTCCAGGGCTGCCTGTGCCAACTGTGCCACAGGCAGCTGGGATTCCAGTCCAGGGCTGCCTGTGCCAACTGTGCCACTTGGCAGATACATGACTCTCATACAGGGAACTTTAGACAAAGGGAAGTCTCCTGTGGAGGCTTCTTGGCAAAACTCAGAGTCTGTGTCCAGGAGGTGAATGAATAAGGGGCAGAACCCTGATCAGAAATGGCGCAGTCATCATCCCTGGAAAAGAAGTCCTTACCCAGTGAGTCCACATTCTCATAACTCTCCTGCACCGTGTCCCTGGAGAGGGCCCTCTTACTAGGATCCTGATGCCCCCACTCCTCCTGGGAGATGTACATTGCCACGTCCTCTAAGCTCTCAGGCAACTGAAACAGCACAAGATCTCCTTTAGCCCCTGATGCACCAAGAACAATTCAAGCAGAATCATGGGTTAAAGGGGCAAAATTCAGGGATGCCAAGCACACGTCATAGGGGAAGAAGGGTGTCAGGTCTACAAGTGAGGTGTGAAAGAGCCAAAGCAGTGGGGGAGACACTGTGGTAAGGGAGAAAGGACCTTCCATGTGGAGAACCCCCCACCCCCAACACTCAGCAGAGGAAGGGTGCTGGGGGAAGGCAATGGAAACTTCCACATCACCTGGGGCCCAGTCATCTCCTTGTCTTCCACGTTCCCTTCAGGAGGAAAAGGAGAAAGCCAGGGAGCAGATAATGCTGAAGGTGACAGAAATTATAATGAGAATGGCATTCCTAACTCTTGGCAACCCAAGGATTATTAAAACACAGTATCCATTCCCCAACACCCAGTCTCTGCTTTTGGGGATGACACTAAACTGCCCAGAGGCCTAATAAACTGATATCCAAAATGACAGGGTTAGAGGGAAGGAATACCAAGAGCAGCACTCCAAACCCCTCATCATTCAAGTGGTTCTAAATTGCCTCTGTTCTGCATAAAAAAGGGCTCTACTGAGACTCCCTTCCCTTCCCCCAGCCCCAGGAGAACCCACACCACCAACTGCAGGTCTTTCATTCCACATGTGTGAACCTTAACCAGAAATTCCTTCTCCTTCGCACCAATGCGACATCCTGCTTGTGTTGGGGGCAACCCCCAAGCCCCTCTTCCCTCCCACTTGCCCAGATAACTGTGCCTCACCCCTGTCCTTTACAGCCTGGGGGTCCCTTTGGGGGCTGGGGCCTAGCAGCTCCTGCAGCCTGGGGCCAGGGCTTCGCTCACTCTCCATTGGCTCCAGCTTGAAGCTCGGTGACTCTCGTGCTGTTTCCAGAGGCAAAGGCTCCTCCAAAAGCACTTCTGTTCCCCGCCCATGGTTTGTGACCTGGGAACCAACCCACATCACTCATCATCACAACAGGGCCCAAGGAGAAGGGAAGTTAGTACAGGATACTGAGAGCAAGCCTTCAACAGAGAACTCAGGCCATCCCTTAGGGCCCAGGCAACAGAAAAATGGTTGACACCAAAGGCTTTTTTGATCCCATGTGCAGGGGGAGGGATTAGGGAAAAGGCCCACTCCCAGAGCACACCTTCCCCACACAGCTCTTAAGATAGACCTCATTCCCTCCTGCTCTCCCCACCTTTCCTAGGTGCTTCTATTCCTCACTACAGGATAAGCTAAATTGGGGTAGCCCTGGGGGCCAATGACCTCAGGGCCTCGGTGCCAAATTATCTTTCAAAGTTCACAATTAACGGAGGCCCAGCTTTGCAGAAGACCAGACCGTAGACCCTAATATAGCAACAGCTAACAAGTACTAAGCACTCATTATAAGCTAGTAGTGTTATCACAACTTTACACGCTGCTCTCCCTCTAAGCCCTATAAAGTATGTTAATATTCTCATTTTACGAATAGGAAAACAGGCCGAAAGACATCAAGTAACTTGCCAAAGTAACAAAGCTAGTACTAGCAGATTGAGGATTTGAATGCTGGCGATCTAACTCCCCGGCTAACACTAACTGTTGCAGGGACACTGCCTCCGCGTGGAAACAGGGCACTCTTCACTGCTTTCTGTTCATTTGGGGATGTTCTTCCCCATGTAAGGTCTACTCAGGGCAATTTACTTGAATTCGACCGGGGACGCAATGTCCCAGTCCTCGGGGCTAAACAAAACCACAGATAAAACAGCTCTCTCTCTCTCACCTGTTGTCTCAGTCTCCCAAGCTCTCTCTGCATATCCTCCACAAGGGTCACCGCTTCTTCGCCGCTCTCCGGATGCAGCTCCTGCACCCTGCTCTGGATCTCCTGGGGCAGGATGGTCAGGAACTGCTCCAGCACCAGCAGCTCCAAGATCTGCTCTTTTGTGCGCATCTCAGGCCGAAGCCACCCATGGCAAAGCTCTTGGAGCCGGCTGAGGGCTTCGCGAGGACCGGCTGCCTCTTGGAAGCGAAACCGTCTGAAGCGCAAGTGGGAGGCCTCAGGGCTCGGCCCTGGGTCAGGCGGGGGCAGCTCCTGGCTCCAGGCGCAGTCCTCCTCCAGCTTCACTATCAGGAGCCCTTCCCGTTCCTGGGAGCTCGGGCCCGACGCCATCGTCGGGTCTCCAGAGCGCCTTAGCCCGAAACCAGCCGTGCCCGCCTACGAAGGCGCACTGAACCCGTGTAAGGATAGACGGCGCCGGCTGCAGCCCAGGGCCGGAGGCTCCCAGTCCACGCCAAGGAGCCCCGCTCCAGCCCAGGCGCGGCCGGCTCCGGCGCCTAGGCCTCAGTCGGTCCCAGGCGCCGCCACGCCGGCCCCGTAGCCCGTCCGTGCCAGGACTTCCCCGAGACAGGAACCGAGCGCCGCGCTTCTCACCCCACAGGGGACCCACGCAGCACTCAGACCTCTGCTCCCACGCCGGAAGTCTCAGCGCGGGAGTTAGGCGTCCACAAGCCCACGGCGCCTGCTCGTGACCAACTTCCGGGTCACGTTTTGCGACCTACAGCGCCCACTGGGTCAGGTTTCGCCACACACTCACCATCTACCAATGAGAAGGGAAGATTTGCCAGCGGGGGCGGGACGAGCGAGGGACCAATTGGAGACGAGAAGCGTGGCCACCGGGCGCGTCCTGAGATTCTGGGAGTGGCTGGGGGCAGGGCCGCTGGATCCAAGCGAAGAAAAGCCAGAGGCGGTTTTGACTGGCGGGCACCCTGGGTTAGAATTACTCCAGAGGGCTTGGGAACACGCAGATCTCAGGGCCACGCGCTCTCCAGTGCGTCCGTGTCGGGGCGAGGCCTGGAAATCTGAATTGTTAATAAGCTTCCCCCAATGAATCCTTCCCCAAGCCAGGCCCCACCCGCTTCGGCTACTCTGGACTGGCTAAAGATGGTGTCACTCGCCCCTGCGGCCTCCTCGGTATCTCGGGGAGGCTGGGGAGGTAGCCGCCCGCCCAATTAATAGCGCTGCGTGGCCTGTGGCGCGGGGCCTGCTGGGAGATGCAGTCCGCGGCGCGCCCTCGCGACTGCGCGTGCGCCCTGGGCGAGGGCTCAAGAGCCGGGCGACTCTGAAGCCCGGAGTCCCTCGGAGACCCCCTGCTGGGCTTTAGGCTCTCTTCTGCGGCTGGACGTCCCAGAGGAGTGCTCAGGGCCGGGCTCGCGGTACCTGCTTCCGATTTTAGACCAGATTTTAAACCTGGCCGAGACGTGCGGCGCCTGCAGGCCATTCTCCAAGTTTCAGTCTCTTGCCCAGCCCAGCAAGGGCGGGATCTGCCTCCAGCTCCGCCGTGGACTTTGATAGTTGGGGGCAAGTGGCAGGAGGGCCGCAGGGCCGATTCCCTATTGGGCGCGGTTGTGGGCTTTTTGTGTGTGTGTCGGTGAGCGGGGCTGCCCAGTTGTGTGGCGGCCCAGGTCCTCCGGGCCGTGAGATCCGCAAATGGAAGCGTCCTGGGATTGAATCTGACAACCAGTTACCGTGTGTTGAGCGCTTATATGCAGATCGATCCTGAAAACACGTTTGTATGAAGCAGATGCTATTACCAGCCCCTTCCAACAGGTGGTGGCACTGAGATAAGTCATTTGCCTGGGGTCACACAGCTAGTCTGTCACCAAAAGTGAGGTTACCATGATAGTAGAGGGTAATATGGGATTGAAGAGGTCGCTTTGGGATGACTAGGTGAAAAGAGTACTGATCCTTTATTTTATTATTTTTTTTTTCCGAAACGGAGTTTTGCTCTTGTTGCCCAGGCTGGAGTTCAATGGCGCACTGCAACCTACCCCTCCTGGGTTCAAGCGATTCTCCTGCCTCAGCCTCCTGAGTAGCCGGGATTCCAGGTGTCCGCCACTACGCCCGGCTAATTTTTGTATTTTTAGTAGAGACGGGGTTTCACCATGTTGGCCAGGCTGGTCTTGAATTCCTGAGTGATTTGCCCGCCTCAGCCTCACACTGTACTAGGATTACCGGCGTGAACCATCACGCCCTGCCTTTTTTTTTCTTATTTTATTCCAGGGAAGATGACAGATCCACAGGCTGTCGTGGCAAATGCGGAGCCAGCGACCCCATAGCACTCAAGGTCCAGATTGGAAAATCTTGTTTGCTCCCTAGGACCATTCTGGTGGTTTTAGGCATTCCTGTTTTTTTGTTTCTGAGATAGGGTCTTGCTCTGTCGCCCAGGCTGAAGTGCAGTGGCACGATCATTAGACATTCCTATTTCAAGAGACATAGATTCTAGACTGTAGCCTCAAAACCACTTTTTTCTGACATTTACTATGTAATCTCAGGCAAATTATGTAATCTCACCAAACCTCAGTTTCCTCATCTATTTTGAGGGAATACTATACGCACCTCACCTCATATCACTGGGTTAGGAAGAAATGAGCTGAGCTACACAGGATGCTTAGAACAGTACCTGGAGTATCGCCCTGTCACCCAGGCTGGAGTGCAATGGCAGGATCTCAGCTCACTGCAACCTCCGCCTCTTGGGTTCAAGTGATTCTCCTGCCTCAGCCTCCTGAGTAGCTTGGATTATAGGCACCACACCCCCACACCAGCTAATTTTTGTATTTTTAGTAGAGACAGGGTTTTGCCATATTGGTCAGCCTGGTCTCGAACTCTTGACCTCAGGTGATCCACCCACCTCAGCCTCCCAAAGCACTGGACTTAGGGTTTTCTTTTACTTGTACCACATGCTCTTTGATCCTATTCCTAGCTTTGAAATCTGATCATAAAAAAATAGCAAATTTAAATGGCATTTCATTTGAAATGCATTTTATTTTTATTAATATGAAATATATTACTTTTCTTCATGAAAAGGTATATGACGCATTTTACTCCACTTATATTTTGATTAAATGTTCTGGAGTTTAAATTTTCCTTTGGATTAACGTTAACCAAACTGTCTTACTAATATTGTTTGATAATGTTAGCATTTAGACGTATTCCTCTATTTGCATATTAGATCACTATTTACCAACCTATTTTTGTTTTGTTTTGTTTTGAGACGGAGTTTCACTCTTGTTGCCCAGGCTGGAGTGCAATGGCACGGATCTCGGCCCACCACAACCTCCACCTCCCAGGTTCAAGCGAATCTCTTGCCTCAGCCTCCCTAGTAGCTGGGATTACAGGCATGTGCCACCATGCCCAGCTAATTTTGTAGTTTTAGTACAGACAGGGTTTCTCCATGTTGGTCAGGCTGGTCTCGAACTCCCGACCTTAGGTGATCCGCCCGCCTCGGCCTCCCAAAGTGCTGGGATTACATACATAAGCCACCATGCTCGGCGTTTTTTGTTTTGTTTTTTTTCAGACCAGTAAACTGTCAGAGATGAGGAGGGAGAGGAAAGAACTTGGAAAAAGGGTACAACCCAAAGAGAAGGCATGGCAGGACACATGGGAGACCACACTGGGGAACATTTTACTAATTTTCTGGATTGATGGAAACACTCTTAGATATTTGTTTTGGTTAGTATCAAGACAATCTAATTCTAGGCTTCAGCTAAAACAAACGTGTAAAGATTGTTTTTGCTGGTTGCCAATCAAACCAGTTCAGATACCAATTCTTTTTTTTTTTTTTTTTTTGAGATGGAGTCTCGCTCTGTCTCCCAGCCAGATCTCAGCTCACTGCAAGCTCTGCCTCCCAGGTTTACGCCATTCTCCTGCCTCAGCCTCCCGAGTAGCTGGGACTACAGGTGCCTGCCACCTCGCCTGGCTAGTTTTTTGTATTTTTTAATAGAGACGGGGTTTCACCGTGTTAGCCAGGATGGTCTCGATCTCCTGACCTCGTGATCCGCCCCTCTCGGCCTCCCAAAGTGCTGGGATTACAGGCTTGAGCCACCGCGCCCGGCCTCAGATACCAATTCTTATTTGAAAGTCTCTTAACTGAAATTAATCCAGGACATAGTTTAACTACCACATTTACCTCTCTCTTCTCTTGGATTCAATAAGAGAATAGTTCTCAGTTTTAATATAGTCAGAATTTTAGGACAATTAACTTGATATTTTGGTTCTAACTTAAATAATTTTATTATCAAAATATTCAAAAAATGAGGTAAAACTAAATCAGTGCATTGACGTTAGCAGAATTAATTCACTCCTGTTCCCAGAGATTGGAAAATAGCTTTGAATTGAGCACAAAAGGATCTTCCCCCTATTTTGTTTTTGTTCTAATGTTTGTTTTATTATTTTTGCAGTAAGCCTTTTGCACTCCTAGATTTTGTTCTAATGTTGAAAAACTGCCTGTTATGCTAGGCTCACTGGCTCACACCTGTAATCCTAGCACTTTGGGAGGCTGAGGCAAGAGGATTGCTTGAGCCAGGAGTTCAAGACCAGCCTGGGCAACAGCGAGAGCCCTTCTCTCTACAGAATTTTTAAAAAATTATCAGGACATGGTAGCACATGTCTGTGGTCCCAGCTACTCCAGAGGCTAAGGTGAGTTGAGCTTGTGCCACTGCAGTCCAGCCTGGGAGACACTGCAAGACCCTGTCTCAAAAAAAGCCAACTGCCTGTTAGAGGCTCCAGGTGAAATAATCCTAATTTAGAAGGAAATGAATATGGAGAGGCCATCTGTCCTGGAAATAAGCCTGAACTCAGGAAAAATCAGTGTGACCCAGACTATCATGTTCCCTGTATTTCTTATGAGCAGTATATCCAGTCCCAAACCCTGACCTGTACTTCCCATTGGAGCATAGAGAAGTGCCATGGGTGCAGGAATAGCAGGATTCCAAAGGAAAGAAACAATGACTTGACTCCAGGAGAGGTGAGTGTTCACTGGAAAGAAACAGGAAGAAAGAAAGGAAAAATTCAGCCTTACTTGGAATAAAAGCCTTTGGGATTCTATTTAGCAGTTTCTATTTTTTCTCTACTACTTTAATACAACTCTTTTTTCTGCCTCTCTCTTTCTCCTTGGACAAGGTGATATCTGCAATTTCTTTTTCTTCTTACAGGTTTTGAGATCAGGAGAGAAAATGCAGATTCTTCAAAGCAGAAGAAATGTCCAACTCTGCATCTATTGTTACTTCAGAGGAGAATAAAATTGAATCATCAATTTTACAAAAAAAAGACTATAAACATTTAGATCAGTAGAAACACCCCAGATTTAGCCAAACTTGTAGATGATCAGAACCTCTCTATAAGCAGAGAAACCTGAGAACAGAACGGGAAGGCAAACTCAGCTCTTAGCTTTTCCTTAGTGTTTAGAAGCAATCAGCTCCCAAATCAGGGTGTCTTAACAACTGGGAAGCCATCCCATATTTCCAGTCTGGGAGGCATTTCCCAGCACTTTGGAAGGCATAGGCAGAAGAATCACTTGAGCCCAAGAGCATGGGACCAGCCAGGACAACATAGTGAGATACCATTTCTACAAAAAAATACAAAAATTAGCCAAGTATGGTGGCAAATGCCTGTGGTCCTAGTTGCTTGGCAGGCTGAGGTGGGAGGACCGCATGAGCCCAGGAGATCGAGGCTACAGTGAGCCATGGTCGCACCACTGCATTCCAGCCTGATACCCTAGAAGCTAATACTATGACACTGGGTTTCTGAAAAAAGAAAAGCTTTGTATTGCAAGTAGACTCACAAGGAGACAAGAATATCAAGCTCAGAGCTGTCCCGTGTTGGCTTTAAGGCAGTTATTTTTATTAGAAAAGGTTCAGGTGGTGGATTCTGAGATTAGTAGGTGATTAGTGGAAGGAAAGAGGACATCTGGAAAGTCCTTGGGCTTTCAGTTATCTCTTCAGGCTATGTAATGGGTCTCGTGCAAATTCAGGGACAGCATGAAACCTGTGGTGAAAATTCAGGCTGTGACATCAGCAAGCTCGTTCTGTGCAGACTCCAGTCAGCCTTATTGGCTCCAACAGATTTCTGCTTGTTGTTATTCTATCTCATAAGGAAGGAATTTCAGCATTTCGTCAGCATTTCAGCAAGTTGTTTCTTCTCTTTTCCAATTTTTTTTTTTTTTTTTTGGAGGAGTTTAGCTGCAATGCCCAGGCTGGAGTGCAATAGCATGATATAGGCTCACTGCAACCTCCGCTTCCCAGGTTCAAGTGATTTTCCTGCCTCAGCCTCCCAAGCAGCTGGGACTACAGGCGCCCACCAACATGCCGGGCCTCGAACTCCTGACCTCAAGTCATCCACCCACCTCAGCCTCCCAAAGTGCTGGGATTCCAGGCGGGAGCCACTGCGCCCGGCCAGCAACTTGTTTCTCATCTGCCATCCTGCAGACTCAAGAATTTCTGTTAGTTACTGATTTCTTTAACTCTTTGGGGCACAGTTTCAGTAGCCACACAGTTTTTAAGACTCCTAGAAAATTAAAATAGGACAAAAATTGTGGTATATTTTACATATCTGCATTTAAATAACATCTTCAACACTCAACACAAGACCACAACTGGATATTTTACTGGTGATAACTTCAAAAATCTAAAACTGAAGACCTTTAATAAACATGAAACCATACTAAATGGCCCCACTTTGTACTCTTTTCCTTTTTTGTAGAGACAGAGCCTTGCTATGTTGCCCAGGTTTGTCTTGAACTCCTGGGCTCATGCAATCCTCCCACCTTGTCCTCCCAAACTGCTAGGATTAAAGATGTGAGCCACTGCACCTGGCTCCTACTTGGTATTTTTATGGTAACTCTTCAAACACCTCTCCCCAGTTAGGACCCCTTTTTAAGAGGAAGGGAAGCTGAAGGTCAGCAGCAAAGGACTAGAGGCCCCTCACCTTGGTCAGTGAATGGGAGGGACACACTTCCATGACCTTGTCTCCTGGGTTTTATTTTTTTTAATAATTTTTTTTTTTTTTTTGAGGCGGAGTCTCGCTCTGTCGCCCGGACTGGAGTGCAGTGGCCAGATTTCAGCTCACTGCAAGCTCCGTCTCCCGGGTTTCCGCCATTCTCCTGCCTCAGCCTCCCGAGTAGCTGGGACTACAGGCGCCCGCCACCTCGCCCGGCTAGTTTTTGTATTTTTAGTAGAGACGGGGTTTCACCGTGTTAGCCAGGATGGTCTCGATCTCCTGACCTCGTGATCCGCCCGTCTCGGCCTCCCAAAGTGCTGGGATTACAGGCTTGAGCCACCGCGCCCAGCGTGAAAATTACTGGCCGGCGCGGTGGCTCAAGCCTGTAATCCCAGCACTTTGGGAGGCCGAGACGGGCGGATCACGAGGTCAGGAGATCGAGACCATCCTGGCTAACACGGTGAAACCCCATCTCTACTAAAAAATACAAAAAACTAGCCGGGCGACGCGGCGGGCGCCTGTAGTTCCAGCTACTCAGGAGGCTGAGGCAGGAGAATGGCGGGAACCCAGGAAGCGGAGCTTGCAGTGAGCTGAGATCCGGCCACTGCACTGCAGCCTGGGCAGAAGAGCGAGACTCCGTCTCAAAAAAAAAAAAAAAAAAAAA
Organism: Trachypithecus francoisi; assembly: GCF_009764315.1. Classification (NCBI taxonomy): domain Eukaryota; kingdom Metazoa; phylum Chordata; class Mammalia; order Primates; family Cercopithecidae; genus Trachypithecus; species Trachypithecus francoisi. Next base: position 111,824,226 of record NW_022681460.1, read on the forward strand.
AAAAAAAAAATTCACAAACCTGTAACAGCCAAATCTGGGTTTTAAACATGGTCACAGATGTTTTTTGCCACTCATCCCATCAAGAAGTGGGGCGTCTGTCCCTCTGCCTTGTATCTGGGCAGCTTGTGACTGCTACCAATGAAATACAATGAAATACAGATGCGGTGTGGCCTCCAGGGTGAGGTCATAAAAGGCCTTGAAATCTCTATCTTGTTTGCTAGGAGAACTTGCACGTGGAGCCGGTGTAAGAAGTCTAGTTACCCTGAGAACACCATGCTGGAGTGGCTGCACATAGCTGTCTGGTGGAGAGTCCAGAGGTGCTTTTGCTTCTTGTAAAATAGGAAAAAAAGTCAAACAAATAGACACTGCCATTGATTAGTTGTGGATGGTGGTCATATAGGTATTTGTTAGGTTTTGTGTATTTGAACTGAGACAGAATAGGGTCTGGAGGCAGGGAACTGAAAGCCAATTCACCCTGACTTCCTAGAACTAAATCAAAAGAAAAACCGCAACTTTTCCACACATAAGTAACAAAAGGATCACAGGCTACTCCCTTTGCCAATGCCCACCCTTTCTGACGGGCAGATGGTAAATTGAAAGTACCTCTGATTGGGTGCAAAAAGCAACCACTGAAGTGAAACTTTGTAACTTCACTTTTGTGGGCCACCACTTAATTTATGTGGAGTGAACACCAAGTGGCCAATGGGAAACCTATAGGGAGTGTCAGGATCCAAGAAGATTCTACATCCAGGCCCTTAAGCTGCTGCTTGGCCGGCTCCCACACTGTGGCATGTATTTTCAATAAATCTCTGCTTTTGTTGCTTCATTCTTACCTTGCTTTGCTGTGCATTTTGTCCAGTTCTTTGTTCAAAACACCAAGAACCTGGAAAATTTGTGTCAAGACCCTCTACTGGTAACAGAACCATTTCATTTCAAAAAAAGATCAAGGAAAGGGGCATAATTAGCAAGGTTATCTCTGGCTGTTGGTTTGAAGGCACTGACTCCAGCCTCAGAAACAAATCTTATCCAGAAAGGGGAAGAAGGAGGTTGTAGGTTCTGCTGCAGGGAGGTTGGCTGGGAGCATAAAGGGTGGGTCCTCTTGTCTGTCCTGCCTGCTCTAATGTGCTAGGAGAAATCCCTAGTCACTTGTACTATTTGTCAAGATCTTGTGAAGACAGACACTCCACAATCCTCCTCCTCCCTGAGGGTACCCCTCTGTTTCTTCCTCCCAGAAATTCAGGGTTTGCCAAATTTCCCTAAGTGCTCTGCTTATGTTTGACCCTCATTGCTCTTAAAGAGAAAAGCTTTGAAGCAAATAGCTCCAATGGGGTAAGGATTGTGGGTAGGGTCTCAGAGCTTCCCCTAGGAAGCGAGCAGACGATTTGTTTATGTTATTCCTCAAAGTGCCATGTTTTCTGTCCTTGAAGCCATTTTGCTCAACGAGGAAAGGACTGGCAGGGTAGGAGTCAGACCTAGCACTGGCCACAGCTGCTGTATGCAAAGATGTATCGTTCTGGCTGTAACAAGGGAGTGAAGGCTGCAGGTTCTTCAGTGGTCTTGCGACTTTCAAAACAGAAGAGGGTGCCATGGGGAACAGGAGTCAGCCCAGGAAAGACAGGAGGCAGTCTTTCACCATCAGTCAAGGTTTCCTACAATTCCGTGACCTGGCTTACATGGCCAACCAGTTACTTTGCCCATAGTCACTTTTGGCAGTTGTGCACTAATGAGACACTCCTGGAAGCTGCTGGTGATGGAAGAGTTACTCACCATCTAGATCAGAGGGTCTGAACCTTGGTCAACATTAGAATCACCTGGGGACCTTTCTAAAATTCCAATTCCTGGCCGAGCGCAGTGGCTCACATTTGTAATCCCAGCATTTTGGGAGGCCGAGGTGGGTGGATCGCCTGAGGTCAGGAGTTCGAGACCATCCTGGCCAACACGGTGAAACCCCGTCTCTACTAAAAATAGAAAAATTAGCCGGGTGTGGTGGCGGGCACCTGTAATCCCAGCTACTTGGGAGACTGAGGCATGAGAATTGCTTGAACCTAGGAGGCAGAGGTTGTAGTGAGCTGAGACTGCGCCATTGCACTCCAGCCTGGGCAACAAGAGCAAAATTCTGTCTCAATAAAATAAAATTCCAATTCTTGGTTACCACATCTCCTAGAAATTCTAATGTGTTTCATCTGGGCCTCAGGCCAAGCTTTTTATTTATTTATTTGAGACTGGGTCTCGCTCTGTCACCAGGCTAGAGCGCAGTAGCACAATCATGGCTCATGGCAGCCTTGAATTCCTGGGCTAAAGTAATCCTCCTGCGTAGCTGGGACCGCAGGCACATGCGATAGCGGTACCTGATAACACTTGGGTAACTTCTGTATTTTTGTTAGGGACAGGTTTTGCCATGTTGCTCAGGCTGGTCTCGAACTCCTGAACTCAAGCAATCCGCCCACCTCAGCCTCCCATAGTGCTGGGATTACAGGTGTGGTCTGGGCCACAGTCCAGCTATTTAAAGCTCCCCATTAATTCTAATATGCAGCCAAAATTGAGAACTAGTGCTCTATATATTAATTTGAGTAATGGCATAAGAAACTTGGAAGGAAAAAACAGGCCTGATAGAGAATTTCCAAATAGGTGGCACATTTTTCTTGACTGGTAAAATAAATGAAGGATAGTGTGCTCTATTTTAGTGAATGTTGTTATAAATCATAGGTCAGGCTGGATTTCTTGTTAAAAAGTCTTCATTTTTTGGCCGGGCGCGGTGGCTCAAGCCTGTAATCCCAGCACTTTGGGAGGCCGAGGCGGGTGGATCACGAGGTCAGGAGATCGAGACCCTCCTGGCTAACACGGTGAAACCCCGTCTCTACTAAAAAATACAAAAAACTAGCCAGGCGCGGTGGCGGGCGCCTGTAGTCCCAGCTACTCGGAGGCTGAGGCGGGAGAATGGCGGGAACCCGGGAGGCGGAGCTTGCAGTGAGCCAAGATCGCACCACTGCACTCCAGCCTGGGCAACACAGCGAGACTCCGCTCTCAAAAAAAAAAAAAAAAAAAAAAAGTCTTCATTTTTTAACATTACATAAAAAGCCTAACTTGAAACTGCCATGCTGTGAGGAAGCCCAAGCTGTCCACATGGAGTGAAACAGATGTTCAGTCATCAGCTGTTTCTGCCATCCCAGCGTAAGCACTAGACAAATGAGTGAAGAAGCAATTTGGCACACTCCAGCCCCAGCAGAGGCAAAAAGAAGAATCAAGGAATCCATCTATACGCCAGGCACGGTGACTCACGCCTGTAATCCCAGCACTTTGGGGGGCTGAGGAGGACTGATCGCTTGAGGTGAGGGGTTCAAGACCAGCCTGGCCAATGTGGCAAAACCCCATATCTACTAAAAATACGAAAATTAGGACCAGCACTTTGGGAGGCCAAGGCACGTGGATCACCTGAGGTCAGGAGTTCCAGACCAGCCTGGCCAACATGGTGAAATCCCATCTCTACTAAAAATACAGAAAACTGGCCGGGCGCGGTGGCTCAAGCCTGTAATCCCAGCACTTTGGGAGGCTGAGGCGGGTGGATCAAGAGGTCAGGAGATCAAGACCATTCTGGGTAACACGGTGAAACCCTGTCTCTACTAAAAAATACAAAAAAATACCCCGGCATGGTGGCAGGTACCTGTAGTCCCAGCTACTCGGGAGGCTAAGGCAGGAGAATGGCGTGAACCTGGGAGGTGGAGCTTGCAGTGAGCCGAGATCGCGCCACTGCACTCCAGCCTGGGCGACAGAATGATACTCCATCTCAAAAAAAACAAAACAAACAAACAAACAAAAAACACAGAAAATTAGCTGGGTGTGGTGGCGTGTGCCTGTAATCCTAGCTACTCAGGAGGCTGAGGTAGGAGAATCGCTTGAACCCAGGAGGCGGAGATTGCAGTGAGCCAAGATCGCACCACTGCACTCCAGCCTGAATGACAGAGTCAAACTCAGTCTTAATTAGAAAAAAGAAAAATAAAAAGAAATCCAACTATAGACAGCAAGTATCAAAACCCCAGATATACAACCCCAGTTTAACTATTCCAGTGTTTTCCAGCCATTAGAGCCACCTTAGCTGAAGATTCAGCCATTGTGGAACGAGATGAATTGTGCCTCTGTGTCTTGCTTGAAATCAGACCACCAAGTTGTGAGCATAACAAAAGGGCTGCTCTTTCACACTATTAAGTTTTGGGGTGTTTTTCATGCAACAATAGATAAGTGGAACAACAGGCATGCATGAATAAACCTTGTAGAAGATTCAATGAATATAGATGTATGCAAACAAAATGAGGGTCTGGGCACAGTGGTTCATGCCTGTAATCCCAGCACTTTGGGAGGCCAACGGGGAAGGATCACTTTAGGTCAGGAGTTCGAGACCAGCTGGCCAACATGGTGAAACCCCGTCTCTACTAAAACTACCAAAATTAGCCGGGTGTGGTGGTAGGCGCCTGAAATCCCAGCTACTTGGGAGGTTGAGGCAGGAGAATCGCTTGAACCTAGGAAGTGAAGGTTGCAGTGAGCTGAGATCACGCCACCACACTCCAGCCTGGACAACAAAGCGAGACTCTGCCTCAAAAAAAGAAAAAAAAAAAAAGAGAGGGACTTTTCCATCACCCCCACCTAATGTCTCCATGCTGTGCATCCTCCCAGCCTCCTAAGGAACTTCATGTACCTATATGGATTAATTATATGTACATATCATGCTATACATATTTTGCAGATCTTCTTTTTACATATTAGCAGTGTGCCTTTGATATCTATCTAGGTCCAGATGAATAGGCCATTGCCGCTCTTAACAACTGTAGAGCATGCATACTATGCATATACCACAGCTGTATTGACTATCTCCCCATTTAGATTGTCTCCAATTGTTTCCTTTAACAACCAATACTCCAATGAACATTTCAAACATGCATATTTGTGTACATTGGATATAGTCTTAGAAATGGAATCACTGAAGCAAAAGGCTTGTGCTTTTTTTTTTTTTTCTTTTTTCTTTTTTGAGACAGGTTCTTGCTCTGTCACCCAGGCTGGAGTGCAGTGCCATAATCTTGGCTCACTGCATCCTTGACCTCCTGAGCTCAAGCAGTCCTCCCACCTCAGCCTTCAGAGTAGCTGGGACCACAGTCATGTGGCACCCAGCTAATTTTTTTATTTCTTATAGCAACGAGACCTCACTTTGTTGCCCAGGCTGTTCTCAAACTCCTGGGATGAAGTGATTTGTTCACCTCAGCCTCCCAAAGTACTGTGATTACAGGCATGAGCCACCGTGCCTAGCCTAGGCTTGTGCATTTTTAATTTTGAAAACTTGCATCAAATTGCCTTCCAAAACAGCTTCACAGGCCAGGAGTGGTGGCTGACACCTGTAATCCTAGCACTTTGGGAGGCCAAGGTGGGCAGATCACCTAAAGTCAGGGGTTTGACACCAGCCTAGCCAACGTGGTGAAACCCCATCTCTACTAAAAATACAAAAATTAGCCAGGCATAGTGGCGGGTGCCTGTAATCCCAGCTACTCGGGAGACTGAGGCAGGAGAATCGCTTGAACCTCACAGGTGGAGGTTGCAGGGAGCGGAGATTGCGCCACTGCATTTCAGCCTGGGTGACAGAGTGAGACTCCGTCACACACAAAAAAAAAGCTTCACAAATTTAACTCCTAACTTGAGATGTGAAAGTGCTTCTATGTCTGCATGCTCATTAAAGGTAACTGTGGCAATCATATTAATTTGTGACAATATAGTGGGTGAAAAATCATGTCCCCTCATCCAGGGGTGGTGGCTTAGGCCTGTAATCCCAGCACTTTTGGAAGGCCAAGGCAGGAGGACTGCTTGAGCCCAGGAGTTCTAAACCAGCCTTGGCAACATAACAAGACTCTGCCTCTATTTTTTAAAAAGTAATATCCCCTTGTTGCTTGTCATGTTTCTGATTACTAGGAGATTGAGCATCTTTTCACGTGGTACTTTGTATTTCCTCTCTGAGTTGCCTATTTTTTTTTTTTTTTGAGACAGAGTCTCACTCTGTTGCCCAGGCTATAGTGCAGTGTCAGGATCTCAGCTCACTGCAACCTCCACCTCCTGGGTTCAAGCAATTCTCCTGCCTCAGCCTCTCAAGTAACTGGGACTACAGGCACATGCCACTACGCCTGGCTAATTTTGTGTATTTTTAGTAGAGACGGGGTTTCACTATGTTAGCCAGGATGGTCTCGATCTCCTGACCTCATGATCCACCTGCCTCAGCTTCCCAAAGTGCTAGGATTACAGGCATGAGCCACCACGCCCGGCCATGAGTTGACTATTTAAGCCTTTGAGCATTAAAAAAATTGTAGTACTTTAACATTTCAGGTATTATTGTATGTACAAATACTTTCTCTGTCACCTTTTTAATTTTTATTTTTTGAGACAGGGTTTTGCTCCATCACCCAGACTGGAGTACAGTGGTGCAATCACAGCTCACTGCAGCCTTGACCTCCTGGGCTCAAGCGATCTTTCCAATTCAGCCTCCTGAGTAGCTGGGACCACAGGCGCATGCCACCATGGCCAGTTCATTTTGTCGTGGAGGGTAGATATGGGGTCCCCCTACACTGTGGTCTTTTAACTGTATTCATGGCTGTTTTTGTCATACTGAAGTTTTCTAATTTTTCTATTTACTTGAAGTTTTTAATTTTTTCAGCTTTTTGGTCTTGGTTAGAAAGATCTTCCTCACTGCAGGCCGGGCGCGGTGGCTCAAGCCTGTAATCCCAGCACTTTGGGAGGCCGAGACGGGCGGATCACGAGGTCAGGAGATTGAGACTATCCTGGCTAACACGGTGAAACCCCGTCTCTACTAAAAAATACAAAAAACTAGCCGGGCGAGGTGGCGGGCGCCTGTGGTCCCAGCTACTCCAGAGGCTGAGGCAGGAGAATGGCGTAAACCCGGGAGGCGGAGCTTGCAGTGAGCTGATATCCGGCCACTGCACTCCAGCCCGGGCGACAGAGCGAGACTCCGTCTCAAAAAAAAAAAAAAAAAGAAAGAAAGATCTTCCTCACTGCAAACTTTAAACAAATTTACAGATGTTACACTTTGTATTTCTTTAAATTATCTGGGCCCGCTGCAGTGGTTCATGCTTATAATCCCAGCACTTTGGGAGGCTGAGGCAGGTGGATCACGAGGTCAGGAGTTCAAGATCAGCCTGGCCAACATGGTGAAACCCTGTCTCTACTAAAAATACAACAAATTAGCTGGGCGTGGTGGCACATACCTGTAATCCCAGCTATTTGGGAGGCTGAGGCAGAGAACTGCTTGAACTCAGGAGGTAGAGGTTGCAGTAAGCCGAGATTGCGCCACTGCACTCCAGCCTGGGTGACAGCGTGAGACTCTGTCTCAAAAAAAAAACAAAATTAAAACTTACAGACGACACAGACGGAAAAGGCCAACTCCTACCCCCAATTCTACTCGAGAGATAGTCATGTTTATTTCTTGCATTTCGCTCCAGATACTTAAATTTTAACAATATTTTTTCTCTTATTTACAAACATTGGATCATACTATTTGAACTTTACTGCCAACGTGCTTTTTCTACTGAATAATACGTAGATCATCTTTGCACATTAGAACACAGAAATTCACCGCACTGGCGCCGGGCGTGGTGGCTCACGCCTGTCATCCCAGCACTTTGGGGGGCCGAGGCAAGAGCATCACACGTCAGGAGACGGAGACCATCCTGGTTAGCATGGTGAAACCCTGTCTCTACTAAAAATACAAAAAAGGAGCCGGGTGCAGTGACGGGCGCCTGTAGTCCCAGCTGCTGGGGAGGCTGAGGTGAGAGAATGGCGTGAACCCAGGAGGTGGAGCTTGCATTGCAGTGAGCCGAGATCGCGCCACTGCACTCCAGCCTGGGCGACAGAGTGAAACTCCGTCTCAAAAAACACAAAAACAACAACAAAAGAAATTCACCGCACTGTTTTCAGTGGATGCTGTGTAGTCCAAGGAATGGATTCACCATTATTCAGCCAGTGCCCGGGTAACAGACATTTAAGTGGTTTACAGCTTCTAACTAACTGGCACGTGTGGCAGGCAGGGAAATGATCTAGGATGATTACCATCATTTGTGTAAGAAAGTGCCCCTGAGACTACCATGAAGGTGAATACGGCCTCGATATGCTTACCTGAAGACAGTAATCTTGATGGGTAGGACTTAAATCGAATGTAGGAACTAGAAAAACAGACCATCTAGCTGGGTTTCCAAGCTTTTTTGTGGGCTGCAATACACTTGGATCAAAGGAACTCTTTCTTGACGGTTCAATATGTAAAACAGTTAAAAAGTTGTGGCTGATCTGGCATTAGTTGGTGGGGAGGGAAGGGAAGGAGGGAGGTCTATGCCTAAGAAGCTCCTGAAATAAGAAACCAGATACATGTGCCTTCTTTGAGCCAAACCATTACCTCTCCGGCTCATAGCATGTTACTAGATTCGTTCAAAAGCAAAAAAACAAGTTTCAGAAACTGTACTCTAGGGTTCTGAGGGGGCAGAGTTTGAGAATCCTTGCTCTAGCTCGCCTCTGCTAATTATAGATGAGAAAACGGCAGTGCTGCTGTTAGGCTGAAATATCTGTTCCTTTCACAGCTTTGTTATAACTGGTAATTACCATTTATCTGTTCTAGACCGCTTTAGAACACGGATCTTGCCTGACACGTGCATCCTCGCACGTGGCACGGTAAGTGGGACACAGTCGGCGCTTGTAAAATATTTGCTGTAAACGTGAACGAAAAACGGCGACAGGCTAATAACGGGTGGAAGTATTTTGGGGTCAGCATAGCCCCAGGACGTTCCATCCCCGTGGGCCGTGGGCCGCCCGAAAATACGACGACTCCACTTCCCGGCGCCGCTCCCGGGATACCAGCAACAACAGCTGCTCTTTCCCGGTAAAGGGCGCTCGGCCCCTCCGGCGAAAAGCCGCTATAGGCTGTCGCGGCTGCCAATCAGACCAACAGAGCCGCTACCCGGAGACCTCTGGGAGACGTGGGTCCCCGCTTACCCGCCCTCCAATTGGCTCGCGTGCTCCCGGGGCAGTCTGGGAGATGTGTTTCTGGGAGTGTTCCGCGCATGTGCGTGCGAGAGGGCGGGGCGCCGGGGTCAGAGTGGCGTGTCTGTCGCGCCTTCTGTGGGCCCCTCGGCAGAAGACACGCTTTCGGCAGAAATCGCCCTGGGTCCCTTCCGTCCCGCAGGCAGCCCGAGACCCCGGCGGGAACTGCACGCGGGTCGAGTCTCGCTAGACCCCAGCGCCTCTCAGCGTCCGGGCGCACTGCGGACACTTCCTCTATATCCTCGGCCGCTCTTCCCGCACGTCTCCTCCCCCAGGCCGCTTCCCCTTGGGGCGCCGGGCCGGAGACTCCCGGAGTGGCGCCGGCTTCCGCTCAGGCGTGGGGTCCGCGGGGCGTCGGCGGGAGGGGTCGGCTGTGCCGGGTCGGGACTCACTGTTCTCTCCACAGAGGCGCCCCTGACAGTCGTGCCAGGCGCCGCCCCGGGCTCTGGGGACGTCCAAGGACGCAGCTGGCGGTTCCTCCCGCGGTGCCCGGCACTGTTACTTCCCCGAATTCCCAGAACAACCCATTTGATAGGAAACGGAAGCTGAGAAAAATCGAGTAACTTACCCACGTCACACGGCCAGCAGATATTTGAATCTCGTATTTCCCACCACTTCGTGGCTTCCAGACTCATAAACAAGCAGTTGCAAAACAGGGTGATGCGTGGGAATGACAGCAGCAGGGGGCAGGGAGGGGAAGTAGGAAGCGCCTTAGACGCCAGGATTCAGCAAACGGAGCCTCAAAGGAGAGAGTGTCAGTGCTGCTTCTTGGTAAGAAAACACAGGGCCGGGCGCGGTGGCTCACGCCTGTAATCTCAGCACTTTGGGAGGCCGAGGCGGACGGATCACGAGGTCAGGAGTTAGAGACCAGCCTGACTAACACCGTGAAACCCCTTCTCTACTAAAAATTACAAAAATTAGTCGGGCGTGGTGGTAGGCGCCTGTAGTCCCAGCTACTCAGGAGGCTGAGGCAGGAGAATCGCTTGAACCCAGGAGGCAGATGTTACAGTGAGCTAAGATCGTGCCACTGCGCTCCAGCCTGGGCGACAGAGTGAGACTGCGTCTCAAAAACCAAACAAAAGAAAAGGAAAAACGGGGGGGGTAGTTGCCTTCCAGACACAGTTTTGTTATTTTTCTGTCCCTTTTGCTAGCCTGTCAGCCCTCTGGTGGCCGGGGACTGCGTGTCTAAAGCCTGGCTGCTAGTCATGTCCCTATAAATATATTGGTAGGACAGAGCGTTTTAAAGTTTTTGTAAGTTTTTTTTTTTTTGAGACAGAGTCTTGCCCTGTCGCCCAGGCTGGAGTACAGTGGCGCAAGATCTCAGCTCACTGCAAGCTCCGCCTCCCGGGTTCACGCCATTCTCCTGCCTTAGCCTCCCAAGTAGCTGGGACTACAGGCGCCCGCCACCACGCCCAGCTAATTTTTGTATTTTTTTTTTTTTTAGTAGAGACGGGGTTTCACCATGTTAGCCAGGATGGTCTCGATCTCCTGACCTCGTGATCCGCCCGCCTCAGCCTCCCAAAGTGCTGGGATTACAGGCGTGAGCCACCGCGCCCGGCCTTTATAAGATTTTTAAGCATAGGAAAGCTGAGGGAGTAACATGAGTACCCACGTACTCTCCACCTAGATTTAATAATCTGAATAATCTGTGTAGGCCTTTATTTTTTACAAACCCTCTTGTTTAACGTTACCGCATTCCACATGAAACTCATTGGTGAGTGGTGTGGGGATCTCTCCAGATCCCCATGACTGCAGCCCTTCAGCAGAGGTAAGGCCACCTGCCACACCCCACTTTGGGAAGCTGGCTTCCTCTCCCTCCGTTTCCATCCTGTTCAGGAGATGCCCTCAGAAAGATCAGTTACAAATATGGTTATCTGTGCGTAGGGGCCTGGGCAGCAGATCTCATTAATCTGGGCTGGGATAGGCAGGTGGGTTGGTCCAAATTAAGACGGAAATCCTACAGAAACTTAGCTGCCTGCAGGATTCAACACGAACTCCTTAAGGTAGCAACAAGGGCCCTTTGTAAAATCTGGCCAGAAACAGGTGTCCTAGATGCCTCTTCACACCCCTTAGTATACAATGTATCCATATCATGTCAGCCTGGCTTTCAAAATTACCCAGAATCTGACCCTTTTGCCTCCACACTGGCTCAGGGCCCTGCAGTCGTTTTCCTGCATTTTGACAATAGATTGCTTTCTCCTGTTTTCACCTTTCTCCTCTCTTGTCTCTTATGGAAGCCAGAGCCCCTCCCCTCCCCGGAAACAAGATTCTCGCTCTTTCACCCAGGCCGGAGTGCAGTGGTGCGATCACGGTTCACTGCAACCTCCGCCTCGCAGGTTCAAGTGATTCTCCTGCCTCGGCCTCCCGAGTAGCTGGGACTACAGGTGCATCGCCGCCACACTCAGCAAATTTTTGTATCTTCAGTAGAGATGGGGTTTCACCATGTTGGCCAGGCTGATCTCGAACTTCTGACCTCAGGTGATCCACCTGCCTCAGCTTCCCAACGTGCTGGATCACACGTGTGAGCCACCGCGTCCAGCCCAGAGTGTTTTTCTTAAAGTGTAACTCCAGTCATGTCACTGCTTTGCTCAAACTCTCCAGTGTCCCCTCATCTCAGAGTAAGAGCCAAGTCCTTGTTGTGTCCTGGGAGCCCTCCTACTTGATAGGCGACCCCATTTCCCTCTCTAACCCCTCCATCCACTCCTCCTCCCTGCTTCTGCCCCAGCCACCACTCTTCCTCAAACACTAAACACAAAGTTACCCCTTTTGCACTCTGTAAATAGGCAAAGACTGCTCATCCTCAAAATGAATACCTGGCTTACTCCTCGTCCTTTGGGTCTCTGTTCAAGCACAAAAGCCTTCTTCAAGTGCCCTATTAAAATATGAAACCGGGGGCACAGTGGCTCATGCCTGTAATCCCAGCACTTTGGGAAGCCAAGGCAGGCGGATCACTTGAGGTCAGGAGTTCGAGACCAGCCTGGCCAACATGGTGAAACCCTGTCTTTACTAAAAATACAGAAATTAGCCAGGCATGGTGGTGTGCGCCTGTAATCCCAACTACTTGGGAGGCTAAGACAGGAGAATCACTTGAATCTGGGAAGCAGAGGTTGTAGTGGGCCAAGATCGCGCCACTGCACTCCAGCGTGAGTGACAGAGTGAGACTCTGTCTCAAAATAAATAAATAATAAAATATGAAACCAATCCCCTATACTCACTATTATTCTGCTGTTTTTTCCCCCAGTTTATCACTCCCTGATACATTGTGTATTTGTTTGTTTATATCAATTCACACTTTCCTATAAGAATGTGGGCTCTTGGCTAGGTGCGGTAGCTCACACCTGTAATCCCAGCACTTTGGGAGGCTGAAGTGGATAGATCACTTGAGGCTGGGAGTTCGAAACCGGCCTGGCCAACATGGTACATTTTAGTCTCTACTAAAAATGCAAAAATTATCCAGGCGTGGTTGTGGGTGGCTATAATCCCAACTGCTTGGGACGCTGAGGCAGGAGGATCGCTGGAACACTGAAGGCAGAGGTTACAGTGGTGAGATTGCGCCACTGCCCTCTAGCCTGGGTGACAAAGTGAAATTCCATCACAAGAAAAAAAAAATGTGGCTTCTTCTGAAGGGCATTTATATCAGAAAAAAAAGAATGTGAGCTCTGCAAGAAATTTTTTTCTGTTCAGTTCTGTACCCATAGTACCTAGAAGAGCATCTGGCATACAGCAGGTGCTCTATGAGTAAATTAATGGCCCTGTGGTGCCTCTTCCTAGCTAGACATGTGTTCAGTATGTCAAGTAACCCATCTATACAGGGTGGGCAATTGTCCCAATTTCCCAGGACTGAGGTCGTTCCCAGAACTAGGCTTTCAGTGCTAAGACTGGGCAAATTGGGTTTTGCTCCTAAGCAAAACGTGTTGGTTACCCTACCTCTAAGCCTACATTTCGTCATCTGTGAAGAAAATAGTTGGCTGGTCACGGTGGCTCACGCCTGTAATCCCAGAACTTTGGGAGGCTGAGGCAGGTGAATCACAAGGTCAGGAGTTCAAGACCAGCCTGGCCAACATGGTGAAATTCTGTCTCTACTAAAAATACAAAAAAATTAGCTGGGCGTAATGGCGGGTGCCTGTAATCCCAGCTACTCGGGAGGCTGAGGCAGGAGAATCGCTTGAACCCGGGAGGCGGAGGTTGCAGTGAGCCGTGATCTTACCACTGCACTCCAGCCCAGGTGATAGAGTGAGACTCCATCTCAAAATAAATAAAATAAATAAATAAATGCATACATACTATATACCTCCTTTATCATGATGGTTTACGGGCACAGGACTGATACTCCCTTAGAAGTTAAGCTAATTCTGAAAGACTTTTTTTTTTTTTTGTAAATATAGAATCATGCTCTGTTGCCTAGGCTGGAGTTCAGTGGTGCAATCGCGGCTCACTGAAACTTCCGCCTCCCGGGTTCAAGCAATTCTCCTGCCTCAGCCTCCAGAGTACCTGGGATTACAGGTGCGTGCCACCTTGCCTGGCTAATTTTTGTATTTTCATTAGAGATGAGGTTTTGCCACGTTGGCCAGGCTGGTCTTGAACTCCTGACTTCAAGTGATCCACCCGCCTCGGCCTCCCAAAGTGTTGAAATTACAGGCGTGAGCCACCGCACCCGGCCTGAAACACTTTTTAAAGCTATCTTTTCTGCTTATTACGAATGTAATACAATCTTCATTTTTTGAAATCCCAAAATGTGCAGAAGTGAATGTCATAGGAAGTGAAACCCCTGGTGACCAGCAATGGAGTGAAGGTCGTGGCGTCCGAGCCACACATTTCCCAGGAATAACAGCAGAGAGTGGACCCTTTGCAGCAGCTTCGTAGGGTTTAGATTTGCCATGTCCCCCCAAATAAGGTCACACATCCAATGGCAGGGGCACACAAGAGAGCCCATGACCATTCCACTTTGATTATTAAACACTTAAATGACATCACAAGGGCAATAATTCTATTTTCACTCTGAGAAATTACTGGAACCCCTCCAAACAAAAGCTTTGTGAGCCTGCCTTGCCCTAGAAAGTCCAAAGTGGCGTCAAAACACTGCCTCCCAGAAGTCCTGCCTCAGAACAGCCTCTGTTGCAAAACGTGTCACCACAATTGCAAAATATCCTGCTTTAGACCAGAAAGTATCGTTCCCTGCCCAATTCTGTCATGGGGTTTTGGTCTCAGTTCCGAGGAGTTTTCTGACCAGTCAAGATGGGATCACACAGCACCCACAGCGTCACTGCACAGTCTCATCCTTTCTCCATCTGGTAGTGGGAGACTGCCTGGGAGGTGCTGGGTTGCCACTGTCCAGAATCAGGGACAGATGCTGGCCCCAGTGATACCCTAGTCAACACCCTTCTTCTGGCCCAGCCTAAAAATTCCAAAAATCTGTCATCTGCACCATCAATGTGCATTTCACCCATGGTTTTTTTTTTTTTTTTTTTTTTTTTTGAGATAGGGTACCTTGCTCTGTTACCCAGGCTGGAGAGCGGTGGTGCAATCACAGCTCATTGCAGTCTCAACCTAGACTCAAGCAATCTTCCCACCTCAGCCTCCTGAGTAGCAGGGACCACCAGTGTGTGCCACCACACCCAGCTAATATTTTTTCTATTTCTTGTAAAGGCAGGGTCTCCTTATGTTGCCCAGGCTAATGTCGAACTCCTGGGCTTAAGTAATACTCCTGTCTCAGCCTCCCAAGGGCTGGGATTGCAGGTGTGGGCCACTACATCCAGCCCAATTCACCCACTTTTTAGGGAAGATGCTGGGCTCAGAAAGATCTAGTGAACTGCATGTTTGTTGTCAGCTATGAAAATAAAGCAAAAGCACCAAATACTCTGTGAAACAGAAAACAGGTGGACCAGCTGGACAGTAAGTAAAATTCAACCAATCAGAACTCATCAAAGCCTTGAATCCCCGGCTGGGCACACACAGAGGCGCTCACACCCAGAGATGAGTATTCAGCTAGGCATCACAATGTTGTGACTGACCTGTGGAAGTGACCCATACGGGACCTCAGTGGTCAGCTGGAAATGGGACATCCATGGGTAGTCATGAATAGTAAAATCACAAATTATTGTCATGCAGGAGACGATGTTGTGAAGTGGTTTGATGTTTGGATCCTGGCTCTGGGCAAGTCACTAAGCTACAGATTCTTGGCCGCAGAGGGGGATGATAAATGCAGTCCTGCAGGGTGCAGTCCTAGAGATTCTAGGAGGTAGTGTTTATAAAGCAAGTGGTGGCTGGTGCAGAGGAAGTGCTGGTGAAGAGTAAATTGCATTATTAACAAAACTTCTGGACGGGCATAGTGGCCAGATTACAGGGATTACACACCTGTAATCCCAGCACTTTGGGAGGCCAAAGCGAGTGGATCGCTTGAGCTCAGGAGTTCAAGACAAGCCTGTGCAACATAGTGAGACCCTGTCTCTATAAAAAAAATACAAAAATTAGCCGGATGTGGTGGCGTGCAGCTGTAGTCCCAGCGACTTGGGAGGCTGAGGTTGGAGGGTCGCTCAAGCCCAGGAGGCAGAAGTTGCATTGAGCCAAGATCCCGGCAATGCACTGCAGCCTGAGTGACTGAGCAAGACCCTATCTAAAAACAAAAAATTAAAAAAATTAGGGTATGCAAGTAATTTTTTATTTTTTATTTTTTTGAGACAAAGTCCCGCTCTGTCGCCCAGGCTGGAGTACAATGGCGCAATCTCAGCTCACTGCAACATCCACCTCCCGCGTTTAAGCCATTCTCCTGCCTCAGCCTCCCGAGTAGCTGGGAATACAGGCGCGCGCCACCACGCCTGGCTAATTTTTGTATTTTTAGTACAGATGGGGTTTTACCATGTCGGCCAGGCTGGTCTGGAACTCCCAACCTGAGGTGATCCACTCACCTTGGCCTCCCAACGTGCTGGGAGCCACCACGCCCAGCCCTCAACCTGTAACTTCTGTTAGCTTCAAAGCCACCTCTGGGGCCCTGCACCAGACTATGAGCTGAAGGACACCCGTGCCTTTTCACCCCTGTAGCTCCAGCAGCCTGGCACACTGTCTAGAATGTTCAGTGAATGTGCATGGAAGGGCATTCTGGCTCCAGGGAGCGAGAACTGAGTCAGCTCTGGGAACAGATGAGTCAGGCTGGTGGTCGAGGCATTGCTTTTCAAGCCCTTCATGTGGCTGGAAGAACCAGACAACTGGAACTGGATCAACAGGGGTGATGGCGTGGCAAGAGTTATCCCCTGGCAGTGCCCTTCTGGCCTCACTTGCCTTCTTGGGCCAGGAAAGGCAAAGCTCACAGGGCTGTATTCACTGCCCACCCCTTCCCCCATCCCATGCCATTGGCTCTGGAGGGACTGTGAAACCTGGAGTCTAGAGGAGAACAGTTGACCAGCGGGGCTGGCCCTCAGCATAGTCCTCTCTGTTCCCACTCACCTGCTCTGCTAGCCCCAGATCCTGGCAGGAAGGGAGATTGGAGGGAGTGTCTGGAATCCAATCCCAGACCTTCCCTTGCAGACTTGCCTACCTGTCTGTGGTCTAGTGTGGAGATGAGGTCCAGGGTTTGGGAGGGGTGTGGGGACACATGTCTGCCAAGGCACTGAGCCCTCCCAGCTGGAAAATCCTCTGAGCCTGTAAGAGAACACAGCCAGCATGGACACACCCTTACCCTTAGTCTCAGTTCCCACCAAGACACAGAGCATTTCCTGTGCCTTTTCCGCTATTTCACAACCTGCCTTTTCTTCCTCACCAAGGTAGAGGCTTCTTCTCCTGCCCGAAGCCAGACAGCTGGCTCCAGCCTCTCCTGCTCAGCGCCATGGCTAAGACCCCTAGTGACCATCTGCTGTCCACCCTGGAGGAGCTGGTGCCCTATGACTTTGAGAAGTTCAAGTTCAAGCTGCAGAACACCAGTGTGGAGAAGGAGCACTCCAGGATCCCCCGGAGCCAGATCCAGAGAGCCAGGCCAGTGAAGATGGCCAGTCTGCTGGTCACCTACTACGGGGAAGACTACGCTGTGCAGCTGACCCTGCAGGTCCTGCGGGCCATCAACCAGCGCCTGCTGGCTGAGGAGCTCCACAGGGCAACCATTCAGGGTAAGCGGGCCCAGGCCGCCTCCTCACCCAGCGCTGAGGGCTGGTTGCTTTGTGGGAAAAGGGACCAGGAGCTCAGAGCAGCTCACTCTGACTTGGGGGTTGGGAGTCTCAGGTCTACCAAGATCCAGGTGACTTTAGTTCAGGAACGTCCCTTCCTTCACTCTGGCTTTTGGCACTGGGTTAGTAAACTTCCTTAAGGCTCCCAATGGGTTTTTGAAGAAGCAGGTCAGGGTCAGGAAAGGCAGGAGCTGGAGCACCTGTTCTTTGAGATTTCTTCACTTCATTTATGATTAACACTCATGTCAGACAAACATCTCTAGGTTAGCAAAAAGGGATTGCTATGCAATCATATGAACGGGGTTGGTATAGAATCTTCTCAGTGCTGTTTACCATGTTGGCCAGGCTGGTCTCAAACTCCTGACCTCAAGTGATCCTCCCGCCTCAGCCTCCCAAAGTGCTGGGATTTCAGGCATGGACCACTGTGCCTGGCTTATTTTTATTTTTGAAACGTATAATCTGGGTTTTGCTGACCTGTATAAGATCTTATTTGAAACAGTTGTCCTGCTTAAAACGTTTGAAAAGTATTATTTGAGAAATACATGGTGGCTCACACTTATAGTCTCAGCACTCTGGGAGGCTAAAGTGGGTAGATTGCTAGAGCTCAGGAGTTCGAGACCAGCCTGGCCAACATGGTGAAACCCTGTCTCTACCAAAAATACAAAAAAATGAGCCAGGCGTGGTGGCACACACCTGTATTCTCAGCTATTGAAAAAACAGAAAACAGGCTGAGGTGAGAGGATCGCTTGAGCCTGGGAGGCAGAGGTTGCAGTGAGCCGAGATCACATCAGGGCCACAGAGCAAGATCCTGTCTCAAAAAATAAAATGAGAGAGAGAAATATATTGCAACATCAAGCATGTTCTTACTGAATGGTAATTGACTGCCGTTGTCTAGGAAGTCCTGAACTTTTGTTTTTGAGATGGAGTCTCGCTTTGTCACTCAGGCTGGAGAGCAGTGGCGCGATCTCAGCTCACTGCAACCTCCACATCCCAGGCTCAAGCGATTCTCATGCCTCAGCCTCCAGAGTAGCTGGGACTACAGGTGCACACCACCATGTCTGGCTAAGTTTCGTATTTTTAGTAGGAACGTGGTTTTGCCATTTGGCCAGGCTGGTCTCGAACTCCTGACCTCAAATAATCCTCCCAATTTGGCCTCCTGAGAAGCTAGGATTACAGGCATATGCCACCACGGTCAGCTTATTTTTGTATTTTTAGTAGAGATGGGGTTTCACCCTGCTGGTCTTGAACTCCTGACCTCAGGTGATCCTCCCACCTCAACCTCCCAGAGTGCTGGGAATACAGGCATGAGCCACCATGGCCGGCCCGTTTTTTCCTCCATTTCTAAACTTTAATATCCATGGGGATTCTCTCTCCTCTCCCCTGAATCTTGGGCCCTAAACATGGGACAGCTTCATGACTGCAGCTGGTTGTCTTTCCAGAATATTCCACACAAGAAAATGGCACAGACGATTCCGCAGCGTCCAGCTACCTGGAGGAGAACAAGCCCGGGAGCCTGAAGACTCCAGACCACCCCGAGGGGAAGGAGGGAAAGGAGGGGAACGGCCCTCGGTCGTGCGGGGACTGGGCTGCCAGCCTGCGGTACAGCCAGCCCGAGGCCGGGAGGGGGCTGTCGAGGAAGCCCTTGAGCAAACGCAGAGAAAAAGCCTCGGAGGGCCTGGACGCGCTGGGCAAGCCTCGGACCCGGAGCCCGGCCCTGCCGGGCGGGAGAAGCCCCGGCCCCTGCAGGGCGCCAGAGCGGGGCCAGGCCGAGGTCCTCCTGCGCAGGAACTCCAGCTCCGCGGGGAGGCTGCAGGGGCTGGCGGGGGGCGCGCCGGGGCGGAAGGAGTGCAGGCTCTTCGAAGTGTGCCTGCCCTCGGGAAAGAAGCGGCCTAAAAGCCTTGAGCTCACCATTTCCACAGGGGAGAAGGCGCCCCCAAATCCAGAAACTCTCCTGACCGTAGAGGAAACGACAGCTGCGAATCCGGACTCGGCAACAGCCGCCCAGGCAAGGCGCACTCCGGCTGGAGGGGCGTCTGCGGACCTGGAGGAAGGCCCTGGGAATCCAGAACATTCGGTCACCGGTAAATTGTGTTCTTTCCTACTTTATATCGGCTGCAAAGAAAGAACAGCTGGTCGGGCACGATAGCTCACGCTTGTAATCCCAGCGCTTTGGGAGGCCAGGGCGGGAGGATTGCTGAGGCCAAGAATTTGAGACCAGTCTGGTGAACATAGTGAGACCCCCGCCATGTCTATAAATAAAATTTAAAAAATAAAAACCCAAAGGTTGGACAGGGCGCCATAGCTCACGCCTGTAATCCCAGAGCTTTGAGTGGCCTGCACGGGAGGATCTCTTGACCCCAGGAGTTCCATACTAGCCTAGGCAACACAGTGAGACCCCATCTCTACAAAAAATACAATAGTGGCACACGCCTGTAGTCCCAGCTGCTCGGGCTCACTTGAGCAGGGGGAGTTCCAGGCTACAGTGAGCTGAGATCATGCCAATGCACTCCAGCCTGAGCAACGTAGCGAGATTCCACTTCTACAAAACTAAAAAAAAAAAATTAGCTGGGTGTGGTGGCACACGCCTGTAATTCTAGCTACTCGAGAAGCTGAGGCAGGAGGATTGCTTGAGCCAGGGAGTTCCAGGCCTCAGTGAGCTGAGGTTGTGCGGCACTGCACTCCAGCCTGGGCAACACAACAAGACCCTGTCTCTTAAACGTTTTGCGGGGGAAAAAAAAGAAAGAATGTCCAATTGAAAAAGGCAGTCAGGTTTTATTCAGTGGCCAAAGAATAGAGAAGGGGAGCTCACCTCTGCAGGCACCTGCTTGCCAGGGATGGGAGGCAGGGGGATTTTAGAGTCCCAGGAGGGGAAGGGAGGTAGGTAAGCAGGTCCAGGGCAGGATTCCATACATGAAGGCGCTGTCCCCAGCGTGCTTTTTCCTACATCGCATGGCCATCTTCTTTTAGGGGAGGGGCCGTTAGCCTTACAATGATGTGTAAATGATCTAAAGGTAACTGGAAGTTACCTGTTCCAGTTTGCACTGGTTTTGCTCTGATCTTAACTTCCTCTGGTTTTTGGCAAGGGATCAGGCGGCTCCAGGCCATCTAGATTTTTTAAAGCAGCTGTCCCTATAGGTAAAGAGACCAGAGAAAAACTGTGAAAGAAAAATGCCACCAGTTTTTTTTTTTTTTTTTTGAGACAGAGTCTCAGTCTGTCTCCCATGCTGGAGTGCAGTAGTGTGATCACAGCTTACTGCACCCACAACCTCCTGGGCTCAAGCGATCCTCCCACCTCAGCCTTCCGAGTAGCTGGAACTATAGGTGCTCACCACCACACTGGTTAATTTTTTTTTTTTTTTTGTATTTTTTGTAGAGAGGAGGGCTCGCTATGTTGCCCAGGCTGGTTTTGAACTCCTGGGCTTAAGCAATCTACCTGCCTTAGCCTCTAAAAGTGATAGGATTACAGGTGTGAGCCACTACACCCAGCCTATGGAACACACTTTCTAATACATTGTTGGCTGGAGAGGAGAAATCACAGCATTCAAAGAGGAAAAATAGAACTGGGGGTCCAGGCCAGGTGCGGTGGCTCATGCCTGTAATCCCAGCACTTTGGGAGGCCAATGGGGGCGGATCACCTGAGGTCAGGAGTTCGAGACCAGCCTGCCAACATGGTGAAACCCCATCTCTACTAAAAATTCTAAATTTTCCGGGCGTAGGGGCGGGTGTCCATAATCCCAGCTACTCAGGAGGCTGAGGCAGGAGAATTACTTGAACCCAGGAGGCAGAGGTTGCAGTGAGCCGAGATCACGCCATTGCACTCCAACCTGGGCAACAAAAGCAAAACTCTGTCTAAAAAAAAAAAAAAAAAAAAAATTTGGGGGTCCAGGGACCCCTGAGACCTGGGAGGGAACAGGACATGGTGTGCTGCATAAGCCTTCAAATCCAGAAGTCCCTGGGTCTTCTGGTGAGAAAGGACCCTGGGATCTGGAAAACCTAGCATCCTTAGGAATAGTGACCTGAAAAGTACTAAAGTACTTCCCCCCTAATTTTCTTTTATCCCCACTGTATTTTTTTTAATTTTTATTATATATATATATTTTTAGATATGGGGTCTCGCTATGTTGCCCAGACTGGTCTCGAACTCCTGATCTCAAACAATCCTCCCATCTTTGCCTCCCAAACTGCTGGGATTATAGGTGTGAGCCACTGCACCGGATCCCCACTGTATTTCTATAATTGGGATTCCTGGGTCCCTCCTGGGGCCAGTTTGTTAATCTGGTGCAGGCTTAGACCCTGAAAAATGCATATATGCACAGCTTCACAAATGTCACATCAAATTTCAGGTAGTTCTTGGACACTCTGAAGTCCATCTTTAGAATCCAAGGGCTTTGTGGACACCAGGAAGAAAATCTGGGGAAGACTGGTTAAAAATACTGCCTCTCACAATAACCTCACAGCAATGTGTCATAATGGGGTTGAGATTCTACCATTTGCCTTTCCTGAACAGAAAGGAAAGCCTATTGGCTAACGTTCTAATTATCTACTGCTGAGGTAGTCATTAAAATTATGTTTGGTTGTGAATAATAGAAACACCCAAATAACAGTAACCTCAACAGAAAAGAAGTTTGTGCCTCCTTCACATAAATAATACACAGGCAGTCCCAGGCAGATCCGTGGGCCGGGACCCTGGGATCTTGCTGTTGCTCTGCTCCACCAAGTTTGTCCTCAAGCTCGTGCTCTCAGAAGGTGACGTCCTCATGCCAGGCAGCAAGATGGAGGAACAGAGGGGAATAGTATCCCTTAGGGAAGGCTTTAGAAATTTCTAGAAGCTGCTTGTAGATCCCTCCATTTACATCCCTTTGGTCATATTATGGTCAAACAGCCACACCTAACTGCAAAGGAGGCTGAGAAATGCAGAGCATTTGGGGGGCAATGGGAAGAAGGGAAGCAGTCCTGTGGACAATTAATTCTATCATGAAAGAAGGAGGAAGAATAACTTCTGGTGGCTACTAGCAGTCTCATTTACAGATGTGCTATGAATTTCTGGGACACCGTGAGGTAAGGAGGTAGGAGGGGCTAAAGGATTGAGTGTGTTTCTATATCTTTTTTTTTTTTTTTTTTTGAGATGGAGTCTCACTTGGTCACCAAGACTGGAGAGCAGTGGCGTGATCTCGGCTCACTGCAAACTCCGTCTCCCAGGTTCAAGCAATTCTCCTGCCTTAGCTTCCCAAGTAGCTGTGATTACAGGTGCCCACCACCACGCCTGGCTAATTTTTGTATTTTTAGTAGAGACAGGTTGTCACCATCTTGGCCAGGGTGGTCTTGAACTCCTGACCTCATGATCCACCTGCCTCAGCCTCCCAAAGTCCTGGGATTACAGGTGTGAGCCACTGCGCTTGGCCATGTGTTTCTGTTTCTTCTTGTATCTCCTGGCATGTCTGCTTATGAAGTTGCAATTAGAGTCTTGGGGTAGAGCTATTCATAACTGTTATGTCTTCATGAGTTCCACTCTTTAGCCCTATAATGCCCCCCTTCTGTGCTTTTTCTTTTAAGACAGCATCTCACTCTGTTGCCCAGGCTGGAGTGCAGTGGTGCAGTCCTAGCTCACTGCAGCGTCGACCTCCTAGGTTCAAGCAATCTTCCTGTCTCAGCCTCCCAAGTAGATGGGATTAGAGGTGTGCACCACCATACCTGGCTAATTTTTTAATTTTTTGTAGAGATGGGCTCTTGCCATGTTGCCCAGGGTGGTCTCAAACTCCTGAGCTTAGGCAATCCTCCCACCTCGGCCTCCCAAAGCGCTGGGATTATAGGCATGAGCCACCACACAGCCCCTTTTTTGCTTTTATTGAATGGTTATTGAACTCAGATGTGAGCAGTGGTCTATTTATTCCTTCATTCAATACTAGTTTTCCAAATGCTTACATTTGCCGGGTACTCTGCTAGGGGCTGGGATCCAGCTGGGGGCGAGGCACACAAGTCACCATCCCCTGGGAGCCTCCACTCACGTTATGGGCAGCCAGGGATGGGTTCAAGTGGCAAAGGAACACTGGTCAGAATGTCTCTTTCCTTGGCATCACCTGCTAGATCCATGTCTGTGCAGGAGGAATAGCACAAGGCCATGGATCTGTCTTTAGGATAAATGCCCAAGAATTCCAAGTCTCAGGAACGTCTGAGGTCTAGCCCTTAGCTCTCAGGCCCAGTGGCCTGTTTGCTGCCTCACTGGATGGAAGTCGGAGGAGGACAAGCTAGGAAGTGGGCAGTCTAACCAAGAACTCACAGGTCTCAGGCAAGGGCTGTTTCTGCTGTGCTTTGTGATACCCCTGTGTAAACAACTTGGGTTTGCCATTCAGGGGATTTTTCCACTGCATGTCCCCAGGAAGGCCACCAGACAAGGCTGCGAGTCCCCGTTGCCACGCCCAGGAAGGAGACCCTGTTGGCGCTATCTGTGTGCGTGATTCCTGCAGCTGCCCCGAGGCAGCCTCTGGGCACCCCCAGGCCTCAGGCAGCCGCTCACCTGACTGCCCCCGGTGCCAGGCCTTCCATGAAAGGAAGAGCATGGGAAGTCTAAGCCCCCAGCCCCTTCCACAGTGTAAGCGCCACATGAAGCAGGTCCAGCTGCTCTTCTGTGAGGATCACCGTGAGCCCATCTGCCTCATCTGCAGTCTGAGTCAGGAGCATCGAGGCCACCGGGTACGCCCCATTGAGGAGGCTGCCCTGGAACACAAGGTAGGCACTCCCTGCCTGTGGGCCCTTCTCTGCCAGGCACTTGGACACACTGGGCCTTGCTTCATTTTCCCAACAACTCTGGGATGTTGGTGCATTAGCCAGCATTCCTGGGCTGGAAATGGCTAGAACACAATATAAACCAGTCCAGCAAAGAGGGGAGTTACAGGTTTATGTTGCTCAGAGATCCAGGGGGAGCTAGTTTCAGGTATAGCTAAATCCAGAAGCCCAGAGGAAGTGCCTCTCAGCTCTGCTGCCTTTGGCGATGCAGCCATTCCTCCCTCCTCTTTTCTGAGCACCCCTCCCATGCTGCTGGCAGCAACACCCTCAGCCTTGCTACCAGAAGGAGATGTTCCCTTCCAGAATTGGCACCAGCTAAAGATGGCAGGAGCCAAATTCAAGCTTTTCAACAAGTGCTGTTTTTCCAGAAGCAAATTCAGAAGCAGCTGGAGCATCTGAAGAAGCTGAGAAAATCAGGGGAGGAGCAGCGATCCTATGGGGAGGGGAAGGCAGTGAACTTTCTGGTAAGGACAGTCGTGGCCGGTGGTCCATCCTTCCCTGGGAGGAGGGTGAGAAGAGTGAGCAGGGGTCCCCGAGATTCTGCTGTGGTTCACAGGGCAGCAGGGATGGCCACCTCCTCTCAGGGTGCAGAGGGGTAACCAGCAGCCAAGGGTGAACTCATCCCTGTAGAGGGAGACCACCCCCAGCAGGCAGGGGTCACCTCTGAGGATCCTGTCATGCTTTCTCATACTCACCAGAAGATAGTATACAGCAACCTATGCCGGTGACTGTCGCAGGAAGATGGGATTGAGGAAAGGGGAGGAGAACGCCACATTTTTTTTTTTTTGAGACGGAGTCTCGCTCTGCCACCCAGGTGCAGTGGCATGATCTTGGCTCACTGCACCTCTGCCTCCCGGGTTTAAGCGATTCTCCTGCTTCAGTCTGCTGGGTAGCTGGGACTACAGGCGCCCACCACTATGCCCGGCTATTTTTTGTAATTTTAGTAGAGATGGGGTTTCACCATGTTGGTCAGGCTGTTCTCGAACTCCTGACCTCATAATCCGCCCACCTTGGCCTCCCAAAGTACTGGGATTACAGACATGAGCCATCGCGACCGGCCAAGAACACTTTTAACTTTAAAATTCTCCTCTGTTTTTTTTTTTTTCCCAAGGTGGAGTCTCACTCTGTTGCCCAGGCTGGAGTCCAGTGGCACAATCTTGGCTCGCTCCAACCTCCACCTCCCAGGTTCAAGCAATTCTCCTGCCTCAGCCTCCTGAGTGGCTAGAATTACAGGCGCTTGTCACCGTGCCCGGCTAATTTTTGTATTTTTAGTAGAGACAGGGTTTCCCCATGTTGGCCAGGCTTGTGAGAGCAGCCTGAGACTCCTGACCTCAGGTGATCCACCTGCCTCGGCCTCCTAAAATGCTAGGATTACAGACATGAGCCATTGCACCCAGCCCAAATTTCCCCATTTTATAAAACAACATTTATATTGGATTAGGGACCCACCCAACTCCAGTAGGACCACATCTTAACTAATTACATCTGCAAGAACTCTATCTCCAAATAAGATCACATTCTGAGTACTGGGGGTTAGGACTTCAACATGTAAATTTTGGAGGGGACACAGTTAAACCTTAACACCAGGTTTGAGGACATTTTCCCAGAGCTAGTCCCAGCCATGCTCAGTCTGTTCTGGAAGGTTCCAGACAGTATTGCCCTCTGCTCTGGAATCTAGGCCTCGAAGAGGCAGCATAAGCCCACCTTTTATCCACCTCCAGGAGGTGAGCCTCTGGGGGTTCCTGGACATACACGTCCACCCAAAGCACAGATCCCCATACCTCCCTGTCCTCTGCTCCCCAGGAACAAACTGAAGCGCTGAAGCAGCGGATGCAGAGGAAGCTGCAGCAGGTGTACCACTTTCTGGAGCAGCAAGAGCATGTCTTTATGGCCTCGCTGGAGAATGTGGGCCAGATGGTTGGGCAGATCAGGAAGGCATATGACACCCGCATATCCCAGGACATCGCCCTGCTTGACACGCTGATTGGGGAACTGGAGGCCAAGCAGTGCCAGTCGGAATGGGAGCTTCTGCAGGTGGGTGTGCCTGGACCTGGCTTTCTTGGGTCCCCTGTGCCCATCAGGATGCCTCAGACTCCCAGCTCTGCCATCAGCTGTGCGGGAACCAGTGGGTGAAGCCCCTAAGGCCTAGGATAGGACTTGGTCTTGGTGACCCACAATGCCTCTTGTGCCCAGACCCCTTTGACCAGGTCTCTCAGGAGCCCAGGGTGGCCCAGCATCCAGGGGATCCCTGCCATTTCCCAGAAGGGATCAGCAGGGCTTGAGGGTCATTCCATTGCAGGCCTCGCCACCTGGGATGCCTGAATCTCTGTGGTTAGAATTAGAATTGAAGAAGGGTGCTCCACTTCCCCTGACACCCTAGGGCAGGGAGCCCTGGTAAGTGCAGGGGGGAGCTAAAAGTCCAGGAGCCTAGGAGTAGAGGCCACGTATCAGCACAGCCTCTAGGAGCCTGATAATGGACAGTTTCCTTCTTTTCTCTCCTAGGACATCGGAGACATCTTGCACAGGTACAGCAAGGTCCTATGGTGTACCCTGGGGTGTCTTGCAGGAAGCATTTGGGGGAGACAGTCCCAGAAGGGACCTGGGAGGGAGATGTTCCCAACACTGGGGTCTGTGATTCCAGACTCCTCCCTTTTTCTGCAGGTTCCCAAAGCCTCTGGATTTGCGTAGGGAGAAGGGGATCTGGTCAGCAGGGAGGCTGACCAGGTGTGGAGCTGCAGACTGGGAAGGGTGAATTCAGCCCATCCTAAGATGGAGGCTCCCTAAGAAACTTTCCGAGTGCATTGTGTCCCGTGCAATTCACCTTATGAAAACTGCCCCTTCAGGCCTACTGGTGGCCTTGGGAAGTTTGTTTGGAGTGAAGCTGGGTTGAGCCCAACAGGAAGGGGAGGGAAGGGACAGGAAGAGGCTAAGCCTTAAAATCACCTGGGAGCTTTACAAAATCCTGATGTCCTTTTGTGGCTGGCTTCTTCACTTAGCATAATGTCCTCAGGCTTCATCCATGTTGTAACGTGTATCAGAATTTATTTTCTTTTTATGGCTGAATAGTAGTCAATTGTGTGTTCATACTACATTTCGTTTATCCACTCATGGACATTGGGACTTTTTCTAACTTTTGGTTTGTGAATAATGTTGCTATGAACATGGACATACAAATATCTACTTGAGACCCTGCTTTCAGTTATTTTGGGTACATACCCAGAAGTGGAATTGCGGGACCATGTGGTCATTCTGTGTTTAATTTTTTTTGAGGAACCACCATCCTGATTCCCACAGGGGCTGCATTGCTTCCCATTTCCACCAGCAGTTCACAAGGGCTCCAGTTTCTCCACATCTTTGCCATCACTTATTTTCTTGTTTCTCTCTCTCTCTTTCGTTTTTTTGGAGACAGAGCCTTACTCTGTCATCCAGGTTGGAGTGCAGTGGCGTCATCTATGGCTCACTACAACCTCTGCCTCCCAGGTTCAAGGCATTCTCCCACCTCAGCCTCCCTAGTAGCTGGGACTACAGGAGCGCGCCACCATGCCCAGCTAATTTTTTTGGTAGAGACAGGGTTTCACCATGTTACCCAGGCTGTTCTCAAACTTCTGACCTCAAGTGATCCACCCGACTTGGCCTCCCAAAGCGCTGGAATTACAGACGTGGGGCCACTGCGCCCAGCCATTTCTCTCTCTCTCTCTCTCTCTCTTTTCTTCCTGAGACAAGGTCTCATTCCCATCACTCAAGCTGGAGAGCAGTGGCACAGTCACGGATCACTGCAGGCTCAACTTCCTGGGCTCAGGTGATTCTCCTACCTCAGCCTCCTGAGTAGCTGGGACTACAGGCATGTGCTACCACTTCCAGCTACTTTTTTATATTTTTAATAGAGACAGGGTTTTGCCATGTTGCCCAGGCTGGACTTGAACTCCTGGGCTCAAGTGATCCAGCTGCCTTGGCCTCCTGAAGTGCTAGGATTACAGGCATGAGCTACCATACCTGGCCTATTTTCTCCTGTTGTTGCTGTTTTTATAATAGCATCCTAATGGATGTGAAGGGGTATTTTATTCTGTTTCTTTTTCATTAATTACCATTTTTATTTCAATAGAAAGAAAGGGATGTATAATCAATTTGACATAGATAATTCTGGTAGATAATATCAATGTCATTTTAAGTCCATTCTGAAAACTCCTTGTGGTTTTGATATCCATGTCTTTAAAGCGCCCCAGTACATGACAATCTGTGGCCAAAGTTGAGGACCAATATTTAGACCTCTGAATCCAGGGAAGACTTTTCTTTGTGTAGCTCAGGCTGGGCTAGGTGTGCCCTGTGGAGAATGTAGATCATTTCCAGCTCACGGGTACTTGGGCCATCCCCTCGTTCCAGCCCTTTCTGGTCAACAGTCTTTTGTCTCTAGGGCTAAGACAGTGCCTGTCCCTGAACGGTGGACCACTCCTCAAGAGATGAAACAGAAGATCCAAGTGCTCCACCAGAAGTCAGAGTTTGTGGAGAAGAGCGCAAAGTACTTCTTAGGTAGATGGGCTTGGGAGAGGATTGGAGGTGCATGCTTGCTTCCTCCCTAAGATTCACATAGCTCAGGGCCCCTCACTTCCCTCCTCCTCCTCCCCTGGTCTTGCTGACCTGCCTTCAACCTCTCTTCCATCTGTCCCTGGCTGAGGGACCTAACTCCAGCTTCTCTCTGTTCCCTTTCCCACATTTTAGAAACCCTGCGTTCAGAAATGGAAATGTTCGATGGTGAGTCCAGCGGTAATGGTGTGTGCTGGCCTGGGATTGTTGCAGTGTTTCCTTGTGCTGTTGACTTGAGGGGCCCTATTTAGAAGACAAAAAAACCCAAAAACACCTGGAGCAAAGGCAGGAGAAAGGTCATGGCAGGCCCCCCAGGCTCTGTGCATGACTGCATGACTCATTGGCTGAGTTGACTCATTAGACCACAGTCCCCAACATGACCTGGGTTCCTGGGAGGAACAGGATTATACCCAACATAGCATGCAGGGCCCTAAGCAGGGGGTTCCCTGTCTTTCCTTGTTGTCGGGACATTGTAATTTAGCCCCTCTGAATACGAACGCTCAGGACTTTTTTCCCTATCTCATTTTCTCTGTAGTTCCAGAGCTGATTGGCGCTCAGGCACATGCCGGTAAGTGCCCAGATCAAGGCAAGTGGCCCTGGCCTGCTGGATCCCTATGCTCTCCCCCACCACGTTCGAGAATAACTGCCCTGTCCCTGTTTCCTGCAGGTGGGGATAACCCTGTAGGGATGTTGCCCATGGGCCCCTAGCTAGGTATTCAAATTTTCTTTGCAGTTAATGTGATTCTGGATGCAGAAACCGCTTACCCCAACCTCGTCGTCTCTGATGATCTGAAGAGTGTTAGACTTGGAAACAAGCGGGAGAGGCTGCCTGATGGCCCGCAAAGATTTGACAGCTGCATCGTTGTTCTGGGCTCTCCGAGCTTCCTCTCCGGCCACCATTACTGGGAGGTGGAGGTCGGAGACAAGACAGCGTGGATCCTGGGAGCCTGCAAGGCATCCATAAGCAGGAAAGGGAACATGACTCTGTCGCCAGAGAATGGCTACTGGGTGGTGATAATGATGAAGGAAAATGAGTACCAGGCATCCAGTGTTCCCCCAACCCGCCTGCTAATAAAGGTGCCTCCCAAGCGTGTGGGCATCTTTGTGGACTACAGAGTTGGAAGCATTTCCTTTTACAACGTGACAGCCAAATCCTGCATCTATACATTCACCAGCTGCTGTTTCTCTGAGCCCCTTCAACCTATCTTCAGCCCTGGGACACATGATGGAGGGAAGAACACAGCTCCTCTGACTATCTGTCCAGTGGGTGGTCAGGGGCCTGACTGAATGCCCAATACTGCATCTCTCCTCCAGCTTCTGGCCTTGTATCTTGCATTCACATACTCAACAGTCACGGAATGCCACCTGGGTGCCAGCTGCTATAGGAAATGCAACGAATAACAAAATAGTTACTGTGCCCATGGAGCCTACCCGATTATAGCAGAGCTAAGTTAGGAACGAACGTATTAGTAAATCTGGTGAAGAAGTGTACTGATGACACACCATGGATTTCAGAGGAGGAAGTCCAGGGTCGTTGCATAATCCATCCCTGGTGAATGGTACTCTCAGGTGCTCCTGAACAGAAGATTTGGCCCTCATTTTCCCTCAGAACCCCACGGCAAGGACATGTCTCCTGGTTCTCTCTGCTTCTGTCTTGAGGACATGGGAAGTCTAGAGAAACACAAGCAGACTGGATTGGGATAGAAGTATTTGTGTATCCGGATTAATGAACTATGATTTTTTTTTTTTGAGACGGGATCTTGCTTTGTCGCCCAGGCTAGAGTGCAGTGGCACTATCTCAGCTCACTGCAACCTCCACCTCCCAGGTTCAAGTGATCCTCCTGCCTCAGCCTCCTGAGTAGCTGGGATTACAGGCACATGCCACCACAATAGGTAGTTTTCTTGTATTTTTAGTAGAGATGGGGGTTTCACCATGTTAGCCAGGCTGGTCTCGAACTCCTGACCTCAGGTGATCCACCCGCCTTGGCCTCTCAAAGTGCTGGGATTATAGGCATGAGCCACCCCACCTTTTTTTTTTTTTTTTTTTTTTTGAGATGAAGTTTTGCTCTTGTTGCCCAGGCTGGAGTGCAGTGGCGCAATCCTGGCTCACTGCAACCTCCGTCTCCCGGGTTCAAGAGATTCTCCTGCCTCGGCCTCCCAAGTAGCTGGGATTATAGACGCCTGCCACCATGCCTGGCTAATTTTTTGCATTTTTAGTAGACATGAGGTTTCATCACGTTGACCAGGCTGGTCTCAAACTCCTGACGTCAGATGACCCACCCACCTCACCCTCCCAAAGTGCAGGGATTATAGGCATAAGCCACCATGCCTGGCCATGATTCTTGAGAGAATTGACTGGGCCTCATAAATAAAAAATTTAGAAAATCTGGTCATTTGCATTTGTCACTCAATCACTGTGGAATCCCATTTCCCGGCTGTATTTCATGAAGCAGATGGGACTACTGTATGGAAAAACATTTGGCATGTATTCCAAGTGTCAGATTATTCTGTCTTGGTTTGTATGGGAAAATCTTGGGTTGTGGAATATTAGGTTCTACTTCACACACATCCCGTGCATTGTCCTTCATTTAAAGAGATGTAAAGGGGCCGGGCATGGTGACTCACACCTGTAATCTCAGCATTTTGGGAGGCAAAGACAGGTGGACCGCCTGAGCCCAGGGATTCGAGACCAGCCTGGGCAATGCGGTAAAAACCCGTCTCTACAAAAAATACAAAAATTAGTCATAGGGATGGGGGTGGGAGGATGGCTTGAGCCCAGGAGATCGAGGCTGCAGCAGTGAACTGAGAATGGACCACTGCAATCCAGCCTGGGCAACAGAGTGAGTCCCTGTCTCCAAAAAAAGCTGGATGTAAGAAGAACAAAATCAAATGAACATTAAATTCCAAACTTCTATGCCAGCTCCTCTGTTTTCACTACTAGAGTCTAGATTGGACTCAGATACTCCATGGCTATGATGAGAGGAGGTAAACTTGCTGTGCTTTCCTCAAGGAGTTTTATTCTACAAGAGTAATCCACATCCTAGGAGAGTTCACATGACCTACGGCTTAGCTGTTCCCTATGGTGGGTCATGTATTACTCTCAATTCTCCCTTGTTATAAGCTTTTCATGAATATCTGTGTATATTTTCTACCCACCTCACCATATACGTATTTTTTCTCCTGTGTTATTCCTAAAATGGTTCCTGAATGTGAAATATCTGATAATGCTTGCTACAGGCTGCCACCCATCCTTTGCAAATATTTTTAAAATATTTCATGCCCAAAGCGATGACCACCATTTAAATTTTTTTTTTTTTTTTTTGCTAATTTAATAGGGATATAATGAGGCCTTACTTCTGTTTTATTTCATTACCTGTTAAGGAGGCTGTGAATTTTTCCATGTGACTTTCTGCTTTTTGCTTCATTCTATGGAAATTGTACAGTTCCTCTGAATACTTGCTATTTGGAATCTACATATTGAACTTTTTTTTGTTGTTGTTTGCTGTACTTCTTCATACACGTTTTAGGCTGGGTGTGGTGGCTCACACCTGCAATCCCAACAGTTTGGGAGCCGGAGGTGGGCAGATCGCTTGCATCCAGGAGTTCGAAACCAGCCTGGGCAACATGGCAAAACCTCGTCTCTACCAAAAAATAAAAATTATTAGCCAGGCATGGTGGTCAGCACCTGTAGTCCCAACTGCTCGGGAAGCTGAGGCAGGAGAATTGCTTGAGATTTGGAGGCAGAGGCTGCAGTGAGCCGAGATTGTGCCACTGCACTATCAGCAGCAGAGCAAGACCCTGTCTCAAAAAAAAAAGGAAAACAAAAACATAGATGTTTTAGATAGTACACATTTGAATCTGTCGGATGAAATTTCCCTGCCTAGTGGTTGTTTTATGGAGCTCTAAATCTATACCATAAAATGCATCCTTTTAAAGTGGAAAATTCAGTGTTTCTTATTATATGCATTGTGTGTATAAATATCACCACTATCCAATTCTAGAACATTTTGTCATATGTATTAGCAGTCACTCCCCATTCTCCCCCATTCCCCAGAGCAT
Organism: Trachypithecus francoisi; assembly: GCF_009764315.1. NCBI lineage: Eukaryota > Metazoa > Chordata > Mammalia > Primates > Cercopithecidae > Trachypithecus > Trachypithecus francoisi. The sequence continues at coordinate 111,856,877 of NW_022681460.1, forward strand.
GCAAACCACTAAGCTACTTTCTGTCTCTATGGATTTGCCTATTCTGGACATAAGTGGAATCATACAATATGTGTTTTTTTTGTGACTGGCTTCTTTTGCTTAGTATGTTTTCATGGTTCATCCATGTTGTAGTATGTGTCAATGCTTTATCCTTTATCACTAAATAATCCATTATATGATTACATGTATATATCATTCTTGTTCATGCATTCATCACTTAGGGGACATTGGGTTGTTTCCACTTTTAGGCTAGTGTGAACATGTTTTTGTGTGAACACACATTTCCATTTCTTTTGAGTTTATACCTTGAAATTGAACTGCTTGTTCACATGGTAAGTATGTTAAGAAACTGCTGGCCAGGCGCGGTGGCTTATGCCTGTAATCCCAGCACTTTGGGAGGCCGAGGCAGGCGGATCACACGGTCAGGAGATCGAGACCATCCTGGCTAACATGGTGAAACCCCGTCTCTACTAAAAATACAAAAAAATTAGCCAGGCGTGGTGGTGGGCACCTGTAGTCCAGATACTCGGGAGGCTGAGGCAGGAGAATATCGTGAACCCGGGAGGCGGAGCTTGCAGTAAGCCGAGATCAGGCACACGCCTGTAGTCCCAGCTACTCAGGAGGCTGAAGCAAAAGAATTGCCGAGATCACGCCACTGCACTCCAGTCTGGGTGACAGAGGGAAACTCTGTCTCAAAAAAAAAAACTGCCAAACTGTTTTCCAGAGTAGCTGGACCATTTTATATTCCCACTAGCAATATAGGAGGGTTGCATTTCCTCCACATCCTCACCAATAACACTTTTATGGTATTTTTTATTATAGTATTTCTAGTGTGTGTGAAGTGGTATCTCATTTGGTTCTGATTTGCATTCAAGATCTTTTAAATAGGAAATTCTTTCTTCGCTTAGTTTTACTCCTAGATGATCAGATACTAAATTAACTCACCTTTCAAATAGTTCATTTTTTTCAACTACAAAAGGAACACTCGTTATTTGAAAATGCATGGATTTATAAAACATAAAAAGTGACAAATTCCCTCTAATCCTACTCCTGAGAGACAACCAATATTAACTCTCTCTCTCTCTTTTTTTTTTCCTGCCCCCTGGCCAACATTTCTGGAAAGCAACTGTTAATTTTTGTTATTGTATATTCCTCCAGTTAAAAAAAAAAAAAAGCCTAGGCTGGGCGCGGTGGCTCACACCTGTAATCCTAACACTTTGCGAGGCCGAGGTGGGTAGATCACGAAGTCAGGAGATTGAGACCATCCTGGCCAACATGGTGAAACCCCGTCTCTACTAAAAACACAAAAATTAGCCGGGTGTGGTGGCACACGCCTGTAGTCCCAGCTACTCAGGAGGCTGAGGCAAAAGAATTGCTTGAACCCAGGAGGTGGAGGTTGCAGTGGGCTGAGACCATGTCACTGCACTCCAACCTGGGCAACAGAGCAAGACTCCATCTCAAAAAAAAAGAGCCTAATATTTTATTTTTAAAACGACTTATTATACATACTGTTTTATAACTTGCCTTTTCACTTAATTTATCTCTTTTTAATGGGTCCGTTGGCTTCCACTGTATGAACATATCATGATTTAACCTTTTTTTGGAGATGGAGTCTCCCTCTGTCACCCAAGCTGGAGTGCAGTGGCACAATCTTGGCTCACTGCAACCTCCAACTCCCTGGTTCAAGAGATTCTCCTGCCTCAGCCTCCCGAGTAGCTGGGATTACAGGTGCGTATCTCTATACCCAGCTAATTTTTTTTTTTTTTTTTTTGAGATGGAGTCTTGCTCTGTCTATCGCCCAGGCTGGAGTGCAGTGGCGGGATCTCGGTTCACTGCAAGCTCCGCCTCCTGGGTTCCCGCCATTCTCCCGCCTCAGCCTCCGAGTAGCTGGGACTACAGGCGCCCGCCACCGCGCCCGGCTAGTTTTTTGTATTTTTAGTAGAGACGGGGTTTCACCGTGTTAGCCAGGAGGGTCTCGATCTCCTGACCTCGTGATCCACCCGCCTCTGCCTCCCAAAGTGCTGGGATTACAGGCTTGAGCCACCGCGCCCGGCCTACCCAGCTAATTTTTGTATTTTTAGTAGAGATGGGGTTTCACCGCTTTAGGCAGGATGGTCTCGATCTCCTTACCTCGTGATCCGCCCGCCTCGGCCTCCCAAAGTGCTAGGATTACAGCGTGCCCGGCCTGAAGTTTACTTTTTTTTTTTTTGAGACGGAGTCTCACTCTGTTGCCCAGGCTGGGAGTGCAGTGGCCGGATCTCAGCTCACTGCAAGCTCTGCCTCCCGGGTTCACACCATTCTCCTGCCCCAGCCTCCCGAGTAGCTGGGACTACAGGCGCCGCCACCACACCCGGCTAATTTTTTGTATTTTTTAGTAGAGACGGGGTTTCACCGTGTTAGCCAGGATGGTGTCGATCTCCTGACCTCGTGATCCACCCGTCTCGGCCTCCCAAAGTGCTGGGATTACAGGCTTGAGCCACTGCGCCCGGCCAAAGTTTACTTCTTAAAATAGGAAGTGCCATATTGCCCTCTTAAATAATTGTATTAATTTGCTTTCAGAATTCTGAATATTATTTTTGTAATTATTATTTTAAATTTCATTTCTTTAATTGTATGTGATGGTAGCCATCTTTTCATGTTAAAAGGCATTTATAGAGATATATATTGTTTACACCCTTAATTTATGGTATCATTTCAAATCCATTTATGTCATTTATTTTACGGATTAGATTCTGAAAACAGGATTCCATCCAATTGTTTTAAAAAATCTTTACCGCTCTTTTTTTCCATCAAATTAAATTAAAAAAAATCTTTATCGTTCTTTTTTCTTCCCCCACTCCTCCCGCCCCCGAGATGGAGTCTCGCTCTGTCACCTAGGCTGGAGTGCAGTGGCACAATCTCAGCTCACTGCAACCTCCGCCTCAAAGGTTCAAACGATTCTCCTGTCTCAGCCTCCTGAGTAGCTGGAATTATAGGCATGCACCACCACGCCCAGCTAATTTTTTTTTTTTTTTTTTTTTTGAGACGGAGTCTTGCTCTGCCGCCCAGGCTGGAGTGCGGTGGCCGGCTCTCAGCTCACTGCAAGCTCCGCCTCCCGGGTTCACGCCATTCTCCTGTCTCAGCCTCCCGAGTAGCTGGGACTACAGGCGCCCGCCTCGTCGCCCGGCTAGTTTTTTTGTATTTTTTAGTAGAGACGGGGTTTCACCGTATTAGCCAGGATGGTCTCGATCTCCTGACCTCGTGATCCGCCCGTCTGGGCCTCCCAAAGTGCTGGGATTACAGGCTTGAGCCACCGCGCCCGGCCTAATTTTGTATTTTTTAATAGAGATGGGGTTTCACTATGTTAGGCTGGTCTGGAACTCCTGACCTCAGATGATCTGCCCACCTCGGCCTCCAAAAGTGCTAGGATGAGCCACCACGCCCAGCCTATTGTTCTTTTTTTTTAAGGTTTTATTATCTTTAGTTACCAAATTGACATGTGCTCATTAAATGAAGTGACACAATAAAAAAAAAAAGTGTAATCTCCCCTTTTTCTCCATTTCCACTCCCTTCCTATGAGTAACTATTTTATTTTTATTTTATTTATTTATTTTGAGACGGAGTCTTACTACTCTGTCGCCCAGGCTGGTGCGCCTGTTGTTCAGGCTGGAGTGCAGTGGTGCAATCTTGGCTCACTATAACCTCCACCTCCACCTCCTGGGTTCAAGCAGTTCTGTGTCTCAGCCTCCTCCCAAGTAGATGAGATTATAGGTGCCTGCCACCACGCCTGGCTAATTTTTGTATTTTTAGTAGAGATGGGGTTTCCCCATGTTGACCAGGCTGGTCTCGAACGCCTAACCTCCAGTGATCAGCCCACCTCTGGCCTCCCAAAGTGCTGGGATTACAGGCATGAGCCACTGCGCCTGGCCATCCCATGAGTAACCATTTTAATAGTCTAATGTGTATCCCTGAACACAAACATACATAGGTGTTTTGTTTGTTCCAAAAATATAATTATGCATGATATATGTAGCTCTGAAACTTTTTCATGTAATATGGCCATCCCTCCAAGGTGTACCTATAGTTCCAATCCATTCTTTTTCATAGCTGGATAATTTCCAGAGTATGAATGCACCAATTTACTCATTTCCTTACGTATGAACATGCATGTCATTTCTAGTTTTTGTCACTATAAAGAATTCTACAAGAAATTTGTAGACATCAGATTCACAGATGAGATTGTGAAGGTCAAAGAGTACATATGTGTACTTTTAATTTTAGTATATATTACAAGATGACTTCACACACCATACTACCAGTAAAAGGAGTGCCTATTTCTCCACCTTCGTTGTTTGATAGGTGAAAAATGTTGGTCCCTTTAAAAGTGATAATCTTGACTAGTAGTGTGGTTAAGCATCTTTTCAAATGTTAATGACCAATTAGGTTTCCTCCTCTCGGGAAGAGCTCCTCATTGCCTTTGCTTTTTGTCAGTTGGCAGGGTGCATTTCGTCTTGGGAATGTCTAATCCTTTGTGTAGCTAATCTTTACAACTATCTTCCAGTCTATTTCTTGTTTGTTAACAGAGTCAAGAAAAAGTTCTTAAAAAATACAATCACACAGGTTTATATTTTACTTCAAGACATCTCAGTTATCTGTTTTGCCTCATAGTTCAAATCATACTGCTTTGATTAAGGAGCCTTTTTAGTAAATTTTGATCTGAAAAGGCAGATATTCCTTATTTTTCTAGAATGTCTTGGTGCCACACAGTTTTCATACTCGTTTCTTTGTGACATATTTTAAGCCATCGTTAAACGATTAGTCAGCTGTAATTAACTTTAAGAAGTATTCATTTATATTTTTACTTTTGTCAACTTTCTGGAGGCTGGTGTTACATCGAGAAATAAGGCCACACCTGCCCACAAGTTGTCCCAACCCTGATCAATGCCTCACTGGCGAACGAACCGAGTATGGATACAACGCACAAAGACAAAATTCTGTTCGGCCTCCGTAGGAAGCTAATATTGAGAACAGGGACAGTACGAGAAGGGCAATTAAGATATCTTTAAAAACAACACGGCCGGTGGGGACAGCAGTGTAGAAGTTAGCAAGTTGGAGGTGGCAACGTAGGGGCTCCAGCTCTAACCTATGGGAGTCAGCAGAGCAGAGGCGGAGTCCCATGCCGGCCACACCCTCTCCGCCTCTGCAGTCCTTTTACTGGAAAACCGCAGTAAAAGGCGGAAACGCGCGGAGGCGTCTTGATCTTCCGGTCCGAGAGCTCGCTTCCTTCAAGCCTCGGAGCGGGGGGACGGGGGGGGGGGGTTGGAGGGGTCTGCCTTGCCCCAACGTCCGCGCCTGACGGTCGTCCATTGGTTGTTTGCATTCGAACTACATTTCCCAGGAGGCCCTGGGGTTAGACTGGCCGTAGCTGGAGAAATGCCAGCCCGTCATGGATGACTGGAGCCAGCCTTTTACCTTCCGTCTTCCAGGCAGAGCCACAGAGAGACAGGCTGCAGCCGTCCTGGCCGACCTCCGGCCCTGAGAGCTCCCCAGGTCCATCTCAAGCGTTACCGTCTCAAGCGCAGATTGCCGGCTCTGAACGGGGAGACCAGGCTTCTGCACCGGAAACAAGGCACCGGTTGTGACGTGACAGCTGCAGAGCGCCCGACCTCCCAGAAGGCACCGCGTCCCCGCAATTCTCCTCAACTGGTCACGGCGCGAACGAATAGTCGCCGGTGACCTGTGAGGGCACTCGGAAGGGCGAGGGGAGGGCTCGGCCGCTCGCGCCTAGTTTTTCTATCTCTCCCGGAGCCTGAGTCTCTGAGCCGTCCCCAGCAAACGCTCAGGGGCTGCAGAGGCCCCGAGAGGTGAGGGGCTCCGTGAGGGCGGGAACCAGGCTGAGGCCGCCTCTGGGGAACGGAGCGTGTCCGTTGCTGAGGGAGAAAGGCCGGGTAGGGAGCCTGGTGAGCGCCTCAGGCAGGGGCGCACGCTGAGCTTTACGGTAAAGGTGTTCCTTGACCAGCGGAAGAGGCCCCAGAGTGAGCCTGGCCCGGCGGGCCTTAGTGGGATGTCGCCTGCCGCTCTCAGCAGAGCTTTGACGGCGGAGAGGAGTCGGCAGGCGGTGTGTGGACCCCTCCTCGGCCTTGCATCTGCTCCCCGGGAGAGTCACCAACCGCCTCCCCGCCCAAAGGGCACCGGAGGGAGCTTCGGTTCGAGGGGTACAGTATGGCCAGTTTCAGTGACCAACCTCCTTCTAGGCGGATGTCCTCGGTATTGACCCCAGATTTCCTGTCTTCTAGCCCATTGCTCTTTCTCTAAACCTGATTCAACCTCTTCCTGGTGGGTTTTACACACCGTCTTTCTGTCTTTTCTTTCTTTCTCATTTTATTTTCTTTCCCTTCCCTGACTCCCTTCCTCCTTTCCTTTCTCTTTTCCTTTCTTTTTTGGAGTCAGGGTCTTGCTTTGTCATTCAGACTGGAGTGCAGTGGCGCGATCACAGTTCACTGCAACCTCGAGCTCCTGGGCACAAGCAATCCTCCCACCTCCCGAGTAGCTGGGACCCACAGACTTGTGTCGCCTTGCCCAGCTAATTTTTTTATTTTTTTATTTTTTTATTTTTTTGAGGCGGAGTCTCGCTCTGTCGCCCGGACTGGAGTGCAGTGGCCAGATCTCAGCTCACTGCAAGCTCCGCCTCCCGGGTTTACGCTATTCTCCTGCCTCAGCCTCCCGAGTAGCTGGGACTACAGGCGCCCGCCACCTCGCCCGGCTAGTTTTTGTATTTTTAGTAGAGACGGGGTTTCACCGTATTAGCCAGGATGGTCTCGATCTCCTGACCTCGTGATCCGCCCGTCTCGGCCTCCCAAAGTTTATTTTTTTATAGAATCGGGGTCTTGCTGTGTTGCCCAGGCTGGTCGTGAACTCCTGGACGCAAGCGATCCACCCGCACGGGCCTTCCAAAGTGCTGGGATTACAGGTGTGAGCCACTGGTATTTCTCAGGAGGCTGGACCTTGACCTTCTCCCCGCCATTACTCCCTTCCCTTTGGACTTGAGATTTGCAGAGTCTCTTTTTTATTCTCAGGATCTTTCTTTAACATCTTCCTAAGCATATCTTGTTCAAATACTGCGTTTCAGTTATAATTTCCTAACCCCAGCTGTCATTTTCTTTAGATCTCATGTAACCTCACTACCCATGCCACATATTGGAGTGCAGTAATGCCCTGCCTGGTCTCGTGGGTAATCCCTGGTTTCTCTGTCTACAGCTTGGCTCTCTGGCAGATTTCCTCTAGTAAGAGGTGGCTCTGGAGGCCCCGCGAAACGAGTGTGGTGTGTGGTTGCAAGGCATGATGGCTGCAAAAGTGGTTCCTATGCCCCCAAAGCCAAAGCGGTCCTTTATACTGAGAGTTCCACCAGACTCCAAGCTGGGCCAAGACCTACTTCGAGATGCCACTAATGGGCCCAAGACCATCCACCAGCTAGTGCTGGAGCACTTCCTCACCTTCTTGCCCAAGCCAAGCCTTGTCCAGCCCAATCAGAAAGTCAAGGAGACCTTGGTTATTATGAAAGATGTGAGCTCAAGCCTTCAGAACAGAGGTGAGAAGCACATGCTTGTTTCACTAGAAGAGGAGGAGGAGGTATTGGAGTCTAAGATAGGCTTCTGTGTTAGTTATAAATTCAAATTAGGATGGTGTATATTGAAAAAGGAGTCAATTCTAGTGTTGGAAAGAGGAAATTCTTCTCAAGTGCTGGGTGTGGGTAAAGCCACAGAATAAACAGTTTGCATCTTTCTGTAGTGTCGGTTTTACCCAAACATTCTCAGGGAAATATCTTTTTGGGATAAATCAGATGAATTACTGAGTTAGGTTTATGTGGAATTTTAGAAATTTTCTGCTTTTTCTGGGCATCTTCACACTTTACATTGCCCCAAGCTCTCCTTTAGTAATACTCTATGGGAAATTCTGAAAGGTGCTTAGAGAAGTTATTATTTTCATAAAAGGGAGATGCCATAGGTTCAAGACTCTAGAGTTTATGGCTTGACCTCCATAAGGGCTCACAGGAGCAGAAAAGGCCATGAGTTACCTGTCAAAGGAATGAGGACAGCCTGACCTCAAGGTATGGGGAGTCTCTGTGTTAGAATCACTGAGTTTTTCACTAACGACACCTTCCTCTTTCCCCAGTGCATCCTCGTCCCTTGGTGAAGCTTCTGCCCAAAGGAGTCCAAGAGGAACAAGAGACCGTGTCTCTGTATTTGAAAGCTAACCCTGAGGTGGGTTTGGTTTTCCCATTCACTGTCTGAGTCCATCACTTTCCGTGCTTGGCCAATGTGTGTGTAAAAACACATTCTTAGGAGTTGGCCTTCTTGGGTGTTTTTCTTCTGCTTTTTCCTTGAGCCCTTCTCAGCCTGGCTGTCTTGTCTTTGCTGCACCTCTGTGGGATTTATAGGTCCCTCTTGCCATCCCTTCCCTTGATCTTTGTGTGTCAGCTTTTCTTACCAGTAGGGCTGTCAGTGAACCTCAGTTACTAAGATGAAAGGGGCCTCTTGCTCTTTCAGGAACTGGTGGTCTTTGAGGATTTGAATGTATTTCACTGCCAGGAAGAATGTGTGAGCTTGGATCCTACTCTCACCTCAGAGAAGGAAGATGACAGCAGTGTCGGGGAGATGATGTTACTGGGTAAGAATCACAGCCCAGCTGGGCGCGGTGGCTCAGGCCTGTAATCCCGGCACTTTGGGAGGCCGAGACAGGCGGATCACGAGGTCAGGAGATCGAGACCATCCTGGCTAACACGATGAAACCCTGTGTCTACTAAAAATACAAAAAATTAGCCGGGCATGGTGGTGGGCGCCTGTAGTCCCAGCTACTCAGGAGGCTGAGGCAGGAGAATGGCGTGAACCCAGGAAGCGGAGCTTGCAGTAAGCCGAGATCATGCCACTGCACTCCAGCCTGGGTGACAGCGCGAGACTCCGTCTCAAAAAAAAAAAAAAGAAATCACAGCCTTTGTGTGTTCAGGTTGTTTACTTTGGGACAAGCACGTCCTTCATCTCTAGCTTTGGGGGACAATTCACACCTGGTAAGCCTATGTACACACACATATTCTGTTTTACTTTTGTTTTATTCTATGTGGCAGAGCCTTGCCACAGCTCCAGCTGTGGGTGGGTGGGTGGCCATTTTCCCTGTATGTTGGGGACAATGAGGGGAGAGGTAGGGAAAACCTGCAGACAGAAACTGTGGGCATAGAAACTGTTCTGAACCCATTTTCTGAACTCTGTTCTCAACAGGTATATTTGAATGTTTTCATTGAACACATGACTAACTCTTCTAATCCCCCTCCCCTTTTTGATGTTCAATAGATGTGAAGACTACTAGCCTAAGTGAAAATATATTCCACTATTGATGAAAGTAATGTTTAACACTTAATGAGCTTAACACTTAATGAGCTTAATGTTTAACACTTAATGAGCTTAATGTTTAACACTTAATGAACGTGCTGTTACATGCTAGGCACTAGTCCAAATGCTTTTCATGTGTTTATTGTCTCATGTACTTCTCAGAGTAATACTGAGTGGTATAGAAATTACTGCCACCTTACAGGTGACAGAACTGAGGCAGAGAGGGGTTAAAAAATTTGCTAAAGGTCACACAGTTGTAAGCAGTGGAACAGGGATTTGGACTCAAGGAATCTGACATCAGAATTTGCAGTAATGGCCCAGGGCTGTTCTGCCTCCTAGATGCATTTCTCATAATTTCATTGTTGGTGAATGGGGCATTCTTTATTTGTCCTCATTTCCCGGTAGTAGTTGACAAGTGTCCCCCAGTGCTGTGTATGAACTGATCAGGCAGAGCCTCTCTATAATTTGCTTAGAGATGCTTTACCTTTTCTCTAGAAATGCTGCAACCCTAGAGGCGGAGGCCCACACAAATGTCTTTACTGGGTGCCTGACACTTTTTACTTTGCCTTCAGGGCTGTTTGCTTCTGAGGGTGAAGTTGTACAGAGAGTAGGTTTTAGGAGTTGCCTGGGGTGATAAAAATCCATTATGACTATCAAACTCTTAGCTGTAATTATACCATATGGTCAGAAGTATTGGTATGTAATGAGTCTAGTTAATTTCCCACGGGTTGCTCTATGTGATATCTTCTTTATTTTAGAGAAAAGTATAAAAAGATCAGATTTATTACACTGAGTTTTTCCTGAGTCATGGGCAGAGCTAGCATTTATTTTGGGTGGCCGGTTGGTGGATATATTGCCTCCAGTATCACTTTGACTATGCACTTTGGGGCCCCTAAGACCCAGTCCTCACCCTCTATTCCCCGCTTCTTCCACCCGTACCCTGAAGCTGGTGGATTAAGCTTAGTCATTTACCAGCATTTCATAAATGTACTTGTTTTTTCCTCAGGCAGGATTGGGTTCTGGAATTGTATTCATAGGTTACAAAGATGCTGTATTCCTGCCTTTTGTAACCTTCCAATTTGGTTTGTAAGACAAGTCATTCCTTAAACGATAAGCAGTGTGAAATGTTTATAGGTATAATGAGCTATCACAAGACTGAAGCAAGATTTGGACCCAGGAGCAGAGTAGGGAAGAAGGTGGAATTGATTTTGGATGAGATTGAATCCATGATAGGAAATAAAATGAGATTATCCTCCAGATATTTGGAAATTGGGGATTGGAGTTCAGATGTGAGGATATAGGGATTGGGGAGTCATCAGCTTATAGGTGATGATAATTGAAACAGTAACATTTAACCAATTTTTGTGAAAGAAAAACCATAACCGATTGAACATTGTGGTGACAGGAATCAAAGGAGAATCCTTAATAACCTAGGGAAACAGAATGTGTGTGTTGGCCAGATGAACCACATAAAAACAAGGAAAAACATAGAACACTTAAACAGATTCTCAGTAAGATAATTCTTATTATAGCTACTGTGTGTTGTGATAGGAGAATACACCTTTTCAAGATTGAAGAAAATTGACTAAATACTAGGCAACAAGGAAAAACTCAGATTCCAAGGAGTAGAAATAAAGTAGAATCTGTCATAGTACAGTACAACTAGAAATTAATAATAAAGGCCGGGCGCGGTGGCTCACGCCTGTAATCCCAGCACTTTGGGAGGCCGAGACGGGTGGATCACGAGGTCAGGAGATCGAGACCATCCTGGCTAACACGGTGAAACCCTGTCTCTACTAGAAACTACAAAAAACTAGCCGGGCGAGATGGCGGCGCCTGTAGTCCCAGCTACTCGGGAGGCTGAGGCAGGAGAATGGCGGGAACCCGGGAGGCGGAGCTTGCAGTGAGCCGAGATCGCGCCACTGCACTCCAGCCTGGGCTACAGAGCGAGACTCCGTCTCGGGGAAAAAAAAAAAGAAATTAATAATAAAGATCAGTAAATTAAAGTTGCTTCAACCTGGAAAATTTAAAACTCTTAAGCAACTGTCTTAGTCCATTTTGTGCTGCTATAAAAGAATACCTGAGGCTGGGTAATTTATAAAGAAAAGAGGTTTATTTGGCTCACAGTTTTCTGTAGGCTGTACAAGAAGCATGGTGTCAACATCTGCTTCTGGTGAGGGCTTCAAGAAGCTACTCAAATGGTGGAAGGAGAGCAGACTTCACATGACAAGAGAGGAAGGAAGAGAGTAGGAAGGTACCAGCCTCTTAAACAGCCACATCTTTAGTGAACAAAGAGCAAGAAATCACTTACTATCTTGGAAGTAATGGCATCAAGCCATTCAATGAGGGATCTACCCGGATGATGCAAACACCTCTGACTAGGCTCCACCTCCATCACTGGGGATCAGATTTCTCCTTTTTTTTTTGATACACAGTTTCACTCTTGTTTGAATTTGGAAGTTTCCTTCTTTTTATATACTCTGGAAATATTCCTAGCATTTGAATTATTTAATTTTTAAGAGTTTAGAAGATTTTCTGTGGAACTGTCTGAGGCTGGTGCTTTTCTTGGGTAGGTGGCTATTCTTTTTTGATAATTTCAATTTTCTCTATGGAAATTGATTTATTTTTGTTTAAATCTTAGTAGTTTTTTTCTGTTTTTAACTCATTACTTTCTATTTGGTGTTTATTAATACCTTTGTTCTTTTAAATCAGAGGCTTTATTATTCTCATTTTTCTAAATTAAACATGTTTTTACAGCCAAGAACTGTCTTATGAGCATCACTGTCAGTTATACCATAGATTCTGATATACACTTGTCCTTGGTATTCATGGGGGATTGGTTCCAGGACCCTTGCTCAGATAGCAAAATCCATGGATGCTCAAATTTATTATATAAAATGGTGTAACATTTGCATATACTCCACACATATCCTACCATATATTTTATTTCTAGATTAATTATAATACCTAATGCAAAGTAAATGCTACATAAATAGTTGTTACACTGAATTGTTTAGAGAATGACAAAAAAACTGAGTATGTATAGACAAAACCATCCTTTTTTTTCTCTCAAATATTTTCCCTCCTTGGTTGGTTGAATCCTCACATGCAGAACCCATGAATATGAAGGTCTGTATAATGTTTTCTAGAAAAAAATATGCAATTTTAATTTGTCTTTACCCCTCTGACCCAAGGTTGCTGATACAGTTTGGATATTTGTCCCCTCCAAATCTCATGTTGAAATCCAGTCCCCATGCTGGGCACAGTGGTTCACGCCTGTAATCCCAGCACTTTGGGAGGCAGAGGCGGGCGATACCTGAGGTCAGGAGTTTGAGACCAGCCTAGCCAAGATAGCAAAATCCTATCTCTACTAAAAAAAAAAAAAAAAAAAAAATACAAAAGTTAGCCCGGTGTGGTGGTTCATGCTTGTAATCCCAGTTACTCCAGAGGCTGATGTAGGAGAATCACTTGAACCTGGGAGGTAGAGGTTGCAGTGAGCTGAGATGGCATCATTGTATTCCAGCCTGGGGGAAAGAGTGAGACTCCATCTCAAATAAATAAAAAATAAATAGAAATAATACAAATCTATTAATATTTATTATATATAAAGGAGAAAAATCCTTTGTTTACTTGTATAGTTATGAAAAGATACTTGCCGGGCGCGGTGGCTCACGCCTGTAATCCCAGAACTTTGGGAGGCCGAGGCGGGCAGATCACGAGGTCAGGAGATCGAGACCATCCTGGCTAACACAGTGAAACCCCATCTCTACTAAAAATACAAAAAAATTAGCTGGGCATGGTGGTGGGCACCTGCAGTCCCAGTTGCTGGGGAGGCTGAGGCCAGAGAATGGCATGAACCTGGGAGGCGGAGCGTGCAGTGAGCCAAGACTGTGCCACTGCACTCCAGCCTGGGCGACAGAGTGAGACTCTGTCTCAAAAAAAAGAGAAAAGATACGTGACAAAATTCAAGCCTCTCCTTTATAAGAACATTTAACAAAATAGTAATTAACAGATACTTCCTTAATAAGTAGAACAGAGTAATCTGAAAACTTAAAAATAAGAACATTTGTTTGTCTTAACTACTCTAAAGGGAAAAAATGAGACCATTCACTAAAGTAGTGGGAGATAAAGTGAATAAACAGAAATCATTGGCTTTCACATATATAAACGAGTTCATTTAGAAGATACAATGGAAGGCCCCATTAGAATAGAAACATGAAAGTTTAAATACTTAGGAGTAAACTCAAGAAATGTGCAAACTTATGAGGAAACTTTAAAGCAAGTCTAAAGGACAGAAGAGTAGATTTCAATGAATGCAAAAAAATACTATGTTCTTTGCTAGGAAGACAATGTCGTAAAAACGTCGTTTCTCTTGTTGATTTATGAATCTGATGTCTTTTTTTTCAACAATACCAATAGCATTTTTCCCTTGGAACAAGACAGTGTGATCTCAGAAAGTCCCAAAATAGCCTCAAATATACATGGGAGTTTAGCGTGTGATAAAGTTGGTGTATTAGTCCGTTTTCACACTGCTATAAAGAATTGTCCGAGGCCGGGAGCCGTGGCTCAAGCCTGTAATCCCAGCACTTTGGGAGGCCGAGACGGGCGGATAACGAGGTTGGAGATCGAGACCATCCTGGCAAACATGGTGAAACCTCATCTCTACTAAAAAATACAAAAAACTAGCCAGGCGAGGTGGCGGGCGCCTGTAGTCCCAGCTACTCGGGAGGCTGAGGCGGGAGAATGGCATAAACCCAGGAGGCGGAGCTTTCAGTGAGCTGAGATCTGGCCACTGCACTCCAGCCTGGGCGACAGAGGGAGACTCCGTCTCAAAAAAAAAAAAAAAAAAAAAAAAAAAAGAATTGTCCGAGATTTGGTAATTTATAAAGAAACAGGTTTAATTGACTCACAGTTCAGCGTGGCTGAGGAGGCCTCTGGAAACTTAAAACCATGGCAAAGGCAAGGGAAGCAAGGCACCTTCTTCACAAGGCAGCAGGAGGGAGAAGTACCAGTAAAGGGGGAAGAGCCCCTTATACAACCATCAGATCTCATGAGAACTCACTATCATGAAAACAGCATGGGGGAAGCCCCTGCCATGACTCAGTTACCTTCACCTGAGTGGTGTCTCCTTGACATGTGGGGGTTATGGGGATTACAATTTAAGATGAGATTTAGGTAAGGACACAAAGCCTAACCATAAAGAGGGACTTTCTGATAAAAGGTGTTAGGACAACTGATAGCCATTTGATAAATTAGTACCTTACTTTACATCCCAAGAAAAAGTCCACATGGATCAAATATTTTAAATGTTTAAAACAAATATAAAAAGCACATTTAGAATATGAGTGATTCCTTTATAACCATGGGATAGGAAGGTTTTTGTAATTAAGACTCAAAAGCCCAGAAGCCTTGAAAGAAAAGACTGACAGATTCAAATACATAAACAAGGCTGGGCATGGTGGCCCACGCCTGTAATCCTAGCACTCTGAGAGGCCGAGGGAGGTGGATCACCTGAGGTCAGGAGTTGTGAGACGAGCCTGGCCAACATGGTAAAATCCCATCTCTACTAAAAATACAAAAATTAGCTGGGTTTGGTGGGGCATGCCTATAATCCCAGCTACTCGGGAGGCTGAGGAAGGAGAATCACTTGAACCTGGGAAGTGGAGGTTGCAGTGAGCCGAGATTGCACCACTGCACTCCAGCCTGCGTGACAGGAGCAAAAAGAAGTGCAAATTAAACCTCTAGTGAATTAACATTTTTGTATTTCATGTTTATAGAAATAAAAACACATTGATGGTGAGGTTGTTAAGAAACAGGTATATTGGCCGAGACGGGCGGATCACGAGGTCAGGAGATCGAGACCATCCTGGCTAACACGGTGAAACTCCGTCTCTACTAAAGATACAAAAACTAGCCGGGTGAGGTGGCAGGCGCCTGTAGTCCCAGCTACTCGGGAGGCTGAGGCAGGAGAATGGCGTGAACCCGGGAGGCGGAGCTTGCAGTGAGCTGAGATCCCGCCACTGCACTCCAGTCCGGGCGACAGAGCGAGACTCTGCCTCAAAAAAAATAAAAATAAAAAAAAAAAAAAAAAAAAAGAAACAGGTATATTGCTGGTGGGCATACAAAATGGTACAGTCCCTGTTTAAGGGTAAATGCATCTGTAAGTACCCATCTTACCCTTTGTTCCAGCAGTTCAGTTCTGGGAATCTGACCTACAGATACAGCAACAGAACACATTTGAAATGATGTACAAACAAGATTATTTGCTGTGGTATTGTTTGTAAAAACACAAGGTTGGAAGCAGTCCAAATGTAGTTAAAGAGGAAGAGTTCAGTTAAAAATTAAACAATAAATCATTGACAAAGATTTACATTTATAAAAGTCTTAACCCAATAGATTATTTGCATAATCAAAATCCAAAGTAAAACTACAATGAGAAACCATCTTATACCTATTAAGTATTTCAAGATTTAATGCTAACAAGATTAGGTAAAGTTAATATTCACGTATTGATGGTTGCATTGAAATTAGTAGAGCTGCTTTTGAAAGCAGATTCTGGTAGTTCATGTCAAGAGCTGCGGTAAAAATTGGCATTTCATTATCCTAAGGGAGTGATTAAAAAGAATAATTAAGGCTGGGTGTGGTGGCTTACACCTGTAATCCCCAGCACTTTGGGAAGATTGCTTGAGTACACGAGTGCAAAACCAGCCTGGGCAACATAGCAAGACCCTATCTCTGCCCCAAAAAACTCAAAAAAGTGAAATTAAAAAAAAAAAAATCTATTGATGTGAAACTGCGAAATCCAGCAGCGATTCCTACTCCAGCTTCAGGATCAGCCCCATGTCTTGGTGGTTAATTTGAACCCTTGACTCTGAGTAGTCCAGAGTTGAGGGGTCCCTTGTCACAAAGTATGTCCACAGCATGCTTGTTTTTCACTTTGTTACCTAATCTTTATAATCTGCTTACACTGACTTTTTTCTGAAGTATTACAGAAGTATAGAAAAAGCCTACCAATCATAAATATATAGCTGAAGTTTTCACAAAATTTTGTATACACTAATCACCACCCAAAATGGGGACTTTTCTTAGCATCCCAGAAATCCCTTTTGTGGCCTGCACCCAGTCATTACTTCCTTTCCTACCCAAAGAGAAACACTACTGACTTCTAATCCCAAAGCTTCATTAGTTGTAGTAATCTCTTTAATCGCCAAAGAATAAACTTTTTTTTGTTTTGAGACAGAGTTTCGCTCTTGTTGCCCAGGCTGGAGTGCATATGGCAGGATCTCGGCTCACTGCAAACTCCGCCTCCCAGGTTCAAGCGATTCTCCTGCCTTGACCTGCCTGGTAGCTGGGATTACAGGCATGTGCCACCATGCCCAGCTAATTTTGTATTTTTAGTAGAGACGGGGTTTCTCCATGTTCGTCAGGGTGGTCTCGAACTCCCAACCTCGGGTGGTCTCGAACTCCCAACCTCAGGTGATCTGCTCACCTTGGCCTCCCAAAGTCCTGGGATTACAGGCGTGAGCCACCACGCCTGGCCAGTAATAAGCTTTTGTATGAATATGCCGTGCCCTCTTTAATTTTGGTTATTGGAATTGTTTCCATTTTCTCATTGTAAGACATTATAATATTATTTAGTGCTATAGTAGTGTGATAATATTTAATATAGTGAAAACCTACAAGTAGTTCATCTTACTATTCAGTTACCAGACTCCTTCGAGATGATGAGTGGTGTCGTGTATAGATTTGTAGTCTCCATCCCTAGTCTTTAGCTGAGTGCTCTGCAGAGTATAAGGTGAATATGAACTTGTCGAGTAATTAACACCTATGAAGAGAACAAACATACGAATTCTTTCTGTGAAATCCCACTCATTTTTATTTCTTTAAAGTGTGTTTGCATTGTGGTAGGTGGAAAGATTTATCAGTTATGTATCCCACCCTCAATAAGTGTGGAAAAGGAGTGTGATGGCAGTATCCGCCACTCCTCAGATTGACTTTAAAGGTGGCTCTGGCTTAAGAAGCATGACTTGTTTTTTCCTGCCTGATGTCATATCTCTCAGAAGTTGTTAAATTCTCTTTGTTTGAACAGTCAATGGCAGTAATCCTGAAGGTGAAGATTCTGAGAGGGAACTTGTAGAAAATGAAGATTATAGAGAAAAGTCTTCAGATGATGATGAAATGGATTATTCCTTGGTCTCTCAGCAGCCTCCAGATAACCAGGGAAAGGAAGCAGTAAATACATCCATTCCACAAAAAAGGAAAATGAGAAATCTGTTAGTTACCCTTGAGAATGATGCTCCTCTAGAGGAACTCTCAAAATATGTAGACATCAGTATTATTGCACTTACTCGAAATCGGAAGACAAGGAGATGGTACACTTGTCCACTGTGTGGGAAACAGTTTAATGAAAGTTCTTACCTTATTTCCCACCAGAGGACGCACACTGGAGAAAAACCCTATGACTGCAGTCACTGTGGGAAAAGCTTCAATCATAAAACAAACCTCAATAAACATGAGCGAATTCATACAGGAGAGAAACCTTATTCCTGTTCTCAGTGTGGAAAAAACTTTCGTCAGAATTCTCATCGGAGTCGTCATGAAGGAATCCATATAAGGGAGAAGATATTTAAGTGTCCAGAATGTGGGAAAACCTTCCCAAAGAATGAGGAATTTGTGCTTCATCTGCAGAGTCATGAGGCTGAGAGACCATATGGTTGCAAAAAATGTGGGAGAAGATTTGGTCGGCTGTCAAACTGTACCCGGCATGAGAAAACTCACTCGGCCTGTAAGACTCGAAAGCAGAAGTAATACCAGGAAAGGGGTCTGATGGTGCTGCCTCAACCTGAGAGCTTTCATAAGTAGTTCTGAATTCCCAGGCTGCCTAAAAAGATATAAATATGTAAAAATCTCATTACTGTCAAAATTGGATAAATGCCCATCTTGGCTAAAACCTCAAATTGCTAGAAAATTCACAGGGAAGAAAACATTTCAAGGGCTATACCTCAGCATCTAGGCTTTCTGGACTAAGGACCTTTCCTTTTTGAAGTCATATGATAATGTACAGGTCACAGATCCCTTTCCCAAGACTTTGAAGATGAATCTGGAGTCTGCGTACTTACAAGGCAAAGAGTGACTTGTGTCTATTGGAAGTATATCCATTTTCCCCCCACATGGGGATTCATACTTGAGAAATAGTGCAAAGATGCTTATCTGGAACTGTGTTCTCGTGAAAGAACCAAACTACTGGCTTGTTGAGCCAACAGCTTCTGATAGCAATTCATATAACCCTCTAAGAATACCTGTTTTAAGTCTTGAGTGTTGAAAGGAATTGTTTACTTTGGAATATAGGAAAACAACAATTGAATGTCAGACTCTCATTTGTATGTGATCTAAATTTGCTATCATTTTCAATATTTGCAATTTGTGATAAAATTGACTTTTACAGATTCCTTTTCACAACATAATTTAAGTGTCTACTGTTCTTACTGTATTTTGTTCAGCTGTTGATCTCTCCAACAGGCGTCTCATGCCTCTCCCTTGCTAAAAGAAGTTTAGATTACTCAGGCAGGGCCATTCAGCCCCACCACTAGAAAAGCTCTTCAGAATCTTGTCACTCTGTTGAGCCCAGATCTCACATGCTAGGAAGGAAACCCCAAGACCCAGAGAGGAGGGGTTGACCTCGAGGCAGGAAAAAGTTGGCTTGGATCCATGTCTCATCAATAACCTTACCACATACTTAGGTCCCCTCTATGCCGTCATCAGACTTTTGGCAATGGGGTGTTCACTACCTCACAAGACAGTGTTGTATATTTAGAAATTACGTCTGTAGTGGTTAGCTCACATTGCCCCTCAAGAGACAGGTTTCCAGGTGTCTTCACTGTAGTGGGTATTCATTGTCTTCAGCCTCTTGATATCCAGACCTTCCTGTCCTCTGCCTAGAAGCAAGGCCAGCGGTGCCTTTACGGGACCAATCCTGTGGTGCGATTTAGGGATTCTTGATAAGTTTTGCTTGCTTTAGGTTTCTGGAAGTTATACATTGGTGTTTTGATTGGAAGAAAGAAATCCTATAAATAATTTGGGAAAAATTATAGTGTACATGTTTCCCATCCAGAAACATGTCTTTGTATTTATTAGAGTATTATATTCTTGTGAAAATTTTTCTAATTTTCTTCACGTTTTACACAATTTTGTTATTGTAGTTTTTTCCATTTTATATATATATATATATATATATTTTTTTTTTTTTTTTTTTTTTTTTTTTTTTTCTGAGACAGAGTCTTGCTCTGCCGCCCAGGCTGGAGTGCAGTGGCCAGATCTCAGCTCACTGCAAGCTCCACCTCCCGGGTTTTACGCCATTCTCCTGCCTCAGCCTCCCGAGTAGCTGGGACTACAGGCGCCCGCCTTGACGCCCGGCTAGTTTTTTGTATTTTTTAGTAGAGACGGGGTTTCACCGTATTAGCCAGGATGGTCTTGATCTCCTGACCTCGTGATCCGCCCGTCTCGGCCTCCTAAAGTGCTGGGATTACAGGCTTGAGCCACCGCGCCCGGCCTTCCATTATATTTTTATAGTTGATTATTGCTTTTACATGGGAAAGTTATTTTTTATTGTATATTTGTGTAACTAGTCACCTTACTGAATATTGTTAATTTGTTGTTAATTTTCAATAGTTTCTTGGTTTAGTTCTGTTATAACTTTTGGTAAAATGACACCATCTACAAAGAATAGTTTTGTTTCTTGCCTTCTGCCTACTGGTCTTTTTTATTTTGTTTGTTGTTATTAACATGTAATTCTGAGGTTTCTTGTTTTGGCACAAAGCATTCTGAAAGAAGGACATTCTATGATACAGTTCAGTCCTGAGTCATAATTTAAAAACAAATCCTCCACAACAGAGAAAGGCCACAAAAAAACTGTCTTTACCAACGTTATATTTGAAGCCAACAGTAAGTACCCTGTAAAGCCAGCAAAGCCAACAAAGCTGGCTGCCCACAACGTTATTCGCTTACTTGAAATTCTGGCCAGTGCACTACGACTGGGATCCCGAACTGTGTTTCCAGAGCCGGGAGGCTGTTACCATGTGCAGGGGACCTGCCTGTGTACCCAGAAAAGTAGCTGCCAGGCAGTGAGTGGTGAGAGAGTTTCCACTCACTCACTCTTTGGCACCCCTGCCCAGAGTCGGGTGTTTTTATCAGTCCTCATGCAGCCGTGGCACAGTACCCGAGACACTTTTTTTTTTTTTTTTTTTGAGACTGGCTCTGTTGCTAAGGCTGGAGTGGGGCGATCTTGGCTCCCTGCAACCTCTGCTTCCTAGGCTCAAACAATCCTCCTGTCTCAGCCTCCTGAGTAGCTTTTGTTTTTTTAAGTGTAGGTGAGTGAAGCCACCATGACGCACACCATCTCCTGCACTGGGGAGGTGCCCACGGTCAGGGTTGCTGTTGATCCGTATCCAGTGTCCCAGAGGGCAGGACACCGGCCTCAGGGTTTCCTTCCGCACCAGTGGGGCTGGGTGGGACTAAGAGGAGCGCCCCGACCAGGACCAGGTACGGCCTCCAAACTCAAGAGCCCCTGGAAAGTTGTCGGATGAGTAAGTTCTGTTACCTAAGGAGCCTGATCACCAGTTAAACTGAAAAAGTAGACAACTGCTAATAGTTTCCGAATACAACGGTAGAGCGAGAGTTGGAAAATGTAAGAGACCAAAGATCCAATTCCAGTAGTAACTACAGAAAATAGGCTGGGCGCGGTGGCTCACGCCTGTAATCCCAGCACTTTGGAAGGCCGAGGGAGCGGATCGTGAGGTCAGGAAATCGAGACCATCCTGGCTAACACGGTGAAACCCTGTCTCTACTAGAAATACAAAAAAATTAGCAGGGCGTATGTGGGGCACGCCTGTAGTCCCAGCTACTTGGGAGGCTGAGGCAGGAGAATGGCGTAAAATCCAGGAGGCAGAACTTGTAGTGAGCCAAGATTGCGCCACTGCATTCCAGCCTGGGAGAAAGAGCGAGACTCTGTCTCATAAATAAATAAGTAACTACAGAAAATGTTAATCCCCTGAAGCCGCAGCGCTAGGCTCACAGCCCATGGAGTTTACTGGAGGTAGAGCGGACAGAGGTCCAGAATCTCTCGCACATGCGTACCTGGCTACAAACTGACTGGTCTAGGAACCAAAGGATTCTAGAAGAGAATGAGGGCTCTGGGACACACAGACAGGAACAGACCATTTTTAGATAACGAAACGAGTGGCTGAAAAACATGAAAGGATGTTCAGACTTACATAATCTAAGAATTATAAATTGAAAGAACAAGATATCATTTTAGGTGTATCAAACGAGCAGAGGGAGGCCAAGCATGGTGGCTTATGCCTGTAATCCCAGCACTTTGGGAAGCCGAATCATGACGATGGCTTGAGGCCAGGAGTTCAAGACCAGCCTGGGCAACATAGTGAGACCCTGTCTACACACACACACACACAAAAATTTGGTTGAGTGTGGTGGCTAACGCTTGTAATCCCAACACTTGGGGAGGCCGAGGCAGGCAGATCACCTGAGGTCAGGAGTTCAAGACCAGCCTGGCCAACATGGTGAAACCCCATCTCTACTAATAATACAAAAAATAGCCGGCTGTGGTGGCAGGCCTCTGTAGTCCCAGCTACTCAGGAGGCTGAGGAAGGAGGATTGCTTGAACCCGGGGGGAAGCGGAGTTGCAGTGAGCCGAGATTGTGCCACTGCACTCTAGCCTGGGCTATAGAGTGAGATAGCGTCTCAAAAAAAAAATATATTTTTAAAATCTAAAAAGCAGTATCAAGATGGCATGGGGGCAGGTGCGTGTAGTCCCAGCTACTCTGGAAGCTGAGGTGGGAGGAGTCCTTGAATCCAGGAGTTAGAGACCAGCCTGGGCAACTTACTGAGACCACACCTTTTTTTTTTTTTTTTAAAGAAACAGGGTCTCACTCTGTCACCCAGGCTGGAGTACAGAGCTGTGATCATAGCTCACTACAGCCCTGAACTCCTAGATTCAAGAGATCCTTTCACCTAACTCTCCCAAGTATCTGGGACTGCAGGGACATGCCACCTCACTCAGCTAATTATTTTTATTTTTGTAGAAACGGGATCTTGCTATGTTATCCATGATGGCCTCAAACGCCTGGGCCCAAGTGATCCTCCTACCTTGGCTTTCCAAAGTGCTGGGCTCATCTCTTTAAAAAATAAAATCAGGGCCAGGCGCGGTGGCTCAAGCCTGTAATCCCAGCACTTTGGGAGGCTGAGACGGGCGGATCACAAGGTGAGGAGATCGAGACCATGCTGGCTAATAGGGTGAAACCCTGTCTCTACTTAAAAATACAAAAAACTAGCGGGCGTTGAGGCGGGCGCCTGTAGTCCCAGCTACTCGGGAGGCTGAGGCAGGAGAATGGCGTAAACCCGGGAGGCGGAGCTTGCAGTGAGCTGAGATCCGGCCACTGCACTCCAGCCTGGGTGGCAGAGCAAGACTCCGTCTCAAAAAAAAATAAAAAATAAAAAAATAAAATAAAATCAGAATAAATGGGAGGTTGACTCCAGCATGACAGTGTGAGAGAGCCTGCTCAAATGAGTGGCAGAATTAGGGCTTTCTGAAACTCTAAATAAATCCTTCTCTTAGCTGGGTGCAGTGGCTCACGCCTGTAATCCCAGCACTTTGGGAGGCCAAGACTGGCAGATCTGGAGGTCAGGAGATTGAGACCATCCTGGCTAACACAGTGAAAACCCATCTCTACTAAAAATACCAAAAATTAGCCAGTGGTGACATGCACCTGTATTCCCAGCTGCTCAGGAGGCTGAATCAGGAGAATCACTTCAACCTGGGAGGCAGAGGTTGCAGTGAGCCAAGATTGCGCCACTGCACTCCAGCCTGGGCAACAGAGCGAGACTCCGTCTAAAAATAAAATAAAAATAAAAATAAATAAAATAAAATAAATAAATCCTCCCCTTCCTGCCCCAACCAAAGTCTGATCTTTCCATCAGATGTGTTCGTGTCAAGGTCTCTGTTGTGAGAAAGACTAAACAACCCTGAAAGGAGTTGGCCTGGCCCTCACAGCAAGGTTTTTGTGTTCTACCGATAAACAGAATTTCACAGAACATCAGTATCTAACAAGGCCACATTCTGACTGTGCTAGAGCAAAACAAAGCATGACCATTCTGCAATGATGTCTCAACACAAAAACATGACATTGTCATAGCCACAAAAATAACCAAACATCCCCCTATGTTGGCTGAAAGAGTGACTGCTATTCCTTTGACAATCACAGCTTTGGCCTCTTCTTTCCTTCTAGATAAAATATAGGAAGATACCCTTTCAGAATTATCCCTATTCTGTAATGGCATCTACTCCAGAGCACAGACTAATTCCTAATTCCTCACCAACGTTACTAAAGTAGAGATCCTTTTTAGGACTCTTCCAATGAGACACCTCACTATTTCCGATGCTGTGTATTCTCCCTTGTTATAATGAGTAGTAAATCCAACTTACTGAACTACAGGTGTGTTACTTCTTGGTTTTGGCAGGAGGGCATTGACAACTGGAATTGTCAGGTCATTTAATTAAAGGATCTCTCTTTCCATCTTTAACCTGAAAAGTCTATATCAAGGGTTTTGTTCTCCCAAAATAGATACCAGATGTTTCTCTTTTTTTTTTTTTTTGAGACAGTCTCCCTCTGTCGCCCAAGCTGGAGTGTAGTGGCCGGATCTCAGCTCACTGCAAGCTCCACCTCCCGGGTTCCAGCCATTCTCCTGCCTCAGCCTCCCGAGTAGCTGGGACTACAGGCGCCCACCACCTCGCCCGGCTAGTTTTTTGTATTTTTTAGTAGAGACAGGGTCTCACCGTGTTAGCCAGGATGGTCTCGATATCCTGACCTCGTGATCCGCCCGTCTCGGCCTCCCAAAGTGCTGGGATTACAGGCTTGAGCCACCGCGCCCGGCCAGATGTTTCTCTTATAAAAGCAAATGCTGGCCAGGCGTGGTGGCTCACATCTGTAATCCTAGCACTTTGAGAGGCCAAGGTGGGTGGATCATTTGAGGTCAGGAGTTCGAGACCAGACTGACCAACATGGTGAAACCCCACCCATCTCTACTAAAAATACAAAAAAAAAAACTGGTTTCACATATCTGTAATCTCAGCTGCTCAGGAGGCTGAGGCAGGAGAATCTCTTTAACCCAAGAGGCAGAGATTGCAGTGAGCCAAGATCGCACAACTGCACTCCAGCCTGGGTGACAGAGTGAGACTCCGTCTCAAAACAAACACACAATGCTAAGTTTCATACAGTAGAAAAAATAAACAGAATTATCTCAGAAATTAGCTCCTTCTAGGAATTTCTTAGCCCATATCATTAAACAGAAAAGAATTTCAGAGCAATCACTTTTACAAGAGCCCCTTTTATGTCCTTGTTCCTCAGGCTGTAGATAAAAGGATTCATCATGGCAGTCACCACTGTGAATATCACAGCAGCTGCTATATCTGAGTTGAGTGGGAGGATGAAGGGCTGAAATACAGAGATATGATGGTACCACAGAAGAGAACCACAGCCAGGTGGGAGCCACAGGTGGAGAAGGCTGTCTATCTTCCCTTCATAGATAGGACTCTCAAGGCCGGGCGCGGTGGCTCAAGCCTGTAATCCCAGCGCTTTGGGAGGCCGAGATGGGCGGATCACGAGGTCAGGAGATCGAGACCATCCTGGCTAACACGGTGAAACCCCGTCTCTACTACAAATAAATACAAAAAAAAACTAGCCGGGCGAGGTGGCGGGTGCCTGTAGTCCCAGCTACTCAGGAGGCTGAGGCAGGAGAATGGCGTGAGCCCGGGAGGCGGAGCTTGCAGTGAGCTGAGATCCGGCCACCGCGCTCCAGCCTGGGTAACAGAGCGAGACTCCGTCTCAAAAAAAAAAAAAAAAAAAAAAAAAAAAAAAAAAAAAAGATAGGACCCTCAAGATGGCACAGCCGATGTGCATATAGGAAGCCAGGATGCAAAGAAATGGGGTGATCATGACTACGGCAGTCTCAGTAAGAATCATCACCTCGGCCGGGCGCGGTGGCTCAAGCCTGTAATCCCAGCACTTTGGGAGGCCGAGACGGGCGGATCACGAGGTCAGGAGATCGAGACCATCCTGGCTAACACGGTGAAACCCCGGTCTCTACTAAAAATACAAAAAACTAGCCGGGCGAGGTGGCTGGCGCCTGTAGTCCCAGCTACTCCGGAGGCTGAGGCAGGAGAATGGCGTAAACCCGGGAGGCGGAGCTTGCAGTGAGCTGAGATCCGGCCACCGCACTCCAGCCTGGGCGACAGAGCGAGACTCTGTCTCAAAAAAAAAAAAGAATCATCACCTCATTGAGGTGTGTGTCTGAACAGGAGAGTTCCAGGAGGGGAGTCACATCACACAAGTTGTGGGGGATGGTGTTCTCTGCACAGAATGAGAGTCGAGCCATCAGCAGTGTGTGCAGCAGAGCATTCAAGTTGGTAACCACCCGTGATCCAGTGACCAGCAGGGCACAGAGCTGATAGGTCATCTTTGCTGTGTAATGTCAGGGGTGGCACACAGCGACAAAGCAGTCATAGGCCATCACAGCCAGGAGGAAATTGTTCATGTCAGCAAACATACAGAGAAAACACATCTGCGTGAGACAGCTAGAGAAGAAAATGGTCTGAGTCCCAAGTATGTGATTGGCCAGCATCGTGGGGATGGTGGTGGAGAAGCAGACGTCCACAAAGGACAGGTTGCTGAGGAAGAAGTACATAGGGGTATGCAGGCGGGAGTCCGTGCTGACGGCCAGGATGATGAGCAGGTTCCCCAAGACGGTGGCCAGGTACATGCTCAGGAAAAGCACGAAGAGGAGATGCTGCTGCTGGGGCTGCCTGGAGATTCCCAGGAGGAGGAACTCGGAGACGCTCGACTGGTTTGTCCTGCTCATGGGCCTGATCCCAGATGCAGATAAGACAGACAGAGATCAGCAATGTAGAAGCTGAGGCTCCAGATGCAACAAGTCAAGCTTCAACCATGGCCATGTTAACAAACCTGTATTAGGGTCACTCAGTCAGGATCCACCCCTTGTCCCTACACCCCCAACTTCCAATGTCCAGTTCTGGATGATGTGGGTCTTGCTATACTCACTCTTTCAATTTTATAAAATATAACACAAAACAACATGCAGACCCATACATAGCCCTCTTGTGCGATTATGCAGGTCTCTTTTAGTATTTCCAGGCTTCTCCCACCCCCTAGGCACTCATAGAGTGGCAAAACAGCTGATTATTACTATGTCTGTGTTAAGCTCCAGCTGATGGATTCAGGACTCTTATTATTTCTCCCTGGATGTGGCATATTTAGAAAAGGAGCTCTTGGCCGGGCACGGTGGCTCAAGCCTGTAATCCCAGCACTTTGGCAGGCCGAGACGGGCGGATCACGAGGTCAGGCATGGCTAACACTGTGAAACCCCGTCTCTACTAAAAAATACAAAAAACTAGCCGGGCGAGGTGGCGGGCGCCTGTAGTCCCAGCTACTCGGGAGGCTGAGGCGGGAGAATGGCGTAAACCCGGGAGGCGGAGCTTGCAGTGCGCTGAAATCCGGCCACTGCACTCCAGCCCGGGCGACAGAGCGAGACTCCGTCTCAAAAAAAAAAAAAAAAAGAAAAGGAGCTCTCTCAAAAAACTCCAGTCATTAGTCATATATATCTGCTGTTATAATCTTACCTTGAAAGAACTTAGTTAATGCTCCTAATTATTCTAAGGATGGCAGAGTCTTAGAAATACAGGCAAGTCCTGAGCAAGTGAAGAGCAGATGTTTATGGCCTTATCCCTCTGTGCAGGATGAATGTTTGGGAGAATCACAAACGGGTATTTACGGTAGCTTCCATGGCCACTGGGACTAGACTCCCTGACAGTCTCATTAGAGACAAGCAGAAATGAATTATCCCACCTACTTCTTGGTCCTTTGGTACCCAGCAATGATGGCAAAGTATATTCTCTAACTACTGGGTCAGAACTTGGAGATAAAGCAATCTTGGTAGAGATAAGTCCCAAAGAAAATTTACTGAGACCTCAAGTTGCATCACTTTGCTGATCTGGGCTTATGTTTACAGGTTTGAAAAGTTGGTTAGGCCGGGCGCGGTGGCTCAAGCCTGTAATCCCAGCACTTTGGGAGGCCGAGATGGGCGGATCACGAGGTCAGGAGATCGAGACCATCCTGGCTAACACTGTGAAACCCCCGTCTCTACTAAAAAAGACAAAAAACTAGCCAGGCGAGGTGGCGGGCGCCTGTAGTCCCAGCTACTCGGGAGGCTGAGGCAGGAGAATGGCGTAAACCCGGGAGGCGGAGCTTGCAGTGAGCTGAGATCCGGGCACTGCACTCCAGCCCCTGCGACAGAGTGAGACTCCGTCTCAAAAAAAAAAAAAAAAAGAAAAGTTGGTTATCAGAAAGTTGTTCTTCTTAACTTCCTAGCTCAGAAGCTGAGATTATAGCAGCGTTATCTGAACCGTTCCTTTTTTTTCACATATATGGTCATTTACCGCATTGACTTGATGCGTTTGCCGATGGGGATGCAGAGGCTAGGGTGGGGCAGGTGTAAGGGTGGCATTGCAGAGTTGTGCTTAACTTTTTTTTTTTTGAGACAAAGTCTAGCTCTGTTGCCCAGGCTGGAGTGCAGTGGCATGATCTTGGCTCACTGCAACCTCTGTCTCCTGGGTTCAAGTGATTCTCCCACCTCAGCCTCCCAAGTAGGGGGGACTAACAGGTGCATGCCACCACGCCCAGCTACTTTTTGTATTTTTAGTACACACGGGGTTTCACTATGTTGGTCAGGCTGATCTTGAGCTCCTGACTTCAGGTGATCCGCCCGCCTCAGCCTCTCAAAGTGCTGGAATTACAGGCGTGAGCCACCGCGCCCGGCCTGTGTTTAATCTTTTAAAGCGTTTGGTGTAAAGGATACCCTTTTTGTAATGGGAGAATATATCAGGAAATGCACAGCATGCCATGACTGAAGAACTCTATGTTCCTAAAGTAGATTTCATTTAGGGATGCCTTCCCAGCTCACAATGGGTCAGCCTTTTCTGAAAATGGCCACCTAATCCATAGGTGTATGGACTCCAGCAACCCAGTTTATACTCTATCATCCTCTTCCCAGTGAGGATTCATGATTGGAGTAGGGCAATTGGAACTGGGACTGAGGGCCCACGGATCATACTCAGTAGGACTTGGCCTGTAACAGGTAATCCCAGAAGGTTGCAACTGTCTTTTGGCTGACTTATAGATGGATAAAGCAAAAGTCTATAGATAAGAGCAAAAGATGTAAACACACAGAGAGGAGTTGGAGAAAGTACGGATGGCTGTCCAGTTCACAGTTCAAGTCATTTTCTAATGACTGGCTACATTCTGGCCTCATTCGCAGTTCTTGGTTGCAAATAACAAACACCAACTCTTGCTGAGTTAAGCAGGAAAGGATTTCATGAAAATAATAATGAATACCTTTCAAAAACCCTGGGCAGCTGGAGAACCAGGCTCGGACGACCACACAGCAGCTATAGTGAAAAAAATAATACCAATGCAGCTGCTGCCTCCAAGCATAAATGTTGCCGTTCATAGTTTTGACACAGTTATCACTGGACATGAGGTGACAGTAGTAGCACTGCTGCCACTGCTGCCCCAGGAATCTATCTTGCTGCAATGGCTACCATTGCCAGAAAAGGTTCCTCTTGGTCTCTTCTTCCTTGTGGCAAAGGCTGAGTCAGGGGTATCTGATGGGCAGTCACATACCCACATCTTTGGGGCAAGAGAGACTGGGAAATCAGTTATTCTGGATTTCCTGTTTTATAGGAAGTAAGTTATTTTCCTAATAGTTATGAGACAAAAGATTACCTAAGCTTTGGAATGAGTTGCAGAAATTCAGAAGCCAAAAACATGGTAAATGCTCACTAAAATCCATCCCTTCAGTTGCATATGAATACACAACCCTCTTACCAATTTACCTCGAAGAAACAATCTGGCCTAACATAGTGCAGCTATATTTCCGACAATAGGAAACAATGCAAAGTCCCATCAGTTATGCCATCAAGGTCCATAACAGGATCCCCTCTACTCCAATCGTGATCCAATCCTGACATTCTGAAACTTCTGAATCCAGCTTGAAAGCTAACCAAGAACTACACATCCTGTGTATATAAAATATGGAGAAAATAGAAAGGATAAAAAGGAGGAAAATATGAACAAATACTGTAATCTTTATTTCTGCAGGTAGCCACAAACCCTTAGTTGATATTAATAATTATTCTCGTACATAAGGTAATCCCTTTTCCTTGTCTTTAGCCAATGTATCAGCTGTTCCAGGTTGTTTTTTTTTTTTTTTTTGAGACGGAATCTGGCTCTGTCGCCCGGGCTGGATTGCAGTGGCCAGTTCTCAGCTCACTGCAAGCTCCGCCTCCCGGGTTTATGCCATTCTCCTGCCTCAGCCTCCCGAGTAGCTGGGACTACAGGCGCCAGCTACCTCGCTCGGCTAGTTTTTTTTTGTATTTTTTTAGTAGAGACGGGGTTTCACCGTGTTAGCCAGGATGGTCTCGAACTCCTGACCTCGTGATCTGCCTGTCTCGGCCTCCCAAAGTGCTGGGATTACAGGCTTGAGCCACCGCACCCGGCCCCAGGTTGTTTTTTAATCTGACGTAATCACCCAAAACTTTCATGTCTGAGAGATTTGGCCTCCTTATAGTCCTGCTTATAATGTATAAGACTGTTCCAGTTTTTCATGTTATCAATGAACATGTCAACTTCAGAATTCTCTGAGATTTTTCTATCCATAATCCTCTTTGCTACCCCTGTGAAGCTGCAGAACTATGTTTTGTTGATAGTCAAAGCCATAACAATGTTAGAATCCCTTTTTTTTTTTTTTTTTTTTTTTTTTAAGAGACGGAGTCTTGCTCTGTCACCCGGGCTGGAGTGCAGTGGCCGGATCTCAGCTCACTGCAAGCTCCGCCTCCTGGGTTCACGCCATTCTCCTGCCTCAGCCTCCCGAGTAGCTGGGACTACAGGCGCCCGCCACCTCGCCCGGCTAGTTTTTTGTATTTTTTAGTAGAGACGGGGTTTCACCATATTAGCCAGGATGGTCTTGATCTCCTGACCTCGTGATCCGCCCATCTCGGCCTCCCAAAGTGCTGGGATTACAGGCTTGAGCCACCGCGCCCGGCTGAATCCCCTTTTTGGTGAGTTTATTCAGTAACAAATGGAGCCCAAATTGGCCAGCAAGAAGTCTCCACAAAGTCCGGTGTTTCCAAGATAAGAAACAAAATTTTGCAAGTAAATCATTAGGTACTACAAGAAGACGTGTCCACTTGTACCCCTCGTTTCCTTGCTCTATAAATTCCTGGCTGAGAAAAAGTTCCACATATATTGTCCACTGATATGAATCTTACAATAACCATAAAATAGCACCCAAAACTTATAGGGTAGCTTCAAATGGTGCCAAAACTGAGTGCTTAAAAAAACCATCTCACTATTCCATAACGTCAGCTGCTTGTGTTGATGGTGTACAATACCCATGAATCCCGCGGACACCAGTCGGACCCCTTGTGTTAATTACCTATTGTTGCATAACAAATTATTCTAAAATTTAGCAATTTCAAACAGTAAACATTTCCCTCACGCAGATCTTGTGAGTCCTGAATCTGGCCGTTGTTTAGCTGAATGGTTCTGGAACACAGTTTCTCATGAAATTGCAGTTCAGTTTTCAGCAGCAGCTCAGTCATCTGAAGGCCTGACTGAGGCTGAAGGATGGGATTCCAGGATGGCTCCTTCACATTATTGTCAGCAGGAAGCCTCAGTTTCTCACATGGACCTCTCCATAGAGCTAATAAGACATGTTCTCACACATAACAACTTTTTCCCCCAGAGCAAGTGCTTCAAGAGAGCAAGATGGAAGTTACAGTATCTTGTACCACCCAGCTCCAGATGTCATACATCATTTCTTACATCCACTATTGCTGAGTCTATCAGACGAATTCAATATGGGAAGGGATTACGCAAGGCTAGCATCGAGAGTCATCTTGGAAACTGACTACCATGTCACTTTTCCTATAAGTTGGGTACCTTGGTTAGAGACAATGTCTGTGGGATGCCAAGTTGGTGAATAAACCCATGCATCCCTAATACACATTCCGCCTTTTCTTTCCACCTCAGATTGACTGAACGCCTCTTTTTATACCTTTCCTGGGTGCTTGTGCACATTCTCAAGCACCCATGTTCACTGTAGGTTTTCTACCTATAGCATCCCACATCACAACTTTCGTTATATCATCCTGATTAGGTGACCAGTGATGTCTAAGAGGTCATAAAGATCCAGAGTGTGACTCACAAGTCTCAGGTCTTATTATCTTCATTAGGTTTGCAGTATAGGCCACCGTCTGCACAGCCAAATGCAGATGTCAACATTGTCTCCTAGACACAAAATCTTGGGAAGCATAAGGCAGCCATTTTGAAACGTTAACGCGCACATAAATCACCTAGGGATGTTATCAAAATGAAGATTCTGACTCAGGAGGCCTGAGATTACGTATTTCTAACAGTCACCCAAGCGAGGCCTGTCCTCAGACCTTATTATAAGCCCTAAGGGCTTAGGTTGAGAAGAAGAGAACCCGACCCACCTACATCCATTTCTGCGCTGCTGGCTCCTCAGCCAACCTCGCCTTGTTAAAAGATATCCAGACTGGGCCGGGTGTGGTGGCTCACGCTTGTAATCCCAGCACTTTGGGAGGCCGAGGCAGGCGGATCAGGAGGTCAGGAGGTCGAGACCATCCTGGCTAACTCGGTGAAACCCCGTCCGTACTAAAAATACAAAAAAATTAGCCGGGCGTGGTGGCGGGCGCCTGTAGTCCCATCTACTCGCGAGGCTGAGGCTGGAGAATGGCGTGAACCCGGGAGGTAGAGTTTGCAGTGAGCCGAGATTGCGCAACCGCACTCCAGCCTGGGCCACAGAGCGAGACTCCGTCTCACAAAAAAGAAAAAAAAGGAAAGAAAGAAAAGAAAGAGAGACAGAAAGAGAAAGAACGAAAGAACGAACGAACGAAAGAAAAAAAGAGAAAGAAAGAAAAAAAAAAAACTAGAGCCAACGCAGAACCCTGGCCCAAGTGGCTGACTCCTGGCGGCGGTACTCCAGGCGAAATATGGCGCCGCACTTCTTCACGGAGACGGCGCCGAGCTTAGGCCCCGCTCCCTTCAATGTAATTGGACAGGAGGGCGCCAGCGGAGAGAATAGTCCTCTATTATTGGATAAGCAAAGAAAAACCTGCAGGGGGCGGGGCAAGGAGAGCTGGACGACATAGCCTCGGATTGGTCCCGTTCGAGGGCTTGTGCGGCGCTTTCTCAGGGAGGGACTTCCGGGTTCGTCCCTGCCGCCCTGCGCCTGCGCGTGGTGGACTAGCCAGGGGCTGTTTCCTTGCTAGGAGAGGTCGTTTGCGTCCGTGAGACTTCCGATCTCGCGCAGGCAAAACTGAAGCACGCGCAAAACTTATTGGGGCCAAAAAAATTTAGTAATGAAGATAAATAATATTTTAATGCGATATTTTTAAAAAGCAAACTTAATGCAAAGACCAGTAAGATACAAGCTATATTTTAGCTCTTCATTTGGTCAAAAGACATTGTCAAATACTCTGGCAATTCTTTCAGTTGAAACCAAGATAAGCAAATAATTAGATTTTGAAAATACAGTTGATGTTTGCTACCACGGGCGCTGGGAATGTAATACAGTCGTGGGCCCCCAAATGATGTTTCGGTCAACAACAAACCGCATATACGACTATGGTTCTCTAAGATTATAATACCGCATTTTCTCTCCACCTTTTCTGCGTTTACATATGTTTAGATACGCAAATGTTTGTGTCGCAATTGCCTACAGTGTCTGGTACAGTAACACTCTTCGGGTTTGCAGCCCAAAAGCAACACATGTCTCAGAGGGTATCCTCCTCATGAAGCTGCACATGACCGCATTTTAAAATATTTTGGTTTGGGGCCGGGCGTGGTGGCTCACGCCTGTAATCTCAGCACTTTTGGAGGCTGAGACAGGAGGATAGCTGGAGCCCACGAATTCGAGACCAGCCCGGGCAACATAGCGAGACCCTGTCTCTATTTAAAAAAAAAAAAAAAAAAAAAAAGCTGGCTGTGCTGGCACACCTTTATTCCCAGGTACTTGGGAGGCTGAGACAGGAGGATGGCTTGAGCTGGAGAGGTTGAGACTGCAGTGAGCCATGATTGCACCACTGCACTCCAGCCTGAGTGACAAAAACAAGATCCTGTCTGGGTACAAATCAGTGAAGCTTAAAATAGTTTGAGTTGTTTTTTGTTTTTTTGTGTTTTTTTGACGAAGTCTCGCTCTGTCGCCCAGGCTGGAGTGCAGTGGAGATCTCAGCTCACTGCAAGCTCCGCCTCCCGGGTTCATGCCATTCCCCTGCCTCAGCCTCCGGAGTAGCTGGGACTACAGGCGCCCGCCACCTCGGCCGGTTAGTTTTTTGTGTTTTTTAGTAGAGACAGGGTTTCACCGTGTTAGCCAGGATGGTCTCGATCGATCTCCTGACCTCGTGATCCGCCCTCCTTGGCCTCCCAAAGTGCTGGGATTACAGGCTTGAGCCACCGCGCCCGGCCCAAAATGGACTTTTAAAACAGAAAAAGAAAGAGGGTGGATTCCGTATCAGAGGCAATTGCTGGTCTTCACATCTTTTTTTTTTTTTTTTTTTTTTTTTTTGAGTCCCACTCTGCCACCCGGGCTTGGAATGCAATGGTGTAATCTCTGCTGACTGCGACCTCCAACTCCCGGGCTCAAGCGATTCTCTTGCCTCAGCCTCCGGAGTAGCTGGGATTACAGGCGACCGCCACCACGCCCCGTTAATTTTTTTGTATTTTTGGTAGAGACAGGGTTTCACCATGTTAACCAGGCTGGTCTCGAACTCCTGACCTCAGCAGATCTGCCGGCCTTGGCCTCTGAGCCACCGCGCTCTGCCCTGTTTCGTTTCTCACCGGGATGGACGCCCGCATTTGAAGCCAGCGCGTCGTTCAACCCGCACACGGGTCGCGGTAGCTGTTTTTTTATTGTTGTTTTGTTTTTTGCCTTTTTTTTTTCTGTTTTCTTTTCTTTTAAATAGTAAATGCAATTAGCACAATGAGTTAGCTGTCTTTTTAGGGAGGATTCTCTCCTGTTTCCGTAGGGGCAGGAAAGGAAGGAGGGAGGGAGAAGGCCCGAGGCGCAGGGTCTGAGATTCGGTCCAGAACCCGGGCTCTGAGCAAGAAGCACCCTCCTGGGCCGGGATACGCTTCCCGGGGCACGGCTGGTATCGTGCTCCGGGGGACACGGGGCCTTCCGCCACCAGAGTGCTCACTGGGTGACACGCCAATCTGGACAGCACTTGCTGGACCCCAAATCCTGGACCGACGCCAAGACTCCACCCACGAGGACTTTCACGCCCAGGAGGCACTATCAGAAGTCACAGAAGGGCGGTGGCTCACGCGTGTAATCCCTGCACTTTGGGAGGCCGAGGCAGGAAGATCACTTGAGCCCAGGTGTTCCAGACCAGCCTAAACGACATAGCGAGACCTAAATCACTCATGATCATAAACCAGATTAAGTCCACGTGATCATCTGCCCACCTCACTCCACAAGTGCCCCCCTGAAATTCCAAAATAGACTTCGGTTTTCTACTGTTCCTGTTTACTTTTGACCTACATATTTTTCCATTTTACTAGAATCTCTTTTTTCTCCCCTACTCTCCTCTAGCCCGAGTGCCAAGAGCCTTTGGCACTGATCATACACAAACATTTGGGGCCTCGGAGTCGCTGCTTGTTTCGTAAGAAGTGTGTCACACATCTCTCCCGTGGGGTATGTCCAAGTCAACCAGGATAGATTGATAGTTAGATAGATCAGATAGTTCTTTTCTGAGGTTGAACAACATTAATGAAACAAAACGTATTCAATTAATCCCCTATTCATGGTCATCCCCTTCCCGTTTTTGAACAAAATTACAGCAGTAAAATATCCCCGTACACGTAGAGTACCATGGTACCTGTATTTCTATGAAATGCAACTTGTGGGTCAAAGAGGTGTGTATACAAGGGTTGCTTTCTGAAACAAAAAACCAAAGCAAACCAAACAAACCAAAACAGAAAACCAGCCTCCAACATTTTCACACTTTGATATATACGAAAACTGTACAGTTTTTTCTTGTCCCTTTGGTGTGAAGAGAGGTAAATGTAAAATCTTCACTATCCTCTTACTAGAGAGACAGAGATTGAGAGATTCTGTGTCTTTGAGTTTAATGCCCTGGTTTTCTTCCAAATTCATGCCTTTTCTTATTTTTGTAAGTTTTTCTACCTGTGTGTCTCTATGCTTTGTCCTTTATAAAAGGTCATTGGACAACCAAAGGTTACCCCATTGCCTTATCCCAGGTCACCAAAGGTTGAGGTTGTCTTACCCCAGGTGGGACTCGAACCCACAATCCCTGGCTTAGGAGGCCAGTGCCTTATCCATTAGGCCACTGGGGCAGCTGTCAAATAGCCTACTGAGAATATTAAAAGACAGAATAACTCATTACGGGGGGCTAGAAAATTACCCTAGAATTGGTTTGGGCATTTATTCAAGAAAGTATTCCAGCTTGAGCAACATAGGGAGATCCCCGTCTCCACAAAAAAAATTTAAAATTTAGCCAGGTGTGGTTGCGCTCACCTGTGGTCCCATCTACTGGGGAGGCTGAGGCTGGAGGATAGCTTGAGCCTAGGAAGTGGAGGCTGCAGGGACCCGAGATGGCTTCACTATACTCCAGCCTGGGCCACGGGAGTGAGATCCTGTCTCAAAAAAAAAAAAGTCTTAGCTGAGTTCTTCCAACGCAGCAGCCTCCATTCGGGTCGCCGAGGACGCCATAGAGAATGAGAGAAAACCCCCAGTCCCCCAGAGCTCTGCAGGCTGTGTCCTCGCGCCCCCGGCGCTGTCCTCTCCCGCGTGGTTTCCGCTCCTCATGGGCTTGGCGGAGTCTGACTAGTCTGATCCTCCAGAAGGGAGTCCCAGGGCCCGCAGGAACTAAATTTTCCTTCGGAGTCAGAGAGAAACGGAGGGTCTCGGGCTGGGTGGGTGGGTCGGTGGAGCACTGAGCCTTGACGCGAGGCGCTTGACAGCCCTACTGTGTTTTTTTGGTTTTTATTTTTGAGACGGAGTGTCGCTCTGTCGCCCAGGTTGGAGTGCAGTGGCGCGATCTCGGCTCACTACAAGCTCTGCCTCCTGGGTTCACGCCATTCTCCTGCCTCAGCCTCCCTAGTAGCTGGGACTACAGGCGCCCGCCACCACGCCCCGCTAATTTTTATTTATTTATATATTTTTTAGTAGATAGGAGGTTTCACTATGTGAGCTGGGATGGTCTCGATCTCCTGACCTCGTGATCCGCCCGCCTCGGCCTCCCAAAGTACTGTTGTTTAATAAAAGTCAGGTCCACCTGGGGCCTAGCGCGTGACAAAAGATCCTGCAGGGGCTGGGCGCGGTGGCTCGCGCCAGTAATCTCAGCACTTGGGAGGCCAAAGCGGGTGGCTCACTCGAGGTCAGGAGTTCAAGGCCAGCCTGACCAACATGGTGAAACCCCGTCTCTACTAAAAATACAAAAATTAGCGGGGTGTGGTGGCTCCCCCAACTACTCGGAAGGCTGAGGCAGGAAAATCGCTTGAACCTGGGAGGTGGAGGCTGCAGTGAGCCGAGATCGCTCCACTGCATTCCAGCCTAGGCAACAGAGGAAGACTGCATCTCAAAAAAGATTTTAAACATTTTGTAAACATTTTTTAAATCCCGCAGGGCACAGTAACGGAGAGGAAGATTTCAGACGGCGCTGGACAGACACCTCACCGGACCTCCAGAAGCTCAACTGCAAGCCCAAGTCAGCGCCCTCTTAGCAGCACCCAACGCCGCACCCCAGGGCCGAGCGCCACGACTCAGAGCGGGGCCAACGTCCGGGACATGGAGGCGGCCCGGGAGATTCTACCCAGGACCTGGCTTTTCCAGGCTTGGCGCGAGAGGGGGAGCAAAGCGCCAGACAAAGCCCTCCCCTTGTGGCTGCTCAAAACCGACGCCCCCAGGATCGTGGACACGGCCCATGGAATCCACTGTGACTGTCATTTACCCAGTGGTAAAAATTCAGCAGAAATGGAGCTGTTCAAGATATTCATCCCACCAAGGGAGCTTCCGGGACCTCAGAGACTCATGAAACAAGACGATCTAATATACAATCCATATTCTAAATTCCCCCAGTAAGTTGATATTTTATAAACTAAAGGAAAAAAAATCCAGGACCAAGGGGTTGAGTCTCACCGGAGTAAACCCTGGACTTGAGCACTTGAAAGTGCATAGCTGTTGGCTGGGGCGGTGGCTCATGTCTGTCATCCCAGCACTTTGGGAGGCCGAGGCAGGCGGATCACGAAGTCAGGAGTTCGAGAGTAGCCTGTTTAACATACTGAAACCTCGTGTCTACTAAAAATACAAACATTAGCCGGGCGTGGAGGCGGGCGCCTGTAATCCCAGCTACTCGGGAGACTGAGGCAGGAGAATCGCTTGAACCTGGGAGGCGGAGGTAGCAGTGAGCCGAGATTGCGCCATTGCACAGCCTACGGGACAAGAGTGAGACTGTTCAAACAAAAAAAAAAAAAAAAAGGAAAGAAAGTGCATGGCAGTAGAAAGCCGAAGTCTCCTACGGACTCTACTCCCCTAATGCCCTGAGCTGGACCTAGTGTCCTGCCGCGGGATCCCTGCGGACCCCCAAGGTTCCAATTAAAAATTAAAAGATGCCGGGCGAGGTGGCTCACACCTGTAATCGCTTCAGCCTGGGCAACATAGGGAGACCCTCTCCCCACCTCCCGGCCCCCTACCCCAGGTCTCGATAAAATAAAAAACAAAATAAAGTTAAAAGACCTCAGGACCCAGTTTGAGCCTTTTCAACATTTATTTTTATTCCCTCCTATGGTGTCGGGTTTCCCTTGGAAATCAGAGTTGTCAGAGGTTCTCAAATCTCTACAAAAAAGAAATGTTGGCCGGGCGCGGTGGCTCAAGCCTGTAATCCCAGCACTTTGGGAGGCCGAGGCGGGTGGATCACGAGGTCAGGAGATCGAGACCCTCCTGGCTAACACGGTGAAACCCCGTCTCTACTAAAAATACAAAAAACTAGCCGGGCGCGGTGGCGGGCGCCTGTAGTCCCAGCTACTCGGAGGCTGAGGCGGGAGAATGGCGGGAACCGGGAGGCGGAGCTTGCAGTGAGCCGAGATCGCGCCACTGCACTCCAGCCTGGGCGACACAGCGAGACTCCGTCTCAAAAAAAAAAAAAAAAAAAAAAGAAATGTTTTGTGAAAAAGTAAGGGCTCAAAAGGCCAGGCGCGGTTACCCAGGCCTGTAATCCCAGAACTTTGGGAGGCTGAGGCAGGCGGATCACGAGGTCAGGAGATGGAGAACATCCTGGCTAACAAGGTGAAACTACGTCTCTACTAAAAATACAAAAAATTATCTGGGCATGGTGGCAGGCGCCTGTAGTCCCAGCTACTTGGAGGTTGACGCAGGAGAATGGCGTGAACCCGGGAGGCAGAGATTGCATTGAGTCCAGATAGCGCCACTGCACTCCAGCCTGGGCGACCGAGCGAGACTCGACAGAGTCTCAAAAAGTAAGCAGAAAGGCTCCTCTGGGACTCGAATCCAGGAACTCCGGTACCTTAAAGGAGAATCATACCCTTAGACCAACGAGCCACGGTAGTAAGAGATTTACTTTTCTTTGGGGCAGTGGTGGAGTACTTGGAGCAATACAGCTGAAGCCGGTGAAAGCAAAGTGAGAGAAGACTGGGATTGCAGACTTGCTGGAAAGGGGTAAATTCAACAGCGGGTGGGCCAGCGCCCGCGCACCTCCCGCACCGCACAAAGTGGGGAGAGGCCCCTGCGCCCCTCATACCCATCCTGTGGCCCCTCCGTTCTCACCCACCCCCGTCCCTCTGCCTCCGGCTGGCAACCAGCCAATCCCGGTGCTGCCTTTGGTCACTTCACGGACAATCCTCGCTGCTGCGTGCGCGCGGGGACCAAAATTCAATGATGGAGGAGATACCATCACAGAGCGCGATGTGGCACCTAGCAGTGTTCATTAAACGCTGGCTGTTTCCAGAACTCCAAGGTAGCAAGGAAGAAAACAAGTCGCCCAACGTGGGGCTCGAACCCACGACCCTGAGATTAAGAGTCTCATGCTCTACCGACTGAGCTAGCCGGGCTCCCTTAAGAATACTTTATGTCTAGTAAATGGCGGGGTTGCATGAGAATAGTAGAAACTAAGTGACATAATGAATCAGCCCCAGAAACCAGGGCGACTGGGGGTCCCCCACAACAGTTTCAGTTCCGCACCGATGCCCCCGCTGGTGTAAGACTTCGCTCACCACTCTGTGATCTCCCATAAATGGGGATGACCCGCCAGAGGCTCTTTCCACACCGCCCCGGCATAAATCTGTATTCTTTGCCGTCCGCTGAAATGTCCTCCTTTCAGAAAGAGAAAAAACATACCCACACTGCATGCACCTGAAAGAGTCAATGACAACCTCTTTTTTGAGGCCACTCGAATTACAGGAACAGGAGAGTTCTGCTGTGTGTACGGCAAATGAACCCATCCTCAGAGGTGCAGACAAAATGCCTGAAGCTCACTTGGAGCTCGCAGAAGCCCCCGCAGGTGCCGCTCCGCCCTGTAACCTGCTGTGAGGTGCATCTAGCTGTTCTATTTCCATTACTGTGTGCTTTTATATCTAGAACTATTTGGTTCTTTTTTCAAACTAGAAGGTTGAAAGGAGAGCATTTTACATAGGTCCTGTTGTCAAAGATATTTTATTTATTGCCTTTCATAAGGATAATTGTATTACAATCTTCCTAATACTCTGCATCTAAAATGTTTGCAATTTTGCTTCTGTTGCCTACTGTTGATGATGTTGTTCAGTTGTTCATGATACCTTGTTTTGCTTGCCTTTTTTTTTTTTTTTTTTTAGATAGAGTCTCACCTTCTCACCCAGCAGGCTGGAGTGCACTGGCGCCATTTCGGCTCACTGCAACCTCTGTCTCCGGGGTTCAAGCGATTCTCCTGCCTCAACCTCCCTAGCAGCTGGGGTTACAGGCGCCCGCCACCATGCTGGACTAATTTTTTTTTTTTTTTTTTTTTTTTTTTTGAGACGGAGTCTTGCTCTGCCACCCAGGCTGGAGTGCAGTGGCCGGATCTCAGCTCACTGCAAGCTCCGCCTCCCGGGTTTACGCCATCCTCCTGCCTCAGCCTCCCGAGTAGCTGGGACTACAGGCGCCCGCCTCGTCGCCCGGCTAGTTTTTTGTATTTTTAAGTAGAGACAGGGTTTCACCGTATTAGCCAGGATGGTCTCGATCTCCTGACCTCGTGATCCGCCCGTCTCGGCCTCCCAAAGTGCTGGGATTACAGGCTTGAGCCACCGCGCCCGGCACTTTTTGTATTTTTAGTAGAGACAGGGTTTTATTGTGTTGACCAGGATGGTCTCAAACTCCTGACATCAGGTGATTCACCCGCCTCAGCCTCCCAAAGTGCTGGGATTACAGGCATGGACCACCGCATCTGGCCTCCTTGTGCTGGGTCCATTTTCCTTGCAAATTTCTTTGATTCTTGGTTGAGAGCATGTTCTCAAATCCAGCGTCCCAAACAAAAATGAAGTCCCTGCCAATAGAATCTGTCCTCAGAGTAGATCAGAGGAGGCCCCAGTCCTGGTGGTGCTGGGACTCAGGACCAGGTACCCGGGCTCCAGGGTTCAGTCCGTACTCCTTCCAAAACTAGGACACGGGAGCAGAGCAGCCCCAGGAGGCTACACGCAGGTGAGGAGTGATGGGACATGCGGAGGGAGAGGCCTCTGGACCCCAGATACAAACGCCCATATCCCATCTCCTCTGCTTAAGTGTCCGGCTCCCTCTCTCGTTAAGACTGTGACTGAGCCGGGCGCGGTGGCTCAAGCCTGTAATCCCAGCACTTTGGGAGGCCGAGACGGGCGGATCGCGAGGTCAGGAGATCGAGACCATCCTGGCTAACACGGTGAAACCCCGTCTCTACTAAAAATACAAAAACTAGCCGGGCGAGATGGCGGGCGCCTGTAGTCCCAGCTACTCGGGAGGCTGAGGCTGGAGAATGGCGTAAACCCGGGAGGGGGAGCTTGCAGTGAGCTGAGATCCGGCCACTGCACTCCAGTCCGGGCAACAGAGCAAGACTCCGCCTCAAAAAAAAAAAAAAAAAAAAAAAAAGACTGTGACTGCTAGAGCCAGGGATAGTGGGTGGGAGTCCCAGACTGGACCTTTTAAGGCGTCTGACTGTGAAGATTCGGCTCTTATTGTATATAGGGACTTGTCTCTTCTTCGGTGCCTTGAGTTTGCACTGACAGAAGTAACAAAAAAACAAAACAAAACAAAAAACCACCAAAAACCAAACAAAGGACAAAAAGTAGCTTGTCAAAAGGGCTCTGGCAACACTGGTGACAGAATTCTAGATGAATTTTAAGAAGAGGTAGTGGGATAGTAGGCGGCGTCAACATAGCTTAAGACCTTTGTACAAATTACCTTTGAAGGGCGTCCATGTCTAGCGCTGAGGTCTGTAGGCCGAGCCGAATCTAAAAAAGAGCAGGAAACGACTTTTCACCTGGACCAAAAGCCGGGCTCCTCCGGGATTTGAACCCGGGACCTCTCGCACCCTTAAGCGAGAATCATACCCCTAGACCAACGACCCACGCAACTTACACTTTAAGGTTATCTTTGTGGGCGTGCTAGCATTCTGGGGGCGGCAGGGGCGGACACAGCAGGACCCCGGTGAGTAGACTCTTATTTCAGACCCGCCTGGAAAGGGTAATTTCAAGGGTGGATGGACGTGGCGGGAGCCCAGAGCCCCAGCCCCTCCTCCGCACCGCACAAAACGGGGAGCAACCCTAGCGCTCCGACAATCCGGGAGCTCCCTGGATCCTCGCCCGCCGCCGCCACTAGGCCCTGGGCTGGGGATTAGGCGTCTGCGCGCAGAGCAGTGAGGAGCTTCAGCTTCCGCAGGACATGGGAACCTCCCGATAGCAGGCAGCGGCTGCGCTGAGGGTCTGCGAGCCGCGATCACTGGATACCCGCCTTGGAAGCGCTGCAGTCCCTCAGCGTGGCACCAGTGGGTGTTCAATAAAGGCCTGCCGAGTGCACGAGGCACCAGCCATGCAGCGGCCATTGAAAATAATATGCTAGGCCGGGCGCGGTGGCTCAAGCCTGTAATCCCAGTACTTTGGGAGGCCGAGACGGGCGGATCACGAGGTCAGGAGATCAAGACCATCCTGGCTAATACGGTGAAACCCCGTCTCTACTAAAAAAATACAAAAAACTAGCCGGGCGAGGTGGCGGGCGCCTGTAGTCCCAGCTACTCTGGAGGCTGAGGCAGGAGAACGGCGTGAACCCGGGAGGCGGAGCTTGTAGTGAGCTGAGATCTGGCCACTGCACTCCAGCCTGGGCGGCAGAGTGAGACTCTGTCTCAAAAAAAAAAAAAAAAAAAAAGAAAAAGAAAAAGAAAATAATATGCTAAGAATAGATAAGGCTCAAGGACAGTATCTCTAGCTAGTTGCACTTTCAATGAACTCCAGTAGTCAAGGACAGTATCTCTAGTTGAAATTTTAATGAACTCTAGTAGGCGCCAAGAAGGCAGACAAAATAAGAAAGAACTTAGAGACAAGGAACTAAGCAGAAGGTTATATCTGGGTGCAGAAAGTTTGTTTTGCATTGTGTTATTTTTGCTGACGTGGGATTTATGGAGTACAAATAAAGTGAGGCGGAGGCTCTAGGTGCGGCGGCCATGTTCTCTGTTTGTCTTTGTCTCTTGTGCCTGTTCATTCTCCACCACCCCCGGCAGGGTCCCCAATACAGCCACAAGGCCCCCTACCTCGCCGCACCCTTCGCTTCTCCGGCTCCGGTCCCCCCTTCTCCCCAGGGAAGCCAAAACCCAGAAAGCGAACTTCTCATGTGGGCCTCCAACCCTAAAGGCTGACGCTGAGAGTCTGTTTGCTCCACCGACTGAACCAGCCCCGCAGCGCCCGCCTGGCCTCAAGCTCCCAGGATGTCTGAGCCCTCGGAGAAGACGGCTTAGGCCACCATCCACACTGCGCACCACGGGCGATTCAGCGATCCGCCCCCTTGCCCTTCACTGGGGGGAGCTGGCGGAACCTCCTGTTCCCAGGACGTGAGGAGGAGGAAGAATGAAGCCCGTGGGGCAGCAGGCGTTGGGCGTCGGTTCCGAGGCACCCTTTACTGTCGCTCTGCCCTGTCCTGTATCCAGATTTCACCTGATTCTCGAGAATCCGGCAGATCTGGGCTAAAAGGGGCTCCCCGTCCCCTCCAGATCCAAGCTGAGAATTTCTTGGCACTCAGTGGGAAGGCCCCGGGGTCTGGGCATGGAGACAGAGGCCGAGACCCCCACGCCGCCAGGGCCCACTGAAGTGCTGCTTGCGGATGCCCGGTCTTCCCCTCCTCCCTCCTCTCACTCACTCCCCTCCATTCTCCCCCGCTTCCCGTGTTCTCCCCTTCTCCGAATAAACTGAAATTTTAAGCGGAGTAGGGCTCACCTGGGACTTGAGCCGCCATACTCTCGAATCCTAGAAAAAATTTATGCCCCTGGAGCGACTAATGAGCCCGGTGCATTCTTCCTTATTCTAAATAACCTCCTTATAAATAACTTCCTCCTGCTGCCCGGGGTCGTCTCCTTTAACAGCGGTTGCAGCAGTTGGCCGCGCTGGAT
This sequence comes from Trachypithecus francoisi, assembly GCF_009764315.1. Lineage (NCBI taxonomy): Eukaryota > Metazoa > Chordata > Mammalia > Primates > Cercopithecidae > Trachypithecus > Trachypithecus francoisi. The sequence goes on from NW_022681460.1 coordinate 111,901,019, forward strand.
CCCATTTCAGCAAGTGGAGCGATTCAGGCCCCTCCGTCTGCATCCCGGGACCCCGGAAGGTCTCCACTGAGGCCCTGCCAACAGGAGCCTACCTCCGCCTTCCTAGTCTCACGTCCTTGCTGAAAATGCGAAAAGGGAGAAAAGAAAAGGAAAAAGGGGCTCGTTGGGGATTTGAACCCAGGACCTCTCGCACCTAAAGCGAGAATCATAACCCTAAACCAACGAGCCACCGGCTTCTCGTTTTTTGTTTTTGTTTTATTGGTGGGAGATATGTCTTTCCGCCCCTGACGCGGAGCAAGACGCTCTCCATCGGCACAGTAGCTCAGTCTTTAGCGCGCGCACCTGCGAATCTGGACTTATGGGTTCGTGGCCACCCTCAGATTTCCGAGGCAGGTTTTACTCCTGCTGGATAAACCAACAAGGTTACCCGCTGAGATTACGAACTGGTGGTTTAAATGTCATGCTGATATGAAATACAGGTGCATTTGCCTATTACTAAGGTAAAAGGATTTCCAGGCAGAATAGTGATGTCAGAAATCACAAAGGAAATGTACAGATTTTACCCAAGTTTTTAAAATGGCAAATGACAATCCAAAGAAAATACAATCTAAATTACAAGCTAAGGGCTTATTACTGGGTTACGCAGTTTTCAAATCCTTTACAAAATATATAGGCTTTTTTTGAGACGGAGTCTCGCTCTGTCGCCCAGGCTGGAGTGCCGTGGCGCGATCTCGGCTCACTGCAAGCTCCCCCTCCCAGGTTCTCGACATTCTCCTGCCTCAGTCTCCTGAGTAGCTGGGACTACAGGTGCCTGCCACCGCGCCCGACTAATTTTTTGTATTTTTTTTTATTAGAGACGGGGTTTCGCCGTGTCAGCCAGGATGGTCTTGATCTCCTGACCTCGTGATCCGCCCTCCTCGGCCTCCCAAAGTGCTGGGATTACAGGCGTGAGCCACTGCACCCAGCAAATATATAGGCATATTTTAAAAAGACATTTAAGAAAAGAAAAGCAATGAAGATCTGTGACAGAAACGGCTTCGTCTTCCTTACCTGCGACTATGGAGCATAAACGCTGCTTGCCGCAGCTTGTCTGGCAGACAAGTGTAGCCCTGGGCTGGCCCTAAGGAGCATAGGTGGAAAACAACTGAGCCTTGAAGTGGGGAGACCCGAGAAAAAGAGATTGTCCTAGAGCTTGCATGGGAAGAGTTTCGGGACTCAGAAACTGGAAACACTGGATTTCTGTGACAAAGTTTCCCAAGCAGCAGTACATGGTGCAATGGGTGTGTCTGGAGGCTGGGGTGAGGAGTTAAAAACGGCAGCCCACTGCTTCAGTGACTTCCTTAAGACTCAAAAGAGGCCAGGGAGAACCCTGTCTACTCACCTGCAGGCATCTCTCCTGAGGTCCTACGGATTGCCTGCTCTGGAAGTCACAGAAAAGTGAAGGAGGCTGGGCGCGGTACCTCCTGCCTATAATCCCAGCACTTTGGGAGGCCAAGGCGAGTGGATCACTTGAATCCGGGAATTCGAAACCAGCGTGGCCAACATGCAAGACTGCTGTCTACTAAAAATACAAAAATCAGCCGGGTGTGGTGGCGTGGGCCTGTAGTCCCAGCTACTCAGGAGGCTGAGGCACTAGAATCGCTTGAACCCAGGAGGCGGAGGTTACAGTGAGTGGACACTGAGCCACTGCCCTTCAGCCTGACAGGGTAAGACCCTGTCTAAAAAAATTTTTTTTTAATTTAAAAAATTGAAAAAAAGAGGGAAACTAAGAACAGATTCCAAGATTCCAACTGCTCATTCTTGTCAGTTACTGAATAGGGACTGGACTCTGATGGTTTCCATGAGGTAACTCATACTGTTTTCTCTCTCTCTCTCTCTCTTTTATTTTTTGTGGAGTTTCGCTCTTTTTTGCCCAGGCTGGAGTGCAATGGTGTGATCTTGGCTCACCGCAACCTCTGCCTCCTGGGTTCAAGCAATTCTCCTGCCTCAGCCTCCTGAGTAGCTGGGATTACCGGCATGTGCCACCATGCCTGGCTAATTTTTGTATTTTTAGTAGAGACAGGGTTTCCCCATGTTGGTCAGGCTGGTCTTGAACTCCCAACCTCAGGTTATCCGCCTGCCTCGGCCTCCCAAAGTGCTGGGATTACAGGCATGAGCCATTGCACCCGGCCTCATGCTGTTTTCAACAGATGTACAAGGAGGACACCATTATCTTCATGTCTACAGATGACACAACTGGAGCCCTGGAAAGGTTAAGAAAGTAGTTCAAGTTCACACAGCCAGGAAGTGCCCTGGAAAGTCTGGCTACAGAACCACATGAATAGCTGTCTTTGCACACCAACAGGTAATTCACAGAAAAAGGAAAGCAAACACACACACACCCACAGAGACATGCACAGACGGCCAATAAACATGGAAAACCACTCACCTCACTAGTAAAGTTTCTTTCCCCACTTTCTGAACTGCCCACAGCATCAGTTCCATTCTAGGCCTTGTTTATCTCATAGCCTTACCACAGAAGCCAGTGGGGAATAGCTATATGTCTGAATTCTCCAATTTTAGCATATGCTTTGACTCAGTATATTGATAATTGAGATATACTACACAAACCATAAAATTCACTAAAATGTATAATTGAGCGGTTTTTATATATTCATGAAATTGTGCAACAGTCACCACTATCTAGTTCTAGAATGTTTTCATCATCCCAATTCAGTACCCATTAGCAATCCTCCCTGTTCCTCCCTCCTCCCATCTTCTGGCAACCACTAGTATGCTTTCTGTCTCCACGAATTTGCCTGTTCTCTACATTTCGTATAAATGGAATTATACCATAGTGGTCTTTCATGTCTGGCTTCTCTCACTTAACATAATGTACTCAAGGTTTATCCTTGTTGCGTATATCAGTAATTCATCCCTAATTATGACTGAATAATATTTAATATTATTGAATAATACTATATTAGTTTGCTAGAGTCGCCACAACAGTACCATAGACTGAGTGGATAAAATAACAGAAATTTATTTTCTCACTATTCTGGAGGCTGGAGTCTGAGACTAGGTATGGGCAGGGTTTGTTGGTGCAGAGGCCTCCTTCCTTGGCTTGGGGACAGCTGTCTTCTCCCTGAGCCTTCATGCCATCTTCCCTCTGTGTATGTCTCTATTCAAGATCCAAATTATTATTATTATTATTATTATTATTTTGAGACAAGGTTTGTTACCCAGGCTGGAGGACAGTGGTATGAACATGGCTTGCTGCAAGCCTCCACCTCTAGGGCTCAAGAGATCCTCCTACTTCAGCCTCCTAAGTAGCTGGGACTACGGGTGATTGTCACCACACTCGACTAACTTTTTTTTTTTTTTAAATGGAGTTTTGCTCTGTTGCCTAGGCTGGAGTGCAGTGGCACGATCTCAGCTCACTGCAACCTCCACCTCTTGGGTTCAAGCAATTCTCCTGCCTCAGTCTCCTGAGTAGCTGGGATTACAGGTGTTCGCCACTACGCCTGGCTGATTTCCATATTTTTGTAGAGATGGGGTTTCACCATATTGACCAGGCTGCTCTCGAACTCCTGACCTCAGGTTATCTGCCCGCCTCGGCCTCCCAAAGTGCTGGGATTACAGTAGTGAGCCACCCTGTCTGGTCGACGAATTTTTTAATTTTATTTATTTATTTATTTATTTATTTTATTTTATTTTTATTTTTTTGTAGGAGCGAGGTCTCACTATGTTGCCCAGTCTGGTCTCAAACTCGCACCTGTTTGAGGCCGCACTTTGGGAGGCCAAGGTGGATGGGTCACTTGAGGTCAGGAGTACAAGACCAGCCTGGCCAAGGTGTTGAGACCCCATCTGTACTAAAATTACAAAAATTAGCCGGGTGTGGTGGCATAGTCCTGTAGTCTCAGCTACTCGGGAGGCTGAGGCAGGAGAATTGCTTGAACCCAGGAGGCAGAGGTTGCGGTGAGCCGAGATTGTGCCACTGCACTCCAGCCTGGGCAACAAGAATGAAACTGTGCCTCAAAAAAAAAAAAAAAATCAAAAATCTATGAAGCCCAGTAATAAGCCCTTGATTTGTCATTCAGATTGTATTTTCTTTGGATCATCATTTGCCGTTTTAAAAACTTGGGTGAAATCTGTTCATTTCCTTTGTGATTTCTGACATCACTATTCTGCCTGGAAATCCTTTTACCTTAGTAATAAGCAAATGCACCTGTATTTCATATCAACACGACATTTAAACCACTAGCTCATAACCTCAGGGGGTAACCTTGTTGGTTTATCCAGCAGGAGTAAAGCCTACCTCGGAAATCTGAGGGTGGCCGCGAACCCACAAGTCCAGATTCGCAGGAGCGCGCGCTAAGGACTGAGCTATGGGGCGATGGAAAGAGTCTCACTCTGCGCCAAGGGCAGAAACACATGTCAAAAAAAAAAAAAAAAAAAAAAAATTAAAGCACGGCTCGTTGGTCTAGGGGTAAGATTCTCGCTTTGGGTGCGAGAGATCCCGGGTTCAAATCCCGGAGAGCCCTTTTTCCCTCTCTTTTTTCCCCTTTCGCATTTTCAGCAAGGACAGGAGACTAGGAAGGCGGAGGGAGGCTGCTGTTAGCAGAGCCTCAGTGGGGACCTCCCGGGGTCCCGGGACGCAGACGGACGGGCCTGAATCGCTCGCCTTGCAGTCTGTCCGTCACCCTGAAATGGGATCCAGCGCTGCCAACTGCGGTAACCGTGGTTAAAGGAGACGACCCGAGCAGCAGGAGGAGGTTATTTAGAATAAGGAAAAATGAGCCAGGCTCGTTTATTTACGGGCATAGATTTTCCGTAGGGTTCGAGGGTATGGCGGCTCCAGTCCCAGGTGAGCCCTACCCTAGCTAAAAATGCACGGTATTGCGGGGAGTAATATGTGTGGCGGGGTGCCAGTGGGAGGGGAGTGAGGGAGAGATGGAGGGGCGAAGGCCCGTACATCCACTGGCAGCACTTCAGTGTGCCCTGGGGGAGTGCGGGTCTCGGCTCCCGCCTCCACGCCCAGACCCCGAGGCCTTCCCACTGAGAGCCAGGAAATTCGAGGCTTGGATCCGGAGGGGATGGGGAGAGCCTTTCAGTCCAGATCTGCCGGATTCTCGGGCTCCGGGTGAAATTTGGACACAGAGAAGGACAGAATGACAGTAAAAGGTGCCCCGGAACCGACGCCTGGACGCGGCCTCTGCTGCCCCAAGGAGCCTCTGCTTCCCCACGTCCTGGTGACTGAAGGTTCCGCCAGTTCCCCAGTGAAGGGGAAGGAGGTACATCGCTGAGTCCGGCGGGCGCCGCGGGCCTAATGGAGCGAAGTGACGCTCAGTGTCAGCCTCTTGAATTGAGGTTCCAAGTGGGAAGCTCGCCTTCTGGGTTTTGGCTTCCCTCGGGGAGAAGGGAGGACCGGGGCGGGAGAAGCGTGGGGTGCGGCGAGGTAGCGGGCCTGGTGGCGGGTTCCTGGTGCAGTCGCCAGGCCTTTACTGACCACCCATCGGCACCACGCCGCCGGGCTGCAGCGTTTCCAAGGCGGGCTTCCAGTGGTCGCGGTTCGCGGACCCTCAGCGCAGCAGCTGCCGGCTCTTGAGGCGTTCCCATGTCCCGCCGGAGCTGGAGCTCCTCACTACGCGGCGTGACGCGCGGATCCCTAGCCCAGGGCTGAGTGGCGGAGGCGGGCGAGGGCCCGGGGGGTCCCGGATTGTGGGGGCACAGGGGATGTTCCCCATTTTGTGCGGCGCAGGGAGAAGCGGGAGCCCAGGGCTCCCTCTGTGTCCACCCGCGCTTGAACTTGTCTCTTTCAGACTTCAGGAAATCGGAGTCTCCTCCTAGCTCTGTTCTGCTGGGCCACGAGGATGCCACGAAGGCCACAGAGAGAAGCTGGAGTTAACAGAACGTGTGGCTCGTTGGTCTAGGGGTATGATTCTCGCTTAGGGTGCGAGAGGTCCCGGGTTCAAATCCCGGACGAGCCCAGTTTTTGGTCCAAAACATCGGTTCCTACCCTTTCCTACTTTAGATGAAGATCAGAGATCCAAACAACTCTGACAGGTCAAAGCAGTCCGAGTCCTTCGAAGTTAGTTTGTTTGCTTGTTTTGAGACGGTGTCTCTGTCCACCCAGCTGAAGTGCAGTGGTGCCATCTCACCTCACTGCAACCTCCGCCTCCTGGGTTCAAGCAATTCTCCTGCCTCAGTCTTCCAGGTAGCTGGGACTACAGACACGTGCCACCATGCCTGGCTAGTGTGTGTGTGTGTGGTGTGTGTGTGTGTGTGTGTGTGTGTGTGTGTGTGTTTAAGTAGAGACGGGGTTTCTCCATGTTGGCCAGGCTGGTCTCCAACTCCTTACCTCAGGTGATCAGCCCGCCTGGGCCTCCCAAAGTGCTAGGATTACAGGCGTGAGTCACCACGCCCAGACTTCGAAGATAATTTGTACAAAGATCTAAAGCTGTCTGACACCACCAGTGCCACATTTAAAATTTATTTGGAATTTTGTCACCAGTGTCGCCAGAGCCCTATCCACTGATAAGCTTATTTTGTTTTCTGCTTTTTTATTTTTATTTTTTGTGACACTACTTTCGTCAGTAGGAACTCACTCGAGGCACTGAAGAAGAGGTAAGTCCTCCCTATATACAGTAAGAACCGAGTCTTCACAGTCAGTTACCTTAAAAGGTCTACCCTGGGATTCCCACCCAGTGTCCCTGGCTCCGGTGGCTAGAGCCTTAACGAGAGAAAGCCGAGCACTTGAGCAGAGGAGAAAGGCTATGGGCGTTTGCATCTGGAGTCCAGAGTCCTCTCCCTCCCCACATTCTGACACTCCTCACCTGCGTGTAGCCTTCTGGGGCTCCTCTGCTCCCCCATCCTAGTTCTGGAAGGAGTGCAGACGGAACTCAGGAGCCCGGGTATCCGCGTCCTGAGTCCCAGCGCCCACCAGGACTGGAGCCTCCTCGCATCTACTCTGAGGACAAAATCCATTGGCAGAGTCTTCCTTTTTGTTTGGGATGCTGGGTTTGAGAACATGCCATGAACCAAGAGTCGTAAATAATCCAATTTTGAGCACTTGAGAACCAAGTGGAAACAAACTCAAGCCGATTTAAAGTGACCAATCTCTGGTTATGCCCTTGAGCCCGTGCAGAAGCAAAGAATAATTTGTGTGTGTGTGTGGACAAATACATTTGTATTCCAGATCTCACAGAAATTCCTACACAAAGAAATTTACAAGGAAAATGAACACTGCACCCTAAAAATTAACAAGAAACAAGGTTCCAGGAGCAACAATTCATTAACAGGAACAGAAACAAAATTGCAAACATTTCAGAAGCAAAGTGTATCAGACTTATAATACAACTATTCCTACAGTGTCTAAAAATATGAAAGGCAATAAAGAAAATATCTTTGACAACAGGACCTCCAACCTTCTAGATTGAAAAAAGAACCAAATAGTTCTAGATATAAAAGCACACTGTAATGGAAACGGAACAACTAGATGCACATCACAGTAGGTTACAGTGCGGAGCAGTGTTGCGAGGGCTTCTGTGAGTCCCAGTGAGCTCTGGGCGTTCTGTCTGCAACTGCAAGGATGGCCGATACACAGCAGTACTCTCCTGTGCCTGTAACTCGAGTGTCCTCAAAAAAAAAAAAAAAAAAAAAAGGTTGTCATTGACTCTTTAAGTGCGTGCAGTCGCAGTCTGGGGACATTTTTTCTCTTTCTGAAAGAAGGCCATTTCAGCGGAGGGCACAGATTGGGAGAACACAGATTCATGCCAACGTGGTGCCGAAGGAGACTCTGGCGGGTCACCCCCATTTATGGGAGAACGCAGGGTGGTAAAGGAAGTCCTGAACTAGCGGGGGCGTGGGTGGGGACTGAGCCTGCTGTGGGAGACCCCAAGTGCGCTCTGGTTTCCGGGACTGATTGATTACCTCACTTTGTTTTCACCACCCTTAGGCCACCCAGTCCATTTGTAGATATAGAAAAGCATCCATAAGGAAGCCCGGCTAGCTCAGTTGGTAGAGCATGAGACTCTTAATCTCAGGGTCGTGGGTTCGAGCCCCATGTTGGGCGTGTGTTTTGTTTTTGGCTGTCTCTCCAAGAATCTACCCTCTATCTGTGGAGGTAGAGGCCCCTGACAGATGCAGACTTGTTGGTACCTTTTAGCTGTACCCCGAGTGTACATCTTTTCCTCCCAGCTCTCTGCCCCTGGCAGTGCAAGACTTGGTGAAAGAAGAAACTCAGGCTGGGCGCGGTGGCTCAAGCCTGTAATCCCAGCACTTTGGGAGGCTGAGACGGGCTGATCATGACGTCAGGAGATCGAGACCATCCTGGTTAACACGGTGAAACCCCGTCTTTACTAAAAAATACAAAAAAAAACTAGCCAGGCGAGGTGGCGGGCGCCTGTGGTCCCAGCTGCTCGGGAGGCTGAGGCAGGAGCTTGCAGTGAGCCGAGATCCGGCCACTGCACTCCAGTCTGAGCGACAGAGCGAGACTCCGTCTCAAAAAAATAAAAAGAAACTCAAGCAGAAGATTTAAAGTGACCAAGGTCTGGTTATGCCCTCCCCTGCTTATTCCAGAAAGCCGTCCTGGGTTCCTGCCCCATGGATGCAGTTCCTACCTGGAAGATCATGAGAACAGCAGTTCCTCGCTCCTTGTTAGCAGAGGCCCTGGGGAAGACCCCCACTAGGGTTTCCCTCTTCTGGGATCATAGCAGGGATGTCCTCATTAAAAGAGAAGAAAGTCTGAGAACGTGGGCTTGTCCAGGATTGGACTCTCTTGTACCCTAAGCAACAGTTATAGCCTGGACAAGGAGCCATCCACGAAACTTTTCTCTGCTCATCTCCCGTCGTCCTTATGCCCGCCTCCACCCTTGTCCAGCAACACTGCCCAGATGCTGATCCCCAGGGGGTCATGTCAGGGAAAATTTGACTCAGGTCCCATCAAGTAGAGGGAGAGGGGGATCCCAATGTTCACGAGCTTGAGAGTCCCAGTGTCTGGCTTTCCTGCCTTCCTCTCTGATTAGAGGCCTCCAGTCCAGGGAGGTAGGTGCCAGATCCTCCCGGAAGTGCCCAGTGCAGCCAGAGGGAGCAGCTCTGGTCTCCTGAGTTACCCAATCTCCCTCTACCCAGACCATCTGGGTGCATACAACATTTCACTGGATGGCTGCTTCTAGTGCCAGCCTGGTGCTGCCGGTACCTGTGTGCAGAGTTGTGAGGCTGGTTATGGTGACCCAAGGGGGCAGACATTGGGATGTTGAATATTAGCAGTAGACGTAGCTAATGCTTATTAAGCTCACCATGCCTAACACTCTTCTAAGCTCTTTACTTACCTAAACTCATTTAATCTTCACTACTGGCCAGGCGAGGTGGCTCAAACCTGTAATCCCAGCACTTTGGGAGGCCGAGACGGGCAGATCACGAGGTTAGGAGATCGAGACCATCCTGGCTAACACGATGTAAACCCCGTCTCTACTAAAAAAATACAAAAAACTAGCTGGGCGAGGTGGCGGGCGCCTGTAGTCCCAGCCACTTCGGAGGCTGAGGCAGGAGAATGGCATAAACCCGGGAGGCGGAGCTTGCAGTGAGCTGAGGTCCGGCCACTGCACTCCAGCCTGGGCGACAGAGCGAGACTCCGTCTCAAAAAAAAAACAAAAAACAAAAAACAAAAACAAAAACAAAAAAAACTTCACTACTATACTCTTATTATTGCATTTTCAGACAAAATTGAGGAGCTGGGATGGAAACATGGAAACTCAGTCAACCTGCCACAGAATGTGCCCTCCCAACCCCAGCAGGTCAGGGAAGGGGACGGCAGGGAAGAGAAGGACTGCTTGACTTTGTGTCGGCATTCCTGGGGCAGTGAGGTTTATTGACTGAATGATTTACTGATTGAGATGAGTCTCCCTCTGTCACCCAGATTGGAGTGCGATGATGTGATATCTGCTCACTGCAACCTCCGCCTCCCAGGTTCAAGGAATTCTCCTGCTCAGCCTCCCTTGAGTAACTGGGATTACAAGAACGCGCCACCATGCCCGACTAATTTTTGTATGTTTTTAGTAGAGATGGGGTTTCACCATGTTGACCAGGCTGGTCTCGAACTCCTGGCCTCAGATGATCTGCCTGCCTCCACCTCCTAAAGTGCTGGGATTACAGGCGAGAGCCACTGTGCCCGGCCGGATTTTTCAGAATAGTTTGTGTGTGTGTGTGTGTGTGTGTGTGTGTGTGTGTGTGTGATGGAGTTTCACTCTTGTTACCCAGGCTGGAGTGCAATAGCACCATCTCGGCTCACCACAACCTCCGCCTCCCGAGTTGAAGCGATTTTCCTGCCTCCACCTCCTAAGTAGCTGGGATTAGAGGTATGTGCCACCACGCCCGGCTAATTTTGTATTTTTAGTACAGATGCAGTTTCTCCGTATTGGTCAGGTTGGTCGCAAACTGCCAACCTCCAGGTGATATGCCTGCCTCAGCCTCCTAAAGTGCTGGGAATACAGGCATGAGCCACCATGCTTGGCCTATTTCGAATAGTTTATAATGAAAAATACATTGGTGCAACTCCTTGGGTATGCTCCCTAATGCTGGGGCAAGGAACACCACTCAAAATCCAGACCTGGCCTTCTGAGATAGGTCACGCTGTAAGGTCACTTGGAGCCCACTGAGGAAAGTGGCACTGGGTTGGACACAGTGGCTCACCCCTGTAATCCCAGCACTTTGGGAGGCCGAGGTGGGTGGATCGTCTGAGGTCGGGAGTTCGAGACCAGCCTGGCCAACATGGTGAAACCCTGTCTCCACTAAAAATACAACAGTTGGGCAGGCATGGTGGCAGGCGCCTGTAATCCCAGCTACTTGGGAGGCTGAGGCAGAAGAATCACTTGAACCCAGGAGGCGGAGGTTGCAGTGAGCCGAGATGGCGCCACTGCACTCCAGCCTGGGCAACAGAACCAGACTCTGTCTCAAAAAAAAAAAAAAAAAGAAAGAAAAGAAAGGAAGGAAGGAAGAAAGAGAGAGAGAGAAAGAAAGAAAAGAAAAGAGAGAGAGAGAGAGAGAAAGGAAGGAAGGAAGGAAGGAAGGAAGGAAGGAAGGAAGGAAGGAAGGAAGGAAGGAAGGAAAAGAAAAGAGAGAGAGGCCGGGCGCGGTGGCTCAAGCCTGTAATCCCAGCACTTTGGGAGGCCGAGACGGGCGGATCACGAGGTCAGGAGATCGAGACCATCCTGGCTAACACGGTGAAACCCCGTCTCTACTAAAAAAAAAAATACAAAAAATTAGCCGGGCGAGATGGCGGGCGCCTGTAGTCCCAGCTACTCGGGAGGCTGAGGCGAGAGAATGGCGTAAACCGGGAGGCGGAGCTTGCAGTGAGCTGAGATCCGGCCACTGCACTCCAGCCTGGGCGACAGAGCGAGACTCCGTCTCAACAAAAAAAAAAAAAAAAAAGAAAAGAGAGAGAAAGGAGGGAAGGAGGGAGAGAGGGAGACAGAGAAAGAGAGAAAGAAATGGAAGGAAGGAAGGAAGGAAGGAAGAGGGCACTGATCAGTAGGCCTACTTTTCCTGAAATTTTGAGATAGGGTCTCATTCTGTCACCCAGGCTGGAGTGCAGTGATGCAATCACAGCTTACTGTAGCCTCTATCTTCTGGGCTCAAGCAGTCCTCCCATTTCAGCCTCTCAGGTAGCTGAGACTATACGCCAAGCCACCATGCTTGGTTATTTATTTTTGGAGTAGAAGTAGTAATACTAGAGATGGGGTCCCTCTTTGTTGCCCAGGCTGGTCTTGAACCCCTGGGCTCAAGTAATCCTCCCATCTCAGACTACCCAAGTTCTGGGATTATAGGAATGTGCCATCAAGCCTGACTCGGGCATGCTTTTCGTATAAGGTATAAGAGATCTCAGGTTCTAGTCCTGCATAAGCCCAAAGTTTTTCCTTCTAAAATCACTAACATTCTAGGTTAGGGGCTTGGTTCCTTCTGTTCCTGTGGTCCTGAGGAGTAACTGTGGGGAGTAAAGGTGGAGAAACCAGTGCCCTCCAGTTTCCCTGCAGGGCTCGCAGGGGATTGGGGATCGAGTCCTGGAGACCCTACAGGTAAAGAGGAACAATCTTGGAGGACAGCAAGAGTCGGTGTGAAGGATCAAGAGTTGCTGGTTGTAGGCCCGGCACGGTGGCTCACTCCTGTGATCCCAGCACTTCGGGAGACCGAGATGGGCTAATCACTTGAGGTCAGGAGTTTGTTATATATAAAGTTTCGGTGCCGCAGAAGAAATATAACTCAAATACAAAATTTTCTTTTAAATTTTTAGCAAGGCGAGGTACTTCTATAGAAGGGTGTGCCCTTACAGATGGAGCAATGGTGAGCACACACTTGGACCAGGGAGGGGAAGGGGTTCTTATCCCTGACGCACGTGGCCCCTGCAGCTGTGTCCTTCCCTTGTTGGCTAGGGTTAGACCGCACAGGCTAAACTAATTCTGATTGGATAATTTAAAGAGAGTGACGGAGTGAATGGTTTGGCGGGAAAAATGGTTATTACAGAGCAGGTAGTCGGAATGAGTCAGGGTGGAGTAGCTAATCAGAATGAGTCAGATGGAGCAGATGATTGAAATGAGTAGGGTGGAGCAGGTAATCTAAAAAGGTTGCTTTACGAGGAAGTTAACTTTAAAAGTAGAAGGTAGGCCGGGCGCGGTGGCTCAAGCCTGTAATCCCAGCACTTTGGGAGGCCGAGACGGGCGGATCACGAGGTCAGGAGATCGAGACCATCCTGGCTAACACGGTGAAACCCCGTCTCTACTAAAAATACAAAAACTAGCCGGGCGAGGTGGCGGGCGCCTGTAGTCCCAGCTACTCAGGAGGCTGAGGCAGGAGAATGGCGTAAACCTGGGAGACGGAGCTTGCAGTGAGCTGAGATCCGGCCACTGCACTCCAGTCCGGGCGACAGAGCGAGACTCCGCCTCAAAAAAAAAAAAAAGTAGAAGGTAAAGAACTGAACATACTGACATATTGAATCTTTGAAAAGAAATTTAGAACTTATATCTAACAAGCTGGAGACCAGATTGGCCAACATGGTGAAACCTCGTCTCTACCAAAAAATACAAAAATTAGCTGGGTGTGATGGCACGTGCCTGTAATCCCAGCTACACGGGAAGCTAAGGTAGGAGAATCGCTTAAGCCTGGGATGCAGAGATTGCAGTGAGCCGAGATCGTGCCACTGCACTCTAGCTTGGGCAACAGAGTGAGACTCTATTAAAAGAAAAAAAAAGTGTACAGTTTGGTAAGTTTTGGCAGTCCATCACTCTGCTTTCTGTCACTGTATTGTTTTGCATTTTCTAGAGTTTTACATACATGGGATCATCATTGTATAACATTATTATTATTATTATTATTATTATTATTATTTTTGACACGGAGTCTCGCTCTGTGGCGCAGGCTGGAGTGCAGTGGCCGGATCTCAGCTCACTGCAAGCTCCGCCTCCCGGGTTCACGCCATTCTCCCGCCTCAGCCTCCCGAGTAGCTGGGACTACAGGCGCCCGCCACCTCGCCCGGCTAGTTTTTTGTATTTTTTAGTGGAGATGGGGTTTCACCGTGTTAGCCAGGATGATCTCGATCTCCTGACCTCGTGATCCACCCGTTTCGGCCTCCCAAAGTGCTGGGATTACAGGCTTGAACCACCGCGCCCGGCCCTATTATATAACATTATTTGTTATGACCACGTTATCCTCCATTTTGGATTTATGATGATAATTTCATTTATCCCCTATTTTGGGGCTAGTAGATTGTTTCCATTTGTTTTTTGTTTTGTTTTGTTTTTTGAGATGGAGTCTCGTTCTGTTACCCAGGCTGGAGCGCAGTGGCGCGCCATCTCGGCTCACTGCAACCTCCACCTCCCGGGTTCAAGCGATTCTTCTGCCTCACCCTCTCCAGTAGCTGGGACTACAGGCACGCGCCACTACGCCCAGCTAATTTTTGTAGTTTTAGTAGAGATGAGGTTTCACCAGGCCAGGCCTGTCTTGAACTCCTGACCTTGTAATCTGCCCGCCTCAGCCTCCCAAAGTGCTGGGATTACAGACATGAGCCACCACGCCCAGCCTGTTTCCTGGTTTTTAAGTATAATCTGAGGATAAATAATTTTTGATGCAAAATATCTATGTAAATCTATTACACTTTTCTAGGATACAAGCCCTGGGTCAGGCTGGTGGGAATGTAAAATGATCCAGCCACTGTGGATAACAGCCTGGCAGTTCCTCAAAATGTTAAGCACAGAACTACCAAATGACCCCAAAACTCCATTCCTAAATGGAGTTCCACTCCTATGCTCAAGGAAATTTAAAACATATATTCATACTAAATCATGTACACAATGTTCACTTTAATGAGCTGATTTGTGACTGTCCACCATCCATGTGTTGAAGTTCTAACTCTCAGTCCCTCAGAATGTGGCTGTATTTGGAGATTGGGTATTTAAAGAGGTAATTAAGACAAAATGATGTTATTAGGATGGTCGTTAATCCAATATGACTGGAGTCCTTGTAAGTAGAGGAAATTCAGGCCAGGAACGGTGGCTTATGCCTTTAATCCCAGCACTTTGGGAAGCCGAAGTAGGTGGATCACCTGAGTCAGGAGTTTGAGACCAGCCCTGCCAACATGGTGAAACCCTGTCCCTACTAAAAATACGAAAATCAGCAGGGCATGGTGGCAGGCGCCTGTAGTCCCAGCGACCAGAGGGGCTGAGGCAGGAGGATCCCTTGAACCCGGGAGGTGGAGGTTGCAGTGAGCCAAGATCATGCCACTGTACTCCAGTCTGGGCGACAGAGTGAGACTCCATCTCCAAAAAAAAAAAAAAAAAAAAACGGAACTTGGCCTGGGTGTAATCCCAGCATTTTGGGACGGCAAGGCAGGAGGATCTCTGGAGACCAGATTGAAAAAAAAAAAGAAAGAAAGAAAGAAAAGAAAATATTCTATTTTTAATTTTGTCTGAAAGTGCACTTACAAGAGTATAGCAGTGAAGACTGAACAAGTTAAGGTACAGAAAGGGGCTGGGTGTGGTGGCTCAGCCTGTATTCTCAGTACTTTGGGAGGCAGGTGAATCGCTTGAAGCGGCATGGTGAGATTTTTTTTTTTTTTTTTTAGATGGAGTCTCGCTCTGTCATCTAGGCTGGAGTGCAGTGGCCGGATATCAGCTCACTGCAAGCTACCCCTCCCGGGTGTGCGCCATTCTCCTGCCTCAGCCTCCTGAGTAGCTGGGACTGCAGGCGCCCACCACCACGCCTGGCTAATTTTTTTTATTTTTAGTAGAGACGGGGTTTCACTGTGTTAGCCAGGATGGTCTCTATCTCCTGACCTCGTGATCTGCCTGCCTCAGCCTCCCAAAGTGCTGGGATTACAAGCATGAGCCACCGCGCGCGGCCAGACATGGTAAGCTTAAGCAGCGTTAGCTACATCTACTGTTAATGTTGAACATCCATCCTCTGACCACTCCATTACCAACCTCAGAATTCTGCATGCAGGCACCCCCTGCCCTAGATTTCACAAGAGAGATCCTGTGAAATCCTGTGGTTTCAGGGTGGAGGGAGGCCAGGCAATTGGAGAAATTAGAGCCTGGCCTCCCAAAGACCTGCTCCCTCTGACTGCACTGGGCACCTCTGGGAGGATCCGGCACCCATCTCCCTGGGCTGGAAGCCTTTAATCTGAGGGGGAGGCAGGGAAGCTAGACACTGGGACTCCCAAACTGGTGAACATTAGAATACCCATCCCCCTGTACTTGATGGGACCCTAGTCAAACCTCCTGACAAGATGACACGATCCCCTAGGGATCAGTGCCTGGGCAATGTTGTTGGACAAGGGTGGAGCCGGGCATAAGGACGACCAGAGATGGGCGGGGAAGGTTTCGTCGGTGGCTCCTTGGTCTAGGCTATGATTGTTCCTTAGGGTGCAAGAGTCCAATCCTGGACAAACCCATGTTCTCAGACTTTATTCTTTTAATGTGGCACAGTCTTGCTGTGGTCCCAGAAGAGGAAAACCTTACTGGGCAGCTTCCTCACGGCAGCTGCTAACAAGAGCAGGGAACGGCTGTTCTCCTGGTCTTCCAGGTAGGCTCCACGTCCTTGGGCCCCCATAAAGGGTCTACAGCCATACTTAGAGTAAACGCACCCCAGCTCAGGAACCCAGGATGTTTTCCTGGGGTGAGCAGGCATCTGCTTTCACCAAGTCTTGCATTGCCAGAGACAGATGGCTGAGAGAAGAAAATCGACCCACGTGGAACAGAAACTCACAATGCTATCCCTGTGGGTGAGGCTCGCAGTAAAAGCAGCCGCCCAACGTGGGGCTCGAACCCACGACCCTGAGATTAAGAGTCTCATGCTCTACCGACTGAGCTAGTCGGGCTCGTTGCAGCGAGTTTCTTCTGGATTTCTAGATTAAAGCAGACTCCGGGACCAGGAGACGTCGGTGTTGGTACTACACTGTGGAACACAGTTGCTCTGCGACAAGCGTCTTCCTCAGGCCTGCCCCAAAGGCGAGGCGCAGACCGATGCCCCCAACGGTGGCTGGATCCGGGTCCTTCTCTGCGTCCGAGGCCCACCCGCGGACGCCCCCAGCGTGGCAACTCCTGAGTCCGCTGGAGGCGGATGGATGGAACCGCTTGAGGCGACTCCAGGGATGTGGGGCCCCGCCCCGACTCACGGCCGTGGAAGCGGGTCTGACTTGTGGATTCCTCATTCACGCGAAATATCTTTGCTGAGCCCCGACTTCGAGCCCAGCCAGGTCCCATGGAGGCAGCAGACCCTGGGCATCCAGCCCCGTCGGAGGGGGTGGCACAGAGCCGGGGCGGCCAGACTGGGGCAAAATATTGTTGTGATTCCTGCCCAAAGTGTAGGGGTGGGGGTTCGGAGGAGAGAGGGGCTGCGGGAGCTGCGAGGCGCCCCGGAAAGGAAACCGTGTCCCCGCCAGGGGGAGGTGGGCTGGGCTGGGGTGCAGGGGGCCGGGAGAAGGTGGGGAGCGGCGGGCAGTGACGGCGGGAAGCTGACAGGAAACCTCCGCGACCCAGCGGCCTCCTGCGCTGGGTTCCGTACCTCGCATCCCCCCTGGGCAGGTGACGGTTTCCCGTTCCTTTCTAGGACCCTTGGCCTTTGCCACTGCTGTTCGGCTGCAGAAGAATCCTCTAGGTGGGATTGGTGGCTCATGCCTGTGATCCCAGCACTTTGGAAGGCTGAGGGGATAGGATCGGTTGAGCCCAGAGGCTGGGGACCAGCCTGGGCAATATAAGTGAGACCTCGTCTCTACAAAAAATAAAAATTTAAAAATTAGCCGGGCGTGGTGGCGCGCGCCGTGAGTCCCAGTTACTCGGGAAGCTGAGGTGGGAGGATCCCTTGAGTTTGGGAGGTTGAGGCTGCAGTGAGCTACGATTGCACCATCGCACTCCAGCTTGGGCAACAGGGCAAGACCCTGTCTCAGAAAAAAAAAGAATCCTCCCGAACCCTCAGCACATGCATCTCCCCAGGTTCTAGTCTCCTCCTTGGCGGGGCTGTGGGGGGAACGGCTTCAGGAGCCCCGTGGACTCTTTTTCCTGGCTCTTCTGCTCTCACTCCACGCTGAGGTCCTATTTTTTCCAGGACCCCAGAGTTCAGCCAGGAGGGGGCGCTCCTTAAACCCTAGGTCCAAGGGTTAAGGGAGATGCCTGAGAGGGCTCAAGCCACATTCCTGAGAGTGGCGGGTGGGGGGGATGGAGTCTCATCTCGACTCACCTAGCTAGCCAGACTGGGGCAGGCTATTATGCTGCCGTGCTGGTCGGGCCTTGGGGGAAGGCGATCCGGACGGGAAACCAGCAGTTTAAAAAAGAAAAGAAGGCCGGGCGCGGTGGCTCACTCCTGTAATCCCAGCACTCTGGGAGGCCGAGTCGGGCGGATCACGAGGTCAGGAGGTCGAGATCATCCTGGCTAACACGGTGAAACCCCGTCTCTACTAAAAATACAAAAAATTAGCCGGGCGTGGTGGCGGGCGCCTGTAGTCCCAGCTACTCGGGAGGCTGAGGCACGAGAATCACTTGAAGCCGGGAGGCAGAGGTTTCAGTGAGCCAAGATCACACCATTGTACTCCAGCCTGGGCGACAGGGACTCTGTCTCAAATAACAACAATAATAATAAAATAGCCGGGCCTGGTGGCTCATGTTTGCAATCCCAGCATTTTGGGAGGCTGAGGCGGGCAGATCATGAGGGCAGGAGATTGAGACCATCCTGCCTAACACGGTGAAACCCCGTCTTTACTAAAAATACAAAAAATTAGCCGGGCACGGTGGCGGGCACTTGTAGTCCCAGCTACTTGGGAGGCTGAGACAGGAGAATGGTGTGAACCCGGGAGGCGGAGCTTGCAGTGAGCCGAGAGCACGCCACTGCACTCCAGCCTGGGCGACAGAGTGAGACTCAATAAATAAATAAATAAATAATAATAATAATAATAATAGGGCCGGGCGCGGTGGCTCAAGCCTGTAATCCCAGCACTTTGGGAGGCCGAGATGGGTGGATCACGAGGTCAGGAGATCGAGACCATCCTGGCTAACACCGTGAAACCCCGTCTCTACTAAAAAATACAAAAAACTAGCCGGGCGTGGTGGCGGGCGCCTGTAGTCCCAGCTACTCGGGAGGCTGAGGCAGGAGAATGGCGTAAACCTGGGAGGCAGAGCTTGCAGTGAGCTGAGATCCGGCCACTGCACTCCAGCCTGGGTGACAGAGCAAGACTGTGTCTCAAAAAAAAAAAAAAAAAAAATAATAATAATAATAATAATAATAAACATGTCTGTTTCTTATTTGCCAGTATGGCCCCACAATGGGCTGGTAATAATAATAATAAAATAAACACGCTTGTTTCTTATTGCCAGTATGGCCCCACGATGGGCTGGTAAGAGGTCTCAGTTAAACTCACAGATTCAGGGCCCTAAAAGGCTGCTAAATGTGGAGTGAAGACCTGGAGTAAGAGCTTTTGCCTTGAGTCCCCACCTCCCTTAGAGGCCTGATGTGCATGCAGAGGAGCATCTCAAGCGGAAACAGAGCTGGCACCAGAGGCAGGCAGACCAAGGTTTTCAGCCCCTTCCACCCATTCCCAGGCTATGGGGGACTTCAGAGGCCGGATCAAGGACTGGATCCCTGACAGTCTATGGCAGACAGATGCTCTATGGCAGGACCTCCGCCAGCCTGCTCCTCCTGGCTACCCTATGGTCAGGGCACTGCCTTGAGTCCCTTCATTCGCAGAGCTGAGGAGGCTTGGGGAGGTTTGAAATCCAAGCCAGTTCCTCTGCCAGGAACTGGGGTGTAGCTGTAGTCCCTCAGTCAGTGGGACAATGGGACATTAGGACCTGCCTCCTGTGGCCTGGGGCCTTTCTGCCCAGCCCCTTACCTGCTGCCTTCCTCCTCCAGAGACAAAACATTGCCTTTAGGATTCCCATGGAGCAGTTTCAACATTCCCCCTGTGGTATCCCCCAGTTGGGCAACCCCATGTGTGATAATCTTACCACCCACCCATGGAAAAGATGTGACTCTCATTCAGAGTGAGGGGTGGAGGGGACCCTACCCAGCCAAAGCCAAGTCCCGGGTAAGGCAGGAAGGCCCCAGTTCGTGAAGGAGCAGCACCTAGACCACACCTACGGGAGCTGCCCCTCCATGCCTGGCTCTGCCTCTCCCTGCTTAAGCCACATCCCCCAAATAGATCCTCAAACGTGGAAAATGTGAGACAGAAAGCATCCCCCCAAACCAAAGTCAGAGATCCAGAACAGAGGACCCTCCTCCTCATGCAATGAGGCAGCTGGGAAGTCTTCTCAGGGTCTCTCCAAGCAGGATTCTGTGTTGCTTATAAGGTCTAAGCTAGTCAAAAGGTATACTTCGCCCAACGTGGGGCTCAAACCCATAACCCTGACATTAAGAGTGTCATGCTCTACCGACTGAGCTAGCCAGGCAAGTAGAGGCAGGTGGTGTTCTTTTTCCCTGGATCTGAGGCCTTAGGTGACTTACCTGTTCCTGTCAGGCATTCTCCTATTTCCAACATCCCCTATGTCAATAAGGACTCCGGATTCTGGGGCTGAGTCCCGTAGACCAGCCAAAGTTCTAGAGTTGGGACCTGGGGAAATGGAGGGCAGGAGTGGGGCTCGAATCCCAGGACTGTGGGCAACTCACCGGAGCCATGGTGGGCAAGGAACCACATCCCCTTCTCTGCCACCTCAAACAGTCCTCGGGGCTACCTGCTTGCTGGGGTAGTTTGGGGTCTGGAGTTGCTGAGTCACGGCTGCTTGTTTCTTTGTTAGCCAGGCCCTGGGTCCGAGCCCTAAGGACGTTGTTGTGGAACAAAAGCAGCAGCTGGGATTACAGCGCTCGGGAGTCCCTGACCTTGCCTTTGGCACTTTGGAGGCAGGAGCAGAGCTGCGGCAATCCCACCTGCCTTAGAGCCACCTGGGACCTGGTCTCCACAGGTGTTCCTTTCTGTCTGGGCCCAAATCCTGGGAAGAGAAACACTGAGAAGAGGACACGTAGACTGGGTACAGTGGCTGGCACCCATAATCCCAGCCACTTTGGGAGGCCAAGGTGGGAAGATCACTTGAGGCCAGGAGTCCAAGACCAGCCTGAGCAATATAGCAAGACCCTGTTTTTATGAAAAAATTTAAAAAATTAGCCAGGTGTGGTAGTGCAGTGACTCACACCTGTAATCCTAGCAATTGGGGAGGTCTAGGTGGGTGGGTCCCTTGAGGCCAGGAGTTTGAGACTAGCCTGGCCAACATGGCAAAACCTCATCTCTACTAAAAATACAAAAATAAGGGCCAGGCGTGGTGGTTCACACCTGTAATCCCAGCACTTTGGGAGTCCGAGGCGGGCAGATCATGAGGTCAGAAGTTTGAGACCAGCCTGGTCAATGTGGTGAAACCCTGTCTCTACTAAAAGTACAAAACATTAGCCAGGCATGGTGGCAGGTGCCTGTAATCCCAGCTACTCAGGAGGCTGAGGCAGGAGAATCACTTGAATCTGGGAAGCAGAGGTTACAGTGAGCCAACGAAGATCGTACCACCGCACTCCAGCCTGGGAGACAGAGTGAGACTCCATCTCAAAAAAAAAAATTAGCCAGGCATGGTGGCACCCACCTATACTCCCAGCTACTTAGGAAGCTCAGGAAGGAGAATCGCTTGAACCGTGGAGCACAGGTTGCAGTGAGCCAAGATGATGCCACTGCACTCCAGCCTGGACGACAGAGCGAGACCTTGTCTCAAAGAAAATTATAATTATATAATAAAATTATATTATGATATAATCATATTACTAATAGAATTATATGATACATATATACTACATATAATATAAACATATATAAAATATGTATGTTTAGGTATAACATACACATGTTTTTCATATGTGTGTATATTATTCAATACCGTAGACATGAAATCTAATTTCCATGTGTAATGAGATGAGATATCTTATTTTTTTCGTACCAAGTCTTCAAAATCCCGATGCATATTTTGTACTTACAGCAGCACATCTCAAGTGGACCAGTCGTATTTCAAGTGTTTAAGAGCCATGTGGATCGAGACCATACTGGGTAACACGGTGAAACCCCGTCTCTACTAAAAAATACAAAAAAAAATCTGGCCGGGTGAAGTGGCGGGCGCCTGTAGTCCCAGCTACTCGGGAGGCTGAGGCAGGAGAACGGCGTAAACCTGGGAGGCGGAGCTTGCAGTGAGCTGAGATCTGGTCACTGTACTCCAGCTCGGGCGCCAGACCGAGACTCCGTCTCTAAAAAAAAAAAAAAATATATATATATATATATATATATAGCCATGTGTGACTCCTGGCTACCTTCCTGGCCAGGGCAGCAGGGGGCCATGGGGTCAGGCAGCTTTGACCTGCTCTCAACGAGCTTCATCTGCGGATCTGCCTTGGCCTGCAGAGATGTAGGTTTCTAGGGCGAAGAGGGGAGGTCGAGGAACGAGTAGCTCTCCAGGCCCCACCTGGACCGCGCACCCCACTCTGATCACTCAGAACCCGACTACCGGCCTCCCCCATACGGGGAGCCCATGTGGAGCTGAGCGACCCGGGCTGCGGAGGGTGCAGCTTCTCTGGGGCTGGTAAAGAGGAGAAGGGTGCGGGACTCCAGCGAGACTGAGGCAAGTGCCGACCAGGCCAGCCTCAGGAGCATCCTGGTCCCTTGCAGCTGAGGCACAGACCTGGACCGACCTGAAGCGGAGCAAGGCGACTGGTGGATGAGGATTCAGGCTCGGTCCCCGATTTTCAAGTTCTATATTCTCTAAAATGACAGGGGAAAAGTAACCACTTTTGGGGCTCGTCCGGGATTTGAACCCGGGACCTCTCGCACCCGAAGCGAGAATCATACCCCTAGACCAACGAGCCTCCCAGGCGTGGGCTTCCGCTGACATTTCAGACACCTGCCTCCAATCCGACGCGAGTCGCCTGATTCCGAAGTGGATAGAGCTCATCCCTGTACCCAAGTGATTGGCAGAATTCTGGGGTCGCTGCGGGGAGACCCTGGTGAACCAGCCGGGTGGAGACAGAGCCCACCCACACTGGGCTCTGCAGGGGATGCTCAGGGTCAGACCTGCAACCTGGGGCTCCCTGCTGTATTTTCCCCTGTCCCGGGGTTAACGGGTCTGCGCTCAAACCTGGGGCTGCTGACTCATACCCAAGACCTTGCCCTAGGAGGATGGCTGAGCGGCCAGCTCACTTTGCATCCACTGCAGCCGGTGGCTGGCTCCATCCCACAGGCGCCCCCATAGCCTCCCTTGGGTAGAGCCCAGAGCCTCTGCCCTGACTCAGAAGCTAGCTCTGTCCTGTCTCTGCCTCTGTCAGCAAGAATTGAGGAAGTTCAAGGAGGTCACTGGGGATGAGCAGCGATGGCAAAGGGCATGACAGTGACACACACTCTCCGCCTCTGTTTCTCTCTCACTCTGTCTTTAGGCGCTGGTGGCTTTGAGGTTATGATTAGGGTGAGAGTGGGCCTCAGGTTCAAATCCTGATGGGCCAATACTGCAACACCTTCTGGATCCTTCTTTAAGGACGTGAGCAGTTTGGAAAGCCGGTGGACACGGCCTGGATGTGGAGAGGATCCAGCGAGTTCCGCGTGTGATGGGCGAGAGGGTCCTGCCCATCGCCACAGGCCACCCGCCCTATTTTGCCCTAGATCAACCCCACCCCAGAGCTGAGCGCTGTCCCACTCCGGGGACTCCCTCCTCCCCTCTGGTTGGGCTTCTCGCTGCCGCTTCCCGGCCACACCCCCAGCGCTGGCATCGACGTTTATGGAGAGCGGAGAATACAAAGTTTTGGGTTCCAGAAAGATAAAGGGGGGGGGTGGGAGTGGGGGAGCAAAGATGGTGCTTCCTGCCACCGAGGTCTGTTGGCCTAGAGGTATGAGTCTCGCTTTGGGTGCGAGAGGCCCCGGGTCGGAATCCCAGAGGAGCCCAGGCCGCCGTGATCAGCTGTTGTTTGTTAGCCTGGGAAATCCAGCGCGCAAGAACAACAACGGAGCACATGAAAGAATCTTTCGCAGGAAAAGCAGGCCCTGCCTCCCTCTCCTACCTTCTTCGGTTTCTCAAACTGCAGGTGCGACCCCACTAGGTGGGGTTTAGGAACCCGGGAATCAGCTACACCGCGACCTCCTGGATCCAGGACTGAGTACTCCGGACAGCGCGCATCTGGCCCTTTTTCTTCTTTTAAGGAAGTACTGCGGGTAGAAGGGCTTGACTGCGGGTGGGAGTGAATGAAGACGGTGTCCGGGGGCCCGGGTGGCCGCAGCTAACTCAGTCTCCGCGTCCCTCACTTGTTGACCCAGAGAAGTAAGCGAACGCAATAGACGCCTCCCCCGGCAGGAGCCTCTGTACTGCCCGGGGGCAGGCGGGCGGCCCAGCCCCAGCGGATGGAGCCCGGGCACCCGGGCACCCCGCCTCCCAGATTCGCGGGCGCAGTGGGCACAGAGGCCCAACTTCCTTCCCTCTTCGACCCCCTTCCCTGCCTGCGATCTGAACTGAACCTAGGACACTTCTGAAGTTAACACCCCTCTTCCAAAGTAAAAGACCCAGACCATATTTTAATTTTTAAAAAAAGAACAAGTCGACCGGGGGCAGTGGCTCATGCCTGTAATCCCAGAACTTTGGGAGGCCGGGGCGGGCGGATCACGAGGTCAGGAGTTCTAGACCAGCCTGCCCAACACGGTGAAACCCCATCTCTACTAAAAATACAAAAAAGTAGCCAGGGGTGCTGGCGCATGCCTGTAGTCTCAGCTACTCGGGAGGCTGAAGCAGGGGAATTGCTTGAATCCAGAGGCGGAGGTTGCAGTGAAATGAGATGGGGCCACTGCACTCCAGCTTAGCGACAGAGCAAGAGTCTGTCTCAAAAAGAAACAAAAAAGAACAAGTCAAACTGGGCGGGATGGCTCATGCCTGTAGTCCCAGCACCTTGGAGGCCTAGGCGGGCAGATCACTTGAGGTCAGGAATGAGACCAATCTAGCCAACATGGTAAAACTCTGTCTCTACTAAAAATACGAAAATTGTCTGGGCTTGGTGGCACACACCTGTAATCCCAGATATTCGGTAGGCTGAGGCAGGAGAATGATTTGAACCCGGGAGGCGAAGGTTGCAGGGAGCCGAGATCACCTCACTGCAGTCCAAGCTGGTAGACAAGAGCAAGACTCCGTCTCAAATAAAATAAAATAAAATAAAACAGAACAAGTCAGGTCTAGATTTATCTACATGGACTCAAATTTTTTATTCTCAAAGATCATAGGCATCATGTGTTAAAGCATACACCTAATTTTTTGGTGGGCACATGGCGGGCCGAAAATAAAGAGCACACAGTTCAAAGTGAAGATTGAAAATAACCAAGAATAATATGTTTAAAAAAACAGCCAGTGTTCATTTTCTGGTGTTGATGTTGAACCATAGTCATGGAAGTCTTAGGGGAAACTGGGTGAATGCTACACAAGAGTTTTCTATACTTTTTTTTTTTCTTTTTGGCAACTTACTGTGAATCTATAATTATTTTAAAATAAAAAGTAAAATAGGCTGGCCCAATGATGCACATCTAGTATTTTGGGAGGCCGAGGAGGGAGGATCACTTGAGCCCAGGAGCTCAAGACCATCCCGGGCAACATAGAAAGACCTGGTAACTAAATTTAAATAAATCAATCAGGCCGGCTCTGGTGGCTCACACCTGTAATCCCAGGACTTTGGAAGGCCGAGGTGAGCGGATCTCTAGAGGTCAAGACTTCAAGACCAGCTTGGCCAGCATGGTGAAACCCTGTCTCTACTAAAAATACAAAAAAATAGTCTGGCGTAGTGGTACATGCCTATAATCCCAGCTACACTGGAGTCTGAGGCAAGAGAATCGCTTGAATCTGGGAGGTGGAGGTTGCAATGAGCTCAGTTTGTGTCACTGCATTCCAGCCTAGGTGACAGAATGAGACTTCATCTAAATAAATAAATAGGCCGGGCGCGGTGACTCAAGCCTGTAATCCCAGCACTGTGGGAGGCCGAGACGGGCGAATCACGAGGTCAGGAGATCGAGACCATCCTGGCTAACACGGTGAAACCCCGTCTCTACTAAAAAATACAAAAAACTAGCCGGGCGAGGTGGCAGGTGCCTATAGTCCCAGCTACTCGGGAGGCTGAGGCAGGAGAATGGCGGGAATCCGGGAGGCGGAGCTTGCAGTGAGCTGAGATCGGGCCACTGCACTCCAGCCCGGGCGACAGAGCAAGACTCCGTCTCAAAAAAAAAAATAAATAAATAAATAGGCCGGGCGCGGTGGCTCAAGCCTGTAATCCCAGCACTTTGGGAGGCCGAGATGGGCGGATCACAAGGTCAGGAGATCGAGACCATCCTGGCGAACACAGTGAAACCCCGTCTCTACTAAAAATACAAAATACTAGCCGGGCGAGTGGCGGGCGCCTGTAGTCCCAGTTACTTGGGAGGCTGAGGCAGGAGAATGGCGGGAACCCGGGAGGCGGAGCTTGCAGTGAGCTGAGATCCGGCCACTGCACTCCAGCCTGGGCGACAGAGCAAGACTCCGCCTCAAAAAATAAATAATAAATAAATAAATAATAAATAAATAAATAAATAAATAAATAATAAATAAAATAAAATAAAATAAATAAATAAATAAATAAATAAAATTAGCTGAGTGTGGTGACACACGTCTGTTGTTCCAGCTACTTGGAAATCTCAGGTAGGAGAATTCCTGAGTCCAGGAGGCTGAGACTGCAGTGAACTAGATCACACCACTACACTCCAGCCTGGGCAACATAGCAAGACCCTGTCTTGGAAAAAATAAAAAATAAAATGAATAGACTTTCAAAAATTACAGGCTGTCATAATGGTGTTGTCAGATACAGATGAGTTCTTGACATGG
Organism: Trachypithecus francoisi; assembly: GCF_009764315.1. Taxonomy (NCBI): domain Eukaryota; kingdom Metazoa; phylum Chordata; class Mammalia; order Primates; family Cercopithecidae; genus Trachypithecus; species Trachypithecus francoisi. The sequence continues at coordinate 111,927,367 of NW_022681460.1, forward strand.
GAACAATGAGTCTAGGAGTGACATTAAAGCTCAGACAGGAGAGAAAATAAGGGGCTAGTCAAGAAAGAGGAGGAAAAACGGCATTCCAGCTCAGGAACTGGTAGCTGATGGGAGTTGAAACAAAGCCGGAAAATAATGGGTCAGCACAATGTCTCACGAGAGGACCCCTTGAGCTCAGGAGTTTGATACCAGCCTAGGCAACACAGTGAGGCCGCATCTCTACAGAAAACACAAAAAAATTAGCTGGTGCATGAGGTGGGAGTATTGCTTGTGCTGAGGAGGTTGAGGCTGCAATGAGCTGTGTTCTCACCACTGTGCTGCAGCCTGGGTAACAAAGTAAGATTCTGGCTGGTCGCAGTGGCTCATGCCTCTAATCCCAGCATTTTGGCAGGCCAAGGTTCACCTGAGGTCAGGAGTTCGAGACCAGCCTGGCCAACATGGTGAAACCCCAACTCCACTAAAAATACAAAAATTGACTGGGCGTGGTGGGCACCTGTAACCCCAGCTACTCCAGAGGCTGAGGCAGAGAGAATTGCTTGAACCCAGGAGGTGGAGGTTGCAGTGAGCCGAGATTGCACCACTGCACTCCAGCCTGGATGACAGAGCAAGATTCTGCCTGTAAAACAAACGATTAATACAGGTGTGAATTGCATCAAGCGCCCTTCCAAACATTAAGATCGCCACATGACTTCTTTTTTTATTCTGTTAATATGATGAATTATTTTGATAATTTTCTTGAATTTAAGGCCAACCTTGTATTCTTGGAATATACCTAGTTCCGCCTTTATTTGATAGCTCCAGTCTTTCTTTGTTTTTGCTTTTTTTTTTTTTTTTTTGAGACAGAGTCTGTCTCCCAGGCTGGAGTGTAGTGGTGCAATCTCGGCTCACTGCAAGCTCCGCCTCCCAGGTTCACGCCATTCTCCGGCCTCAACTTCCCCAGCAGTTGGGACTACAGGTGCACGCCACCACACCCGCCTAATCTTTTGTATTTTCAGTAGAGATGGAGTTTCACCGTGTTAGCCAGAATGGTCTCAATCTCCTGATCTTGTGATCTGCCCGCCTCTGCCTCCCAAAGTGCTGGGATTACAGGCATGAACCACCGCGCCTGGCCTGATAGTTCCAATCTTCCTAAAAAGACGCAAAGGTAATCACAGGACAGCCCTATCTCGTCCCTGAAAAATGCGCAAGATGGATCGTTTCAGACAGAGGGCACCAATCCCCAACCCACCCCTGGCTCTGCAACCCTCACAGGCCAAGGATACAAGTGACCCCTAGCCCCATTCCCCATGCATCGCTGTGACACAGGGTCATGGTTATAAGGCCCCATAAGCCAACATCCTCCAGGTGGGATTCGAACTCTCACCAGAGGCTGAGGCAATAGTGCCGTATTATTAGGACCTGGGCTGGTGAGATGCCTGTAGCCTTTTGTTCCAGCCTCTGATCTGCCTTCCTTGGGGCCCCCAGACAGCCTCTATCTCAGCACCCCCACTGGGAAATGTGTCCAAAACCACTCTAAAGCCCAGACATTAAGGTTTGACTCCCATTCCAAAGACACACCTTGGCTGGTTACAACCATAATGCAAACCTACACTCAAAGTCCAGGGAAGGTGCCAGGCTGAAGAAAAAGACCAACAAATCATCTTCCTTAGGAAAAAAACATTTAATAGGGACTTATGAACAGAATCTGGGTCTGGGTCTCTGGTGGCAGGGGGACAAGATAGTGGGTCTCCATGCCTTACTGCCCAGACCCAGGGTCTACATACCACAGGGAAATGGTGTATGTGCTTCAGAAGGAATGTATAAGGCACTTGCTTAAGGTCAAGATTTATGGTAAATGCAATAGCAGCAAGGTTGTTTTGACCTAAGGGCAGAATTTATAGTTAGTCTTACACAAGAAACAATAGATGAACTGGAACTCTTGGAGGCTGTCCCAGAAGTGGGATTAATCAGATCATTAATCATTAGTTTGTAATAATTACTCTTTATTCCAATATTATAATAATCCTTGCTCTACAATCATAACCTAGGAAAACCCAGGCCATACAGAGATAGGAGCTGAGGGGACATAGTGGGAAGTGACCAGAAGACAAGACTGTGAGCCTTCTGTTATGCCAGGGCAGGGCCACCAGAGGGCTCCTTGGTCTAGCAGTAACGCCAGCGTCTGGGAAGATGCCCGTTACCAAGCGGACCGTGGTCTAGTGGTAGCATCGGCGCCAAGGAAAAGCACCCGCTACTTAGCAGGCCGGGAAAGGGAGTCTCCCTTTCCCCGAGGGAGTTTAGAGAAGACTCCATCATCTCTTGTGGAGGGCCTGACATCAGTCCGGCCCGCCCGCAGTTGTCCAGAGGCCTAACCGTCTCCCTGTGATGCTGTGCTTCAGCAGTCATGCTCCTGATCCGCTTCATGTTCCATCCTGTACACCTGGCTCGGCCTTCTAGATAGCAGTAGCAGAATTAGTGAAAGTATTAAAAGTCTTGCCGGGCGCGGTGGCTCAAGCCTGTAATCCCAGCACTTTGGGAGGCCAAGACGGGTGGATCACGAGGTCAGGAGTTCGAGACCATCCTGCCGAACACGGTGAAACCCCGTCTCTACTAAAAAATACAAAAAACTAGCCAGGCGAGGTGGCAGGTGCCTGTAGTCCCAGCTACTCGGGAGGCTGAGGCAGGAGAATGGTGTAAACCTGGGAGGCGGAGCTTGCAGTGAGCTGAGATCTGGCCACTGCACTCCAGTCTGGGCCACAGAGCGAGACTCCGTCTCAAAATAAATAAATAAATAAATAAATAAAATAAAAGTCTCTAAAATGCAGAAATAATGGCGTAAAATGCAGAAATAATGTCTCTCCTCTCTCTCTCTCCGCCTCGGCTGCCAAACAGGGAAGGGCCTCTGTCCAGTGGACACGTGACCCACGTGACCTTACCTATCATTGAAGATGGCTCACACTCCTTACCCTGCCCCCTTGTCATGTATCCAATAAATAGCAGCGCAGCCTGGCATTCGGGGCCACTGCCAGTCTCCGTGTCTTGGTGGTAGTGGTCCCCCGGGCCCAGCTGTGTTTTCTTTTATCTGTCTCGTGTCTTTATTTCTACGGTCTGTCATCTCCGCACATGGGGAGAAAAACCCACAGACCCTGTAGGGCTGGCCCCTACATTGACCCATAGTCTCAGCTGAACTGGGTGGGTGGACGCTTCTCCCTTGGCTGAACTTCAAAGCAGCACATCCACCCCTAGCCCTGGGACTGAGTCTCCTGGGGGAGGGGAAGAAACTTTGGGTCTTATGCTAAGGGTAAGGGATCCAGGTTCTTTATCCCAGTCTAGGGGTGAGCAGACAGACCTTCCTGGGGTGCAAAATCTCCTGTTTTTTTCCCAAGAGACCCTGGTTCTGGGACACCCATCGTGAGAGAAGACACAGCAGCTGTCAGCTTGATGAATTTGGAAGGTGGTCTTCAAAGCTCTCATGGTGACACAGATCGAGTTGGGACTCAACGAAAGTTTACTTTCCACTTAGGGGCCAAGCATAGGAACCTGTGTCACTTGTGATGATGCTGAATTCTGTGTATCAAGAATGGTAAAAGCTGCGCCCAACGTGGGGCTCGACCCACGACCCTAAGATTAAGAGTCTCATGCTCTACCAACTGAGCTAGCCGGGCTGACATGATTTTGTTGGCTTCACACCTTAATGTTCAGAAAACTCAAAGCAGGTGCTGCCAAAAAAAACAACAACAACAAAGACTGTGGTGACTCTAGTCCTGAGGAGGTGGTGCAGGCATGGCTACCCGTGGAGCCGGCCTCTGGCACTCAGGTAGCTGGGTACACAGTCCCTGCTGGGGTCTCCGGACGTCTGGGAGCCCCTAACCTCCCGTCTCAACGAGTTGTGGGCGGACTGTGAATCCCTTAACCTCAAACCGTGAGCCTCCAGTCAGCTGGAATGTGTAGTCAGGGACCATTAGCCATGGCTCCAGGCCGGGACCGTTCAGAGTCGTCCTGAGTGGGAGGTGGGGAGGAAAGGAACAACCTTTCTCTGGGGCCCAAGTGCGGATCCAAAGGGGTCTAGGTCCAAGCTTCGCTGCCAATATAAATCCGAATTCCTACTTAATATTGAGCCTGGCCTCTGTATAGCTCCAAACTATTTCAAATGACCCAAAGAGCCCAATTCTTCCCACTCCCCTGTAAATCTGTGTGCACGGTGGAGGCAAGCAGCTCATGACAGGGGTTTCTCCATGTTGGTCAGGCTGGTCTCAAACTGACAGCCTCAGGTGATCCGCCCTCCTCCGCCTCTCAAAGAGCTGGGATTACAGGCGATCCCCGCTGCCGGCCTGCGCGGCTTCTGAGTCGGACTCAGGGGGGAAGGGGAAGCCAGGAAGGAGGGGCTGAAGGGAAAGAGTAGAATGGCAGGGTAGGGCCTGTCCTGAGTGTGCACCTCACGAAATGGACCCCCCCGACTTGGGACCCAGTTCTTCCTCGTCTCCCCTTCCCTTCCTTAGATCGGAACAGGAACTGCAGGCCGGCCTCTGTCAAGCGCGTCCGCGTCCGTGAGAAGACACCGCCAAACAGGCTTTGTGTGAGCAATAAAGCTTTTTAATCACCTGGGTGCAGGCGGACTGAGTTCCAAAAAGGAGTCAGCAAAGGGAGATGGGGAAGGGGTTGCTTTATAGGAGTTGGGTAGGTAATGGAAAATTACAGTAAAAGGTGATTATCTATTGTTAGCAGAGGAGGGGGTCACAAGGTACATGGTAGGGAGGTCATAAGATTTATTTTCCAAAAGAAGAATGTCACAAAGTCGACTGATCAGCTAAGGTAGGGCAGGGACAAGTCACAATGGTAGAATGTTGTAATGTTGGTTAATCACTTAAGGCAGGAACTGGTGTTTCACTTGTTTGTGTTTTTTTTGGCTTCTTCAGACTTCTTGGCTCCTGCAGGCCATCTGGACATATTTGTGCAGGTCACAGGGGTTATAATGGCTGAGATTCGGCTCAGAGGCCTGACACCTCGACCTGTGACCCAGGACCCAGCAGCAGCCTCTGGCAGCCTGGCAGTCATGGGAAATCGGCCCAACTTTCTCTTTGTCCACATGGGGAGCAGTCCCAGTCACCCCTCCTGCTCCCAGCCAGGGAGTATCATCACAGACCTGGTCATTCTAAAACCCAGGAAAATCCCTGGAAAATCCCAACTTGAAAATGTCAGTCAGGCCTGGCACGCAGGGGTTGGGGCACAGACCTGTAATCCCAGCACTTTCGGAGGCGGAGGCGGGTGGATCACCTGAGGTGAGGAGTTGGAGACCAGCCTAGCCAACATGATGAAACTCCATCTCTCCTAAAAATACAAAAAATTAGCCAGGCATTGTGGCACCCACCTGTCATCCCAGCTACTTGGGAGGCTGAGGCAGGGGAATCACTTGAACCCCAGAGGCGGAGGTTGTAGTGGGCCAAGATGGCACCACTGCACTCCAGCCTGGGCAACTCCGTCTCAAACAAACAAACAAACAAACAAATAACGTCAATCAACGGACAACAGACATCAACACCAGTGTTGGACCACCTGACAGGATGACAAAGATGGTGAAGTGGCCACCATAAACATGCTTCAGGCCGGGCGCGGTGGCTCAAGCCTGTAATCCCAGCACTTTGGGAGGCCGAGACGGGCGGATCACGAGGTCAGGAGATCGAGACCATCCTGGCTAACATGGTGAAACCCCGTCTCTACTAAAAAATACAAAAAACTAGCCGGGCGACATGGCGGGCGCCTGTAGTCCCAGCTGCTTGGGAGGCTGAGGCAGGAGAATGGCGTAAACCCAGGAGGCGGAGCTTGCAGTGAGCTGAGACCCGGCCACTGCACTCCAGCCTGGGCGGCAGAGCGAGACTCCGTCTCAAAAAAAAAAAAAATAAATAAATAAATAAATAAATAAACATGCTTCAAGGAGCAACCGCTGCTTCATGCAAATGAAAAAATACGAAGTCTCAGCAAAGGAGTAGCAAATATAAAGAATAACCAAGCGGAAATTTTAGGCCCAAGAAATACAAAACCAAAGGAAGGAACTTTAATGAATGGGTAACAGCAGAATGGAAGAAAACAGAAGACTTCGCAAATCTGAAGACAGAACAATAGAAATTACCCGGAGAGAAAATAAACTAAAAAAAAAAAAAAACAAACTGGGCGCAGTGGCTCACGCCTGTAATCCCAGCACTTTGAGAGGCCGAGGCGGGTGGATCGCGAGGTCAGGAGATCCAGACCATCCTGGCTAACACAGTGAAACCCCATCTCTACTAAAAATACAAAACTACAAAAATTAGCCGGGCGTGCTGGCGGGCGCCTGTAGTCCCAGCTACTCGGGAATGGCGTGAACCTGGGAGGCGGAGCTTGCAGTGAGCCGAGATCTTGCTGCTGCACTCCAGCTTGGGAGGCAGCGAGACTCTTTCTCAAAATAATAATAATAATAATAATAATAATAATATAACAGAATCTCGGGTGTTTGTGGGACTTTAACAAAAGATCTAACATCACAGTTATTGGAGACCCAAGAGAAGAAAAATATGGGCTTTACAAACGAAAGCCGGCCGGATACCGTGGCTCACACCTGTAGTCCCGCGCCCCGCTAAAATGTCTTAAAATGGCCGCGTGCAGTGGCTCACACCTCTAATCCCAGCACTTTGAGAGGACGAGGCAGGTGGATCACGAGGTCAGGACTTCAAGACCAGCCTGGTCAAGATGGTGAAACCCCGTCTCTACTAAAAATACAAAAATACAAAAAAAAAAAAAAAAAAAAAAAAGGATTACCTGGGCATGGCGGCAGGCGCCTGTAATCCCACCTACTCAGGAAGCTGAAGTAGAAAATTGCTTGAACCCGGGAGGCAGAGGTTGCAGTAAGCCGAGATTGCGCCACTGCGCTCCAGCCTGGGCGACAGAGTGAGACTCCGTCTCAGAAACAGCAAAAAACAAACAAACAACAACAACAACCAAAAAAAAAAAAACACAAAAAATCATCTTAAGAGCAGTTTTAGGTTCTCAGCAAAATTGGGTGGGAAGTGCAGAAATGCAAATTCTCCTCTGTCCCCACAGGCGCCTCTCCCATTCCCATGTACGTTTCTGTTTTTTGTTTGTGTGTTTGTTTGTTTGTTTTTGAGACAGAGTCTTGCCCTGTCGCCCAGGGGCACGATCTCGGCTCACTGCAATCTCCACCTCCCGGGTTCAAGCGATTCTCCTGCCTCAGCCTCCCGAGTAGCTGGGACTACAGGCGCCCGCCATCTCGCCCGGCTAGTTTTGTGTGTGTGTGTGTGTGTGTGTGTGGTGTGTGTGTGTGTTTTTTAGTAGAGACGGGGTTTCACCGGGTTAGCCAGGATGGTCTCGATCTACTGACCTCGTGATCCGCCCGTCTCAGTCTCCCAAAGTGCTGGGATTACAGGCTTGAGCCACCGCTCCTGGCCTTTGTATTTTTAGTAGAGATGGGGTTTCACCATATTGGCCAGGCTGGTCTCGAAGTCCTGACCTCAAGTGATCCAGCCGCCTCAGCCTCCCAAAGTGCTAGGATTACAGGCGTGAGCCACTGCGCCTCGGCGTTTGTTTGTTTTTGGAGACAGGCTCAAGCGATCCTCCTGCCTCCGACACAGGAGTAGCTGGGATCACAGGCGCGCACCACCATGCCCTGCTAACTTTTAAAATTGTTTTGTAGAGGTGGGGTTTCACTCTGTTGTCCAAGCTGGTCTTGAACTCCATGGGCTCAAGCTATTCCACTTCGGCCTCCCAAAGGCCTGGGATTACAGGCGTGAGCCACCGCGCCTGGCCGCCGCGATTTCCAACCAGATTTCCCCCGTGCGCACCACAGGGGCTGAGGGAGGTGGGCATGGGCTCCTGGAGGTCCTGACCATCATGGTGCCAGTAGGGGAACCCCAGGGGTGGCCACCTCTGCGCCCGCTCTCCCGAGGACCTGAAGTGCCTGATCATTTTGATTATTCGACAACCACGCCCCTGCCACTGTGCAGCCCGGCCTTGCACGCGGCTAGCCAGCCAAAGCTGGATCCCGGCCCCGCTTCATTTCTCTCTGAGCAAGGCGACTTTAGAATCAGTCATATCGGGGATTTGAACCCAGCTACCAGACAAAGCCACCCACAGTTTTCCTTAGTTTACTCAACGAAGTGAGCCACTGCTATTAGTCTTGCCTCTGCGGGAGAGCACGTCCGCAGTCGTAAAAAGCTCAACTTCTGCGGGACACTCTCCCTTGCGGGAGTAGGTTTTGTCTGGGAGTTCCAGGTCACAAGCCTCACTCATCCCGGGATGGAACCACCACTCTGGTCACTCGGGGGAGTCCCTCAGGACAGATCCGCCCTGACTGCCCCAGAAAAAATTCTCTGGTTAAACAGCCTGTGTGCCTCGACGCATGTGCCCCAAGGACAATGCCACAGACACAAACACTGATTTTTTGTGTGTGTGTGACTTAGTCTCACTCAGTCGCCCAGGCTGGAGTGCAGTGGCGGGATTTCTGGTCAGGCAAGCTCCGCCTACTGGGTTCACGCCATTCTCCTGCCTCAGGCTCGCCAGTAGCTGGGACTACAGGCGCCCGCCACCATGCCTGGCTAAGTTTTTGTATTTTTAGTACAGACGGGGTTTCACCGTGTTAGCCAGGATGGTCTCGATCTCCTGACCTCGTGATCCGCCCGCCTCCGCCTCCCAAGGTGCTGGGTTCTTAAAGTGTGGGCTCTTCCAGGATTTGAACCCAGGACCTCTTGGGTCTCCGGGACTTGTCCCTGTGGTCCCTAAGCGAGAACCATACCCCCGGACCAACTACCCACGCGGAAGAGGGGTGGGGGTCTTTGTCGCCCTTCATGAGCCCAATGCGGCTCCGTCTTCGCTGTTCTGGATCAGTCCTAGTTTCCTCGGTCACAAACTGTCCCCCTTTCCCGATGCTTGTCCCGGACGGGATTCTAGTTCCCATGGGAAGGAGGGGCACGGCGAGCTTCAACATAGCCACATCCTGCGACTCCAAATAGGAAACGCAGCTCGCGTTTTGGGGCTTCTCGCTCTCCCCGCCACCTCTGGAGAACTGAGACCATCAGCTAGGGGAAGCCCCCCAGGTTCTCCTCCATCCTCAGACAAAGGGCTAGGAGCCGGACTTGGACTCCCCAGAGGCGTCCCAGGCTCCCGAAACCGCACCTCTTCCCCTCCATGTGCCGGAGGGACGCGCCGCTGCGACCTCAGGACCTGGAAGGAAAAGGAGCCAGCTGAGCATGGTGGTTCTGGCCTGCAACTGCAGCACTTTGTGATGGGAAGCTGAGGCAGGAAGATTGTTTGAGTGCAAGCTGGAGACCAACCTCCAGAACACAGCGAGACCTCGGTTACATACACACACACACACACACACACACACACACCTATATACACGTATATATACACTTATACATACACACATACACACACACAATTAACCTGGCGTGGTGGTGAGCACCTGTAGTCCCAGCTACTCCAGAGGTGGAGGTGGGAGGATCCCTTGAGTTCGGGAGGTTGAGATTGCAGTGAGCTGAGATGGCACCACTGCACTCCAGCACTCCAGCCTGGGCAACAGAAGCAGACACTGTCAAAAAAAAAAGAAGAAGAAGAAGAAAGAAAATAAAAGAGAAGAGAAGAAAAGAGAAAGAAAGAGAGAGAGAGAAAGAAAGAAAGAAAGAAAGAAGAAAAGAAAGAAAAGAAAGAAAGAAAAAGAAAAAAAGAAAGAAAAAAAAGAAAGAAGAAGAAAGAAAGAAAAAAAAGAAAGAAAGAAAGAAAGAGAGAAAGAAAGAGAGAGAGAGAGAGGAAGAAAGAAAGAAAGAAAAGAAAGGAAGTTCGAAACACTGGGCTCGTTCGAAATTTAAATTTAGAACCGTCCCACTAAAAGGAAAACTACACGCCCAGAACAAGTTCCATGGTCACCCGGGACCTAGGGCCACCTCTGCAGAGGCAGACGCGGCGGGGGAGGCGTTTGCCCTCTTTTAGGGTCCCGTATCTGGGGTCTACTGCCCCAGTGCCAGGCCTCAGGTGCACTCAGAACTCCGAGGTGGAAGGCTCCTGTCAGGAGGCGCAGGCAAGTCCCGCCTGTAGCTGGGCAAGGGGAAGGGCTGCAAGCAGAACGGAAGCGGGAAGTCGGATCGGCCCCGGCGCCTGTGGCTGCCACGGAGAGACCAAGTTCCCTGCGGCCGGGACTCCGTGAGAAAATGACGGTGTTCGGGGAAAAAAAAAAAAAGGGCTCGTCCGGGATTTGAACCCGGGACCTCTCGCACCCAAAGCGAGAATCATACCCCTAGACCAACGAGCCAGCACAACAACGGTTTTCTGACGTCTGTCCTTGGTCTACATCCGCGGTTCCACTCTCCTCCTCCAAGCACTTCCCAGCCCCCGCCTTCACTCCATCTCCACCCCGCCCCTCCAGGGTCCCGGCTACACCCCAACCTCAGGGCCGTCGGGGACGGTTGCGCAGGGGGAGGTTTCGGTTTCGATCCCAGGAAGCTGGTAGAAGGTGCAGTGCCGCGGGGACCAGCCCCAGGAGGAGCTCCTGCACGACCCCCGCCCTCAGGCGCACAGAGGCGGACCCCGCACCCTGGGCACCGCGGCGCCGCCTCCCTCGAGGGCCACCCAGCTCCCAGCGGCTCCAGGCGGCCCCAGCACCGAGAGGAGGGCCGGTGACCAGGGGCTGCAGCCCGCGGGGCGGTGGTCTGTGTGGCCCGCGTGAGGCAGGGTTCTCGCGTGCTGAGCCCCAGCCCAGAAATTTCAACCAATGTGAAACCCGAGCGCAGAACCCTGAGGAGGAGACCACGCCGCCTCCCAGCAGGCCAGCCCGGGCATCCTAGGAAGGGATCCCGTCTCCGGCACAGACCCCTGGCTCCTGTTCTCAGCCGAGCCCCTTCTTGGCCTGAGCTCTGCCCAGGCGACCCTCGCAGCCCTGGGACCTCCGATACAGGGACCAGAGCTGGGATCAGAGTTCGTTTCTTCCCAAACGGGCGGCTCTACGAACGCTCCAAACTTTTCTTGCCTTTTCCACTGGCGAGGGACCCAGCGTTTTACTGCGAGCCTGAGGGGGAGAAAGGGTCTCCCGGGCTTGTCCCTGTAGTGAGGCCACTCTGCCCGCCCTAAACAGGGGCGAGGGTTTGAAAATGAGGGGACCTCCGTGATCTGACCCCGGAACCACTCACAACCCTAAGAGAGAGTCACGCCGAGTTTCCCCCCGGCCATCTCCAGTGTCCGTCCCTTCAGCCCTTGTCCCCGACGTTCCTGCTCCCGGAAGCTGCAGGGGCCTCACACACCCACGAGGGACGGCAGACAGGGGACACACACCGCGAGGGACGGCAGACAGGACACAGGCCCACGAGGGTCGGCAGAGGGGACACAAGCCCACGACGGTCGGCAGACAGGATACACCCCCACGAGGGTCGGCCGACAGGACACACACCCCCGAGGGACGGCAGACCATACGGGCCTGGCGGCGTCTTCGGTCCGCGCGGAGCTTAGGACTCTAGTGCTCGCTCAGGATGTAGCGTCTCGGATCCAGGACTCATCCCCACCAATTTTATAGAGAATAGGGACGTTCTGGAGAGCTCCACTGGTAGTATGGGAAGTCAGTTTTCGTGTAACCGCCCGGCTAGCTCAGTCGGTAGAGCATGAGACTCTTAATCTCAGGGTCGTGGGTTCGAGCCCCACGTTGGGCGTGAGGTTTTGTCAGAGCGATTAGTCTTGCAACTTAGAAATCAAGTAAGTTAAAAGATTGGTAAGTGACTCCATATACCCGGGAAGTTCTGGCTAGAGCTCCAAAGGACGTGTGGGAAGCGGCTTTTCTTGTTACCTCCCTGAGCATGAGACTCAATCTCGGGTAGTGGGTTCGAGCCCCACGGTGGGTGGGAGGTTTTGTCGGATCGATTAGTCCTGAAACTTGGAAGAAAGTCAAGTAAGTAAGAAAAGGTTGGAAGTGACTCCATATACCCGGGAAGTTCTGGCTAGAGCTCCAAAGGACGTGTGGGAAGCGGCTTTTCTTGTTACCTCCCTGAGCATGAGACTCAATCTCGGGTAGTGGGTTCGAGCCCCACGGTGGGTGGGAGGTTTTGTCGGATCGATTAGTCCTGAAACTTGGAAGAAAGTCAAGTAAGTAAGAAAAGGTTGGAAGTGACTCCGTATACTTCCCAAATCGGGATTTGTTGGGCAGGCAAACACAAAACGCTCCACCAACCAACTGGCCTCAGGATATATAGGGATCCCCTTAGTTCTGGTTCACAAAAAATGGGCCGAGCGTCGTGGTCCATGCCTGTAATCCCCTCACTTTGACCCCAGGAGTTTGAGACCAGCCTAGGCAACATGGTGAGACCCCAGCCCTTAAAAAATACAAATTTTCTCCAGGTTTGGTAGCGCGCCTATAGTCCCAGCTACTCCAGAGACTGAGGCAGGAGAATCGCTTGAACCCGGGAGTTAGAGGTTACAGTAAACTGAGATCGCGCCTGTACACTCCAGCCTGGACAACACAGTAAGACTCCGTCTCAAAATAATGATAATATTAAAAAGAAATTGGCCAGGCGCAGTGGCTCATGCCTGTAATCCCAGCACTTTGGGAGGCCGAGGCAGACGGATCACGAGGTCAGGACTTCCAGAGCAGCCTGGCTAACACGGTGAAACCCCGTCTTTACTAAAAAATAGAAAATATTAACCGGGCATGGTGGTGGGCACCTATAGTTCCAGCTACTAGGGAGGCTGAGGTGGGAGAATGGTGTGAACCCGGAAGGCGGAGGTTGCAGTGAACTGAGATCGTGGCACTGCACTCCAGCCTGGGCGACAGAGCAAGACTCCATCTCAAAAAAGAAAAAAAGAAAAGAAAAAGAAAAAAGAAATTAAAATTACATATATATGACATTTACATACACGTTCCGTACGCAGTATGCAGAGCATTTGGGACCCTCTCTGCATAATATTTGCCTTAAGAGGAATTCCCCTTCTATTTCACCCCAGTGTAACACTGGCAAAAATTCTCGTAATTGCACGCTACAGCACACCAGGGACTCTAACTTTCCATCAGGGACGTGGTCCTCATTGCCAGCCAGCCAGCCAGTTATCAGGGGAGTCAAATTTAGAATCTCACCCTTATAATCTGGTTCTAGGCTAGGTACTATGGCTCAGGCCTGTAATCCCAGCATTTAGGGAGGTCAAGGCAGGAACACCACTTGAGTCCAGGAATTTGTGGGTACAGTGACCCATGATCATGCCACTGCAGCCTGGGCAACACAGTGAGACCCTGTCTCCAAAAACCAAAACAATTATTTATACCTATCTAATAACTGTCATATTAAATATTCTGTGAAAATAGCTAATGGGAGGTGTGGTGGCTCATGCCTATAAGAACAGCACTTTGGGAGGCCGAGGTGGGAGGATTGCTTGAGCCCAGGAGTTTGAGATCAGCCTGGGCAACATAGCAAGACCCTGTCTCTACAAAAAATGAGCAGCATGTGCCTGCAGTCCCAGCTACTCAGGAGGCTGATTGGGGAGGATCACTCGAACCTGGGAGGTCGAGGCTGCAGTGAGCTGTGATCACACCATTGCACTCCAGCCTGCGTGACTGAGTGAGACCCCACCTCAAAACAAAAACAAAAACAAAAACAAAACAAATAAGAAAACATGGCTGATGGTTTTCTGACTGCTACCTGGACACTGGTTTGGTAACAAATTTTGGCTTGAATGCAGTGTTGAGGTCCTTACCAATGGACATGAGATGCTATAATTCACAGTATACAAGGGCATCATGATCAGGCAACGTGTGATCTGGTTGATCATGAGGAGTTACAGACTGAAGCAAGTGCCCTGGGGGACCAGTGGCTGCTGTGCTTGACTGTTGCAGCACAGGCGACCACATGGACTTTCATTAGTTCATGGCATGGAAAGAAGTCTTCTGAAGGAACTGGTTAGCTTACAGAAAGAAAATGACAAGATCAGGTGTCTAAACTTCTAGAATAAGTCATGTTCAGAGACCCAGGGACAATTTATGGCAACCATACAATAACCTTAAAGCCACAAGGCTGATATTGCTAAAAATCAAACATGTCATTTAACTAGGCATGTTGCAGAATGGCAATGTAAATTGAATTCACAGCCTTAGGAAATCTTTAGTGTGAAAGAGACAGTATTAATTAGGAAGAAGTGGTGACATCAGATTGGACTCAAAATTGAGAATCTTGAACGACAAAGGCTGACCTTGGAGAAAACAGCATACATGACAAAACAAAACAGATACAAAACAAGTTTTGCTACTTTAAGCCATCATAAGGAGGATGGGATATGATTTTGTATCTGGTGAATTTATCCATCTGGGTGCACATTCCAAAGAGCCTATAGTTAATATATTATTTCACGCAGCTGACCGTGGCCCGACCAGGTTTCTTGGTTGGTTGGCTGAAAATTGACCTCAGTGGTGGCCTATGTTTAATGAGACTGGGCTGGTAGAATGTCTCGGGCAAACTGTAGAGAAAGAAACCTAAAGACACCAAGCAATGTTGGAGTGCATCTATCTTGCATGATGTACACACCACTGAGAAGACCAGAGGACACTCCCTTTCTTTCTTTTTTCTTTTTCTTTCTTTCTTTTTTTTTTTTTTTTTTTTTGAGACGGAGTCTCGCTGTGTCGCCCAGGCTGGAGTGCAGTGGCGCGATCTCGGCTCACTGCAAGCTCCGCCTCCCGGGTTCCCGCCATTCTCCCGCCTCAGCCTCCGAGTAGCTGGGACTACAGGCGCCCGCCACCTCGCCCGGCTAGTTTTTTGTATTTTTAGTAGAGACGGGGTTTCACCGTGTTAGCCAGGATGGTCTCGATCTCCTGACCTCGTGATCCGCCCGCCTCGGCCTCCAAAGTGCGGGGATTACAGGCTTGAGCCATCGCGCCCGGCCCTCTTTTTTTTTTTTTTTTTTTTTTTTTTGAGCCGGAGTCTCACTCTGTCGCCCAGACTAGAATGCAGTGGCATGATCTCGGCTCACTGCAACCTCTGCCTCTCAGGTTCAAGCGATTCTTCTGCCTCAGCCTCCCAAGTAGCTGGGACTACAGGCAAGCGCCACCACACCCCGCTAATTTTTGTATTTTTAGTAGAGACGGGGTTTCACCATATTGGCCAGGCTGTTCTCGAATTCCTGACCTTGTGATCCGCCCGCCTCGGCCTCGCAAAGTGCTGGGATTACAGGTGTGAGCTACCTCACCAGGCCAGGACAGTCCCTTTCACAAGGCCTCCCGAAAAAATCCATCACGGAAGCATCAGCTTCCTTAAGTAGCTCTGTGGTGGCCATTCTCTGCAGGTGGCCTATGATGGTGGAAGGTAATGCCATTGAGGTGAGGAAGGTAACGCCATTGAGGTGATGTCCCTGATTTCAGTGGGGATGATGGGGTCCAGGATGTTTGGGGAAGTGGGAGAAGCCAGGCCAGAGCTGGAAAAAACAGAAGAGTCACAATTATGGGTTTTATTTATTTATTTGAGACGGAGTCTCACTCTGTCACCCAGGCTGGAGTGCAATGGCGCGCTCTCCGCTCACTGCAAGCTCCACCTCCCGGGTTCAAGTGATTCTCCTGCCTCAGTCTCCTGAGGAGCTGGGATTACAGGCGCGTGCCACTACGCCCGGCTAATTTTTCTATTTTTAGTAGAGACGGGGTTTCACCATGTTGGTCAAGCTGGTTAGTGATGGTGATCCGCCGGCCTCAGCCTCCCAAAGTGCTGGGATTACAGGCGTGAACCACCGAGCCCGGCCCAATTACGGGTTGTAAAGGCAAAAGCCAACCATGTTTTTATACATATTTATGACAAAACTCTAGCAGTGGTCCCCATCGAGGCAGCTTCTGATTTTACTTTACAGCATGTCCTGTAGTTCGGGAAATTTTTACCTTGAAGATGGCGTCATATATTGCATGGATTTAAAAAAAGAATACCATGGACTATTTCAAATATGTATTAAAAGAGAGGAAATAGTGCAATGTGCCCTCAGGTACCCCATTATCTACTCATGGATAAGTAGTTTCATCTATACCTCCAACCAGTTTATGGTTTTTTTTGAAACGGAGATTACAGGCTGGGATTACGAGCGTGAGCCACCGCGCCTGGCCTCAGTTTTATGATTTTTAAAACAAACCAGTTGTCCTGTAATTTAATCTGTGAATCATTGTGTGTTTATATAAAAAAATAAGGATTTAAAAAATATATGTAACCATTATAGAATTAACAAACCTGGAAAAAGAAACAATCACTCCTTTCTGCCAAGTTAAATGGATGGAACTTAAAATCCTGTAAAACGCCCAACTCCTTTTTCTGTAACCTGAAATTGCTCGTCTTATTTGAGAACAGGTACGGGTTTCTGATTTACAGCCTGTCTGGGAACCCTCCCGGAACTCCGTGATTCCACCGGAGTATAACGAAATTCCCGTTCTTTTCCCCGTTGAAGAACCTAAAATTCATCCCCTATCTTACCCCGGGTGGGACTCGAACCCACAATCCCTGGCTTAGGAGGCCAATGCCTTATCCATTAGGCCACCGGGGCAGACGACAACAAGCTGGCGTTTGTCTTAGACCAGTCTCTCAGTCACTCCGCGATGGTTCCCGCACAGTCTGCCTGTACTATCCTGACCTTTCTCCCGCCCCTCCACGGAAATCCAAGCTTTGGTTCAGATCTCGTCCCCCTCTGAGCATCCTCGGTGCCCCAAAGAGACCGCGCACGTGCAGAGGGAGGGACCTGAAAGACACCGAACGTCAGGTTTTTGGCTCGGCTCTTTGGTCTAGGGGTATGATCTTCGCTTAGGGTGGGAGAGTTGCCTGGATCAACTCCCTCACGTAGCCCTACCTAGTCTCCATTCAGCAGTAGAACCCAAGTCTAGGGGTAATTAGTAGTGAAAGATGCATTTGAGATGGATGGAGTGTATGGGAAGGGGCACGCCATGCCTGCTCAGCAACGCACTCCTCATCCTGAGCCTGCCGCTTGCGGAAGTGTCGGTCTGTCTCCTCTTCCCTTGCATTGTCCGTTAGACCAACGGTGCCGCCCCGCCCAGTGGTCGGAAGCCTCTTAATAATGACCCTCCAAAGTCCGCCCTCTACATCCCCAGCTGGCTCGGTGTTAATCTCAGGATCGCAACGTTGGGTGTTTACTTTCCTGCCCCAACATGTGTGTTATTTTCCTTTTCAAAAAATCTATTTTAATGATGTTCTTTTCCCTTAATACCTAGTAAAAGCTTCAGTCCAGGAGTTCGAGACCAGCCTGGGAAACATAGTGAACGCCCCGTCTCTACCAAAAACAAATACCTTCGTAAACCACTGAAACATCAAAAAATTGTTAAAGGAGAAAGCGACACCCTGCACGACCCCAGGTCACTAGCGTCTGCCGACCTGAGGACATGCCTGCAGCTGCGACTACCCGCAGCCTTCACCCGGTGGAAGGATACCCCAACGCGGCGCTGCTCGGCACTCGGACTAAACTTGGGTTCCGCTGGTAAACATTTTTTTTTCCTGGGTGAAATATTAACTCAATCCTGGCGATACTCTTTGAAATTGAAATGTTTATTTATTTTCTCTTTTGAGACGGAGTCTCGCCCTGTCGCCCAGGCTGGAGTGCAGTGGCGAGATCTTGGCTCTCTGCAACCTCCGGCCTCCCGGGCAAATCTCCTGACTCAGCCTCCTGAGTAACTGGGACTGCAGGAGCGCGCCACCACGTCCCACTAATTTTTGTATTTTTAGTGGAGACGGAGTTTTATCTTTGAGTCAGGCTGGCCTCGAACTCCTGACCTCATGATCTGCGCGTCGGTCTCCCAAAGAGCTGGGATTAGAGGCGTTGAGCCACCGCGCCCGGTTCGTCACCGGTATTTATTATTGTTTTCTTTTTCACTTTGCTACCCCATGATCAGTTGATAGAGGATGCAAAGTTTTTCATTACAGTAATCAATTAAACTACGCATGTCGCCGGGCGCGGTGGCTCACGCCTGTAATCCCAGCACTTTGGGAGACCGAGGCGGGCGGATCACCTGAGGAGTTCGAGACCAGCCTGGCCAACATGGAGAAACCGCCCCCCCCCTACTAAAAATACAAAAATTAGCCGGGCGTGATGGTGCATGCCTGTGATCCCAGCTATTCGGAAGGCTGAGGCAGGAGAATCGCTTGAACCTGGGAGGCGAAGGTTTCAGTGAGCAGAGATCACGCCATTGCACTCCAGCCTGGGCAACGAGAGCGAAACTCCATCTCCAAAACAAAACAAAACAAAACAAAAAACTACACATGTCATTTGACCCCATGGGGCAACTCCTCACCGCAAGCATTCCCAGCCCCGCGTCTGTCACGGTTTCCATCACTTGAGCTTTAATTTGTGAAGTCAATCCCCTACCAGCTCCCAAGACTCGCGTTCTCTGGCTTCACGCTCCGCAGTCCCCCAGGGCCCTACCAGAGCTCTCTGGGTCGCCCTCTCTGCTATTCTGGCCCTAGGTCCTTAGTTGCGCGACTGTAGGAGCAGGTCGAGGTTCGAGTGTTCCTTGGGCGGTACGGTGCGACTGACAGGCTCACTCAGTTCGAGTGTACTTGTCGCCCACGGTGCAGTCCCAGGAGAAGAAAAGGTTAATCTAGCAACGACCACGAAGGGACTCGAACCCTCAATCTTCTGATCCGGAATCAGACGCCTTATCCATTAGGCCACGCGGCCCTGCGGCTATAACTTCCCCAGCTTTTCTCATAAAGCGTTCTAGAGCCTATGCTGTGGCTTTAACGCGCATGCTGAGAGCAAGGGGAGGCCCGTCCTTCCGGGCCTCGCGGTGGGCGAGACTCCGAGCTCGGCCGCCGCGCCCAGCCGCTGAGGCTGCTGGGCGGAAACTGCCGCCGTGGGCCCAGAGCTGTGAGTTCGAGCCCTGGCGAACCCGCCCGACCCCACCCTCCCCGCAGCAGGCCCCTCCGAGACGCCGTTTGGGAGTTCTTTCCTCCGTGTGCCTCCCGCCGCTTTGGGTCAGGGGCTGCAAGCTGCTTCCCCAGCCCCTGTGCTTGCTCCATCACCGGTGAACCTGCAAAGGTGTGTTTCAAAGGCTTTTGGCCCCAGACTTTATTCTGCCCGCCTGGAAAGCGGAGGCCGTGTCTCCTGCGTTTCTATGGCCCAGCGCGGGGTGGAGGTGGGGCGCGCATGCACAGGGACATGGCTGGGAGAGGGATATGCGTCCTCTTCCTGGGACCCCTCTCCCCTTGGATGCTCCCATAACCGAACTGCCAACCCAGCCCAGCCCAGTCCAGCCCATGTTGTGTTCCTGAGTCCCGGAACCTGGGCACAGGCCCCAGCTCAGTTCCCATGGACGCTATTGCGTTCATATGCAGTGCCAGGCGCTTTACACACATTATCTCACTTATTTCACACGTCTTTGAGAACAGGCACTGTTCGCAGCAGATATTTATTGCACGGCTACCCCCACGCTGCCACGCCTCGCTCTCGGATGAGGAAACCGGGGATTGGGGGGTGGATGGAGGCAAGAATGGCGCTGGAGTCCTGCCACCGTCTCAGCAGCCCCCGGGTGGCCGCGACGCCCTCAGGGCTGGAGGCAGAGCCGGTGCCGGAGCGAGCTGCGGATCTCCAGGCAGGCTTTGCGGAGTTCATCGCAGTCGGGGCCCAGCACGTCCTGCTCACACACCCGCCTGTTGACCTGAGGACCACACCCAGCCTGTGCCTGGGGCTACAGCCCTCCGGGGCTCAGCCTGCCCCAAGGGAGAGCTCCTGGCCAGGTGCATTGCGAGGCCTAAAATTTCAAGGGCTACCGGGACATCTCTGAGGCTCACAGAGCTCCAGAGGACTAACGGTGAATTCCTCTGCTCTGGCCGGACATGTCCCCACCCAGCAGGACAGGCTCCCACCCCGTAGGTCCCCTCTCAGCAGACCAGCTGCACCCCACCTGGTCCTCACCCTAATGGACTTCAGCCCCCTAACAGGCCTTGGAAATGCTCAAACCAACCAACGACATCTGCCTGTGAGAACCAGGGGGCATCTCACTCTCTTGTCACTACAAAGCCAGCTTCCCCCTGGCCCTGCAGATTCACCTTGCTCTGAGTACAAGCCCAGGTGGCCCCGCATGGCGTGCAGCGTCCTCCTCCCCACCCAACTGCAGTATGTGTGACTAAGAACTGCTGTGGATGGCATCTGTGTAGCGTCGGGCATCCTGTGTTTGGTTATCTTGTAGTATTGAGGGCAGAGGATCCCTCCTTCGCCAATGGAGTTCATAGGAGGTGATCAGAATACCAGGGCTGGGGAGAAGGGCAAACCCAGCTCCTTGCCCCTTGTCACCCCAGAACCCCCCAACACACCTCAGTCAGCAGCTCCAGAAGGTCTCTCCCGGGGTTGGCTCTGAGGACCTCCACCAGTGTCTGGATAAAGTCTGAGCCTTTGTCATCGCGATAGGCCACACAGCCTAGGTCAGGGGACCAGGGCCAGAGCATCAGACCAGGGCCCCAACCCTCTGCCTTCCAACTCCAGGGGTCCTACTGTTGGTGGAAGGTGGGGTACAAGCAGGCAGGACCCAGGAATCAGGCAAGAGAACAGGACAGGGAGCAGGGACCTCTTGCATCTGGAACAAGTTGTTGCTAGATATTTGCAGAGGTGAGCCTATGGAGAGATTCACTACTGAACACACATTTACTATGCACCTACTATGTGCCAGACACTGACCAGGGCCTCAGGGCAGGCAGATCTCCCCTGCTTCGTGGAACTCACAGCCTAGAGGAAACCTGCACACACAGTGGTTGGCACCGCGGCACCTCACAGCACTCACCATCACTGCTGTTACTACACATCATAACCCATGTAGGGAACATGGCTGGACCACAGCTGGGCTGGCATCTCTGTGCCCCAACCCTAAGCCCTA
Organism: Trachypithecus francoisi; assembly: GCF_009764315.1. NCBI lineage: Eukaryota > Metazoa > Chordata > Mammalia > Primates > Cercopithecidae > Trachypithecus > Trachypithecus francoisi. Next base: position 111,948,194 of record NW_022681460.1, read on the forward strand.
GCTGCCCCTAAGGCTACTCTAGATCATAGGCCAGGAAGTTGGGCCCTGTGTAACCACGGGCTTCCCGATGACCCATCTCCTTACCCTCGGCGGCTGAGTAGACCGTCAGGATGTCTGCTTGGTCAGACCTCCCTGGAGGGGCGCCCCTGCAGGAGCTGCCTGCAGGAGGAATCAATTCCAGTGATCAACATTGTGGAACTCCATCAGCTCCAGGAGCTCCCAATCTGTGGCTTAAGGACAGCCCAGGGAGGTGGAAAGAGCGCAGGGCAGGAAAGAAATGGAAGTTCAAAGCTCGGCCCAGCCACTTACCAGCTGTGACCTCAGAAAAGCTATTTGAGCTTGCCGACTCCAGGGTTCTTTTCAGGCTCCAACAGGGGAAGAAGTTCCCATTTCCCAAAGGCCCTTGCAGTTAGGGAAGATTTTTTTCTTCCCATTGTCTTGGCAGACAGAGGATGCAGGTGGAAGCCATACCCCAGCTTAGAGCCCTGGAGATGCTCTCTGGACGGTCCCCACCACCAGCCCTGCCCAAACCCAGGCCCTGGAAGGAAGGCAGAACCCACCTTGGGCCTCAGCATAGATCTGCAGGACATCTGCATGGGAGGGAACAGATGGAGGTGCCCGCAGCCAGCTCCAGTACCAGGGGAGAGCTGTGGGCCCCACACCAGCATCCCTGTTTCCTGAAGAGGGTGGGGAGAGGCAGATAGTCTCACTCCGGGGATACCTGGGGGTGCTCAGGGGTCTCGTGTGAACCTGGGGTCAAGGTGAGAACCCAGCTCCAGAGCTCCCGGGCAGGCTTGCCAGACTGGAGACATTCAGAGCTCTGAATGACAAGTGTTGAGAGTTAAGGGTTCAAGGTCGTGGACTTGACCTCTAGGAGAGGACAGGAGGGGGGCAGGGAAGGGCGGGTACCCAGGCTCCCTGGAGGAGGTAGACAGTGAGTCCTGGGGACTAAGGCTGGCCGAGAAGTGAGGGCAAGAGGCCGGGCCACTCACCCCCACGGCAGGCCTGCAGCAGGAAGACCTTGGGGCGGCCCCACAGCACCCGGCAGCGGCTCAGCTCCTGCATCAGTGCCTCGGGCTGTACCTCTTGCCCGTCAGCCCCCAGCAGCTGACCCTGTGGTCCCCCATGGGCCATCAGGGCCACAAGGACACAGCTCACAGGGCCCCTGCAGGTGTCCAGTTGCTTCTGGAACTGGGCCAGCTCCTCCCAGAAAGCCTGGGTGGGAACAATGTTGAGGCCTGGGCCAAAGCCACCACCTCCCCAGCCCCTGGCTGCCCTCTGCCAGGCTGAGAAGGTTTCTCAGACCCTACCCACCTGGCCTCCCACCACCTGCCGCTCACAGACCCAGGGAGGAAGCCCTCTTTTTTTTTTTTTTTTGAGATGGAGTCTTGCTCTGTCACCCAGGCTGGAGTGCAGTGGCGCAATCTCGGCTCACTGCTATATCCGCCTCCTGGGTTCACTTGATTCTCCTGCCTCAGCCTCCTGAGTAGCTGGGACTACAGGCGCATGCCACCACACCTGTCTAATGTTTTGTATTTTCAGTAGAGATGAGGTTTCACCGTGTTAGCTAGAATGGTCTCGATCTCCTGATGTCATGATCTGCTTGCCTCGGTCTCTCAAAGTGCTGGGATTATAGGCATGAGCCACTGCGCCTGGCCTGTTTTTGTTTTTTGAGACAGAGTCTTGCTGTGTCACCCAGGCTGTAGTGTAGTGGCATAATCTCAGCTCACTGCAACCTCTGCCTCCTGGGTTCAAGCCATTCTCCTGCATCAGCCTCCCAAGTAGCTGGGATTACAGGCATGCAGCACCACGCCCTACTAATTTTGTCTTTATAATAGAGACAAGGTTTCACCATGGTGGTCAGGCTGGTCTCAAACTCCTAACCTCAAGTGATCCACCCGCCTCGGCCTCCCAAAGTGCTGGGATTCCAGGCATGAGCCACTGCGCCCGGCCAGCAGCCCTTTTCTAACTCCCTCCTGCAAGGCCTTGGCATGGCCTCTTTAGAGGTGACAGACAGACCCAGCTTCCTGGAGCCAGTTATCCTCCTGCCCTGGTGGGGAAGCTGCACCGAGAAGTTGAGAGGTGTGAGGAGAGCGGAGTGGGCTGCTGGGAGCCAAGAGGGAAACCAAGACTTGGAGCTAAGGCTTTAAGCTGGGGAGGGAGTGGGGGGGCAGAGAACCAGCCAATGAGGGAGGCCTTGGAGACCCTGGAGACCAGGCTCCTAGAGGCAGGGAAGTGACAGGCCCGTCGCAGGCCGCAGGGAGGACAGAGGCTAGACGTGTGGTGCGCTTCCTGCCAGTGATGGAGAGAGGCCCAGGAGAGAGGCTCCAGGTTCCTAGGGAGGGGTCTTCCTTCAGAGCACCAGTGTCAGTTCTCGGTTTCCCCTCACCTGGGCTGTAGGGTCCGTTCTCACGGTGGTCTCAAAGCCCAGGGCCCGGCATAGGCCCCCCAGCGCCTCCACGTCATGCTGGGCCCCAGGCCGGCCTTGGATCACAGCCAGGAGGAGGGCAGCCCTGGTCTTGGACAGGTCGTACTGTGTGTTGGGACCGGGGGCCAGCTGCAGAGTGGGTTAAGACGCATCTAAAGTGGCTTGAGAGGACTCCAGCTCCTGGCCTCCCTGGCCTGGGTCTCCCTAAGCTTCTGTCCCACTGGAAACTGTGGCTATGTGATTGGACCCCTGCCCTGTCCCCCTCACCTCAGGCCTCCAGGGCTCCACGCCTCCCAGGCACAGTGCCCCCCGCAAGGAGCTCCGAAGGACAGGGCAGCAGGTGCCCCCTGTGGACTCTTCAGTCACCTTGCGGAGGAGCTGAGGATGGGACCGAGAAAAGACTCAGCCAGACTTGTGGCTTCTATAGTCTCTTCAGGGTCACCTGCTAGAATGCAGAGAGGAGGAGGCCAGCAAAGGACAGACAGGCAGGATGGCCTCAAGCAAGACCCAGGCTCCAGTTCAGGCTCAAGGTTATGGACTTAACTGGGCGTGGATGGTCTCGAACGGACAGTGGCCACACCATTAACCCCTGCCCCAGGATCAGTGCGCATAGAGGTGGGGATGTTCCCTAGAGTAGGGCAGGGCCTGTTGGGAAGGCTCACGGGGTGGGCACTACCCTGCTGGGCGATCTGTGGAGGACAGCTGGGGCCCCCTCACCTCCAGGGCTGCCCAGGGGCCACCCAACTGCATAGTGAGACCTTCAGCCCTGGATACCAGACTTGAATCATTCCCAGTCCCAGCCTCCAGGGTCCTGTGATCTAACAGGGCGGATAATCACTGCCTGGTGTGGAAAGGGGCAGTCTGGAGTGCATGCATGGATGCAAGGAAGGGCATCGCTGGCAGCCTGTAGAGGACTGTGCAGGGCTCCTGGGACAACAGGAGGGCGTGGCAGGCAGAGGGAACCGCTTGGGCCAAGGCATGGAGTTGGGAGGAGTCTGGAGTGTCAGGGGATCCTGAGTGAGTTGTCGGGGGTCCTGAGTTGGGGGTGGGGGGCTGATACCACTTCTGTAGACAATAAAGGTTTGTAGAATGAATCGAAGGGAGGATACACGTGAATGTATCTAACTGTAACTGACTCAGGGGGGCACAGCAGAACCAGCAGAGACAGCAGAACCAGCCCCACTTCCCTGGGCCTCCCCCTCCAGCGCCCCCACCTCCGTCAGCAGCTGCACCAGGGACCAGTGAGGAGAGCGGCCACAGAGCTCTCTCAGGCCAGCAAGGAAGGCTCCGGACTCCAGGGCAGCTGAGTGGAGAAGCAGCGCATTGGCCTGGAGTGAGGCCCGAGGCTCTGCTCCTGGGTCCCTGCCCAGCCCCTGGATCCCGAGCCAGCTCACTCACACCCAGGGCCACTTGAGAGCAGCAGGAAGACTTTGGGGCAGCCCCACAGGGCCCTGCAGCCACTCAGCTCCCGGACCAACTGCTGTGGCTGCCTCAGCTGCCCTCTGGGGGCCACTAAGGCCACTAAGGCACACCCCACAGGGCGCCTGTGGGCATCCAGCCGCTCCCGGAACCCAGCCAGCTTCTCGAGGAAGCCCTAGGGGCAAAAGTGAGACCGGCTTGAGTCCGGGGAGGTTTGGGGTGGGGAGGAGAATCTGGGTCAGGGGAGAGTGGGGAAGGGCTCGGTGCTGGGCCTGAGGGTGGAGGTAAGAGGCAGAGGCTCACCTGGACCGGGACCTGCCTCCTCTCCCAGCTCTCAAAGCCCAGGGCCTGGAACACGTCCTCCAGGGCAGTGACTGCAGCGGCCACCACCCCAGGGCTGATGAGCATCAGGGCTGCCTTTGGACCTCGGACGTCGTACTTCCCCTGGGGAGGTAAGGCCAGAACTAGGCTGGGCTGGGCTGGGGCTCAGCTGGGAGGCAGGAGCAGCTGGGCCAGGTGGTGCCGCCTGCTACCTTTCTCCCCAGGCTGTCTCGAGTGTCTGCCATCTGCGTGGCCACCCGCAGGGTCCCAGCCACCAGAAAGGCCATAGGGCCAGGCGGGACTTCCTCCAAGCACCAAGCACGAAGCTTGCCTCCTGGCCCTGGGCTTTCAGTGCCCTGGGTCCTAACCCTTGCCCTCTCCCCTAATGACTGCTATCAGCTCTGCTTATGAGCTGAGCTGGACTTTGCCCTTTCCCTGGAACCCTTGGTCCTGGCCCCGCTCTCCCAGCTCAGGCTGCATTCTCTGGCTTCTGCCGGTGACTTCTTTGCTGGCACTAATGTGCCCCTACCTGAGCCAGGAACTTGTGCTCAATCCTATTCTTAGCTCCTGGCCTACGTGCTTATCTGATCTCGTTACACCCGAGTGTCTCCCTTTGGAGCCAGCCGCCACCACCAAGAAGTCCTTGTACCGTCCTGGCCAGCCACTACACACATGCACACACCACCACGCCCCCAGAGGTAAAAATCACCAACTGGAATCAGTCCTGTCCACAGCGAGACCTCGCTTGCTTCTTACGGCAAACCATGGCAGCCACCGCAGGATTATGTGTGCATGGGAGGTTGGCTGAGAAAGGCCTGGGGGCAGAGAGGGCTGGCACATGCACACCTGTTATCAAGGGACCAGAGCGTCTACTGGCCCCCGCCTCCTCTCAGCCAGGGGCCCTGAAGCCACCAGCAGGTGAAAGAGATGGAACCAGCACGGGTGGAAGGAGGGGTCGTGCCTGGGTGATCACTAGTTCTGACCACACACCCACCAGCTCGTGGTGGGCCCCGGCCTGGGGCTCCTGGTAGGGAGAAGTTGGATGTCAGGGGCTGGTGGGAAGGGCAGGCCCACTGTCAGCCCCTCCTCTAAGGGACTCAGTCTGGGATAGCCTTGAGTTCCGGATCCCCAACGTGCAGCAAGAGGGTCCCACCACTGACCAAGTAGCATCTCTGGGCCCTTCTTCCTTTCACAGTTGTGACAGAGGAGTGACCTGGTGAAGACCCTGAGTCCTGCTCAGCTCCCTGTTCTGCTAGGGCACAGATGCTGCCCCCAGAGCAGGGCAGGCACTGGCTGACACATGGGAACAAGAGTCCCAGGGGACACGGCTGCCCATTGGGGCCCAGCCAAACTGGACGCCAAGGATGTGGTTCCCCCTGGTGACAGCGCAGCAGAATGTGCCACCAGGACACAAGGCCAGGGCAAGGGGTTTCTATTCCAGGTTTCCCCACACTCCAGACACCCAAAGAACAGAAAACCCTGGAGGGAAGTTTTCACGTTTATTAATACTCTTCTGTTGCCCTCTGGAGGCCCGCGGGGCTGAGTCCTTGCAGGGCCTCTGGTCTGTCCCTGTTCATGGAAGGCATTGCTCAGGAGGCAGCAGCAAAGTGCCCATGAAGTGGGGCGCCAGTGCTGGTGGAGCTGGACGTTAGTGACGATGGAACCCGGCACCAGTGCCGAAGGAGCAGGGCGTTAGTGCCGATGGAGAGGGGCGCCAGTGCCGATGGAGTTGGACGTAGTGACGATGGAGCGAGGTGTTAGTGCCAATAGAGCTGGACGTTAGTGACAATGGAGTGGGGCGCCAGTGCCAATGGAGTGGGGCGCCAGTGCCGATGGAGCGGGGCATTCGTGCTGATGGAGTGGGGCGCCGATTGGGGCGTTAGTGCCGATGGAGCGGGGCGCCAGTGCCAATGGAGCGGGGGATGGAGTGGGCGCCAGTGCCAATGGAGCGGGCGCCAGGGTCAATGGAGCGGGGCATTAATGCGGATGGAGTGGGGTGCCAGTGCCGATGGAGTGGGCACCGGTGTCGATGGAGCAGGGCATTAATGCCGATGGAGCAGGGTACAAGTGCCGATGGAGTGGGATGCTAGTGCTGATAGAATGCTAGTGCTAAGTATGGTGCAGCCGCACCTCTGGAGGAGCAGATGGCAGCCAGGCGCCCTGCTCTTGGTCTCCAGGGTTGGCCTCCTGTCGCTGGAGCCACCATTATCCTCACCAGACTGGTGGGCAAGTGGCTCTCAGAGCCTCATGCTAGGGCAAGTAGACCGAGGGCAAAGGCAGGCCGAGTCCGTGTGGCCAGGACAGGGCAGAGTGGTCATGGCCTGGAAACGGGAGTGGGTGGGGGCCAGAAAGCCCCTGCGCCCTAAGACCCGTGGTGTGGGCTGACTGTCCCTCCCAAAGCCCAGCAACCCCCTGGGGGCCAAGGCCAGTCCTCCATGCCCACTGAAAGGCACAGGTTGGCAGGGCAGAGGCCTGACTCATGGACCCACCCCAGAGGGTGGGGACCAAAGAGCCACACAGTCAAATGAGGCTCGGGGGCTTCTGGGAAGGGACCTAGACCTGAGTCCTCGCCACCCTGCTGCCCCTGTCAGGAATGTGTTGGGGCTCCAGAAACTAGACGGGAAGAGAAACGCTAGGCGCAGAAGGGGGAAAGACGACAAGATCAGGGGACGGGAGGGGCTTCCTTTCCCTTTGAGTGCTGGGCAAGTCCTCAGAGCCGAGCAGGGCAGGCGAGCTCCGAGTGTGGGGTACCCTGGGGTCCCTCGGACAGCCCAGGAGGTGGCCACAAATAGAAGGAGAGTCCCAGTGGTGAATGAAGTAGGATGTGCCGTGGCTGGGCCTCCCCCAAGTTTCGGGCCAAGCTGGCTGCTCACCCCACGGGCTGGGCCATCTTGGCATGCAGGCTCTGATGCGCGATGAGGTGCGCACGCTGCTTGAAGCTCTTGTCGCACTCCCCGCAGCCGAAGGGTCGCTCCCCGGTGTGCACGCGCCGATGGTCCAGCAGGTAGGAGCGCAGCGAGAAGCTCTTGCCGCAGTCGCTGCAGCCAAAAGGCTTCTCGCCCGTGTGGATGCGCTGGTGGTCAGCCAGGTAGGCGCTGCGGCTGAAGCTCTTGCCGCACTCGGAACAGGAGAAGGGCTTCTCGCCCGTGTGCACGCCTTGGTGGCGCACCAGGTCCGAGGAGCTGCGGAAGCTCTTGTCGCACTCGGGGCATTTGTGCGGCTTCTCGCCCGTGTGCGTGCGCTGGTGTCGCGCCAGGTCCGAGCCCCAGCGGAAGCGCTTTCCACACTGCCCGCAGCTGTGTGGCTTCTCGGCTGCCAGGTCCCGGAACTGGCGCCGGCGAGTGGGTGGCCGCCCCCGTCGCGCACCCACCACTGGGCCCAGGGCCGCCCTCGGCCGGTTCTCACTCTCCCAGGCCTCAGCCTCCTCCGGGCTCCAGGATACAGTCACGTCGCTGCCCGTCTGGCCCGGCAGCACCGGCACCACCTCCTCCAGCCGGGACTTTTCATTTTGGCCTTTGAGCCCCAAACCTGCAAGGGGAAGGAGGCGACCTCTTCAGTCCCACTCGGTTCTGGGGCCAGAGCTGAGGTGAGGAAGAAACAAGGCTAGGGAAAGCTTCCTGGCCTCCAGGTTCAGAAAGCCCTGCGCTCACACTGCCGAATCCTCAGTTTCCTTATCTATAAAATGGGGATGATTGGCCGGGCGCAGTGGCTCAAGCCTGTAATCCCAACATTTTGGGAGGCTGAGGCGGGCGGATAACCTGAGGTTAGAAGTTCCAGACCAGCCTGGCCAATATGGCGAAACCCCGTCCCTACTAAAAATACAAAAATTAGCAGGAAGTGGTAGTGTGCGTCTGTAATCCCAGCTACTCAGGAGGCTGAGGCAGAAGAATCACTTGAACCCAGAAAGCGGAGGTTGCAGTGAGCCGGGATCATGCCATTGCACTCCAAGAGCAAGACTTTGTCTTAAAAACAAACAAACAAAACAGAAACAAAAACAAACAAAAACCCAAATAAAACAGGGATGATGAAAAAATGCGGCAGAGCAGCAGTCTGAGCAAGCCTCTGATCCTGCCTGCAGAGGACAGCCCCCTAAGCCATCTGTGCCCTGCAGGCCACACTGGGATCCAATGTCCCACTCTGAACCCCAGATATCAAGCTCCACAGCAGAACAGATTTAGAGTAATTTTGAAAATTTTCAAGGGCCGGGCGTGGTGGCTCATGCCTGTAATCCCAGCACTTTGGGAGGCCGAGGTGGGCGGATCACGAAATCAGGAGTTCGAGACCAGCCTGACCAACATGGTGAAAACTCGTCTCTATTAAAAATACAAAAAAATTAGCCGAGCATGGTGGCTCATGCCTGTAATCCCAGCTACTCAGGAGGCTGAGGCAGGAGAATTGCTTGAACCTGGGAGGTGGAAGTTTCAGTGAGCTGAGATCACACCACATTCCAGCCTGGCGACAGAGGAAGACTCCATCTCAAAAAAAAAAAAAGAAAGAAAAGAAAGAAAAAATTTTTCCCAGCTGTCACAGTCGGAAACTGAGGAACCAAACTGGTCTGGCTAGTGTGGCTCCCTTCACCATGCAGGCTCTAATTCTCCAAACTCAACACATGAGAGATCTGGGCAGAGGTCGCAGCCCATCCTGCTGGGAGTGTGGACTCAACAAGATGATCCCTGATGGTGCTGAGAAGGGGCCTGGCGTGGAGAGGGAACTGGTAAGGGCAGTTCTGACGAGCAGGGGCCCAGGCTGGTGAGCAGCTGGGGTTTCCCGTCAGCACCCCTGCTCCTGGCAGCCCAAGGTGGCCTCACAACCATGCCTGATCCAAGTCCCAGCTGTGTCCCTTCAGCATCCACTGACCTGAGTCTCAGGTCCCTTATGTGTAAAATGGGGACAATCCTTCTATGTACTAGGCAGTGAGACTCAAAGGAGAAGCTGCCCTTACGAGCACTCAGGGCTGGGCAGCACCGGCGCCGTCCCATGCTGCATGTGGAGAGGCACAAAAACTGATCGTCAGCCAAGAAAGGAGTTACTAAGGCTCTTGGCAAGACTTGGGGATAGCCTGCTTTGGAACCAGTTAAGGATGGGGTGGGAAAGAAAACTGAAGTTCCAACAGGATGGGGGGCGGCCAGCCTGGACCCAAAGGCCCTGGGTGCTTACCCAGGGTGGTGTTCCGGGAGTTCTCCCGCTTTATGTCCCAGAAGAGATCCCGCTGAGCAGGGTCCAGGGTGCCCCATTCTTCCCGGGAGAAATAGAATGGAATGTCTCCCAATGCCACAGGTCCCTGGAATGGGGCGAGAAGACCCGGCTCAGGGCTCCCTTGCTCAGGCCTCCCAGTAGCACTGGCGGGGACAGATGGGTCAGATGAAAGAGGCCTGATGGGACAGCAAGTCCCATTTTACAAACTCAACAGAGCCAAGTGCCTTAAAAAAGACAAAGGGACTGGTGACTCACATGGACCCCAGAGACAAAGCAGGTGTCCGTCGTCTCTCTGGTACGCCCCTCTTTAAGAAGAGCAGGAGGCTGGGCTGAAGGAGAAGAATGGAGCCTTAGAAAGGCCAGCCCAGGCCTGACACCGATGCCTATGGCCTCCCCAACCTGTGTGCATTCACACATGCCCTAGACTTCACAGAGGGAGCAGTCCTGCCTATGACCCTTAGGGCAACGCCGGTGACAGAGCTAAGTCCCTGCCCAGCCACTCTACTGCCCACAAGGACAGAGGCTTACTCACCGCTATGGCTGTGCTGCTCTTGGGGAAGAGATGGCCGCCTCCGTGCCCCCACCATCGGGGGAGGCCCCTTGGCCTGAGATCCCTGGCCTGCAGCCTCGGGTTCCGCCGCCTCCGAGGGCACATCCTGTGCAGGAACCACAATATGCTCATCAGCCCGAGACCAGACCGGGGGAGACAGAGTTTATTCCCTGGGAAGGAGACACAGGACATCACCCTCAGGATGCTGGGGTGTGGGAAGGAGACCAATATGGTGCCCCAGGAAAGTCCAGAGGAGAATGTGATACCAGGCAATGCTGTGTGCCCAAGGACGCTCCCCAATCATTCATGAGGCAAGAACCAGCCCTGAAAGGCCAGAATCACAGCCACTTAGCAAGGGGGGAGCTGGGGACCCTCCTGCCAAAGGCAGAACCCCATCCCCTAGCCACTCATCAGAACCTCCCCAGATGCATCCAGTGTGAAGGATCCGATATCCCACAAGGTAATAGGAGCCCCGGACAGCTCCACCTTCTAGCCTCACTCTGGAGCTGGCTCTCTGCACACCCTAGTGTCCCCAGAGCCAGGCCTAGAGCAAAATGCAAATAAACATCAGCAGACCCTGCATGGAGCTAAAACTTCCTTCCTGGAACATTCACACTTCAGCCCTATTGTTGCCTTCCACAGCGGCAAAAAATAAATCACATTTACTTTGGACTGCATCTTTCAGAAAGGCACCCATGGCACGCTGTGCTTGTGTGCCTGCTCCTGGGGGCTCTGTGTCTCCCCTACCCTGTGAGCCTCTGGGAGACTTATCTCTGCAGCGTACCTATTCACCAGGTACCATCCAGGTGACTCTGGATATTGAAGGGCCCCTCACCTGCGGCCAGGCTTTCAATGGCTGCTTCTGTAGGTCCTCCACCAAGGCGACAGCCTCCTCACCACTTCCCGGGTGCTGGTCGCGCACCCAGCCCTGGATCTCCCCTGGCAGCACCGTCAGGAACTGCTCCAGCACTAGCAGCTCCAGGATCTGCTCCTTGGTGCGCAACTCGGGCCGCAGCCAGCGGCAGCAGAGCTCCCAGAGCTGGCTGAAGGCCTCATGAGGCCCATGCACATCCCCATAGCAGAACTGCCGGAAGCGCTGGCGGCAGGATTCGGAATCCCTGCTGTCGTCATGCTGGGCAGATTCCTGTTCCCAGGAAGAATCTTCCACTTTCACAATCAGAAGCCCTTCTCCCTCCCCAGGGGTCTGGTCCTGGGGCTCCAAGGGGGCTGCCATTCCCCTGGCCTGAGGCTCAGGGTTGGTCGGCCTTAACCTGGGCCCCAGAACCTGTAATTTCAGTCTCCCAGAGGGATCCCCTGTGGTAGCTGGGCCGGCATCTGGATGTGTACTCCTGGGGAAACAGCAAAATGGCAGGACTGAGGAGGAAGGATGTGGAATACAGGAGCAAACCCCAGGCTGAAGAGCCATCCAGTCCCATCCTTTCATGGCCCTGAAGCCTTTTCTAGGCTTTACTGTAATGCCTTGCTCACGTGACTCTATTAACACAGGCCCACAAGCTCTCATCCCAAAGCCAGAAATACAAACCCTGGGTATTTCATAACTCTTTGAAAGCAAAACCCAATATCAATCATTTGGCAACACTACCTGAACTGATATAAGCATATTTATAATTTCAATTTATTCCACTAAATGTAAATATTCAAAATTATGGCAGAAATATTAGTAACATAGATCTTCAGTTTATAAAAATTCAGTGAGCTATATCCACGGATGTGTTTTTCTGTATGGACATTATACATCAACTAAAAGCCTTTTTTTTTTTTTTTTTTTTTGAGAGTCTCACTCTGTTGCCCAGGCTGGAGTGCAGTGGTGCAATCTTGGTTCACTGCAACCTCTGCCTCCCAGGTTCAAGCGATTCTCCTGCCTCAGCCTCCCAAGTAGCTGAGACTACAGGCACCAGCTACCACACCCAGCTAATTTTTGTATTTTTAGTAGAGACAAGGTTTCACCATGTTGGCCAGAATGGTCTCGAACTCCTGACCTTGTGATCCACCCGCCTTGGTCTCCCAAAGTGCTGGGATTACAGGCGTGAGCCACTGCGCCCCGCCTAATTAAAAAATTTTAACTGATGTGTTTCATTATTTAGTGTTGCCCCAGATCCCTCTGGAGATGTGCTTGATATATTGTATATGCACTATATTAGTTTTCTCAAATTTGAAAACCTCTGAATTCTAAAACACATCTGGCCCTGAGGTGTCACAGAAGGCCTCACAGACACCATCCAAAGCCATTTATCCACAGGTACATATAAATGTATGACACCTTTATACCTTACATCGTTACTCTTCACTGAAAAGTGTATTATGCAATTTTCAGTAATCGATTTTTTGTTTCAACAATACAAATACAAACTGGCTGGGCTTGGTGGTTTATGCCTGTAATCCCAGCATTTTGGGAGACAGAGACAGGATGATTGCTTGAGGCCAGGGGTTCAAGACCACTTTGGGAAGACAATGTGAGACGCCATCTGTACCAAAAAACAAAAAAAGCCGGGTGGGGCCCCTGTAGTCCCAGCTACTGGGGAGGTTGAGGAAGGAAGATCTCTTGAGTCCAGGAGTTTTAGGTTGCAATGAGCTATGATCGCACCACAGTACTCCAGCCTGGGCAACAGAGTGAGGCCATCTCAAAAAAAAAAAAAGAAGAAGAAGTAAAAAGACAAAAAGAAAAGAAAAAAATACAAACCATCGTAATAAAAAAGGGGGGAAATTCAAACAATACAGAAGTCCGTAAAACTCTCCCTTCCTCAATGCAATTGTACCCCCCGACTTAACAGTCTGTCAAGTGACATCCCAGACCTTTTCCTGTGCTTCTACTAAAAAAGCCATCCATGGGGGGAGAAAAGAAAAGAAAAAGAAGGTGCTTTATGTGTTTTTACATAAATGAGACCTTACTGCACAGACAGCGGCACTATGAGCTTCCGCGGTATGGATACGCTCCAGTTTCTTAATCAATACTCAAGTGATGCATTCGGGTTGTTTCCAATTATTTAGTCCACCCTAAGCGCTTTATTTATTCTGCTCCTCACAAGACCCCTGAAAGGTGCGTGCACCATTCTCATCCTCTGGTGACTTCGAAGAAGACTTTCCTCGAAGAGGGCCAGGACTCACCAGGGTCGCTCAGCAGGACACGGCAGGCGGGAAGGTGAGCCAGCCAGAGGCCCGCGCTGTCCCCCGCAGCCTCGCCCGCGGGGAGAGCGGCGATCGTGCAGGGGCGTCTGCCTGCGGATCAAGAGGGCAGAACGGCGCGGGGGACCCAGCACTTCCTAGTAGTGCGCCCGCCCTTCGGCCTCTGCCTCGGGGCGCTGATCCCGGCCACCCGGAGCTCAGTGCTTGATGTCAGAACCAGGCGGCCAGAGCCCCCGTCCCCGCCCCCGAAACACACAACGCCCACAGCGACCCAAGAGACACCATTTCCGCCGCCAGTTCCCGGCGCCGGAAGTGGTCGCAGGGCTCGCTGGGAAACTACGCGGCGCAAGCATTCCCTAGCTCCCAGAAAGCCGTTTGTTCACTGAGCCCGCCTTCTCCCTGACTGATGGCCAATGAACAGGAAGAATTCTCAGGCTCCCTATCAGAAGACGCCATACGCGTCATACACCTGCATCCGGGAGGAAAGGCAACGCTCTGCGTCTAGATTTGCTTTGTTCTCTTTCGTCGCCGCTTTTCTTTCAGATTTCCTTGCGCCTCTGGCCCTTGAGCGACAAAAAGGGGAAGCCAAGGCTGGCCCGAGGAAAGGAGAGGGCACATGGCCTAGCCACGAGTGGAGCGCCTGCTCCGCCGGAAGGGATGCGCTGGAGCGGCCTTGTCCTTCCGCCACGGTCTTTCTATGCCAACTCGTAGGTGAGGGCCGAAAGGCCGTGGGCGGTGGACCTCGGGCCGGGGGGACTTGTTTCCAGCCTCTTGGGTCCCGCTCCTCCCAGTTCCCTGGAGAGGCATGGAGCTTTCTGCGAAATGCCTTCGGGTAAGGGGCGCGGAGCCTCCTGCGACGATCCTCTGTCTTCGGGTCGCCTTAGCAGGAGCGGCAAGCGGGACACTGACCTGGCCGCAGTCCCGCGCACTCCCACCAGCTGCTTCGTCCACGAGGAGCTGCGGGGCGTCAGGGATCCAACGGCCCGGTGGGATCTAGAGCAGGGGGCTCGGGGTTCTCCTTTCCATACCCTCGGATCCTCTCCCACTCTCCACGCCTCGACCCGGAGATGATCTCAGGCTCCAGATATCTTTCATAAATGGAAAGAGCTTTCTTGATTTGTTTTGTCTTAATTTTGTAGGTGTTGCATGCTTGGAAGAGAAAATTAATTGGCAAATCATAAAGATAGCTTTCTCATGATAGCCGCAAGGCTTGCTCCCTCACTCTGCTCATATGTCACTCCCTCAAGAAAGCCTTCCCCAGCTCTGTAAACAGCCTCAGCTCTGCCTTGCTTTTCTCCCTAATGTTTATCACTACCTGACATATATTTGTGTAATATTTGTTTCCCAAGACTCAACGATAAGTGTTCATGAGGGCAGACACTTTTTAATGCCCTACCACGAGCACCTAGAATTGTGCCTGGCACATGGCAGATGCCTAGTAAATTTTTTTTTTTTTTTTTTGAAACGGAGTCTCGCTCTGTCGCCCAGGCTGCAGTGCAGTGGCCGGATCTCAGCTCACTGCAAGCTCCACCTTCCGGGTTTACACCATTCTCCTGCCTCAGCCTCCCGAGTAGCTGGGACTACAGGCGCCCGCCACCTCGCCCGGCTAATTTTTTAAATTTTTTAGTAGAAACGGGGTTTCACCGGGTTAGCTAGGATGGTCTCGATCTCCTGACCCCGTGATCCGCCCTTCTCGGCCTCCCAAAATGCTGCCCGGGAGGCGGAGCTTGCAGTGAGCTGAGATCCGGCCACTGCACTCCAGCCTGGGCGACAGAGCACAGAGCGAGACTCCGTCTCAAAAAAAAAACACACAAAAAAAATTTCTAATACGACCATCCAGGAATAAGTACTGTTCATATTTTAGTCTGTTCTTACAGTTTTACTGTTCAGTTATATGTCTGTGAATGTATATATATATTATATTTATATGTATATTTTATACATATATATTATATATTATATGTATATTTTATACATATATATTATATATTTATATGTATATTTTATACATATATATATTATATATTATATGTATATTTTATACTATATATATATATTATATATTTATATGTATTTTATACATATATATATTATATATTATATGTATATTTTATACATATATATTATATATTATATGTATATTTTTACATATATATTATATTTATATGTATATTTTATACATATATATTATATATTATATGTATATTTTATACATATATATTATATATTTATATGTATATTTTATACATATATATTATATATTTATATGTATATTTTATACATATATATATTTTTTTTTTTGAGACGGAGTCTCGCTCTGTCACCCAGGCTGGACTGCAGTGGCCCGATCTTGGCTCACTGCAACCTCTGCCTTCCTGATTCAAGCGGTTCTCCTGCCTCAGCCTCCCGAGTAGCTAGGATTAGAGGCATGTGTCACCATGCCCAGCTAATTTTGTATTTTTAGTAGAGACAGGGTTTCTCCATGTTGGTCAGGCTGGGCTCGAACTCCTGACCTCAGATGATCTGCCCGCCTCGGCCTCCCAAAGTACTGAGATTACAGGCATGAGCCAGCATGCCCGGCAGAATTTTCGTATTTTAAGTCCCCCACCCTTGGACACTTACACTGTTTCCATCTTTCTGTATTTGCAGATATGCTTCTACATACACCTTTATGCATTTGCTTGAACATTTCCCTGAGAAAAACCAGAAATGGAATTGCCAAATTACTTTGTGTACATATTTCCAAACTGTCCTCCAGAAAGAATGTAATGTTTTGAACTTCCACTTGAGAATCAAATGTTTACCTTCCTCTGTTCCTCCAGATTTGGACATCTACAGTGTTCAGCTGTTGTTCTGGCATTCCATTTGAATTGGGAAACAGCTTCATGTAGCGTCCCAAGGTCCACAGTAATAAATATTAAACTTTTTTTTTTTTTTTGGTGCAGTGCTGCAATTACGTGGCTCACTGCAACCTCCACCTCCCAGGTTCAAGCGATCCTCCCACCTCAGCCTCCCTAGTAGCTGGGATTACAGGTGCACGCCACCACACCAGGCTAAGTTTTGTATTTTTAGTAGAGATAGGGTTTCACCAGGTTAGCCAGGCTGGTCTTGAACTCCTGACCTCAAGGAATCTGCCTGCCTCAGCCTTCTTCCAAAGTGCTGGGATTACAGGTGACAACCACTGTGCCTGTCCTATTAAACTTTTAAATCATGACAGTTACCATGTATGGAGTGTTTATATTGCCAGGCACTGAGCTAAGTCCTTTACATCTCGCGCTTATTCTGTGCAACAGCCTAATGGGAGAAATTCCATGAATATAGTTAGCATTTCCTTGATTTCTAGGGAAGCTGGATATGTTTTCTTTTTTCAAGTATTATTTCTATTTATCCTTTTGTGAATTGCCTGTTATTTTCATTGGAATGTACTTTTTTTTTTGACAGAGTCACATTCTGTTGCCCAGGCTGGAGTGCAATGGTGCGATCTCAGCCCATTGCAAACCTTTGCCTCCCGGGTTTAAGCAATTTTCCTGCCTCAGCCTCCCAAATAGCTGGGATTACAGGCACCCACCATCACGCCTAGCTAATTTTTTGTATTTTTAGTAGAGACAGGGTTTTGCCATGTTGGCCAGCCTGGTCTCGAACTCCTGACCTCAGGTCATCCACCCACTTCAGCCTCCCGAACTGCTGGGATTACAAGTGTGAGTCCCCGCGCCCGGCCACACCATTGTTTTGAAGAGAAAATTTGGTAAAAATAATTGTTCAGTTGTAAAGATGGTTACCCAACTGGCTAAGAGAGATTTCTAAGAGTTAACAGAATAGCAACTGCAGGAAGGAACTTGTGCCCTTAGGACTGAGGAAGTAAAAAGGGAGGAAACTTGGAAACACGAAAGAGCCCTTCCCCTTTCAATTGAAGGCAGACACTGGACCTCAGAAGAGGGAGTGGGTGCCCCGAGAACTCACTGCTGGTGGACAGCGGAAAGGGCAGGAGCCGGACCAAGGTGAGGACAACGGAAGTGAAGGCCACTGGCTACCTCTCCTGCCCTCCGCTGGCCGCATTGGAGAACTGCACCAGGAGGAAGACAGCCCCTCCCTTCCGCTCTGAGCTGACAGTGTTCCTCCATCGCCCTCTATTGGAGAAGAACAACATCAAGCTGGCTAGCAAGGAACTGTGTACAGAGTCCATTCCAGCTGGGTATCACACTGGATCTCACCCAAAGCTGAGATGTCATCCAGCTCAGTATCACAGAGCAGAACGAAAAGGATGTGTTTGGGCTGAGAGGCCGTACATTGGTAACTGGCACATGAACTGTATTTTCTATTGAGCATTGCTGGTATATGGCAAGTTTGCATAAAATTATATTGAAATTGACCATCTAATTGCACTTTCTTATTCCTTCTGATAATTTTTCACGTGTTCTTTTTCTTTCTTTTTTTAGAGGGATTCTCACTCTGTCACCCAGGCTGCAGTCCAGTGGCACAATCTCGGTTCACTGCAAGCTTCGCCTCCCAGGTTCATGCCATTCTCCTGCCTCAGCCTCCCGAGTAGCTGGGACTGCAGGCACCTGCCACCATGCGTGGCTAATTTTTTGTATTTTTAGTAGAGACAGGGTTTCACTGTGTTAGCCGGGATGGTTTATATCTCCTGACCTCATGATCCGCCCACCTCAGCCTCTTTTTTGTATTTTTAGTAGAGATTTCACCATGTTGGCCGGGCGCGGTGGCTCAAGCCTGTAATCCCAGCACTCTGGGAGGCCGAGATGGGCGAATCACGAGGTCAGGAGATCGAGACCATCCTGGCTAACACGGTGAAACCCCGTCTCTACTGAAAAATACAAAAAACGAGCCGGGCGAGGTGGCAGGCGCCTGTGGTCCCAGCTACTCGGGAGGCTGAGGCAGGAGAATGGCGCAAACCCGGGGGGCGGAGCTTGCTGTGAGCTGAGATCCGGCCACTGCACTCCAGCCCAGGCGACAGAGCGAGACTCCGTCTCAAAAAAAAAAAAAAAGATTTCACCATGTTAGCCAGGATGGTCTCGATTTCCTGACATCATGATCTGCCCACCTCAGCCTCCCAAAGTGCTGGGATTACAGGCGTGAGCCACAGTGCCCGGCCATTTGTTTGTTTGTTTGTTTGTTTTTTGAGACGGAGTCTTGCTCTGTGGCCCAGGCTGGTGTACAGTGGCGCCATCTTTGCTCACTGCAACCTCCACCTCCCACGTTCAAGCAATTATCCTGCCTCAGCCTCCCAAGTAACTGGGATTATAGGAGCACACCACCACATCTAGCTAATTTTTTGTATTTTTAGTAGAGACAGGGTTTCACCATGTTGGCCAGGCTGGTCTTGAACTCCTGACCTCGTGATCCACCCTCCTTGGCCTCCCAAAGTGCTGGGATTACAGGCATGAGCCACCATGTCTGGACCCTTTTTTTTTCTAAAATGGAGTCTTTCTCAGTTGCCCAGGCTGGAGTGCAGTGGTGTGATCTCAGCTCGCTGCAACCTTCCCCTCCCAGGTTCAAGCAGTTCTGCCGCAGCCTCCCAAGTAGCTGGGATTACAGGTGTGTGCCACCATGCCCGCTAATTTTTGTATTTTTATTAGAGATGAGGTTTCGCCATGTTGCCCAGGCTGGTCTCAAACTCCTGACCTCAAGTGATCTACCTGCCTTGGTCTCCTATAGTGTTGGGATTACAGGCATGAGACATCACGCCCAGCCCACTGTTTTTTTCTAGCTAGAAAATATAGTCTAAGGCGGCCGGGCGCGGTGGCTTATGCGTGTAATCCCAGTACTTTGGGAGGCGGAGGTGGGTGGATCACAAGGTCAGGAGATCGAGATCATCCTGGCTAACACAGTAAAACCCCATCTCTACTAAAAATAAAAAAAATTAGCTGGGCATGGTGGCGGGCACCTTGTCCCAGCTACTCAGCAGGCTGAGGCAGTTGAATCACTTGAAGCTGGGAGGCGGAGCTTGCAGTGAGCTGAGATCGCGCCACTGCACTCCAGCCTGGGCAACGGTGAAACTCCAGCTCAAAAAAAAAGATTGACAGAATGAGTATAAATTCTGGACAAAAAAAAAAAAAAAAAAACTTCATTATTTATAGACTATATTTTCTTTTTTTTTTTTTCTTTGTGATGGAGTCTCGCTCTGTCGCCCAGGCTGGAGTGCAGTGGCACGATCTCGGCTAACTGCCAGCTCCGCCTCCCAGGTTCGCACCATTCTCCTGCCTCAGCTTCCCGAGTAGCTGGGACTACAGGTGCCCGCCACCACGCCCGGCTAATTGTTTGTATTTTTAGTAGAGACACGGTTTCACTGCGTTAGCCAGGATGGTCTCGATCTCCTGACCTCATGATCCGCCCGTCTCGGCCTCCCAAAGTGCTGGAATTACAGGTGTAAGCCACCGCGCCCAGCGTCTGTCAATCCTACAGCATTTACAACTCTCAAAACAATGTTAAAAATTGAAGACTGCAGTCAAAATTATCTGGGATCTTAAGTTCATGAAATTGCTTTTTATAACATGTGATTAAGTATCTATTGTTGGTCTCTGATACGTATTTGTGCAAAAGAACAAGACAGGGTCTTGTTCTTTCACCCAGGCTGCAGTGCAGTGGTGAAATCACTGCTCACTGTATCGTGGAGCACCTGGGCTCAAGTGTCCTCCCACCTCAGCCTCCCAAGTAGCTAGAACTACAGGCACCCGCCTCTACGCGTGGCTGATATTCATGTTCTTGTTAAGGACGTTCTATATATTCACATTTCCAGCAGAAAGACTTCTAATTATTTCCCAATATCTGTTCTCCCCTTCTATAATGGGAGCTTTTTGATGGACACATCAAAAAGAATTGCTTGAACTTGGGAGGGGAAGATTGCAGTCAGCCATGATCGCACCACTGCACTCCAGCCTGGGTGACAGAACCGTTTAAGAAACGCCATTTAAGAAAAAAAAAAAAAGATGGCTGGGCGCGGTGGCTCAAGCCTGTAATCCCAGCACTTTGGGAGGCCGAGATGGGCGGATCATGAGGTCAGGAGATGGAGACCATCCTGGCTAACACCGTGAAACCCCGTCTCTACTAAAAAATACAAAAACTAGCCGGGCGAGGTGGCAGGCGCCTGTGGTCCCAGCTACTCGGGAGGCTGAGGCAGGAGAATGGCGTGAACCCGGGAGGCGGAGCTTGCAGTGAGCTGAGATCCGGCCACAGCACTCCAGCCTGGGCGACAGAGCGAGACTCCGTCTCAAAAAAAAAAGAAAGAAAAATAGAGAGGGCTGGGTGTGGTGGCTCATACAGTGGCTCATACCTGTAATCCCAGCACTTTGGGAGGCTGAGGCAGACACATCACCTGAGGTCAGGAGTTCAAGACCAGCCTGGTCAACATGGCAAAACCCTGTCTCTACTAAAAAAACAAAAAATTAGCTGGGTGTGGTGGTGGGTGCCTATAATCCGAGCTACTTGGGAGGCTGACGCAGGAGAATCGCTTGAACCTGGGAGGCAGAGGTTGCACTGAGTGGAGATCACACCATTACACTCCAGCCTGTGCAATAGAGCAAAACTGTGTCTAAATATATATATATATATATATATATTTTTTTTTTTTTTAATTAGCTAGGCTTGCTGGCACCTTAGTCCCAGGTAGTCAGGAGGCTGAGAATGGAGGATCAGTTGAATACAGGAATTCCATCCAGGCTGCTGTGAACCAGGATCATGCCACTGCACACCAGCCTTGGCAACAGAGGTAGATACTATCTCTAAAAAATAAGTGAAAGTAAAGATTATCTTTACTCCTTATATGTATTTGTATAATTTCTTCTAAGGGACATTGGCTACTCATAATTTCTATATCTTCTTGAGTAAATTTTGATAGTTTATATTTTCCAGAAAATCATTTCTTTCATCTACAATTTCAAATTTATTAACAGAGTTGTGCATAGTATTCACATGTGATTAAAAATTTTAAATTTGGAATTGTGAGATGGCACTTCAGTGCCCCAGGAGGGGCAGCTTCAATGACGGAGGGGCCGCAGGCTGCAGGGAACCTGAGTCCCTGATCACTTTGTGGGGCAGGGCTGCCGAACTGGCCCACCCCAGACTGCCTGCCTCCTGCCCACCTCCAGATGCTACCATGAGAAATAGGCTTCTGTCTCGTTAAAGACCCTGTTGAAGACCCAGCACACAGTAAGTGCTCAATAAACAGCAGCTAGTCCCAGGGAACTATACACATCACCAGGCATACCCCCAGGAGGGTGGGGCATGTGACAGAGTGAAGGAAAACAGCACAGGACAGACACAGGAGGGTCCATCTGTCTGACAAGTATGCAGTGGTATGAGCCGGGCAAGAAGTCAAGTTCAGGGAAGTTCTGTTCTGTAGCAGCTCTTCGCAGGGCAGGCGAGTGCCCACAAAAGGCAGCTCCAAAGGAAGTTCCTTCCTCACCTATCAGTTCTTTTTTGGATGGGCAGGAAGCACTTCTTTGAGAAGACCCAGGGCCCTGGTTAGAAACACTTGTTTATGGACCCAGCAGGGAGTAAATTTTGCTGCCCACTGTCTTTACCATCGCGTTGTTTTTATTAAGTGGATTTCTGTATTGAGAAGCAGTAGAGCTGAACAGTTACAGTCAAGTGCTCTGAAGTTCAATGGACCTGGATTTCAATCGCAGCTCCACTGCAAATATCAGAGATCCTGGGAGGTGACAGCCTCTCCGAGCTCAGTCTTCTCTTCTGTAGAATGGGGATAATAATGACGCCTTTAAGGGTTGGTGCAAGGATGGAAGATGACATAGGTCAAGTGAAAACATTTGTTTGCTGCAAACTTGACAATTAAAAAAGCATAGGACACAGCATGGGGACAGCCAACAGATGGCAGTAGTAACCCTTGGTATTGACATATTACCACTGTAATCTATTTCTTTATTTAGAGACAGGGTCTCGCTGTCAGGCTGGAGTGCAGTGGCATAGGGACAGCCAACAGATGGCAGTAGTAGCCCATGGTATTGGCGCTGTATTATTTATTTAGAGACCGGGAGTCTCGCTGTGTCACCCAGGCTGGAGTGAAGTGGCATGACCATAGTTCACTGCAGCCTCTACCTCCCCAGCTCAAACAATCCTACCCCATCAGTCTCCCCAATAGCTGGGACTACAGGTGCATGCCACCATGCCTGAACAACATAGTGAGACCCTGACTCAAAAATGATCTATAAATAAAATGATAGGCCGGGCGCGGTGGCTCACTCCTGTAATGCCAGCACTTTGGGAGGCTGAGGTGGGCGGATCACGAGGTCAAGAGATCAAGACCATCCTGGTCAATATAGTGAAACCCCATCTCTACTAAAAATATAAAAATTAGCCGGGCATGGTGGCGCACGCCTGTAGTCCTGGCTACTCTGGAGGCTGAGGCAGGAGAACTGCTTGAACCCGGGAGACGGAGATTGCAGTAAGCCGAGATCATGCCACTGCACTCTAGCCTGGCAACAGAGCGAGACTCCATCTTAAATAATAATAATAATATAATAAAATAAACCGTTTCGTTGAGACACTTGTGTCCTTTGAAATATACTTGTCACTGTTCTTTGCTTGCATTGGAACCCCGTAGTGCATGGCCAGACCCAATCCAATATGCCCATTCTGTCTGCTGCTCCCATGGAAGGTTCTGGGTCATCCCCTGGATCTAGGGCCCCTGTGGCTGAGACACAGTTATCAAGCAGGTGGCATGGCCACCCTGCCCCCAGCGCTTCTCTTGTGCCTTGGAACAGAGGAGCTGGCAAGAGGAATTAGAGAGTCCATGCAAGTCTCCCAAGGCCCCCAAATTTTTGGTGCTACCCACATGGCCCCTGACTTACCTACCTCTTCAGTGCCGCCTCGTTGTCCCCATTCTGCCTCTTTAGCTGCGCTGGCTGGAGTTTCTTCAGTGTTTACTTGGGGAAGTGGTTTACCCCAGTGCTTTGAAGCAACAGACTCTCCTTGTCCAGGAATCGTAAGAGGAAGCCCAACGCCTAGGAGACAGCAGTGGCTGCTCGGATTATAGCTGGTGCCTGAGATTTGCCCAGCTGGCTGTATCCTTCATTGTCCCTAAAGCTCCAGAATGGACTGTTGTAGCCCCATGAGGGCCACAGTTGGAAAAACACAGGCTCCAACACTATCCACTGCCTGACATTTTGGGGAGGTTCCCATAGTTCCACATGGGTACTGCCTGCTTGCCTGGGGGATCTTGGATTTTTTTTGTTGTTTCTTGTTTTGGAGACGGAGTTTTGCTCTGTCACCCAGGCTGGAGTGCAATGGCGCAATCTCAGCTCACTGCAACCTCTGCCTCCTGGGTTCAAGTGATTCTCCCGTCTCAGCCTCCCGAGTAGCTGGGACTACAGGCACCCACCACCGCGCCCGGCTAATTTTTATATTTTTAGGAGAAGCGGGGTTTCCCCACATTGGCCACGCTGGTGTCGAAGTCCTGACCTCTGGTGATCCACCTGCCTCAGACTCCCAAAGTGCTGGGATTACAGGCATGAGCCACTGTGCCTGGCTGGCTGGGTGCTCTTGTAACCACACAATGGGTTCGCCTTGCCGGCTGCCCAGATGGAGCCAGTTAATCAATACAGGGAATTGCAATAGAGAAACGGCTTAATTCACACAAAGTTGGCTGAATGGGAAACCGGAGTTTTATTACTCAGATCAGTCACCCTGAAAATTCAGAGGCTGGGGTTTGTTAAGGATAATTTGGCAGCTATGGGGGCCATGGAGTGAGGAGTGCTGATTGGTTGGGCCTGAGATGAAATCACAGATTGTCTAGTCGGTTCTTGTTGTCTTCCCTTCCTGGGTGGGATCGAAGAACTGGTTGAGCCAGATTATTGGTCTGGGTGGCGCCAGCTGGTGCATCACAATGCAGGGTCTGAAAAATACCTCCAGCACTAATCTTAGATGTTAAGATAGTGATGTTATCCCTAGGAGCAATTGGAGAAGTTTGGAATCTTACAGCCTCTGGCTGCATGACTCCAAAACCATAATTTCTAATCTTGTGGCTGATTTGTTAGTCTTACAAAGGCAAGCTGGTCCCCAGGCAAGAAGGGGGTTTGTTTTGGGAAAAGGCTGTAACTATAAACTAAATTCCTTCCAAAATTAGTTCAGCCTACACCCAGAAATGAACAAGAGCAGCTTGGAAATTAGAAGCAAGATGGAGGCTGGCCACGGTGGCTCACGCCTGTAATCCCAACACTTTGGGAGGCTGAGGCGGTCAGATCACCAGAGGTCAGGAGTTCGAGACTAGCCTGGCCAATATGGTGAACCCCCATCTCTACTAAAAATACAAAAAGTAGCCAGGTACTCCCAGCTACTCAGGAGGCTGAGACAGGAGAATCCCGTGAACTCAGGAGGCGGAGGTTGCAGTGAGCCGAGATCACCCCACTGTACTCCAGGCTGGGTGACAGAGTGAGACTCCATCTAAAAAAAAAGGCGCTGGGTGCGGTTGCTCAGGCTTGTAATCCCAGCACTTTGGGAGGTCAAGGCAGGCGGATTACCTGAGGTTGGGAGTTTGAGACCAGCCTGGCCAATATAGTGAAACCCCATCTCTACTAAAAATACAAAAATTAGCCGGGCGTGGTGGTGGGCGCCTGTAGTCCCAGCTACTCGGGAGGCTGAGGCAGGAGAATCGCTTGAACCTGGGAGGCAGAGATTGCAATGAGCCAAGATCATGCCCAAAGTGCTGGTATTACAGGCTTGAGCCACTGCGCCCGGCCCTAGTAAATATTTTTTTAATGAATGAAGGTAAAAAACATTTCTAGGCCCGGCCAAGAAAAATTTTTAAAAAGGCTGGGTGCGGCCGGGCGTGGTGGCTCAAGCCTGTAATCCCAGCACTTTGGGAGGCCGAGACGGGCGGATCACGAGGTCAGGAGATCGAGACCATCCTGGCTAACACGGTGAAACCCCGTCTCTACTAAAAAATACAAAAAAAACTAGCCAGGTGAGGTGGCGGGCGCCTGTAGTCCCAGCTACTCGGGAGGCTGATGTAGGAGAATGGTGTGAACCCGAGAGGCGGAGCTTGCAGTGAGCTGAGATCCGGCCACTGCACTCCAGCCTGGGCGGCAGAGCAAGACTCCGTCTCAAAAAAAAAAAAGGCTGGGTGCAGTGGAATCCCAGCATTTTGGGAGGCTGAGGCAGGCAGATCACTTGAGATCAGGAGTTTGAGACCAGCCTAGCCAATATGGTGAAACCCTGTCTCTACTAAAAATACTAAAACGAGCTCAGCATGGTGGTGCATGCCTGTAATCCCAGCTATTCAGGAGGCTGAGGCATAAGAATCATATGAACCTGGGAGGTGGAGTTTGTAGTGAGCTGAGATCATGCCTCTGTGCTTCAGCCTGGGCAACAACAAGACTCAAAAAAAAAAAAAAGAAAGGAAGAAAGAAAAAAAAAAGAAAGGAAGGAAGAAAGAAAAATATGCGAGCTGCTAAGCTAGGCAGTTCTGGCTCAGGATCATGATATTGCACACACCACACCAACGAGGACCCCAGTCCTCTGGCACTGGAGGACCCACTTGGAAGGCGGATCACTCACATGGCTCTTGGCAGGAGACCTCAGTTCCTCCCCACATAGGCCTCCCTATAGGACTGCTTGAGTGTCCCATTTGCCAAATGATCTACGTATGTTCCGGTTTTGATTGGCTGCTCTGCAATGTGGGCCGTTATCTAGCAGATTCAGTGGGGCTTGAAGTGTCAGTTCCTGCTGCAGGGATGTTATCTGGAACCTTTGGTGGGTCGCTATAGATGAATCATAATATAAACCTGTGCTAGTTATTGATGACGTCCCAGTTCCTGTATTGCCTGCTGTGTGAAATGGTTGTGGCCCTTTAGTTTTTCCTTTACCAGCTGGCACGATCTTATGCTTTGTCAGTAGAGGGCGCTGGAGAGACATTTCAGGAGAGTGGAGTTTCCCTTCCGGCTTCTGGTGTGTTCTCTCCAGGCTCCGGCATGACGAGTGTCTTCCGAGTCTGGCTTCTGCAACACACAGGGCTTCGCCAGCACCCAGCTCCTGCAGCATGGGCAGCTCCTGTGACAGCAGGCGCCCACAGCCTGCAAAGTTTCTCCAGTGCCGCCTCCTCAGTGAACCGCAACCAGCGGCAGCTAGCAGCTTTCTCCACCACTCTCTTCAGGTAGTTCTGTGCGCGTCTCTCATGAGACACCTCCCAGTGAGCAGTTTTTTCTACCCCTGAGGATGGATTTCCAGCGAGTTCTGCCCATGTGGTACCACAGCCACTTCTCTGCCATTCAGTTAAACTGCAGTTAAACCTCTTCAAGGTCTGGATCTAAGCTCAGGGACCAGGAAACCTCTTGCTTGAGTGCTGGAACTCAGGCCAAGAAGGTATGGCTGCTGCTCTCTGCTGTGACACAAGAGAATGAGAGTTCTCTTTACTTCTTACCAGCCAACCTCTTGAAAATACCAAGTTTTTTTTTTTTTTTTTTTTTTTTTTTTTTTTTGAGACAGAGTCTTGCCCTGTTCCCCAGGCTGGAGTGCAGTGGCTCACTGCAACCTCTGCCTCCTGGGTTCAAGTGATTCTCCTGCCTCAGCCTCCCGAGTAGCTGGGATGACAGGCATGCGCCACCACGCCCGGCTAATTTTGTATTTTTAGTAGAGACGGGATTTCTCCATGTTGGTCAGGTTGGTCTCAAACTCTCGACCTCAGCTGATCCACCCGCCTCAGCCTCCCAAAGTGCTGGGCTTACAGATGTGAGCCACAGCACCCGGCCTAAGCCCTTCATAGCTTAATTCTGTATATTAAATTTTCCCAGTTCAGATTACTGTGTGCTTCCCCTCTCCTGATTGGACCTTGCTTGGTACAAAATTAGTACAAGGAGTGATCTCAAGAGATGGATGCACAAAGAAGGGATATGGGGACTGATTTGGGTATTTGGGCTTGAGTGCAGACTGAGCTGCCTGACAATGAGAAATAGGATCTTTATTAGTAAGGGTTCTCCAGAAACAGAATAACAGAATCTATATATACGTGTGTGTGTGTGTGTGTGTGTGGTGTGTGTGTGTGTGTGTGTGTGGAGAGAGAGAGGTTTTATGTAGATTTATATTATATATATATATATATATATATATATATATATAAATATGTATACACACACTAAGGTATTGGCTTACATGATTATGGCGGTTGAGAAGCCCCACAACCTGCTCTCTGTAAGCCGGAGACCCAAGAAGGTCAGTGGTGTAGTGTTTTTTTCAGACGGGGTCTCCCTCTGTTGCCCAGGCTGGACTGCAGTGGCACAATCACAACTCACTGCAGCCTTGACTTCCCCAGCTCAAGCAATCTTCCCATCTCAGCCTCCTGACCAGCTGGGACTACAGGTGGACACCACCACACCCAGCTAATTTGTTCCATATATATATATATTGATTTTTTTTTTTTTTAAATAGAGATGGCCTCTCCCTATATTGCCTAGGCTGGTCTCGAACTCCCCTGGGCTCAAGCTATCAGCCTGCCTCTGCCTCCTAACAGTTTTGTAATTTTAAGGCCTGAGAGCCAAAGGCCAATAGTGTAGATTCCAATTCAAGACTCAAGGCCTGAGAATCAGGAGCACAAGACCAGGAGATCAATGTCCCAGTACCCAGGTCTCAAGTACTCAGACGCAGAGAGAATTCAACCTTCCTCTGCCTTGATGTTCTATTTAATTCCATACTAGATGACTGCTGCCCAGCCATGTTGGGAGCTGTCTGCTTTACTCACTCGGCCAATTCAAACGTTAATATCTTATTGAGAAAGCCTCACAGACACACCCAGAAATAATGTTTAACCAGCTGTCTGGGCATGCTTTGGCCCAGTCAAGTTTATACATAAAATTAACCATCACAGGACGCTGGTTATCCACGGCATGCGGTGATACCACAATTAATCAAGCAGCCACCTGCAGGTGATTATGAAGTGCCAATGAAAGCATGTACCTGGTGGGAAGAAGTAGCTGCCGCACTCGGCCATTACGGTGTCCACAGATGTATCATGATGATTATACAACCATGGGATGGGATACATGATTTTGAGTGCACTTGAGCATTTACAGTGAGAAAATGGCAAGCCCAAATCCCTTAGCTCAGTTCAAGTCACGGTCTGAGAACCTGAGAACTTCTGTGATAGCTTAAGAGCAGCACTTATTTCTTATAGCCATAATAGCATCACTGAAAATCAAACAGAAAACTTAACTGTAGAGTCACTGAATAATGACAGCTAAATTCCCAGTCCCAACACATTTCTCACGTGAAAGCTACTGTGCAGATTGGTAAAGACGGTCATCCTGGCCAAGCGTAGTGGTTCAGTCCTGTAATCCCAGTTACTCGGGAGGCTGAGGCAGGAGAATCATTTGAACCTGGGAGGTGGAGGTTGCAGGGGCCTGAGATGGTGCCACTGCACTTCCACACTGGGCAACAGAGCGAGATTCTATCTCAGAAAACAAAACAAAATGATAAAACAGAAGTGGCGCAGGCCATGCAGGAGAGGGACGGCCCGGACCCTGATCGCATAAGGCTGCTCCTGAGCAAGGCTCAGAGCCCTCTGGATGTTGGCAAGGCCACTTCCAAGGCCTATGCAGCAGGTGGTGCTGATGGGCTCTGTATTGCTGAATAATCTGTGCTATTTTGCTTTGCATTCAGTTGATCATATATATGCAGACAACTATTGGAGGGGATTCACGGTGAGGTCTGGGGAGTGTTACTCATTCGGTATTAGTACTGCCCGCCCCCACTCCAGATCCTGGAAAACGAGGCAATACCCATGAGCTGGAAAGATAGAAGAGAAATCTCACCACATTACCCTCGGAAAATTTGGCCCTGGGCCTGTCCCTTCAATATGGGTTAATGGCCAGTGGGGATATGTGATGGGAACACATAAGAGAAAGGGAAATATGGTATCCCCCTAAAGGCAGAAAGAATTATATGCACAATTTGTCATGGTAAGTTCCATCTTATTTCATATTCAGGGGATTGTAATATATATAGTGAAAGAATGGTGTAAATAAATAAAAGGTTAATTCCATGAAAAGATTTGAGTTTGTGAAATACAAAAAGAAGACAAGGATGTTAAACTTGGTGCCCTAACAAAACAAAAGAAAGGAAAATTGTTGTACATAGTATACAATCAATGTTAAAATATAACTTTGCACTCTAACACTTTAAGAAACTGCTGCGTCAGTCAAAGCTTATAAACAATTGTGCTGCTGTAATTGTCCCTGCAACCTTTTCCTCAAGGCCACACAGGTTTACTTCATAGTCCTGTTTAGCACCTGTAACCGCAAGAGCCACCAAGTCTGAAATAAGACTTTGTTATGTAACCATTAAGGCTTGCTTATCTAGTTTCATAAAAGAAGATCAAGATTCCCCAAAAAGGTAACCAAGGAAGAAAGAAGAAAACAACGTCTTTCATGAAGAGAACTGTTCTTGATTAACTTCTGAAAATATCATGATGACTTACTTATAATTATGTAATCACCTGATGCTCTACTGATTGACAATGTTCTATAAAATACTATATAAGCCTATAGTAAAAATCATTCGGGGCTGTCAGCCCTTTGCTGGGCTGCAGTCTTGTCTGTGTCCTCTTATATGTTGTGTCTAGTGTCTTTATGTCTCTCGCCACCTTGCCTCTCCCCTTTGGGTACCTTGGCCACGCTAGGGCTGGACCCCGGCACAGAAGGTGATCCTGAAACTCAAAGTGGGGATATATGTTTGGACCCAGATGAAATTGACAGTCTTGACTCCTTAAGTCACTCTGAGGCTTTACCAGTAGAAGTAGTTTGCCCTCAGCATCTGAATAGATTAGCCTTTCTCTGCTTGAAAACCTTAGGATAACCTCCCCAGGGGCAGATGACCTAAAAGGGGATGTCCATTCTCCTGAAAACTCACCATAATTGCGCTGCATTGCCAGGAAACTCATAACAACTAGGGTTGTCTCAACAGAATCTATATGTGTGTGTAGAGAGAAAGGCTGCACAAGTGTGTGCAAGAGACAGAGAGAGGGGGGAAAGATACACATTATGACCCAGGAGGAAATAGCTTATATACTAAAATAATTCACTTTGTTAATACAAACTAGCAGAAACCTGGGGAACAGGTGCAAGAGGATTCTAAGGATAGCATACCAAAGTGGACAGAATATAAAAAGAGATAAGATTAGACCGGCTGTAGTGGCTCACGCCTGTATTCCCAGCACTTTGGGAGGCAGAGGCAGGAGGATCATCACTTGAGCCCAGGAGTTTGTTGTCAGTTTGGGCCACATAGCTGAAATATAAAATACAAAAATTAGCGGGGCGTGGTGGTGAGCACCTATAGTCCCGGCTACTCAGAAGGCTGAGGTGGGAGGGTCACTTGAGCCTGAGAGGTCAAGGCTGCAGTGAGCTGTGATCATGCCACTGCACTTCAGTCTGGGTGACAGAACAAGACTGTGTCTCTCTCTCTCTCTCTCTCTCACACACACACACAATGAGAAATCAAATTCAATGATATAGGTGCATTTAGTAGATTTCAAATTGAATGTTAGCATGTGTGGTGTTGGTGGCTTTTTAGCAGTTTACTCCATTGGTTGGCTGAAATTTGGACTCAATGGTGGCCTTCAGTTAACAAGGTTGAGATGGCTGAAGTGGCATGATAGGAAAGAAGGAACCCAAAAGCTCCTTTTCCTTAGAGAGATGGAAATGTTGAGTGGCCTTATCATGGGTGACCTGTGTACCTACCCCATCCCCAGCTATCTTTTACCAGTAGACACTGGCTTCACTAAGTCTCTGAGAAAGGCATTAATGACAGGATCACCTGAATCCTTGAAAAGCTCTGTGGTTGCTCGGTTGCTCTGTGAGATTTGTGTTCATCTTCATGACTAGCCTAGGGCTTTGTGAGTTGAGGACACAAAAATCGCTGTCTTAAGTTACTGAGGTGCAGGCCATTCATTGGGTGCCGCCTTTACAACAGGCAGGAAGCCCGCCTGACCCCATGTCTCAGGCTGCCAGGGGAGCATGCGATGAGGAAGGCTGGACTATCTTCACAGGACACCAGGGAGAAGCCTCAAGCCACAGCCTCCTGACAAGTCTCAGCTCTGCAGCCTCATCTCCTGGCTCCCCTCCCCTCCACACCGGGGGGGGGGGGGGGGGGGGTTGTGGAGTGGGGAGGGTTCGGGGGGTCATTTCAGCTCCTAGGCACCAATCTCCTCCACATATTTGTCCTGTTCCCTTTGTTTGAAAGGTTCTTACTCCAGATCCTCGTAAAACGGCTTCTCACCGTTCCAGTCTCAGCTTAAATGTCCCCTCCTTGGAGGGGTCTTCCCTGACAATGAAGCACGACCGTCCTCTCCTGCTTTACCTAGTTCATTTCTTTCTGGCATTTGTCACTACTTGAAGTTAAAGTGTGTGCCATATATGTGTCTGTCAGTCTCCTCCACCACAGTGGAACCTCATGAGGGCAAGGGTCTTATCTGGAATCTTCATCACTTAAGACTCAACATTTAGCAAAGGACCTTTGCTAAATTAGCAGACATTCATTTCCTATTTGAAAAATGAACGAGTGAGGCCCGGCGTGGTGTCTCACACCTGTAATCCCGGCACTTTGGGAGACCAAGGCGGGCGGATCACTTGAGGTCAGGAGTTCGAGATCGGCCTGGCCAACATGGTGAAACCCCATTAAAAATACAAAAATTGGCTGGGCGCGGTGGCTCACGCTTGTAATCCCGGCACTTTGGGAGGCCGAGGCAGGGGGATCACGAGGTTAGGAGTTCGAGACCAGCCTGGCCAACATAGTGAAACCCCGTCTCTACTAAAAATACAAAAATTAGCCGGGCATGGTGGCAGGCGACTGTAGTCCCAGCTACTCGGAAGGCTGAGGTGGAAGAATCGCTTGAACTCGGGAGGCGGAGGCTGCAGTGAGCCGAGATCGCGCCACTGCACTCCAGCCTGGGCAACCGAGCAAGACTCCATCTCTGGGGAAAAAAAAGAAAAAAGAAAAATGAACGTATGAGGAACGCAGCAAAGCCCCTACTGTTAACGTTTGCCGCCCTCTGTCCCACAGGCACTCCAGAGCCACGAGCAGCCTCGCACAGCCCGCGAG
This sequence comes from Trachypithecus francoisi, assembly GCF_009764315.1. Lineage (NCBI taxonomy): Eukaryota > Metazoa > Chordata > Mammalia > Primates > Cercopithecidae > Trachypithecus > Trachypithecus francoisi. The sequence goes on from NW_022681460.1 coordinate 111,980,305, forward strand.
TTTGTTCTGCTCCCCTGGAAGAGGACACGGTCTCCTTCCTGGCCGCTCTCTGCCGGCCGTACCGCACGACAGCTGGCAGCACCGTCGGCCACTGCTCGGGAGTTAGGAAGATGCTCCAGCTTCGAGGCACGTGCAGCGAGCGCACCCAGCCCTGGTGCAGGAGCCAGTGCCGCAAATTGGCAGGCAGTCCTTGGAGCCGGAAGTGGCCCTGGCCCTGCGCCGTATGCTTTCTAGGACTGCAGGAGGCTCGGCATCTCGGTGATAGACCCAGGAAGTCAGTGCCGGGGCGGGGCGCGCTGTGAGGACTGAGGTCTGCAGCGAAGCCGAGGCCAGCCCCGTGGTCTTCGCTACCTTCGGCAACCAACGCCCAGAGAAGGGTAAGAGGGAATGTTTCAAAGACTGGAGCCTGGAGCTGTTGCCGGGGCAACCGTGCGGCTTGGGGCGTGGTGGGAGGGGGGAGGAGGGCCGGACACAAACCTTTGCCGTGATTGGCTGGTTCTGCTGGAGCCGCCTCGATGGCTGATTGGCTAAGGGCAGAGTGGGGGCGTGGCCTCCTGGATTCAGTCCTGCGAGAGATAGGGCCGCAGAGCGAGAGGCTGGGCCCAAGGGACCCTGCGGACTCTGGGCCTCACTACACGGTCGGGCCCGGGAGTTGGGAGACAGTATTCCAGGCTAGGAGGGCGCTGAGGCCGATGCCCCCGGCCCAGGGCATCGGCCTAAAAATACAAAAACTTAGCCAGGCAGAGGGCCGATGCCCCCGGCCCTCTGCCCTCACCGTGCTCCTGACACCGCATCAGTGAGGATCTAGTGGGGTTCTCTAGTGGCCGAGAAGCCCCGAGGAAGCCAAAGAAACCTCTGAACCTGCTCACCCTCTACCCAGGGAGACACCAAGACCCTTCCCTGGCTTCTTCCCTCCAGCCTTCCACTTCTCAGTGATGCCTGTAACCCACCAAACTATGACTACCCTTCAGCCTGGCGTTCCAGGCCCTTCCATGGCACAGCCACTACTCCTCCCTGTCTTATTTGTGCTTGTCGAATATTTCCCAAACTGCCACGGTCCACTGTTAAGATACTTTTGCCAGGTCTATCCCACAATGGGGCCTCTGGAGGGATCCCTAGAGGGAGAAGTGGGCCAGCCCTAGGGAATGGCCATCTGCAGGCACCCTCCACGGGGCCCTTGGAACCCGTGTCCCTGCACTCTGCCACAAAAGGGGAAACATTTCTCCAGGATACTTTGTGCTGTCTGGGCTCCCTGGAGGCCAGAGTGAAGTGTTTTGTTTTGTTTTGTTTTTGCGAAGGAGTCTCGTTCTGTTGCCCAGGCTGGAGTGCAGTGGCGCAATCTTGGCTCACTGCAACCTCCGCCCCTCCAGGTTTAAGCAATTCTCTGCCTCAGCCTCTGGAGTAGCTGGGATTAACAGGAGCGTGCCACCATGCCTAGCTAATTTTTTGTATTTTTAGTAGAGACAAGGTTTCACCATCTTGGCCAGGCTCGTCTTGAACTTCTGATCTCGTGATCCACCCGCTTCTGCCTCCCAAAGTTCTGGGATTACAGGTGTGAGCCACCACGCCCGGCACAGAGTGAAGTTTTTAAATAACTCCCTAGATCACTCAACAGTCTTTTTTTTGAGATAGGGTCTTGCTCTGTTGCCCAGGCTGAAGAGCAATGGTTCGATCACAGTTCACTGCAGCCTCAACCTCCCAGGATCAAGTGATCCTCCCACCCCAGCCTCCCAAGTAACTGGTACTACAGGCACACACCACCATGCTTGGCTAATTTTTTTAATTATTCGGAGACAAGGGTCTCCTTATGTTACCCAAGCTAGTCTCAAACTCCTGACTTCAAGAGATTCTCCTGACTCAGCCTCCCTAAGTGCTCAGATTACAGGTGTAAGCCACCACACCAAGCCTCGACAGACTTCTGAATCACTCAAGTCCTGACATCGGGTCCCTGGCACGCTGTTCATGGAGCCTAAGGAACTGAAATTAAAGGAAGCAACAGTCACTGTGCGAGTGAGTACTCTGCTCAGCTCTCTTGCCAAGTGATGACGGCTTCCAGGGTCATTTTAGCAACTCTCCCACCTCTGTCTCTCTCCTTACTTAGAAAATGAGCTCTTTGAGAGCAACCCTGCTTTACAAATGAGTCTCCCTCACCCCCTCACACTGAACGAAACAGAGCAATCCTATTTCTGGCTAAGTGACTGGCGTGTGAAGACAAACTGAAGGGAGAAAACAGCTTTTTTTCTGGCCTAAGAAATAATCATTTAATTCAACCAATCCTGCCAGCCTCCCTAGCCTAGATTCCAGAGACCTCCTGGACACCATCAAGTCCTGCCTGGGCTTCCACTAGTGAGCAGCCCCCTGGTGTCCAGTTGATTACATCTCACCCCACCCACATCCCTAGCTGAGTCTAACATTCCTGAAGGTCAAATCTATTGTCTTACTCTCTCTCTCTTTTTTTTTTTTTTAGACAGAGTCTCGCTCTGTCATCCAGGCTGGAGTGCAGTAGCAAGATCTCAGCTCACTGCGACCTCCACCTCCTGGCTTCAGGCAGTTCTCCTGCCTCAGCTTCCCAAGTCACTGGAACTACAGGTGCCTGCCACCATGCCCAGCTAATTTTTGTATTTTTAGTAGAGACGGGGTTTCACCATGTTGGCCAGGCTGGTCTCAAACTCCTGGCCTCAAGTGATCCACCCACCTCGGCTTCCCAAAGTGCTGAGATTACAGGTGTGAGCCGCTGCGCCTGGCCTTGTCCTTCTCTTTTTAGATAGCCCTGCATGGGGCCTAGTAGTGTACACCAGTAGTCCCAGCTACTTGGGAAGCTGAGGTGAGTGGATCACTTGAGCCTAGGAGTTCCAGGCCAGCCTGGACAACATAGCAAGACCCCATCTCTATTTTTAAAAAGACAAAAAAAACCTGGGCTAACAATGGACACTTACATTGTTGTAGAGAGCCGGGGTGCTGTATCTACAGTGCTTGGCCCCATGCCTGGAAGAGCAGCTGCTCGACAACTGGCAGCTATGATTATCCTTCTCAGTCCACCGTCCTCGGCAAGCCACTCTTTTCCTTAGGATCTGGGAGCCAACCAGGGCTGTGACCACCTTGGTGGCCCCATAATCCACAAAGACAGGTAGGGTCTCAAGGGCCTCCTTGGTGCAGACATCCTCATGGTCAGTTGGTATCGGAGCTGAAAGTTATCTTGGGACCTGGGCCACAAATAAAGGATGACAGGCCAGCTGAGTCCATCCCCACCCAGGGTAAAAAGCAGAGAATGGGAGTTGGGAGCTACAGAGGTTAAAACCAGGGGAAGAGGCCAGGCATGGTGGCTCATGCCTGTAATCCCAGCACTTGGGGAAGCCGAGGTGGGCGGATCACCTGAGGTCAGGAGTTCAAAACCAGCGTGGCCAACATGGTAAAACCTTGTCTTCACTAAAAATACAAAAAATTAGCCAGGCATGTGGCACACACCTGTCATCCCAGCTACCCGGGACACTGAGGCAGGAAAATCGCTGGGACCCAAGAGCTGGAGGTTGCAGTGAGCCAAGATCGCGCCAGTGCACTCCAGCCTGGGCGACAGAGCAAGACTCAGCCTCAAAAAAACGAAACAAAAACAAACAAACAAAAAAACAGGGGGCTGGGCGAGGTGGCTCAGGTCTGTAATCCCAAAACTTTGGGAGGCCAAGGTGGGTGGATCACAAGGTCAGGAGATCAAGACCATCCTGGCCAACATGGTGAAACCCTGCCTCTACTAAAAATACAAAAATTAGCTGGGCATGGTGGCGTGCACCTGTAGCCCCAGCTACTCAGGAGGCTGAGACAGCAGAATCACTTGAACCCAGGAGGTGGAGGTTGCAGTGAGTGGAGATCAGGCCACTGCACTCCAGCCTGGGCGACAGAGCGAGACTCCTTCGCAAAACAAAACAAAACAAAACAAAACAAAAAACAGGCCAGCGGGAAGACCAGGAGTAAATCAAATCTCAGAGCCAGGCAGGGGCGAGCAGGGCGAATTATAAAGGACATATACCAAGAGGCCAAGAAGGTGAGACACAGCAGAGGCAGGTGACAGCAGCTGCAGCATGGGCCAAGAACGAAAGTGGCCCCTGGTGAGGAGCACAGGCAGGCCACAGTGGGACCAAACGGCAAAGGCCAGTCACAAAACTGAGCCACTGATGCCTGGGTGAGAAATGGGGCAGGCAGGAGTTTCTGGACCAGTTCTGCCTGTTCCTGGCTTCCAAAGAGAAGAGCCACGGGAGAGTGCGGGCTCAGTAAGCAGTGCTCTTGGGACAAGTGGTGGCAGCGGCAGACGGCCGGCAAGGGGTCCCCAGGTCCAGGAGTGGCTGACAGGCTTCAGCCCTGGAAACCTCTCTGTACTTGAAGCCTTTGCTTGCCAATGTGTGCAACGCTCTGGAATGGGCCTTTGGCAAAAGGGAACCCAACCCCGGTGGAGGACCCAGCCAAGAGTGGTGACTCGGGGATGCCTCAAGGAGGACAGGAGATTGACCCAGGAGCTCCCCCACACTCGGGGAATCAGCACCAGGGCGCCAGGAGACAAAGCTGTGTAGGCGGGCGCTTCAAGTCCAAGGCCTTTAATTCGCAGAGTGTCTGCCCCTTCTCGCCCTCCCCCGTCGCCATGCCTCACCCCATACCCTCACCGCCCCAGCTCCCTTCCCGCGCCCCTCTCTCCTCCCTCGGAGCCTTGACTCCAGTGGGCCTGTCCCAGTGGCCCCGGGCGCCCCGCTTCCCCTCTCGTGGCCTCCTAGGTGGGAGCAGGTGGGGGTGTGGCCAGAGCCCCCGCCGCCGCCGCCCCCAGCATCAGCATGGCCAGGGCCTTGGGCCCAGTGGTGTGAATCTTCTCATGCCGGTGCAGGTTGGAGCGACGGCTGAAGCTCTTGCCGCACAGTGGGCAGGCGTAGGGCCGCACGCCGCGGTGGGTGCGCTGGTGCGCGGTGAGGTGCGAGCTGTGGCTGAAGCTCTTGCCACAGTCGAGGCAGTGGTAGGGCTTCTCGCCCGTGTGCGTGCGGTTGTGCGCGATGAGGTTGGAGCGCTGGCTGAAGCACTTGCCGCACTCGGGGCACGGGTAGGGCTTGACCCCGGTGTGGGTGCGCTGGTGGGTGACCAGCGCCGAGCTCTGCGTGAAGCACTTGCTGCAGATGGGGCACTTGTGCGGCTTGGCGCCCGTGTGGGTGCCCTGGTGGGTGACCAAGTCCGAGCGTCGGGTGAAGCGCTTGGTGCAGCGGTCGCACACGTAGGGCTTCTCTCCGGTGTGGATGCGCTGGTGCTGGATCAGCGTAGAGTGGTGGCTGAAGCTCTTCCGGCAGGCGGGGCAGGTGTAGGGCTTTTCGCCCGTGTGGATGATCTGGTGCTGGATGAGGTGCGAGCTGCGGCCGAAGCGCTTCCCGCAGTCAGTGCAGGCGTAGGGCTTCTCGCCCGTGTGCGTGCGCCGGTGCGTCACCAGGTGCGAGTGCCAGCTGAAGCCCTTGCCGCACTGCTCGCACTGGTAGCTCTTCCTGCCCGCCTCACTGTCAGGGGCCAGGCCCTCCTCGCCACTCTCCGGGGCTCCCTTCTCCTCGCTGGGCTTCTGCGGGACGCGGCCCTCCTGGGACTCCGTGGGACTGGGGTCCGGTGGAGCTGCATCCGGAGTGCCATGTGGATCAGCCGGCTGCCCGGAGTCTTTGGCAGGCCCTGAGTTCCGGCCGCAAGCTGCTTCCTGCGCGCACTGCGGGACGCCCCCCTGGACTTTCCCTGCCCTGGTTCTGAAGGGCTTCACATCTCCAAGGGCTGCCACCGATGAGGTCGGCATCCTCTGCCCCACCTCGATGGCTCCTGGAAAAAGAAAGTCGTTTCCAGCGAGGGACAAGCTTTCCTAAGGGCACCAGGAGGGTGGAGAAGGCAGAGCTAAGGGTGGGGGCTGGATTCTCGGAGACCAAAAAGCGCAAGGGCCGCCCTGGGTGCAAACCGTCCAGGAGGGGGTCTGGTGTCCCTGCCCCACTCCCACAGACAACAGCCAGAAGGCGTCTGCACCCCACTCCCGCAGACAAAGGCACGCGTCAGTCCCTCACCTGTGTACGCGCCTCTCCACTCCTCCTTCTCATCTCCTGTCTGCCGGCTGGAGCCTGAGGCCTCGCCCTTGCCCTGCGCTTGGGGGCCCCAGAAAGGCCTGCTGAAGGGAAAGCCTGCCCAGAAAAGATGCTGTGCTGTCACAGGCCTTCTGGCGCTGCCCAGCTGCAGACAGCATCCCCCCAAAACTGATGGGGCCCAAGTCAGGGGTGAGGCTCTGGAAACATGGGGTAAAATAAAGCAGTTTCAAGAAGTCCCCCTGGGTCAGGGGTCTGCCCCCTGGCTGGGGGCTGCCAGAGCTGAGTAGGCCTGTCTCTTTCCCTGAAAGAGCAAGAGTTTAAGGGAGAGGAGTGGGCAACACCCTACCTCACCGCCAGCGGGACGGGTGTCCTGCTGCCACACCCACACCGGGAGGGGCGGGGGTAGTGGCCCTCCAAGTGGGAGGACCTGGGACAGGAAGGCCAGGGTTGCCAACAACTAAGGTCATCCCATTTGTCAAGTCTTAGGGGTGTGTGGCCCCAGGAATTTTGGTCAAGTCAGTAAAAGAGCAGAGGGGGCCCTGGCTTCCACCACCCGTGGGAAGAAAGGAATGTGTTGGACCAACCGGGTGGCTTGGGGCTCTGCGAGTCCTGCAGTGGGGCTGAAAATGGGTGCTGAGTTCCTTCTGATCCCCCAGGACTTGCCTGGGCTTGCTGGCCCAGGCGCCGGGGAACCGTAAGAGCGGTGGTGAGCAGCCTGAGCTAATTAAGGGGTGAGCATCCCTGGTGCCAGCCAGCGGGGCCTCGGGACCACCATGATGCCACCAGCTGGAACTGCTGAGTCCTGGATTCTGCCCGGACTAGCAAGTGTGCTAGCTGGGTGGTGGCCAGGCGCAGTGGCTCATGCCTCCAGCACTTTGGGAGGCTGAGGTGGGCGGATCACAAGGTCAGGAAATCGAGACCATCCTGGCTAACATGGTGAAACCCCATCTCTACTAAAAATACAAAAAAAAAAAAATTAGCCGGGCACGGTGGTGGGTGCCTGTAGTCCCAGCTATTCGGGAGGCTGAGGCAGCAGAATCACTTGAACCTGGGAGGCAGAGATTGCAGTGAGCCGAGATCACGCCACTACACTCCAGCCTGGGTGAGAGAGCGAGACTCCATCTCAAAAAAAATAATAATAAGAAGAAGAAAAAGAAAAAAAGCTAAGTGTCAACTGAATGAGTGAATGAGTAAATGAATACTGACTTTTCCATATGAAAACTAAAGTCTGAAACTGAGGAGTCAAAAGCTGTGGGATGGCTGGGCACAGTGACTCACGCCTATAATCCCAACACTTTGGGAGGCCAAAGCAGGAGGATGGCTTGAGCCCAGGAGCTCAAGACCAACCTGGACAACATAGTGAGATCCCATTTCTACCAAAAAAAAAAAAAAGAAAAGAAAAAATTAGCTGGGCATGGTGGTACCTGTAGCCCCAGCTACTCAGAAGGCTGAGGCAGGAGGATCACTTGAACCCAGGAAGTCGAGACTGCATGAGTCGTGATGGCCAGCCTGGGTGACAGAGCAAGGCTCTGTTTCAAAAAAAAAAAAAACAAAAAAAAAGCTCTGGGACTTAAATACTTACCATTCAACCATTCAAGAAACAAAGGGGACCAAGGCCCCTCAGAGACAAGCACCTGCTCCTCAAAGCAGATGGAACACCCCAGGGTCTGCGGGGCATGGGAAGTTCAGCTCATGCCATCTCCCTCCAGGGCAAGTAGCCCCCGGGCCCCGAAGCTGAGCTTGCTGCTCAGACACCTCTGAAGCTGGGGGCTTGGAAAAGCAGACGGAGCTACAGGAGTGAGCCCTGGGGATGAACCCAGAAAAAGCGGACTTCCTGGGGCAGCGTCCAGTACAGTAGCTGCTAGCCATATGTGGCTATTTAAACTCTCATTTGAACTAATTAAAACCAAGTAAAATTGGCCAGGCACGGTGGCTCACACCTGTAATCCCAGCACTTCGGGAGGCCGAGGCGAGTGGATCACAAGGTCAGGAGATTGAGACCATCCTGGCTAACACGGTGAAACCCTGTCTCTACTAAAAGTACAAAAAATTAGTCAGGCGTGGTGGCGGGCGCCTGTAGTCCCAGCTACTTGGGAGGCTGAGGCAGGAGAATGGCGTGAACCCGGAAGGCGGAGCTTACAGTGAGCTGAGATCGCGCCACTGCACTCCAGCCTGGGTGACAGAGCAAGACTCTGCCTCAAAACAAAACAAAACAAAATCAAGTAAAATTAAAAACTCAAGGGCTCTACCAACATTTCAAGTGCTCAGCGGCCACACATGGCTTGTGGCTCCCATCCTAGCACACACAGAACTTTTCCATCATTATAGAAGTTTCTATAGAACAGTGTGTCTCGAGGGACAAGGAGAAGGGTGGGAGGGAGAGGGAGGGAAGGGAGGAGAGAGGAGATGGCAGAGCAGGACCCCTCCCTAACACCCCAGTCCTCACTCCAGGCGAGTGCTTACCCAGTGACAGCCCGTTTCTCTTCTGCAGGACATCCCTGTAGAAGTTCTGCTGCATGTGGTCCAGCCGACCCCACTCCTCCCGGGAGAGGTACAAGGCCACATCCTCAAAAGTCACTGGCATCTGAAACAATATGAAACATCCACTCTCCAGGACATGCCGTGGACACAGTGGAGGGACACCATGTCATGAGATGTGTGGTGAGACCCTGGACTCCCAACCTGCTGTCTCTAGTGAGGCCTGCCACTTCCATCTGATGGGGAAGAGATGAGCCACCCAAGGCCTTCTGGGGCGTTCAGAAAGAACAAAGACCAAGCAGTATTTTCAGGGACCACAGTTAAGACTTAGGATGTCCATGCAGCCCCCATTCTCAGCTCAGACCTCGGAGGACGGCTCCAAACGGCTCCCAATGAGAGGTCCTGTGTCTCTAATTCCTGCTGCTTCTCCTCCAGCTTTGGCCCAGGCCTGACCATAGGCCTTGAGCCTGGAAAATTCCAGCAACACTAGCAAGAGCCCCAGGCTTCAGGCTTGGCTGCAAGTGGGGCCAGCGGAGTCCTGGCTTTGCACACAGAACCAGCAGATGCAGGAAGGGCTGAGCACCATGCAGGGGCTGGGGAAAGGCCACTCACCTGGGACCAGGCAGTGAGGAGTGCCGCGGCCATCTGCCGGTCTCTGGTCCTCCCCTCTCGGGAAAGCACTGGGATCCGGGGGGAAGGGAGGGCTGTGGGAGGAGAGGGGTCCTCAGGGTGACCAACTCATCCTGCTGGACCTGCTGCTACTCTAGCTGCCTCAAACTCCGCCCCTGGCCCGACCCAAGGACAGGGTCAGATGGCTCTGAGGCTGCCAGGGGGCGGGGGGCCATGGGGAGATCACGTCCCTTGCCGGCATGGAGACCCTCGGCCCCACCTGGACCTGGGCCCCCACCTCCCCACAGCTGCCTCCCTGGGAAAGCACCTCTTCCCCATCCCTCTCCTACCTCCGCCAGGTAGGAAGAGAGCTTTCTCCTTAGAGCCGTGACTTAGGGGTGCCCAGCCCCAAGCACCTTGAGCCCCGTCCTCCTGCGATGCCCCCTCGGGGTGTGGCTCTTCTGGCTCCGTCTTAATGTGCAATGACTCCTGAGCGTCCCCTGAAGGCACTGCCTCCCCCAGCTTAGAAAGCATTTCCTGATGAGAATGTCCACCATCTGGAATCTAGAGAGGACAGCCTCATCAGCACCCGGATGAGTGGGAGAGACACCCAGAGCTGCATGCCAGGGCGTTCCAGCAGGGTTGGACACCGACATGCAAGACACAGCTTGAAGGACTGTCCTTGCTGCCTCCATCGAGCTCACCCCAGCAAAGATGGGTGGCAAGAGGAGGAATATTCATCAAGCTGCTGCTATGGTGCCGGTGGGTGTGGTGCCCGAGGGCAGCTCCCCCTTCTCAGCTCTGGCCTCACACTGACCTCAGCAGTGTAGACTGTTGTTTATTAGTGTATGAGGAAAACAAGTGCAGTGGCTTGAATAGTGTCCTCTAAGAATCCATGTCCTCCCTGAACCTCAGAATGGGGCCTTATTGGGGAAAAGGGTCTTTATACAGGTAAGTTAAAGATCTTGAGATTAAATCATCATGGATTTAGAGTGAGCCTAAAATCTAATAATGACTTATGTCCTTAAAAGAATACGAGAGAGGCCGGGCGCGGTGGCTCAAGCCTGTAATCCCAGCACTTTGGGAGGCCGAGATGGGCGGATCACGAGGTCAGGAGATCGAGACCATCCTGGCTAACATGGTGAAACCCCGTCTCTACTAAAAATACAAAAAACTAGCCGGGCGACCTGGCGGGCGCCTGTAGTCCCAGCTACTCGGGAGGCTGAGGCAGGAGAATGGCGTGAACCCGGAGGCGGAGCTTGCAGTGAGCTGAGATCCGGCCACTGCACTCCAGCCTGGGCGGCAGAGCGAGACTCCGTCTCAAAAAAAAAAAAAAAAAAAAAAAAGAATACGAGAGGACACAGAGACACAGAGAAGGAAGCAGAGACTGGAGGGATGCCCGCATCAAGGACACCAGGAGCCCCCAGGAGCTGGAAGAGGCAAGAGAGGATCCTCTTAGTCTAGAGCTTTCAAAAGGAGTGTGACCCTTCCAACACGTCCATTTTGGACTTCAGTCTAGAACTGTGAGAGAGCCAATTCTGGTTGTTTTCAGCCCCCTAGAGGGTGGAAACTTGTTACAGCAGCCACGGGAGACTAACACACCAGGGCTGGGGATGAGACAACACCCCATGACCACGTCGCTCAAAAGCTTTGGGAAAGTCAGGGAGGGCCCTGGTGGGGCCTCATCCACAGCACAGGGACTGGCTGGCCTTCTGCTGGGGAATCACACCCCTTCCTCCATGCCCTGTCTGTGTTTGGGTCTTGAAGGGAAAGAACCTCAGGCCATGAGTCAGGGTGCCTGGGTGCCAGACCCAGCGACACCCCTCCCCAACCAGGCAGCCTTCAGGACGCAGCTGCTCTGCCCCTGCACAGAGCAGTCATGAGGTTCACACAGATAATGATGGAGAAGGAGCTGACGGCTCAGGAAAGTCCTGGATAAACACAGGGCGGTGGTGGTCATTATTCCCCTCCCTGTGCGCACCAGACAGAAGCCAGCGCCAGCAGAGAATGCCAAAGTGTGGGGCTCTACTGACACGCACAAGGTGTTCAAGGCACACGGGAAGTAGATGGGAAACTGAACCATGCTAACAACTCTTTGTGCTTCTATGGTATGAAAGCCATAGATGATGACATCTCATGCCTGTTATCCTTAGAACCTCCCCATGACCCTGCGAGACAGGTGGGAACGGTAGGCATGTGGTCTGGTTCCCAGAGGCCAGGGACTGGCCCCTGGCCTGTCGATGACTGACGCTCCTCCCACTCCAAGCCCGAAGACCCAGGTTCCCCACAAATAGTAATTACACACACACACACTGGTAGCAGGTACAAGAAGGAGGAAGGACGGGAGCTCGGACCCAGTGAGATGAGAAGCTGTGGTTACAGATGGAGAAGCACAGGGAAGGAGAACAGGTTTCCCTGTGTGCTCTGAGCGCTGCTCAGAAAGAAAACCTCACCAATAGGACCCCCACCCAGACCCCTGCCATCTCCTGTGGCCACTGACTAGAGAATTCACCAGCAAAACAAAACTGTTACGCTGTAAATTCCGGACAGAGGGTGCTACCCAGCATGCCACCTTTTCTTTGATCCCCCCACCCCAGTAAGTCTAACTCTTCCAGGGGTCCAGACTCCGTGCCTTGAAAATCTCCTCCGCACCAGCCTCTTCCATCGTATGCCTCCCTCACCCGGCCCCATCTGTACCTCCAGCGGTGTCTCCTTGTCCTGGGCGGCCTGGATGCCTCCGCCGTGTGCAGACATTTTCTATTTCCGAGCTAAAAAGAACAGCTAAGTTGTTTCTGCCTCTTTTTGTCCAAGCTCCCTCGAACTTCTGGCCAGGAGCCTGGAAGAGCCGAGAGAAACCAGCCCTCGCTTCCTGGACACCTCCAAAGAGCCCTGAAAATCCCCACAAGGACCAGCACTCCCTGTCCCAATCGGAAAGAAAGTCTCCCAGACCCTATCCAATGGTCCCACTCTGTGTGATGTTTTCTGGGTCCTATTTTTGAAAGAATGCTATTTTGTATTGTCCCCTTTATCGCTGAAGCAAGAGCCTCGCATCTCAGCGTAACCGGCTCAGGTAAAGCCGAGGCTAAATTGGAATTGCTATTTCCTGTCATCAGGAGCAGAAAGTTCTGCAGAGATCCTGCAAAACAGGTGCTGGTGGGGCCCCGCCCGTCAAGGCCAGGGGCAACCAGACCCTGCTGTCCCCCGAGCCCAGGACATGCACTGTGTCCCTACCTGACTCCCAGCCCCACCAGGAATTCAGAAATCAACCTGCCCGCTCTCAGCAGCCCCCTTGCAGCTGCAGCCACCTGCCCCAGGCCTGGAATGCCCATCCTCCTCTTGGTCCTGGCAGACAATGTCCTTCTCCTTCCCATACCCGGTCCTGGCCCCCTTCTCTCCTGCCAGCTTGAAGCCTTCCACCTTTGACCCCATCCCCTCCTGCAAGCTGATCATCTGCGCCGGTCTCAAGATCCAGATGCCCTCCCTAGCACCCCCTTCTCACCAGGGTGGAGGCAGAGGGGGCACCTGCAGCAGCGGGAGCCCCCTCCCCCGGGAAGGGAGTCTCCACAGCCTGCACGGGGCGGGCGGGGGAGCCGGGTGGAGACTGGGATTAGGGACAACAGGAAGTCCCTCCCAGATCCCATTCCCCATGCAGCCGCAGCCCTACAGCGTTCCCGGTTTTGAGGGTTCCGGGTCTGGAGTCTCGAGCCTGGGTTGCACCTGCTCTTGGCCTGGAGGTGACTCCCAGAGCTGCAATGCCAGCTCGTGAGGATGGCTTTACCCAGCGCGCATTCATGATGCCAGCAAGGCAGGGCCACCAAAACAGAAAAATGGAAGATAAATTTTGTGGAAAGATTGTGCTATTTGAAATTTCAAAGAGAGCGCTGCAGTCGTCCTCACAGGTAGAAAGAAGGGCATTTTGCAGGGTGGAGAGGGCAGGACCATTTATTTTAGCACTTGGGGTTTCTGAAGGTTGTTATCTCCTGAGGGATCCTGAATTCATTTAAGAACTCCTAGTCAAGGGCCCTCTGGGTCCCCCCAAGACGGGCACAGAACTCTCTTCCTGAGTGAACTTGGGAAGCAGACTGGGGACTCCCCCCAACCCGGATGCCCCACACCTCGGGAAGAAGTTGTTAAATCTGATTCTTCCAGACCCATTTCAGCTTGGTGATAGAGGGTGTGATCCTGCTATAAATGGGGTCCTAAGTTCTCAAACACGCCTGGCAGCTGCAGATTCTGCCTTTCAGGCACCGTTTCCCTTTATAACCTGAGAAGTAAGGCCTCAAATGGAGAGGACAGAGACTGTGCTTTACTTTCTAGGGGAAGGAACCATTTCTCCTGGGCAGGCATGGGGCTGGGTGTCAGGAAAAGGGCCAGGGACCTAGTCCTGGAATCAGATTCCAGGAAGGTTCCCTAGGAAATGCTCCCATGCCTGCTGCCTTTGGCTCACCAGAATCCCCTGAGATGCACAGCTTCACACGGTAAGACAGGCACAGAGTTGCTCGTGATGTGTTGTGTGGGCTCTCAAGGGTTTGTGTATTTATTTATTTATTTATCTGAGACAGGGTCTCTCTCTATTACCCAGGCTGAAGTGCAGTGGCACGATCATAGCTTACTGTACCCTCAACCTCCCGGGCTCAAGTGATTGACCTCAGCCTCCCAAGTAGCTGGGGCCACAGGCGTCTGCCACCATGTCTGGCTAATTGTTTTTTGAGACGGAGTCTCGCTCTGTCACCCAGGCTGGAGTGCAGTGGCACAGTCTTGGCTCACTGCAAGCTCTGCCTCCCAGGTTCACGCCATTCTCCTGCCTCAGCCTCCTGAGTAGCTGGGACTGCAGGCTCCCGCCACCACACCCGGCTAATTGAGACGCGGTTTCACCTTGTTAGCCAGGCAGGTCTCAATCTCCTGACCTCCTGATCTGCCTGCCTCAGCCTCCCAAAGTGCTGGGATTACAGGTGTGAGCCACCACATCGGGCCAATTTTAAAATTTTTTTTGTAGAGATGGGGGTCTTGCTTTGTTACCCAGGCTGGTCTTGAACTCCTGATCTCAAGCAATCCTCCCACCTCCCAAAGTGCTGGCATTACAGGTGTGAGCCATCATGCCCAGAGGTTTAATTTTTTTTTCTTTATTTTTTGAAATGAAGTCTCGCTCTGTGGCCCAGACGAGTGCAATGGTGAGATCTTGGCTCACTGCAACCTCCGCCACCCCGGTTCAAGTGATTCTCCTGCCTCAGCTGAGCTTCCCGAGTATTTGAGATTACAGGTGTCCATCACCATGCCTGGCTAATTTTTGTATTTTTAGTAGAGACAGGGGTTTCACCATGTGGGCTAGGCCGGTCTCGAACTCCTGACCTCAAGTGATCCACCTGCCTTGGCTTCCCAACGTGCTGGGATTATAGGCGTGAGCCACCGCGCCCAGCTAATTTTTTTTTTTTTAACTTAGTTTCTAACACTTAAAAATTGAGACTCATAAAACTGATTCTTTTTTTTTTTTTTTTTTTTTTTTTTAGACGGAGTTTCACTCTTGCCCAGGCTGGAGTACAATGGTGCAATTTCAGCTCACCCCAACCTCTGCCTCCTGGGGTCAAGCGATTCTTCTGCCTCCACCTCCTGAGTACCTGGGATTACAGGCATGCGCCACCACACCCGGCTAATTTTGTATTTTTAGTAGAGGTGGGGTTTCTCCATGTTGGCCAGGCTGGTCTTGAAATCCTGACCTCAGGTGATCCGCCCACCTCAGCCTCCGAAAGTGCTGGGATTACAGGCGTGAGCCACCATGCCCGCCCTATAAAATTGATTCTTTAAAAAATATTAGAACAGCCGGGCGCGGTGGCTCACGCCTGTAATCCCAGCTCTCAGGGAGGCAGAGGCGGGAGGATAGCTTGAGCCCAGGAGTTCGAGACCTGCCTGGGTAATACAGCGAGACCCCGTTCTCCACAAAAAGGAAAAAAAAAAAAAAAAAGACAAAAAATAATGATAATAAGTGCAAAAAATATTAGAACATTTACCAATGCTGGACCCACCTTGCCCACCTTCAGGGTCCGCTTTCTAGGTGGCCACAGTGCCTACTTGGCCCCTCTAGCATTTGAGTTTGCAACTCTGCTTTTAAAATTAAACATGTTTCAGGAGTCCGGGATTCTGATTGATGCTATTGTCAATTTGACGAAAGAAAAATTACTCCTGGGGTTTGTGTCTGGTGTTTTCCGGGTGTTCTGTTTTTCGGATTTTGTTGTTGTTTTGTTTTCGTTTTTGTTTTTCTGAGACAGAGTCTCGCTCTGTCACCCAGGCTGGAGTGCAATGGCACCATCTCAGCTTATTGCAACCTCCACCTCCTGGGTTCAAACGATTCTCCTGCCTCAGCCTCCCGAGTAGCTGGGATTACAGGAGTGGGCCACTGCGGCCAGCTCAGTTTTGTATTTTTAGTAGAGACAGGGTTTCACCATGTTGGCCAGGCTGGTCTCAAACTCCTGGGCTCAAGCAATCCACCCACCTTGGCCTCCCAAAGTGCTGGGATTATAGGCTGAGCCACTGTGCCTGGCCAGGTGTTCTGTTTTTGGTTTTGATTTTTTTAGAGATGTGGTCTTGCTGTATCACCCAGGCTGGTCTCAGACTCCTGGTCTCAAGTGATTCTCTCGCGTTAGCCTGCTGAGTAGCTGGGAGCACAAGTGCGAGCCACCACACTTGGCTACTAGCTGTTTCAAGCCTCAAGGCAAAGAGAGACATGCAACTTAGCAAGTCAGTACTGTTTTCAAGCCAGAGTGAGCAATGAACTGAAAGCTGAAGTGGGGAGGAGTCCTGGAATTGATGACACTCTTCACTCTGCCAACCAGGAGGAGAGCTGAGTGTCCAGGGTCAGGGAATTTGTTCCTGAAAGGGACTCTTTCACCCCACACAGTCCCAGGAGTGCACCAAGCCCCCCAAAAGTGGATATGTTGATGTGTCCTGACTCTTGGGCAGAAGTTTCTCTACCAGCAAAAGGGGACAATTCAGGGATACTGGGGGAGTCCAAAGGTTTGGATCCCTCCATGGGATCACCTAAACTAGGTCAAATGAAGTCTGAGCATCTATTTAATTGTTCAAAGAATATTTATTGGACATCTACTATAAGGCAGACATTAACTTCTTCTTGAGAATGAGAGGTATTCCTTCCAAGGCTGGCTTTTGGATCTAGGCAGGTCTAGGAGAGAGGGTTACCACAGTTTCCATGTGGCAATAGCAGCCTCTAAAAATACTCCAACAGGTGTCAGGGCAAGGTGAGTCAGTAAGTAGAGCAGACATTAAAAACTTAAACGGGAGGCCGGGCGCGGTGGCTCAAGCCTGTAATCCTAGCACTTTGGGAGGCCGAGACGGGCGGATCACGAGGTCAGGAGATCGAGACCATCCTGACTAACACGGTGAAACCCCGTCTCTACTAAAAACTACAAAAAACTAGCCGGGCGAGGTGGCGGCGCCTGTAGTCCCAGCTACTCGGGAGGCTGAGGCAGGAGAATGGCGTGAACCCGGGAGGCGGAGCTTGCAGTGAGCTGAGATCCGGCCACAGCACTCCAGCCTGGGTGACAGCCCGAGACTCCGTCTCAAAAAAAAAAAAAAAAAAAAAAAAAAAAAAAAAAAAAAAACTTAAACGGGGCCGGGCGCGGTGGCTCAAGCCTGTAATCCCAGCACTTTGGGAGGCCGAGGCGGGTGGATCACGAGGTCAGGAGATGGAGACCCTCCTGGCTAACACAGTGAAACCCCGTCTCTACTAAAAATACAAAAAAAAAAAAACTAGCCGGGCGCGGTGGCGGGCGCCTGTAGTCCCAGCTACTCGGAGGCTGAGGCAGGAGAATGGCGGGAACCTGGGAGGCGGAGCCGAGATCGCGCCACTGCACTCCAGCCTGGGCGGCACAGCAAGACTCTGTCTCAAAAAAAAAAAAAAAAAAAAAAAAGAAAACTTAAACGGGGCTGGGTACAATGCCTCATGCCTGTAATCCCAGCACTTTGGGAGGCCAAGGTGAGCTGATGGCTTGAGCCCAGGAGTTCCAGACCAGCCTCAGCAACATAACGAGACCCCAAATCTATTTATTTCTTTATTTATTCATTTAGAGACGGAGTCTTGCTCTGTCACCCAGGCTGGAGTGCAGTGGCACAATCTTGGCTCACTGCAAGCTCCGCCTCCCAGGTTCACGCCATTCTCCTGCCTCAGCCTCCCAAGTAGCTGGGACTACAGGCGCCCGCCACCACGCCTGGCTAATTTTTTGTATTTTTAGTAGACATGGGGTTTCACCGTGTTAGCCAGGATGGTCTCGATCTCCTGACCTTGTGATCCGCCTGCCTCAGCCACCCAAAGTGCTGGGATTACAGGCTTGAGCCACTGCGCCCAGCCCCCAACTCTATTTAAAAACAAAAACTTAAATGCCTCCAGCCACCAGCTTATATAAGGGACCAATGGCTTGGGTATAAGATGGGAGGGCGAAGGGACTTCAGAGGCCCTTGAGAAATCATTCAAGAAAAGCCAAGAAACCATTAGATTCCTCTGTGACCTCCTGACTTTTAAATTGATGAGAATTTTTTTTTTTTTTTTTTTTGAGACAGAGTCTTGCTCTGTCACCCAGGCTGGAGTGCAGTGGCCGGATCTCAGCTCACTGCAAGCTCTGCCTCCCGGGTTTACGCCATTCTCCTGCCTCAGCCTCTCGAGTAGCTGGGACTACAGGCGCCCGCCACCTCGCCCGGCTAGTTTTTTGTATTTTTTAGTAGAGACGGGGTTTCACCGTGTTAGCCAGGATGGTCTCGATCTCCTGACCTCGTGATCCGCCCATCTCGGACTCCCAAAGTGCTGGGATTACAGGCTTGAGCCACTGCGCCCGGCCGAGAATTTTTTTTTTTTTTTTGAGACGGAGTCTCGCTCTGTCACCCAGACTGGAGTGCAGTGGCCCAGTCTCAGCTCACTGCAAGCTCCTCCTCCCGGGTTCACACCATTCTCCTGCCTCAGCCTCCCTAGTAGCTGGGACTACAGGCGCCCGCCACCACGCCTGGCTAATTTTTTTGTATTTTTAGTAGAGATTGGGTTTCACTGTGTTAGCCAGGATGGTCTCGATCTCCTGACCTCATGATCCACCCGCCTCGGCCTCCCAAAGTGCTGGGATTACAGGCATAAGCCACTGCACGCGGCTGACAATGACAAAGTTTTAAAATTTAAGAATTCCATACAAGTCCAGCAGAACACACCTGCTGTCTGCATTCAACTCACAGGTCATCTGTGCAGCGACGTACTTACCTCTCAAGAATTGACTATAACTGGGGCCGGGCACAGTGGCTCATGTCTGTAATCCCAGCACTTTGGGAGGTCGAGGCGGGCGGATCACCTGAGGTCAGGAGTTCGAGACCAGCCTGACCAAAATGGAGAAATCCCGTCTCTACTAAAACTACAAAAATTATCCGGGCATGGTGGCACATGCCTGTAATCCCAGTTACTCGGGAGGCTGAGGCAGGAGAATTGCTTGAACCTGGGAGGCAGAGGTTGTGGTGAGCCGAGATCACGCCACTGTACTCCAGCCTTGGCAACAAGAGCGAAACTCTGTCTCAAAAAAAAAAAAAAAAATTGACTTTAATGCACAAAGCCGCTTAGCAGAGCTTCGGGCATGGTAAATACTGAACAAATGCCAACTCCTGTAGCTGGCGGCTTCACTGACTCTGAGTAAGGAGAGGACTCCTCCTTTAATAAATAAATGATGATCTACTCTCAGAGATTGACCTGACAGTTAAGTCAAGACTTAAAGAATAATAAAAAAAAAAAGGCCGGGCGCGGTGGCTCAAGCCTGTCATCTCAGCACTTTGGGAGGCCGAGACGGGCGGATCACGAGGTCAGCAGATCGAGACCATCCTGGCTAACACGGTGAAACACCGTCTCTACTAAAAAATACAAAAAACTAGCCGGGCGAGGTGGCGGGCGCCTGTAGTCCCAGCTACTCGGGAGGCTGAGGCAGGAGAATGGCGTAAACCTGGGAGGCGGAGCTTACAGTGAGCTGAGATCTGGCCACTGCACTCCAGCCTGGGCGACAGAGTGAGACTCCGTCTCAAAAAAAAAAAAAAGAAAAAAAAAGAATAATAAAAAATAGGGGAAAAAGACCCATCTGAAGTAAGAAAAAACTAATAGGTACTAATTAAAATGGCTAAGCCAGGTTGGAGACAGGGAGATGTAGATTGCCTTAGGAAGGAAGGAAGGAAAGAAGGAGACAACCATAGGAGAAAATAAGGGAACTGAGCAAGATAAAGAAAAATGAGAATAATAAAGAGCAGAGCAGGCCTGGCGCCGTGACTCACACCTGTAATCCCAGCACTGTGGGAAGCCGAGGCGGGCGGATCACGAGGTCAGGAAATTGAGACCGGCCTGGCCAACATAGTGAAATGCCATCTCTACTAAAAATACAAAAATTAGCTGGGCGTCGTGGCGAGCGCCTGTAATCCCAGCTACTTGGGAGGCTGAGGCACGAGAATCGCTTGAACCTGGGAGGCGGAGGTTGCAGTGAGCCGAGATCGCGTCCAGCCCGGGCGACAGTGCGAGACTCTGTCTCAAACAAACAAAAAACAAAAAAGAGCAGGGTAAATATTAAACTCTAAAAGAGGAGAAAAAAACCAGCAGAAGTGTTAGATAGGACCCAGGGAATACACATTTTTAAAAGAAGAGAATTCCCAGGGCCACCGGACACCAGGGCGTGAGAGCCTCCGGAGGCGGCGAGGCTACCTGGTCCCCGAAACCGACGCGGCCGCAGGAGGCCCAGGAGCCCCAAGTGCACCTGTCGGCACCGCCCAGCTGGTCCGCACCGCCCAGCTGCTCAGTTCACGGAACACAGACGCTGGAGCGAGTCGCCCAAGCAACGGCCCCGCCCCGCCCACGGGAGACGCCGCTGATTGGCCGCATCCCCGTGGCCCCGCCCCCTCCCCGCCCCCACCCTCCCCGCCGCCCTCACCTGCGCGCTCCGGGCCGCGTCCCGGATCAGCAGCTCTACTGAGCGGGGAGGGTCACCCTAACGCGGCCGACCCTGGCCGGTGTCCCCGCGTTTTCCGTCCGGCTGCGCCATTGCAACTTCCGGCTTGCTGGGCCTTCTCGCGGAGCCCCACCTGTCCCGCCCGGGGCGCGGGGGCAATCGCCGCTAGGAGCACGCGGCGAGGGCACCCCAGCCTCGAGTCGGCTTCCGCCCGTGGGGAAACTGAGGCTGCCTGGTCGAGGGCCTCCATGGGGGAGCGCCGAGGCCTCCTCCTTGCCTGGGACCGGGGTGTCTTAAGAAGGAAGAGTCCAACCTCCGGGGTTAGGATCCCGATCCATGAGATGCCAACCCCCTCCAGGGCGCCCGGGTCCAGCCTCCCCGGCCGAGGGTCGGCCTCACACTCCCCTGCCTCGGGTGTTTGGTTTTGTTTCAAAAATGGGACTATACCATATGGTCGACCTGGGACTTGCCCCCTCTGTATGGGTGACATATATCTTTTTTTTTTTTTTTGAGACGGAGTCTCGCTCTGTCGCCCAGGCTGGAGTGCAGTGGCCAGATCTCAGCTCACTGCAAGCTCCGCCTCCCGGGTTTACGCCATTCTCCTGCCTCAGCCTCCCGAGTAGCTGGGACTACAGGCGCCCGCCACCTCGCCCGGCTAGTTTTTTGTATTTTTTAGTAGAGACGGGGTTTCACTGTGTTAGCCAGGGTGGTCTCGATCTTCTGACCTCGTGATCCGCCCATCTCGGCCTCCCAAAGTGCTGAGATTACAGGCTTGAGCCACCACGCCCGGCCGTGTGACATATATCTTAGAGAATATTCAAAATAAAAAACAGAGAAAAGGAGAAAAATAGGAGAAAAATGCAGCGTTGCCTTGCTTTTATTATTATTATTATTATTTAACTAGGGTGCATTCTCTTGTATGGGTCTGTTACAGTTTCCTTAACCAGGCTTCTACTCACCACCCACGTCTTGACACCCTTGCCTTGCAGTAACAGGAAACACCCCAACAGCTTACTACCATGGAGCCTTGGTGGCTTTCTAGGAATGAACAGACATCTGAGCTGGCAAATAGGGCGGGAGTGGAGGCTATCCTCATGCGCCCACGGGAGTGTCCTCAGCCCCAGGATCCTGACCTAAGCCTGGCTCACAAATCTCAGCCTGGGCAGCCTACCTATCACAGTTGGGAAAAACAGCCTATTCCTGTCTTCAACAAACCCCGGGAGGACAGGAAGGGCATCCCTAGGCAACAACACCAGGTGCTTCTCACTCTGTCGCCCAGGCTGGAGTGCAGTGGTGTGAGCTTGGTTTGCTGCAACCTCTGCCTCCTGGGTTCAAGTGATTCTCGAGCCTTGGCCTCCCTAGTAGCTAGAACTACAGGTGCACGCCACCATGCTCAGCTAATGTTTTGTATTTTTAGTAGAGACGGGATTTCACCATGTTCATCAGAATAGTCTCTAACTCCTGGCCTCAAGCGATCTGCCCACCTTGGTATCCCAAAGTGCTGGAATTACAGGCGTGAGCCACCACGCCCAGTCAGCACTTCTTTATTTGATTATCAGGCTTGTTAGCTTCAGGCAAGCTGTGAACTTCAGGACAAGAAAACCCCAAATACCCACATCCTAGTATCCAGTGTAGTGTCTCTACCTGGGAGTTGAGACAGCTTACAGGATGGGCAGGGAGGAGACTCTTTATTGGAACTAAGTTCAATAGTCCCTCACACAGGCTTTGGGGTTGGGCCTGTCGGTTGGAAATTAGGGTAAATTAAATTACTTTCCCTTTAGGGGTTGGTGGATTTTTAGGAAGCCGGGACTCTGTCATCATCTGAAAATACCCATTTCTGATGCTACTGCCATTCCCTGTTACCTGATACTCAAAGCATCGCCCAGTGTTGGGTGGAGTTTCGGCTGCATTCACTCATACATAAGCCAAAGTCACTGAAGCCAGCAGGCATGGGAGCCTGTAGGAGCCACTCTGACCAGCGCAGCATTGGAAGAACCCTACTGGAGGCCCCTCACGGGAGCAGATGGCAAGGGCACCCAGGCACCCGCCTTGCTGTCCTTTTACTTCCTATCCCCACCCCAGCCTTGAGATTCCCTCCTCTCTATTCTTTCCCACGAATCTCTATCATGTTCTTCTCACTCTCTTGAGTGTGAAAAATGTAGAATTTCCATGTTTTCATCTCATACTTTTAAAAATTATGTTTTTGTGGCCGGGTGCGGTGGCTCATGCCTGTGATCCCAGCACTTTGGGAGGCCAAGGAGGGCAGATCACCTGAGTTCAGGAGTTTGAGACCAGCCTGACCAACATAAAGAAACCCCATCTCTACGAAAAAAAAAAAATACAAAATACAAAATTAGCCAGGTGTGGTGGTAAATGCCTGTAATCCCAGCTACTCAGGAGGATGAGGCAGGAGAATCGCTTGAACCCAGGAGGCAGAGGTTATAGTGAGCCAAGATCACACCATTGCACTCCAGCCTGGGCAACAAGTGTGAAACTCCATCTCAAAAAAAAAAAATTGTTTTTGGGAATGCTTTATACTGTTTTTGTTGTTGCTGTTGTTGTTGTTTTTGTGTTTTGTTTTGTTTTGTTTTTGAGACAGAGTCTCGCTCTGTCGCCCCGGCTGGAGCACAGTGGCCGGATCTCAGCTCACTGCAAGCTCCGCCTCCCGGGTTTACGTCATTCTCCTGCCTCAGCCTCCCGAGTAGCTGGGACTACAGGGGCCCGCCACCTCGCCCGGCTAGTTTTTTGTATTTTTTAGTAGAGACGGGGTTTCACCGTGTTAGCCAGGATGGTCTCGATCTCCTGACCTCGTGATCCGCCCATCTCGGCCTCCCAAAGTGCTGGGATGACAGGCTTGAGCCACCGCGCCCGGCCTGTTTTTGTTTTTTTTTTTTAAGAAACCAATTAAGGATAAGAACCAGGGCTCCTTAGATAAATGGCCAGTTCTAGGACTCTGGTAAGAAATGTGAGAGATGAGCCTGGAGAATCTAGTAGTACCAGGAAGGACAGGAATGCTAAACAAAACAAAACAAAAGTTAGTGATGGGGCACGTTTTCATTTATTTTTATTTATGTATTTATGTATTTATTTATTTATTTTTAAATTATTATTATTTTGAAACGGAGTCTCATTCTGTCGCCCAGTCTGGAGTGCAGTAGTGCAGTCTCCAATCTCGGCTCACTGTAACCTCCGCCTCCCAGGTTTAAGTGATTCTACTGCCTCAGTCCCCCAAGTAGCTGGGATTATAGGTACCCATCACCATGCCCAGCTAATTTTTCTGTTTTTTTTTTTGTTTTTTTTTTTTGAGACGGAGTCTCGCTGTCACCCAGGCTGGAGTACAGTGGCCGGATCTCAGCTCACTGCAAGCTCTGCCTCCCAGGTTCACGCCATTCTCCTGCCTCAGCCTCCCGAGTAGCTGGGACTACAGGCGCCGGCCACCACGCCCGGCTAGTTTTTGTATTTTTTTAGTAGAGACGAGGTTTCACCGTGTTAGCCAGGATGGTCTCGATCTCCTGACCTTGCAATCCGCCCGTCTCGGCCTCCCAAAGTGCTGGGATTACAGGCTTGAGCCACCGCGCCCGGCATTTTTCTGTTTTTAGTAGAGATGGGGTTTCACCAGGTTGGCCAGGCTGGTCCCGAACTCCTGACCTTAGGTGATCCACCCGCCTCAGCCTCCCAAAGTACTGGGATTACAGGCGTGAGCCACCGTGCCCAGACACCCAGCTAATTTTTCAAAAATTTTTGTAGTGACAAGGTCTCAGTATGTTGCCCAGGTTGGTCTCAAACTCCTGGGCTCAAGCGATTTTCCCGCCTCTCAAAGTGCTGGGATTACAGGTGTGGGCCACTGTACCCAGCCCTACTTCCTTCTTAATAATATATATATATATATATTTTTTTTTTTTTTTTTTTTGAGATGGAGTCTCGCTCTGTCGCCCAGGCTGGAGTGCAGTGGCCGGATCTCAGTTCACTGCAAGCTCCGCCTCCCGGGTTTACGCCATTCTCCTGCCTCAGCCTCCTGAGTAGCTGGGACTACAAGCGCCCGCCACCTCGCCCGGCTAGTTTTTTAAATATTTTTTAGTAGAGACGGGGTTTCACCAGGTTAGCCGGGATGGTCTCGACCTCCTGACCTTGTGATCCACCCGTCTCGGCCTCCCAAAGTGCTGGGATTACAGGCTTGAGCCACCGCGCCCGGCCCTTAATAATATATTTCTAAGTAATAACAGAATTGCCCAAATGAGCATCCTACAAGCTTTTGGCTCTGTGGAAACTCTATTATGTCTCAGGGGTGCCCAGTGCCCTGGCTTTCCCTGCAGTACACAATTCTGCACTTGCAAAGGGTAGTGCCCCAAACAGGGAACTCTCTGCAGGTCTTGCTGGAATCAATAATATGTAAATACTAGAGAGGGATGTACTGCCACTCTTTAAGCAGTCACCTTGAAGATTGCTACTGGCAATAGAGCTTTCAGAGAGAATCACAAAGCAGAAAGTTCAAGGTCCTTTGAGAAGGAACTGACATGCAAATATTTTATGTTATGTATCTGTTTGTTTTTTCTTCTTAGAAACAGAGTCTTGATATTTGCTCAGTCTGGACTCCCACTTCTGGGCTCAAGTGAGCCAATGGCTCAGCCTCTCACGGAACTGGGACTACAGATGTGAACCATTGCACCCAGCTTATGCTGGGAGTTATTCAGAATCATATGCTTTGGCACTACCTTGCAGTAAGAAAACTAAGGTGCTTAACCAGTTAGAAGGGCCTCACTCCTTACAGGGGTCTCAGAGCAGGGCCAAGATGGTCCTGAACAAGCCATGCTGGGACCACCCCCAGGACAAACGGTGGAGGTAGGTTCAACACTCTCTCTTTTTTTGTGGCCTGTATAGAGACCAAAATATTTTCCCAGCGCTGTGCAGTCTTTGCAGCTGGAACGTGGTTCTGTGTGTGTGTGTGTGTGTGTGTGTGTGTGTGTGTGTGTGTGTGTGTTTGAGACAGGGTCTGGCTCTGTCATCCAGACTGGAGTGCAGTGGTGTGATCATGGCTCACTGCAGCCTCAACCACCTATGCTCAAGTGATCGTCCTGCCTCAGCCTCCTAAGTAGCTGGGACTACAGGCATGTACCACCATGTCCAGCTAATTTTAAAAAATTTGTAGGCCGGGTGCGGTGGCTCAAGCCTGTAATCCCAGCACTTTGGGAGGCCGAGACGGGCGGATCACGAGGTCAGGAGATCGAGACCATCCTGGCTAACACGGTGAAACCCTGTCTCTACTAAAAATACAAAAACTAGCTGGGCGAGGTGGCGGACGCCTGTAGTCCCAACTACTCCGGAGGCTGAGGCAGGAGAATGGCGTAAACCCAGGAGGCGGAGCTTGCAGTGAGCTGAGATCCGGCCGCTGCACTCCAGTCCGGGCGACAGAGCGAGACGCTGCCTCAAAAAAAAAAAAAAAAAAAAAGTTTGTAGAGATCTCACTATGTTGCCCAGGCTGGTCTCAAACTCCTAGGCTCAAGTGATCTTTCCACCTCAGCCGCCCAAAGTGCTGGGATAAGAGTTGTGAGCCACTGCACTGGCCTGTACTGTGGTTCTAAGTGCTCACCCTCCCAGATCCCAAATCAACAAAAATTCTGCTGACTGGGAAACTGGGAGTGACCTACCTTTTGGGCAGGTCTTTTTTTTTTTTTGAGACGGAGTCTCGCTCTGTCACCAGGCTGGAGTGCAGTGGTGCCATCTCAGCTCACTGCTATCTCTGCCTCCTGGGTTCAAGCAATTCTCCTGCCTCAGCCTCCCGAGTAGCTGTGAGTACAGGCACCCGCCACCACGCCCAGCTACTTTTCTATTTTTAATAGAGACAGGGTTTTCACCATGTTGGCCAGGCTGGTCTTGAACTCCTGGCCTCAGGTCATCTGCGTGCCTTGGCCTCTCAAAGTGCTGGGATTACAAGAGTGAGCCACCGTGCCCCACCTTGCCGCGCCTTTAAAATCATAAATTTGCTGCAAATCAAGCTGCCCCGGCTCATTTTCTCCCTTCCCCGGTGTCCCCCGGGGCTTCTTCCTCATTTCCCATCTCCCCTTCTTCCCTGCAGAGGTTTTGGACTCCTAATTATTTCAGCAAGCAGCTGTGTTCTCCACGGGAAAGGCGAGGCCCTAAGAGACCCCAGTGCCCTGCACTTCGCCTATTGTTATTCTTCCTCCGCCCTCCAGCAGCCACAATAGTCTTTCCCTGCAGGAAACACCACAACTCTGAGGTCCCAGAACCGGCCCAAAGCCAAAGATGGCTATTGAGTGCTTTAAATGGGGCGAGGCGGAGCTCAGACGTGCTCTCGCTGTAAAGTGCACACTGGATTTTGAAGACTTTTGTGAGAAAAAAGAATGTGCATCAAGTTATTAACAATTTTCTGTGTTTGTTGAAATAATAACATTTTGGATATAACGACTTAACTAAATCGTATTATTAAAATTAATCGCGGCCGGGCGCGGTGGCTCAAGCCTGTAATCCCGGCACTTTGGGAGGCCGGGGCAGGCGGATCAACTGAGGTTAGGAGTTCGCGACCAGCCTGACCTACATGGAGAAACCCCGTCTCCACTAAAAATACAAAATTAGTCGGGTGTGGTGGTGCATGCCTGTAATCCCAGCTACTTGGGAGGCTGAGGCAGGAGAATTGTTTGAAACCAGGAGGTGGAGGTTGTGGTGAGCCGAGATCGGGCCATCGCACTCCAGCCTGGGCAACAAGAGCAAAACTCCGTCTCAAAAAAAAAAAGAAAAAAAATTAATCGCACCTGTTTCCTTTTACCTCTTTAATGGTGGCTACCAGAAAATTTAAAATTGCGGCTGTGGGTGGCACCACACTTCTCTTGGAGGACACTGCTCCAAAGGTGCCCCCTCCGACTCCGCACACTTCACCCCAGCCCTGTAGGGACCACACTCTCTTTAGCGCCCCCTAGTTTCAGGTACGGATTCACACACGTTTATTATCTTTAAGGTCTCAGTGCCTTTGCAAACCTCTTCTGCAGCCCTCTCCTGCAATTCATCTGGCGGGTGGCATCATCGTTCATGCATTATAGACGAGGCAGTGATGGTTTTCAAATGAAAAGTGACTTCGCCAAGGATACATGCAGCAGGGCTGTGGAGGGCCTAGGGCCGGAAGCTCAGTCTGTCTCCTTTTTCCATCCCTCGTTTATTTCCAGAGCTGTTCCTACACCTGAAAAGCGCCACTCCCTCTGCACACCCTGGCGGACGACCAGATTCGATGTCCCTGGCAGCCCGAACGTCAACAAACACCCAGCATCTTTCTGAAGCGACCATAAGCCATTCGAGGAAACATGTACGGGGTCCTGCTTGTCCTGGCCTTGTCCCCAATGCCCAGGGCAGTGAGAGCAGCTCTGCCCGGAGGCCAGTCCCTGAGGCTCCCTCAGTGGCCTCAGAACTCGGAGTACACACGTGCAGTCCTTACCTCCCAAAGATAAAACCTCCCACTCTGCTCTTCACCTATTTCAGACTGCTGTCCCATATATGGTCACCAGAGACATATGAGAACAACTACAGGTAGCCCCAAACTGAAAACTGCCCACTGTCTACCCGTGGTAGAATGAATAACTGATGTAATGAGGAAAATCATTCAGCAACGAGAGGGAAAGAACGCTCGATGGCATGGAGTGCCAGCTGTAGTCCCAGCTCCTTGGTAGACCAAGGTGGGAGGATCACCTGAACCCAGGAGTCTGAGTCCAGCCTGGGAGATATAGCAAGACCTTATCTCTAATAAAATAAAATAAAATAAGTGGAATTGGGAGAATTACAATTTTAAAAGAAACAAAAATTTTTAGTAGAGATGGGCTTTCACCATGTTGTCCAGGCTAGTCTTGAACTCCTGACCTCAGTTGATCAAAGAGGCTGAGTGCGGTGGCTCATGCCTGTAATCCTAGCACTTTGGGAGGCCAAGGCAGGTGGATTACCTGAGGTCAGGAGTTCAAGACTAGCCTGGCCAACATGGTGAAACCCCATCTCTACAAAAAATGCAAAAAAAAAAAAAAAATTAACCAGGTGTGATGAGTGATTCTCCACGCCTCTCGCTTCCGAGCCTCTACTGGTTGCCTGGTCCCGCCAAGGCCACACCCGCTCCGGCGCTACAGTACCCCACCCCGCCCCGGACACGCCCCCTCCGGCCCTACAGAACCCCGTCCCGCCCCGCCCCTTGGCCTTCGGGCCCACTTCCCTGGGGGCGGGTTTTTCTGGCCCCGCCCCTGGACAAACTATGGTGTGGCAGGAGCCCGTGACTGGAAGCGCGAGGCGCTGGACGCGGGGAATGCAGAGCACACCAAGGAGAAAGACCGTCGTGCGCAAGGAGCACTAGACAATTGGAATAAGAACAGGATGAGCTCAGATGTTAAGTGCAGGAAAACAAAGACCCGGCAGATGAGCCAGTCATGCGGGTCCAGGCCCCAACGGACCGAGGGGTCTTGGCCGGGGAAACGGCCAACACCTGAGAGGTGGTCCTGACTCCCCGGGGGCTCTGAACGCTCAGGAAGGCACCAGCTGCAGCCAAGGGCACAACCCAAGAAGGCACCTTAAGCACAGGGAAGGAATTGGTTTGGGCCCAAACGCTGTTGGTGAGGTCACTTCCCGCCCGGGGAGCCCTTGCTTCGTCATCGGTAAAGTTGGGACAAAACCACCTGGCAGGACTCGGGAGGACTTTAGGTGACCGTGTAGATGGAGCAGCCTCTGCCCCATCACATCCTCCTGTTCCATTTTTTCCTAGCACTGTCGCTGCACCTTTGCCCTAAAATGTAAGCCCCTGAGAGCAGGGCCTTATTCTTCCAGTTTCTCTCTGTGTCTTTAGCCCCTGCTTTGTAACAGTGCCTGGCACACAGGAGGCCATTGCAAAGAGTAGTCACGTGAATGAAAAGCCTAGCAAAGAAACCAGCACACTGTGGGCTTTTAAAAATGGCAGCTCTTAGCCCAAAAGAAAGATGGGCAGACCTGCAAGGGGCACCAGGCCAGTCTTCATTTGGGAGGTGGTAGTTCCGGCTTGGGGGATGGTTACACTCTCACACATGCTGGAATTTACTGATTTCTCACTTTGTCTTCATGTCCCTGGCCCCGCCCTCTTCCCATCCCGCTCCCAAACTGGGAGCTTAAGGGTTAACTCTAGGAAGCCCCTCATCACCTGGATGGGATGGGACTGGGGCAAGGAACTTCCTGTTCCATTTTCCCAGAGCCCTTCCCCAGGCTGGCGGAGGCTGGCTTTGGCCCTGGAGTCCTCAGAGAACGCCCCCAGCATCTCTGCCTGTGTAGTGGGGACTCCGAGTGGTGAGTTGGAGGGAGGCTGGGGTGCAGGCTGCCGGAACGGGTGCTAGGAGTTCACAGCAGCTTGGAGAGCGCAGGGGAGGCTCCAGGCCTTGGTGCTGGGGTGGGGGCTGGAAGAGCCTTGGGAGGATGTAGAGGGTCTGCTGGGGAGCCTTGTGCCAGCCAGCTTGGTGGACCTGTCGCGATGGGGGCGTTGGGGAGGAGGGAGATCGCAGAACTTCCTGTGACACTGAAGAAGGCCGACTTCATATGCTCCCAGGTGGACTCATGGGCCTTGTCCACTCAGCTCAGCACGCGGAGGGAAGCCCACCAACAAACAACAAATCAGGCAGCTGCCAGCTGTGTCCAGGGAGAAAGGGGGTGTTCCCGGCCACGGACCCCACCTTTGCCCCCTTCCCCAACTCTGGGCTCTCACATGACCTGGATGGGTCTCATGGCAGCACCTCCACCCTGGGCTCCAAATTAAGCTGGTCAAATGTTGGATGGTGGCTGTAGAGCCTCTGCCTGCTTCCCTACCCAGCCCACCCCCAACAGAGGTGCATATTAACGGAGCTTTTGTCCTGGAGATTTGGGGGGAGGGAGAAATTCTCTGAAGCCAACTTGTCTCGAATTCCACCTCTTTGAAACCTTTTGGAGAGACCTCACCTGGAGATTCCGGCCTCCCTGTGTGACTCGGCCTGAGGGCTGAAATTTGGAATCCTCTTATTTTTTTTCTGTTTCATGCTGTGATATTTCAGTTAAGGCTAGGAAAATGGCACAGAGCAGGTGGAGATCAGTTCCTTTTCTGTTTCAGAGCTTTGGCACTGTGTTCTAGACCTACATTCTCAGCCTAAAGCAAATCTTGGCTCCAGCTGGTATGACCCTGAGCATGTCACCAAGTGCAACTTTGCCCTTGGCAAAGGGAGAAATGATTGTTTAGTGCATGGGCTGGACCGGGATGAAATGAGCCTAATCGCTGGACACTCAGTACCTGCCCACTTCTCCTGCAGGGCAGTGGATGAGCAGTGATTGGTTTTCTTGTTATTTTGTGCATGCTGCTAAAAACCAGTGAAACACAATTCCATTTTCTCTCCTCTCCCCCTCACTTTTATTTTTCTTTTTTTTTTTTTTTTTTTTTTTTGAGACAGGGTCTTCCCCTTTTGTCCAGGCTGGTGTGCAGTGGCGCGAACATGTCTCACTGCAGCTTTGACCTCCCGGGTTCAAGTGATCCTTCTGCCTCGGTCACCCAAAATGCTGGGATTATAGGCATGAGCCACCGCATCCAGCCTCACAACATCATTTTTCTGATCATTTATCACAGACCTTTTCTGCCCTAACGTTGTTACGTGCTTTCCTTTGAGATGGCCAGAATCATTGCTATTTCCTAATTTCTGCTAATAGACATTGAAGTAACTTCAAGTGCTGGATGAACACTCATTGAACTAGTCACAGCTCCTACTCCCAGGCCAGGCAGAGAAATACACTCATCTGTGATTGAGGCACTGCATCGCCCTGGTGGGGAGAGACGGGTTGGGGGGATGGGGGCTGCCTGCAGTGGAGAGGGCAGGAAAGCCTAGTTCTGGCTCGGGGGTGGTTACACTCTCACACATGCAGGGGTTGAAATCTGGATTTCTCACTTTGTCTTCATTTATCTGGCCCCACCCTGTCCCCATCCAGCTCCCAAACTGGGAGCTTAAGGGTTAACGCTAGGAAGCATCTCAACACCTGGATGGGATGGGACGGGATGGGGGCAGGGAACTTCCCATTCCATTTTGTCGGAGTCCTTCCCCAGGTAGCTGAGGTTGGGAGATGGAGGGGAGACGGGGTGGGGGTGAGGGGCTTGGAAGATACTGTGTGTTGCGGGGAGGTTGGGAGAGATGGGTCATGTTCTAGCACCACCTCCCCCTCCTTCTCAGCAGCTAAGCTTAAATCCCCCATTCTGTACCACAACACACACCCCACCTGAGAAGGAGGTTCAGAGAACCCTCAAGCTCATATTAAGTGGGTACACCGAACTGTCCAAGACTCTCAACTAGGCCATCGTTACCAGGGAGAAGCTGCCCAAGGCTGGGTTACCTTTTTTTTTTTTTTTTTTTGAGACAGAGTCTCATTCTGTTGCCCAGGCTGGAGTGTAGTGGTGCAATCTCAGCTCACTGCAACCTCTGCCCCCCGGGTTCAAGCGATTCTCCTGCCTCAGTCTCCCGAGCAGCTGGGACCACAGATGCATGCCACCATGCCTGGATAATTTTTTTTTTTTTGAGATGGAGTCTCATTCTGTCGCCCATGCTGGAGTGCAGTGGTGCGATCTCGGCTCACTGCAACCTCCGCCTCCCAGGTTCAAGCAATTCTCCTCTCTCAGCCTCCTGAGTAGCTGGGACTACAGGCGCCCGCCACCACATCCGGCTAATTTTTGTAATGTTAGCAGAGACAAGGGTTCACCATATTGGTCAGGCTGGTCTCGAACTCCTG
Organism: Trachypithecus francoisi; assembly: GCF_009764315.1. NCBI lineage: Eukaryota > Metazoa > Chordata > Mammalia > Primates > Cercopithecidae > Trachypithecus > Trachypithecus francoisi. The sequence goes on from NW_022681460.1 coordinate 112,012,166, forward strand.
ACCTCAGGTGATCCGCCCACTTCGGCCACCCACAGTGCTGGGATTACAGGCCTGAGTCACTGCACCCGGCCACTGGGTTACCTTTTTGCTGAGCCTTAGTGTCCTCGGCTGTAGAATGGGTGATGGGGTCCAACAGAACTATGAGTCACTGCTGCGGTTCCTGGTGTTGTAATCAGCAGCAATGAGAACAGTAATAGCTCGTGCTCATGGAAACCTACTGTGTGCCAGCCACTACGTGCTGGACAGTGCCCTGTGCCACTCAGGTGGGGGGAGTGGTGCTTCAGGCTTTCTTCACATCCCCCTACCTGGGGTGCCAACTGGGAGTGGAGAGTGGGAGGCTCTAGGAGACGTTCACTTGTGTAGCCCTGAGGCTAGAGAACAGGAAGGGCAGAAAGCAGAGGGCAGGAGCCTGGGTTTCCATGTCTATAAAATGACCCCTGTCTGAAATAAAATGTGAAATGCCTCAGAGATCTAACAAAAATATGAGCCTGCTCTGCTCAGAAAAGCTTAAGTCATCCAGCCTCAATTAGTTGAGCAGGACTGAACTGAGTCCGCTGTGGGTGGCACTGGGCTACCAGACCAGGAAGGAGAAGCCCCACAGTCCTAGACTTGGGAGGAAGTTGGGGGAGGTTGTCAGTGCCCCCTGGTGGCTATAAATGACTTATTTTACATTTTTTATTTTTTGAGACAGGGGCTCGCACTGTCACCTAGGCTGGAGTACAGTGTTGCAGTCACAGCTCACTCACCGCAGCCTCAACCTCTTGAGATCAAGCAATCTTCCCACCTCAGCCTTCCAAGTAGCTAGGACCACAGGTATACACAACCATGACTGGTTAAATTTTTTTTTTTGAGATGGAGTCTGGCTCTGTCACCCAGGCTGGGGTGCAGTGGCGCGATCTCTGCTCACTGCAAGCTCCACCTCCTGGATTCACACCATTCTCCTGCCTCAGCCTCCCGAGTAGCTGGGACCACAGGCACCCATCACCGCACCTGGCTAATTTTTTGTATTTTTAGTAGAGATGGGGTTTCACTGTGTTAACCAGAATGATCTCAATCTCCTGACCTCGTGATCCACCCTCCTCAGCCTCCCAAAGTGCTGGGATTACAGTCATGAGCCACCGTGCCTGGTAACTGGCTAAATTTTTAATTTTTTTTTTTTTTTTTTGAGAGGGAGTCTTGCTGTGTTGCCCAGGCTGGAGTGCAGTGGCATGATCTCGGTGCACTGCAAGCTCCACCTTCTGGGTTCATGCCACTCTTCTGCCTCAGCCTCCTGAGTAGCTGGGACTACAGGCACCCACCACCACCCCTAGCTAATTTTTCGTATTTTTATTTTTTATTTTTATTTTTATTTTTTTTTTGTTGAGACGGAGTCTTGCTCTGTCGCCCAGGCTGGAGTGCAGTGGCCGGATCTCAGCTCACTGCAAGCTCCGCCTCCCGGGTTCACGCCATTCTCCTGCCTCAGCCTCCGAAGTAGCTGGGACTACAGGCGCCCGCCACCTCGCCCGGCTAGTTTTTTGCATTTTTTTTTAGTAGAGACGGGGTTTCACCGTGTTAGCCAGGATGGTCTCGATCTCCTGACCTCGTAATCCGCCCGTCTCAGCCTCCCAAAGTGCTGGGATTACAGGCTTGAGCCACCGCGCCCGGCCAATTTTTTGTATTTTTAGTAGAGATGGGGTTTCACCATGTTAGCCAGGATGGTCTCAATCTCCTGACCTTGTGATCTGCCTGCCTCGGCCTACCATAGTGCTGGGATTACAGGTATGAGCCACTGCACCCAGCCCTACATTTTTAATTTTTTTAGAGATGGGGGTCTTGCCATGTTGCCCAGGGCTGGCCTTGAACTCCTGAGGCTCAAGTGATCCTCCTGCCTCAGCCTCCCAAAGTGCTGGGATAACAGGCGTGAGTGCAGCCCCTCTAACCTTTTATTTTGAAAATTTGAAAACATCCAGAGAACTTGAAAGAGCAGTGAAATGAACATTAATATATGTATCTCATCGTCAGTCCATAAATGTGGCTGAGCCTTCAGGCCCCTCTCCAAACTCTTCAGCGTTTTCTAAGAACGCAGCCATTTCCTATATATTGCAAGACTAGACTCTCATCTCAGAAATGGGTAGTCATACTATTATCGTCTAGTATCCATCCCCACCATACTCAAAAGTTTCCAAGTGGCCCCAGGATGTCTTTTAAAGCCTTTAAGAAAAATGAGGCCGGGTGTGGTGGCTCAAGCCTGTAATCCCAGCACTTTGGGAGGCCGAGACGGGCGGATGACGAGGTCAGGAGATCGAGATCATCCTGGCTAACCCGGTGAAACCCTGTTTCTACTAAAAAATACAAAAAACTAGCCGGGCGAGGTGGCGGGCGCCTGTAGTCCCAGCTACTCGGGAGGCTGAGGCAGGAGAATGGCGTGAACCCGGGAGGCAGAGCTTGCAGTGAGCTGGCATCCGGCCACTGCACTCCAGCCTGGGCGACAGAGCAAGACTCCGTCTCAAAAAAGAAAAAAGAAAAAAGAAAAAGAAAAATGAATGAGGATCCAATTTAGGTTCACCCACTTGGTTGTGAGGCCTCTTTGGGCTACTCTCCAATAGCGCCTCCTACAGGCACTTACTTTTTATGACACTGAGTAACTCAGGCCAATTGCTTTGAGAGATGGTCTGACTTGTTCCATATTCCCTGCAAGGCCCTAAACATTGGAAGTTGGATCTAAAGGCCACAATTAGGCCGGGCAGGGTGGTTCACGCCTGTAATCCCAGTACTTTGGGAGACCGAAGTGGGCGGATCACCTGAGGTCAAGAGTTCGAGACCAACCTGGCCAACATGGTGAAACCCCGTCTCTACTGAAAATACAAGATTAGTGGGGTGCGGTGGTGCATGCCTGTAATCCCAGCTACTCGGGAAGCTGAGGGACGAGAATCACTGGAACCCGGGAGGCGAAGGTTGCAGTGAGCCAAGATCTTGCCGTTGCACTACAGCCTGGGCAATAAGAGTGAAATTCCATCTTAAATAAATAAATAAAGGCCGGTTGGATTGAGATTAGGCGTTTTTGGGCTAGGCACAGTGGCTCACGCCTGTAATCCCAACATTTTGAGAGGCTGAGGCAGGTGGATCACTTGAGCCCAGGCTTTTGAGACCAGCCTGGGCAACATAATGAGACCTCATCTCAACAAAAAATAAATAAAATTAGCCCAGCATGGTGATATGCACCTGTAGTCCCAGCTGCTCGGGAGGCTGAGGCAGGAGGATCACTTGAGCCCAGGAGATCAAGGCTGCAGTGAGCCGTGATTGCGCCACTGCACTGCAACCTGGGTGACAGAGTGAGACCTTGTCTTTAAAAAGTAAATAAATTACTTAATTAAATTAAAAATTAAATAAACAGGCTTGGTGCAGTGGTTCACACCTTAATCCCAGCGCTTTGGGAGACTGAGGCAGACTGATCAATTGAGGTCAGGAGTTCAAGACGAGCCTGGCCAACATGGTGAAACCCTTGTGTCTACTAAAAATGTAAAAAACTAGCTGGGTGTGGTGCCACAGGCCTGTAATCCCAGCACTGTAAACCCAGGCTGAGGAACGAGAATCGCTCAAACCTGGAAGGTGGAGGCTGCAGTGAGCTGAGATGCCACTGCACTCCAGTCTGGGTGATATAGTAAGATTCCATATCAGGCCGGGCGCGGTGGCTCAAGCCTGTAATCCCAGCACTTTGGGAGGCCGAGACGGGTGGAGCACGAGGTCAGGAGATCGAGACCATCCTGGCTAACACGGTGAAACCCCATCTCTACTAAAAAAATACAAAAAAAAATTAGCCGGGCGATGTGGCGGGCGCCTGTAGTCCCAGCTACTCGGGAGGCTGAGGCAGGAGAATGGCGTAAACCCGGGAGGCGGAGCTTGCAGTGAGCTGAGATCCGGCCACTGCACTCCAGCCTGGGCGACAGAGCAAGACTCCGTCTCAAAAAAAAAAAAAAGATTCCATATCAAAAAAAAAAAAAGCTGTAAAAAACAAACATTTTTAGCCAGGATCCCATCTTGATGGTGCCACGTGCTCCCAGTGGTTACATCAGGAAGAAGGGAAGGGCAGCTTGTTTCTCTTTCAGGGATGGTCACTTTAATCACTGGGGAAAAGTGATGCAAATTTCTGTTTTTTATTTTTGTTGAGACAGAGTCTCACTCTGTCGCCCAGGCTGGAGTGCAGTGGCCGGATCTCAGCTCACTACAAGCTCCGCCTCCCTGGTTCACGCCATTCTCCTGCCTCAGCCTCCCGAGTAGCTGGAACTACAGGCGCCGCCACCTCGCCCGGCTAATTTTTTTCTGTATTTTTAGTAGAGACAGGGTTTCACCGTGTTAGCCAGGATGTCGATCTCCTGACCTTGCGATCCGCCTGCCTCGGCCTCCCAGAGTGCTGGGATTACAGGCGTGAACCACCACGCCCGGCCTTTTTTTTTTGTTTTGAGACACAGTCTAGCTCTGTTGCTCAGGCCAGAGTGCAGTGGCGTGATCTCAGTTCACTGCAAGCTCCACCTCCTGGGTTCACGCCATTCTCCTGCCTCAGCCTCCGCAATAGCTGGGACTACAGGCGCCCGCCACCTCGCCCGGCTAGAGTTTTTTAGTAGAGACGGGGTTTTTTTTAGTAGAGACGGGGTTTCACCGTGTTAGCCAGGATGGTCTCGATCTCCTGACCTCGTGATCCGCCCATCCCGGCCTCCCAAAGTGCTGGGATTACAGGCTTGAGCCACCGTGCCCGGCCAAGTGATGCAAATTTCTAAATGCTTTAAGGAGGGATGATAATACAGAACTGTCAGTTTTCTTTGGCCTTTGCTTTGTTGGTAACCCTGAGACCAGGGGCTGTCCTGCCCTCATGAGCCATTACCCATTGAGTAAAACTATTCCTCTAGGTCTGCGTATTGGGTGTCTTTTAACATGGATGACCTAGGTGTGGGGCCACCTTCCTCGCAGCAGATCCTAACCCAGGGTGTTCACCTTCGCAGGTGTGGGAAGAGAGGAGAGAGACCCGAGAGTGGAGCCCGCTGTAGGGAGGCATCCCCACAGTGAAGCATGCTTGAAGAATCAATCTTGGCTGCCCTGGAGCAGGAGCAGCTGGGGGAAGTCAAGTTGGAGGAGGAGGAGGCTGCTAGCCCAGAGGACCCCAGGCGGCCAGAGTCCAGGCTGAGGCCCGAGGTGGCTCACCAGCTGTTCAGATGCTTCCAGTATCAGGAGGATATGGGGCCACGGGCATCCCTAAGCCGGCTCCGGGAGCTCTGCGGCCACTGGCTACGGCCGGCTCTGCACACCAAGAAGCAGATCCTGGAGCTGCTGGTGCTGGAGCAGTTCCTGAGTGTGCTGCCTCCGCACCTCCTGGGCCGCCTGCAGGGGCAGCCACTCAGGGACGGGGAGGAGGTGGTGCTGCTGCTGGAGGGCGTCCACCGGGAGCCCAGCCACGCTGGGCCGCTGGTGAGAGGGTGGGGCAGTGGACTGAGCAGTATACGGATGATGGGGACTTGATCTCCTCAGTGAAGAATCTCTGGAAACTCCACTTTCCCCTACCTGACCATTCCTTCTTCACCTCTTAACTCCTGCCCTGTCTGACTCCCACCTCGTTTCCGTCCCATGTCCCCTCGGAGTCAGAAGGACACAGGCTGCTACCCCGGGAGTCACTTAACTTGAATGTGTTTTGAACAGGATTTTAGTTGTAATGCTGGCAAGAGTTGTCCCCGTGCAGACGTCACCTTGGAGGAAAAGGGGTGTGCTTCCCAGGTGCCCAGCCACAGCCCCAAGAAGGAATTGCCTGCAGAAGAACCTTCAGTGCTGGGCCCATCGGATGAGCCTCCCACACCCCAGCCAAGGCCTGGCAAGCCTGCTGAGCTGGGACAGTGGAGACTTCCCCCAAGTTCAAAGCAGCCACTGAGCCCGGGGCCCCAGAAGACATTCCAGGCCCGGCAAGAAAGCAGTGAGGAGCCTGTGCCCTAGGAGGCCAAGGACTGGGTGTTGGGAAGGGGCCTGGATGTCTGGGGTGGGGTGAGAAGTGGGGCCTCCCCAGGTGACCGGAACAGGAGAGCGCCAAGGTGTCTTCACCTATGATGTGGTGCGTGTCCTTGCAGCCACATGGCAGGCAGGGCCTCCTTCTAACAGTGCTTCCTCCCCTCTTCCCCAATGCTGTCAGGCCCCCAGGGCCGCTCACCATGGCCAGAGGAGAGTTCCCGAGATCAGGAGCTGGCAGCTGTGCTGGTGAGCTGGGCCGCACCCCAAGGTGTTCTCAAGCCCCAGGAACTTCCCTACCACTGTCGTTTTAGCAAATCCATAACTTTCCTGATTCAGTCCTGGGAAGTGTTTCATTCCCCACAGGTTCCTGAGGCATGTTCCTCACTCACCAAGGGTTTCTGCTCTTGATATAGGAGTCCCTGACCTTTGAGGATGTGCCAGAGAATAAGGCGTGGCCTGCACACCCCCTGGGTAAGCAACCCTTCCCTGGAGTAGTGACCACTGATGCCTCTTTCTTTTCTTTTTCTTTTCTTGTCTTTTTTTTTAAGAGATGGAGCCTTGCTATGTTGCCCAGGCTAGTCTCAACTCCCGGGCTCAAGCAATCCTCCCACCTCCGCCTCCCAAAATACTAGGATTACAGGTGCGAGCCACCATGACCGGCCGACACCTCTTCTTTGCCTGAAGTTCCAGACCCTACCTGACTTTTTGGCCTTTTTGTTTTTTGAAACAGGATGTTACTCGCCCAGACTGTGGCACAATCATGGCTCACTGCAGCCGGGACCTCCTGGGCTCAGGTAATACTCCCACCTCAGCCTCCCCAGTAGCTGGGACTACAGGTGTGTGCCACCACGCCCAGCTAACGTTTTGTTTTGAGGTCAAATAAAGGGGCACCCTTGTTTGACCTCTATCCTCTCCACCCACCTACCAGGTTTTTTTGTTTGTTTGCTTGTTTGTTTGTTTGTTTTGAGACGGAGTCTCGCTCTGTCGCCTAGGCTGGAGTGCAGTGGCACCATCTCGGCTCACTGCAACCTCCGCCTCCTGGGTTCAAGTGATTCTCCTGCCTCAGCCTCCCGAGTGGCTGGGACCACAGGCGCACGCCACTACACCCAGCTAATTTTTTATTTTTTGTAGAGACGGGGCTTCATCATGTTGGCCAGGCTGGTCTCGAACTCACTCCTGACTTCAAGTGATCCACCCGCCTCGGCCTCCCAAAGTGCTGACATTACAGGCGTGAACCACCGTGCCTGGCCTTTCACCTACAGCTTTGCAGGATCCTGGGTTTCTTTCCACTTCTAGGCCAATCAGGTTCTGGTGATTGATAGGGACCCTGGGAATAGGCCTAACCGTCTCTGTTTTCTCTTGTTTCCCAGGATTCGGAAGCAGAACCCCAGACAAGGAGGAATTTAAACAAGAAGAGCCCAAAGGGGCTGCCTGGCCCACTCCCATCTTAGCAGAGTCTCAGACAGATAGTCCTGGGGTGCCGGGAGAGCCTTGCGTCCAGATGCTCGGACGGGGCGCTGCGGCGAGTGGCCCTGGTGGAGATGGGTCCCTTCTTGGCGGCAGTGAAATTTTGGAGGTCAAAGTGGCTGAGGGCGTCTCCGAGCCCAATCCGGAGCCGCAGTTCATCTGCGCGGACTGCGGGGTGAGCTTCCCGCAGCTGTCTCGCCTGAAGGCGCACCAGCTACGCTCGCACCCGGCCGGGCGCTCCTTTCTGTGCCTTTGCTGCGGGAAGAGCTTCGGCCGCAGCTCCATTCTCAAGCTGCACATGCGCACTCACACGGACGAGCGGCCTCACGCCTGCCACCTGTGTGGCCACCGCTTTCGCCAGAGCTCGCACCTGAGCAAGCACCTACTGACCCACTCCTCCGAGCCGGCCTTCCTGTGCGCCGAGTGCGGCAGCGGCTTCCAGCGCCGCGCCAGCCTTGTGCAGCACCTGCTGGCGCACGCCCAGGACCAGAAGCCTCCCTGCGCTCCTGAGAGCAAGGCCGAAGCGCCGCCGCTGACCGAAGTCCCGTGCTCCCACTGCGGCCAGACCTTCCAGCGCCGCTCCAGCCTTAAGCGCCACCTGCGGATCCACGCCAGGGACAAGGACCACCGGTCCTCCGAAGGCTCCGGCAGCCGCCGCCGAGACTCCGACCGGAGGCCCTTTGTGTGCAGCGACTGCGGCAAGGCCTTCCGGCGCAGCGAGCACCTGGTGGCCCACCGGAGGGTGCACACGGGCGAGCGGCCCTTCTCCTGCCAGGCTTGCGGCCGCAGCTTCACGCAGAGCTCGCAGCTGGTCAGCCACCAACGAGTGCACACGGGCGAGAAGCCCTACGCCTGTCCGCAGTGTGGGAAGCGCTTCGTGCGCCGGGCCAGCCTTGCCCGCCACCTGCTGACCCACGGTGGCCCTCGGCCCCACCTCTGCACCCAGTGCGGGAAGAGTTTCGGCCAGACCCAGGATCTGGCCCGCCACCAGCGCAGCCACACGGGCGAGAAGCCCTGCCGCTGCAGCGAGTGCGGCGAGGGCTTCAGCCAGAGCGCTCACCTGGCGCGCCACCAGCGCATCCACACAGGGGAGAAGCCCCATGCCTGCGACACCTGCGGCCACCGTTTCCGCAATAGCTCCAACCTGGCCCGCCACCGCCGCAGCCACACGGGCGAGCGGCCCTACAGCTGTCAGACGTGCGGTCGCAGCTTCCGGCGCAACGCGCATCTGCGGCGGCACCTGGCTACCCATGCGGAGCCCGGGCAGGAGCAGGCCGAGCCCCCGCAGGAGTGCGTGGAGTGTGGCAAGAGCTTCAGCCGCAGCTGCAATCTGCTGCGACACCTGCTGGTGCACACGGGCGCCAGGCCCTACTCCTGCACGCAATGTGGCCGCAGCTTCAGCCGCAATTCCCACCTGCTGCGCCACCTGCGCACCCACGCCCGCGAGACGCTATACTAGCTTGGCCCGCCTTCTGCCAGCCGTGCTCTGCGCCACCTACCCAGGGTCCTCCATAGCGGAGGCCTGCAGGAATATCCTTTCCTACCACACCCCACTTCCCTTTCCTTCCACTTTCTCGGCTGTGCTTCCCTGCCCGAGGCATTGCTTTCCGGCCTCAGCAATGTAATTAAAACGCCCGAAGTAAAATGGCCTTCTCCAAAATGGCCCCTCTTTATTTCTTTACAAGTCCACCAAAATTCGAACTGTCAGCTGTCCCTCTGGGGCACAGGGACACAGCTGCACCTCTGGAGCAGGCTGCCTGGAAGCAGCTGTGGGGAGAGTGTCGCCACCCAAAGTGGGGGAGAAGGAGGAGATGTTAGCCTTCACAGCCAGCTGTGGGGAGGGCCAAGGAATCTGACCCTGGAATGTTTTCTCCTCTGGAATCTGCCCTTGATCTGTGCTGTGCAGTAAGTACTCACTAGTCACATAAGACTCCTTGACTTGGGCCGGGCGCGGTGGCTCAAGCCTGTAATCCCAGCACTTTGGGAGGCCGAGACGGGCGGATCACGAGATCAGGAGATCGAGACCATCCTGGCTAGTACGGTGAAACCCCGTCTCTACTAAAAAATACAAAAAAAACTAGCCGGGCGACGAGGCGGGCACCTATAGTCCCAGCTACTCGGGAGGCTGAGGCAGGAGAATGGCGTAAACCCGGGAGGCAGAGCTTGCAGTGAGCTGAGATCCGGCCACTGCACTCCAGCCTGGGCGGCAGAGCAAGACTCCGTCTCAAAAAAAAAAAAAAAAAAAAGAGCCGGGCGCGGTGGCTCAAGCCTGTAATCCCAGCACTTTGGGAGGCCGAGTCGGGTGGATCACGAGGTCAGGAGATCGAGACCATCCTGGCTAACACGGTGAAACCCCGTCTCTACTAAAAATACAAAAAACTAGCCGGGCGAGGTGGTGGGCGCCTGTCGTCCCAGCTGCTCGGGAGGCTGAGGCAGGAGAATGGCGTGAACCCGGGAGGCGGAGCTTGCAGTGAGCCGAGATCCGGCCACAGCACTCCAGCCTGGGTGACAGAGCGAGACTCCGTCTCAAAAAAAAAAAAAAAAAAAAAGACTCCTTGACTTGGCTCAGCATGGTGCTCATGCTCCCAGCACTTTGAGAGGCTGAGGCAGGTGGATCACCTAAGGTCAGGAGTTCAAGACCAGCCTGATCAACATGGTGAAACCCCTGTCTCTACAAAAAATACAAAAATTAGCCAGGCATGGTGGTGTGTGCCTGTAGTCCCAGCATCCTGGGAGACTGAAACAGGAGAATTGCTTGAACATGGGAGGCAGAGGTTGCAGTGAGCCTAGATCATGCCATTGCGCTCGCACCTGGGCAACAGAGTGAGACTATGTCACCAGATGTTGCAGGAGAAATTCCTCTCTTGGAAGACCCCAGGAAAGGATATTTCAAGTAGGAGGGATCAGTCAACTGAGAGATGGAGGGTGAAGAGTTGGGAGAGGCCACATTTGAAGCACGGGAAGCCCTCCTGATGTATTGAGTGCCTACTGTGTGCCAGGGAAGGTGCTGGGTTATTGAGGGGAATAAGGGGAAGGCGGCCTGGGAAGGATGTGGGAGGGGCGGCCCAGGCAGAGGGAGTAGCAGGAAGCCAGGCCTGGGGAAGGGAGGAGCCCCAGATGCAGCTGGAGAGCATCTGTCCCGGAGGGGGACAAAAAAGCTCCCAATGACTGGGGCCTGACAGGTCAGCCCTGTGCTCATGTGCAATGGGAGACCTGCAGAGGGCTCAGGAAGGGAGAGATTTCTTCTCTAGTAATAAAATCACTTCAGCTTTAGCTACTGCATGGAAATGGCTTGAGAGAGGCAAGACCAGGGACACCAGCTAGGAGGCGGAGACTGCTGTCCAGGCTGGGGGTGACAGAGCACCTGGGGACCACAACACAGCAGGAGGGATTTCTAGGTAAGAGGAAGCCAAGGGGGACATGAGGGGTGAGTCAAGGGGGACACGGAGTCACTGGAGAGGTTGGGGAAATGGTAGAAAGAACTTGAGCAGCTGGGCGCAGTGGCTCACACCTGTAATCCCAGCACTTTGGGAGGCCGAGGTGGGTGGATCACCTGAGGCCAGGAGTTAGAGACCAGCCTGGCCAACATGGAGAAACCTCGTCTCTACTAAAAATACAAAATTAGCCGGGCGTGGTGACATATGCCTGTAATCCCAGCTACTTGGGAGGCTGAGGCAGGAGAATTGCTTGAACCCAGGAGGCAGAGATTGTGCCATTGGACTCCAGCCTGGGCAACAAGAGTGAAACTCTGTCTCAGAAAAACAAAACAAAACAAAAAACTTGAGCAGTAGTGGAGGGGAGATCCCAGCATGTGGCACAGGGTAAGGAGAGGCGGCGCCAGGGTCGGGCCATGGGCGGCCCCTCAGAGCTGGGGTCTCAGGCCAGAGACAGTCCTTCCAGGATAAAGGGAGGTCAGAGGTTTCTGCAGGATGCAGAGGAGGAAAACCTGTGGGGCCCTTTGAGGCTCTGCAGAGAGAACTCTGGATCCAGCTGCCTCCTTCCTCAGGAAGACTGGGGGCAGCAGGGCCCAGAGAGCCTGGCGACACCTTTCCTTCCCCCGGTCACCTCCCTCAGCCCTGCAGGAGCTGCTAGGACAGGGGCTGGAAGCAAGCAGGGCCCCTCAGGGTGACCAGGGCCACCAAAGGTGACTGTCAGGGTCACTGTCCAGCTGTTTCCCAGGCTGGGCTCTAGGCTGGAGCCAAGGAGCGCTTGCTCCGAAACTCAAGAGTGCATCCAATGCTCTGAAAGGGCAGACCAAGGAGGGACATACTGACCTCCAGCAGTGTTCCTGGTCCCCAAGCCCCCCACTTCCTTGAGCACACCCCAATGTCCCTCCAAGACCGCGGGCTCAGCCCTAGGAGAGCTGCTCAGGGAGCCTCCCTGTGGGTGTTTGCTCCTCCCCAAGCTGTGGCCCATTTCCGCTTCCTTCTTCCTCCTCAGCCCAAAGGCAAGAGTCATGGAACCCCAGGACAGGATGGGAAAGAACAGGACAGGGCCCCCAACCCCATCTTTATTTCACCAGCTGCTGCTGGATGCCAAGCCTCCCCTGAATGGGGGAGGCTGGTCTGTGTGAGTCAGCGGAGGCAGGAAGTGGAGGACGACGGGAGCCTCTGCAGGACCAGTTGAGCGTGGCCTCCAAAATGGTGAGAAGTGCCCTCCCAGTCGTTCCTCCTGGCTGCCCTGGGCTCTGCAACTGCAGGGTGCTGAGGCCTCAGGCCCAGAGATCTGACCCCTGCCTTCTTGCCTCTCCCTTGAAACCAGGGCCTGGTGGGGAACTCCGGAGTCCCCTCTGCCCCAGCCCCTGGGGCCCTTGATCTTGGGAGAAAACCAAGGAGAGTTTGTGTCCCCAGCCCTGCCTGGGGGATGAGGACGGAAGAGGGAGTCATGATAAGAAAGATGCGGAGGCCAAAGTCCCCTCATGCCGGAGGCCCGGGGTGGCGATCAGGGAGCGGTTCTGTGCTTCCGGCTCTGTAATCAAGGACACACCAGGCTGAAATCCTCTAGTCCTCAACCAACCCACTAGGGCATGGAGACCCATGCGCCATTATCAATAAGAAAGTCAGGGGCCTGGCCTTGCTCTTCCACATCTAGAACCTGGGTAGATCCATCGGAGCCACAGTTTCTGCTGTCACTATTGAGCCGCCTGCCTCCCTGTGCCTGCCTGTCAGAGAAGCCTGGAGATAGGCACCTGATTCCATTTAAGCAACTGTTATTTTATTTTATTGTTTTCAGGGGAAAGTATGAGTGCGGTCCCCCACTACCACAAATTATGCAGCCGGGTGTCCCACACTTGGGGAAATCACAGGGGTCAGCACATCCAGGGTGCAATTGAGACGGTTTGGCTCTGTGTCCCACCCAAATCTCATCTGGAATTGTAATCCCCACATGTCAAGGGAAGGACCTGGTAGGAGGTGATTGGATCAGGGGGGCACTTTCCACCATGCTGTTCTGGTGAAAGCGAGTGAGTTCTCACGAGATCTGATGCTTTTCTTGTTTGTTTTGCTTTGTTTTGTTTTGTTTTGTTTTTTGTTTTTTTGTTTCGTTTTGAGATGGAGTTTCATTCTTGTTGCTTAAGCTAGAGAGCAATCGTGCAATCTCTGCTCACCACAACCTCCACCTCCTGGATTCAAGCGATTCTCCTGCCTCAGCCCCTCTAGTAGTGGAGATTACAGGTGTAGCAGTTATATCCGGGCTAATTTTTCTATTTTTAGTAGAGACGGGGTTTCACCCATTTGCACAGGCCGCAGAGCTCCCTGGAGGGTGTGCTGTGCCTCACATTTGGGGTGGGGCAGTGGTAGAGAATGAGAGGTCAGAGGAAACCCAGGAAAGGAGGAAGAGACCCTTTCCTGGGTTTCCTCTGACCCCCACCAGGACCCACACAGGCCCTGCTCTTGGGCCTGCCCAGCTGACCCAGCCTCTGAGAGGATCCTTCTCTGAGTCGTTTCCAGGACAGCACTGCCCCACCCCTGTCCCGGGCTTTCCGGGCTGTGAGGGGCTCCTGGGACTGGTGCTCCCTCTCATCTGCACCCCTGCCATTCTCCAGCACCCCCGACAGATGTGACCTCCGGCGCCTCCAGTGACATTCTCACCCCATCACTATCCACCTGCCACTGGGCATCACTGACTGAGCCCTGACACACAGGCACCTCGGGAAATACTGAGGGCACCCGCATCCTTACGGTCTGTTTTCAGACATGCCCACAAAACACACGCAGCCTCTCACTCACCTTCGCGAAGCACATGGCAGCCAAAAGTTCCAGGAGCCAGGGCCTGCTGGCGAGGAACAGGTATGAGGAAAAGTGTCTCAGAGAAGCACCCTCCTGCCCAGATGGTCCTCACCTTCAGAAACCCCAACTCCCCACCTGAGATGACCCAGCTCCACTGAGACAGTCACCTTCTGCACCCAGTCTTCCTGGCACAAAGACACAGTTGGTTTCATGGGGGAAGTGGGGAGTAGTGGGCGGAGCCTCTCCCAGGGCAGGAGAGAAGGAGGCCACTCCTGCACCAGCTAAGTCATGCTCTAGGCTTCAGGTCCAAGAGACTATCTCTCCACACCCCCCAACCCTAGACCCTCCATGACTCTCACAAAGGCCACCATCCGAAGGCATCTTGGGATCCATCCAGACTGTACCTTGTGTTTTTTTTTTTTTTTGAGATGGAGTCTCACTCTGTTGCCCAGGCTGGAGTGCAGTGGCTGGATCTCAGCTCACTGCAAGCTCCGCCTCCCAGGTTTACACCATTCTCCTGCCTCAGCCTCCCGAGTAGCTGGGACTACAGGTGCCCACCACCTCACCCAGCTAGTTTTTTGTATTTTTTTTTTTAGTAGAGACGGGGTTTCACCGTGTTAACCAGGATGGTCTCAATCTCCTGACCTCGTGATCCACCCGTCTCAGCCTCCCAAAGTGCTGGGATTACAGGCTTGAGCCACCGTGCCCGGCCCAGTACCTTGTTTTTATAGCTTTACGGTGATGCAATTCACAGGCAAAGCAATTCACTCACTGACCTGTGCAATTTAAAGCACAGAACTGTGCAGCTATCACCACAACCCATTTTAGAACATTTTCATCACTTCTAAGAGAAATTCTGCCCCTCTGAGACATCACCGCCAGTCCTCACTTCCCTGGACAACCACTCATCTACTTTCTTTTACTTTTTCTTTTTTTTCTTAGACAGAGTCTCCCTCTGTTATCTAGGCTGGAGTGCAGTGGCACGATCTCACCTCACTGCAACCTCTGCCTCCCGGGTTCAAGCAATTCTCCTGACTCAGCCTCCTGAGTAGCTGGGATTACAGGCACATGGCACAACAACCAGGTAATTTTTGTGCTTTTAGCAGAGACGGGGTTTCACCATGTTGCCAAGGAGTCTCGAACTCCTGACTTCAAGTGATATGCCTGCCTCCGTCTCCCAAAGTGCTGGGATTACAGGCGTGAGCCACTGCGTCCGGCCTCATCTGCTTTCTCTCTCAATGGATGTGTCTCCCCCACACGTTTCCTGTAAGTAGAATTACACACTAGGTGACCTTCTGTGTCTAGCGTCTTTCACTGAGCATCCTGTTCTTGAGGTTCATCTGTGTTGTAACATGGATCAGTCCTTCATTCCTTTTTTCTGGCTGCATAATATTCTACTGTGTGGATAGACCACAAGTGGTTTCTCCATTCACCCATCGAAGGACACTTGGGTTCTTTCCTCTTTTTGGCTATGCTGAATAATGCTACTGTGAACATTCACGCACAAGTTTCTGTGCAGACATATGTTTTCAGTTCTCTTGGATACGTATGAAGGAGAAGAGTAGCTGGGTTACATGGTTAATGTGTTTTTATCCTTTTGAGGAACAGCCAGACTATTTTTCAAAATGTCTGTCATTTTACATTCCCAGCAGCAGTGTGCGAGGGTTCCTGTTTCTCCATATCCTCAGAAACATTTGTTATGCTCTGGGTCTTTTTAATTCTAGCTATCTTAGTGGGCTGAAATGGTATCATGTGACAATTTTTTTTTTTTTTTGATACAGTCTCGCTTGGTCGCCCAGGGTGGTGTGCCATGGCGTGATCTCGCCTCACTGCAACCTCCAACTCCCGAGTTCAAGCGATTTTCCTGCCTCGGCCTCCCAAGTAGCTGGGATTACAGGCATGTGCCACGACACCCGGCTAATTTTTGTATTTTTAGTAGAGACGGGGTTTCACCATATTGGCCAGTTGGTCTAAAACTCTCGACCTCAAGTGATACCTGCCTCTCAAACGACTGCATCAGCCTCCCAAAGTGCTTGGATTACAGGTGTGAGCCACCGCACCCGGCCAATTTTTTTTTTTTTTTGAGACAGATCTGTTGCCCAGGGTGTAGTGCAGTGGTGTGATCACAGCTCATCGTTGCCAAGACCTCCCACCTTCAAGTGATTCTCTCCTCTTAGCCTTCTGAGTAGCTGGGACTACACATGCGAGGCGCCATCATGCCCGGCTAATTTTTGGATTATTTTGTAGAGACAAGGTCTCACTATGTTGCCCAGGCTGCTCTTGAAATCCTGGGCTCCAGCCATCCTCCCACTTTGACCTCCAAAAGTGTTTGGATTATAGGCATGAGCCACTGTGCCCAGCCTCTTTCCAACTTTCTGGATGATGTCCTTTGAAGCACAAGTTTGAAATTTTGATTATGAGACCATTTAAAAAATAAAAATAATCGCTTTGACATGACATTTTTGTGTAGCAGTTATAAAATTTTAAAGGCTCTGGAAGTCTACATGGAGCCATGAGGCAGTCTCAATTCCACAGTGGCCGACTGTCCTCCGGGTGCCCCATAACCAACTTTTGGGTTCCTCTCTACTTCTTCCTCCCACTCTTCTTTCTTCTTTTTCTTCTTCTTATTTTTATTTTATTTTTTTTTTTTTTGAGACGGAGTCTCGCTCTGTTGCCCAGGCTGGAGTGCATTCATGAGATCTTGGCTCACTGCAACCTCCCTCTCCTGGGTTCAAGAGATTCTCCTGTCTCAGTCTCCTTAATAGCTGGGATTACAGACATGCACCACCATGCCTGGTTAATGTTTTTTTTTTCTATTTTTAGTGGAGATGGGATTTCTCCATGTTGGCCAGGCTGGTCTCAAACTCCTGACCTCAAATGATCTGCCTGCCTTGGTCTCCCAAAATGCTAAGATTAAGGCGTGAGCCACCACACCCGGCCCCACTCTTCCTTCTTAGATTCCCCATCAACCCTGGATTCCTTCTTCTGCAAAGCAGGGAGATTCAGGTCGGTCCAGTTCCCGCCACAACACTTCTCCCTAGGTCCATCAATGCTCAGAAGAATGAAAGGGCTTTTTGTCCATTCATTTTTATTGTCCTGACTGGGATGAACAAGTTTCTAAAATACAAATTTCTCCCTCCTCATACATGGAAGAGAAACTGACAGAGGCCCAAATCGTTTCCCAGCAGCCCAGAATTCCCAGGTAACTGACCAGTCTCCTGCCTCTGTCCTCATGCTGATCTATTTGTATGAGAAGTTGGGGGAACCCCTTCCCTGGTCGTGGGGATGGCTGCCCACAGCCTCAGTTCCAGGAAGCACTAGGGGGTCACGGAGGCTGGACAGCAACTTAGGAAGTGGCCCTAAGTGACTCTACCCATGGGGGTCAGGCCGCCAGTGTGGCTCTGTAGAGAAGATATGAAGAGATTGGTCCTGGGATGGGGGAACACTTCAGAGCCACAGAAATGCCACGAGACAGTCAGCTACTGCCCCCCACAATCCCCGCAACTAGTTAAAATGCAGATTCCTGACCCCACCCTGAGTGAGGATTCAGGGTGAGGTGTGGGATCTGCAAACTTCAATTTCCCAGTGATCCTGATGTGGGATAGCCTAGAAAAATAGTTCCAGAGACAATAATTTAGATCCTAAAACTGTGGGGAGTGGGGACAGGGTGAATCAGGTGCCCCCAGGTTCCACCCACCCCTCACTCTAGAACTAAGGCCTCCCAGGAGAGAGTGCTGAGGGAGCAATGACCAGGCCTGAGCCACGGTTCCGTCCCTGTCTTTCCACCAGCGTTGAGTTGATGGGAGTCCAGCTGTTCTCTCCAGGGTGCAAGCAGGGAAGGGGTTTTGGGGATAGAAAGGTGCTCCATTCAATGGGAGGCAGTTCTGGGCCCAGGGAGGTGCCCAGGCTGGGCGGCCTGGGAAGGAGGAGACAGGTGGCAGGGGAGGAACCGAAACAAGGTTAACAGGGTCTGGAGAGCAAAGATCATCCCTCCAGCCACTGATGCCACCACCCAGGACGTGGTGCATGGGTCCTCAGGGGTGATATCTGGGCTGGTTCCGGGTCTGGGTCCCAGGTTCCCACCAATGTGGCAATGACTGTAGAGGGGCATCGTGGGAGCAGAACGGGGTGAGAAACTGCGGGTGGGAGAGGGCAGGGCCCGGCTTCGCAGTGAAGCCTGTCCTCTAACGACCCAGGAACGCCAAGCACAGTGGCCAGGCAGGGCAGGGCTGCGGAGAGTCCCGGGACTGCGCTCCGAAAAAAGCTGCCTTTTCCTGGAAAAGGACGGTCCTGCGGGGGCAGCTCGCCGCCAGGGACTGCCAACCCTCCGGGTGAGGCCGCAGGCCCGCCCCTTGTCCTCCCCGCCCCTCCCCGGGCTCGGGAGGCAGGGTCCTATCGCTCCCTGGTGGCTGCCGCGAGGGAACGACGGGGGCGGCGACCGACACGTGGACCCAGCACGGGCGCCCCCTGGCAGCCGGTTCTGGTGGCACCGCCGGGGGCGGGAGACCCCGCGGAGACTGAGTCCAGCGCCAGGGCGACCAGTCCCCGCTGCCGCCGCCCCTGCGCGGGAGATCCACCCCGCTTAGTCCGCGCCCAAGCCCCCGTCTGTGGGAACAGACAAGGGGCCTCCGCAGCGCCTCACAACCCCCGACCAGTCCAGCGGCGGGGGACTTGGCCGTGGCAGGCGCTGTTCAGTCTGGATGGCTTCCCCCATCAGCGGGAGGCGACAACCCTCACCAGCAGCGGCAAGAGGAGCAGCGGGAGGGGAGCGGGCCGCCGTCCTGCAGCCTGGTTGAGCTCGCACTGACAATCGCAGGCTCTGGACTCGGGGGTCGCTTTGGGGGGCCTGGGGGCGCGGGGACCAAAACTTGGGGCGGGGCAGTCCAGCCAGTTGGGCCCCATGGGCTGGGGGGCGTACGGCTCGGCCTTGATGCTGTTCTTGGGGAAGCGCCAGTAGTGGGCACCCTTGAAGAAGTAGGTGTCACCTGGGAGAGCAGAGCTTGAGTCCCGGTCCCGCCCCGCCCCGCCCCCCCCCACTGCCGAAGGACCCCCATCCCTGTAGGGTGGTCTCCATGTCCCCATTCCCCACACCCCTCTCCCCACGCCAGGCCTAGTAACCCGCAGGTCACCGCGCTTCCCACCTGCGTTGCTGACGGTGACATCGTCAGGGGAGGGGGGCGCGCCTTCCCAGAGGCTCAGGTCGCGAGGGTAGCCGGGGTCCGGGCGCGCCGCCGCCTCATCGTAGCGCCAGTACTGCCGGCCGCGGACCAGGTAGGTCTTCCCGTTCTGTGGCCACGAGAACACGGCGTCCACCTCCTCTCCAGGGGGCAGCCCCAGCTCCGTGAGCGGCCGCGCCCCGCGCTCCAGCTGCCGGTCCTGGAACACCCAGAACTGGGGCCCTGCAGGGCAGAGGCCGGGAGGTCAGGGTGGGCTCCCCGCGCCGATCCCAGCGCGCTCCGCCGCCCGCCCCACTCACCGCTGAAGAGGAGGATTCGGCCGTCTCCGTGCCGGGCATAGGCGGCCTGCACTACCCTCACCTGGGCAGGCAGCCCCTCCCAGAAGCGGTGCAGCCGCGCGGGCCGCGGGGACACCAGCTGTCCGGAGGGCTGGAGGCGCCAGAACCAGGGGCCTGCAGGGGACAAAGGGGTTCGCAGGAAGGCATGAGACAGCAGGAGGTCTCCTCCCGCAGGGTGTGTGGCTGGGTGGGGAGGGGTTCCATCTGGAAATCAAGGGCGCAATGGATCTAGGGTAGCCCATCCTGGCCTGCCTGGGACTCTTCCCTTTTTAGTACTAAAAGTCCCAGGGCTGTGCCTGGTGGCTCAGACCTGTAATGCCAGCACATTGGGAGGCTGACAATGGAGAATCACTTGAGCCAGGAGATTGAGACCAGCCTGGGCAGTATAGTGAGACTCCATCTCTACAAAATAAAAAAATAAATTACTAGCAAGGCCTGTTGGCATGTGCCTGTGGTCCCAGCTACTAAGGAGGCTGAGGTGGGTCGATCACTTGATCCCGGTATTTTGAGGCTGCAATGAGCCGTGATCACACCACTGCACTTCAGCCCTGGCAACAAAGCAAGACTCTGTCTCAAAGAAGAAGGAAAAAAGTTCCACTTCCAGGGTAAGCCCACAACCCCAGTGGGTCACTGAAGTGGGCAGGAAGCCAACATATATGAGGCCACATGAAATGACTCACCTTTGAAGAAGAAAGTTTCCCCTCGGATGTTGGCGATGGCGTCAAAATTGCCCTCACACCGATCAGGGATGGGGAAGGACGGGCTGGGGAGGAAAGGAGAGGTGAGCAGAGGGGGGGCTTGTTTCCTCCAAGGCGGAGACCCCCACCATCCCCATCTCAAAGGACACTGAGGCTGGGCAGCTGGTCACCCAAGGTCACCCAGTTGGTGGGGGACTCACCTGTCTGGGGGTGAGACTGGGGGCTGGGGAGGAGGAGCCAGGGGTTTCCTTGTGGGCTTGTCATATGGGGTTTGGGGTGCCTTCCCTGTGGGGAAAGAGTCAAGCAAGTGTGGGTCCCCTGGCCTGCTGCAGAGGACACTGGATGGGGCAATGATGGTTTCGCAGCGGGTCCCTCTCCTCCTACCATAGAGCTGCTGCAGGCCATCACGGTCATCCGGAGACAGGCGATACTTGTCAGGGTTGCCCACCGGACCCTGGTAGAAGGGCCTCATAATGGAGTTGGGGGCTGAGGAGTGGCCCAGGCCCAGGGCGTGGCCAAACTCATGGACAGCCACGGCAAACAGGTCGGTCCCCTCGCCGTCTGCAGGAGAAAGCGGGTGGAAGCTGAGGCTGCCCCTGCCTGGGGAAAGGGGGCACAGGAAGGCCCTGCAAGTGCGGCTATGGCCAACAGGAACAGCAGGACACCCTCCAGAGGTAGCCTCAGCCTCCTCTGCCCAGGACCCCCCCGAACTCTCCATCATCCCTGTCTCCAGTCACCCAGTCAGCATGGCTGTGCTGTCTCCTAAGCCCATTTTACAGAGGAGGAAACTGAGGCACAGAGACTTCAAGGTAGGTGGCCAGGTACCCTGGCTCTGCCGGCCTGCCTTTCATCAGGGGTTTCAATGGTCTTGGTCAAATCACATCTGCACTGATGAATTTCCCTGTCGACTGTAGGTTCTCTTGTTGCTCTGAGTCCTTTTTCTGAGAAACTGGGGGAAGTTCGGTGTTTCAGTCAGAGCGATATCATTCATCTCTCACCTTCTTCCCTGCCTTGTCTCTCCTGGGCCATACTGGGCTTCCGGACCCTGCACCCCTTCCTGCACCCTTGTCACGCCATGCATCTGGGGGAAATTACACAACCACAACTGTGCAGCCCCAGCCGCACGAGATTCCCAGAGGGCAGTCCACAGGGGCCCCGGTACCTCCTATCATCCTTGCCCCAGGCTCTGGCAGGCAGCTCCTGCATGCTTCCCTCAGCCCCATGGCAGGCTCACAGCCCCTTGAGCTTCCAGTCAACCCCAGCCCCCAATTCTCAAATGATAAATGTGTTTCCTGTTTCATCAAGACAGGACATCAATGTTATCTGTAACTTCCGGTGCACTGGGGCACACAGCTGCATCTCCCCATGCTCACCTCCTGCCTCTTGCTGTGCTCAGTATGAGGACTTAGCCTGGATCACCTCCTCCAGGACAAGAACAACCTACCCTCATCTGTCCATCCAATCTACCCACCCATCCATCCCTGCCTCTGGGCATGTATCCTTCCATCCATCCATCCCCCGCCTCTGTGGATGCATCTGTCCATCCATCCCTGCCTCTGTGCATGCATCTGTCCATCCATCCCTGCCTCTGTGCATGCATCTGTCCATCCCCCGCCTCTGTGCATGCATCTGTCCGTCCATCCCTGCCTCTGTGGATGCATCTGTCCGTCCATCCCTGCCTCTGTGCATGCATCTGTCCATCCATCCCTGCCTCTGTGCATGCATCTGTCCGTCCATCCCTGCCTCTGTGCATGCATCTGTCCGTCCATCCCTGCCTCTGTGCATGCATCTGTCCGTCCATCCATCCCTGCCTCTGTGCATGCATCTGTTAGTCTATCCATCCCCGACTCCTTCTTTGTATCAGCTCATCCAGTGTTCAGTGCTCACAACTCCCTCATCCTAAGATGCTCATTGGACCTATTCCCTCCCCTCACCCCACACGGTTCTCTGCCCTCCCTTCCCAGTCAAGTTCTCCAGCCAGTGGTCTCAACTCAATCTTCACTTCCTCTGCTCCTCTCATGCCCAAGCCCACTGTGGCCTAAATTCTTCCCCAACACGCTGGGTCTACAGGCACTAAAAAGGTGACTTTGTCCCTGGATGACCAAATACAAGCCAATGTAACTTACTGGGCTTGTTTTTCCCCCAGCCACGGCTGACACTTCCTCCTTCACTCTTTGGGCTCAGTCTTTCTCCATCTCTGTTGATGCCACCTACCCCTTCATGGTGGGGTTCTCTGTAGCTCTGTATCTGACCGTCACGTTCCACCCTTTCCTCCCAGAAGCTCGCCAGCCCCCATGGACTGCTGGCTCTCAAGGCGGCCACTAGCCCAGCTCTGACAGCAGATGGCAATGCACACTATGCGGCCCGGGGCAGGCCCTATGCCAAGAGGCATGGGTGAATCGCTCATTTCATCGGCAAGCCCATGCCACCAGCAGGCACCATTCTCCTTGCATTTCTCAGGCGAGGAACCTGAGACAATGAGGTGAAGGAAGTTGTTCATTACGAGGGGAAGAACCCTGACTTACTTGAATTCAACTTTGAAGCCCACATCCTCTTTTTGTGTGTGTGTGACAGGGTCTCACTGTGTCACCCAGGCCGCAGTGCAGTGGTGTGAACACAGCTCATTACAGTCTCAACCTCCCTGACTCAAGCAATCCTCCCGTTTCAGCCTCCTGAGTAGCTAGGACTACAAGCATGTGCCTCCACGCCTGGCCGAAGCCCACATTTTAATGTTGCGGCACACAGCCTCCCCAGCTTTTGCCTCGCCCAAGCCCTCCGCAGGACCTAGGCACCTTCCTGCCTGCCCCTTTCCCCCCGTCGCTCAGGCTCCCCAGCAGCCCACAGCCAAGGTAGTTAATACAGGGCTACAAAGAGCTGGGCCTGGCCTCAGGCAGGATCGCCTCCCTGGCATTGCCATCCCTGCTGCAGAGCTCCCATGGGATCAGGCTCCTCTCCAGCTGAGACCACATCCTCACTCAGCTTCTAGACTTCCTGCTTCCCATCCCCCTCAGCATATGGCCCCTGAGAAACTTGCTTGCACAAGAATTTCCCTCTGGAGCTCCACCTCTGGGGAACCTGACCTCAGACAGAGGAGACCAAGCTCTAGGGCAGGATCCTCAACTTCCTGGGCCCCACCTGCATGGCCAGCCCGGAGCTCTGCAGACTCCCACCCAGACCTGCACTTGTGCCTGCCTTCTGCAAGCCTACTCCTCCCTCTCCCACTCTCCCACCTGCATTAACAGCACCACCAGGACACCATCCTCCAAAGGCCCCAGCCTCATCTCTCCTGTCACCAGGATCCAGCCAGATCTCAATCCGTGCCCATCCTAACTGAACCTCCCTTAGATCCATCCACTGGCCCCTTCCCCGGGAGCACACTCCACCATCTCGTGCCTGGACCGTGCGAGAACTTCCTGCCTCCCTGCCTCTATCCTACCCCTGGACCCCGCTGAAGTTGATGATAGTTCCAGAATGCAAAACCCCTTAATGATTCCCCAACTGAACAAAGGCTTCCACATGCTTTCAAGGCCCTTGGTGATCCGGGACCTGCCATCTTCTGCAGTCTCCCTACTGATGCCATAGTTTTGGCTTCCGGCCTCAGATGTCCCAGGTCATTTCCCTGCTCACTGGCTCCTCGTACCCCTGACTCAGCGGACTCGCTGCTTTCCTATTGGATCTCAACCCTGTGTACCCGGGGAGAGTGGTACTCTCTATGTCTGGTCTTGTGCTAGTCGGCGCTCAGTGTGTGTGTGTGGATATTTACATATATATATATATTTGAGATGGAGTTTTGCTCTTGTTGCCCAGGCTACAGTGCAGTGGCACAGTCTGGGCTCACTGCAACCTCTGCCTCCTGGATTCAATAGATTCTCCTGCCTCAGCCGCTCCAGTAGCTAGGATTACAGGTGTGTGCCACCACACCCGGCTAATATTTTGTATTTTTTAGTAGAGACGGGGTTTCAACATGTTGGTCAGGCTGGTCTCAAACTCCTGACCTCAGGTGATCTGCCCGCCTCTGCCTCCCAAAGTGCTGGGATTACAGGCGGAAGCAACGGCGCCCGGCCTATATTCATATATATATTGAGGGAATGAAGTCACCTCTTCTAGGAAGCCTCCTCTTGCCCAAGAGCTTTGGGCCAACATCTCTGAGCCCCTGCAGGCTTGAGGACTTCCTCTGCTGGGACTTTGTGCAGCTGTGTCACTGTGGGTTTTGTCATTGCCAGTCACTCTTCTGACTCAGCTGCCAGGTAAAGATTTGTTTTCATTTCTGTAAGCCCCCAACTCTGGATTGGAGCTAAGCACCTGCTAGACCTCTGTGATGGTCAATTTGGCCCAGCTGTCGTGCCCAGCTGGTTGGTGAAACACCAGTTTAGATGCTATGGTGAAGGTGCTTTGTAGATGCAATTAACATCTACAATCAGTTGACCTTAAGTCAAGTAGATCATGCTCCATAGTGTGGCTGGGGGTGGGGTGGGGGCAGAGCCAATTGGTTCAAGGCCTTGAGAGCAAAAGCTAAGGTTTTCTGGAGAGGAGGGAATTCTGCCTCCAGACTGTCACTGAAATCCGGAGTTGCCAGCCTGCCATACAAATTTTGGACTTGCTAGCCCCTACAATCCTGTGAGCCAATTCCTTAAAATAAATCTCTTTACATACACACACACACACACACCCCTCCCCATACACACATAAACACACAGACACATCCCACACACACACATCCTATTGGTTTTGTTTCTCTGGAGACCCCCCAGCTGATAGAGCCTCCATCAATAAATATAAGTTAAACCTAATTATTGGCCAGGAGTGGCGGCTCATGCCTATAATCGCAATGCCTTGAGAGACCAAGATGGGAGGATCACTTGAGCCCAGGAGTTCGAGACCAGCCCTGGCAACACAGTGAAGCCCGGTCTCTACAAAAAATTTTAAAACTAGCCAGGTGTGGTGGTGCACATCTGTGGTCCTGGCTATGTGGGTGGCCGAGGAAGGACGATTGCTTGAGCCCAGGAGGTGAAAGCTGCAGTGAGCTGTGACTGTGCCACTGCACTCACTCCAGCCTGAGCAAGATAATGAGATCCTGTTTCTACAAAAAGTTAAAAAAAAAAAAAGCCAGGTATGAAGGTGTGCACCAGTGATCCCAGCTACTCTGCAGACTGAGGTGGGAGGATTGCTTGAGCCAGAAGTTCATGGTTGCAGTTAGCTCTGATTGCACCACTGCACTCTAGCCTAAGGAACAGAGCAAGACCTTGTTTTTTTGGTTTTTTTTTTTTTTTTTTTTTGAGACGGAGTCTGGCTCTGTGGCCCAGGCTGGAGTGCAGTGGCGCGATCTTGGCTCACTGCAAATTCCACCGGGTTCATGCCATTCTCCTGCCTCAGCCTCCTGAGTAGCTGGGACTACAGGCACCCGCCACCGCGCCCGGCTAATTTTTTGTATTTTTAGCAGAGACGGGGTTTCACTGTGTTAGCCAGGAGGGTCTCGATCTCCTGACCTCGTGATCCGCCCGCCTCGGCCTCCCAGAAAACTTATTCTGGCCAAGACCAGACCTGGCAAGAGGATCTCTCATAAGAAAGGAGATTTTACCTGTTGACCCAAAAGTCCAGGTCTCCTCATCGTCAAAGTGAGTGTCCCCGGAGATGGGGTGCTCCCCGGGGAAGAAGGCATGGGCTAGAGTGCCCCCCAAGCCGTCGAAGGGGTAGCTGTCCTGGTGGAAGGCGCGGGCAAAGTCGATGAGGATGTCGGGCTCCTGGGCCTGGGGGGAATCCACCTCATGAAATGTGAGGTCTGACTCCATGCCCCAGGCCATCAGGGCATAGTTCATGAGGACCCGCACTGTCTCCTGGCTCAGTTGGGAGCTCTGGGGGAAGGAACGTACCCTGGGGAGAGGGGAGCAAGGCGTAAGGGTAGCCGTGGAGGGAGCAGGCAGCCATTCAAAGCTGGAGCCCAGCAGGCAGGCCCAGGGTGCGGGTGGGGCCTGGGACCTACCTCCATGTCAGGGTTCGCTTCTTCCACACGCTGCCGCTCAGAGCATACCGGCGACGCCGCCTGACCAGCCCCGCCACCCCCAGCACGTCAGGCAGGGAGCAGCGGGGCTTTCGCATGGTGGCCACTGTCCCTGGGTCTGTGGGAGACATTTGGTGATGTCGAGTAAGGGGGTGCACAATAGGAGAGCCTGCCTTAATCATAGCACCAGTCAACTTTCTACATGGGAAAACTGAGGCTCAGAGGGCTTAAGAAACGTGTCCTCGAAGGCCACACAGCCCAGATTTGAACCCAGGCAGTCTGTCTCTGGAAGCCAGCTCCTACCAAGCTATTCCCACTGCCCTTTGGAGTGGCGTCACCTGGCCTGGGACAAACTGGCTGCATGCAGGTGGTGCTCAGAGGCTCAGGCCAGGATTTCGCATCCAGCTTTCCTGGGCCCTGGTGGGCAGACTCTGGAGAAAGGAGCCCTGGGTATGCAGTGAGGACCTTTGAGGCTGGAACCCTCTGGGAGCTGTGCAGGCCTCACACCATCACTGCCAAGCTCTCCTCAAACCCAGATTAAGTCCAAAGTCCCCTGGCCGGCTGGGTCTCTGGCCTCCCGTGGCAAGCCACCCCCTCCCGGGTTAGGTCTCTCCGGGGTCCCCTTTCCCAGTCAGGCTCCATCCCCAGTAGTCTCATCTCCAAATTAAGGTCAAACTGCGCCTCATTTGTTGAGGCAGCAAATAGTAGTGAAGGACATATAGATGCCAGACAGTGTTCTAGGCTGTTCCTGAGTCACCGGGACAGAGAAAGGGCCTACCTTTCCTTGTAGTGAGCCAGATCCTTCCAATTCCCTCTTCTTGCCCACTTAACCCCACAGAAGAGTTCCCTGGCCCTGCCTCCAAAATATGCACCCCGAATCTAACTACTCTGGGCCACATACGCCACCCATCCTCCTGCCACCATCCCTCGTGTGGACTCTGCAGCCGTCTTCCGCCTGGTCTCAGGGCTCCTGCCTTTCATTATCCATCAGGACTCAGAGGAAGCTTAAAACTGCAAGTCAAGGCCAGGCACAGTGGCTAATGCCTGTAATCCCAGCACTGTGGGAGGCCAAGGTGGGCTGATCGCTTGAGACTAAGAGTTTGAGACCTGCTTGGCCAACAAGGCAAAACCCTGTCTCTACTAAACATACAAAAAAATTAGCTGGGCATGGTGGCGGGTGCCTGTAGTCCCAGCTACTCAGGAGGCTGAAGCACGAGAATCACTTGAACCTGGGAGGCAGAGGTTGCAGTGAGCCGAGATTGCGCCACTGTACTCCAGCCTGTGCGACAGAGAGAGACTCTGTCAAAAAAAAAAAAAAAAGAACTGCAAGTCATACCAAGTTCCAAGTTACTTCCCTTCTGAGAAACACTTGCGCAGTTGCTAATCACCCTTGGAATCAACCCCAATCACCTTTCAGGGCCCTTGGCTGAGGCCTCTCGCCAGAGCTCTTCAATGCTCCTTTCGCTCCAGGCACACAAGCTTGTGCGTGCCATGGGGTCTTTGCACTTGCCCGGGACACTCTTCTTCCACATCTTCCCATGGCTGGTTCCTCCTCTTTGTGGTCTCAGCTCATATGACACTTTTCAGAGGGACCTGCCCTAACCTGACCAGCCCCTCAGTGCCAATAGCATTTTATTTTTTTCCAAACACTCACCACTATCTGAAATTATCTTGCATATTTATGTTCTTGATCTGTCTCTCTCTCCCCCGAGAAAGCTAGCTGCATGAGAGCAGGAACCTTACCGACTTTATTTATCACTATACCATTGGAGCTGAAAGGGCATGGCATCTAAGAGATGCTCAAAGTGTATTTTGTTAGAGAGACTGGGTCTCCATGTGTTGCCCAGGTTGGAGAGCAGTGGTGCAATGATAGCTCACTGCAGCCTTGAACTCCTGAGCTTAAGCAATCTTCCCACCTCAGCGTTCTGAGTAGCTGGGACCACAGGCCTATGCCACTACACTCGGCTAAGTTTAAAAAAAACCAGGCTTTAGGCCAGGTGCAGTGGCTCACGCCTGTAATCCCAACACTTTGGGAGGTGGACGCGGGCGGATCATGAGGTCAGGAGAGCAAGACCATCCTGGTTAACACAGTGAAACCCCATCTCTACTAAAAATACAAAAAATTAGCCAGGCCGGGTGGCGGGCGCCTGTAGTCCCAGTTACTCGGAGGCTGAGGCAGGAGAATGGCGTGAACCTGGGAGGTGGAGTTTGCAGTGAGCCGAGATTGCGCAACTGCACTCCAGCCTGGGCAACAGAGTGAGACTCCGTCTCAAAAAAAAAAAAAAAAAATCCTTAGAGGGCTGGGCACGGTGGCTCACACCTGTAATCCGAGCACTTTGGGAGGCTGGCCACCTGAGGTCGGGAGTTCGAGACCAGCCTGACCAACATGGAGAAACCTCCTCTCTACTAAAAATACAAAATTAGCCTGGCGTGGTGGCGCATGCCTGTAATCCCAGCTACTCGGGAGGCTAAGGCAGGAGAATCACTTGAACCTGGGAGGCGGAGGTGGCAGTGAGCCAAGATCCTACCATGGCACTCCAGCCTGGGCAACAAGAGCAAAACTCTGTCTCAAAAAAAAAAAAAAAAAGTCCTTAGAGAGTGGGGGGGCGTCTCACTTTGTTGGTCAAGCTGGTCTCAAACTCCTGGCCTCAAGCAATCCTTGAGTCTCCGCCTCCCAGAGCCCTAGGATCACAGGCATGAGCCACCAGGTTCTTGATAAATGCTTATGGAAAGATGAATGTCTGAGGCCCTCTGGGGTTGGGGCCTGAAATCAGCATTTTCACAGCTCCGTGTCCCAGGAGCACGCTGAGGTCTAAAGACTGTAGGGCGGTGGTGAGGCTGTATGCAGAGGCAGGGCTGGGGAGGGGTGGGGGCCACCTACCCATGCGGCCGGTCTCAGGCAGCCCCGCGAACCTCTGCATGACCTTGATGGCATCGCGCAACTTCGCAGGGCTCTGCAGCTGGGCCTGGGCAGGGTTGGGTGGCGGCAGGTAACCATAGCGCGTCAGCCAGTCCTAGGGCATCGGAGGGGACAGGTGAAGCGAGCTGGTGAAAAGTATGGGCTCTCCCTGCCCACCATCATCCTGGCAGCCCTGCCCCTCTCAGGCACCCAGACAGAGCCCAGGGCCCCAGCCCCGGATGCCTTCAGTCCCGGGTTTGTCAGTCTATGTCTGGACTTCAGCTCCTCACCGCAGCTCCTTTCCAGAGCTTCAAATCCCAGCCCCAAACCTCCCCCACAGACCCAAGAATCCGGGAGCCCAGACTCCATCCTCAGTCACTCTTTGGACATAGGAATCTTGCCCCTGCTTTCCCCGGACCCAGGAGTCCGGACTCGGCTTCCCTCTCTCAACCTCCCTGCAGACCCCAAGAACCTGCAGACCCTAAGAGCCTGCGGACCCCGAGCTCACCACGCCCAGGCTCACGTCCTGCGCCGAGGGCTT
This sequence comes from Trachypithecus francoisi, assembly GCF_009764315.1. NCBI lineage: Eukaryota > Metazoa > Chordata > Mammalia > Primates > Cercopithecidae > Trachypithecus > Trachypithecus francoisi. Next base: position 112,041,478 of record NW_022681460.1, read on the forward strand.
CGGGGCGCGCGCGGGCGGTGGCAGCAGCGGGAGCAGCAGCGCCAGAAGCCGGAGCTGCAGGCGCAGCACCCGCGGCCGCATGGCGCCCCCCAGCCCTGGCCGCCGGCGGGGTTCGAAGGGGGCCTGGCTGAGGCCGCCCCGGGGACCTGGGGAAAGAGATCCGGGCCTGGAGAGGGCCGGGGGCACCCGGCACGGAGCAGGGAGGGATGGGCTGGAGAGCTGGGGTATGTTCGAGGGTCCTGGAAAGCCCGCGGTGGAGTCAACGGAGGGTCCAGGAGGGCCAGGGTCGCGCCGCTGGGTCGGGTGGGCCTGGGAATCCCAGGACGGTAGAGGGACGCGGGAGCGGCGCAGCCTCTCGGGGTCCCGGGGCTCTGCGCCGGCGGCCCCTCCTCTCCGGGCGCGAGCGGAGGGCTGGGTGGGGCGGGCCGGGCCGGGCGCACCCCGATAAGCGGTAAGGGCGCGGCAAGGGAAATGGCCCAATCTTCGGACGTCCAGGGACAAGGGGCGGGCCAAGAGGTGGCTCCTGCCCGACCCAGAGACCCTCCTCCGACGCAGGACGCCCGGGCGGGGGCCGGGGGTCCACGGCTCCAACTCCCTCGTTCGCAAGTTTCTCTTCCCAGATCCCCGCTCCTGTGGGACTCCCCGGGGCAGGGCTCGCTTCTGCTTTCTTGAAGCTGCGCGGCCTGGGGGAGGGCGGCCCGGGCCTCCGACTCAGCCAGCCCTCCCCATCCCTGTATCCTGCCCCGCTCCATCCCCCCAGGACCGGTGCTGCGGGTTGTCTGAGAGCCGGGGGGATTTCCGGGCAGCAGGAGGCTGGGAAGGAAGCCTCCTTCCCTGCGGGGTCCCGGTCCGCCCTCCGCCCCGCCAGCTCCAGCTGTGCGCGGTTGCAGCTGCCCGAGGGCCGGATACTCCGTCCCCCAACCCACGTGGGCTGCGCGCGGGACTCGGCCTGGGCAAGGCGGGGGTTTGGGCCCGTCTAGATCCCGGGAACAGGAGCTGCTCTGCGACTGCGCCTGTCTCCCCAGGTGCCGGACATTTAAATGCAGCAACCACTACGCGGAAGCCGCAGCGCCGGCCAGTCCCAGGAGCCGGGGACAGGGGAGTGAGTGGGCAGGGGAGATCCGGGAAGCTGAGACCTGGGGGTCTGCGAGCCGCCCCCTTCCGCGCCGAGAGCACCGGGCTAGGAGGCCGAACAGGTGGGGAAGGAACTGGAGGAAGCGGGCGGGAGGCTTCCTGGGGAGGGCGGGTGGGCGAGTGTGTTACTAACTGCTCAGTCCTGGAGCAGCTGAGGGGCACCCGCCAGGGCTGCTCACAAAATAAACAGCGAGCAGGATGCGGAGCTGGAGATGCAAAGGCAAACACTGCGATCCAGCGCCGGCTCGCAGGGGCCGCCAGAAAAAAACACCACAGACTGGGAGGCTCAATCAGAAGTTTACGTTCTCACAATTCTGGAAGCTGGAAGGCCAAGATCAAGGTGCCTGCGGGGCTGGTTTCTCCTGAGGCCTCCTCCTGGGCGTGCAGATGGGCGTCCTCTTGCTGTTCCCGTAGACGGTCCCCTGTGCCTGCACACCTCAGAGGTCTCAACCTCTTTTTATTTTTATTTTTTTTGAGACGGAGTCTTGCTCTGTTGCCCATGCCGGATTGCAGTGGTGCGATCTCGGCTCACTGCAAACTCCGCCTCCCGGGTTCACGCCATTCTCCTGCCTCAGTCTCCGAGTACCTGGGACTACAGGCACTTGCCACCAGGCGCGGCTAATTTTTTGTATGTTTAGTAGAGACGGGGTTTCACCGTGTTAGCCAGGATGGTCTCGATCTCCTGACCTCGTGATCCGCCCTCCTGGGCCTCCCAAAGTGGTGGGATTACAAGCGTGAGCCACCGCCCCGGCCATCGACCTCTTGTAAAAAGTCAGTCATGTTACAAGGGACCACCCTAAAAGCCTCATTTTAACTTAATCACTTTTTGATCAGCTCTATCTCCAACTACAATCACATTCTGAGGTATTGAGGCTTTAACATACAAATTGTTCTTCTCTCTCTGGTGTTTTTGTTTGTTTTGTTTTGTTTTTTGTTTGTCTGTTGGTTTTGAGCTGGGGTCTTGCTCTGTCTCCCACGCTAGAGTGCAGTGGTGTGATCATGGCTCACTGCATCCTCACACTTCTAGGCCGGAACAGTCCTCCTGTCTCAGCCTCCCAAGTAGCTGGGACTGCTGGCCCAAGCCACCATGCCCATCTTTTTTCTTTCTTTTTTTTTTCTGGTAGAGATGGGGCCTACCTGTGTTGCTCAGGGGTTTCTTGAACTCCTAGGCTCAACCAGTTCTCCTGCCTCAGGCTCCCAAAGTGCTAGGATTACAGGCGTGAGCCACCATCCCAGGTTCAACATAGGAATGTTGACAGGGCACAATTTATTCCATAACAGATCCCATGTTTGTCATCAGATTGGCAAAATTTTGAAGTCTGACAATGCCAAGTATTGGACAGGTGGGCCCAGATGAAATTTGTTCTGTAGCCAGGTGTGTGGTGACTCACACCTATAATCCCAGTACTTTGGGAGGCCAAGGCAGGAGGATCCTTTGAGGCCTGGAATTTGAGGAAGACCCAGCCTGAGCGACATACTGAGACCCTATTTCTACCAAAAACGGAAAGAAATAAATTGATGCTCTGCAGGAGAGGCAGCATTTGTTCATATAGAAATAAAATAAATCAATAAAAAGAAATTCACTCTCTGCAGATAGAAGCATGTTTTGTGATTTACCCTATGTCCCAAATTTGGTTCAGATTAGAGACTAATAAGGCCACAAGCACACCAAGAGAATAAGAAGAGTTTGATTACTCAACGATGAGGCTTTCTGGGAGAGCAGAGTGGGCTTCCAGGCAGCTCTGAAAGTGGTTTGAGAGAGCAAGGAGGGTTTTGTTGTTGTTTTGTGTGTGTGTGTGTGTGTGTGTGTGGTTTTTTTTTTTTTTTTAATGGAGCCTCACTCTGTCGCCCAGGCTGGAGTGCAGTGGCACGATCTGGGCTCACTGCACCCTCCGTCTCCCAGGTTCAAGTAATTCAAGGAGGGGCTTTTATTGTTGTTAGGGGATAAAGTGGGATGAAGGTCCCTTCCAACCAGCCATGGCTTTCCTAATTTAAATTTCTCTGTAGTGCAAGGGAGAGAGCACCAGGGCCTTCGGATTAGCTTGCCAAGATGTGGGCACAAGGAGAAGAGAGGCAGGGGCTTTAAAGCTGCCAGCTGTAAAACATCAGAAAGGGAGTCAGATACTTTATACCTAGTATAAATTAAAGCCTATGCGTTAGGCCAGGCATGGTGGCTCATGCCTGTAATCCCAGCACTTTGGGAGGCCAACACAGGCAGATCACTTGGGCCCTGGCGTTTGAGACCAGCCTGGACAATATAGTGAGACCCTGTCTCTACAAAAAATACACAAATTAGCTGGGAATGGTGGTGCACACCTATAGTGCCAGCTACTTGGTAGGCTGAGGCGGGAAGATAACCTGTGTCCGGGACATTGAGGCTGCAGTGAGCTGTTCCTGCACCACTGCGCTCCAGCTAAGTGACAGAGTGAGACTCTGTCTTAAAAACAAATAAGCCGGCCGGGCGCGGTGGCTCAGGCCTGTAATCCTAGCACATTGGGAGGCCAAGGCGGGTGGATCACGAGGTCAGGAGATCAAGACCATCCTGGCCAACACGGTGAAACCCCGTCTCTACTAAAAAGACAAAAAAATTAACCGGGCGTGGTGGCGGGCACCTGTAGTCACAGCTACTTGGGAGGCTGAGACAGGAGAATGGCGTGAACCTGGGAGGCGGAGCTTGCAGTGAGCCGAGACTGCGCCACTGTACTCTAGCCTGGGTGACAGAGGGAGACTCCATCTCAAAAAATAAATAAATAAAATAAAAATAAAACAATAAAATAAGTAAGCCAGGCAAGGTGGCTCACGCCTGTAATCCCAGCACTTTGGGAGGCGGAGGTGGGTGGATCACTTGAGGCCAGGAGTTCCAGACCAGCCTGGCCAACGTGGCGAAACCGCATCTCTACTAAAAGTACAAAAAATGAGCCATATGTGGTGGCACTCACCTGTAATCCCAGCTACTGGTGAGGCTGAGGCAGGAGAATCACTTGAACCCGGGAGGTGGAGGTTGCAGTGAGCCAAGATCACACCACTATACTCCAGCCTGGGCAACAGAGCACGACTCTATCTTGAAATAAATGAATAAATAAATAAAAATATGCAGGCACAATGGCGTGTGCCTGTAGTCCCATCTACTTGAGAGGCTAGGGTGAGAGGATCACTTGAGCCAGGGAGATGAAGGCTGCAATGAGCCATGATCATGCCACTGCATTCCAGCCTCAGTGACAGTGAAAGACCCTCTCTCAAGAAAATAATAATAAAATATGAAGATAATACGTGTGCTTTGAAAACCAGCTTGGCCATACTGACTAGCGTCAAAGGGCCGGGCATCTGTGATCAGGATGGCTGCCATTCCTTTGCTACTCCCTCTCAGTAGAGGTGGAATCTCATCCTCTCTGCCTGAGCCTGGGCGGGCCTCAGTGCCTCCCTTGACCAGAAGAATGGTGTAGAAGTGATGGTTCTAGGACCTCCAAGGTAGGTCTTAAGAAGCCTTACAGCTTCTACCAAAGCCTTCCGGAACCTCACATTAGAAGAAGTCGGCCATGATATAGGAAGTCTGGGACAGACCTACTGTGAGGAGGTCCAGGCAGGCCACATGCAGAGGCTGTGTGGAAAGCGAAATGCTGCCGGGCCCCGCTGATCCAGCCATCCAGCCCAGGCACTCGACATGGGCGTAAACAGCCCTAGCCACGTCTCCCTGCAACTTAATGAGATCATGGCAGCAAGAACTGCCCAACACAACTCAACCTGCCTGCAAAACTGAGAGAGAGAAAAGCCAATTGTCTTTTTATTTATTATTTATTTTGAGGCAGAGTCTCCCTCTGTCATCCAGGCTGGAGTACAGTGGCGCAATCACAGCTCACTGCAGCCTTCACCTCCTGGGCTCAAGTAATCCTCCATCTTAGCCCCCAAGTAGCTGAGACTATACACATGCACCACCATGCTCAGTTAATTTTTATAGAGATGGGGTCTCATTGGCCAGGTGTGGTGGCTCATGCCTGTAATCCCAACACTTTGGGAGGCCAAGGTGGTCAGATCACAAGACCAAGAGATCGACACCATCCTGGCCAACATGGTGAAACCACGTCTCTACTAAAAAAAACGAAAATTAGCTGGGCATGGTCGTGTGTACCTGTAGTCCCAGCTACTTGGAAAGCTGAGGCAGGAGAATTACTTGAACCCAGAAGGTGGAGGTTGCAGTGAGCTGAGATCGTGCCACTGCCCTCCAGCCTGGCAACAAAGTGAGATTCCGTATCAAAAAAAAAAAGAGAGAGAGACGGGGTCTCACTATGTTGCCCGGGCTGGTCTTAAACTCCCGGGCTTAAGTGATTCTCCTGCCTCAGTCTCCCATAGTGCTGAGATTACAGGAATGAGCCACTGCTCCTGGCCACAAACTGTTGTCATAAGCCTGTAAATTGTGGAGTAGTGATGCCACAAGAGATTACTGGAACTCTCACCCACTAATTTGACTTCTAGGTGGTGACAGAGTGAGAATTCCGCCTGTGTGTCCATGGAGATCTATGTACAAGGATGTTCCCTCATACTCCTATGAGAAATGGGAGTGGAGAAATAGTGGGAGTTTGTTTTTATCATATTACGTTCTTTATGTTTGTTTGTTTGCTTTTATTTATTATTTTTTGTGTTTTGGGGGGGTTGTTTTTGTTTTTTCATCTTTTTGTTTTGTTTTTTTCTAGGAGTTTAAACATTGGATGGGTTACTATGCAGTGGTTAATAAACACAAGCTCAACCCAGATGCATCATCCTGGATACATCTCAGGAATAATTTTTTTTTTTTCTTAGACAGGGTCACGCTCTGACACCCATGCTGGAGTCCAGTGGCGCAATCACAGCTCACTGCAGCCTCGGACTCCTGGGCTCGATTGATACTCCTGCCTTGGCCTCCCAAAGCATTGAGATTACAGGAACAAGGCACTGCACCTGGTCTCAGAAACATTTTAGAAACAACTGTCTGAATTATTCAAAACATGTGAATGCCCTGAAAGACACAGAAGAAGGCAAGGTGACTAACCCCGTCTCTACTAAAAATACAAAAAATTAGCTAGGCGTTGTGGCGGGTGCCTGTAGTCCCACCTACTGGGGAGACTAAGGCAGGAGAATTGTGTGAGCCCGGGAGGCAGAGCTTCTGAACCGAGATCACACCACTGCACTCCAGCCTGGGCGACAGAGCAAGACTCCGTCTTAAAAAAAAAGAAACACTAGGCCGGGCGCGGTGGCTCAAGCCTGTAATCCCAGCACTTTGGGAGGCCAAGACGGGCGGATCACGAGGTCAGGAGATCGAGACCATCCTGGCTAACACGGTGAAACCCCGTCTCTACTAAAAATACAAAAAAAAAAAACTAGCCGGGCGAGGTGGCGGCGCCTGTAGTCCCAGCTACTCGGAGGCTGAGGCAGGAGAATGGCGTAAACCCGGAGGCGGAGCTTGCAGTGAGCTGAGATCCGGTCACTGCACTCCAGCCCAGGCGACAGAGCGAGACTCCGTCTCAAAAAAAAAGAAAGACTAAATAAAAATGACAGCTAAAGGCCGGGTACAGTGGCTCATGCCTGTAATCCCAGCACTTTGGGAGGCCGAGGCGGGCAGATCACGAAGTCAGGAGATCAAGACATCCTGGCTAACACAGTGAAACCCTGTCTCTACTAAAAATACAAAAAAAGTAGCCGGGCGTTGTGGTGGGCACCTGTAGTCCCAGCTACTTGGGAGGTTGAGGCAGGAGAATGGCATGAACCCGGGAGGTGGAGCTTACAGTGAGCCGATATCGTGCCACTGCACTCCAGCCTGAGCGACAGAGCAAGACTCTGTCTCAAAAAAAAAAAAAAAAAAAAAAGATGGCTAAATGAAATATATGACCTTGGATTGGATCCTGGATTTTTAATTGTTTTCTTTTGAGACAGAGCCTTGCTCTGTCACCCAGGCTACAATGTGGTGATGCCATCTTGGCTTACTGCAGCCTCCGCCTCCCAGGTTCAAGCGATTCTCCTGCCTCAACCTCCGGATTAGCAGGGGTTATGGGTGTATACCACTACACCTGGCTAATTTTTTGTTTGTTTGTTTGTTTTGAGACGGAGTCTCGCTCTGTCGCCCAGGCTGGAGTGTCGTGGCACGATCTGGGCTCACTGCAAGCTCCGCCTCCTGGGTTCACGCCATTGTCCTGCCTCAGCCTCCCGAGTAGCTGGCACTACAGGCACCCGCCACTACGCCCAGCTAATTTTTTGTATTTTTAGTAGAGATGGGGTTTCACTGTGTTAGCCAGGATGGTCTCGATCTCCTGACCTCATGATCCACCCACCTCGGCCTCCCAAAGTGCTGGGATTACAGGCGTGAGCCACTGCGCCTGGCGTAATTTTTGTATTTTTAGTAGAGATGGGGTTTCACCATGTTGGTCAGGCTGGTCTTGAACTCCTGACCTCAGGTGATCCACCCACCTGGGCCTCCCAAAGTGCTGGGATTATAGGCGTGAGCCACCACACCTGGCCTGGATCCTGGACTTTTTAAAAAGTAATCTAAAAAGGGCATTCCTAGGCCGGGCGCGGTGGCTCAAGCCTGTCATCCCAGCACTTTGGGAGGCCGAGACGGGCGGATCACGAGGTCAGGAGATCGAGACCATCCTGGCTAACACAGTGAACCCCGTCTCTACTAAAAATACAAAAAACTAGCCGGGCGAGGTGGCGGGCGCCTGTAGTCCCAGCTACTCGGGAGGCTGAGGCAGGAGAATGGCATAAACCCAGGAGGCGGAGCTTGCAGTGAGCTGAGATCCGGCCACTGCACTCCAGCCTGGGCGACAGAGCCAGACTCTGTCTCAAAAAAAAAAAAAAAAAAAAAAAAAAAGGGCATTCCTGGGAACATTTGAACATGGGCTGTATATTAGATACGGTCATTGTATGTATTTTACCAGTGTTCACTTTTTTGAATGAGATAATGTTCGAGATTATGTAGGAGAACATCCTTATCCTAGGGAGATGCCAGCTGAAGTAGCCAATGGTTTAGCAAAATGTTTATGGGTGTGTGTAGTCTGAAAGGAACATAATGCAAAATCTAATAGAATATTCACCGTTGTAAGCCTACTTGGAGGCTATTCATTGCATTATTCCTGCAACTTTTCTTTTCTTTTTTTAGAGACAAGAGACAGGGTCTTGCTGGCTGGCGAGGTAGTTCATTCCTGTAATCCTAGCTCTTTGAGAGGCCGAGGTGGGTGGATTACATGAGGTCAGAAGTTCAAGACTAGCCTGGCAAACATGGTGAAACCGCATCTCTACTAAAAATACAAAAATTAAGGCCGGGCGCGGTGGCTCAAGCCTGTAATCCCAGCACTTTGGGAGGCCGAGACGGGCGGATCATGAGGTCAGGAGATCGAGACCATCCTGGCTAACACGGTGAAACCCCGTCTCTACTAAAAAATACAAAAAACTAGCCGGGCGAGGTGGCGGGCGCCTGTAGTCCCAGCTACTCGGGAGGCTGAGGCAGGAGAATGGCGTAAACCCAGGAGGCGGAGCTTGCAGTGAGCTGAGATCCGGCCACTGTGCTCCAGCCTGGGCGACAGAGTGAGACTCTGTCTCAAAAAAAAAAAAAAAAAAATTAGGCCGAGTGCGGTGGCTCACACCTGTAATCTCATCACTTTGGGAGGCCAAGGCGGGTGAATCACCTGAGGTCAGGAGTTTAAGACCAGCCTGGCCAAAATGGTGAAACCCCGTCTCTGCTAAAAATACAAAAATTAGCCAGACATGGTGGCGCATGCCTGTAATCCTAGCTACTCGGGAGGCTGACGCATGAGAATCGCTTGAACCCGGGAGGCAGAGGTTGCAGTGAGCTGAGATCACACCACTGCACTCCAGCCTGGGCAACAGAGTGAGACTTTGTCTCAAAAATAATAATAATAATAATAAATACAAAAATTAGCCAGGCGTGGTGGCACGCATCTATAATCCCAGCTACTCAGGAGGCTGAAGCAGGAGAATCGCTTGAACCCAGGAGGTGGAGGTTGCAGTGAGTTGAGATCACACCATCGTACTCCAGCCTGTGCAACAGAGAGAGACTCTGTCTCAAAAAAACAAAAAACAAAAAAAAAACAGAGAGACAGGGTCTTGCTCTCTTGCTCTGACTGGAGTGCAGTAACTATTCACAGGCTCCATCACAGCACACTGCAGTCCCCCACTCCTGGAGAGTTGGAAAGAAAAAAGGAAAAAAGAAAGCAGGTTAGTGGTTACCAGAGGCTGGGGTGGGGAAAGAGATGGACTGCAAAGGGGCAAGGACAATTTTTTGGGGTGATTCATCATGATTGTGGTGGTAGTTTTGTTGCTGAATATATTTGTCAAAACTCATCAACTGAAAGACATAAAATTGATTAATTTAATTATATGTAAAGTGTTCCTTGTAGTGGGTTAAATTGCATCCCCCAAGCTGGGCACAGTGGCTCACACCTGTAATCCTGGCACTTTGGGAAGCTAAGGCCAGTGAGTTACCTGAGCTCAGGAGTTCGAGACCAGCTTGGGCAAAATGGTGAAACCCCATCTCTACTAAAATACAAATATTAGCCAGGCATGGCAGCGTGCACCTGTAATCCCAGCTACTCAGGAGGCTGAGGCAGGAGAATCGCTTAAACCTGGGAGGTGGAGGTTGCAGTGAGCCGAGATTGTGCCACTGCACTCCAGCCTGGACAACAGAGTGAGACTCCGTCTCAAAAAAAGAAAACAAAAATTGTGTCCCCCCCTAAAAAAAGATATGTACAAGTCCTAATCCCAGGTCTGCAAGAATGTGGCCTTATTTGACAATAGGATCTTGCCGGGTGCAGTGGCTCACGCCTGCAATCCCAGAACTTTGGGAGGCCAAGGCAGGCAGATCGCTTGAGCTCAGGAGTTTGAGACTAGTCTGGCAAACATTGTGAAACTCCATCTCTACTAAAAATACAAAAATTAGCTGGGCGTGGTGGCACGCATCTGTGGTCCCAGCTACTCAGGAGGCTGAGACAGGAGAACTGCTTGAACCCGGGAGACAGAGGTTGCTGTGAGCCAAGATCGCGCCACTGCTCTTCAGCCTGGGTAACAGAGCGAGACTTCATCTCAAAGGAAGAAAAGAAAAAAGAAAAATGGGGTCTTTGCAGACATAAGTTAAAAATCTCAAGATAAGATCATCCTAGATTTAGAGTGGGCCCTAAATTCAACAGCTGACATCTTTATAGAAGAGGGAAATTCAGAAGGAACCAATCCTCATTTCAGGCTTCTGGCCTCCAGAACTGTAATACAATAATTTTCTGTTGTGTAAGCCCAGTTTGTGTTTTTTGTTTGTTTGTTTCCTTTTATTGTTTGAGACAGGGTGTTGCTCTCTCATTCAGGCTGGAGTGTAGTAATGCAATCATGGCTCACTGCAGCCTCGACCTCCTGGGCTCAAGGGATCCTTCCACCTCAGCCTCCCAAGTAGCTGGGACCACCGGCATGTGCCACTAATTAGTATTTTTGTTTGTAGAGACAGGTCTTGCTCTTTTTCCCAAGCTGGTAGATATTTTGTTACATACATCAGCCCTAGGAAGCTAATACCTACCTCAATAAAGCTGATTTTTTTTTTTTTTTTTTTTTTTTTTGAGATAGGGTCTTGCCCTGTCACCCAGGCTGTAGTACAGTGGCACAATCTCAGCTCACTGCAGCCTCCATTTCCTAGACTCGAGTGATCCTCCTGCCTTAGCCCTGTGAGTAGCTGGAACTACAGGCACACACCCCTATGCCCTGCTAATTTTTGTATTTGTTTGTAGAAACGGCGTTTTGCCATGTTGCCCAGGCTGGTCTTGAACTTCTGGCCTCAAGTTATCTGCCCACCACAGCCTCCCAAAGTGTTGGGATTACAGTTGTGAGCTACTGTGCTCAGCCAAAGCTAATTTTTTTTGTTTTTTTTCTGAGACAGAGTCTTGTTCTGTCGCCCAGGCTGGAATGCAGTGGCGCATTCTCAGCACACTGCAATGTTTGTCTCCCAGGTTCAAGCGAGTCTCCTGACTCAGCCTCCGAGTAGCTGGGATTACAGGCGTGAGCCACCATGCCTGCACTAATTTTTTTTTTTTTTTTTTTAGTAAGTGGGAGAAAACACTTGGAAACATAAGCATACATAAAAAAAACAAACGAACAAAAAACCAAGTTGCAGAACAATGAATTCTGTGTGAAATATTTTATATAAAGGTTTTTACTGTTCCCAACAATACTACCTACTGTTCATGGACTTAGCATATGTCATAAAAGCCTGGAGGCACCTGGATCTGGACCCAAGTTATTTCTACCTGGTTGCTTCTAGGGAAGGGCAAGGAGCAGGGCGGGGTCCTACTGGCCTCTGGATGCCCAGCATAGACTCTCAAGGCATTGTGAGATCTGAGAAGGCTTCCCTAGGGACGACCCCTCCTCAACTCCCAGCCAAGACTCAGAAACCCCCAGGGCTCAGCGGGTGGATGGAAAGGCGGGGAGGGCATTCCAAACTAAGCACCTGGGAAGCTGGCTTGTTTGGGCTGGAGAGCAGGTGAGGCTGGGTGATCATCCTTCCCTTTGTTTTTTTTTTTTTTGGAATGGAGTCTCGCTGTCACCCAGGCTGGAGTGCAGTGGTGCAATCTCGGTTCACTTCAACCTCTGCTGCCCGGGTTCAACTGATTCTCCTGCCTCAGCTTCCTGAGTAGCTGTGATTACAAGCGCGTGCCACCACGCCCAGCTAATTTTTATATTTTGTTTTGTTTTGTTTTTTGATTTTGTTTTTGTTTTGAGATGGAGTCTCGTTCTGTCTCCCAGGCTGGAGTGCAATGGCACGGTCTTGGCTCACTGCAACCTCCGTCTCCTGGGTTCAAGCGATTCTCATGCCTCAGCCTCCTGAGTAGCTGGGACTACAGGCGCCCGCCACCACACACGGCTTATTGTTTGTATTTTTGGTAGAGACGGGGTTTCACCGTGTTAGCCAGGATGGTCTCGATCTCCTGACCTCGTAATCCACCTGCCTCGGCCTCCCAAAGTGCTGGAATTATAGGCGTGAGCCATTGCGCCCTTCCAAATTTTGTATTTTTAGTAGAGATGGGGTTTTAGCGTCTTGGCCAGGCTGGTCTTGAGCTCCTGACCTCATGATCCACCTTCCTCGGCCTCCTAAAGTGCTGGGATTACAGGCATGAACCACCGTGCCCCGCCAATCCCTCCCTTCTTAACCAGACATGTCCCAGCCTCCCTGGGCCTTCCCTGAGGTCACTCTGTCCCTCCTATTCATCTTTCTCCTGGGATCAGCAAGAAGCCTGAGGGTGAGGCGAGGGCTGAGAGCCCCTGTGTGGTGCTGGGTGGCCAAGACTCTTAGGCCCAACAGGGAGATGGAGGCCAGGACTCCTGGGTCCAGAGGAGACTGAGGACCAGATTCAAATATACAAAGCCATGCACACTGGCTCATGCCTCCAATTCCAGCACTTTGGGAGGCCAAGGCAGGAGGATTTCTTGAGGCCAGAAGTTGAGACCAGCCTAGGCAACATAGCAAGACCAAATCTCTACACAAAATAAAAAGGTTAGCAGGGCATGGTGGCATCTGCCTGTAGTCCCAGTCACTCAGGAGGCTGAGGCAGGAGGATCGCTTGAGCCTAAGAGTTCAAGGCTGCTGTGAGCTATGATCATGCCAGTGTACTTCAACCTGGGTGACAGAGTGAGACCCTGTCTCCACAAAAAACAAAAACCACAAATTTCCCAAGAGTGACTGAGGCTGAGAGCTAGGCAAGCTGGGATGAAGGCTGTGCTATGTACCCACAGACAAATGACTTCGCCTTTCTGAGCTGGCCTCCTCACCTGTGAATGGCATGACCTCATGGGGTTGCTCTGAGGATGAAATACAGTGTGACATGCAGGTGAGTCATCTCTGGTGGCCATGCGGAGATCACCAGCAAGGACTAAGTGCTGGCACTTCACCCTCATTTAATCCTCACACCTGGCCAGGCATGGTGGCTCACACCTGTAATCCCAGCACTCTGGGAGGCCGAGGTGGGCATATCACCTGAGGTCAGCTGAAGGCCATCCTGGTCAACACAGTGAAACCCTGTCTTTACTAAAAATACAAAAATTAGCTGGGTGTGGTGGCGCATGCCTGTAATCCCAGCTACTTAGGTGCCTGAGGTGGGAGAATCGCTTGAACCTGGGAGGCAGAGGTTGCAGGGAGGCGAGATCTCACCATTGCACTCCAGCCAGGGGGACAGAGCGAGACTCTGTCTCAAAAAAAATCCTCACATCCCTATAAGCTAGGAACTATCATCCTTATTTTACAGATGGGGAAACTGAGGGCTGCAGAGGTTAATCAGCTGAAGGACACAGGCATACACATCACATCTGGTATATGGCCAACTGCATCCTGGACTGAAGCCATGTGATGCCAGCACCCATGGCCCAAGCACCTTTGCTGTACTGTTTTATTGGTTCATTTCTGGTTTATAGGTCTATACTCCCTCCCATGGCCCAGGTGAACTATGAACCTTCTGGAAGTAGGGCTGTGATCACTTCATCCCGGGATGAGCCCAGTCTGGCAGGAGACGCTTAAGATGTGCTAAGTGTGGGTGTGAGTGGGGCCAAGGGTGACTGGCATTTGGAGGGGACACTGAGCTTATATTTCCAGAGGGTCACATAGCAGCACCCGGGGAGGCTGGGATGTCTTCAGCCCTCCAGAGGCTACCAGGCTGCTCCCACAGGTGCACTGGGAGAAAGTGGCAGACTTGCTGGGCAATGTGGCTCTAAGACAAATCTCCGGCTCCCCTACTCTCTGCTGGCAGAAAACCTGTCCCAGCCCCAGGACCCAGGAGTCCCAGTTCCTAAGTCACCCCTCCAAGGAGTCCTTGCTCCCCTTTTCCCACAAGCCAAGAGTCCCAGGGCCCACCCTCCTCCTATTTTTCTAGAACCCAGGTAAGTAGCCCCCAGTCCCCCAAGACTCAGGGGTCCTGACCCCCAGCCAGAGGTGCACGGACCCACCTGACACCGGCCAGCCACAGCTGATGTGCACCGCCCCTTCTACCTCCGAACTCAGTGAGGCCAGGTGAGTAGCTGAAGTCAGCCAAGGAGTGTGTATTGCATCATGGAAATTGGCAAATGCAACCAGCAAGGGCTTCTGTTTTAACCAGGGAGCCTGTTGTTAAATGCTTACAAGCACATCGCTGCTCCCAGCCTTCCATCTGTTCTGCTCTCCAGGCCAGGAGCCCCTGTCACGAGGCCCAGGGAGCCCTGGAGTCTGGAGATAAATCGTGGCAAGACACAAGGCCATGGCTGGGGCATCACTGCTGCCCAAGCCACCTTGAGTCCCCAGTCCCAGACCTTCCCATCTCCACACCAAGGCCCCCGTCCCAGACAACAGCATGGTCCTCAGCTCTGCATAACTCAGGAACTGAGAGCACCAGGTGGACTCGGGCATGGCTCTGGGCAAGTCACTTTCACTGCCTGTGCTACAGTGTCCTTGTCTGTGGCATGGGAATCAGTAAAGAGCATGACCCTAAAGCCACACTTGTGCTGTTCACCTTCAAGTTCTGACCAGGGGACCCCAAACAAGGTGGAGGACCCCCCTGCCCCCGAGGCTCAGCTTCCTCATCTGTAAGATGGGGATGACAACAGTTCCTCCTCATCAGGTCATCATGAAAGTCAACAAGTTGAGCCGGGGCGGTGGCTCACTCTGTAATCCCAGCACTTTGGGAGGCCAAGGTGGGCGGATCACGAGGTCAGGAGTTTGAGACCAGCCTGGCCAACACATTGAAACCCCGTTTCTACTAAAAATACAAAATTAGCTGGGTGTAGTGGTGCACACCTATAGTCCTGGCTACTGGTCAGGCTGAGGCAGGAGAATCACTTGAACCCAGGAGAGGAGGCTGTTGTGAGCTGAGACGGCACCACTGTACTCCAGCCTGGGCAAGAAGAGTCAAATTCCATCTCAAAAAAAAAAAAAGTTCAACAAGTTATGCCTATAAAAGTGTTTACTTGGCCAGAAGCACTGGCTCATGCCTGTAATCCCAGCACTTTGGGAGGCTGAAGTGGGAGGATTACTTGAATCCAGGAGTTTGAGACCAACCTGGGCAACCTAGTGAAACCGCATCCCTACAAAAAGTACAAAAATTAGCCGGGCATGGTGGCATGTACCTGTAGTCCCAGTTACTGGAGAGGCTGTGGTGGGAAGATCCCTTGACCCCGGGAGGACGAGGTTGCGGTGATGGTGCCACTACACCCTAGCCTGGGTGACAGAGCAAGATCCCATCTCTAAAAACTAAAAAAGTTTACTTAGCCGAGTGCTTAAGATGTCAGATTCGGTGTTGTCGTCATTGCCAATGAGTTCCTACCCCCACAGGGCAAGGCAGTCCTGACGGCAAAGAAGCAGCGGCTACCTCAATGTAGGATCTGCACACAGTAGATGCTCAGTTAACTGGCCGGGCCGTTTGCAACCACAGCAGGATGGGCCAGTGCCCCCCACCCAGGTGGAAGCGACTCTCCCTCGACCCCGCCTGGCCATTCAGGCAGCCTGGGAGCGCCACGGCCTCTCCCGCGGCCCCGCCCCTTCACCTGTGTCGGCCGCACACCTGAAGCCGCCTCCGGAAGAGGGGACCGGAGACCGCGGGGACCTCGGAGGGAGCCCGGCGGCTTCGGGTGAGAGCCTGGGGGACGCCGAGGGCCGGGCCCCTCGAGCTTGGGGAGGGACTGGTGCGGCCGCGTCGGCAGAGAAGGTTGGGGAACCAGGGCGGGGGTAGGGGAACCGAGATCGCCGGGGAACCGGGGGCGCCGGCAGGAACTCAGCCGTCGGGGGTGAGCCCAGCCCCTTCTCCGGGCTTCCGACACCTGGGGCCAGGGATGGGGGGCGCTGGCGGCCCCAACACCTGGGCAGCTAAGTGCGGAAGGGTGGGGGAGAGGTTTCCAGGCCCGGGTCTCTCGGGTGGAGGGGGTGGGGGGAGCGGGGCCAGCGAGGGCCAAGTCAGGGAGATCCTCGGGAGCGGCCTAGGGGCGGCTGGGCTAGGACCACGGTGACACTCAGGTCCTGCGAGCAGGACTGCACATGGACATCGGGCGAGAGGAGGAGGGGGAGCACAGGTGTGTGCGCGTAGTGGGTGGAGACCCCCCTGAGGACTGGGGCTGGTAAGCCCGGTGCGTCGGGCCCTCTGACCGGAGCCCCTGAACCCCAGCCCCTAAGCAACCCTAGGGGAGCGCGGGGCTCCAGTCCCCAGGGGCGGGCCGGGAAGTAAACAGAAACTCCGAGCCGCGCTGCAGTCGGGCGGCCGGCACAACCTGTTACCTCGCCCTGATCTGGGCCCTACGCCAGGGCCCTGGGAAACTGGGGGGTTCAGGGTCAGGACTCCTGAGTTCGGAGGGGTGGGGACATGAATGCCTGAGTCCTGTGGAAAGTGGGAACTGGGTGGGAATCCTTGGTGGGGGACATTGGAGGTGGGGACCTCTGAGTCTGGAGGGTGGAGTCAAAGCACCTGCTCAGGAGGTAACAGAATGAGTGCGAGACACCTGGGAGGTCAGTAGCTGGGATCTGGGCTTCTGGTAGGGGAGGGAGCTGGATTCCTGGGGGTGAAGACACCTGAGTTCCCAAGTCTTAGGGTCCTGCATTTCTGGGAGGAGAAGGGGCTGGGCTCAACTCCAACTGCTGAGTCCCTGAGAACCTGGGTTCTGGGAACTGTCTCAGATGGCGAGGGGCTACGAGCCAAACTGCTGGGTTCTGGGAAGAGAGGGGACAGGGACCGGAGGTGGCCTGTGGCCCTGGAGCACTGGAATGAACTTTCCTGGGGACAGAGATTGTCTAGCAGAGGCCAAAGGCTGGGCAGGTCATTTCCTTCTGCTTGCTGCCTCAGTTTACCCCAGGGACATTAACGGAACTGGGTGGCCAAAACACAGGTCATTAACCCTTCGCGGCTCAGAAAGCCCTGGCTGCAGGACCTGGCAGGCTGGCAGCAGGTGGAGAATTCCTGGAGGGCCAGGTGTTGGGCGGAGGGTGAGCCCCTGTCAGACTGCAGAGTAGAGTGTCCCGCAGTCACCTGTCCCCGCAGATGCTGCAGGTGACATGAGTTCTCCAGATGGGCCCAGCTTCCCGTCGGGGCTGCTCTCTGGGGGCGCCTCTCCCAGCGGCGACGAAGGCTTCTTCCCCTTTGTGCTGGAGCGGAGGGACTCATTCCTGGGAGGGGGCCCAGGGCCTGAGGAGCCGGAGGACCTAGCCTTGCAGCTGCAGCAGAAGGAGAAAGACCTGCTATTGGCGGCGGAGCTCGGCAAGATGCTTCTGGAGCGAAATGAGGAGCTGCAGCGGCAGCTGGAGACGCTGAGCGCCCAGCACTTGGAGCGTGAGGAAGTGAGCTAGCACTGGGCCGGGTGGGTGGCCAGGTGGGCAGAGGAGGACGGGTGGGCCTGGAGAGGACAAGGGAAGGGAGTCAGGCAAAGGAAGGAGAGAGGAGCCGGGGAGGACAGCGGGGCAGGGGGAGGACTTTGGAACAGATCAGAGCTGGGCCCAGTCCCCCGGCAGTGTTGCCTAGTGGTAAATAACAGGAACTCTGGGTGCCAGGCACAGTGCCTCACACTTTGGGAGGCCAAGGCAGGAAGATCACTAGCCCAGTGTTCAAGATCAGCCTGGGCAACATAGCGAAACTCTGTCTCTACAAAAAATAAGAAAATTAGCTAGATGTGGTAGTGGCACCTGTAGTCTCAGCTACTCAGGAGGCCGAGGCAGGGGGATCACTTGATCCCAGGAATTTTAGAGTTTGAGGCTGCAGTAAGCTATGATCCACTGCACTACAGCTTGGACGACAGAGTAAGATCCTGAAAAAAAAAGAAGGAAGGAAAGAAGGAAGGAAGGAAGGGAGGAGGGAGGGAGGGAGGGAGGGAGGGAGGGAGAAAAAAAAGAAACGAAAGAAGAAAAGGAAAGGAAGGGAAGGAAAGGGAAGGGAAGGGAAGGGAAAGGAAAAAAGGCATGAATTCTCAGGCCAGGCATGGTGGCTCACACCTGTAATCCCAGCACTTTGGGAGGCTGAGGTGGCTGGATCACTTGAGGTCAGGAGTTCGAGACCAGCCTGGCCAACATGGTGAAACCCCGTCTCTACTAAAAATACAAAAAAAATTAGCCAGGCATGATGGGGTGTACCTGTAGTCCCGGCTACTTGGGAAACTGAGGCAGGAGAATCACTTGAACCTGGGAGGCAGAGGTTGCTATGAGCCAAGATCATGCCACAGCTCTCCAGCCTGGGTGACAGAGCGAGACTCCATTTCAAAAAAAAAAATAAATGATAAATAAAAAATAAAAAACTGGGTTCAGACCCTTGTCCAGCTGTGTGACCCTGGGTCAGCTGCTGGCCCTCTCTGGATCTTGTGTCTAGCTCCTCAGCAGTATAGCAGACCACCAGGCAACAGTCATGAGTGTCTACACCCTGCCTGACACTGGGCTGAGTGCTTTCCATGACTCTCCATTGATTCTTGCCCAGCCCAATGAGGCAGGAACAGTTCCCTCTGCCCAGGTTCTATTTTCGGCCAAATTCTTGCTCTGGGGCTCACATCTGGTCTCCTGAACACCCTCCTTCATCTGCTGTATTGGCCCCAACCACTGCCCTGAGCCTGACCTGGGTAGCTAACCCTCTCCACCAGGCCACCTAGAGGGCATCTCGACACAAGTGGCACTTGATTCCACACGCTCGATTCCATGCCCACATCACCTGCTGTCCCCATCCTTGCTTTTCCACTTGATGACCAGTGACCAGAGCCTGTGCACCTCCTTGGCCTCTTTCTCTCTCTCTCTCTCTTTTTTTTTTGTGTGAGACAGGGTCTCCCTCTGTCACCCAGGCTGTAGTGCAGTGGTGCAATCAAAGCTCACTGGAACCTCAACCTCACGAGCTCAAGCAATCCTCCCATCTCAGCCTCCTGAGTAGTTGGGACTACAGGCACACATGCACTACTATACCTGGCTAATTTTTGCATTTGTTGTAGAGATGGGGTCTCACCATGTTGCCCAGGCTGGTCTCAAACTCCTGGGCTCAACCAAACCACCTGCCTCAGCCTCCCAAAGTGTTGGGATTACAGGTGTGAGTCAATGCGCTCAAACTTTCTTGAATGTACAAATCCCCCCAATATCCACAAGCCCTTTTGATTCTTCTAGGCTAGACTCCAACCACTCATTTGTTGGCTCTGCAGCCTCCAAGCTCATCATAGATCACAGCCTCCATCACCTCTGCCCCAGACACTCCAGCCACCTGCTCCTGAGTCCCCAGCTTCCACTCTTTTATTATTATTATTTTTTAGATGGAATCTCACTCTGTTGCCCAGGCTGGAGTGCAGTGGTGCAATCTCAGCTCATTGCAACCTCTGCTTCCTGGGTTCAAGTGATTCTCTCACCTCAGCCTCCCGAGTAGCTGGGATTACAGGTATGTGCCACCAAGCCCATATAGTTTTTGTATTTTTAGTAGAGACGGGGTTTTACCATGTTGGCCAGGCTGGTCTCGACCTCCTGACCTCAGGTGATCCACTTGCCTCAGCCTCCGAAAGTGCTGGGATTATAGGTATGAGCCACCGCGCCTAGCCCCCAGCTTCCACCTTTGACCCCTAGAACCCATTCTCTTTTTTTTGTTTGTTTTTTTGAGACGGAGTCTCGCTCTGTCACCCAAGCTGGAGTGCACTGGCCAGATCTCAGCTCACTGCAAGCTCCGCCTCCCGGGTTCATGCCATTCTCCTGCCTCAGCCTCCCGAGTAGCTGGGACTACAGGCGCCCGCCACCTCGCCCGGCTAGTTTTTTGTATTTTTTAGTAGAGACGGGGTTTCACCGTGTTAGCCAGGATGGTCTCGATCTCCTGACCTTGTGATCCGCCCGCCTCGGCCTCCCAAAGTGCTGGGATTACAGGCTTGAGCCACCGCGCCCGGCCCTAGAGCCCATTCTCTAAGGGACAGCCCGGAATTTTCAAAAGCTGCAAATCACACCATTTCACTCCTCAACCAGAATCTCCCCCTCACACTTAGAATGAAACCGAAACTCTTCCCCAGAGCCTAAAAGTCCCGGAGAGCTGGGCTCCTCCCTGACCTCACCACAGCAACACCACCCTTTTCTCCCTCCTCCAAAAAGGGCAGCCCATCCACCCTCTCCCCCACAATGAGGGCTCTTTTCAGTTCCTCCAAGAACTCACGCTTGTTCCCTCAGGAACTTTGCACTTGCTGTCCCTTAATGCCTAGCCTTCTTTCTGGTGGCTCTTCTTGTCCTGCAGAAGTCAACTCAAACATGACATCCTCCTTTAAGGGACCCTCCACCCCCACCCCACTCCTTACTCTCCATCACTTCCTGGGTCTCTTTGCAGCCCTTACTGTCCCCCTGAAATTACCTGGCTCCGGCATGTGTCCATGTCCTCTGGACTCTAAGTTGCTTGAAGCAGTGAACTTGGTGGTCTCATGTGCTGCTGACAGCAGACCCCAGAACAAGTGGAGCTCAGAAAATATGGGAGGATTGATAGTAGTGTGGGTGAATGGACTTAGAGATATTGTGTCCAGGCCACAAGGCATCAGCAGAGCCGAATATCAGCCAGGATAATGTGACCTTGAACCTGACAGCTTAATCCTGAGGCTGTGTTGTCCCTACAGGATTTGGTTAAGAGTTCTGCTGCCTGAGTTGGCATCCCTGCTTTGTGAAGTTATTGCATGGGCTCACGCCTATAATCCCAGCACTTTGGGAGGCCCAGGAGGGTGGATTGTTTGAGACCAGGAGTTCAAGACCAGCCTGGCCAACATGGTGAAACCCCATCTCTACTAAGAAAACAAAAAAAAAATTTGCCAGGCAAGGTGGTGCACATCTGTAATCTTAGCTACTTGGGAGGCTGAGTCAGGAGAATCTCTTGAACTTGGGAGGCAGACATTGCCGTGGGCCGAGATCGTGCCACTGCACTCCAGCCTGGGCAAAAGAGTGAAGATCTTTCTCAACAAAATAATAATAAATAATAAAAACAAAAATAAATGACTGTGTGTCCTCAGGCAAGGCACTTAGCAACTATGAGCTTCAGTTTCATCTGTAAACCCAGGACGTTAGTGATTCTCCCTCTAGTGGATGAAATGAAGCAATGCAGATAAACCCCTAATGCAGGGTACCTGCCAGTCGCTGCAGTAGCTGTGGCAATTGTTACCTTCGTCCAAGCCCATCCTGCATTGAGGGCCTAGAGAGAGTGGGCCAGAAGTTAACCCCTGACTCATCCGCCTCCCCACGTTGGGCATCTGGGTGTGACAGGGCGTTTCCCCGCTGGTCAGACAGGTTTTGGGGCCGGGGTGGGGCTGACCAGGGTTAATTAGAGGGAACTGGCTAGCAGGAGCTGGGGAGGGGGCTGGGCAGAGTCCAGGCCTCCAGAGCCCCTGGGACACAGCAGGTGTGTGCTGCCATGGGCCGGGGCTTGAACTCTGCCAGACTCAGGCGCCAAAAACGGCGCTTGCGACCTCGGGTCCAGAAGCCCAGGCAGCAGCTGGAGGTGAGTGGTCATCAGAGAGCCCCATCCCCACCCTTGCCCTGGGCCCACGCGTCCTGTCTGCCCGGAACCTTCCCTCTAAATCTCTGGGTCTTGCTCTTCCTCCCTCACTCTCCCTTGCTTTTGTGTCTATCTTGGACACAAGGCCCCCTTAGGCTTTCTCCCTAGGTGTCTGTTTCTCCATCCCCATCTCTCTGTGCCTGCCCAGTCTCATTGGTGCCTCTCTGCCTCTGTCCCTCTGCCCTGGCCCCCACAGCAGCTCCAGCAGGAGAACCATGAGCTCCGGCGAGGCCTGGCAGCCCGAGGAGCCGAGTGGGAGGCCAGGGCCGTGGAGCTGGAGGGGGACGTGGAGGCCCTGCGGGCCCAGCTCGGGGAGCAGCGCTCGGAGCAGCAGGACAGTGGGCGAGAACGGGCACGGGCCCTCAGTGAGCTCAGTGAGCAGAACCTCCGGCTCAGCCAGCAGCTGGCTCAGGTGGACAAGGTGGAGGAGGATGCCTTGGTACCCAGTGGGGAGTGGGGGCGTGGGACGTGGTGCTGAGGCTCCTCTGCCCCCTTTCCACCTCCTCAGGCCTCCCAGACTGAGCAGGAACTTCAGAGGGAACTGGACACCCTTCGGGGACAGTGCCAGGCTCAGGCACTGGCTGGGGCAGAGCTGAGGACGCGGCTGGAGAGTCTGCAGGGGGAAGTGAGTTTCAGCTGGGGCTGGGGGATTGTCTGAGCCAAAACAGCCAGGCTGGGGGCTGGGAGGGGGCTGCCCCCCTCCCCAGCTCTCAGGCCTTTCCCCAGAACCAGATGCTGCAGAGCCGCCGGCAGGACCTGGAGGCCCAGATCCAAGGCCTGCGTGAGGAGGTGGAGAAGGGCCAGGGCCGACTGCAGACCATGCACGAGGAGTTGCTGCTGCTGAGGCGGGAGCGGCGGGAGCACAACCTGGAGGTGACCTGCAGGGCTAGGGGATACAACTGCCTGGACCCTTAGCAATGCCTTCAGGGTTTTCTGGGATTTGAGGCCAGAGCTGGATCACTGGGAGGTCCAGAGGCTGGCCCACAAGAGCATGGGCCTTAGCCTATGGGCAAGTGGGAGCCACGGAAGGCTGTTGAGCAGGGGAGGCATGCTCTTAGAATATATCAGAGCCTGGCAGCTGAAAGGGCAGGGAGGGGGCTGATGCCAGAGCTCAAGCCAGGAATGACAGCCCCTAGACCATGGCTGGGCAATGGAGATGGAGAAAAAGAAATGAAAAGAGGACGCGGGGTCTGATGTTAGAGATCAAAGGAGTCTGCACTTTGGGGTCAGCTTGCCTGCCTTCGCATCCCAGTTCCCCTTTTTACTACTGTGGGACAAGCAGCCTCAGTAGCGCCGATAAATGCTGCATGAAACAATTAGTGAATGAGGAGGTAGACTGGGCAGGGGAGGGAATGGGGCTCCTCGAGGTGGGGCCCTGCTTTATAGGCGAGGAAATTGTGTGTCTGCTGAGGGAGGTGCATGGCCCAAGGCGCCCAGCGATCCAGGAACGGGAACAGCCTGGGCCGATGGGGTGCGGGGCCCTCCGCGGCGCCCCCGCGTGGACATGCCGCGGGATGCCGGCGCTGGGTGCGTCCCACTGACCACCTGCGCTTCCGCTGACCACCTGCGCTTCCGTCTGCGGGACCGTCCACAGCTGGAACGCGCACGGTCCGAGGCCGGGGAGGCGCTGAGCGCCCTGCGGAGGCTGCAGCGGCGCGTCTCCGAACTGGAGGAGGAGTCACGCCTCCAGGACGCCGACGTGTCAGGTGCCTCGTTGCAGTCAGAACTGGCCCACAGCCTCGAGGACGGCGACCAGGGCCAGAGCACCGAAGCACGCGGAGACACCCCGGTGAGCTTGTGGGCCCTCAGTCCCCTTACCTGTGCCATCGAGAGGGTCGCAGGCTCCGCCTTTCCTCCTTTCCCTAATAGACTTCACACCACTAACCCGTTTCTTTGGCCCACAGACCACCCGGTCCCCAAAGACCCGAGAGGCGTCCAGTCCCCAGCCTTCACCCCCAGAAGAGAGCTTAGAGCCCCCCAAGAAGCGAACATCCCTCAGCCCAGCGGAGATACTGGAGGAGAAGGAGGCGGAAGTGGCCAAGCTGCAAGATGAGGTGGGGGAGAGGGCACTGTGCTGGATGCAGGGCCCCTCTAGCTGTCAGTTTCTGTCTCCTATGTCCACCTCTCAGCCTTTGCCCACTAAGCCCTCCCTATACCTGGATCGGTCTTCATCTCAACAAACTTACTTCAAGAGCCAGCCTGCATGCCACCTCCTCCAGGAAGACTTCCTGGACAGCACCTGCCCGCTTAGTTCCACTTCCAATGCTTCTCCCTGCATCCCTCCTGCAGGGTTATACCACTCCAACTAACCCAGCTCCACCCCAACCTGCACCAGCCTGAGGGTCTCAGAGGGCTCATCTTGGAGTCTCCAGCACAGGGCCACAGCTGCCTGGGGTGTCTGTCGCAGGCAGAGGAGGGCTAGGGAAAGCCAGAGTCCGGGCTGCTGGGAGAATCAGGGACTGAAAGGCCCATTGGCCCATCTGCCGCACGGCCCCTCCTCTGCTCACAGATCTCGCTGCAGCAGGCAGAGCTGCAGTCCCTGCGGGAAGAGCTGCAGAGGCAGAAGGAGCTGCGGGCGCAGGAAGACCCTGGGGAGGCCCTGCACAGTGCCCTCTCAGACCGGGACGAGGCCGTGAACAAGTAAGCGTCAAGCCATCCGCCACCACCCCAGCGCCCTCTGGGCCCTCCTGGGCTCCTGATTCCTCTTCTGATACGGGTTATAACGATCCCCACTCCCGCCCAGGGGCCCACTGACCTCCTTGATCTAGGTGTTGGCAGCCCTCCTCCCGTCTGGGTCCAGAATTCCCCCGCCACCCCGGCTCCCTGAAGCCCTAGCGCCCTCAAACGCGTCGTCCGCCCCTCCCCGCCTAGGGCCCTGGAGCTGTCCCTGGAGCTCAACCGCGTCTCGCTGGAGCGAGACTCCCTGTCCCGGGAGCTGCTGCGCGCCATCCGCCAGAAGGTGGCGCTCACGCAGGAGCTGGAGGCCTGGCAGGTGAGGGGCGGGGTCCGTGTGCGGAGGAGGGCAGGGGGCGGGACCGGTGCTGAACCGACGACGGCCTCCCGCAGGACGACATGCAGGTGGTGATCGGGCAGCAGCTGCGCTCACAGCGCCAGAAGGAACTGAGCGCCGCCGCGTCGTCGTCGACCCCGCGCCGTGCTGCGCCCCGCTTCTCGCTGCGCCTGGGCCCCGGGCCCGCCGGTGGCTTTCTCAGCAACCTCTTCCGAAGGACCTGACGGCTGGGCCCAGGGGCTGCCCTTGCCCACTTAGGGGCTCACTTTCCTGTTCTGGCCAATTAAGCGACAGGGCCTGGATTGTCTTCCAAAAGGAGCTGATGCCCTCCCCACCCCAGAATGCTGGGCAAGGGCTCATCGGGAGCAGGGGCCAGCTTGTGGGGCAGGAGCCTCAGGTGGGTGGCAGGGGCAGGTGAACAGAGCTATTTTCCGAATCAATATAGGTCTATCTTTTCTAGGGCAGGGATGGGGCTGGGTATTTATGTATCAAGATGGGACAGAGTAATATATAAATCACTCCACCGATTTGGCCTCCATTCATGGAAAGAAAGAGCACGGAAAAAAAGCATGAAACTTTATTGTAAAAAAGAAAATGAAAAACACTCTAAAACCCTGGGCTGGCTGGGGGTGTCGTCGGAGGTCAGAAGGACAGGGAGAAGGCTCGGTAGCCCAGGTTGGTGAAGACATCCACCCGGCAGCTGTTACCTGCAGCTGTCAGGACCTGGAGGAAAGAGGGGCATGACTGGCCTGCCCACACCCTTGCCTCCCAGCCACCCCATGGCCCCTGCCAGACCCACCTTGCACTCGGGCGCCGCGGGCTGCTGGTTGAGGCTGAGGCTGAGCAGCCCTGGGGAGGAGCCGGGCACCTGGGCCTTCAGCTCCCCGCTCAGCTGCCACTGGTTGACACAGCGGCCCTGGCCAGCCGACAGAATCTGCAGAGGACAGGGAAGGTGCTCGGGGGTCACGACTGAAGGGAAGAGTCAGTGGGGGTGGCAGAAGTGAGAGAGAGGGACTCACCAGGTCCTGGTAGAAGGTGACATGCTTCTGTGGCGCCCGGATGGGGAAGACAGTGGTGGGTGTGGAGGATCGGAGGTGCCAGAGGGTGAGGGCTGGGCCCCCTCCACAGACCTGGACAGAAAGGTGGGAGTCCCCAGCTGTGAACTACAGGCCCACAGCTGACAGGGCCCGGAGCTGCCATCCCATCCCACAGTCTGCCCAGCTCACCATCCAGTCGGAATCAGTTGCCAAGCATCCGATCCAGCGCCCATTGTGGGGCCTCGAGCACTCCTGGGCGGCGGGGGAGGGAAAGAGGTGAAGACATGCAGAATTCAAGGAGCGGGAGGGGAAGAGGACAATGGCCATGGACAGACCCTCACCTCGTGCTTATAGACCTCGATCGTCTGGACCTCCTTGGCTGTGCGCAGGTCTGCAGGGAAAGAACCGTGAGTGGTGGCCCATTTACCTCAGCCTCCTTCACTGCCATCTTGCCCTCTAGCCAGCCACCTCCTTACCCCAAAGTCGAACAGCTCCGTCCTCGCCACCTGACAGCACCTCTGGGCTCCTTTCCCGCAATGCCAGGCAATGGATGTAGTCTGTGTGGCCCCGGAGGACCCGCTGCACATAGAGGGGCGATGTCAGGAGGAGACCTAGGAAGAGTACCTCTCCCTGGCCTGGACCTGCTCTAGGGCTCCAAGACCCTGCTCACCGTAAAAGTCCCAGTTTCAAGGTCCATAGTGTGCAACTGACAGTCTCCCCCAGCCAGAATGAGGGAATTCTCCTGTGGAGGGAGCAGGGTGAGGCAGGAAGTCAATGTCAAATCAGGGTAGGCAGAGGGTGAAGGATCAAAGTTTGGACAAGAACTTTGATGGGGCTCAGACCTTGGGGACTAGCAGCAGAGCATTGATCTCGGGCACTTCCAGGCTGGTCCTGGGGAAGGAAAGGCAGGGTCAGTGAGGAAGTCACTTCACCCTGATGCCCCCTCTATCCACGTGGCCCTGGCTCACCTGTATGGAGGCTGACGATGCCACAGCTCCTTACACCCCTTCAAAAGGGAAAATACCAGTTGACCTCAAAGGCTCTGTCTGGGTCCAGGCACCCCAGCCCCTTCCCAAGCTTGACTCCTTACCTTCTTGAGCATCTCCGCCCAAAGCCAGGCCTTCACCTCCCCATCCCCAGCACTAAGCAGATGTCGATCGGTGGAGACCATGCTATAGACGGGCCCATCATGGGCTAAAGAGAAATGCAAAACTGAGTCAACCAATTCCACCCAAAGTCCGGAAGCCAGACTCCACAGCTATACCCACCTTGGAAAGTCACCACCGGCCTCTTACTTTCCTCTTTGGCTTCGGAGCTCAAAGCAGCGGACAAGCTGCAGGGGACAGCGGAGGGGACCCAGGAGTCAGAAACAGGGGCATCCGTCCCATGAGGGCCAAGTGCCAGGGCTAACGGGTGGACAGCGGCAGAGGGTACCTGAAGATGGCAATCTGCCCATAATTGTTGCCAGCCGCCAGAAACTTCCCACACGGTGAGACACTCTGGGAGAAGATGGTCATATGGAACCGCTGCAAGGCCTGGAACACCTCTGTCTGCAGGGAAGAACTGGATGAGGCCTGCCTGGGATGTATGAAACCTCCCATCCACAGACTCCTTCCTGCTTCCCCCAACACCTGCCAGGCCTCCCACTGTCCTGACTTCTCAGCCCTCTTTTGAGGCGGCCCGGCCCCAAGCCAGCACTTGCCCATGCAGTCCCATGAGTGGCTCCAAGAAGACACTGAAGAAGGGGCGAGTCGAGGTGATGCCTCAGGGACCTCTGAGCAAGCACCCAGCACTCTCCTACCACCTTCCTCAACTGTCCAGTGGAGCTCACAGAAGATTCCGTCACAATTAGATGAGCTAGTGTATAGACAAGAGCTTTACATGGGGTTGTCACTCAGTGCTGAAGCCGGGTATGGTGGCTCATGCCTGTCATCCACCTCTTGGGGAGGCCAGGAATTCGAGAGCAGCCTGGTCAAAATAGTGAGACTCTGTCTCAACAAAAAATTTTAAAATGTGGGGCCGGGCGCAGTGGCTCACGCCTGTAATCCCAGCACTTTGGAAGGCCGAGGTGGGCGGATCACCTGAGGTCTGGAGTTCCAGACCAGCCTGACCAACATGGAGAAACCCGTCTCTACTAAAAATACAAAATTAGCTAGGAGTGATGGCGCAAGCCTGTAATCTCAGCTACTTGGGAGACTGAGGCAGGAGAACTGCTTGAATCTGGGAGGCGGAGGCTGTCGTGAACCGAGATGGAGCCATTGCACTCCAGCCTGGGCAACAAGAGTGAAACTCCATCTCAAAAAAAAAAAAAAAAAAAAAAATGTGGCCAGGCATGGTGACTCACACCAGTAATCCCAGCACTTTGGGAGGCCAAGGCAGGCAGATTACCTGAGGTCAGGAGTTCGAGACCAGCCTGGTCAACATGGTGAAATCCTGTCTCTACTAAAAACACAAAAATGGCCGGGCGCGGTGGCTCAAGCCTGTAATCCCAGCACTTTGGGAGGCCGAGACGGGCGGATCAAGAGGTCAGGAGATCGAGACCATCCTGGCTAACACGGTGAAACCCCGTCTCTACTAAAAATACAAAAACTAGCCGGGCGAGGTGGCAGGCGCCTGTAGTCCCAGCTACTCGGGAGGCTGAGGCAGGAGAATGGTGTGAACCCGGGAGGCGGAGCTTGCAGTGAGCTGAGATCCGGCCACTGCACTCCAGTCCGGGCGACAGAGCGAGACTCCGCCTCCAAAAAAAAAATAAATAAATAAATAATAAATAAAAAATAAAAACACAAAAATTAGCTGGGCATGGTGGCACACGCCTGTAGTCCCAGCTACTTGGGAAACTGAGGCAGGAGAATCGCTTGAACCCAGGAGGCGGAGCTTGCAGTGAGCTGAGATCGTGCCACTGCACTCTAGCCTAGGTGACAGAGTGAGACTCCGGCTCAAAAAAAAAAAAAAAAAGTGCTTTGCAAGAACTAGAAAATTAAAAAAATAAAAAGTGGCTCTACTACCCCAACATAGAAAAACGTACTGATTTATAATCCCTACTCTCTGACTTGCGTTAAGACCCTGAAGCACTTCTGGGTTACTCTCCCGCCCCCCTGGTCAGCGTCTGAGTTCCACAAATAGCCCAGGCAAAACAGGACTCAGGGCATAATTCCCTGCCCGCCCCGTCCCAGCCAATGAATGGACTACAAATCCCAGAAGGCAACGCGCACCACGTCCATCTCACCTGACCCAGCGGTACCGCGAGCGGCACAGCTCGCTCCATCTCCAGAACTACAAGTCCCAGAGTGCTCCGCGTGCGACGCAACTTCACGAGGCCTTACGTGCCTAGAGCGGTTCCTCTCCGTGGCGCCCTACTGCCTTCGGCGCGAAGGTGGCTGCTGCGTACCGTCCTGAACCCCAGGAGCCGAGGTGAGCGCCGCGAAGACCCCCGACATTAAGAAGTGGTGTCCACCGCAGCCCCGCTAAGCCGGATACCCTCCCCCACCCCGAGGAGCAACCCTGCCTTCCGCCACGCGCCGCCCGTCTTCCGCGCCCGCGCAGAACCTCGCGGCTGTGCCCGCCTAAAGCCACGCCCATCCTCGCTGGGCCACGCCCTCAGAGACTCCTCCCCTGTCGCCCAGATCCCACCCGCAGGACCCCAAAACCCAATGATCCTTCAGCAGCCCTTGGAGCGAGGCCCCCAGGGTGGGGCCCAGCGCCTCCCGCGGGCCGCCTTGGGGGTGATTCGGGGCCTGGACGCCAGGTGCGTGTAGGGGACCAGGGTGGGCCTGACCAAGGGCCGCAGGAGCTTTGGCTGGGTGCTCAGGGCTGGTCTGCAGGATGAACACGGGGTGGGACGAATCGGTGGGGCTTAGGCGTGACCTGAGATGGTATTGGGGCTGCAGCTCAGGGTCGAGACTTCCGAGGTACGCTGCTGGATGGCCCAGGAGAAGGGGGACCGGCACCAGCTGAGACAGTAATAGTCTAGGGGCTCCTGGCTGATGCTGCAGGCTCAGGCGGGCATATCCTTGGGAAGGGCCCAAGAGGGTGGGGTGCACCAGGCTCTCTTTTTTTCCCAGCTCCCCTCTCCGAGGAGCTGTGCCCCTGAGCACCAAGCGGCGCCTGGAGGAGGAGCAGTGAGTTTGGGGGCAGGGAGGGACTCCCAACGAGATCTCTGTCACCTCTGGTCCCCAACAGGCTGCCTCCTGTCTCAATATCCCAGCCTGCCTCTCTCCCATCTCTCCCCAGGGAGCCTCTGCGCAAGCAGTTTCTATCTGAGGAGAACATGGCCACCCACTTCTCTCAACTCAGCCTGCACAATGACCACCCCTACTGCAGCCCCCCCATGGCCTTCCCCCAAGCCCTGCCCCCACTCAGGTATGCTCCTCCACTGGCCGGGCCTTCTGCAGAATCACAGGCGGTCCTCGCAGCTGACCTCAGGCCCTGCCTCATCGTGCCATTTTTAGCTCTAGCTGACCTCTGGGTTGTTTCTCATCTTGGCTCTTTGGAAAGTGCTGGGAACCCAGGAGTCCCTGGGGACCTGGACCTGGTGGGAGGTGCTCAGCTAGGCCAGCTTTAGCCCCATGCCCTAACAGTCATTTCTTCTTCTAGAAGCCCTTGCTCTGAGCTGCTTCTCTGGCGCTACCCTGGCAGCCTCATCCCCGAGGCCCTCCGTCTGCTGAGGCTGGGGGACACCCCCAGTCCCCCCTACCCTGCAACCCCAGCTGGGGACATAACGGAGCTCTGAGTGCTGGTGGACAGTGCCCCTCCCACCTTCCTTCTTCCCCACAACAGAAGAGACCAGCGACTCCTGCAAAGGGACAAGGTTCCTCCCTCTCCCGCAGACCAGGCATCTGGGCACCAAGACCTTCCCTCAACCGAGGACACTGAGCCCAGCGGAGCTCTGGGATGGGAGGGGTGGGAGCATGGGAAGGGAGGCATCCCACCCCCAAGAAGAACTGAATAAAGATTGCTGAGCAAAGGAAGGCTTCAGTCTAGAACCTGGGGCTTTTGGGGATGGTGGAGAGGGCAGAGGTGCGGGATGCTGGGGTTTCTCCTCAAGATCTTCCCTGGAAAACTGTTAGGGCCAGCCAGGTCCTGGCCGGCTGAGTTCCAGGCATTGAGAATGTGTGAGTCAGAGCCTCACCCCCGCCCCCGCGGCTGGCTGACTCACTCCCTCCCTCCAGCTCAGGGGAGTCAGTCGGGGATCACTGCCTCTCCAAACCATTTAAAGTTAAAGATTCTTTTATTAATAAATTCTCCCTCCCCTCCAAACTCTCCCCAAAATAAATATCTCCTCCCCTCTTTAGGGAGTTGGGGGGGTCGGTATCTTAGGGCCAGCCCTCCTAGTGGGCCAGCCCCCTAGTGTTAAAAATAGGTCCCTAACCCCCCAGGGTGACCCCCATGGTGGAATTTCAGGACATCTGAGTGGGTGGGGCCTAGTGTCAAGTCTGCCCCCCAAGTCAGCCTGGCCCCCAGGGCCTCTAGGAAGGAGGACACCCCCCCTGTGCAAATGCTGCAGTTCCTTAGTCAGTGTCAGCTGTTTTGTGTGAGCCAGCGTGAGGCTCCCTTTCTGTTCTGGGGCCAGAGGCAGGGCAACCAGACACCTTGGAAGGTTCCCCTGAACCCTGGGCCCAGGCCTCAGAGGTGATTCACCGCCCCCCACCCCCCTTGTGGTTGGAGGAGCTTGGCTCCTGCTGCGTCTGGGAGGCAGAGACTGGCTCTAGAATGGATGAATGAATGATGAGTGGGCGAGCCCCGGCTGGCAGGGGGCACATTGTCACTGGATCAGCGCCACAGCTGGGCAGCCCTCTCCGCCGGTCTCCTCTATGGGGGCTGCAAGATAAGAGGTGGGGTCGTCAGGGGCAGAGAAAAGGTCGAGTGCTGACAGGGCTGGGCAGGCCAGGGCGCGCTTACTGGTGAACTTCTCTCTCCTGCGGCATCGTCTCCAGACCAGAAAGCCAGAAAGCAGCCCCAGCACGAAGGTCAGACTCAGAGCGCCCCCAAGGATGGGCCAAAGCAGCCGGAAGGGGGCAGGAGGTGCCGCAGCGCCTGAGGGCGGGACTCGGAGTCAGACCTCGCCCCTCTCCAGGGCAGCCCCGCCCCCTAAGACTGAGCCTTCAGCCTTCTCCCAACCGTGGCCTCCTCCCTGACCCGAGCCACCTTCCAACTCCCACCTCCTCCCGATTGACTTCCCCGATGCAAAGCTCTCGGCCCCGCTCTCCGCACCAGCCACCCTCTCTCCCAGTCTGGGGTCCGCTGGCCACTGGCCCTGCCCCCCACTCACAGCCCAGGCAGAAGTCGCTGTGCGGTCGCGCCCTGCAAGACGCGCAGTCCATGCACTTGTCCAGGTCCGCGCTCCAGGAACTGCCGCGGGAGCAGGGGGCGGTGCCTGGGGAGGGGGCCTCGGGTCAGAGGCTGGGGGCGGGATTCGGCTATTCTGGGGTCTGAGGTCAGGGTCTGCCGGCTCGAATAACGTGAGTCACTGGCGCCCTCCCCGCGCATTCCTCACAGGTGACCGCACGGCCCGACCGGGACACTGCAGCTCCGGGAGGGAGGGCGTAGCGCGGGACGCTGGGGGTGGGGGGGTCAGGTCCCCACAACCCCCCTGCCGCCGGCGGGTGACTCACTCCTGGGCACCGGGCCCGACCCCGGTCCCTCCCCCCGCATAGCTGGGCACTGAAGTCACCGGATGGAAGGGGGCACCCCACATGGTATAGAGGGCACAGACCCTAGTGCCTCTCGACGGCCTCCCCAACTCGTCGGTCACTGGGGCTAGTTAGACCCTGTACTGACCAGGCTGGGGGCGTGCCCCTTCCTAGACTGAACATCCCGCCCTCACTTACTTTCTCTCTCCACTTCGAAGTAGTTCGGACTTTCGGAACCGAAGAACCCACCCCAACCCCAATTGGACGGTGGGAGAAACTGAGGCCCGGATTGTGAATGAAACTTGGAGAGTGATGGAAGTTCCCACAGCCAGGAGCGAGCTGTTAGAAGGCCACCTGAACACAGATACCCACATCCGCCTGTTCCCCTAGTTCCGCGCTGTTCTCCAGGCACCCAATCCGGCTCCCGAGCCCCGGCCCGTGGTTCTCCGACCCCCGAGTCCCGCGTACCTGGCGCTTGCTCCCCCGCCACGGAGCGCAGCAACGCCAGCCAGAGCCCCAGCACGAGGAGCCGCAGCAACCGGCGCAGCGAACCCCGAGCCATAGTGCACGTCCCGCGCCCGCCGCTGTCTGCGCCCGCCGCCGGCCGGCAGGGACCCACGGCCACCGCCCCGCCCCCGCCCCCGCCTTCCGGGGCGGAGCTCTCGCCTCCGCCCGCCTTGAGTTCGGCTGCGGGACGCCCCGCCCCGCGGGGCCCGCTCAGTTCAGTCATTCATTCAACAAAGTCCTGGTGCGGGAGCTGCCAGGACCCCGCAGGGACGCAGACCCCTCTCTTGTCCAGGAGGTGATCTAGTCCAGCGCGCGTGGGGTGGGGAAATCAAAAATCAGACACGAGTGCTCGCTTCGGCATCTCATATAGAAATCAGACATGAGGCCGGGCGCGGTGGCTCAAGCCTGTAATCCCAGCACTTTGGGAGGCCGAGACGGGCGGATCACGAGGTCAGGAGATCGAGACCATCCTGGCTAACACGGTGAAACCCTGTCTCTACTAAAAACTACAAAAAACTAGCCGGGCGAGGTGGCGGCGCCTGTAGTCCCAGCTACTTGGGAGGCTGAGGCAGGAGAATGGCGTGAACCCGGGAGGCGGAGCTTGCAGTGAGCTGAGATCCGGCCACAGCACTCCAGCTTGGGTGACAGAGCGAGACTCCGTCTCAAAAAAAAAAAAAAGAAAGAAAGAAAAAAGAAATCAGACATGAACGGCCGGGCGCGGTGGCTCACGCCTTTAATCCCATCAATTTGGGAGGCTGAGGCAGGCGGATTAGGAGGTCAGGAGTTCGAGAGCAGCCTGACCAACGTGATGAAACGCCGTCTCTACTCAAAATACAAAAATTAGCCGGGCGTGGTAACGCGAGCCTGTAATCCTAGTTACTCAGGAGGCTGAGGCAGGAGAATCGCTTGAACCCGGGAGGCGGAAGTTGCAGTGAGCCGACATCGCGCCACTACACTCCAGCCTGGGCGATAGCGTGAGAGTCCTTCTCAAATAAACAAATAAATAAAGAAATAGGCCGGGCGCGGTGGCTCAAGCCTGTAATCCCAGCACTTTGGGAGGCCGAGACGGGCGGATCACGAGGTCAGGAGATCGAGACCATCCTGGCTAACACAGTGAAACCCCGTCTCTACTAAAAATACAAAAAAAAAACTAGCCGGGCGAGGTGGCGGCGCCTGTAGTCCCAGCTACTCGGGAGGCTGAGGCAGGAGAATGGCGTAAACCCGGGAGGCGGAGCTTGCAGTGAGCTGAGATCCGGCCACTGCACTCCAGTCCGGGCGACAGAGCGAGACTCCGCCTCAAAAAAAAAAAAAATAAATAAATAAAGAAAGAAAGAAAGAAAAAAGAAAGAAAGAAAGAAATAAAATCAGACACATGAACAATCCATGCAGAGATCACTGCAGCTTTCTTTTTTTTTTTTTTTTCCTCCCCTTGAGATCGCGTCTTCCTCTTGCTCAGCCTGGAGTGCAGTGGTACGATCACGGCTCTCTGGACTGGAGTCTCCCACTTCAGCCTCCCAAGTAGGGACCACAGGCACTGCGCCAGCACACACGACTAATTTTTGTATTTTTTGTAGAGAACAGGGTCTCACTATGTTGCCCAAACTAGCCTGGCCACTGCAGCTTTCTTAAGGGCCCTGGGGGTATAACAATTAAATCTGAGGTTAAGAGTTCGAGACCAGTCTGGCCAACATGGTGAAACCCTGTCTTTACTAAAACCAAAAATAAAAAAAGAAATTAGCTGGGTGTGGTGGTGGGCACCTGTAATCTCAGCTACTTGGGAGACTGAGGCAGAAGAATTGCTGGAACCCGGGAGACAGAGGTTGCAGTCAGCTGAGATAGCGCCATTTCACTCCAGACTGGGCGACAGAGAGGGCCTCCATCTCAAAAAATCAAAACAGGCCGGGTGCTGTGGCTCAGGCCTGTAATCCTAGCGCTTTGGGAGGCTGAGGCGGGCGGATCAGAGGTCAGGAGATCGAGACCATCCTGGCTAACATGGTGAAACCCCGTCTCTACTAAAAATACAAAAAATTAGCGAGGCATGGTGGTAGGTGCCTATAGTCCCAGCTACTTGGGAGGCTGAGGCAGGAGAATGGCTGTGAACCCGGAAAGCGGAGCTTGCAGTGAGCGGAGATCGCGCCACTGCACTCCAGCCTGGGCGACAGAGCGAGACTCTTATCTCAGAAACAAACAAACAAACAACAACAAAAAAAGCATAACAACATAAAAATAATATTATCTGGCCGGGCGCGGTGGCTCAAGCCGGTAATCCCAGCGCAGTGCGAGGCCAAGGTGGGCGGATCGCTTGAGCCCCGGAGTTCGAGACGCCTGGGCAATATAACAAGACCCTGTGTACAAAACATAAATTAGCTGGGCGCGGTGGCGTGTGCCGCCTGTAGTCCGAGCTACTCAGGAGGCTGAAGCGGGAGGATCGCTTGAGCCCGGAAGGTCGAGGCTGCAGTGAGCCGTGATCGCACCACTGCACTCCAGCCTGGGTGACACAGTGAAAATATTTCTCTAAAATAATACCAATAGTTTGCCCTGTAATTTGTAACTTAGGACGTAGTTACATAATAAAAGGCAGAGTTATCTCCACTTTGCGGAGTAGGAAACGAAGGCTCGGGTAGGTTAGGTGAGTTCCCCATGTCGTCGCGCTGCTTAAGTGGCAGAGACTCAAGCTCTGTTCTCCCCAAAGCCTGACGCCTCACCCTGGGTGAGTCTGGCAGCTACCCCAGCCTCCAGCGCCCCCCTCTGACAAGGCTGGGATTCGCACGCCCCCTGCCGTCGGGGACAGGGTCTCTGCCCCTCCTTCGGGGCGGTGGTCCAGTGACGTCACCGCTTCTTTAAGACCCCCGCCTCCGCCCCGTCCCGACACTCGGCCTAGGAATTTCCCTTATCTCCTTCGCAGGTGAGTCCCGGGCAAGTGTGAGTGTTGGAGAGACGCCTCTTGGGGCCGGGTGCAGGGTGCTGGCGGCGTGGGTAGGGGTGCATGCGAACTCGGGCTGCGGCCACCTGGATGCGCGAGTCCCTCAGGGGGTCGGGCGGTCTGCGCCCAAGCCTCCGAGGTGATCGGGTCCTTCGAGGCTCCCAAGGGTTAAACGCCCCTCCCCCCTCCCCAGGGACAAAGACGCCGAAACCCCGCGCGCCCCTCCCCCACCTGTCTTGCCTTTCGGGGCGGGGCGCCCCTCCCTCTTCCCCCTCGCCTGGGGGAGCAGACCTTGTGGCCACTGCAGCTATAGAACCCTTCCTGGGCGAGCGGCTCCCAGGCTGGAGTGGTCGGGTGGGCCGGGGCGCCCTCGGACAGAGTCGGGCCTGCAGTGCATGGAAAAGAAAGGGGCAGGGGCACATTCACAGGGGAGAGGCTTGGGGCGCCTAGACCAGCGTGGCCCCGACCCTAGCTCGACTAGAGGCCTAACGGCTGGACCTGGGCGTTGGGGCAGCCTGCCCCAGCCAGTCTCCCCAAGGTGGCCTGCTCCGCCCAGGCCTGGGATCCCCCGCTAATGAGTAGAGCCTGCCCTCGGGCCACTGCCGGCCGGGGTAAGTTTAGGTCCAAGCCGTACAATGGAAGAACTCTGGGCAGTGGGAGACCACAGCAGTGGGAGGCCCTGGTAAGACGTGATCCCCTCCGCGATCTCCAACACTGCCTGGGATATGAGGGGACACAGGTGCAGGCCAGGTGGCGGTGGGAGAACTGGTGTTGAGGAGAATCTAGCACAGCATTTGGTCTAGAATTCACAGGAAAAGACCACAAGCCTTGAGGCTATGCTCTCCAGCCCCTAGGGGAGGTCAGAAGGATGGGACCAGGGAGTCATTGAGTGACTTTGGGGAAGGAAGTGCTTTTAGGTGGGGGATTAATGATGTTTTTCTTCATCTCTCCTGCCCCTGGTGTCTGGCTGCCTGGGGTGTGGAACCAAGTTGTGAGGAACATTGTTGAAATTAACAAGTTAACAAGTTTTGGTCGGGTGCGGTGGCTCACACCTGTAATCCCAGAACTTTGGGAGGCCGAGGCAGGCAGATCACCTGAGGTCACGAGTTCAAGACCAGCCTGGCCAACTTGAGGAAACCCCATCTCTACTAAAAATACAAAAATTAAGGCCAAGCACGGTGGCTCATGCCTGTAATCCCAGCACTTTGAGAGGCCGAGGCGGGCAGATCACGAGGTCAGGAGATCGAGACCATCTTGGCTAACATAGTGAAACCCCGTCTCTACTAAAAATACAAAAAATTAGCCAGGCATGGTGTTGGGCGCCTGTAGTCCCAGCCACTCGGGAGGTTGAGGCAGGAGAATGGTGTGAACCCAGAAGGAGGAGCTTGCAGTGAGCCGAGATCGCTCCACTGCACTCCAGCCTGGGCGACAGAGCGAGACTCCCTCTCAAAAAAAAATTATCCAGGCGTGGTGGTGTGCACCTGTAATCGCAGCTGTTTGGGAGGCTGAGGCAGGAGAATCACTTGAACCTGGGAGGCACAGGTTGCAGTGAGCTGAGATTGCACCACTGCACTCTAGCCTGGGCCACTGAGCGAGACTCCTTATCTCAAACAACAAAAAAAGAAATTGTCTAGTTTTGAGCCTTAAACTCAGGGCTAAAACGGAACCATTCTACACGGAAACTGCTTGGAAATCACACTGTCTTCTCATCCTGCTGTTTGCTGCCTTGCAGCCTGATGACTGGCCCTGGCCTTGGACTGTCATTGCATAGGTTTCATGCTGTATTTTTCATTTGCACTCAGAATAGCCAGGGCAGGGCTGCTTGCACATTCACTGTTATGAGCCAGTGCCTATCACATAACTAGGAAGAATAATAAATGCTAAAGCATTAAGTGTTCATTTTGCCCATGGGAAGTGAGGCTCAGGGAGCATGTCTTGACCGAGTTCCGGGATGTGATGACGACTTTCCATGGTGCATGCCCCTAGTGTCCTGTCCACATGTGGCCTGAGGTCTGGACCTGCCAGGCCTCACCTTGCTGTGCTTCTGTCCCAAATACAGTGCAGCTCCTTCAACCTCGCCATGGCCTCTGCCGGAATGCAGATCCTGGGAGTCGTCCTGACACTGCTGGGCTGGGTGAATGGCCTGGTTTCCTGTGCCCTGCCCATGTGGAAAGTGACCGCTTTCATCGGCAACAGCATCGTGGTGGCCCAGGTGGTGTGGGAGGGCTTGTGGATGTCCTGCGTGGTGCAGAGCACCGGCCAGATGCAGTGCAAGGTGTACGACTCGCTTCTGGCACTGCCGCAGGACCTGCAGGCTGCACGTGCCCTCTGTGTCATTGCCCTCCTTGTGGCCCTGTTCGGCTTGCTGGTCTACCTTGCTGGGGCCAAGTGTACCACCTGTGTGGAGGAGAAGGATTCCAAGGCCCGCCTGGTGCTCACCTCTGGGATTGTCTTTGTCATCTCAGGGGTCCTGACGCTAATCCCCGTGTGCTGGACGGCGCATGCCATCATCCGGGACTTCTATAACCCCCTGGTGGCTGAGGCCCAAAAGCGGGAGCTGGGGGCCTCCCTCTACTTGGGCTGGGCAGCCTCAGGCCTTTTGTTGCTGGGTGGGGGGCTGCTGTGCTGCACTTGCCCCTCGGGGGGGTCCCGGGGCCCGAGCCATTACATGGCCCGCTACTCGGCATCTGCCCCTGCCATCTCTCGAGGGCCCTCTGAGTACCCCACCAAGAATTACGTCTGACGTGGAGGGGAATGGGGCCTCCGCTGGCACTAGAGCCATCCAGAAGTCCAACAGCTTTGGGATAGGTTGGCATCTTTTGTTTCTGCCTTCTGCTATTTTTCTTTTGACTGAGGGTATTTAAAATTCATTTGAAAACTGAACCAAGAAGATGGCTCAGACTCCCACTTAGGCTCTGCTGTTTCTCTCCCTTGGATGATGGAGCCAACGAGAGGCTGCTTTGAGATTTTGGATCTTGACGTGCCCATCTTAGAAGCCAGTCGAGCTGTGGAACTAACATGGAGGCTGCTTGCTCTGCTGGCCTTTGCAACAAGATAGACTGTCCCCAAGAGTTCCTGCTGCTGCTGGGGGCTGGGCTTCCCTAGACATCACTGGACAGCTGCCCCCATCCTACTTGGGCCTCTGGAGCTCCTCTCATCACCCCCTGGAAAAGCAAGTGATCTGTTAACAAAGGATTGCCCACCCCCGGAACTTGTGACCTGTGGCTCCTCTGTCCTGATAGGACGTCCACCCCCGGGCCCAGGTCCCAGCTATGTAGACCCCCGCCTCCACCTCCAACACTGCACCCTTCTGCCCTGCCTGCCCCTTTACACTCACATTTTTACCAAATAAAGCATGTTTTGTTAGTGTGTTTGGTGTTGCAGGGGGTTCCTGAGTGCCCACCCTGGCTAGGGGAAGAGGTGGGCATAAGTGAGTCATGATCTCCTCTGCCCGTGGCTTGAGTGAGCATACCCACCAGGCAGAACCTGGAGCCAGACCTTGGCCTGACAGCCACCAAGGGAGGCTAACCTGGCTGTCCCTGCCCAGCCCTAGTGGCGGCACACAGATTAGAGGGAGCCCAGTTACAAATGCTCTTTATTTCCAACTCGCGGGTGGGGATGTTGGGGAGGGGAGGTGATGGGCAGGCCCTCCCTGCCAACTCCAGGGTTGGGAGGGCATGGTCTGTTCCTTGGTTTTGGAGCCAATGAGCTGCTGCCCTTTCGGTGAGGTCAGGGTTCCTGGGACAGGGGAGGGCTCAGAAGAGAAGGAAGGCCAGCCAGTATCCTGGGCAACGGAAGGAAACAGCTACTGGGGAGGCGGGGGCAGGCCAGGGTGCCCAACACCTCTGGGCTGCCTAACTTGGGGGAGAACATCAAAGGGGACCCCATTGAGAAGAGCTCAGCCAGGCCAGCTGACCCAGCCCTGCAGCCAGGTATAGCTTGGGCTTTTGGAAAGTGGGTTTTCCTGGGGAAGGACGTTGTGGTGGAGCAGGGCATCTGGTCACCAGGCCAAGGTGGAAGGTGCGGAGCAGTAGGGAGCAGCGGGCTCCCAGGGGAAGCCTCCGCCTCACACGTAGTCCCTCTTGTCCAGTCCAGACGCGCCTGAGCGGGAGGGGATGGAGTAGCCCAGCCTCGGTCCACGGGGCCGCTCGACCGGGGGCGGGGGGCACGTGCAGCAGAGGAGCCCCCCGCCCAGCATAAGCAGTGCGGCTGCCGCCCAGCCCAGGTAGAGGGAGGCTCCCAGCTCCCGCTTGAGGGCCTCAGCCACCAGGGGGTTGTAGAAGTCCTGGATGATGGCGTGCGCCGTCCAGCACACAGGGATGAGCACCAGGATGCCAGCGAGGAGGAGGATGACTCCTGCGGTGAGCACGATACGGGCCTTGGCACCTTCATCCTCCACACATGTGGTACACTGGGCACCTGTGATGGCCACCAGGAGGCCAAGCAGGGCCAGCAGGAGGGCGATGACACAGAGGGCACGTGCAGCCTGTAGGTCCTGTGGCAGCGCCAGCAGCGAGTCGTACACCTTGCACTGCATCTGGCCCGTGCTCTGCACCACGCAGGACATCCACAGCCCCTCCCACACCACCTGGGCCACTACGATGCTGTTGCCGATGAAGGCGGTCACCTTCCACAGGGGCAGGGCACAGGACACCAGGGTCCCCAGCCAGCCCAGCACAGCCAGGGTCATGCCCAGCAGTTCTAAGCCAGTTGACGCCATCTGCCCCTCGGTTAGGTCTTCTCGGCCCCAGGCAGCCTAGGTGACTCAAAGGGTGTGTCTGGTGTGCTGGGTGGGGGTCTCTGTGCCCAGCAGGAGGGGAAGGCTTGTTGGTGTCCCCAGGCCAGGCCAGTCCTCAGTTCTGTGAACCTCTTGAAAGGCTCCTCCTCTTCGTGCCTCTTGCAGGTGTCTCTGGTCCTTGCGGAGCACAAAGCAGACTCCTGGTCCCACTCAGCTGAGTGGTGGGTGTCACCTTGAGGGGCCTCTGCCCATTGAATGCGGTGAGAGTCCTGCTGCTCTTGCCACCCTGCTGTCACACCTGGGCTGAGCTCACACAGGCCCTCCGGATGCACTGCCAGGCTGAGGACATCCGCGTCCCCTGCGGGCTGGCACAGGTTCCCACGAAGCGACTCTGACAGTGCCACCTGAGGACTCTGCAGGCTCTCGGCTGCAGGCGGGGTTTTAAGGCCAGGCAGGGGAGGAGCAGAGTGAAGTGCAGGGAGGCCAGGATAGGGGAGACCTGAGCCATGGGGAGGGTGCGAGGTTGGGGATTCGTGGGCAGCGGGTGGATGAGAGGCCTGGGGGTCAGTGGGGGACGCTGCGACTGAGTGGCGACAGGGGAGGAAGAGCATCCGTAGCATCTGTGCATGTGGGAACCAAGGGTAAAGGAGGGGAAGATGGAGGACAAGCTGAGGAAGAAGAGAAGGATTGGGGGCCAAAAAAGTAACAGGCTCAGGACAGAAACACACACAGGGGGCGTTGGCCTGCCTTCCTGAGCCTCCTCCTCCCGCAGCCCCTCCCGGCCGCCTCTGCTCTCCCCCGGCCCAGTTTCGTGATGCAAATATGCCCCACCTTCCCAAGTATCGCACACCCCCACCCGCCTGGGACTCTCAGGAATCTGATCCATCCCCCGTTTCAGCCCAGTGGCCCTGCTAGCTCCCAGGGGAAGAGCCCCGCCCGTACTGTTCCCCGGACTACAGGTCCCTGGCGCCCAGCTCAGGTGGCATTGCCCTGGCAACGGCCTAGAAAACTACCCCCCCTTCGACCTCAGCTCAGGTGCGCTCTTGCCACCCTCGCTGCTGAAAACGAGGCTGAGCTGAGCTGCCTAAGGTCTCCAGAGGCCAGAGGATAAGGGGCCTGTTGTGAAGGTTGGGGGACCCTCAGGAAGGGGGATGGAGGTGGGAGGGGCTTGGGCTGGAACCCAGGGTGAGGCGCAGCCCAGGACTCAGTTATCTTCCGTGAGTGGGTGAGTGAGTGGCCAGTCAGGCCTCCCGGGACAAGACACCCCAGAGGTGGGCATGGGAGTTAAGTCCAGGGACTCAAGTGTCCCCAAGACCTGCCTTC
This sequence comes from Trachypithecus francoisi, assembly GCF_009764315.1. Taxonomy (NCBI): domain Eukaryota; kingdom Metazoa; phylum Chordata; class Mammalia; order Primates; family Cercopithecidae; genus Trachypithecus; species Trachypithecus francoisi. Next base: position 112,083,265 of record NW_022681460.1, read on the forward strand.
CAGTGTGCAGGAAAGCCCTTCCTCTGGAAAAACTCCCTCAGAGCCTGTGACTCCACTCACGGGGACAGCCTGGGGGTCCCACTGACTGAAGCTCAAATCCTGACCCCTATCTGGGACAGATCATGGAAGGTCAAGGTCCTTAACCTCCTTTGGTCAAAGACCCACTTGAGAAACCCATGGGACTCACAGAAAAAGCACCCACAAAAATGTGCCCCTCATTTGCGGGGGAGGGTTCATGAACTCCCTCAAGCCCCTGCCCGGGTGCTAAGAACCTCTGAAGATTGTTGTCTGAAAAAGGGGCGTGACGTCGGCCTGTAGTCCCAGCACTTTGGGAGGCCAAGGTGGGTGAATCACCAGGGCAGGAGTTGGAGAGCACCCTGGCCAACATGGTGAACCCCATCTCTACTAAAAATACAAAAAAATTAGCTATCCCAGCACTTCGAGAGGCCGAGGCAGGTGGATCAGGAGGTCAAGAGATCGAGACCATCCTGGCCAACATGGTGAAACCCCGTCTCTACTAAAAATACAAAAGTTAGCTGGGCATGGTGGCACGAGCCTGTAGTCCCAGCTACTCGCTACTCTGGAGGCTGAGGCAGAAGAATCACTTGAACCCAGGAGGCGGAGGTTGTAGTGAGCCAAGATCGCACTGCTCCACTCCAGCCTGGCAACACATTGAGATTCCATCTCAAAAAAAAAAAAAAACAAGGAAAAAAAAATTAGCTGGCTGTGGTGGCAGGCGCCTGTAATCCCAGCTACTTGGGAGGCTGAGGCAGAAGAATCGCTTGAACCCAGGAGGCAGAGGTTGCAGTGAGCCGAGATCGCACCGCTGCACTCCAGCCTGGGTGACAGTGGGAGACTCTGTCTCAAAAAAAAAAAAAAGAAAAAGAAAAAAAAAAGAAAAAGCGATGTGAGGAAGATTCCCTCCATTCACACACTTTCCAGGGCGGTACAGAGGATCCTCAGAGTGGGCCCTCAGCTGGGAATGCATCTTACCCGCCTGGTGCTGGGAGAGCTAGGGTGTGCTGGAGCTCACTGGCCAGTGTGGGCAGCGCTGGGGTGCCCACCACACACATCTGGTAGCTGTACCACTTCACGGCACTGCCTTCAGGGAGCCAGTGGCCAGGCAAGCCCCTGCCCAGTGCCCCTCACCTATTCGGTGGGACATTGTGTATAAAGGGTTCTAACCTCAAGGAGCGTTCAGGGTTCAAATCCAGGAGTATGAGCATCACTTCTGCGAAAGGTTTTAGCATCTTTTGGGTCTGGGCACTGAGGCTCACACCTGTAATCCCAGCGCTTAAGAGGCCAAGGTGGGAGGATTGCTTAAGGCCAGGAGCTTGAGACCAGCCTGGGCAACATAGTGAGACCCCATTTCTAAAACAAACAAACAAACAAAATACAAAAATTAGCTGAGTGAGGTGGTTCCTGTCTGTAGTCCCAGCTACTCAGGAGGCTGAGGTGGGAGGGTCTCTTGAGCCCAGGAGTAGTGAGCTATGATTATGCCACCGTAGTCCATCCTAGGTGAGACCCTGTTTCTATTTAAAAAAAAAATGATACTTTTGGAAGAGAGATTTATACTTTCCTTCAGATTTGCAAAGGGGCCTCGACCCAAAACAGCTTAAGATCCTCCCCTGCAAACACAGAGACTGAGGCCAATGCCAGTCAGCCTCACCTCCTCTTCACCACCCCTTTCCACTGAGGGGGGCTCCTCTGGTACGAGGGGCTGACCTGGTGGCCCCACAGAGTCTGGGAGATGGGGGATGATGACAGGGGCTGGAAAATGGCCACCGATGGACTCAGAGAATCTTGTGGTGGGTTTGTCCAGCTCACCCAGCCCCCGGGGCTTGGATTTCACAGAATGGGGGTGGGGAGAGCAGAGAATTGCAGACGGAGGCAAGCCGGGTCAGTGGGCTCCCTCGCAGCCTTCCAGGGGCCTCCAGGAATCCAGTCGCACAGGTTTGGGCAGCTGTCAGGAGGCAGCAGCAAGCCTGGCTCTCTGGAAGGCCCCCCACCCTGCAGCCCCAACCCAGGGGCTATTCTCTTCCCCGGGCTAGAACCAATCCTCCTCTTTCTAGGGCCTAAGGTGATCGGCTCATCCCACTTTTTTGAGGGACATTCCCAGTTTGAATATTGGGTCCTGCATCCCAGGGAAACCGGGACAGCTGGTCAACTTGCCGTCGGGCCCTGCGGTTCCACAGGCAGCTCTAAACCCCTACGTTGTAGCCCAGTGGCGGGCTGCACATATCCGGTGAGCATTGTGCCTGGAAAGGGCATAAGAGGACCCCAGGGGTTTTTTTTGTTGTTGTTGTTTGAGATGGGAGTTTCACATTCGTTGCCCATGCTGGATGCAATGGCACAATCTCGGCTCACTGCAACCTCTGTCTCCCGGGTTCAAGCTATTCTCCTGCCTCAGCCTCCCAAGTAGCTGAGATTACAGGCATGTGCCACCACAGTCAGTTATTTATTTATTTTTTTAATTTAGTAGAGACAGGGTTTCACCATTTTGGTCAGGCTGGTCTCGAACTCCTGACCTCAGGTGATCCGCCCACCTCAGCCTCCCAAAGTGCTAGGATTACAGGCGAGCGCCACTGCACTTGCTCGGCGACGCCAGTTTTTTTCGTTTTGTTTTCTGAGATGGAATCTTGCTCGGTCGCCCAGGCTGGAGTACAGTGGCGTGATCTTGGCTCACTGCAACCTCCGCCTCCTGGGTTCAAGCGATTCTCCTGCCTCAGCCTCCCGAGTAGCTGGAACTACAGGCATGCGCCGATACGCCCAGCTAATTTTTGTATTTTTATTAGATACGGGGTTTCACCATATTGGCCAGGCTGGTCTCGAACTCATGACCTCGTGATCCGCCTGCCTCGGCCTCCCAAAGTGCTGGGATCACAGGTGTGATCCACTGCGTCCAGCCAACCCAAGGTTTTTAAGACCCCAATTCCTCTTTGACCCAACATCTCCACATTGGAGCAAGGAGGAAAGCAAGCACACTCCAGGGACTAGCCAGCTGCATGTGTGACGGCTGCTCAGTGGACACGCACACCCCCACCACAGGCCCCAACCCGCTGGACTTGCCTTCACAGTGGCCCGGTGCAGCTTCAGCCTCCTCCCACCCCGACTCCCACTCCAGGTCTCTAAGATAAAACAAAGTATCTCCCCAAGCGCCTTGGGGAGAGTAAAAGTGGGGGAACATCTCGGAACCTAGGACAGGCTGGAAGAGGGTGGTTGGGGACCTGCCCACAGTGGGAGGATTCCCAGGACACATGGGCAGCAATTCACCTGTTGTCCTCAGCCCTCGCTAGGCCTGGGTTGGGAGGTCCCAGACCCTCTCCTAGGCCCCCGTGCACCTGGACTCAGTTGGATCTTGGGAACGGAAGGGTTAAGGTTGGGGCTGAATCCGAGACTTCAAGGGCCGGAATGCCATTGATATGGAGAAGTGGGAGCCCCCTGGTGTAGTTACCATCTCAATGGCACTTTAAAGTTCCCTCCCCCATCTGCCAGGTTGGGGGAAAGAGGTGGGGGAGGGGAACCTTCCCCACTGTACTACCCTGGGAGGAAAGGAAGCCGGCCCTCCACCAGCCCCTTCCTGGAGCGACAAAATGGACCTTGTTTTTGTTCCGTCTAGGAGGAAAGAGGAGCAGGGAGACTCAGGTGGGCAGAAGAAACCAGGGATCAGCTTAGATAGGGTCGAAGTGGGTTAACCCGCGCCTCTTAGAGGGGGAAGTGGGGCCTGAGGACAAAGAAAGGGAACGAAGTTACCAGGAGCTACCATGCGGCAGGAATGGTGCGGGGGTGGGTGTGGGGACTGCACACTAAGAACCCCAAGGGCAGAGTCACCCACTGCGCAGAGAACTGCATCTGGATCTGATAACGAAGGAGGCCCCCTCCACCTGCTGGCTCACTCTCACTGCCACGTCCCTGGCAAGGGACGTGCCCTTTGCTCCCCACTTGCAGGAGGCAGCAGGCTGGGCTCCTAGAACCCCATGCGGATCCCACCCCAGGGCTCCCTGGGCAAGTCACAGCTGCCCAAACCTCAGGTGCCTGCTGGCTGTAAAGCAGAGAGGAGACAGTTCTGCTTCAACCCTGGCACATCCCTGGACTAGTGCCTTGGGGATCGAAGTAGGTATTGACTCAAGGCAAGCATATTTTGTCAGAAGCATAATGGAGGTTTCACTTGTAAATCTGGGCAGACTCCATTGACTGCGGAACAATTAACTTTATTATCAGTAGTAATTGTCAGTTTCAACCAGCAGCAGTTGTGGCTCCCACCCTTTTGAGGGTGGGGGCCCCATGGCTAATGCTGTCTTTAAGAACACACATCCTCCGTGTACTTCCTGTTTCTTAGCTGAGAGAGGAGTCCTCAACAATATAAAGCACGGGAGTGGCAAGCCAACGGGAATGGGCACCTGGCCATAAGTCAGAGAAGGGGAAGGAGTCACTTTATTCTCTTTTCTTCTGGTGCCAGTAAGAACTTTATCAAGGTACTAGTGCCATCAGCTCCTACCCAAAGGCACCCAAGGCTCCAGGTCAGCAAGACAGATTTAAAACACATTATGTTCGACGGGTGCGGTGACTCACGCCTGTAATCCCAGCACTTTGGGAGGCCGAGGCAGGTGGATCACGAGGTCAGGAGATCTAGACCATCCTGGCGAACACGGTGAAACCCCATCTCTATTTAAAAAATACAAAAAACTTAGCCGGGCGTGGCGGCGAGCGCCTATAGTCCCAGCTAATTGGGAGGCTGAGGCAGGAGAATGGTGTGAACCTGGGAGAGGGAGTTTGCAGTGAGACGAGATTGTGCCACTGCACTCCAGTCTGGGGGACAGAGCAAGACTCCGTCTCAAAAAAAAAAAAAAAAAAAAAAATTACGTCTTGGGAAGACAGCTGGAAAGATAGGCCAGCCCCACAGACGAGAGGACACTGCCTGTCCGGATTGGATGGGGGCAGGCAAAACGATACTTCCACCCACTAAGCCCTGGAATGTGTGAATGTGACCTCACTTGATAAAAGGGTCTTTGCACATGTAATTAAACTAAGGATATCAAAATGAGGTTATCCTAGATTTCAGGCAGCCCCTACATTCAACAACAATCCAACCTCTTACAAGATAAAAACAGAGGGAGATTAGAGACAGACAGGGGAAGAAGGCCATGTGAAGATGGAGGCAGGAACTCCTGTGATGCGGCCACAAGCCACAGAGGGCCTGGAGCCAGCGAGAGCTGGGAGAGGCGGGAGGCATCCTCCCTTAGCACCTGTGAAGGGAACAGGGTCCTGCCCACACCTCGATTTTTGACTTCTGGCCTCCAGGACTGTAAAGAATAAATTTCTGTTGTTTGAAGTCACTCAATGTGTACACATTTGTTACTGCAGTCACAAAGAACTAGTACACTGCCCTTGTTGATGGTGGGTCTCCGGCTCTCTGAGGTCCCCTAGGGTCAAGGTTGGCTTCCTGATACCAATCCTGGGCTGCTGGAGTGGAGCCCACTGAGATAGAACTTCTGCCTGATTACCTGAGCTCAGGCCACCTAGGGGACAAAGAGAACTTTATTAAGCTGTAGAGGCTGCACAGAAACTGGCGGGTGGGGTGCAGGCAAAGCTGGAAAGAACAGGAGTTTCCTCTCAGGGCCCAGCGCGGGTGGGGGTGGGGGAAGCTCTCCTGTCCCGTGGGGATGACTTCATAGCCTTTGCACATGACCCTCGGGTCCAGTATCGATCCACACCGCTGCTTCCCTGGTGCGCACAGCCAGCCCGACCCCTGGATCTGTCAAGTTGAAAATTTGACTCCTGGCTGGGCGCGGTGGCTCAAGCCTGTAATCCCAGCACTTTGGGAGGCCGAGACGGGCGGATCACGAGGTCAAGAGATCGAGACCATCCTGGCTAACACGGTGAAACCCCGTCTCTACTAAAAATACCAAAAAAACTAGCCGGGCGAGGTGGCGGGCGCCTGTAGTCCCAGCTACTCTGGAGGCTGAGGCAGGAGAATGGCGTAAACCCGGGAGGCGGAGCTTGCAGTGAGCTGAGATCTGGCCACTGCACTCCAGCCTGGGCGACAGAGCGAGACTCCGTCTCAAAAAAAAAAAAAAAGAAAAGAAAAAAGAAAATTTGACTTCTGAAGACTTCTGAGAGGCCGAGCACGGTGGCTTAAGCCTGTAATCCCAGCACTTTGGGAAGCCGAGGTGGGCGGATCACCTGAGGTCTGGAGTTCCAGACCAGGCTGACCAACATGGAGAAACCTGTATCTACTAAAAATAGAAAATTAGCTGGGCGTGGTGGCGCATGCCTGTAAACTCAGCTACTCGGGAGGCTGAGGCAGGAGAATCGCTTGAACCCAGGAGGCGGAAAGTGCCATTGCACTCCAGCCTGGGCAACAAGAACGAAACTCCGTCTCAAAAAAAAAAGATTTTTGGCCGGGCGCGGTGGCTCAAGCCTGTAATCCTAGCACTTTGGGAGGCCGAGACGGGCGGATCGCGACGTCAGGAGATCGAGACCATCCTGGCTAACACGGTGAAACCCCGTCTCTACTAAAAAATACAAAAAACTAGCCGGGCGAGGTGGCGGCGCCTGTAGTCCCAGCTACCTGGGAGGCTGAGGCAGGAGAATGGCATGAACCCCGGAGGCGGAGCTTGCAGTGAGCTGAGATCCGGCCACTGCACTCCAGCCTGGGCGATAGAGCTAGACTCCGTCTCAAAAAAAAAAAAAAAAAAAAAAAAAGATTTTTGAGGCAGGATCAGAATTTTCAAGAGCCATACACTGAGGATGGCCTTAACCATGGCATCCAGATCCTTTATTTATAAGAGAAATGAAATATTTGGATATAAAGCACTTTCAACTTTTGTTTTTATACCCTTCATCCCCATGTCCATGGACATGTGCTGTGGGCCCCGTCCGCTGCCCTGATCACTAACCAGGTTATCAGCTCAGCGGATGGGTTACATTCTCAAATAACCTAGCAAGAGGCCTGCTGGAGGGCTAGAGAGGAAAATGGAAGAAAGACCCGAATCTTTAGACGAGTCTATTTTCTATTTGGTAGAGAAAGTCTCGCTTCTTTCTTTACCAAACCTTGGCTGCTTCCGATTCCCCGTCTCTCTTCCCCAAACTGGGCTCTAACCCCCGTCCTCTGAATCCATGCTCTGGGAAGGTGGCTAGGGGGCACTGGCCCTGTCGGGGGCTGCCTACTCACCCGCCGCGGGAGGGGCCCGGTCAAAAGGGCGGCGACAAGAAAAAATGCAGCGGCGGGGGCGAGGGGAAGGCGGGCAGAGGCCACGTGTCGCGGGTCGAGGGGGGCGCCAGTAGGCTGAAAGGCGAGGGTCGCGCCGGCAGCGGAGGTAGCGGCTGCGGGGGCGGCTCGGAGAGCAGGGGCGGGAGGCCGCGCGCGCCCACGGGCCCGGGGGCGGCGGCGACGGCGGCCTCGGGTAGCGGAGGCAGCGGCAGGTGCGCGGGGGTTGGAGCGGGAGCAGGTAGGCGCGGCAGGTCCTGCAGTGCGAGCGCGGCGGGGGGCGGGGCGGGTGCGCAGGCTTCAGGCGGGAGCTCGGGTAGCGCCAGGTACGCGCTGGGGCCCCAGGGCAGCAGCGGCTCGGGCCGCAGCGGGAGCGCGGGCAGCGGCGGCAGCTCAGCCAGGGCGAGCGTGGAGGGCGGCGACGGCCCGGGGCTCAGGCCGGGCGGCAGGCCGGGCAACGGCGGGTGCGGCAGGGACGGCGCGGGTAGCGGGGTTGGCGGCAGCGTAGAGCGGGCCCGGCCCAGTCGCGAGTGGGCGCGGGCGCGGGCGAGCCGCGGGTGCGAGCTGGAGCGGGGCAGCCGTGCCGCCAGCTTGGCTGCGGCCGCCACCTCAAGGCCCCCGAGCGCGCCGCCCGCCGTGACCTCGTACCTCTGGAGGTGGCCACGCGCCGCACTCCGACCGGCCCGGCCAATGGCAGACGCCCACCGCCGCGCTCCAACCAATCAGGGGCCAGTGCGCTCGCGGCCTACGGGTCCCTCCCGGCAACTGGCAAGGGCTACCCTTGGCAGCCAATCAGAGATATCAGCGCGTTCCTACAAGTTCTTCTTCCCGCCCTCTCCTGGTCCCAGCCAATCGCTGTGTCCCAATTGTCGCAGCTGCTCCCCGCCCTCAACTAGCCTGGAGACCAGGCGCTGCACACGCGCAGTGAGCGCCCCCACTTGGCCTGCGGGTCTGCAGATTCGCTGCGATCCCGAGGCGCCTCGCCTCAACGATTTTTTTTTTTTTTTTTTTGTTGAGACGGAGTTTCGCTCTGTCGCCCAGGCTGGAGTGCAGTGGCCGGATCTCAGCTCACTGCAAGCTCCGCCTCCCGGGTTTACGCCATTCTCCTGCCTCAGCCTCCCGAGTAGCTGGGACTACAGGCGCCCGCCACCTCGCCCGGCTAGTTTTCTGTATTTTTTTTAGTAGAGACGGGGTTTCACCGTGTTAGCCAGGGTGGTCTCGATCTCCTGACCTCGTGATCCGCCCGTCTCGGCCTCCCAAAGTGCTGGGATTACAGGCTTTAGCCACCGCGCCCGGCAACGATTTTTTTTGTTTGTTTTTTAGGTGGCTTTTTTGGGGACTGAGTTTCACTCTGGCTCCCAGGCTAAGTGCAGTGATGCGGTCACGGCTCAGTGAAGCCTCGACCTCCCGGACTAAAGCAGTTCTCCTGCCTCAGCCTCCCCAAGTAGCCGGGACTACAGGCGCGCGCCACTACATCGGCTAATTGTTATACTTTTTTTAAATAAAAAAAAAAAAACGCTTTTTTTTTTTAGATGGAGTCTCGCTCTATCGCCCAGGCTGGAGTGCATTGGCGCAATCTCAGCTGCAACCTCCGCCTTCTGGGTTCAAACAAGTCTGCTGCCTCAGTCTCCTGAGTAGATGGGATTGCGGGCGCCTGCCACCACGCCCGGTTAATTTTTGTATTTTTAGTAGAGACGAGGTTTTTCCGTGTTGGCCAGGCTGGTCTCTAACTCCTGACCTCATGTCCTCAGGTGATACAGCCGCCTCGGCCTCCCAAATTGTTGGGATTACAGGCGTGAGCCTCCGCGCCCGGCCTAATTATTATATTTTGTGTACAGATGGAGTCTCACCATGTTGCCCAGGCTGGTCTCGAGCTCCTAGGCTCAAGCGATCCGTCGGCCTCAGTCTTCCAAAGTGCTGGGATTCCAGGCATGACCTACCGCGCCCGCCCCGCGACGCCACCGATTTGGAGTGTGAGATTGTCCTCTCCTTGCTATTTACCCATTGCAACTCAGGTAAGAGGATCCTGTGTGGATGGGTCACGGTACCCAGATTTCCATTCAGTTATAAGAAAGATAAAACGATATCACAATTCAAAAGCTACGTTTGGTGATAATATACTTAGCGTATGTGTTCAAGTTCCTAAGAACGATTTTGTAAATAACAGATGGGTGAGAATCTGGTAGCTCAGAACAAAAAGGATAAAATGGTCAATCTATTCAAAATTGGAATATAGAAACTTTTTCTTTTTGAGACAGGATCTTGCTTTCTCGCCCAGGCTGGAGTACGTAGCGCCATCATGGCTCACTGCAGCCTCGACCTCCTGGGCTCAAGTAATCCTCTTACCTCAGCCTCCCAAGTAACTGAGACTACAGGCATGTACTACCCTGCCAGGCTAATTTTTTAATTTGTGGAGATAGGAGTCGCTAGGCGCGGTGGCTCACGCCTATAATCACAGCACTTTGGGAGGCCAAGGCGGGCAGATCATGAGGTCAGGAGGTCAAGACCAGCCTGACCAACATGGTGAAACCTCGTCTCTACTAAAAATATAAAAATTAGAGGTTGCAGTGAGCCGAGATTGTGCCACCACACTCCAGCCTAGGCTACAGAGTGAGACTCCATCTCAAAAAAAAAAAAAAAAAAGAGATGGGAGTCTCACTATGGTGCCTAGGCTGCTGTCGGACTCCTGGGCTCAAGCAATCCTCCTGCCTCAGCCTCCCAAAGTGCTGGGATTACAGGTGTGAGCCACTGCACCTGGTGGAGACATTTATAAGAACAATTAAAATAATATTACAACAATGTTTCTTGGTGTTAAGGGATATCATCCACTGCCCTGAGAGTCTGGTCAGTGGCCACTGAGCAGATGTTGGCTCCTAATCCTATTCTACAGTAAAGAGAAAAACCTTGGAATGTGGTTTACTCCATGCTGTGGTGCAGAGAAAGACAAGATCGTTTGAATATTTTTATTTTTTAATTTTTAATTTTTATTTATTTGTGAGACAGAGTCTCCCTCTGTCACCCAGGCTGGAGTGCAGTGGTGAGACCTCGGCTCCCTGCAACCTCTCCCTCCCGGGTTCAAGCAGTTCTCTTGCCTCAGCCTCCCGAGTAGCTGAGACTACAGGCATTTGCCACCACGCCCGGTAAATTTTTGTATTTTTAGTAAAGATGGGGTTTCTCTATGTTGGCCAGGCTGGTCTCGAACTCCTGATCTCAGGTGATCTGCCTGCCTTGGCCTCCCAAAGTGCTGGGATTACAGGCATGAGCCACTGAGCCCAGCTGAATTTTTTTTTTTTTTTTTTTTTTTTTTTTTTTTTGAGACGGAGTCTCGCTCTGTCGCCCGCGCTGGAGTGCAGTGGCCGGATCTCAGCTCACTGCAAGCTCCGCCTCCCGGGTTTACGCCATTCTCCTGCCTCAGCCTCCCGAGTAGCTGGGACTACAGGCGCCCGCTGCCTCGCCCGGCTAGTTTTTTGTATTTTTTAGTAGAGACGGGGTTTCAGCATGTTAGCCAGGATGGTCTCGATCTCCTGACCTCGTGATCCGCCCGTCTCGGCCTCCCAAAGTGCTGGGATTACAGGCTTGAGCCACCGCGCCCGGCCCCAGCTGAATATTTTTAAAGAATCAGTAATTCTGTGAAAAAGCAAAAGTCTATGATTCTCCAGTAGAGCAAATCAGATGAAGTAGTCAAGAAAAATCAGGCTGGAATTCCAGTACTATTTACAGAATCTCCTGAATGTTGATCAACCCAAAACCTTGTGCATACTGAGATAAGTCTTTGGTCTACACCCAAATACCATTATCATAAATCGGGCTAAGAAAAGAAGAGCTAGGTGCCAGATAGGAATTCCAGATCCTGTCAGTGAACCAGCTTGCAAGAAGAGGTTTGGATTTGGAAGGGCTCAGCTCAGAGCGTAAAGATTTAGCCAGGTGCAGTGGCTCACGCCTATAATCCCAGCACTTTGGGAGGTCCAGGTGGGAGGATCACTCGCGCTAGAGTTTGAGACCAGCCTGGGTAACATAGTGAGACTTTGTCTCTACTAAAAATTTTAAAAGGCCGGGCGCGATGGCTCAAGCCTGTAATCCCAGCACTTTGGGAGGCCGAGGCGGGTGGATCACGAGGTCAGGAGATCGAGACCATCCTGGCTAACACGGTGAAACCCCGTCTCTACTAAAAATACAAAAAACTAGCCGGGCGAGGTGGCGGGCGCCTGTAGTCCCAGCTACTCGAGGCTGAGGCGGGAGAATGGCGTAAACCCGGGAGGCGGAGCTTGCAGTGAGCCGAGATCACGCCACTGCACTCCAGCCTGGCGACAGAGCGAGACTCCTCCTCAAAAAAAAAAAAAAAAAAAAAAGAAAAAAAAATTTTTTTTTAAATTAGCTGGGCCTGTTAGCATGTGCTTATGGTCCCAGCAACTCAGGGGCCTGAGGCAGGAGGATCACTTGAGCCTGCCTGGGAAATTGGGACTGTAGTGAGCTATGATCAGGAGACCCTGTCTCAAAAGAAAGAAAGAAAAGAAAGAGAGGGCCGGGCGCGGTGGCTCAAGCCTGTAATCCCAGCACTTTGGGAGGCCGAGACGGGCGGATCACGAGGTCAGGAGATCGAGACCATCCTGGCTAATACGGTGAAACCCTGTCTCTACTTAAAAAAATACAAAAAACTAGCCGGGCGACGAGGCGGGCGCCGGTAGTCCCAGCTACTCGGGAGGCTGAGGCAGGAGAATGGCGTAAACCCGGGAGGCGGAGCTTGCAGTGAGCTGAGATCCGGCCACTGCACTCCAGCCTGGGCGACAGAGCGAGACTCCATCTCAAAAAAAAAAAAAAAAACCTGGGGGAGAGAAAACTGTGACTCAGAGATGGGGGTCAGCAAGAGCCACTGTCCTGGCCTCCCCTCTTCCTGGGGTGGCAGAAGGAAGAGAAGGGAAGAGGAGGGGAAGGGAGGGGAGGAACTCCAGGAAGGGCCTCCTCACCTGTTTCTGCTCCTGGTCCATAGCCATTTGGAGGCTGGTGCCCTGTGAGGAGAAAGAAGGTCAGTGCGGAGGACCCAGGTCTCCCCTGACTCCTTGGGGGCCAAAGATGGACCTTAGGGACTCTGAAGGGGAAGCAGGGACTTTTTGTGTCCACAGGGAATGGAACCAGAAGAAACAGAGCAGCAAGAGACCGGGCGCGGTGGCTCACACCTGTAATCCCAGCACTTTGGGAGGCTGAAGCGGGCTGATCACTTGAAGCCAGGAGTTCGAGACCAGCCTGGCCAATGTGACAAAATGCCATCTCTACAAAAAATACAAAGATTAGCCAGGTATGGTAGTGCATGCCTGTAATGCCAACTACTTGGGAGGCTTATTTTGCAGTGAGCCAAAATTGCACCACTGCACTCCAGCCTGGGCGACAGAGCGAGACTGTCTCCAAAAAAAAAAAAGCAAGAGGGTAGAAGAGGGTAGACTCGGGGAGGGACTTCCTGGCCTTAGGGTGCCTGAATAGCTGAGGCAGCGTAGGGAACAAGGGTGATGGAGGAGTGACCCTGATCTGGGGTGGGGACAGAGGATAGACCTAGCTGAGAGTTTGTCCCTCTGGGATGTGGGGCCTGGGGACAGACAGACTCACACCTGCTTTCTGAGGTTGCAGTCCCCACTGGATGGCTGGCATCAGTGCTAGGAGGAAAGTCAGGGGCAGGAGTGAGCCCAGCCCAGGGCTTTAGAGGCTGCAGATGCCATGGGGCAGAGGTTGAAAGGGTTCCCATACTGGGGGATACATGGGGTCCCAGGGAAAGAGTTCGGGTTCTCGTCAGCAGATCACTGTGTGACAAGTCACTGCCCTCTCTGAGCTTTGGCGTCCAAGGACAGAGTGGGACATGGCGGCCAGGTGCTTCCCAGTGACCCCCAGGCACCCCCACTCCACACTGACCTGGGAACTTGCCATTCTGCACTGCAGGAGGGGGCTGGGATTTCAGGCCCCAGCCACCCTCTTTGTCCGAAGGGACCCCTGGAGTGGGAAGCCTGGGAAGGAGCTTCAGAGCGACCCTCGCATTGCAGGGACCTAAGATGGGAAGGAAGGGAGGGATGGAGCTATGCTCCAGGCCAGTCCTCACTGACGCCACCCAGGAGGCCTTGGCCTGGCCAAGCTACCGGCCTGTAGTGGCTTCTAGGGCAGACCCAGCACCTAAGGGGGACATTAGCCAGGCTGGAAAAAGCCCAGCTCCCTTGGGCCACACCCTGCCGGGGGGACCTGGGGATCCAGGCAGGGGATAGAGGGACATAGGGACCTGTCAGGGATGGGGCTCCTGGTGTTGGTCCACCAGCCCCTCCATCTTTCAGCAGCCTCCTTCTCCCTTCCTCTTGAGCCCCCAACCCTGGTCCCAGTGGCCTCACCTGGCTGGGGCCCATTTTCATGGCCATATCCTGGAGAGGGAAAGCAGAGATGAGTGTGGCAACACTGGGGGCAGGGGCTAGAAGGGCTGAGAGGCAGAAGGAGGTGTGGGGCAGAGCCAGGGGTCCCCCACTTGCCTGGCTTCTGAGGCTTCAAAGTCCCTCACAGGCCTGGGGAGAGAGAGAAAGAGGCCAGTTCAGAGACCAGTCCACCCCAGGGGTGTAGTGAACCCCTTTCTCCCCTGCTGATCCCCCTAGTCACGCCTTTTCACCTGGCAGGAGCCCCAGCTGGGTCCCTGGTGTGTATCCTGGGAGAGAGAGCAGGGCATGAGGGCGGGTTTGGAGTGAGGGACCTTGGAGGAGGCAGGAAGGGGGCAGAGAGGAACTCAGCTTTGGAGGTTTCTGGCTCCCTCCCAGTCCAGAGACCCATGGAGAATGATGGACAGGCCGACCCCTCCCCTCCCCTTCCCCCGTTGAGACCCACCTCTGCCCCTTGGAGCCCGTCCTCCTTCCCCTCTCCTCCAGTTCCCACCCGCCTCCCTCACCTGGCTGGGCGCCTTTCCACAGGAAGGCTCCAGCTCCAGCCCATTCTTGCACCCTGGGGAGACAGGGTGCGGCTTGGGAGGGGAAAAGAGTGGAAGGGTAGGCAGTTTCTGCAGGCAGGGAGAGTGAGGAGGAGTGGGAAGGGCTTACCTGGCTTCTGAAGTTTCCTGCCCTCTCCAACGCCTGGAGAGATGTGAGCAGGTGAGAGACCAATGGCCCACCCCTTGCTGAGGGGCCTTTTCCAGACCCAGCATCTGCCCCCCTACCCGGTGCCCACGCCAACCTACCCTACCTGGTTCATGGCCAGTGGGAACTGCAGGGCCTGTGGGGGCGGTACGGGGAGAGGCTAGGGTACAGAAGGGGGCTGGAGCCTGGCCCCCCTTTCCTCTCAGTTTAGGAACTGGAGATCGCAGCACCTCCCTCCACCTTGTGCCACCTCCTCTCCAGACTCCACCCCCTCTAAGGCTGCAGGAGTCCCTGAGAGAACCCTCAGAACAGTGTCAGTGGAGACCCAGGCGCCTACCTGTCTCCTCCTTTCTGCACTCCCAGCAACCCCAGCCCCCCAGTACCTGCTCTGTAGTCATTCTGGGCTGAGGGGCCTGTGGGGAGGGAGGGGTGAACAAGGTGTTTGGGATTCTAGCTAAGGAGAGGGCAAAGGGCCTTTGGATCCCCCTTCAGAGCCAAGTAAGAAACTAGGGATCCTGGAGCCGCCTCTCCTCCCACATTTTGGTGCCCACCTGCCTTGGAGGCCTGGGAGCGAGACAGGAATAGCAGCCCGACACCCCCTCACTGGCTGGGCTCCCAGCCCCCTCTTGAATCCGGTGGAACTGAGGTGGGGTATGAATGAGGGAGGGAGCTCAGGGTTTGGGGGAGGCAGAGGGACAGGCTGGGCAGGGCTCACCTGGCTTCTGGGCCTTCACAACCCCCGAATAGGCTGGTGGAGAGACAGGGAGCAAGTGAGGGACCCAAGGCCTCCATTTCGGACCTCCTGGAACCCCATACCCGCCCCTACCTGGTCCATAGCCATTTGGAACTCCCAGGCCTGTAGGGCAAAAAAGGGAGAATGGTAAGCCTGGGCCAGTGGGGGACAGGGAGGCAGGGTCCAGGAAGGGAGCTCTCAGTCTCTCCTCCACCTACTGTCCCCTCGGTCTTCGGTGCTCCTACAGACCTCCCCTCACTCATGAGGCTGGGGTCACCCCTCCCCTGGGAGTCCCATGCAGACTCAACTAGAGTACCAGGATGGAGGGGAGGTGGGGCCACAGACGCAGGCAGTCCCCTCACCTGGCATCTGAGGTTTCATCCCTGCTCCTAGGCCTGGGAGAGACAGAGACGCTGACATCAACTCCAGCCAGTGCTGCTGATCCTCAGACCCCAGCCCTCTGTCCCTGTGGCCCCAGCTTCTCTCTGCCTGCCCACCTCCTGACCCCTTGCAAGCCAGGCCCAGCTACCCTCACCTGACTGGACTCCCAGTCCATTTCTGTGGCCATATCCTGGGGGGAGGGATGGGGTGGGTGTGAGACAGCGGCATTCGGAGGGGGCAGCTCAGTCGGCTGTGGGCAGCTCTAGAGACAGGGCGGGGTGCCAGGGCCCTCCCCAACCTGGCTTCTGAGGCTTCACTCCGGAGGCAGAGCCACACTGGGCCAGACAGTGGCACTTAATTCCTCAGGATTCAGACCCACACTCTGCCCTCCTGGCTCCCTGGCCTGCTCTCTGTCTTCCCCCTTCCCTCTAAGAAGCCTGGGCTCAGCCCGGCTCGGTGGCTCACACCTGTCATCCCAGCACTTGGGAGGCCAAGGTGGGTGGATCATCTAAGGTCAGGAGTTCGAGACCAGTCTGACCAAAATGATGAAACCCTGTCTCTACTAAAAATACAAAAATTAGCCAGGTGTGGTGGTGGATGTCTGTAATCCCAGCTACTTGGGAGGCTGAGGCAGGAGAATTGTTTGAACCCAGGCCTGGGCGACAGAGTGAGACTCCGTCTCAAAAAATAAATAAATAAATAAAAAGCCTGAACTGCTACTCCAGGGGTCCTCACCTAGCTGAGTTCCAGCCTCAGGGAAGGCCCCTGCTCCCAGCCTCTTCCCATATCCTTGAGAGGGAGAGGGAGCATGAGCGGGATGCTTATGG
Source organism: Trachypithecus francoisi (assembly GCF_009764315.1). NCBI lineage: Eukaryota > Metazoa > Chordata > Mammalia > Primates > Cercopithecidae > Trachypithecus > Trachypithecus francoisi. Next base: position 112,099,504 of record NW_022681460.1, read on the forward strand.
CTTCAGGGGTGCGTGCATGGAGAGGCAGACCAGGGTGGGGCTCACTTGGCTTCAGAGGCTTCACACTCCCTCCAAGGCCTGGAGGAGATGTGGGGGGGTTGGTGAGTGACTCAGGGGCTCCACCCACATTCTCCCCCAGCCCCTCTCCAGCCCTGCTCCTACCTGCTCCAAATCCAAATCCATTCTGGGCTATCAAGACTATGGGGGAAAAAAAAAAAAGACTATGGGGAGAGGAAGGTGGAGTGATGATTTGGGGTTTGGTTGAGGTGGAAGCGAGGGAATCCTGGAGGCTTCCTCCCAGCAGCCCTTCAGGTATTCACCAGTTCAGCCCTCCATGAGACTGGGAAGGGAGGCAGGGAGAGGATGGCCCAGGGGTAGACCCCCAGACCCCACCTCTTTCATCTGGCTGAGCGCCCAGCCCATTCCCATTCCTTAATCCTGGGGGACAGATGGAGGTGGGGATGAGAGTGGGAAGGGGGCTCTGAACATTGGGAAGACAGAAGCCCGGGGAGAGTCAGGCTCACCTGGCTCCTGTGCCTTCATGCCCCCTCTAAAGCCTTCAGGAAAATGGGGAGCAGATGAGGTACCCAGGAGCCCCCAACTCAGATCCACCTCAGAACCTCACCATCCGGACCCCAGCTCCTCCCATCCCCTCAGGAGCTGCTCCAGAGCCATTCTGAGGTGGGGGGCTTGTTGGGGAGGGAGGGCTGAGCTAAGCTGGGGACACAGTGCCTGTGGTTCCCCTTCAGGGCCAAGCCAGAAGCCAGGGTTGGAGACGCCCCGTCACCCCTCCCCATCATTCACTAATCCCGCCCGTGGGAGGAAGAGGCCACCCAGATGCGGACCCCAGAACCCCGGACTCTACCCCCTTCACCTGGCTGGGCTCCCAGCCCAATCCTGTACTGGAATCCTGGGGAAATAGATCAAGGCGGGGTATGAATAAGGGGAGGGAGCTCAGGGTTTAGGGAGGCAGAGGGACAGGCCAGGGCAGGGCTCACCTGGCTTCTGGGATTTCATGGCCCCCCCATAGCCTGGTGGAGAGACAGGGAGCAGGTAAGGAACCTGGGGCCCTAGCTCTGGGCCTCCCCAAACCCTAGCCCCACCCCTACCTGGTTCATAGCCGTTTTGAGCAGTGGGGCCTGTGGAGGAGAGAAAGGGTTAAGGCCCTTCAGAGCCCCGGATGCCATCTCCAGCCACTTCGGGAAGGGGTGTCCCCACCTCCAACTTCAACTAGCCAGAAAGGTGGGTTCCTTTCCTCAGCAGCCTCCAACTGTCAGGCTCCAGCTCCTGCCACATCTTGAGTCTGACCTCCTTTTTTTTTTTTTTTTTTCTTGAGATGGAGTCTCGCTCTTGTTGCCCAAGCTGGAGGGCAATGGTGTGATCTTGGCTCACTGCTGCAACCTCCACCTCCCGGGTTCAAGTGATTCTCCTGTCTCAGCTTCCTGAGTAGCTGGGATTACAGGTGCCCGCCACCACGCCCGGCCAATTTTTAGTATTTTTAGTAGAGACGGAGTTTCACCATGTTGGCCAGGCTGGTCTTGAACTCCTGACCTCAAGTGATCCACCCACCTCGGCCTCCCAAAGTGCTGGGATTACAGGCGTGAGCCACCGTGCCCGGCCAGGTCTGAGATCTTGCTGGAGCCGGTACCTTCTTTGTTCAAAACTCTGTTTTTGGTCCAATTTCTCAGCGGCTTGGGCCACTCTCTCCTCTCCTCCCTGGCCTCCACTGCCTCCTGCCCAGAGTGCCCAGGGCCCAGCTCTGGGGCAGCCTCAGCCCATACTGTACGCCCTAGCGTGGCCCTAGTTGGGGAGGGCCTGTCCCCAGCACCTGCTTGGCTCAGAACAGGCATGGTTCACAGATTGTTTGTTTGTTTTTTAAACAGGGTCTCCCTTTGTCACCCATGCTGGAGTACAGTGGCGAAATCTCCGCTCACTACTACCTCGACCTCCTGGGCTCAAGTGATCCTCCCCTCTCAGCCTTCAGAGGAGCCGGGACCACAGGCACGTGCCACCACAACTGGCTAGGTTTTGTATTTTTTTTTTTTTTTTTGTAGGTGGATTGCTTGAGCCCAAGAGTTCAAGACCAGCTTGGGAATGTTGCCCAGGCTGGTCTTGAACTCTTGGGCTCAAGTGATCCACCTAACCCTGCCTCCCGAACTATTGGGATTACACGTGTTAGCCACCGCTCCAGGCCTGGATTGGTTTGCTGAATGAGGTTTGTTGTGTGAGACCAAGTTGGGAGACTAGAGGTTGGGGCTCGCCTGCTCTCTGAGGCTTTAGTTCCCCTGCCAGGCCTGGGAAGAGAAGGGGAAGGACTTTCTGTTAGTCTACCCAGCCTTTCCTCTCTGCTCAGGACCAGGGACAGGCCCCCATATCAGTAACCCCTAACTCCTAAGACCTCCATGCTCCCAGAACTCCAGGGCCTCACCTGCCTGGGTTCCAGCTGCCAGGAAGGCCCTGGCTCCCCGCCCATTCCAATTCCCAAATCCCAGGGGAAAGAGTCAAAGAGAATGGGGAGATCCGGGACTCTAGGGAAGCAGTGGCAGATGCATAGGAAATGGGCAGCGAGGCAGGGACAGGGTGGGGCTCACCTGGCTTCTGGGGTTTTCCACCCCCTCCAAAGCCTGGGGGAAAGAAGAGAGGGCGAGGGATCCTTTCCTCTGGACCTGTGCCCAGAATCTCAGCCCCAGGTTCCCCGCTTCCGTCCCCACCCTCTTTACCTGGTCCAAAGCCATTTTGAGTGGCAGGACCTATTTGAGGGGCAGACACAGGAGTGTGGATGGTGGTGCAGTGGGAATGAGCTAGGGCCTGGAGCCCTGCCCTCCCCCTTTCTGTCTTGCAGGACCCCTGCCCTCTCCCTTCCCGTCTCGTGTGACCCCTGCCCTCTCCCTTTCTGTCTCTGAACTCCCTCCCAGGCCTGACCGCACTTGAAGCTGGATTTGGCTCTTGACCTGGGAGTCCAGACCATGGCCACGCTTGACCAGCTCAGGTGTCCTCCATGCCCAGCCGAGGCCTGACTTGGGGCGGGGGCTCAGGGGAGACTGGGTGAATGAATGAACCCCAAGAGCCCATCTGTTGGTCCCCAGAGTGTGGCCCCAGGCCCCTGACCTTTCCCTCTTAGCCACCCCAGCCCCTTCGGCCCTGACCTGGCTGGGTTCCTGGTCTGTTTCCATTGCTGTATCCTGGGAGGAAAAGCAGTGTGTGAGGGGTGGATCTGGGGAGGGCTTGAGGGTGGGACAAGGCCGTAGATGCAGGGGAAACAGTCAAGATAGGGGAGGGAAGAGCAGGGGCTCACGGACCCCACCCATCCCCTGTCCTCCCCTAGAAATAAACTTTGTGTCCTCTGGACCTCTGACATCCCCTGGCTCTTCCCTGTGCCTCCTAGAATCCCAGTGTGGTCCGGGTGCCCTCACTTGGCTGGGCTCCAGCTCCTGGGAAGGCCCCAGCTCCCATCCCGTTCCCATCACCAGATCCTGGGAGACGAGTGGAAGGAGGAAGCAGAGGCTGGGGCTGGATGTGTGTGCAGGGAGTAGAGGACAGGGACACAGGAAAGGGGAGGCACACCTGGCTTCAGAGGTTTCACCCCCCGCCCTTTTCAGGAATAGAGAGAGAGACCAGGTAAAGGAGCCTGCAGCTCCCTGGAGCCCCCAGACCCAAGCCCAGGCCCTCAGCTCCACCCTACTCTCCCTGACCTGGTTGTGGGCCTGTGGGGTGAGGGAGGCAGAGGCTGGAGCTAGGCCATGTGGAGTGCGGGTCCGAACACCACCCCAGGGCTGCTGTGCCCCATGCCCTGACAGTTCTCTAAGGGCGCATGCCCAGGGAGCAACTCAGAGACCTCCACAGGAGTCCCCACCCCAGGAACGGCACTGGCAGGCCAGAGAGGGACCAGCGCCTGGGGAGGATAACACAGGGGGACAGAGAGGGACGAGACATGGTGAGCATGGCAGGGAGGCGGCATGTGGGCGGGGTCCTTCCTCCATCAGCTTCTCCCCCAGGCATGGGGGGAGCTAGAAAGAGGCTGACATTGACCCCAAGAGCTCCTCCCCTAAGAATGAGAGTTGGGACCCCGAACCCTCCTGCCCACCCCTCCCTGCGGCCCCTGCCCAGCCACCCTCACCTGGTGGGGTTCCTGCCCCTGGAAGAATGCCAGCGCCCAAACTACTTCTGCTCCCCAATCCTGGGGAGACAGAGGCGAGGGCCATGAGCGGTGGGGTGGGCAGGCTTGGGGGACACAGAGGCGCCTGGATATAAGTGGGCAGGGCGGGGCAGGGCTCTGCCTCACCTGGCTTCAGAGGTTTCACGCCCACTCCCGGGCCTGGGAAGGGACAGAGTGGCTGAGCCCTGCCCTCCCTCCAGAGCCCAGCTCTCCCAGCTCCTGGTTCCCTGACTCTGTCTACCCCTTCCCCCTCCCTCCTGGAAGCCCAGGTCCTGTCCCACGTGTCCTCACCTGGCTGGGCTCCGGCCACTGGGAAGGCCCCTGCTCCCAGCCCATTTCCATATCATGGGGAGACAGAGCCAGAGGAACATGAGGAGGGGGGAATGGGGCGTCGAGCAGAGACAGAGACAGAGGGTGGGAAGTGGACACTGGGACAGGTGTGGGGTGGGCTCGCTTCTGACTTCTGGGGTTTCACAGCCCCTGCAAAGCCTGGGAAGAGAGATGGGCAGATGAAGGGGCCCCGCCTTCCTGCCCCAGGCTTCCTGCTCCAGAGCCACACTGAGCTGAGGCAGGGGTGAGGCCCAGGTGCCCCTGTCCCCTTACAAAGCCAGACATCAGAACTCCTCATGGTCCCCCTCCTGCCCACCTCCTGTGAGACACCCACCTGTTCTGCCCTCTCTGAGGCCTGGGGGAGCCTGGAGAGGAACCTGGAAATGCTGATCTGGCTGCATGCCCTCCCCCACAGTATCAGGCAAAGATTAGGCACCCCCAAGCCCCTCCCATTCCATACCCACATCCCCGCCTCACCTGGCTGGGCTGCAGCACCTGGGAAGGTCCTGAACCCTGGGGTGAGAAGGCAGGAGGGAGTTAGGAGGAGTGAGGCAGGCAGGGGCTGGGCGAGCCTCACCTAGGTTCTGGGGTTTCATGCCCCCTTCAGTGTCTGGGAAAGAGGGGGATCAGATGAGGGGCTCAGGAATCCCCATCCCAGGGATACCCCTAGAATCCTGGCTTCCAGCTCACCCACTCCCACCTCTACCTGCTCCATAGCTAATCTGAGTGGAAGGGCTTGTGGGAGAGAGAGAGGTGAGCTGAGAAGGTTTGGGGTCCCAGCTGAGGTGGGGGTACAAGACCCTTGGACCTCTCCTTGGACTAAGCCAGACACCAGCAAACCTGAGAGGCTCCCTGTGCATCCCCCCACCACAATCACTCTCCAATCCTGCCTCTTCCCTCTGAGGCCTGGGAGGGAGGCAAGGAGGGGACCCCACGGCTCTCACCTGGCTGGGTTCCCAGCCCATGCCTGACCCTGAACCCTGGAGAGACAGATGAGGTGAGGTGAGGAGTGTGAGAGAAAGAGGGGGAGACAGAGCTGGGGCCGGGGCAGGGCTCACCTGGCTTCTGTGGGTTCACGCCCCCTTCAGATCTGGAGAGACAGGGAGGTGAGGGACACCCCTCTCTCAGGATCTCCCCAGAACCCCGCACCTGGCCCACAACCTATCCAAGCAGCGGGCCTGTGGGAACTCAGTCCCTTCCCATGAGGGTGGAGGGCTGTGGGGCACAGGTGGGTGCTTTCAGCCGCCTTCCCTTCCTCCTTCCCTCTCTCCTTCTTTACTTCTCTCTTTCCTTTCTTCCCTGCCCCGCTCCATTTCTTCCTGCCTGCCTTCCCTTCTCCCCAGCCAGGGTGCCTGGGGGACACTCTGAGGCTCAGCTCTGTCCCCGCGTACCCTGTACCCTGCCCTCAGATGCCTCCCTTCCCTATGCCAGGCCTCACCTGCTCCCAGACCACTGTGGGGGTCATAGGCTGTGGGAAAACTGAGATGTTGAGATGGGGTGCTGGAGCAGCTGGGAGCTGGTGTGCCACCCTCCCCGAGCACCCCACCACCAGCTTTTAACGGATTGGTAGCCATTTGGGCTCTCTAAGCCTATAGGGTTCAGGGAGAAGCAGGGGAACTTCTGAGGGGGCAAAGGGGCCCAACTCTGGATGCCACCCCCTTCTCCAGGTCTCAGTCTCCCTGCTGTCACAGGAGGGTAGAGGGCAAAGCAGGTAAGTAGTCTGGGGCCAGGGCAGTGGAGGCTAGAGGGTCCCTGGACCTGGAGGAAGGTGTCTGAGCCGGGGCTCTAGGGGGTTGTGGGGCAGATCCCACTCCGCTCTCTTCCTCTCCTCTCCCATCCATTCTTAGTACTGGGCTCCCCTCTCTTCCTGGAAATCTCCTCCTCCACCTCTCACCGCCTCCGCCCCCCAATCTTTCTCTCCTGAGCTCAGATGTATCAGGGCTTGGGGGAGCCCCTCCTCCTACCTTTAGGACCCCCCAGGTCCCTGAAGTAAAGACCCTTCCATGACACTCGCCTCCTGCCCCTCAGCAGGCTCTGCTCTTCTTGTCCCCTCCCTCCTCTTGCCCTCCAGGCCCCTTTGGGCTGCCGGGAGGTCCGCCCCTGCTGTCACACCTGCCCACCCTTCTCAGGCAGCCCAGGCCCCTCCTCAGGGCTGCATGTTCTGCCCGGTGGACTCTTCCCAGAGCGCAGAGTGTCTGTGCTCCCCACCCTGAGTGGACACTTGATGAGACTCCTTGCCTGGAAGACAGCAAGGGCCCTGAGCTCTCCTGGGCCCCGCATCGGGAGTCCCAGAGAGCTCCCACGCACCCCAGGGCGGGAGAGATGGGAGACTCTTCCCTGACCCCAGTGCCAGAGGGGCCACCTACATTTCCCCAGGCCAGGAGGCAGCGGGGGCAGCCCTGGGGGAGCAAAGTGGTGCTGACTCAAGGCTGGGGGCCCCAGAGGCTGAGATGGGGCAGGGCCCAGGCATCTAACCTCCAGCCCCCAGAAACCCTCACTGTCTGAATTCTCTGCCCATACCAGGCTTCCCACACCCCAGCCCTCCTTGTCTCCAGAACCCCAGTATCCGGCCAGGGCCCCACCTGGACCCCTAGCCCCAGTCACAGATGCCCACTCTCCAACCCCCAGCCCCGAGCTGCCCTCACCACCTTGCAGGCTCTTAGAAGTCAGGCAGAGAAGGAAAAGGGCTGCAGGGAAGGCCCAGGCGCCCATGACTCTAGGCAGCGTGGGAGTGCCCACAACCTTTGGGCCTTTAAACACCCCTGGCTGGGTGGGGACCCTCATCCAGGCACCCCAGCTGCGAGGGGCAGAGGCTCTGCCGCAGACCCTGGGGGGTCAGCCCCCCACCTCTCCCTGTGGCCCCTCATCCATCATGGGTGCTGACAGCAGGACAGGCCCCCTAGACTTCTCCACCCCGTCAGTGACTCAGGCCCTGGCTCCAGGCCCAGAGGGCTCAGATGTCCCCCCAGCAAGGGGCAGGCAGGCACCCTAGGCCCAGCTCAAACACAGCTGGGGAGAGGGCAGGAACCAGGGCTTTGGAGTGCTGCAGACAGCAGGGGCAGAGGCCAGGCGTCATCCCGTCTAGTCCTGAGACCACACAGACCCCACCAGGGGTCCTTTGTCCTCATGGTGGCTCGGCCTGCCAGAGTGGGCCAGAGCCCCAAACTTCAGAGCCACCCCTTCCTCCTCCCTCCTCCTTCCAGGAGGGGCAGGGACACATGAGGACGGGCCAACTGTGCCCAGCCTGTCTGAGAGTCCTTGGAGGCCCTCCAGCTCTGCCTCATCTCCTGCTTCAGCAGCGACTCTAACTCTAACACTAACACATACTAACTCTGACTCTAACACACACTAGCGAAGCCACTGCTCAGGGTTGGGGGGCGGGACTGCAGGAGAGGCTGAGAAGGGGATGTGGGGGGCTTGGAGCAGCTCTCCATGCCTGGGGCTGGGTGGATGGACTTGGAGCTGGGGCCCCGTGCTGGGGGCCTGGAAGGGAGGTGCCGGGCATGGGGGTCTGGACAACAGGCACCACCCCTCAATGAGCCTTCAGACCCCACCAGGCTGGCTGGGGATGACAGTGACTCAGTCCCTAGCCCCTGCACCCTCGTCTGGAAGGCTCCATACCCTGTCTGTCTGCTGGCCTGTCCCTGGCCCAGCCAGCCCCTCCTGGCACCTCTGGCTAAGGAGTCTAGCCTGCCAAGCCAGACAGCGCAGCTAGGCTGGGGGTGTAGAGAGGGCTATAATGAGGAAGGGGCAGCAGAGGTTTCTCCAAGAGAGGCTGCTGAGCCCACACCTCTGTGGCCAGGTCCAGCCTCCAATAGACTACAGGGCTAGTTACCACCAGCTACCCTTACTCATAGGCCAGCCCAGCACTTAGGTCCCTGCGCCCGCTCCCTCTCTGCCTCCCCTCTCACCCACATCGTAGGTGTGCCCCAATGCTGCTCTCTTTCCCCACACATGAAGCCCCCCACAGGGCTCACGCCCACAGGCACACTATGATGCCTGTGGTGCCCACCTCCCCACCACAGACCCACCTTTGCACGAGGCCTGCCTGCTCACGGCAGGGCCCCTCAGCCCAGTGCCTCAGAACAGTGCCCTGAATGCCCCCCTCCTGTCCTGCCTGGCAGACAGCCATGAGTTGGGGTCCCAGAGGCTGGACCTTCATGGGTGGCTGACAGGGGCTCAGGGATGCCCCCTGGCCCCATCCATCCTATGAGTGCCCAGGGTAGCAGGGACGGTCCATTCGGACTCCCTGGGCGGGTTTTCCTGCCAGGCCACCTGCCCCGCCCATGGCAGCAGGCACATGTCCCCCGTGTATTCATGGAGGGTAGCCGAGTAGCCCCGTGGCTAGCAGCTGGGTGCTGGATTCACATGGGGTGCAAACACCCACTCCATCTGGCTTGGGGCCTTCCCGTGCATGTTCACTCTCCCCTAAAATGACAATAAGAGCACCTCTGTGTTGGGGCTACTGGGAGGAGCTGCTGCTTTTCCTCATTTACAGATGAGGAAACAGAGGCAGGGGGAAGGGACTTGGCTCAGATTGTGCACCTCCTGAGCGTGGGGCTGAGATCTGAACCCCAGCAGTCTGGAAGTCCCCATGCCTGCTGTCCCTGCTCTCAAGCACCTTACATGCTTACAGGCGGGCAGTAGGCCCAGTTATGCCAGACGGGATGAGGTGTCTGCTTGAGACCGAGGCCAGCTGAGAGCTCCTACACAGACACATGGCTTGCCCTGCAGGGCGCTGGGAAAGCGTAGCCCAGGAGGAGGCAGGCAGGAAACCAGGAGGTGCCCTGTGGGAGGTAAAGGATGGGCGCCTGCTTGGCCACTGCCAGAGGGAACACCAGTGCCCGCCACCACTGCCAGGCTGCCTGGTGCTGGCATGGCCTTGGAAAATGCCAGCCAGCCCAGGGCCTTGGGCCAGCCTGACAGTCACTCAGGACCAGGTTGGGTCCAGTCGGGTGTCCCAGCCCCTGCAATGCCACCACTCGTACTCCTAGCACAGCCAGTCCTCTCTACTCACCCCCAGACCCACCCAGGCAGGGCCTGCCTGACAGCACAGAGACTATGTATGGGCTGGGAGAGCCCCTGATGGAGTCTTGACCTGGGCTACCCTTTGCTCCCAGGCACCCTGGCCTGAGGGGGACACAGCACAGCCTCTGAACAGAGGAGCAGCTATGAGGGGCTAGGGCTGAGGGCCAAGGGCAAGGTGACAGCAGGGATGTTGGAAGTGCAGGACCCAGGCCCAGGAAGTGCATTGCCCTAAAATGGCAAGAGACTCCCTGCCAGCTGCTTGACACCAGTGGCACCTGTGAGGGCAGGAATTTGGGGAGGACAGCTGGAGCGGTGGCCAGGCGCCAGCCGGGCGGACACCTTCTGCACTCGCAGCTGTGCTGAGGGTCCTGCAGGCCACTCTGCTTGGGCAGCTCTTCAGCCCATACCCAAGCATCGGAGCCTCTAGTGTACCTTCCTAGGCATCCCAAGGCAACTCACACCAGCAAAGCTGACCTCTGTGAACTCCTTCTTCCCACCCATCTGCCAGTTCATTAAAACCTTATGCAGACCTGGCGCAGTGGCTCACGCCTGTAATTCCAGCACTTTGGGAGCGGAGGTGGGTGGATCACAAGGTCAAGAGATCGAGGCCGGGTGCGGTGGCTCAAGCCTGTAATCCCAGCACTTTGGGAGGCCGAGATGGGCGGATCACGAGGTCAGGAGATCGAGACCATCCTGGCTAACACGGTGAAACCCCGTCTCTAATAAAAAATACAAAAATAGGCCGGGCGCGGTGGCTGGCCGGGCGCGGTGGCTCAAGCCTGTAATCCCAGCACTTTGGGAGGCCGAGACGGGCGGATCACGAGGTCAGGAGATTGAGACCATCCTGGCTAATACGGTGAAACCCCGTCTCTACTAAAAAATACAAAAAACTAGCCGGGCGAGGTGGCGGGCGCCTGTAGTCCCAGCTACTCGGGAGGCTGAGGCAGGAGAATGGCGTAAACCCGGGGGGCGGAGCTTGCAGTGAGCTGAGATCCGGCCACTGCACTCCAGCCTGGGCAACAGAGCAAGACTCCGTCTCAAAAAAAAAAAAAAAAAAGAGATCGAGACCATCCTGGCCAACGTGGTGAAACCCTGTCTCTACTAAAAATACAAATATCAGCTGGGCATGGTGGCACACGCCAGTAGTCCCAGCTACTTGCGAGGCTGAGGCCAGAGAATCGCTTAACTCGGGAGGTGAAAGATGCAGTGAGCCAAGATCGCGCCACTGTATTCCAGCCGGGCGACAGAGCAAGGCTCCGTCTGAAAATAAATAAATAAAATAAAAAACCTTATTCAAGTGTGAAACATAGCATGCAAAGATTAGCGCACATGAGAATGTGCTGTGCAGCAATCGTACTTATGAGACAAACCCCTATGCACCCAGCACCTGGGTCAAGAAATTGGTTCCGCAGAAGCACCCATCACAGTCCCCTCCCTCCCATTAGGATAGCCACATTTGCACTTGTGGTCGTCATTCCCTCGCTTTTTTTCTTTTGAGACGGAGTCTTGCTCTTGTCGCCCAGGCTGGAGTGCAGTCCCGCGATCTCGGCTCACTGCGACCTCTGCCTCCCGGGTTCAAGCGATTCTCCTGCCTCAGCCTCCTGTATAACAACCTCCTGTGTAACTGGGATTACAGGCGCCCGCCACCACGCCCGGCTAATTTTTGTATTTTTAGTAGAGTCGGGGTTTCACCATGTTGGCCAGGCTGGTCTCAAACTCCTGCCCTCAGGTGATCTGCCCGCCTCGGCCTCACAAAGTGCTGGGATTACAGGCGTGAGCCACCGCGCCGGGCCTCGCCTTTCCTTTTGTGGCCAAAACCGGATGTGCGCCTTCCTGGGAGAGTCTGGGCGGAGCCGCGGGTGCTGTGGCGGCAATGGGACACATGGGGGCGCGCGCGACCCGCGCCTGGTCGTACGGGTGGGACTAGCGGGAACTGCGTTCCTGGGCTGCGGCTGGGGGGATTCCTCCCGGAAGGAGGTCGGCCAAGCGCTTTGGTCCGGAACCCTGCGAGCCAGTACCTCGGTCCCTGTGACCCCAGGGTGGTTAAAGGAGTCCCGACTTCTTTCCTCCTGTGGCCTCTTTTTGGCCCAGAGTGCAGCGTTGAAAACTGCAACAGACTGTACAGATGAGGGGGTCTTACTGTTTTATTATTATTATTGTCATTAATTTGAGACCGAGTCTCGCTCTGTCGCCCAAGCTGCAGTGGTGCCACCTCGGCTTACTGCAACATCCACCTCCTGGGCTCAAGGATCCTCCCACCTCACCCTCTTGAGTAGCTGGGAGCACAGGTACACACCACCATGCCCAGCTAATTTTTGTATTTTTTGTAGAGATGGGGTTTTGCCATATGCCCAGGCTGGTCTCAAACTTCTGAGCTCAAGTGACCTGCCGCCTCAGCCTGCCAAACTGCTAGGATTACAGGCGTGAGCCACCTCGCCCAGCCTGTTATTCTTAAACAATGAGTAAGCCCCTACTGTGTGTTCGGCTCTGTGCTAAGCACTTCACAGGCATTTTCTCATTTAGTGCTCATACTCCCCGAGGAAAGAGGAACTATTATTATTACTCTATATTTTTTACAGGGTCTTACTCTGTTTCCCAGGCTGGAGTACAGTAGTTCAATCATGGCTCACTGCAGCCTTTTTTTTTTTTTTTTTAGACAGAGTCTTGCTCTTGTCACCCAGGCTGGAGTGTAGTGGTGTGATCTGTGCTTGCTGCAACCTCTACCTCCCAGGTTCGAGCAATTCTTCTGCCTCAGCCTCTCGAGTAGCTGAGATTACAGGTGCCTGCCACCACACCCAGCTAATTTTTGTATTTTTAGTAGAGATGGGGTTTCACCATGTTGGCCAGCCTGGTCTCAACTCCTGACTTCAGGTGATCCACCCGCCTCAGCCTCCCAAACTGCTGGGATTACAGGCGTGAGCCACCGCGCCTGGCCCTCACTGCAGCCTTTAACTCCAGGGATCAAGTGATCCTCCTGCTCCATCTTCCTGAGGACCTGGGACTCCAGGTGTGTGCCACTGTGCCTCACTGATTTCTTCTTTCTGTTATTTACCTTTTCTCTCCCTTTCTTTCCTTCCTTCCTTTTCTTTCTTTTTTCTTCATTCTTTTTTTTTTTTTTTTAATTTTTGAGACGGAGTCTCGCTCTGTCAGCCAGGTTGGAGTGTAGTGGCGCGATCTCCGCTCACTGCAAGCTCCGCCTCCCGGGTTCACACCATTCTCCTGCCTCAGCCTCCCGCGTAGTTGGGACTACAAGCGCCCACCACCACGCCCGGCTAATTTTTTGTAGTTTTAGTAGAGACAGGGTTTCACCATGTTAGCCATGGTTTAGATGGTCTTGATCTTCTGACCTCGTGATCTGCCTGCCTCAGCCTCCCAAAGTGAGCCACCGCTCCCGGCCGGCCGGCCGGCCTGCCTGCCTGCCTGCCTGCCTGCCTGCCTCCCTCCCTCTCTCTTTTTCTTTCCCTTTCTTCCTTTCCTTTATTTCCCTTCCTTCCTTTCCTTTCTTTTCTCTTTTCTTTCTTGAGACAGGGCCTTGCTATGTTGCCTAGGCTAGAAAACTTTTATTTTTATCCCCATTTTACACATGCAGAAACCAGGACAGACAGGATCGCAGTCCTAGTTTCCCTTACACCACAGTCCACGCACTTACCTGCTCCCTCTCCTTATTTCCATTTACATATATTTATATTACAGCCTTTCCTCACACAGTGAAATTAACATCGGAAGCATGTCTTTCCATGCCTTTTTTTTTTTTTTTTTAATTATCATTGTGAATCAGACTTTCAAAAATGGGCGGTTGGAAGGGGACCTGTCGGGGAGATGGGGCGGGCAGAGGTAGCCCTAGGAAGCTGGGGAGGGGCCTGTGTGTGCCCCAGGCCTCCTGGGGGTCAGTCTGGAGTCATCAACAAGGATCCTGCCTGAGTCACTGGAGCACAGCTGCCAGAGATGCGAAGGACAAGGAAAGGGGCAGGCAGGTGGGCTGCCGCCCCCAGCCAGGATTCCAGCCTCTCCTCCCCTACACGGCTGCTCCATGCACAGAGCGTTTACAGAGGGTGCAGGCACTGAATGAGTGGGAAGGTTTGCAGTCCATTACCTGTCAGAGACTTCTGGGGGGCACGAAGGGTTTGGGGGCCTAGTTCTGGAGGCCAGGGCTAGGAGGAGCAGGTAGTCAACAAGTAAACTCACAAACAAAAGATACAACATCAGACACATATTAGGACAATAGCAAAAATAAAGCGGAAGGATAGCAAAAATAAGGCGGAAGGAGAGGTGTGGGTGAGAAGACCAGCGTTTGGGGGAGGGTTGCCCGGAAGCGTGACTCCTCCCACCCAGTTAAACGGATAAAGAGCCCCTCGGTGAGGAAAGTAACAATCCCTAGCCCGGCTTGCCCCGCGAGGGCCTCTACTAATCACTTTAGGGGATCATCTCAGCGTCCTCAGCTGTTTTTTTTCAGGAGAGGAGACTAATCCTAAGCTCAGAAAGGCTCAGTGCATTCCCAAGGTCGTTCAGCCAGGACGGCGCTAAAGGGATTTAAGCTGAGAGCAAGTCTCAAATTCAGAGAATGGAGGAGCTGCCCCGGAAGTGGCTGCTCGAGGCTGCAGTGAACTATGATCCTGCGGCCAGTCGCGGTGTAATCCCAGCCCTCTGGGACGCCGAGGCGGGCGGATCGCTTGAGGTCAGAAGTTCGAGACTAGCCTGGCCAACATGGTAAAACACTGTCTCTACAAAAAAGTGCAAAAATTAGTTGGGTGTGGTGGCGCGCGCCTGTGGTCCCAGCCACTCAAGAGGCTCAGGTGGGAGGATCGCTTGAGCCTGGAAGGCGGAAGTTGTAGTGAGCCGAGATCTCGCCACTACACTCCAGCCTGGACGACAGAATGAGACACTGTCTCAAAGTAAAGTCTGTGAGCCGAGTGCGGTGGCGCGGGCCTGTGATCTCATACACTCGGCAGGCTGAGGTGGGAGGACCGCACCACTGCATTCCAGCCTTGGTGACAGTGAGACCCTGTCTCAAAAAAAAAAAAAAAAAATGTGGCTGGGGCCTATTGGCAGGGAAGCTGCAGGTAGGCGAGATCAGGCCAAGCAGAGTCCTGCCTGTCTGGAGAGCTTCCTGGAAGAGGCGGCTTTTTCTGGCTCCCGAAGCCGCGCGCTAGGAATTGGGGGTTGTGTGTCTGGCCTGCCACTGCGACCCTGGCTCAGAACATGGCCGGAGTGAGAAGTGGGGTGCCGGGACCCAGGAGGTCGTAGGGACTTCCTGGTCCTACCCGGAGTAACCCTGGGGCTATGCCTGCTCCGAGCAGCGGGATAGCCGTCCCTTTTATGGACTCAAACACTACACCAGTCCAGCGAGGGCGGTGGGTGTCGGGAGCGAGGCCTGGAGTGCGGTGGACGTCCCAGAAACTAGGCGGCAAGCGCTAGAGGGCGGGTGAGGCCCGGCCGCCCACGCCCTGGGCCAGCTCAGAGGACCCTGTGCGCTTGCGCACTGAGCGGCGGGGCGGGGCAGCGGCGCGCACGCAGCACGAGGGGAGGAGCCCCGGAGCCTGGGCACCCCTGACGGGCTGCACTGGGGAGGGGGAGGGGCCTCGAGGCCGGTTTGGAATTTTTGGCGCGAGCAGCTCCGCGCGCGTTCACGGGCCGTTCCCCCTCAGGGGTGTCCTCCGCCCGGGCGTCCGGAGCAGTCGACGGCAGACTCCGGCCCGCTGGGCCACCCGAGGGCTCCCGTGGCCTCCGCAGACCCGGAATCTGGGCCCTCGCGGACCCGCGCCCCGCCCAGCCGCCCCAGGTAAGTCCAGATCCCGCCATGAGGGGCCGCGGCGTGGCCACCTCGCCGCTCCCCTCCGCCTCGCCCGGTCAGCGTTACCTCTGCCCCTCAGGCCTCCCGGGCGGCCCGCCCGCATCCCCTCAGGCCCGCCCCCGCGAGCCCCTGCCTCTCGTCCTCCCCAGTTCCTGGTTCCCTTCCCAGCGGCGGCCCCGCCCTACTCGCCCCTCCCGGAGACCCCGCCTGCTGTCCATCAACCCCGCGCCACCGCGCTCCCCGTGACGGCCCTTTCCCCGTGACAGCCCCTCCCCTGGAGACAGCCCCTCCCCCGGTGACACGCCTTCCCCCAGTGACAGCCCCTCCCTGGTGACAACCCCTCTTCTCCTGCAACAGCCCCTCTTCCCTGGTGGCAGCCCCTTCCCGTGACAGCCCATCCACTGCTCTGTTCGCCAGGGTTTCCCCACACCCACGGAGTGAACTCAGCCGCGGCCCTGCCTGGAAGGAACTTACAGTCTACCCGGAAAGGTGGCCCGCAGATGTGTTGGGCCTGGTGAGAGGGTGAGGCGAGACGGCCCAGTCGCCCAGGGCCCTGGAAGCTGCGGAGGTCACCCCTGCCTGGCCTTAGCTCAGGGACACCCTGGATTCACGTGGGAGCCCCTGCTCCTACCTCCCCCATCCCACCACTGAGGCTGTTGGGCCAGGCCAGTCATGCTAGAAAGTAAGTCATAGGGATGGTGGGAGAACTGGGTTAAGATGCACAGGTCAAGGTACCCAAGGGTGCCAGGGTTGGGCCTGGAGGCTGTGCTTGTGACCAGTGACCTCGAAGATCCCAATACCGTGGCTCCTGACTTGGAGAAACCCTGGTCTGGGACTCTGAGGTAATTAGAGTCAGAGGAAGAGTCTCCGCAAGATGGAAGGCAGCCTGCCGGCCAGGCCCAGGTAGCATCCCTCCCCTTACCTCTCTACTCCCTCAGATACTGGAGACTGCTCTTTTTAGATTTTTATTTATTATTATTATTTTTTTTTTTTTTTTTTTTTTTTTTTTTTTTTTTGAGGCGGTGTCTCGCTCTGTCGCCCGGACTGGAGTGCAGTGGCCGGATCTCAGCTCACTGCAAGCTCCGCCTCCCGGGTTCACGCCATTCTCCTGCCTCAGCCTCCCGAGCAGCTGGGACTACAGGCGCCCGCCACCTCGCCCAGCTATTTTTTTGTATTTTTTAGTAGAGACGGGGTTTCACCGTGTTAGCCAGGATGGTCTCGATCTCCTGACCTCGTGATCCGCCCGTCTCGGCCTCCCAAAGTGCTGGGATTACAGGCTTGAGCCACCGCGCCCGGCCTATTATTATTATAATATATATTTTTTTGAGATGGAGTTTCGCTCTGTTGCCCAGGCTGGAGTGCAGTGACACAATCTCGGGTCACTGCAACCTCCGTCTCCTGGGTTCAAGCAATTCTCCTGCTTCAGCCTCCTGAGTAGCTGGGATTACAGGCATGCACCAGCACGCCCGGCTAATTTTTGTATTTGTAGTAGAGGTGGGGTTTCACCATATTGGCCAGGCTGGTCTCGAACTCTTGACCTCAGGTGATCCACCTGCCTCGGCCTCCCAAAGTGCTGGGTTTAGAGGCGTGAGCCACCGCTCCCAGCCTGCTTTGAAGTCTTTGTTAAATCTGACATCTGGAGACCGGATGTGGTGGCTCACCCCTGCAATCCCAGCACTTTGGGAAGTTGAGGTGGGCAGTTCGCTCAAGTCCAGGAGTTTGAGAACAGCCTGGGCAGCACGGTGAAACCCCGTCTCTACATGATATACAAAAATTAGTCAGGCATGATGATGCAAGACTGTAGTCCCAGCTACTCAGGAGGCAAAAGTGGGAGGATCCCTTGAGCCTGGGAGGCAGAGGTTGCAGTGAGCTGAGATCCTACCACTGCACTCCAGCCTGGGTGATACAGCGTGACCCTGTCTCAAGAAAAAAAAAGTGACATTGGGGCAATTTCTGTTGCCTGTTTTGTTTTTTCATGTGTATGGGTCATACCCTCTTGTGTCTGTATATCTTGTAGTTTTTTGGTGAAAACTGGACATTTTTGGTAATATGTTGTAGTAACTGTGCATACTGGCTCTCCACCCTCCTCCAGGGTCTGTGATCATTTATTTGTTGGTGACTGGCTGGACTATTGTATTGCAGTCCATGTCCCCTGCACTGTCTGAGGCCACTCATGTCACTCCCCTGAGGATGCAGCCATGGGCATGTGCACAGCCACCCTGGGACAAGCGTGGTTTTAGGAGGGCCCACTCTATTTTTTTCCCCCAATCACACCCAACTATTAGGCTCCACCAGTGACCAGTTTGTTGCTCTATTGTTTTTTGTTTGTTTGTTTGTTTGTTTTGAGATAGAGTCTCACTCTGTTGCCCAGGCTGGAGTGCAGTGGCATGATCTCGGCTCACTGCAACCTCCACCTCCCAGATTCAAGCAATTAGCAGTTCTTTTCCTCAGCCTCCCGAGTAGCTGGGATTACAGGCACCGGCCACCACGCCCAGCTAATTTTTTTTTTTTTTTTTGTATTTTTTAGTAGAAATGGGGTTTCACCATCTTGGCCAGGCTGGTCTTGAATTCCTGACCTTGTGATCCACCTGCCTTGGCCTCTCCAAGTGCTGGGATTACAGGTGTGAGCCACACTGCCAGGCTGCTCTATTGTTTTTATAATACTTTGGTGCACCAGCCTCACCAACACGGTGAAACCACATCTCTACTAAAAATATAAAAATTATCCTAGTGTGTTGGCACACACCTGCATTCCCACCTACTCAGGAGGCTGAGGCAAGAGAGTTACTTGAACCTGGGAGTTGGAGGCTGCAGTGAGCCGAGATCATACCACTTGCACTCCAGCCTGGGCAACAGAGTGAGACCCTGTCTCAAAAACAAGCAAACAAACAATACCTTGGGGCATAAATTGTTCCACAGGCTCATCCAATTAAATTTTTGTTTTGTTTTGTTTTGAAACAGAGTCTCGCTCTGTTGCTCAGGCTGGAGTGCAGTGGCACGATCTCAGCTCACTGTAATCTTTCCCTCCCAGGTTCCAGCAATTCCCCTGCCTCAGCCTCCCGAGTAGCTGGGACTACAGGCATGCACCACCACACCTGGCTAATTTTTGTATTTTAGTAGAGATGGAGTTCCACCATGTTGGCCAGGCTGGTCTTGAACTCCTGACCTCAAGTGATCTACTCACCTCAGCCTCCTAAAGTGCTGGGATTACAGGCATGAGCCCCTGTGCCTGGCCAGATCCAATTAATTTTGAGCTCCTTTGACAGGGTGGCTTTTGAGGTCAGTGAGGTTTGTTCTGACTGCAAGCAGACTCTTCCTACCTGTCTCTTTCCCTACTCCTCTGTGGTAAACTAGCTGGCTTATGGTTCAGCTGGTTGCCCTAATACAGGTACCAGTCTCTTAACAGCTCACCACCAAAACCTCCACTGATTTTGGCAGCCCCTTTAAACTTGAACTTCCCTACACACTGTTTCTTTTTTTTTTTTGAGACGGAGTTTCGCTCTGTCGCCCAGGCTGGAGTGCAGTGGCCGGATCTCAGCTCACTGCAAGCTCCGCCTCCCGGGTTTATGCCATTCTCCTGCCTCAGCCTCCCGAGTAGCTGGGACTACAGGCGCCCACCACCTCGCCCGGCTAGTTTCTGTATTTTTTAGTAGAGACGGGGTTTCACCGTGTTAGCCAGGATGGTCTCGATCTCCTGAGCTCGTGATCCGCCCGTCTCGGCCTCCCAAAGTGCTGGGATTACAGGCTTGAGCCACCGCGCCCGGCCCACACTGTTTCAAATCAAGCCAATTTTCAGGGGGTTGGTGGGTGGGGAGAACTCTGTTTTTTCTGTTTTTTGTTTTTTGTTTTTGAGATGGAGTCTGGCTCTGTCACCCAGCCTGAAGTGCAATGGTGCAATCTTGGCTCACTGCAACCTCTGCCTACCAGGTTCAAGCAATTCTCCTGCCGCAGCCTGCCGAGTAGCTGGGATTATAGGCGCACGCCACCATGCCCAGCTAATTTTTGCATTTTTAGTAGAGATGGGGTTTCACCATGTTGGCCAGGCTGGTCTTGAACTCCTGACCTCAAGAGATCCACCTGCCTTGGCCTCCCAAAGTGCTGGGATTACAGGCATGAGCCACCATGCCCGGCCTAGAACTCTGTTTATGACCTATGTCTACCCCTAGGCTATATCTCTGTCTGAGCCGTGCTGTGAAACTGGGGGCAGGACAGCAGTGCACCTCTCTGAGCACTGCTGTTGCTTTAGGAGCAGGTCGCTGGGTCACGCAGGAGTCCCTGGCCTTCTTGGTTTCCCTCTCCCAGTGTGGAACCTCCTTCCTACAAATGAGCTGGGCCTCCACGTTCCCAGCCTGCCGGGCCTGAGATACAGCCTCTATTCTGTGTGTAGGAGCAGATGGAAGAAGGGAGCCCCCGGCCTGTCTGCCACACTCAGCTGGAATTTAGCCTCTGCCATGTGGAGCTTGGAGGGTTGAGAAGTGCTGAGAACCTGGCTCTCTTAGGCAAACACCCTAACCCTTGACAGCTGGGGGAGAGGGAGCCCTTCTTCTTGGCCACACTTGCCCGCAGTGCTAGCCGGGCGGTGAGGGGTGCTGGAGGTGGGAGGGCAGGAGTGTCATGGCTCAGGTACCAACAGGCTTGCTGTTATTCCCAGGCCTTGGCAGGTTTTCTTGTGTAAACTTTTGTTTGCTGTGTGCCCTGGGCACCATGCCCAGAGGCCTTCAGTGCTTGCTTTTGAATAATTGTCACCAGTTGTGCTGTTTCACTGAGGGAGGCATCCATGGAGCTGTGCACACTGCCATTCTGGAAGTGGACACCACTAGCTGGGTTTTGGCATGACAGATATGAAAAAGAAAGACCCTTGAGGGACTCTGGGTTTTCACTTTGGAACTGGAGATAAGGGATCGTGGGCCCGTGTGGTCTTGGAAGAGGTTGTGTAGTTTAGGGTCAAAGAGTTGACCATGACAAGGGCAGGGATGCAGGCGCAGCCTGTCTGACCCCAAACCGCCTTGGTCTTAACCTTTACCCGACCGCAAGGCCCTCAAGAACATGGGCCCCAAGGTTTTCCTCTTATGTTTCTATCGTCTCTAAAATACAACAGCCCAGTGAGCAGGTGAGTGTGGGTCTGCCCTCTGCCTTTTCTTGGTAGGTGGGTATTGCCCCCATGGCCGTTTGAAGTAGAGTAAGTGTGTGGTGTAGACACAGCTCTCTTCTGTGGCCTCTTTGGGACCACGAGGCCAGGTGGTATCAGAGTGGACACACTGCCGTGTACTCAGCCTCTGTCTCTGCCCCCAGGGCCTCCTGTGCTGGCCATGCCCATGCCCACGGAGGGCACCCCGCCACCCCTGAGTGGCACCCCCATCCCAGTCCCGGCCTACTTCCGCCACGCAGAACCTGGATTCTCCCTCAAGAGGCCCAGGGGGCTCAGCCGGAGCCTCCCACCTCCGCCCCCTGCCAAGGGCAGCATCCCCATCAGCCGCCTCTTCCCTCCTCGGACCCCAGGCTGGCACCAGCTGCAGCCCCGGCGCGTGTCATTCCGGGGCAAGGTCTCAGAGACTCTGCAGAGCCCTGGGTATGACCCAAGCCGGCCAGAGTCCTTCTTCCAGCAGAGCTTCCAGAGGCTCAGCCGCCTGGGCCACGGCTCCTACGGAGAGGTCTTCAAGGTGAGTGAGGGAACACCTTCCAGGCCCATCTAGGGGACCTCCTTTGTGTCTCTGCCCCTCCTGTGGCAGGACAGGGTCCTGGGCAGCCTGATCCCCTTCCATTCCCTACATCCTGTCCCTGCTGGGCTCACAGGCTCCCTCCACATTTGACTTGGCTGCTCCCATCACCCCCAGTGCTGGCCCCTCCAGGGACTGCTCTGTGCACACTGGCCCCTTGTCCAGAGCCTGGCACGTGCTGCGGCAGCCCCTGTGCCATCTCCTCAGGCCCTGGCGCCAGCTGTGCAGGGTCCTTGGCGAGTCTGCCTGGCCCCTGGCACCAGCCCTGGTTGCAGTGCCTGGCCAGCCCTCCCCAGGCTGGCAGGCTCTGAGTTACCCCCTGCCTGCCACCTTGTTTTTCTTCAACACAGTTTCCAGTCATTTATATTTTCTTTTAAAGAATAGTTTTCCCGGCCGGGCGCGGTGGCTCAAGCCTGTAATCCCAGCACTTTGGGAGGCCGATCGGTTCACGAGGTCAGGAGATCGAGACCATCCTGGCTAACATGGTGAAACCCCGTCTCTACTAAAAATACAAAAACTAGCCAGGCGAGGTGGTGGGCACCTGTAGTCCCAGCTACTCGGGAGGCTGAGGCAGGAGAATGGTGTAAACCCGGGAGGCGGAGCTTGCAGTGAGCTGAGATCCAGCCACTGCACTCCAGTCTGGGCGATAGAGCGAGACTCTGCCTCAAAAAAAAAAAAAAAAGAATAGTTTTCCCTTGTACGAGTCCTATATGAAGACAATTTTGTTAAGAAGTACAAACAGGCCGGGCGCGGTGGCTCAAGCCTGTAATCCCAGCACTTTGGGAGGCCGAGACGGGCGGATCACGAGGTCAGGAGATCGAGACCATCCTGGCTAACATGGTGAAACCCCGTCTCTACTAAAAATACAAAAACTAGCCGGGCGAGGTGGCGGGCGCCTGTAGTCCCAGCTACTCGGGAGGCTGAGGCAGGAGAATGGCGTAAACCCGGGAGGCGGAGCTTGCAGTGAGCTGAGATCTGGCCACTGCACTCCAGTCTGGGCGGCAGAGCGAGACTCCGCCTCAAAAAAAAAAAAAAAAAGAAGTACAAACAACATTGGCCCCCAGGTCAGCTTTCTCACAGGGGAGCCCCCTTTTCACATCACAGCCTGTGCTGCCTGTGTTGCTCTGCAGCTGCTTTTTCCACCTTCTGACACATCCAAGAGGTCCCCTGGGGTCAGTGCAGGTCGGCCCTGGGTCCTCCATCGCTGGGTCTCCACAGACCCAGCCTCAGGGATGGAGGTTTGTCTGGTTTTGCTGTTGCCCTGGGCAGGGGTCTGAGACAGATACCAGCTATACTACTGTCCCCCGTGTGTGAACCCTTAATGGGGTCTGTCAGGTTGTCCCCCTACCTGATTGTTCCACTTGTGGCTCACCCCCACCCTGCGTGTGGGTACCACCTCCCTTCCAGGTGCGCTCCAAGGAGGACGGGCGGCTTTATGCGGTAAAGCGTTCCATGTCACCATTCCGGGGCCCCAAGGACCGGGCCCGCAAGCTGGCCGAGGTGGGCAGCCACGAGAAGGTGGGGCAGCACCCATGCTGCGTGAGGCTGGAGCAGGCCTGGGAGGAGGGCGGCATCCTGTACCTGCAGACGGAGCTGTGCGGACCCAGCCTGCAGCAGCACTGTGAGGCCTGGGGCGCCAGCCTGCCTGAGGCCCAGGTCTGGGGCTACCTGCGGGATATGCTGCTTGCCCTGGCCCACCTGCACAGCCAGGGCCTGGTGCACCTTGATGTCAAGCCTGCCAACATCTTCCTGGGGCCCCGGGGCCGCTGCAAGCTGGGTGACTTCGGACTGCTGGTGGAGCTGGGTACAGCAGGAGCTGGCGAGGTCCAGGAGGGAGACCCCCGCTACATGGCCCCTGAGCTGCTGCAGGGCTCCTATGGGACAGCAGCGGATGTGTTCAGGTGGGGACCAGGGCATACCAGGTGTTTGGCAGGCTGTGGGAGGCCCTTCCTGGGACGGAAGCTCCGTTCCTCAGGAGGGAAGCTCCACCCTAGCCCAGGACACCCGGCCTCAGAGCCACGAGGCTGAGATGCTGTCCCTGCTCTCCAGTGCAGAGGCTCTCTGGTCAGGCTGCCTGTGAGCCTCGAACCCTCCAGAGCCACTTCATGTAACCTGCTGCCTCCTCACAGCTCTACAGGAGAAACAATTGTCACTCCATTTACAGCCAGGTTAAGGGCCTTGCCGGAACCCACTGCTAGCAGGTGGCACAGCTGAGACTGGCCCCAGGCACTGGGTTCCAGTGTCCACACTGGTAACCACTGCCCTGATCATCAGGATGGTCATACCTGTCAGCAGTAACTGGTGTCTGTCCATCAGGGCACTGGGTGGACTCACCACTGTGGCACGTGGGTTCCCTGGGCACAGGGCCCATATTCCATGATGTCCCCATCCTGCCCAGGGTTCATGATCAGCCCTGCTGGGGCCTCCCTTCCCCCTGCTTCCACCCTTCCTTGACTGATGAAGGAAGGTAGCATCCCTCTCCCACCCACCTCCAAGAGGCAGCCCGGGACTGGGTCTGTGTCCCAGGGCCAACCCTGCCCCCTTCTGTCCCCATCCTGTCCCTGCCAGTCTGGGCCTCACCATCCTGGAAGTGGCATGCAACATGGAGCTGCCCCATGGTGGGGAGGGCTGGCAGCAGCTGCGCCAGGGCTACCTGCCCCCTGAGTTCACTGCCGGTGAGTGGGTGAGGGCGGGAGGGGGTGCTGCCATGGGCTCCTGGGGAGACAGTGGCTGGCCATGGAGGCACTGCTGGACTCGGTGCAGTCGGCATTCTGGGACCCTGATGTGGCCCTTCTTCATGGGCAGGTCTGTCTTCCGAGCTGCGTTCTGTCCTTGTCATGATGCTGGAGCCAGACCCCAAGCTGCGGGCCACGGCCGAGGCCCTGCTGGCACTGCCTATGTTGAGGCAGCCGCGGGCCTGGGGTGTGCTGTGGTGCATGGCAGCGGAGGCCCTGAGCCGAGGGTGGGCCCTGTGGCAGGTAAGCTCCTGACAGTGGCGGCTGCCTGCCCTGCCCCCAGCCCCAGGGTCTGCCTGCCCACATCCTGAGCTCCTCTCCCCCACAGGCCCTGCTTGCCCTGCTCTGCTGGCTCTGGCATGGGCTGGCTCACCCTGCCAGCTGGCTACAGTCCCCAGGCCCGCCAGCCACCCCGCCTGGCTCACCACCCTGCAGCTTGCTCCTGGACAGCAGTCTCTCCAGTAACTGGGATGACGACAGCTTAGGGTGGGTTTGAGTGCAGGGTATGGGGGGCTGGGAGGAAGGTGGGGGATATCACTGGGGCTCCATGGAGGTTCGTGGTGAATGGGGACCACTCCCACAAACCCGGCCCCCATCACACCCTGGGGAAGGGAACCAAGACTGGTGGGGTGCGGCCCGGCCGGGCTTCATGCAGCTGGGCGTGGGGGCTGGCTGTTCAGGGCATGGCTTCACATTAGGGCACCGGCACCCCAGGGAGTGGCCGGCCGTGCATCCCCGACACCAGTGGAGGCTGCCAGTGCCCAGGGACAAAACATTGTCCCTTCTCTGGGAAGAGAAAGCCTCTAGAGTCTGGGGAGCGCTGCCCCAGGAACAAGTCCTTGGTCCCTGGGGCCTGGTAGCTGAGTGAGAGGCTGTAATTAGGAAACTACACACTCGGGGCAGGCAGCTCTTGGGGACTCCACAGTTAGCCCCTTCCTGACAAACACATCACCTCCTCCCTCGGGGGCACTTGATAGCGAACAAGAAGTTCCAGGAAGGCTTACATTCACTAAAAGTTTACTTCAGATCTGCCTCAGTCAAGTCCATGTGTTCTGAAAAGGACAGAGGGGGCCTTGGAGTGCAGCCAGATGGAAGGACTTTGAAGGCTGTCCAAGTGCTGCTTTCAGAGTGCACCAAGTTTTTATTGTCCCTGACTGTGGCTCCCTGCCTGTTTGTCAGGTGGGAGCCTGGAGCCTGTGTAGGGACGGAGCTGGTTTCATCCCGCACTCCATAGCCCTGGACACCCTGTTTGTCTTGCCCGCCCTCCTGCAGGCCCTCACTCTCCCCTGAGGCTGTCCTGGCCCGGACTGTGGGGAGCACCTCCACCCCCCGGAGCAGGTGCATACCCAGGTAAGCAGATCCATGGGCTGGGGTGGGCAGGGCTGGCTTTTGAATCCTGAGTGTCACTACTGTCTCCTCCCTACTCCCAGGGATGCCCTGGACCTAAGTGACATCGACTCAGAGCCTCCTCGGGGCTCCTTCCCCTCCTTTGAGCCTCGGAACCTCCTCAGCCTGTTTGAGGACACCCTAGACCCAACCTGAGCCCCAGGCTCTGCCTCTGCACTTTTAACCTTTTATCCTGTGTCCTTCCCATCGCCCTTGAAAGCTGGGGCCCCTCGGGAACTCCCATGGTCTTTGCTGCCTGGCCATGTCCAATAAAAAGTATTTGAACCTTGGGAGCACCCAAGCCTGCTCATGTGGCATACATGGCCCTTCCTGTCCCCTTACTGATGTCATCTAGGGTCTTAGGCCCCTGAGGCTGAGCCCTGCTGTAGAACTCAGCGCTCCTAGCCTTGGGCCAGCAGCTGAAGCCCCATGCTGTGTGGAACAAAGAGGTTTCCTGAGCGGGCACATCCCTGGTGGGCACCTGGAGCTGTTGGAGTATGGCACTCAAGGTGGAGGGCAGGCACGGCCCAGAGGTCCCAGGATCCGAGGCCACTGAGCTCCATATGCCAGTTTCCTAGAAGAAGTAGCTGCAGCCCTTGTGCCTGTGGCCAGCTGGTACGAGAAGGGTCCACGCCCCCTTGGTCCTTTTGCCCTGAATGCCTTACTCCATAGTCTCTGGGCGGAGGGAGCCAGGGCAGGCAAGCTCGTGGCTGCTGGGAGGGCTGGTATGCAGGGCAGAAAGATGGAGGTCAGGAAGTCTGGGCCCAATGGGCTGGCCAGAGGCCTGGTGGGAGGAGCAGGATGGGGTGAGGGCTCCGGGCTGGCGGCCTGGCAGGACTTGAACTCTCAGAGCAAGGCATGACCCCAGAGTCCCTCTGGTCCAACCCCACAGGTCACAGAGGGTAAAGAGGTCCCAAGAGGGAAAGACTTCCTTCCAGCTGACACAGTAAAACAGGAGCTTGGAGGGAAAAGGCAGGGAAGGAATTTGGAGTGCCACGGCATGGGCAGAAGAGGTCAGTCCACAGAGAAGAATGGGTGAACAGGGCTCCTGCCAAGACATCTCGTGAGCTGGAAGTCTCCAGGGAGCTAGCCCCTTGCAGACAAGTTGGGAGGAACACCTGGAGGCTGCTGTGGGCAGGCTGGCATGGCAGCTTAGTCCCGGGGACAGGCGTGGTGGGCAGCCCAGAGTAGGTCGGGCACAACGCCGGCATGCAGCTGCAGGATGGAGCCCACGCTCAGCAGGTGCATGATCTGGTGGGAATTGCCCCAGTAGTCGAAGCGGCCGGGTCCCCAGCGCTCGGGCAGGCGGGCTACGTTCACCAGCCCCCCAAGCAGCGCCAGTGCGTCCATGCGAAGGTAGCAAGGCAGGGAGCCTGGAGCCCCTGAGCCCAGCCCTACTCCCCGGGCCCCGAATACCAGCAGGCGGGCAGCAGCCTGCCAACCAAATGCCCGGAGCCGAGCACTAGTGGAGGGGGCGGTGAGGGCACGCCAGCCGGCCAGACCCGACAACACGGTGTAGCCCACCAGGGCAGCCGGGCGCAGCCAGGGCCTGCAGGCCAGGGTGCAATGGATGATGGGCAGGGCCCCTGCACAGAGGAGAGAACAGGAGAGGGTATGTCAGTATGAGGGTCCGCCTACCCTTCCCTACCCATGGCTTGTATGCGTGTCCCATGCCTCCCCCACCAGTGGCTCCAGCTCCCATCCCTTGGGCCCTGACTCACCAAGGGTGTTGACAAGGCAGACCCCACACATGTCCAGGGCGAGGAGCCGGGCGTACACAGCGCTGCCCCCTTGGTGGCACATAAAGAGGTGATAGAGCACGGAGCCTGCGGGGGGTGCCAGGCAGGCCACGCAGTGTGTGCCTCCCAGCCAGCCATCCTTGCCCAGCTGACCCCAGGGCATGGTCATTGGCACCAACACCAGGAAGCCCAGCAGGGCCAGCCCTAGGGAGGGAGACAGTCATCTACCAGATAGCTTCAGTCACATCCTCAAGGGGACCACAGTCCAGACACAACACAGGGCAGAGCAAGACAGGTCCAGGTAATGCTGTCATCCAGCTGGCCACCTGGTCTTGGCCAGAGGCAGGCCCTGGGCAAAAGGTTTTTGGCACTGGTTACTTATCATGGCTCCTGGTCTGGGAAGTAGAGACCATGATCCCCACTTTGCAGGTGATGAAATAGACTTGGAGGGGCTGAGCAACAGGCCCCAGGTGAGCCCAGCAAGTAAGCAATGGCAGAGGACAAGCCTGCGCCGTCCCACCCTCACACTGCTCTCCCCACACAAGCAGGAGGTCACAGGAGAAGCCTAAGGCAGTGAAACCTCAAGCTGAGTTGTGAAGAGGACACATGAGCAGTGATGCCAGCCCGGGGCCACTTAGCTTGCTCTTCACACCAACCCAGTCCTCCCCTCTCCATAAGTGTCCAGACAAATAGAGGCACTGGGCCTTTTTATCTTCCAAAAAGGGGTGAGACCAGGCAGGGGAAGACAAGTCCAGAATGAAGGGAAGGGGGCTGAGAGGGGCTCATCCCAGCTCTCCAGGCCTCTCCCTGGGGAGTTTCATTCCAGCCTAGCCCTTTCTGGGGGTCTCCACCCCTCCCTGCCGACCTCTAGCTCTGGCCTCCAGGGAGCCAAATGGAGCTCCGAATGCTGCCCACTCTTGTGGGATGTGGCCTGGCAAAAACTCGGGGAAGGCACCCAGCCCAGGCCCGGCCGCTCATGGTCCCTTGCCTGCCTGGGGCAGCTCAAGGACGGGCAGGGCTATGTCAGCAGAGCTCCGCGGGGCGCGGAGGAGGGGCCGGGCGCCTGTTGGGGGAAGAAGGAGCCGCCACCAGGCGGAGCCCCAAGACAGAGCTGCTTGGGGCGGGGGCGTCAGGACGGCTGCGCTGGGAGGCTCCTCCTGGGCCCTCTTCACCGCAGTCAACACCATCTCCCGGCTGGGTGCTGGCGGGAGAGGGTGCCCAGGGCGCTGGGATTACAGAGGCTGGACACCAAGCTCCCTACCCCTGGGGCTCAGAGGGATTAAGCAGGCTCAGACCCCACTCTGCTTCGCTCTCCTGACCCGGCCCCCACCCGCCGGGAAAGCGGAAGCAGGCAGCGCGGCCCGGGACAATGGCAGCTTTGTCACCGCGGCTACTGGCCGTGCCAGGGCCGGGGCAGCCCAGGACTTGGGCTCTGGGGCCCTCCTCGGCCTCAAAGCCCCCGGCCCAAGGCGGGCAGGGCGGCCGCGGGTGTGGGAAGCGCGTTGCGGGACGCGGCTCACCGTGCGTGTAGATGTTGCCCAGTTCGTTGTGCAGGTAGAAGAGGCTGCGCAGGCAGCCTGAGCCGCTGCTGGCGGGCCGGTACCCGGTCAGCACGAACTTATTGAACTGCAGGTGCGGCGGCGAGCTGGCCCAGTCCAGCAGGCGCGGCCCGGCCAGGAACGCCATGGTCCGCACCGCGCGGGCAGCCCGTGCTCCTCCTGTCCCCGAGCCGCCGCCTCAGTGGGGCCGCAGCGCGGGGAGGCCCATCACTGCCAGGCGCCCGGCGCCCACCCGCCGCCCTGCGCTCGATCGGCGCACGCGCTGGCTAGGGGGTCCCAGCGCGCGCCCCTCCCGCGCTGCGCACGCGCGAGTCCGACGCCCCCGCGCCGGGGTGGAGGCTGGGGACGCACGGGACGCCTGAGCGCACTGCGGTCGGCTCCGCCGAGGCAGACGCGCCGCAGGGACTGCTCGCGGCGGCAGCGGTGGCCGGTAGTCTCTCTGCAGCCGGGAGGACGGGCGCGGCCGGACGCGGGAGGGGACGCCAGGCTCCGCCCAGGCTCCTAGTCCCCGCCGGCCGGCCAGCGTTTAGCGCGCGGGGCTCCTGACGTCTTCGCAGCGAGAGCCAATGGGCGCGGCCGGCGGGGAGGCTCCGCCCCGAGGTTGCCCAGGCCTCGCCTCCTAGCATAGTTTGCGCGATCCCAGTCCGGTTTGCATGGGGTGGCTGGGGGCTTGCGACCCGACGTTCCGGGCCCTGAGAGCTCCGCTAGAGTGACCCTGGCACCTCGTGTCCCTCAGAACTGTGCATCCGGGCTTTCCGCATGACACCCAGGTCTCCGCACCTTTGGGCACCCACCCTCGAGGGTACAGTCCCGCCACCCAGCCCCACCCTGCAGACCGGGCTCTGTCCAAGGTGCTGCCGGACGGGTCCGGCCTAGATTCGGTGCGCCCCCACTCCAGAGTGATCTCTCCGCCGGCCGGACTGCTCCGGAGTGCAGCAAGGCGCTCCCCGGTACCCAGGCCTTTGAAGGCGTGGCTCACGCGCCCGCAGCTGTCCGGAGAGGCCCTGCCCTTCGCACCAGGCTTCTCGGAGCGTGGGCTCGGCCCAACTCGTTCCCAGTTATCGCCCACAAGGCGCATCCTTGCGGGGCCCTGCCCAGGACAGACAGGAAACAGAAAAGATGTAAGGTTGGAGGTCAAGGGAGCAAAGTTGGCCTCCGCCCCGTCCACCCTGAGCAGGGACCAGGAAGGCACCCCTTCTTCAGCATAACGCTGCCCACGATCCTCCTCCCCTGGAGCCCCCGCCTTCTACAGGACTCCACCCATCCACCCATCTGTCTGCGTTCCGGGTCCTTCTCTGCATTCTAGGCAGTTCCACCAAAGTCTGCGTGCAACGCCCTTTATTTGCATGGACACACGCAACCCTCGGCGCCGATATGGTCATTAACATGCTCCTCCCACCGCGGAAGAACTTTCGAGGCCCGGACCCAAGTAGATCCTTTATTCAAAGTCTATGGGGGTCTTTTTGACCGTTTTTATTGACCTGTGACCTCTCACTGAGGACAGCAGTCTAAGATCACCCCCAGAGGGGTTCAAAGACCTCTAAAACCAGAGACCACCCCCACATAAAGGTCCATGGAGAGGGGACTGGATTTCTCTTGCCCTTTGGTCTGGACCATCTGGACCCCCACGGTAAGGGCAAGTCCCAGATAATAGCACCAGATGTTTCCTGTCCGACTTCTGGTCTCCCCAAGATGACCAGAGGCCAAGCTGCCCCTAAACAGGCGCAAGGCCGAGGTAGGGCGTGGCGCAGCACAGCATCTCAGTATCTTGCTGGTGGCGAGTCCAGCGGACCCTGGGGGTCCAGAGTCAGAGAGCGGAGATGAGCGAGCGCAGGGAGCTCTGGCTGGAGGCACTCAGAGGCCGGTAGCCCGCGGCAGAACCCTCAACCTGGGGGTCCCCGGGGGAGCAGGGTAGGGGCACCCCTCGGGGCTGTCGGTACCACACAGCCCAGCTTCTCCTGGGGCCCCTGGAAGGCCCCAGCGCCGGGGACCCTTTTCCCGGAGCCAGCAGACAGCTCCTAGAGAGGGAGCAGACATCAGCCGAGCCCGACCAATCCCGCTGCAGCGTCCTGCTCTACCTGCGATCCCGCGCGCGATCCTGTGTGTGGACCCAAAGCCTCGCTCCCTTAAGATCCCAGGAGTTCCTTCCTAGCTCCGTTCCCTTCTGGGCCCCGGCTCCCCACCACAGGTCCGCCCTCAGGCCTTGCCCCAGCGCCCCGCACCGTCGGCGCAGCGGACGCAGCAGCCCCAGGAGCAGCAGCAGCAGCACCGAGATAGCCGTCACCGTCGAGAAGACCCGGGCTGCGGGCACACGGCTGCGGTGAGGATGGGCTTGAGAGGGCGGCTCCCTGACTCCCTCCCGTCCCGCGCGCCCGCCTCACCCCCCATCGCAGCCTGCGGAGCCCCAGGCCTGGGGCTGCAGCTCACGTTGGCCCCGTTGAGCGGCGCCGCGGGGGTCTGGGCCGAGCCCTCGGGGGCCGCTGGGTCCTCGGTGGCGTCCTGCAGCCCTGCGGAGAGGGGCGTGAGGCGGAGTGGGGAGAGCGGGGTGGGAACAGCGGGCAGGGCGCGCCGGGCCGGGGCTCACCGCGGTAGGTGAGCGCGAAGCCTTGCGCGTGGCCCCGCGCGTCGCTTCGGAAAGTGAGCAGCAGCGCGGCAGTGCCCAGGCGCAGCGGCCCGGGAGGCGGTGGGCGGGCGCCATCGAAGGCGCGGAGCAGGCTGCCCGAAGCTGCGTCGCGCAGCTCCAGCCGGTCGCGGGGGTCGGCCAGCTCGAAGAGGCGGAAGGTGAGCTCCAGCGCGGCGCCCGGCGGGCCCAGGGCCCAGCTGCAGTTCCGGTCCGGCCCGTACTCGTCCGGGAAGTCCGGGGAGTAGATGACGCCCTGAGGCGCCGTCCAGTTCCCCTGGCAGGAGCCCACGGACACTGAGGGCGGAGCCGGCAGTCAGCACCCTGAGGTCCACGACACGGCGGCTTCCCTGCCCTTCCAGGCCCCACTGGTCCCCGCCCACTCCTCACCTTCATAGACGCCCAGCCGCCCATCTCCGCCACACAGCTGTCCCGGGTGGCCGAAACAGATCTGATCACAGTCGGTGGCGGGGGCCAGGCGTCCCCGGGCCAGGTCGCTTTCAGAGCCACAGAAGCAGGCGTAACCAGCCTCCACGCCCGCCAGCTGGGAGCACAGTCTGGGTGACCCCAGGGCAGGGGCTGGGGTAGGGGTTAAGTGGTGGGGCCTGGGGTCGGGGTGGGAATTGGGCTGGAGGTTCAGAAACCGGTGTCTGGGTTTGGCAACTGAGTGATGGGAGTTGAGTGGGGTCTTTAGATCCAGGTCAGGGGTCACTGGTCTGGGCCCGTGAGCAGTACCTGGTACCCCTTCATGCGGCAGAAGCGAAGGCACACCTGGACCGTGAGCTTCGTGGAGGTGCCGCTGGGGCCGCTGAGGGCTGGGGGTGCCCCTGAGTCCACAAAGCATCCCAGGTAGCCTGGCACTGAGGGGGGAGAGTCAGACTTCCATGACTCCAAAAACAACCCTCCTTCCCACCTCTGTCCAGCTGCGCCACTCACTGTGACAGGTGGGGATGTCGCAATAGCGCCAGTAGATGCCCTCCTCTGTCTCAGCCACGTAGCACCACGGCTGCACGTCACCGTCTGGGTTACTGCGGGTGGGAAGGAGGTGGTGGGGGTCCCACCACCCCAAGAATAGCAAACCCAGGTCTGGCCGCGCGGCCTGTACTCCAAGTGGCCTTCAAGCCTCTGTGCCTGTAAGCGGCTGTGCTCCCTGCTGTCCACCCACAATTCCAGTTTTGTCCACGCAGAGCTCTGCCTGATGAAGGAACTGGACCGTCGACTTCCGAGTGGACAGCGGGAATCTTTAAAGGGGCCTTGAGAGCTGTCTTTAGGCTTCAGCTGTTGCTAGACTTGACTCCATATATGAGAACTTTGAGGCCATCTGTAGTCTTCACCCCCACCCGGCATGGGCCTCAGCCACTTCCATCCCTCAAACCCCACCTTTTTTTTTTTTTTTGAGACCAAGTCTTGCTCTGTCACCCAGGCTGGAGTGCAGTGGCCTGATCTCTGCTCACTGCAAGCTCCACCTCCCGGGTTCAAGCGATTCTCCTGCCTCAGCCTCCTGAGTAGCTGGGATTACAGGCGCCTGCCACCACGCCCGGCTAATTGTTTGTATTTTAGTAGAAATAGGGTTTCACCATGGTAGCTAGACTGGTCTCGAACTCCTGACCTCAGATGATCCGTCCGCCTTGGCCTCCTAAAGTGCTGAGATTACAGGTTTGGCCACCGCGCCTGGCCTCCAACCCCGCTTAAAAGCAGAAGAGCTTTGCAGCTCTCCTCCTGCTCGGTCCATCCTGCCTCAGACCGTAGCTGTGGCTCTGAACCCCAAAATAAGTTGTGTGACAAGAGCCGGTCCCCTCACTCCAGGGAACCCCCCCCCCCGACCAGGTCCCGCCCATACGAGTCCTTTGAGTGCCCGGGTCCATTTCTCTCCTGGCCCTGAAATGAGGCTCTGCAGAAATTGTGCACCTGAGGAGGACCCCTTTTGCGCCAGAGTTCCGCGCCCCCCGCCCCGCCCCGCCCCGCCCCTCGTTCTGGCCCTGCCCCCAGGTTCTTCGGGCGGCTGCGTTACCGGTCCACCGCAGACCTCCACCCCGCCCGCACAGAGGCCCCGCCTTGGCCATCCCCGCAATGGCGAGCCCAGCCTCGCCCCCAGCGCAGGCCCCGCCCCTCACCGGCAGAAGTTGTGCGCGCCCAGCCCCCAGCGGCCCTGGGGGTCGCTGGCGCTGCTGTAGCTGTGTTGCTGCGTCTGGTCCCAGAAGAGGCACGGGCGGCCCGCCCCGCGCGGGCCAGTGCGGTTCTGGTGGCCGCGGTAGTCAGCCCCATTCACCTGGAAACACTCGGACAGGCCTGCACGGCAAAGGCGGGGCCTGGGGAAGTCCGGACCCATGCCGGGCATCCTCGCGCCCCTACGCCACCTCCCGCCTGTGTCCCCAGCCAGCGTCCCCTCACCAGCCCCTGCGGGAACCCTCGGGCTGCTCAGCTGCTCCAGCCACCTGCTCTGTCACCCTCCCCAGCCTTGGGGGTCTGGCCCTGGCGACGGAGGCCAAGGAGAGGGTGGTGAACACGGCCCGTCAGCTGTGCCCGTACTTACCTGGACTGTGCAGGCTCCCAGCCCAGGCTCCTGGCGGCTGCAGCAGTGGGAGGAAGAGGAGAAAGAGGAAGCCCTGCAGGGCATGTGTCCCCATCGCCCCCAACCAAGGATAGGTCACCCTCGCCCGGACACGGCCCGGGCTGCCCCCGGGGTCGTTCCGGGGTGTCCCAGGAGACCTGGGGGGCGTTGTCCTCTGACAGTCTGCCCTCGTCCGACTCTGAGCCGCGCTCTCCGTCTGGGGTGGGTAAATCTCTCCTGGGGGTCTTTGCCTCCCAGGGCCTCTGCCCCTGGAGGCGTCTCTCTGCCCCTGTCCCTACCAGGGTCTCTCCGGGGGGGGATCTGGCCGGGGGCGTTCTCAGTCTCTGTCTCAGCGAGCTCTGGGCGGTGCCTCGGCCTCTACACCCGCCCCCTCTCACTGCGCCTGGTTCTCGGCGTCTCCCTCGCCCAGGTCTCCAACATGCTGACTCCTGCCCCCCTCGCATCCCTCCTTGGATCCCTCCCCTTGGGTCTCTCCCTCCCCACGTGGGAGGCCGAGAAGCCCCGCCCAGGACTGGAGCGGAGGCAGCAGGTCCAGACGCCTCCCACGCCCGTTCCCCAGACCCCAGGCGTCCCGCGCCTCCCCGCCCCCTCTCTCTGAGGTCGGTGCCGGTTCAAGTGGGAGGGTGTGGAGGGGGACAGGCGAGGCAAGCGGACGGAAGGCCCTTAAAATGGGAGATACAGAACCCCCTCCCGTGGCCGCACGCGCCCCAGGATACCCCGGAATGTCAGAGTTACAAGCGCCCTCCTTCCAGTGCACGCACGCGTTCGCACTCTCACCCATTCATTGCCAGGTGCTCACGCGCACACTTTCTTCGGATCCGCACGCCCCTCCCGCCCCTGGTCCAGATGTCGCTGGCCTGAAGGAGGAAGCGCCACTCCCTGCCCCCGCGCCCACGAGACAGGCGGGAGTCGTGGACGCTCAGTCCGGGATAGGCAGGGGCAGCTGGTGTCTGGGGAGAAAGGCAGCTGTGCCCCAGGTCCCAGTCTGTCCCCTCCTCCCCGCCCCCCGCCTTTCCCTGGGACCCCTAGCCCAGACTCTCCCGAGCCTTCGCACTGCAGTGGAATTCCCCCAGCGGCGCCCCCCACCTGGCGGAGAAGGGGGAGGGGAGCAGGCCCAGGCAGGCGTGGGGGGAATTCCCCGCCCCCTCCCCCTGGGCCCGACTCCTCTGAGTCCTCTGATCTCCCAGCGCCACCCGCCCGCTGCCCCCAGGGCTTGGGGGGAGGCCAGCGCAGGTGCGTGGGAGGGCAGAGGCAGGGGCCGGGGGAAGGAACTGGTGGGGGCCGGGCGCCCAGAGCGGCCCCGCCCCGTCCAGACCCCTTTGCCCCTCAGTCCAGCCTGCCCAGCCCGCACCAGGCCCTCACTAAGCTGTTGAGCCCAGGCCGACCTGTCCCCGCCCTGCAGCCCCCACACCCTCTCTGCCCCGCTGCGGATGGAGAAGCAAGTTGGGATTCAGGGAAGTTCTGCCAGGCCCGGGCACCCGCTGCGGTCCTGGGACCCCCAGGGATCTTCCAGCTAGCGCCTCACGCCAGTGCGCTCTGGAGGAGGGGTGTGGAGCCAAGGTGGGGGCATCTGAAGGAGCTTGGCTTACTGAGACTCTAAGCCAGGGTCCCGGTCGCCTCCTCCGGGAGCTCTCTCAGCGGCCAGGCTGGTCCGGCTCACTGAGCCCTGAGCTGGGGTCCTTCAGCACCCATTGACTTCCTGGAACCCAACTGCACTTCCTGAGGAGGGAGCAGCCAAGACCACCTGTCTGCCCGGTCTCTCTTGGAGGGGGCTGAGTGAAGTCCTCCCAGGCTCCAGTCCACAGAGGGTGTCCTAGGGGCAGGCTGGTCGATGGTGGTGCGTGGGGAGCTCCACCCTCTGATGATGGGGCAAGGTGGGGACAGGGGCAATTAAGGACTCTATGTGGGGAAAGGGGTTGGGACGCTGGTGGAAGAATCGGCCCCTTCCCTCGAGAGAGCAGGGTCTACAAAATCTGTCCCTTTGTCCCTGGCACTGTGACACCCGGTTCAGTTGGCCCAGGCCTGTCTCCTCCAGAGGGGGCAGTGGGTGAGAGGAAGGGGGTGCTCAGTGCTGAGGCTGGGACACTGAGATGGAGTGGGGTGGAGTATCCCTGCGGCAAACTCCAGTCTCAGGTCACTCATGGAAACTTCCAGAACTAAGAAGCCCACCCCCACACCACTTCCCAAGCATTTGGCACTCAGGGCTCTGCAAGCAGCAGCATGTCTGCCCTCCTGACACTCTGCGAGGGGGGACAACTTCATCTCCCCATTCTGCAGATGGGGCACAGAGGTGGTAACTGGTGACTCGTGGACGTCACCAGCTATTAAATGTTGGAACTGGGCTTCAAACTCTGCTTGGTCTGATCCAGGTTCTGGGCTCTGACTGACACCTCCATCTGGCTTCCAGGGTCTCTGATTCTTCAGGGACCTCTGGGTACACAGAGATACTCTCATGCCTGCTCTGAGGGGCTCCTCACTCCTCGAATATCCTTGCCGCCAGGTGACACCTTCGAAGCAGGATCTCCAGCAGCCCATTTCACAGACAGGGAGACTGAGGCCAGACCAGGGCAGGGGTCAGCCTGGGGTCCCTAGGGTCTGACAGGCTTGGCTTGTCATCTCTGAGGGAAGCAGTTGCGCAGGTGCACATTGGCCACATGGGGGCGGCAGAGAGAAAGGAGCCAAAGAGATAGGTGTAGAAGCAACCCAGGGGCCAGCCTGGCCTTTCTCTCCTATGGAACATGGAACACAGGTTTTGCCCTGCCCAAGTTGGGAGAAAGTGAGAAGTTGGGGGACCTGGGCAAGAGGAAGGACCAGGCCACTTTGCCCCACCAGTAAGCCCCCCAGGAAGGGGAGGAGCAGGCTCAGCAGCCCTGCCCCTCTTTTTTTTTTTTTTTTGAGATGGAGTCTCGCTCTGTCGCTCAGGCTGGAGTGTAGTGGTGCGATCTCGACTCCGCCTCCCAGGAAGCTCCGCCTCCCAGGTACACACTATTCTCCTGCCTCAGCCTCCCGAGTAGCTGGGACTACAGGCGCCCGCCACATAGCCTGGCTAACTTTTTTGTATTTTTAGTAGAGACAGGGTTTCACCGTGTTAGCCAGGATGGTCTCGATCTCTTGACCTCGTGATCCGCCCGCCTCGGCCTCCCAAAGTGCTGGGATTACAGGCGTGAGCCACCGCGCCCGGCCCAGCCCTGCCCTTCTTTTTTTTTTTTTTTTTTTTTTTGAGACGGAGTCTGGCTCTGTCACCCAGGCTGGAGTGCGGTGGCCGGATCTCAGCTCACTGCAAGCTCCGCCTCCCAAGTTTACGCCATTCTCCTGCCTCCGCCTCCCAAGTAGCTGGGACTACAGGCGCCCGCCTCGTCGCCCGGCTAGTTTTTTGTATTCTTTAGTAGAGACGGTGGTTTCACGGTGTTAGCCAGGATGGTCTCGATCTCCTGACCTTGTGATCCGCCCGTCTCGGCCTCCCAAAGTGCTGGGATTACAGGCGTGAGCCACCGCGCCCGGCCAGCCCTGCCCTTCTTTTTTTTTTTTTTTTTTTTTTTTTTTGAGACGGAGTCTGGCTCTGTCACCCAGGCTGGAGTGCGGTGGCCGGATCTCAGCTCACTGCAAGCTCCGCCTCCCAAGTTTACGCCATTCTCCTGCCTCCGCCTCCCAAGTAGCTGGGACTACAGGCGCCCGCCTCGTCGCCCGCTAGTTTTTTGTATTCTTTAGTAGAGACGGTGGTTTCACGGTGTTAGCCAGGATGGTCTCGATCTCTTGACCTCGTGATCCGCCCGCCTCGGCCTCCCAAAGTGCTGGGATTACAGGCTTGAGCCACCGCGCCCGGCCAAGCCCTGCCCTTCTTAAGGCAATGCAGGGTGGGCGTGTTTGAGCCCAGCCCTTTCCTGCCGGGAGCTCTGGGTCTGGGCCAGACCCGGTGCAGTCAGGACGCCTGGGTTCCACCTGTTGCTGCTCGGCTGCCCTTGGTCTTCTTGCTTTTTTTCTTTTCTTTTCTTTTCTTTTTTTTGAGACGGAGTCTTGTTCTGTTGCCCAGGCTGGAGTACAGTGGCGTGATCTTGGCTCACTGCAACCTCTGCTTCCTGGGTTCAAGCGATTCTCCTGCGTCAGCCTCCCGAATAACTGGGATTGCAGGCGGGCGCCCCCACACCTGACTAATTTTGGTGTTTTTAGTAGAGACGGGCTTTTGTCATGTTGGCCAGGCTGGTCTTGAACTCCTGGCCTCAGGTGATCTGCCCCCCTCGGCCTACGAAAGTGCTGGGATTACAGGTGGGCGCCACTATGCCTGGCTATTTTTGTATTTTTAGTAGAGACGGTTTTCTTTTTGTTTTGTGTTTTTTTTTTTTTTTAGACAGAGTCTCTTGCTTGTTGCCCAGGCTGGAGTGCAATGGCGCCATCTTGGCTCGTTGCAATCTCAAGACGGGGTTTTGCCCTGTTGGCCAGGTTGGTCTGGAACTCCTGACCTCAGGTGATCTGCCCCCTTCAGACTCCCATAGTGCTGGGATTACAGGTGTGAGCCACCGTGCCTGGCCCTTCCTTCCTTTTTCTCACCTCTCTGGTGGGGACAGTGTTCCCTCTGGGGCCCACTCCTCATGGCAGATGCACATCAGGGCCACCAAGGCAAAAGGAGGCTCCAGAAATCTGTGGGCAGGGAGTCCCCCTGGAGGCTGGGGAGGCCCTGGGAGAGATGAACCAGGCTGGGCCTCACCTCCACGTTCTGTCTTCAGGAGGGCGGTGGGTCAGTGGGCCACCTCTCCTGGGTGACAGCTGGATGAAGAATGAGTGGGGTAGGGTTCATGGGCCCCTCTGAGCCCCTGAGAGCAGCCCCGGGGTATCTTTCGGGGCCTTCCCAGGAGTTCAGAAAGAGGCCCCTGCTGAGGGGCCGCTAGTCCTAATTGTGACCTCACCTATCCTCAGCAGCAATGATACTTCGCCCTGTCCCCCTTCCTGGGACAGCTGTGTTCCTCCTGCCTGCTTCCTAGCTGCACCCCCTACCTGTGTTTACTGATCCGGGTTCCTCCAGCTCCTGCACAAACACTGGACTCATTTCCCCACTTCCCCTACATGAGATGTGGCTAGAAGGGCAACAGCAGGAGTGACACCTCTCAGTACTCAAAGTTTGGTCCCTGGACCAGCACCATTATTACTGGGGAGCTTGTTAGAAATGTGGTTCTCGGGCTGGGCATGGTGGCTCACGCTTGTAATCCCAGCACTTTGGGAGGCTGAGGCAGGCAGATCATCTAAGGTCGGGAGTTCGAGACCAGCCTGACCAACATGGAGAAACCCCATCTCTACTAAAAATACAAAATTAGCCAGGCCTGGTGGCACGCACCTGTAATCCCAGCTACTCAAGAGGCTGAGGCATGAGAATTAATTGAACCCGGGAGGCAGAGGTTATGGTGAGCCAAGATTGTGCCATAGCACTCCAGCCTGGGCAACTCCGTCTCAAAGATGAAAGGAAAGAAAGAAAGAAGGAAAGGAGGGAGGGAGGGACGGAGGGAGGTTCTTGGCCGGGTGCAGTGGCTCATGTCTGTAATCCCAGCACTTTGGGAGGCCGAGGTGGGCAGATCATGAGGTCAGGAGTTTGAGACCAGCCTGGCCAACATGGTGAAATCCGGTGTCTACTAAAAATACAAACAGCTGTATATGGTGGCGGGCACCTGTAATCCCAGCTACTCGGGAGGCTGAGGCAGGAGAATATTTTGAACCCAGCAGGCAGAGGTTGCAGTGAGCCGAAATGGCACCACTGCATTCCAACCTAGGTGACGAGAGCAAAACTCCATCTCGAATAAATAAAAATAAAAATAAACTAACAAATAAATAAATAGAGACATACTTTACCTATGTTACCCAGGATGGTCTGGAACTCCTGAGCTCAAGTGATCTACCACCTTGGCCTCCCAAAGTGCTAGGATGACAGGTGTGAGCCACCACACCCGGCTAGAACACTTACAAGATCCCTGGAAAGTCCCTGCCAGGTCTGGCCTGCCACAGCCTCAGCTTCTCTCTTCGCCATTCACCAACTGAGCAGAGAGGATACGTAGGGGAGGATGGAAGGAGCTGGATCCTTGAGTGACCTGGTGGAAGGTGCCTGCCAAACAGAAGTCTTGGCACAAATCTCTGAATGACTGAAAAACAAACATTTGTAGGTTAAGCCACCAAGACTGGGAGCTTGCTGTGTACGGCACCCGGCCCAGTCCCTCCTCCCTTGCCCATCCCACTCTTTTCTTCTGTGTTGCCTTCCTTGGTTGTGGAAGCCTCACTCTAACTGCCTTCATCTGCACATGGCGTTCTTCCTGCGTGCAGCTGTGTCCAAATTCCACCCCTACCCCCGCCACCTTTTATTTCTTTTATTATTATGATGATTTTTTTGACATGGGGTCTTGCTCTGTCGCCCAGGCTGGAATGCAGTAGTGCCATCATGGCTCACTGCAGCCTCAGTCCCGTGGCCTCAAGCGATTCTTCCACCTCAGCCTCCCAAGTAGCCGGGACCACAGGGGCGTGCTGCCACATTCCGCTGTTTTTTTTTTTTTTTTTTTTTTCCCCGAGATGTAGAATCGCTCTATCACCCAGGCTGGAATGCAGTGGCATGATCTTGGCTCACTGCAGCCTTGCAACCTCCGCCTCCCAGGTTCAAACACTTCTCTGCCTCAGCCTTCCGAGTGGCTGGGATTACAGGCATGTGCCACCACAGCCAGCTAATTTTTTTATTTTTAGTAGAGACAGGGTTTCACCATCTTGACCAGGCTGGTCTTGAACTCCTGACCTCGTGATCCACCTGCCTTGGCCTCCCAAAGTGCTGGGATTACAGGTATGAGCCACCGCACCTGGCCAGCTTCTTTATTTATTTATTTATTTATTTTTGAGATAGAGTTTCACTCTTGTTGGCCAGTCTGGAGTGCAATGGCACGATCTCTGCTCACTGCAACCTCTTCCTCTTGGGTTCAAGAGATTCGCCTGCCTCAGCCTCCCAAGTAGCTGGAATTACAGGCGTCTACCACCACACCCAGCTACTGTTTTGTATTTTTAGTAGAGACAGGGTTTCACCATATTAGCCAGGCTGGTCTCGAATTCCTGACCTCAGTTGATCCACCCACCTCAGCCTCCCAAGTAGCCGGGACCACAGGGGCGTGCTGCCACATTCCGCTGTTTTTTTTTTTTTTTTTTT
The DNA here is from genome assembly GCF_009764315.1 of Trachypithecus francoisi. NCBI lineage: Eukaryota > Metazoa > Chordata > Mammalia > Primates > Cercopithecidae > Trachypithecus > Trachypithecus francoisi. Next base: position 112,140,299 of record NW_022681460.1, read on the forward strand.
TTTTTTTTTTCCCCGAGATGTAGAATCGCTCTATCACCCAGGCTGGAATGCAGTGGCATGATCTTGGCTCACTGCAGCCTTGCAACCTCCGCCTCCCAGGTTCAAACACTTCTCTGCCTCAGCCTCCGAGTGGCTGGGATTACAGGCATGTGCCACCACACCCAGCTAATTTTTTTATTTTTAGTAGAGACAGGGTTTCACCATCTTGACCAGGCTGGTCTTGAACTCCTGACCTCGTGATCCACCTGCCTTGGCCTCCCAAAGTGCTGGGATTACAGGTATGAGCCACCGCACCTGGCCAGCTTATTTATTTATTTATTTATTTATTTATTTACTTACTTACTTACTTACTTATTTTTGAGATAGAGTTTCACTCTTGTTGGCCAGTCTGGAGTGCAATGGCACGATCTCTGCTCACTGCAACCTCTACCTCTTGGGTTCAAGAGATTCTCCTGCCTCAGCCTCCCAAGTAGCTGGAATTACAGGCGTCTACCACCACACCCAGCTACTGTTTTGTATTTTTAGTAGAGACAGGGTTTCACCATATTAGCCAGGCTGGTCTCGAATTCCTGACCTCAGTTGATCCACCCACCTCAGCCTCCCAGAGTGCTGGGATTACAGGTGTGAGCCACTGCGCCCGGCCTTATTTTTTTATTTTATTTTATTTATTTATGTATTTTTGAGACGGAGTCTTGCACTATGGCCCGGGCTGGAGTGTAGTGGTGTCATCTGGGCTCACTGCAACCTCTGCCTCCCGGGTTTAAGCGATTCTCCTGCCTCAGCCTCCAAAGTAGCTGGGATGACAGGCATCCACCACCACACCCAGCTAATTTTTTGTAGTTTTAGTAGAGACGGGGTTTCACTATGTTGGGCAGGCTGGTCTCAAACTCCTGATCTTGTGATCTACCCACCTCGTCCTCCCAAAGTGCTGGGATTACAGGCTTGAACCACTGCGCCCGGTCCCTATTTTTTACATTTTAAATGGGGTTTCGCTATGTTGCCCAGGCTGATCTTGAACTCCTGGGCTCAAGTGATCCGGCCGCCTCAGCTTCCCAAAGTGCTGGGATTACAGGCATGAGCCACCACACCCGGCCTCAACATGTAAATTTTATTTATTTATTTATATATTTTTGCGCTCTGCCACCCGGGCTGAAGTGCAATGGTGCCATCTCGGCTCACTGCAACCTCCGCCTCCCGGGTTCAAGTGAGTCTCCTGCCTCAGCCTCCCAAGTAGCTGGAATCACAGGCCCCTGCCAACACACCTGGCTGGTTTTTGTATTTTTAGTAGAGTCGGGGTTTTGCCATGTTGGCCAGGCTGGTCTCAAACTCCTGACCTCAGGTCATCCACCTGCCTCGGCCTCCCAAAGTGCTGGGACACCCTTGAACACCCTATTGATGTCTAACTCCTCACTCGCACCCTCTGCCATCCTCACCAGCAACCAGTGTTTTCTCAGGTAATTAAACACTGAACTATCAGATAAGTGACTAGAGAGTCATTAAACTTTAAATCAGATTGTGTCGCTGGTCTGATAAGAATCCTCTGGAAACTGACCAGGCTCAGTGGCTCACGCCTGTAACTCCAGCATTTTGGGAGGCCGAGGTGGGTGGATCACTTGAGTTCAGGAGTTCGAGACCAGCCTGAACAACGTGGAGAAATCCCATCTCTACTAAAAATACGAAAATTAGCTGGACGTGGTGACACACGCCTGTAATCCCATCTACTTGGGAGGCTGAAGCAAAAGAATCGCTTGACCCTGGGAGGCAGAGGTTGCAGTGAGCCAAGATTGCGCCACTGCCCTCCAGCCTGAGTGAGGGAGCAAGGAAGAAAAAAAAAATAATGCTCTGGAAGCTCTCAGAACACTTCAAGGTGCTGCCTGGACTGGCTCATGCCTCCCTATCTGACCTCACCCCCACCGCATCCCCCACACCCCAGCATGATCTCCTCCTGGTTCCCCAGGTCCGGTCCTTTCTGCCTTCTGGGCTGCTGTACTGCGGTTCCCTCGGCCTGATGTGCTTCTCGCCTGCATCTTCACTTGGTAAATTCGTGCCTCGGAGCTCAGAGCTGCCTCCTCTGATAAGCCTTCCTTGATCTCCACCCCTCCACCTCCAGCCTGCTGTCTGCGCCACCCGCCATTGCCTCCTGAGCTGCCTGGTTCCTCTGTCTCTCCTGCCACCTGGGGAACAGGTGAGGGTGGGACACAGAAGGGGGCGAGATGCCCAAAGTCAGGCTTATTTTGGTGGGATGGGGTCACCTGCTGCCGGCTTGTCCTAGATGCTCCGGTCACCAGCATGGGCAGAGCCAGGAAGGGGCCCTGATTTGGAAACTCAGACCTCAGCTCAGCCCTGGAACTCCTGTGTGGATTTGGAGGGGTTTTCCCATGGGGATGCTGGATGACTGGCCCTCACCCCAGTGGCTTGGTCTGCAGGACCCACCCTTCTCAGATAAGGACCCCAAGGCTGGCAGGGTCTGGGAGTGCCCAGGGCTGGCTGACTTCTGGGCCCCAGGCCAGACGGCTCAGAATGGCTTCTGGGGAGCCAGCAGCCTCGGCCTCCAAAAAGTCTGCATGAGTTGCTGGAAGCTGCCCTGCCCTGGCTGGGCTGGGGCTCTGTCTGAACGCAGGAGTCTGTCTGTCTCTCTATCTGTCCGAATAGGTCACTGTGTTCTTGTGCAGGGGCAGGGAGGGGTCCACATGGGCAGCTCCAGGGGCTGGGGATGGGTGAGCCAAGCCCTTTCTTCCTGTTCTTTCCCGCTCAGGTTGAGGCTTCACTTTCCATCGAGAGAGGCCCCTTCCTGCACCCTGGGGAGGGAGGCTGTCCACAGGCAGGCCAGGCCTGGTCAGTGGTGCACAGTCTGAGTGGGGTGTGGGGGCACGGAACCCCTGGAAGGTGAGAGACGAGGAGCCTTAGCTGGTCTGAGCTGGTGTGGGGGTGAGCAGAGCCAGTTCGGCCCTTCCCAACAAGCGAGGATGACCATGACCTGGTTCCTGGAAGGAGGATCAAGGAGGTAAGCCACCTGTCCCCACCCCGCCCACTCCTTCCTCCACGGGCTCCTTGCCCAGCACCATGGCAGGTGCGGGGCTTCGCATTTCCGGGGACCCTCATTGTTGTCAGAGTCCTGGCCACCCTCACCCTCCTGACTTTGACCTGCTGCTGCCTAAAAAGCGGTGCCCACCCCCTGGACTTTCAGTGGCTCCCCCTGCCCACCGGCTCCCCCTGCCCCAGGCCTGCAGGCCCAGTGAAAGCTCACTGGCAGGGCTGGGGGTGCCCTCTCCCCAGGAAGGCCGCAGCTGGTCTCCACCCAGTCTGAATGAGGGGTGACTGGAAGCCCCCTCAGCGGGGCCCAGTCCCTCCTAGCTGCCTACCCCGCCATCCCCTCCCTGAGGGCCTGAGGGGCACTAGAAGGGACCTCAGCTTTGGATAGAAGGAGGACCCCCAGCCCACACTGCTTCATAGAAGGGAGGAGTATTTGCCTCAAACATAACAAGTGCTCAGAACAACTGTTCCTGTAGCCTGAGTGACAGTGAATCCAGGAAGGGAGGGCGGTGTAGACACAGGTGGGGCTCCTGATCCGGCCCCACAGGTGTCAGGCGTGGAGGAGGGAAGGACTGGGCAGAAGCGGCCTGTCCACAGCGTGGGGCTTGGGCTCCTTCCGGGAAACACCGAGGGAGGTAGCAGAGGCCGCTCGTCCCCGCTGGGCGGCACCCTCCCCTGCAGGGGTGGATGGGCACCTCAAAGGCTAGCCCAGGGGCTGGTGGGGGCCGGAGCAGGTGAGGAGAGGGCTGGGCAGCATCGAGCAGGTGGGGTCCCTGGGTCCTGGCATGCCATGCTGTCCTCAGGCCTCGCAGGGGGCATGGCTTGGTCCCCGGCCTGCCCCCCAGGGGGGCCTTCCCACGACCCCCCACCCCTAGCAGATCTGTGAGGTCCAGGCAGGCCTCTTCTCAGGACCCCAGTAAGGGCCACTTGGGCACCCCACACAGCCCCCAAGGCTTCCTGCCTTAGACTGGGCAGTACCGGGGAGAGTGGGGCCCACAGGGACTTGTCTGGAACCACATGGCTGGCAGAGGCACAGCCCAGTGGGGTCCCTCCAAGCCAGGGCACTTCCACAGGCAGGCCCCCAACACCCCTTCCCTGTGTGGCGCTCCTCCCAGCTCAGGGAGGGGATTGGTGGTTAGTGAGGGGTGGGCTGGGAGCTGTGGCCCTGAGATTCCCCCTCGGAGTCTCTGTGACCCCCTGCCTAGAGTATGGGCCACCTCTCCTGTGATCGGATTGTTCTGTGGCACCGGTGGAGGGACTTGTTCCTGTTTTTCTTTTTGCCTCTCCTGTGGTGGTGCAGGGAAGGGATTGCTGCAGGTGTAAGTGGAGTTTCTAATCAGGTGACTTGGAGTTAATCAAAAGGGAGGTTGATCTGGCTAAGCCTGGCTAGCTCAGGTGCAGCCTTTAAGAGGCTAGAAACTGCAGAGACGCCCCCTCCTGATGCCAAAGAAGCATGTGACCATCGGCTCCACAGCTGCAAGAAATAGATTCTGCACACAACTACATGCGCTCAGGAGAGGACCTCGGGCCTCGGTTGAGATCCCAGCCCTAGCTGACACCTTGAGTGCAGCCTGTGAGACCCTGGGCAGAGGTTCAGCAGTCCCTTCCCCAGACTCCTGCCACACAGAAGCCATGAGGTAAGTGGGTGTTGTTTTGAGATGATAAATTTCTAGTGATTTGTTCTGTAGCAGTTGTGTGCTGGAGTGTGGAGGGGCTGGCAGGGTGGAGGGTGGTGAGGGGCGAGGCTCATTAGGCAGGGTGTGGACCCCCAAAGGCTGCAATGACAGCCTGCTCAGGCCCAACGCCCTCCTCATCAGGGGCCTGGTAGGCGGTGTGCACAAAGTGGCCCTGACTATGGTTAAGTGCCCCCAGCTGGGCCTATTCCCCTGGGGCTTCCGAATGGGAACAGGGTGATTGGTCTCCTTCCTGGGCAGCTGGATGTCTTCTGTTGGCCACGCAGGTCGGGAAGCAGAGCAGGTGGCTGGAGGCAGGTGGAGGGCCAGTGGAACGCGTATCTGGAGGCAGCCGTGGCTGGTGCTAGCAGCCTGAGGCCAGGGACTGTCGTCCCCTTGGGCTCTAGAGAATCCCCTTGGGTACGTCTGGCTTCTAGTCCTTGAACCAGGTAGTCACACCTGATGCGAAAAACGGCGAGTACACCCGAGGCACGTGTTGTGTGCTTCAATTTGCATTTTTAGAGCCAGGAGCAGTGGCTCACACCTGTAATCCCACCACTTTGGGAGGCTGAGGCAGGTGGATCAATCTCTCGAGTTCAGGAGTTTCAAACCAGCCTGGAGGCCGGGCGTGGTGGCTCAAGCCTGTAATCCCAGCACTTTGGGAGGCCGAGATGGGCGGATCACGAGGTCAGGAGATCGAGACCATCCTGGCTAACACAGTGAAACCCCGTCTCTACTAAAAACTACAAAAAACTAGCCGGGCGAGGTGGCGACGCCTGTAGTCCCAGCTACCCGGGAGGCTGAGGCAGGAGAATGGCGTGAACCCGGGAGGCGGAGCTTGCAGTGAGCTGAGATCCGGCCACTGCACTCCAGCCTGGGTGACAGAGCGAGACTCCATCTCAAAAAAAAAAAAAAAAAAAAGAAAAAAGAAACCAGCCTGGGCAACACAGAGAGACTGTCTCCACAAAAAATTTAAAAATTAGACCATGGCTCATGCCTGTAATCCCAGCATTTTGTGAGCCGAGGCGGGTGGATCACCTGAGGTCAGGAGTTCGAGACTAGCCTGACCAACATGGTGAAACCCTGTCTCTATGAAAAAAAAAAAAAAAAAAATTAACCCGGGGTGGTGGCACATGCCTGTAATCCCATCTACTTGGGAGGTTGAGGCAGGAAAATCGCTTTAACCTGGGAGTTGGAGGTTGCAGTGAGCCGAGATCGCACCACCGCACTCCAGCCTGGGCAACAAGACTGAAACTCTGTCTCAAAAAAAAAAAAAAAAAAAAAGTTAAAAAACTAGCTGGTTGTGGTGGTGCACACCTGTGGTCCCAGCTCTTTGGGAGGCTGAGGTGGGAAGATCACTTGAGCCCAGGAGTTGGAGGCTACAGTGAGCCAAGGCCGCATCACTGCACTCCAGCCTGGGTGACAGAGTGACACTGTTTCAAAAAGGAGGCCAGGAAAGTGTGCCTGGGCAGGTGTGTGTGCTGGGATGTGCACTGAGAAAGTGCCCTGTTCTCACTGAGCTATGATGGGGCCAGGTTTTGCAGAGGAACAGCGGCAGGGAGACAGGCTTGGAGACTGCTGTGGTCACACCTGCCAGAGGCTGGGCTCTGCATGAGTCAGGGGCTGAGGGATGGGAATGTTTATGAATACAGGGACCCAGGAAAGGGTCTCCTTTGCTGTCCTAGTGCCTTCCCCGGATTCTCCAGATCCTCTCAGCGTTACACTCTAGAGGAAGGGGCCCATCAGCCCCTTAGCACACGAGGGAAGGAAACAGGCAGAAGGGCCGAGCGTGTGGCTCACACCTGTCATCCCAGCACTTTGGGAGGTTGAGGGGAGCTGACTGCTTGAGCCCAGAAGTTCAAGACCAACCTGGCCAACATTTTGAAACCCTGCCTCTTCTAAAAGTACAAAAATTAGCTGGGTGTGGCAGCGCACACCTGTAATCCCAGTTATTCAGGTGGCTGAGGCAACAGAACGGGTTGAACCCAGGAGGTGGAGGTTGCAGTGAGCCAAGATCACACCACTGAACTCCATCCTGAGCAGCAGAGTGAGACTGTCTCAAGAAAAAAAAAAAAAAAAAACAGGCAGAGGAGAGGGACGGCCAATGGGGAAGGGCTGCTTTTCAGGGTGATGAAAATGTTCTGGAATGAGATAGTTGTGATAGATGCACAACCCTGTGAACTTATTAAAAGCCACTGATGGGCTGGCACTTTGGGAGTCCGAGGCGGATGGATCACGAGTTCAAGAGATCAAGACTTTCCTGGTCAACATGGAGAAACCCCGTCTCTACTAAAAATACAAAAATTAGCCGGGTGTGGTGACAGCCGCCTGTAGCCCAACTACTCAGGAGGCTGAGGCAGGTGAATCGCTTGAACCAGGAAGGCGGAGGTTGCAGTGAGCCGAGATCGCACCATTGCACTGCAGCCTGGGCGAGAGCAAGACTCCATCTTAAAAAAAAAAAAAAAAAAAAGACCAAGCAGGCAGGTGGTGGCCCCTGATGACTGATGGGACGCAGGACAGGCAGGGCATCGAGGATGACTGTCACTCATCCGTGATCTCCTCCCTCAGGCAAGAGGGCAGGAGACAGTCCCCTCTGCTGCCTGCATTGCTGGTGCTCACGGGAGATGCTGGGCAGGGCCCAGGAGGCAGCTGGACACGACGCCCAGGTGTCATTTGCAGAAAGGAGGGCTGACCTACAAACCGTGAACCCCAAACGTGGCAGAGCAGAAGCGGGCTGAGGTCCAGCTCCCAAATCACCAACCCCCACTCCAAGGTTGGGCTCACGAAGGGGGCTGGGAGGGGAAGCCAGAGGAGCTGGCATTGGAGGGGACCTGGGAGGGCAGTCAGTGCCCACAGCCAGCTCAGAGACACACCTGCTGGCCTTAGTTGCAGGGGTCCTGTGCCACTCTGTCTTGGCAGAGGAGGTGGGACAGGAGACTAGGCTGGGACCACGGGGGGATGGGGCCCACCTGACAACTGTGGGTCAGGGCCCGGGGTGTCAGGAACTCCCAGAGCTGGCCACTGCCCCCACCCCCATTTTCAAACTTGGAGTTCTTTGTGGATACCTTTCTGATGCCTTGGGAATTTATTTTAAATTTCATGAGACGTTATTGGCACTGTCACGTCAAAGGGCACCGGCACACACCACGTGGTGCAGATGGCACACAGCAGGGTTTGTGGGCAAAGCACCAGCACAGCCAGGGCTGGAAGCAGGAGCTGCCCTGCTTGAGCTGCTGCTGGGCTGCACGCTCCACAGCCAGCACGCTTTAACTCTGTGACAGTGACTGGGCAGGGGACATCTGGTGGCTCTGGAACTTTCCAAAGGAAGGCTCTGAAGCTCACTTAGTGGCTGTCAGGTCCTTGTCATGGCTGAGTGGCCACCAGGGTGCAGGTTGGTGGCTGTGGACCTGCCCAAGGCAACAGCATCATCCAAATTCACGTACATTGGAGTCTCAGCCCAGCAACGTGGGCTGCCATCTGTCCTCTAAGGTCAAAGCAGACGCGAGGCAGAGGAAGAGTGGGCCAGCCCGGTCAATGACGCAAATGTCCAAAAGGGAAGAGAAGCTGATATCCTTCCTCTGAGTCGCCTCATACCCACTTAGGGGTGCCCAGAGCCCAGCCAAGGTGACAGGGCATGGCATCATGTGACCATGGCAGGAAGATGCTGGCCATGGAGGCCCCATCACAGAGGCAGCCAGCCCACAGGTGCAGAGAGCGCAGGCTTGGCAGGTAGCAGAGGCTGCAGTGACTCAGGCTGTTGTGACCTGGGCGTTTCTCTTGTATCTTTTTTTTTTTTTTTTTTTTTTTTTTTTTTGAGACGGAGTCTCGCTCTGTCACCCAGGCTGGAGTGCAGTGGCCGGATCTCAGCTCACTGCAAGCTCTGCCTCCCGGGTTCACGCCATTCTCCTGCCTCAGCCTCCCGAGCAGGTGGGACTACAGGCGCCCGCCACCTCGCCCAGCTAGTTTTTTGTATTTTTTAGTAGAGACGGGGTTTCACCGTATTAGCCAGGATGGTCTCGATCTCCTGACCTCGTGATCCGCCCGTCTCGGCCTCCCAAAGTGCTGGGATTCCAGGCTTGAGCCACCGCGCCCGGCCTTCTCTTGTATCTTGGGCACGTGTGTAGCTTCCCCCTCTGCAAGGAGCCTGACCAGAGGTCCAGCTGGTGGCGGCATGAGCTGGACCGCCTTTCAGCAGATGCCTTCCTTGGGCATGGCTGCCTCCTGTGGGCGTGCACGTTTGCAGCACACAGTGGGAGTCGGGATTGGAGTACTGGATCTGTAGCCTTGGCCCTGAGTCCAGCTGGGGGCAGTTCGATCAGCCTCAGGGCAGGATGCTTCAGGGCCATGAACACCGCCTGAAGCGTAGCCACTGTGTCCTATGTCCTCTGCCATTGGCAAAGGATGGACAGGTGGGCAAGTCTGCCCTTGGCCCAAGGGTGCCACTTGCCCAGGCTTATGCACGTGAGTCCGGGGGAACTCAGGCTAATGGCCAGAGCAGAGCATCCCGCCTCTTTCAGCAACATGACCTGCCACATCGGGCCTGGGAGAGACCACAGGCTGCAGCTGGCCCCTCAGCAGTCCCTCCAGAGGCCCCAACTCCAGGTGTCCCCATCCACTCTTGGTCCAGGTTACATCTGGGCCAGGTGACCATAACTACCCAGGCATGGTGGGGCGGTCTCCTGCTGGGCACTGGCATGGAGAAATCATGGGGTGTGACTTCACGGTGGCCAATTGTTGCTGCAAGGGGGATGTGAACAAGCACCAGCTCCACACGGTGAGATGGAAAATAGGATTTATTGGGGGAACCGTACAAGCAGAGGAGAAGCGGGGGTGCCCGGGCTGTCACAGCCTTGCAGTGGATGGTGGGCTCTGTGGCCAACTTGCCAGGGGACAGACCTATTGCTCGCACTCCCCCCACAATTACAGGGTGGGAGTGAGGGACCTCGTGGCTGAGGACGGGTCCTTGTTAGTAAGCAGGAGGCTCTGCAGTCCCGGTGGGGTCACCTTACTTCTCCAGACTGCTCCCTCTGACTGGTGAAGCTGCGCTCTGTGAAGCTGCCTGACAGAAGGGGAGGCGCCTCTGCTGCCCAGGCGTTCACGTTGCTGAGCAGAGCGCGGCCTCGCCAGGTGGAAAGCCCTGGAAAGGCTGCTTGCTCTGCAAACCCAGGGGTGCTGTGGCCGGAGAGCAGGGGCGTCTGTGTCCAAGCAACTATGTCACGACCTTCAGAAGTCAGGAAGGCGCCACCGCCCTGCCCCACGACACCCGAGTCTGCCAGTGCCAGCTCTGAGCACTGTTCTCCAGCGACACAAAGACACCATCCAAGAATTCCTCCCAGGAGACGCCCTGAGGAGATGCGAAGACCATCGACGCTTTGGAAGAATGAAAAGAAGTTTCTGCCAAGCAAACCGAACTGTCTGGGAAGCGCCCGTGTGGATGGGAAGCCACCTCGGGTGGGCGGCTCAGAGCTCCTCTGCCTGTATCCCCTCACTGGGACTCGCCGTCCAGTCTGACGTCTTTGATGTCCCTAATTACAAAGAGACACATGTTCTTTACACACATCAAAATATGGTGGAAATAGATAACACAGAAAGTTCAGGATTCCTGGAATCCTTTTTCCTGAGGATACCACAGGCTAGATCACTTATTTGTGAGATAGAGTCTTGCTCTGTCCCCCAGGCTGGAGTGCAGTGGTGTGATCTTGGCTCACTGCAACCTCGGCCTCCCAGGTTCAAGCAATTCTCCCACCTCAGCCTTCCTAGTAGCTGGGATTACAGGCACCTACCACCAAGCCCAGCTAATTGTTTGTGTTTTCAGTAGAGATGGGATCTTGCCATGTTGGCCAGGCTGGTCTCGAACTCCTGACCTCAAGTGATCCGCCCACCCTGGCCTCCCAAAGTGCTGGCACTACAGGCGTGAGCCACCATGCCTGGCCAGCTAGATAATTTTTTTTTTTTTTAAGATGGAGTCTCACTCTTGTCAGGCTGGAGAGCAGTGGTGTGATCTCGGCTCACTGCAACCTCTGCCTCCTGGGTTCAAGTGATTCTCCTGCCTCAGCTTCCTGAGTAGCTGGGATTACAGGCACATGCCACCACGCCCGGCTAATTTTTTTTTTTTTTTTTTGTATTTTATTAGAGACGGGGTTTCACCATGTGGCCAGGATGGTCTCGATCTCCTGACGTCAGGTGATCCGCCCATCTACCAAAGGGCTGGGATTACAGGCATGAGCTACCTCACCTGGCTGATCATTTTTACACACACATCCATCCATCTGGATCGATTCCTTTACAACATGAGGTTGCTCCGTGACACATTTGGGGGCATTCCCTGCTTCCTACACCAGCACGTTTGGGGAAGAACCCCCCAACACTTCCAAAAAGTTGCAATTCCTGCCCTGGAAGTCACAGAGGCATCACACCGAGCCTCTTCAAGGTTCTTCATCAAGAAACACAGAGTTCTCCTTTAATAATTTTCTTTTTTGAGATACGGTTTCACTCTGCCACCCAGGCTGGAGTGCAGTGGTGCCATCACAGCTTACTGCAGCATTGACCTCCTGGGCTCAAGTGATCCTCCCACCTCAGCCTCCTAAGTAGCTGGGACCACAGGTGCATGCCACCATGTCTGGCTAATTAAACAAAAAAATTTTTTTTGTAGAGATGGGGTTCTCCCTGTGTTGCTCAAGCTTGTCTTGAACTCCTGAACTCATGTGATCAGGTTCTCTTTTAGCACTGTAAGGGAATTTTTTTTTTTTTTTTGAGACAGAGTTTCGCTCTTGTTGCCCCAAGTTGCAGTGCAATGGCACGATCTCTGCTCACTGCAACTTCTGCCTCCCAGGTTCAAGTGATTCTCCTGCCTCAGCCTCACGAGTAGCTGGGATTACAGGCACCGCCACCACAGCCGGGTAATTTTTTGTATTTTTAGTAGAGATGGGGTTTCACTATGTTAGCCAGGCTGGTCTCAAACTCCTGACCTCAGATGATCTGACTGCCTCAGCCTCCCAAAGTGCTGGGATTACAGGCGTGAGCCACTGTACCTGGTTGGGATTTTTGTTTATACTTTATGTTCTAGGGTACAGGTGCACAACGTGCAGGTTTGTTACGTATGTATACATGTGCCATGTTGATGTGCTGCACCCATTAACTTGTCATTTACATTAGGCATTAGGTATATCTCCTAATACTATCCCTCCCCACCATGGATTTTTGTTTCAGAGCGCTACTGAGCTATAATTCACATACCATAAAAGCCGTTAAGTATACAATTCACAGTCGTGCAACCATCACTGCCATCACATTTAGAACATTTCGGCCGGGCGCGGTGGCTCAAACCTGTAATCCCAGCACTTTGGGAGGCCGAGATGGGCGGATCACAAGGTCAGGAGATCTAGACCATCCTGGCTAACACGGTGAAACCCCGTCTCTACTAAAAAATACAAAAAAAAAAACTAGCCGGCGAGGTGGCGGGCGCCTGTAGTCCCAGCTACTTGGGAGGCTGAGGCAGGAGAATGGCGTGAACCCGGGAGGCGGAGCTTGCAGTGAGCTGAGATCCGGCCACTGCACTCCAGCCCGGGCGACAGAGCGAGACTCCGTCTCAAAAAAAAAAAAAAAAAAAAAACATTTCACCCCCCACCAAAAGAAATCTCAAATCCTTAGTGTCCCTCCTCAACTTCCCTTGCCCCAGGCAGCCACTAATCTTTGTCTCTCTAAATGTGCCTATTCTGGGCACTTCATATGAACAGAATTACATATACGCCGTGTGCTTTGGGACCGGCTTCTTTCATTGAAGATGGTGTTTTCAAGGTGCATCCTCATTGTAGCATGCATCAGTACTTCATTCCTTTTTATGGACAATATTTCATTGTATAAATCGACTGTATTTCATTGATGGACATTTTGAGCTTTCAATTTTTGCCTATTAGAAATAATGCTGGCCGGGCGTGGTGGCTCAAGCCTGTAATCCCAGCACTTTGGGAGGCCAAGACGGGCGGATCACGAGGTCAGGAGATCGAGACCTTCCTGGCTAATAGGGTGAAACCCCGTCTCTACTAAAAAATACAAAAAAGGCCGGGCGCGGTGGCTCAAGCCTGTAATCCCAGCACTTTGGGAGGCCGAGACGGGCGGATCACCAGGTCAGGAGATCGAGACCATCCTGGCTAACACGGTGAAACCCCGTCTCTACTAAAAAACACAAAAAAAATTAGCCGGGCGAGGTGGCGGGCACCTGTAGTGCTAGCTACTCGGGAGGCTGAGGCAGGAGAATGGCGTGAACCCGGAGGCGGAGCTTGCAGAGAGCTGAGATCTGGCCACAGCACTCCAGCCTGGGCGGCAGAGCGAGACTCCGTCTCAAAAAAACAAAACAAAAAAACAAAACAGAACAAAAAAAATACAAAAAAAAACTAGCTGGGCGAGGTGGCGGCGCCTGTAGTCCCAGCTACTCGGGAGGCTGAGGCAGGAGAATGGCGTGAACCCGGGAGGCGGAGCTTGCAGTGAGCTGAGATCCGGCTACTGCACTCCAGCCTGGGCAGCAGAGCAAGACTCCGTCTCAAAAAAAAAAGAAATAATGCTGACATGGACATTTGTGTATATTTTTGTGTGGACATGTGTGTTCAGTTCTCCTGGGCGCACACCTAGGAATGGAACTGCTGGGTCATACGGTGACTCTACGTTGAACATGAAGAACTCCCAGAGCGTTTTCCAAAGTGGCTGCACCATTTTGCGTTGTCAGCAGGAGAGTATGAGGGTTCCAGATTCTCCACGTCCTCACCAACGCTTGTTGGCTGTCTTTAAATAGCCATCGCAGTGGGCGTGAAGTGGTATTTCACAGTGGTCTTGATGTGCATTTCCCTGAGACTGATGATGTTGAGAATCTTTATCCCTATTGACCATTTGAATATCTTTGAATTCATCGCAGAAATCAAATCTTCTGTGGGAAACTGTTTATTCAGGTCCTTTGGCCATTTGTTAATTGGGTTGTCTTTTCATTGTACGAATTCTGGGCCAGGCACAGTGACTCACTCCTGTAATCCCAACACTTTGGGAGGCCGAGGTGGGTGGATCACCTGAGGTCCAGTGAAACTCTGTCTCCACTAAAAGTACAAAACAATTAGCCGGGCGTGGTGGCGCGCGCCTGTAATCCCAGCTACTCAGGAGGCTGAGGCAGAAGAATTGCTCGAATCCAGGATGTGGAGGTTGTGGTGAGGTGAGATCATACCACTGCACTCCAGCCTGGGTGTCAGAGCAAGACTGTCTCAAAAAAAGAAAGCTGACTGGGCGCGGTGGCTCCCGCATGTAATCCTAGCACTTTGGGAGGCTGAGGTGGCTGGATCACTTGAGGCCAGGAGTTCAAGACCAGCCTGGCCAAGAGAGTCAAACCCCATTTCTACTAAAAATACAAAAATTAGCCAGGTGCACTACAGTGTGCCAGTAATCCCAGCTACTCGGGATGTTGAGGCAGGAGAATCGCTTGAACCTGGGAGGCGGAGGCTGCAGTGAGCTGAGATTGCACCACTGCACTCCAGCCTGGAGATAGAGCGAGACTCCACCTCAAAAAAAAAAAAAAAGGTACGGTCCACCTATACAGGACATGTATTACAAATGGAGCTTGTGGGGAGGAAGTTGTTGTGGGTGAGTGAATGTGGAGGCCTAAAGCATTACTGTGTATGCTGCAGACTTAGTGCACGACACTCAACACTCAGGCTATGCTCATATATATTTTTTTAAAAATATTTTTGTGTTTATTATTTTTTTTTTGAGAAGGAGTCTCGCTCTGTCGCTCATTCTGGAGTGCAGTGGCGCGATCTTGGCTCACTGCAAGCTGCGCCTCCTGGGTTCACGCCATTCTCTTTCCTCAGCCTCCCAAGTAGCTGGGACTACAGGTGCCCACCACGATGCCTGGCTCATTTTTTTGTATTTTTAGTAGAGACGGCGTTTTACCATGTTAACCAGGATGGTCTTGATCTTCTGACCTCGTGATCCGCCCGTCTCGGCCTCCCAAAGTGCTGGGATTACAGGCGTGAGCCAGCACGCCTGGCCTGCTATGCTCATTTTAAAATTTTCTTTGGTAATAAATGAACCTAAGCTTACTGTAACTTGATGTTTAAACTTTTAGCTTCTTTTGTAATAACGCTTGGTTTAAAACACAAATACATTGTACAGCAGCACAAAAATATTTTCTTTAGAACTTCATTCTTTTTTTTTTTTTTTTTTTTTTTTGAGACGGAGTCTTGCTCTGTCGCCCAGGCTGGAGTGCAGTGGCCGGATCTCAGCTCACTGCAAGCTCCGCCTCCCGGGTTTACGCCATTCTCTCGCCTCAGCCTTCCGAGTAGGTGGGACTACAGGCGCCCGCCATCTCGCCCGGCTAATTTTTTGTATATTTTAGTAGAGACGGGGTTTCACCATGTTAGCCAGGATGGTCTCGATCTCCTGACCTCGTGATCCGCCCGTCTCGGCCTCCCAAAGTGCTGGGATTACAGGCTTGAGCCACCGCACCCGGCCTAGAACTTCATTCTATAAGTTTTTATTTTTCAGGATTTTAAAATTTTCTTTAAGTTGGACTTCAATTTTTTGAGACAGTTTTTTTTTTTTTTGAGATGGAGTCTTCCAGGCTGAAGTGCAGTGGTGCTATCTCAGTGCACTGCAGCCTCAGCCTCCCAAGTAGCTGGGATTACAGGTGTGTGCTACCATGCCCGACTTTTTTTTTGGAGATGGAGTCTTGCTCTCACCAGGCTGGAGTTCAGTGGCATGAATGTCGGCTCAATGCAACCTCCGATTCTCTGGTTCAAGTGATTCTCCTGCCTCAGCCTCCCAAGTAGCTGGAATTACAGGCACATGCCACCAAGCTGATTTTTGTATTTTTAGTAGAGACGGGGATTTCACCATGTTGGCCAGGATGGTCTCGATCTCCTGACCTTGTGATCTGCCTGCCTTGGCCTCCCAAAGTGCTAGGATTACAGGTGTGAGCCACTGTGCCTGGCTAATTTTTGTATTTTTAGTAGTAGAAATGGAGTTTCATCATGTTGGCCAGGCTGGTCTTGAGTTCCTGACCTCAAGTGATCCACCCACCTCAGCCTCCCAAAGTGCTGGGATTACAGGTATAAGCCACTGTGCCCAGCCAAGGATTTTAATTTTTTTTGTTTAAAAACTAAGACACACACTAGCCTAGGCTTGCACAGGGTCAGGGTCATCATGTCACCATCTTCCACCTCCACATCTTGTCCCACTGGAAGGTCTTCAGGGGCAGTAACACTTAGAGCTGTCATCTCCTATGACGACAGTGCCTTTTTCGGATACCTCCAAAAAGTCCTGAAGGACCTGCCTGAGGCCGTTTTACAGTTAACTTTTTTTTTTTTTTTTTTTTGAGACATAGTCTCACTCTGTTGCCCAGGCTGGAGTGCAGTGGCACAATCTCAGCTCACTGCAACCTCCACCTCCCAGGTTCAAGCGATTCTCATGCCTCAGCCTCCCAAGTAGCTGGGATTACAGGTGCCTGCCACCACGCCTGGCTAATTTTTGTATTTTTAGTAGAGATGGGGTTTCACCATGTTTCCCAAGCTGGTCTCGAACTCCTGACCTCAGGTGATCTGCCTGCCTTGGCCTCCCAAAGTGCTGGGATTAGAGGTGTGAGTCTACGCCGTGGCTGACCTATAGTTGACTTTTTAAATAGGAGTATATATATATATATTTTTAATCACTTTGATTTTTACCTATTTTTCTTTTTTTTTTTTTTTTGAGATGGAGTCTCGTTCTGTCGCCCAGGCTGGAGTGCTGTGGCCGGATCTCAGCTCACTGCAGGCTCCGCCTCCCGGGTTTACGCCATTCTCCTGTCTCAGCCTCCCGAGTAGCTGGGACTACAGGCGCCCGCCACCTCGCCCGGCTAGTTTTTTGTATTTTTAGTAGAGACGGGGTTTCACCGTGTTAGCCAGGATGGTCTCGATCTCCTGACCTCGTGATCCGCCCGTCTCGGCCTCCCAAAGTGCTGGGATTACAGGCTTGAGCCACCGCACCCGGCCAAATAGGAGTATATTCTAAAGTAATGATAAAAAGTATAGTAAATACATGATCTAGTAACATAGTCATTATCATTATCAAATATTACATACTATACATAATTGTATGTGATCTCTTTTTTTGAGACGGAGTTTCGCTCTTATTGCCCAGGCTGGAGTGCAATGGCACAATCTCAGCTCACTGCAACCTCCACCTGCCAGGTTTAAGCGATTCTCCTGCTTCAGCCTCCAGAGTAGCTGGGATTACAGGTGCATGCCACCACGCCTAGCCTATTGCATTTTTAGTAGAGATGGGGTTTCTCCATGTTTCCCAGGCTGGTCTCGAATTCCTGACCTCAGGTGATCCGCCTGCCTCAGCCTCCCAAAGTGCATGGCGGATCACAGGCGTGAGCCGCCATGATCTACTTTTATTTTTGAGACAGGTTCAGCTGGGCGCAGTGGCTCAAGCCTGTAATCCCAGCACTTTGGGAGGCTGAGACAAGCGGATCCCGAGGTCAGGAGATTGAGACCATCCTGGCTAACACGGTGAAACCCCGTCTCTACTAAAGAATACAAAAAACTAGCCGGGCGAGGTGGCGGGCGCCTGTAGTCCCAGCTACTCCGGAGGCTGAGGCAGGAGAATGGCGTGAACCCGGGAGGCGGAGCTTGCAGTGAGCTGAGATCCGGCCACTGCACTCCAGCCCGGGCCACAGAGCAAGACTCCGCCTCAAAAAAAAAAAAAGAAAAAGAGACAGGTTCTCTCTCTGTCCCCAAGGCTGGAGTGTAGCTGCGTGATCACAGCTCACTGCAGCCTCGGCCTCCCAGGCTCAGGTGGCCCTTCCATCTCAGCCTTCCAAGTGGCTGGGCATGCACCACCACACATAGCTAATTTTAAAATTTTTTGTAGAAACTGCATCTCACTATGTTGTCCAGGCTACTCTTTGTGTTTGTTGTTTTTTTGGCGGGGGGAGGGGGGCTTGCTCTGTCCCCCAAGCTGGAGTGCAGTGTCGTGATCTTGGCTCACTGCAACCTCTGCCTCCCGGGTTCAAGGGATTCTCCTGCCTCAGCCTCCCGAGTAGCTGGGACTACAGGTGCCTGCCATCACGTCCGGCTAATTTTTCGTATTTTTAGTAGAGACAGAGTTTCACTATGTTGGCCAGGCTGGTCTTGAACTCCTGACCTCAGGTGATCTGCCCACCTTGGCCTCCCACAGTGCTGGGATTACAGGTGTGAGCCCCCGCGCCTGGCCTGCTTTTGGGGTTTTTACAGATGCTCTTGATCA